>NC_140586.1:684558962-685808962 GCF_964204655.1 Triturus cristatus | reverse complement strand
AGAGGATGTGGTGCGGAGGCAGAGCTGCTGACTCGGGAGCTGAGTATCCCGGTTTGAGTCTCGGCAGCGCAATATCCTGTGATTCTGGGTAAATCACTTAATCTCTCCGGTGGTAAGTTACTATTTAAATCTTATGCGAGATGAAAAAGCAAAAAAAGGCAAAATTGTGTGAAAAAAAGCCCCATCAGAGTGGATGTTAACAGTATTTTGGCTATGGGAAACTGATAAAAGAAGCAGATGAGGAAAAAGCATTGCTAAATGCAGGAAAATATGCTACAGCCAATAGAAATGGAGAAAAAGTAGGTGGCACGCACAGGAACCAATGAAAAGCCAGGAAAGAGAGGAGATGGGATGTATTGTAAACCCCTTTTAAGTTTATACTAAAAACAATAGATTTCACAAACACAGCATAAGCACTGTGCAGGCGAAACCTAAAAATAGCAGGTACCGTATGAATGGCAGAAATTGCACACAATAATCTCATTTCCTGTGCATTAACTACAGAGCAAACTGGGAAATCTACAGAATGTTTAGATGGGGAGGCTAGGCTAGTCCAGTGGGCTAACTATAGAGCAAGTGAGCGAGCTAGTCTTATGTCATGATTTATATGAATGTGATTTGCTTTTTGCACCACATGCAAGATGTCTCTTCAAATGCGAGGGCTAAAGCTGTTAAGGCATTGGTTGCTCCTCTATTCACAAGTTTCTTATCAAATTCCTAACCTTTTTCTGTGCTACTCCACTACAAACTGGCTTGATTCACTTTCACTGTACACTGACTTTAAGATGATATCAACATGACCTTTGTATTTATTTCATTTAATGGATCTGTTTTTGAACGTGAACGAGGGAACCTTAGTAAGAAGACACTCTGCGCATTTCTGATATTCTGATTGCCTCTTAGTATCGAAGAAATCAACTCTTGCCTGGTACAACATACAAATAATGCAAACAAAGCAATACGCGTTTCTATTAAATTACGATTCACAACAAAATATGAACGTCAACACTGCACGGTTTCCACAAATACGGTATGTTCGCAATGCAATTCCACAGAGGCAAATTGGATTTGTACCTGTGCAATTTCAATTTGTTCAAATTGTCTAGACTTGGAAGGGGCAATTTATGTACAAATTGTTTGACATTTTGGGTGCATCCTTATTTATTACAAACTGCCCTGGCATGACATGGGCCCATCTGTAAGAAATACCTTTGACAGCTCATGTTCCTGGTACAAGCACATTTCTTCTTTAACCAGAAATGAAATGGCATTGTGCTTGGTCACTTTTTGTTATTCTGTGTTTTTTAAGATTTTGTAGTGTTAGAGATGCAATAATGATTTATTTCCGTTAGTAAATGCGATTGAAAATGCAGTTCATGAAATTGATCTCTACCACAAATTTTAAGCTTTGTACATGAGTATGTAGCACAAAAGATCCTTTGACTCCATTATGGGGCAACTGCAAAAGAAACTGTTAGACCTGTCAGCTTTAAGGTGTTCTTCCCTCCAAACTTTTTGCCTTCCTCCTCCATTTTTTCTGATCTAATTTTTGCTGGTATTAGAACTCTGCACACTTTACCATTGCTGACCAGTGCTAACGTGCATGTGTTCACTCCTTACAACATGGTACCATTGGCTTTTACCAATTGGCATATTTAATTTACTCATAAGTCCCTAGTAAAGTGGTACTACATGTACCCAGGGCGTATAAATTAAATGGTGCTGGTGGACCTGCCGCACTGGTTGTGCCTCCCACTGAAGTAGCCATTCAAACATCTCTCGGGCCTGTCATTGCAGCCTGTGTGTGCAGTTTTTAAACTGCCATGTTGATTTGGAAAATTGAACGTTTGCCAGGCCCAAACCTTCTATTTTAATACATATATGTTACCCCTAGGGTAGACCCTGGAAAGCCCAGAGGGCATGGTGCAGTGCATGTAATTATGAGTTTTACATTTCCCAGTATTGAAAAACTCTTAAGGCCATAGGATAGCATTGGAGTTACCTTTTTTACAGAGTTTTATATAGCTCAAACTTGACCTGAGAGTACCGGGTATCAGAGCACTTTTCACAAGCACCAGTTGCGTTATTACATTTAATAAGCTGTAGTTTCCAAAAGGGAGCAGGTGATCAGTTCATGTTTGGTGTCTTCCCAAGAAGACCCGATGCACTGCAGCGGCTGCGTGGATTGGTTCCATCGCAATGACCCATATCGCATCACAGCCCATCGCCTCATCAGAACTGCCGATGCACAAAGCATCCTCGGCATAGGCCATCCCATCCGGTGTTGACGGCACTCTCTGCAATTATGCCAGACTCCAGTCCACAGCCAAACAGCTCCTCGGAACCAAAGCATCGCCCAGACTGCCATGACGCATCTTCGACTCCAGAATTCGCATCGCAGCCCTTGAAGTTGAAGCGAGACCTCTCAAAACAGCCTTGCTGTATTTTGGAACCCATGCATCGCTTCGGTTGCATGACGCACCTTCTATGCAGATCCTCGCAACACTCTTCATACCAAGATTTAAGGTACTTTATTCAGCAGGGCTAACTGGGTTCCTGTACCTGGCCATCGCAGTTGGTCTGAACTCAAGACTTAGTCAATTTGTGCTTTTTAGTGCTATTTTTACTGAAATCTTTAAACCTGTATATCTCTAGTTCTACTGATTACATTTTGTTGTTTTGATCTTGTGTTTATTTATTAAAAAGTACTCTATTACCAATCAAGCTTCATGCCACACAGGGGACCTCGTCTCAACTTGAGACACCTATATGGCATGCTCCAATCGACCAAAAACCCTCGGTCCAAGCAAACTGTTCTACTTGCCCTCGACGCCCGCATGTATCGAGTATTGAGTGGAGCTATTTATTTGCAACACTATCACAGCTGGGATTTGGCACCAAATTCTGTCAGTGGGTTTGGCTTTGTATAGCGGCCCACTTGCCAAGGTGTGGGTTAATAACCTGATGTCATCACCATTCACACTGCTCAGGGGTACCTGTCAGGTCTGCCCAATGTCCCCCAAGCTCTTGGCCCTGGCGCTGGAGCCCTTGACGGAATGGGTGAGGAGGGACCCCCTAATATGGGGCATTGACTGCAGTGGGGACCGGGAGGAAAGACTCTCCCTGTATTTCAATGGCATTTTGCTCTATGTCACGAGACCCACAATGAAGATAGGAAGGATACTGCATATCTTTGAATTGTTTCACGGATATTCTAAGTAGCAGATCAATAGGGAGGAATCCCTGATTTTTCCCCTGAGTGGCGGCGCTCCAATAGTGCAGGCCATATGTTTGATCTTGGTTGCGCGTGAGGGAAACAAGTACCAGGGAATTTACATAGCAAGGAACGGAGATGGGTTTTTCAAGCAGCATCTCTACCCCCACCTAAGCCGACTTGGCAGGGACATTCAGCATTGGAAGAAGCTCCCGTTCTTACTTATGGGGAGAGAAGTTCGATTTAGAACTTGTCAGAGCAAGGGCAAATCCCATATTTATGAAGAGGGCATGATCCAACAACCAAACACACATGTGAAACGGGGCAAAGGGCTAGTCCCTACTGGAATGTACTGTGTACATTCCCAATGTATTATGTAAGATGTACTCATCTCGATGTCTGAAACATGTCGTCAAGCTTGTAACACTGACCAATTGTTCAATAAAAAGAATTTTTTTAAAGTACTCAATCTTTCTAAATCTGTTGTGAGTTTCTTTTGTGGTGTTTTTTTTACTGTATTAGAGATTGAAGTATTTCACAAATACGTTACACATTGCCTCTGAATTAAGCCTGAATACTCTGTACCAAGCTACCCGAGGGTTGAGAAAAGATTAATTTAGGGTTTGCTTCACCCTGAGAAGAATTGTGGTTGCTGCTTGAGAAGGGTTTTGCCCCCTCATCCAGTAACGCAATTTCTTACAGGACCCCTTCATTTTGTGAGTAGTGAGGATGAGCATAAGTAATGGACAGGCGCGGAACTGTGGATCAGTTGATTGTTAGAAATATTGCCTGCTGGGAACAATTTATCAAAATAACTAAACCCACAGAAATACTTTTGTTCCTTAAATTAAAGATTTGTTTTTAAATCTCAATCTGGTTCTGCTTTATGCAAATTCATTATAGATACTATGTGATACCTGAAGAATATCATTTATTCTCCACTTACAAAAGCACAGCAAGTGTTAAAAATCGATAAAAGAATTTGGTTTGTGCATAAACCTAACATTTTGGGTGAAACTGATAAAATGGATTCATAACAATTTCATACCAATCAAGCCCCATTTTATGTTGTAGATATTTCATTGTATTAGGAGTGGGTACAATTTACCTTCACCCTTGTGTCAGTCAGGTGAAGCTGGGATCTTATTTCCAAAGGAAGCACCTCCACTTCCTTCTGGGAAGACATCCGTCTGCAAGCAATTTCCTGCTGTAAGATGTACTGTGAATAAGGCATCCTGTCTACTGAATGGTACTCTGCATCCCTCCCAGCAGTGCAGGTATGAAGAGTTTTGTGGTGGCAACAGCAGAGCGTGGGTTGGTTGGGTGCTAAGGAGGGTTGCACTTTCAGCTGTCTCAAGTAGTGAGTGTGAAAATGTGAGCAATGATCATAAGAGTAGGATGCAAGGGTTGGGGCACATTGAGGGCTACTCTGGTGACAGGGACCAGGATGCTTGCAAGGGTATAGTGCTAGGTGGGGCCACATAGTGGACTGCTTTGGTGGAGGAGAGCAGTGAAACCTACAAGGTACACTGTGGGGTGAGTGTTAGATCTGGGGGTCTCTAGTTGGCCAGGGTAGGTACCACTGTCCAAGTAGGGACCCTTGCTTCTAGTCAGGGAAGGGGGGATACACTGTTAAGATAACCCCTGCTCACCCTCTAGGTAGCTTGGCCTGAGCAGTCTAGGCTATCAAAGGCAATGTGTAAAGTATTTGTACCAACACTCACAGTAGCACAGTGAAAACACCACAGATTTACTCCACACCAGTTTTAGAAAAATAATGTATCTTTACTAAAAACTTCACAAGACCAAATATTACAGACAAACCAACATATAATTCAAAAAGGTTACTTTAAGGATAGTTCAAGAGTTTGCAGAAAGTACTCCAGGATGTCAAAGTCAGTGTCCTGCACAATGCGGCTCTCAATGCACAAAATGCGACACTTTCGTGCCCAACAGTACCTGTAGTTGCGATAAGGTTCCCAAAAGCTATAACAAGGAAGATGGCAAAGGCGATGCGATGCTCCTGAGATCCTGGGGAGGCTTTGCAGCAGCCCTGCTTCACGCAGCAGAGGTGGATGCGCCGGCTCCGATCTGTAGGGGGAGGATGCGATACCTTTGGCTTTCGTTGCGTAGGTTTCTTAGGGGGAAGCTTCACGCACAGGTTCGATGCGACACTCTTCGATGTGGTGCGATGCGTGGCGCAGCGTTGCCTTCCGGCGCCGCAACTCTCGATGCGCCACGGAACGGGACTCTGCGTCGACGCACGCAGCGATTGGAGACTTTTCACGCACCGGCAGTGGTGCGGCCCGCAAACTGGTTCTGCGACAACCCTCGCAATGGCAGGAAGCTTCACGCTTCGGGACGATGATCGACGCACTCGGCGATGCGGAGACCCTGCGTGTTGCGATGGTGCCGCGATGAAATTTTCCACGCACTCTCGTCTTGCGACACGCAATCGGATGATGCGTTGGGTACCAGTCACTCTTGTTCACGCTTCTGCTTCCCAGCTCCCTCAACACAGCAAAAACGACCTCCTGAAGCCCCAAGACTGGGCAAGCACTCCAAGGCAGGTCAGAACTCTCTCAGCAGAGTTCCAGGGGAGCTGGTGGTGAAGTCCTTTTGTTCCTGGGACTTCTTAACAGGGAGCCAGCTCTTCTCAGGCCCTTGGAGATCAGAATCAAAAGAAGGGGACACAGCAAAGTCCTTCCCCTCTCCTTGGCAGCAAAGCAAAACAGCAAGCAGGCAGTCTTCTCCTCTTCAGTTTCTTCCAGCTTTCTCCTTGGCAGAGGTTTCTTCTTAGTTCCAAAGTGATCTAAAATTTAGGTGTCTGGGGTCCTCTTCTTATACCCCTCCAAGTCTTTGTCTCTTGTGTTTCAGTGGGGGGATTCCCCTGCTCAAACCGGTTCCTGGGTGTGCTCTGCTCTGGAGCACCTGGTTCCTTTCAGAGTGAGGGGCAGGGTCGTTAGACGCTCAGCAGGAGGTGGAGCCTTCTTTGTGCCAGCAGAGGCAGAGTCCTCAGCCTGGCCAGCAGGGGGTGGAGCCAGCTTTGTGTTTGGCAGGGACAGCCCTATTCAAACCCAGGGACTACTCCTCCCACCCATCTAAAGCAGATCTCCCTATTCACCCTGCTGCTGACTCATCCAGGCTCCTGGAGCCACCTGGCCCATCACATGACACCCTTCGGCCAACCAGCACACAGGCACACAGGAAGGTTAAACAGGAGAATAGCTACTTTCTAAAAAGTGCTATTCTCACACAGTGAATTTAAAAACCATCTTGCTAAAAAGATGTATAGTTAAATTCTGAACACAGAGATACCAAACTTGGATTTTCTATCTTGCCCTTATGGGAAGATAGGCATGTAAACAGCCTTCCCCATTCTATCCTATGGGCAAGATAGCCTCTCAGCAGTGAAAAACGAAAATGGCTGTAATTCACTACCAGGGCATGTTACACACCTCAGTACATGCCCTACCTTTCAGATACACTGCACCCAGCCCAGGGGGGTACCTAGGGCCACCCTAGGGATGCCTGACATGTACAGAAAGGGAAGGATAAGGCCTGGTCAGTGGGTGCACTGGCCAGGTCGACATGGCAGTCCTGGACTGCACATAGGCACTGCAAGTAGGCCTAAGACATCATTTTAGCGCTACTCCTGTGGGTGGCACAATCAGTGCTGCAGCCCACTAGTAGCATTTGAATCACCAGCCCTGGCACACGCAGTGCACTTTACTAGGGGCTAACAGGTGAAACAAATATGCCAATCATGGATAACCAATCAATATAACAATTTATACGGAGAGCATATGCACTTTAGCACTGATCAGCAGTGGTAAAGTGCCCAGAGTCCTATTGCCAACAACCACGGGTCAGAAAAAATAAAGGAGGAAGAAGCAAAAAGTTTGGGGATAACCCTGCAAAAAGGGCCGTTTCCAACAGTGAGGTATGGCACAGTTGAGACTCTGAGCAAGGGGTGGCAAGTAAGTAGCACTAGACAACCCACAGCCCCTCAAGGCCCTCACAATAGCAGGAAAAGCTTTCCACACAATAAAGTGTCACTAAAACTACCCCCTTCTTAATTTAGCAAGTTTTGCATTTTTCAAGGTTCTTGAAAAATGTTGAAAATACATTTTCACATCCTCTACATTGTATCCCGTAATGTATGTCTAAAATTAGTTATGCATCTTTTCTATGACCTTGTACTGCACCATCCTGAAAAATAACTTTGTTGAATCATGTAATTATGGAACTTCACTTATCTGAGGTACATTGTACACGAACATTTACTCTTCTGTTGGATTTTTTAGGGGTGAAGAAAGTTAGGTCTAAAGAGTATTCATTTGACTATAATAAAAAAAAATCTGGGGTTAGCTTTGTTAAATATGAGGTCTCGGATTTACTGAAAAGTAATGCAATACAGCGCAGCAACTAAAGTTGCTGCATGGTGTGCAAGTGAGAGAGCAGAACAGTTAATATCTACTAAGATGTGGCACTCTTTTGGTGTTGTTTTCCTCTCACCCTACACTAGCACACTTTAGGCTGCACTGTGCCAATGCTCACACCCTTGCAATGCAAGTACATTTCATAGGGTATCGTTTTTGCAGTAGCGGTCCGTGGAGGGATTTCGGTGGGGCAGTGAGGCGGGGCGGGGGAGGGGCAGCGTGGAGAAATGTAAACACCGGAATATTGATGAACGGAGGTAAGGGCACATTTAAATAAATAAGACGAATTTCGTTGCGTGCGCTGCATCACATTTTGCGATGCAGCGCGTGCAAAGGAATTTGTTTTGTTTATTTAAATGTGTACTTACCTCTGTTCATCCATATTCCGGTGTTTACATCTCACCACGCTGCCCCTCCCCCGCCCCGCCTCACTGCCCCACCGAACTCCCTTCACGGACCGCTACTGCGTTTTTGTGCTTGAAGAGACGACCCTTCCAATATAAAACCTATCCTTTAACAGTTTTCCTGCTTTGTATGTGTGTTGTACAATGCAGCAAGCCTGAAAAGTAAGAAAAACGAGGAGACATGAAAACATGTCTCTTTTCATTGCGCCTGCCTCAGGCGCAGGATTTTTTATGCAAATACCTGTTTTTGATTATTTTTAGATAGGGATTTGTGCCAAAATCTATGTGTGGTTGCATGGTATGATGCAGTATTGTGCAAAGCAGCGCATTGAGTAGTTTTGAACTACTTTGAGAAACTATCCAATACAAGTGCTGATTTGCCTTGCATGGTAAGTTCCAAAGTGTCTGGCACAAACTATTAGTAAATCTGAGTGGACAAACCTTGCTAGGAGGTATCACATAGTGGACATATGTTTGGCTTGTCAGAGGAAGATGATCATGTGTAACGATTACATAACACTGCATTAAACCAATTGAGCTTTACATTAACAAATAGATGTACATAGATGTAAATTAATAATATTGATTTTTTTCTTCCATACCTGACACTTTATTTCATACATGTTCCTTATTATCTGTGCTTAATGATCAATAAAAGAAAGAGGCGAATTAAAATTAGTTTACTTATTTAAGCATTTCCCAAAAAGCAAAAAGAGCACGATCAAAGGTTTGCTGCTTTTTCCAAAGAAAAAAGTTGTAGGATATTGAGCCAATACAGCTAAAAAAGCGTTATGGAGGGAGAGCCATCAAATAGGCCTTGCATTAGAGTAAACATTTGTTTCAGTGCCGGAAAAACAGCATGCATTTGCATATTAGGCCTTTCTTCCAAATTTAAAAAAAACTAACTACCAACCACTAGTTTTGAGCTGCCTGTTAATCTTACATTCTTCAGAAAGAGCAAAAGATATAAGAAAAATATTGAAAGTATAAATGGCTAATTTAAAGCAATTGTTTGCAGATTCGCTTTCATATTATTGATGATTATGAAAACAGTGCATTTCAAAATACAGCCTTTATTCTGCCTTCAGAAACCCCCTCTAACGAACATTACCACTGATTGCGTCATGGTTTATCTTTCACTGTATGACATCCTCACAGTGCTTCAGTGGGAACGGATTGCGGCGAGGAAGAGGACAAATTACTTGTCCAAACTTTTAGTCTGCATGTGTTTAGTTATATCTCAGGTCTCAGGCTATACGTCTTGTGTTCATGCTTTCACCCACGCAGAACAAATCTGTACCCACAGTTTGTTTTCAACACAATTTTATAAGCAATCATTCTCCATTCCATATTTATTGCTGCAATATAAATTTGTAAAGCTTTAGAAGCTCTAATTCCCAAACCAAACATTGGTAACATTTACAGCAGAGCTGTTTGAACAGGTTTCTAATGCTTACTTTCTCCATGCAGCCAAACGTTCAACTCCATTATTTACACTGTGTGGGCTAAACCAGCATGATGAACTTATCAAGTATTTGCAACATTGACAGTGCCTTCTGTGGGCAATGTTGTGACTGCAGGGCGCTGAAATATTGTGTTGCTTTCTGATCAAAGCATGAGGGCATGAACATGTCCAATGGCATTGAAAGGGTACATTGACTATGGAATGGGAGACACATTTGAAGGAGAGAAATATCAACTTATGCAAGAGAGACATTGTAGCCCAATATCCTTAGGTTCTGATTTAGTATGGAGGTGCTTAAATGAGTTAAAGTAGACTGATTTCCAAAGTGTTTTAATTTGGGTTAAGAGAGTCTTAATGCCGAACAGATTTGAGATTGGCTGAGGCAATAAAATATATAATTAGATTGCCTTTAGCTAGAGCAAAAACATTTATAGATAAGGCCCAAGTACATGATTAAAGCCAGTTTTAAGACTGTCTAAAGTATAGACACCTCCCTAAAGAATTATAATAAAGTACCCTAGGGCACCAAATACTAAACAGGAATGTGCTATTTGTTATCATTATGTTGTTAGTATTATTTCATTCAATCAATTTAACTACTGGCCTGATGCACTTTGTAGTACGGTTTATAGTACTACAAACCGCATCACAAAACATACTACAAAGAGTACATTTTGCCTATGCTATATGTGTGATGTTCTCCACCTCAAGTGCATAGTCTCCATACATGTAAGTATAGATTTTGAAGTAAATTTGGGAGGTCACAGGGAAGTGGATGGGAAAAGAGGTGTATTTACTACTAAAGGGGAAGGAATTAGGGAAGAGTAAGAGGGGTTTATGCAGGTTCGGGAGGGGGATTTAGGTAGGGACATCACCCAAAGCCACAAGAGTAAGCCAAATATTTACTCTGGGGGTGAAGGCAAGCAAATTAAATTTTTTAGTAACTTTACACTTCTAATTTGTGATTACCAAATGTAGCAAAATTACTACTAAGTGTAAACTTACTCAAAAGTGTAATTTACGTTTGTGAATCAGGTTCTCACTCTCTAGAGAGATAGATACTTTTTTTGCTTAAAATAAAAGACAGCAGAACCTCTCTTTTTTCTCCAAGTTACACAATATAATATTAATCCTGTTTACACAAAAGAGATAGCCTTCTATCAATTTTTAGTTTTATATAAAAGTCTACCTTATTTAAAGGCCCATGAATATACAATAAAATGGCAATGTTTAGATAAAGTGCACAAATGTTGATGTGAGCAGAAGTCAACTTTGCAGGTTATCGGTTGTTTGTGGACGTAGACCTATTTTCAAAGCTAAAATTGGTCTGTAGTTGGAGAACGCAAAAACCCGACATTATAGATCTTCCCGAGTATGCTCCGTTAGAAGGCTGGCTGCTACAAGAGGAGATACCAGAAAAAGCCGTCTCATGGACCTATAAGACCCTGATAAATAATATGCCGACTACTTACTAACACAGCAAATGGGAGGAAACTACAGATACACTGGAAGACATAGACTGGGAGATGGCCCTAATGCACCCCAGAGAAGTGGTGATTAAACTTCGGCTGCGATTGATCCAGTTAAAAAAACTACACAGGATGTACTATGATAGGGCGAGACTCCACAAGATGGGCAGAGCAGAGACATCAGACTGCCTGCGCTGTAAAACGGAGCGTGGCTCCTATATACACACTCTATGGGGCTGCCAACTAATACATGGATACTGGATACGGCTAATACATGAACTAAATAACATACTAGAAACAAAAATTCTGATAGACCCTAAATATTTTCTCCTTGGCATACACACAGATGTTAACATCCCCAGATATAAACTCTTGCTAAGTAATTTAGGACTTGTGGTGGCAAAGCGAGACATAGCTAGATATTAAGGGAGAGCAGAACTCCCCACCATGAAAGAGTGGTGGGCCGGTATGGACATAAACATCTGTGCAGATAAAACAGTATATAAAGCAAAGGGTTGGCCTAGGAAGTTCTGGAAAGTTTGGCAGCCATGGTTGAGCATTATAATTTAAAGATGGAGGAAGAGAAAATAGACACAACACAATCTATTGCATGGAGACATGAAGGCGTTGGACTTAATACTCCAGAACCCAGGGGAGCAATGAAGAAGAATTGCAATAGTGTGAACGCTGTATCCTTACCAATTATGATTGCTACACATTGTACAACGCAGATGCTATGTGAGATATACCTGCTGACTATTCTGTTGTTTTTTCAAATCATAAATAAAAACAGTTTAAAACAAATTGGTCTGTAGTATTAATTCACAGGGTGTATTTGGCAAGTTTAACATGATGTTGGATTGTTTTGGGCAAAGAATTTGGTCAACAACATTTCTGAAAGAAGATAAGCTCTTGGTATGAGGTGATATGGCTAGGTGACAAGAATATCATAGCCACTTTGATGACCCTACTTCACTCAGTTTTCTAAAACTTGGCAATCCTGAACTTTTGTCCCAAAATCAGGTTGCAAATAGCAAAGTTTGTAAAGCATATATTTGGTTGCTTGAATTTGTTTTGTAACATTTTATTTAAGTTGCCGTTTTATGACCCAGTCTGGAGAACCCCATCTCTCTTTACTTAAGTAGTGGTGGCCTCCTCACAAGTTGTGCAGATCTTCAAATTCTAAATAATAGGATACCACTTAATGAAGATCAAGTGAATGGTCAGGAGTCTTCCTCCTGTGGTCCATTACCATCTATACCATTCTGTACTCAATAACGTTCATATTGACGTTTCTTAGGAGAAAGTCAGATCTGCCCACAAGAGTGGTTCATATAGCCTTGTGTATTAGGTCAAGAAAGCACTCCCAGTTGTACGATGGAGCAATGTCGTTCATTTTCTAATGCGATCGAAGTCTTCCTCTTGCAACAAAATCCAATTATCAGCCTCTGAAAATTAAAATCCAACATGTATGACAAATGTTTTGTGGTTGAGAAGCTCTGACATCATCTCCAACTTTATCCCTAAGCAGTAGTGCACTGTCCATTTCAAAGGAATTCCCACATTATCGGCTGCAACATCACATTTAGCAGTGGTAAAAAAGAGTCTCAACTTTGTCAATTCTGGAAAAATGCCTGAATATTTAAAGTTATGTTACTAATTCTATAAAGTGTAATTGTTACCCTAGTGTTTCAGACACTAGAAATTGTATCCAAAAGATGCTCCTCGAAAATTAATACTAATCTGTATATCAAACTGCAAAGAAGGAGATGTACAATTACACTGGTTGCCATTTGCAACCAGTATTTTTGTGACGAGGTGGAGTTTTGTGAGCCAACCTTTGTACTAATACATCCATAAATTGAATTGTTCATTTGAATTAGAGTGGGTGCAAATTGACTTACCTAATTTATATCCATGAAGATAGTGCGACTTGCGACTCACTTTTATAGGCCATAGGGATGGTGGCCTGCAAGGGTCAGCAGGCTGCCATGTCTGTGATTGCATTTCAATCAAATATATATTTTTTTAAATAAGCTAATTTTCTATTAGGGAAACAGGGCTGTTCAGTACTTCCTTAAAGGTTTCGGTTAAATCACGATGCAGTGGTCCACTGGACCACTACCTACATCCTGTAGAACCTTTTTTTTTAATTCACAAAAGAGAAGGGGTCACAGGGGACATTTTCCCCTTTCAGAATGGGTTTCCACCCAAACTTGTGAACAGGCAACTTTTCAATGGTTTGCAACAGCAATTGCAGTCACAAACAACTGACACATTAGCTACAGATTTGGCATTTAGAGGAACATCCACAACACTCTTAAAATTCAATTTGTACATATGAAAAACATTTTGTAGTTGCAAAAATCATATTTACTGTTTAGTAGCTTTGAGACCACAAAATAGGTTAGTACATCTGGACCTAATTCATTAATAGGTTCCTGGGTACCATAGGAAAGGGCATATTTTCTTGAGCATATAAATATAGAACAGGATATACAGATACACAGATGCCTAGATGTTGCACTGAAGAAAAAGGACCCCGACAGGAGACTAATACTATATTCCACCATTCACTCGAAACAGCATACTGTGAAGCTCCTAAGATCATGATTTAAGTGTAGTCTGTATTACATTTCTGAATGTTTGTCTGCCATTCAAGCAGCAACTGCTGATAGGCACTTAGCATTGATGTGATCTGTGGTGTTGAACAGACCAACGACCATCTGAGTATAATCATCATAATATGAAGCTGAAAGAACTAATGAGGTGAGCGTGGGAAGCCACATAAACATTCCACTAAGTGGAACTTTGTGACATGATGGTTTGAATGTGGAGAGAAAGAATGACATTTACACGCTTGACTCCTATCTTGTTCAGGGTGAATGAGCCATTGCAGAGTCCTGCATCAGATCCTAAATTTCTGAAGCTCGATGGAAAAAAATCATGTGAAAGAGTATTGAAGGTGGCAGGGAGGTCAGTAAACTTGGGGCAATTATGCCATCTTCATCAAGCATTCAGTGAAGCCAATCCAGAACGGACACTAATGCTACCTAAGTACTATGAAGATACCTGAATCAGGATTGTGCAGTACCAAAATGGCTTTTCATTTAAGAACAAGAGCTATCTCTCCATTACATATGCTTTCAAATTCTTCACAGGACCAGGGAGCTTAGAAATTGGGCATTAGCTGTGTGAGTGGTTGTGTTGTCTGTGAGTGGGTGTGTGAGTGGCTTTATGTGTTTATGGTAAATGGGTGCATGAGTGGTTGTGTAGTTGTCTAAGTGGGTGTGTAAGTGGGTATGTAAGTGGGTGTGTGAGTGGGTGTGTGAGCAGTTTTGTGGGTTTGTAAGTGGGTGTGTGAGAGGCTGTACAGGTGTGTGAGCAGTTGTGTAGATGGTTGTTTGGGTTTGTAAGTGTGTGCATGAGTGTGGGAGTAGGTGTGTGGGTCTGTGAGTGGGTGTAAGTGTTTTTTAATATGGGTCTAGACTCGCAGTTCCTCCGCGAAGCACACAGGGTGGTCATTCTAAGTACCAAGGTGGCTCTACCGACCCTCACGTGCTAAACAAAATGGTTTTGGATAATTTCTTACCCATAAGAGGTCCCTCACAAAGCCCTTAAAC
Source organism: Triturus cristatus (assembly GCF_964204655.1). Classification (NCBI taxonomy): domain Eukaryota; kingdom Metazoa; phylum Chordata; class Amphibia; order Caudata; family Salamandridae; genus Triturus; species Triturus cristatus. Next base: position 685,794,345 of record NC_140586.1, on the reverse strand, counting down.
AGTTCCATGGGATGAGGGTACGTCCACCCTGACCCCTTCTGTCACTTTTACATTTTATTTCCCCTCCCCGGAAACCGATTCCTGATGCACAAAATGGCAGCCGTAACATTCCTGTCAGGTTGTGGCCAACCAATCATGACATTGCTGTTGGCGCTTGGCTCCATGGATCTTCTGCAGTGCATCCGCACCTCTGGATATACATACATCTTTTTACATTAATAACTTTAAAACTTCTGAACATACCTACACCAAATTATAACAAGCATTTGCAATGCAATAGGTCTCAACTTTGGGATCTTATAAGGATTTAGTAATGCAGCATATTGTGCGACCCCTGAGATTTCAGGGTGCCGAGTCGCTGATGAGCAAGTGGTGTCCTGTGATTTTGGGCATATCACTTAAACTACAAGCAGCGATCTTGGAGGGGCGGTGGGGGGCAGGGTGAAGGGGCAGGGAGTGACAGCACGGGGCGAGCAGGCTGCCACGAGCTGGAAACAAGATGCAATGGTGAAAATGAAAGCAGTGTCTTGTGATTTTAGGTAAATCACTTAAAATACAAGCAGTAATCACGGAGGGGGGGGTGGGTGTGGGGTGAAGGGTTAGGGAGAGACGACACAGGGCGAGCAAGAAACAAGACGTGATGGTGAAAGTGAAAGCGGTGAGGGGTTGGAGAGAGACCACACGCAATGTGACTGGAACAGCATTTGAGCTTATAAATTACAACATTTAAAAAACAGCAATGAAACTGCAACAAACATACTGTGAAGGGCATGCGGTCAGAGCTGCCAACTTTGGAGTTTGTATCTCGGTGTTGACTCAACATCTTGTGATTTTGGGAAAGTCACTTAAAATATAATCGGCAAACTTGGAGGGGTGGTGGGTGCGGGGTAAAGGGAGAGACCGCACAGGGCAAGCAGGCTGCCACAAGCAGGAAACGAGGCGCAATGGTGAAAATGAAAGTGGGCACATCATTAAAAGGCACACAGCCTCCAAAGTAAAACATCAATTAAACCTGCGATGCAAATGTCAACTGAAACATAAAGTTCAGCATCCGTGAAGCGGGCACTGTGCTGATGCACAAGCTGAGGCAAACAAGAAAATAACTAGCGTGCACAATAGAACCTATAGAAAAAAAAGCGTAAGACCACGTTTAAAAGGGGCAGTCTCCTGTAAGGGTTTGGAACACAGAAAGGTGGGACTAATTAAGCACGCTGACCAACCAAAAGCCTGCATTTATGAAGAGCATAAACAGGAATGAATGGAAAAGCAAAACCTCTCTTCTCATGGAAACTAGGTCCTAACTATTACTATCAACTGGAAAATGCTAATAGGATATCTACCCTCAGATTAGTCACCAGAACCCCCAAAAAATCTGTTTCGTATTCTGAAGTTTTAAATCAATGATCTAGAAGAGTATTTCAATTTTATGACCATGATACAAAGAAATGAGTCTCTCTCCTTAAACTGTCAAATTATCTCAAATGAGAATTGTTCATCCTCTGAAAAGAAATGTATTCTTAGAAACTTCAAATGACAGAAGGAACAGTTCTGTGTAACATCTGCAGATGTGTTTTCCAATACATCTTTTTACTGCACATCCTTATTTGTGAGACAACCTTTACAAAGTAGCGATAATTGGCCACAAATAGCATTGGCAATCAAGGGTTTAGCAGGTGCACTTGCATCAATATTTAATGCGAGTCCCAACATCTAAAAAAGAACAATTCCATATCTAAGTTTATGTGGGTAAGGATAATGGCAAGTGCAGAATACACGTTATCACGATCATTGAATAGTTAACTACAGTTCAATTAACCTCTTCAGTGCCCATGACGAGATAGTCTCGTCATGGAGCAAGGTCGCGCTGTGCCCATGACGAGACTATCTCGTCATGAACCCCACCCACTAATAAAACGCCTGGCACAGGAGGGGGAAAGGGCGTGGCACAGAAGGGGTTAAAGCATCTGCTTGCCGGACATGACATTAGTTGGTTGAGATATTTCTCAGCGGGGGGGAAAGAAGCTCTTGGCATTAGGTCAATTCTTGCCCACGCTGCTCATTTCCATAAAGCAAGACATAAAGATATCTTCCTCAGGTGGAAAGGATGGTGTATGGAACTCTGGGTACCTGCTAACTTTTGTTCACGATAAGGCATTTAAAGACCACTGTTCAATAAGAAAGGTGTGTTTGTGAAAGTACGGTTATAAGAGAGTTTCAAAATATTGTCAAAGGTTTTATATTCGGTATCTGTACAGCTTAACATCATTGATATTAGACACCGCTAATTGTATTGATACTGGACGAAACCATATAGTTGTAGTAAAATTGTCGGGTGTGTTTTTTACTATAAAGAACGTCAAGATTAAAATAGATCTTACAACCTGCTGCAGCTGCAAATGTTAAAGAAAACACAGACAAGAAGTGGGAGAAGAAAAACAATGTACGCTATCATTTTGAAAACGATTTAGTTTGAAAACATTTCTGGGTCACTTGACAAATTTTGGAGCACACAAGTGCCTTTTGGGATAAAAAGATTAGAATAACGTTGTAAATTGATGCGCACTGAGAGCTATAGCTTTGAGGTGCAAATAAAATTGCTGAAGCAACCTCTTATGCCTTTTTCTAAATATTTGTTCCTTCAAAAAGAGTTATTTTGCAAATGGCTAAGAAGTGCTGAAGAACAAAGTGCTCGTGTCTCTTCTACTGGTGTCCTGGAACATTTCAACCTATTAAAAAGCTTCATCACCATCTAAGTTCCCTCCATGGGGGATCCATGGGGCTATCATTTTGTGATTCCAGTCGCATCAGTGGCTATAGACCTGGATTGTTTTTTCTTTTAAAGCAGTGGGGATCAGTAGAGGGTTCCACAAAGATCTGTGCCAGGTATGTTGAAGCGGTGTGATGCCACCAAACGTTTACTGATGTAGATTTCATGATAAGTCGTGTGTTTTGATTACTCTTCAAACACATTTACATGTAAAAGCTTTTTAAACAGAAATCATCTGCATAACTCCAGTGAAGAATGTATTTGAGTACTTAAGAAGATCACCTTTCAGAGCTAAGGCAGTGATGTCCGAACTGGCCACAGCAACAGCCATTTCCAATACCTTCTGCACAACTCCTAGAAGTAAAACCAGGGGCATTGTGAACCCACCGCTTTGGCAACTACAGCGGGAATGGTGTTTTTTTATGGGCCTCTTGTGTCTGCAATCCGGCAGACAATAGCTCATCATTAATGCTGGATAGAGGGTCAATAGCAGAACAAACAGGAACAAGGGAAAAATACATCTGGATAAATAGAACAGGGAAAGAAAGAAGGAAAATTGGAAGGAAGGTTGAAAAGTAGAAAGTATGAGTCAGTGGGTGTATGATAATGTGGATGAATGAGTGGGTGAAAGGAAGAGTGAATGATAGGTGGATGGACAGGTAAATGGATGGCAAAATAAAGGGATAGGTGGATGGATGAGAGTTAATGGATAGGTTTCTGAACAGGTGAAAGGATGGCAGAGTAAAAGGATGGATGGATGGATGGATGGATGGGCAGGTGGATGTACAGGTAAAATGATAGTAGATTGAAGGGATGGAGAGGTGAAAGGATGGCACAGTGGATGGATTTAAGGATGGGAGTAAACAGATAGGTGTTGGACAGGCGAAAGGATGCCAGCGTAAAATGATGGATGGATGAATGGATGTATGGACGGACAAGTGAAAGGATGGCAAAATAAAGGGATGGATGGATGAGTGGGTGAAAATATGAGTGAATGGATGTAAGGCAGAGTGGATGGGTAGATGACGGATAGATGGATGGCAGGATGGATGGATGGCAGAGTGGTTAGAAGGCTGGATAGGATAGCAGAGTGAATGGATGGATGGCAGAGTTGACGGATGGATGGATGGATGGCAGAGCAGATGGATGGATGGCAGAATGAATGAATGGATGGCAGCGTGAATGCAGGAAGGGATGGATGGAAGGCAGAGTGGATTGATGCATGGCAGAGTGGATGAATTGATGGATGGATGGTAGAGGGGATGGATTGATGGATGAATGGCAGAGTAAATGGATGGTAAGGTGGCCCAGTAACAGGGTGCAGGGACCAAACGGTTTGGCCAAGGGAATGCCAACTTTCTAAAAGTGGCATTCTCAGAATTGTGGCTTAAAATCCGACCTTACCATTAAAGAGGGTTTTAAATTACAAGTGTAACACAACATTTCTACCTCTTCCCAATCTAACTTTACCACATAATAAATGTAATAGTGTAATCCAATGTTATTCCATGGAAGAGGTAGTCCTGACAACAGTGAAAAAAACATTTTGGGATTTTTTCACAACCGTTGACATGTAAAATCTATAAGTATATGTTCAACTTTGAAAACACACTGCACTCTGCCCTATGGGCTGCTTAGGGTCTACACTAGAGGTTACTTATATGTATTAAAAAGGAAGGAAGGATTGTGCCTTGCAAGAGGTTCATTTTGCCAGGTCAAAATGACAGTATAAAACTGCAAGCACATGCTGCAGTGGCACGCTTGAGAAATGTTTTAAAGTGCCAATTAGGTGGGTGGCACAAAATGTGCTGCAGGCCAACTAGCATTTAATTAACAGACCCCTCGGGCCTGTTGTGCCACTTTACTTTACTAGGGATGTATTAGTAAATTAAATGTGCCTACAAGGTGTAAGTCAATTTTACCATGTTTAAAGACGAGAGCACAGCACTTTAGCATTGGTTAGCAGTGACAGTGCACAGAGTCCTAAAAGACAACAAAAACAGGTTCAGAAAACAGGAGGGGTGAAGGCAAAAAGACTGGAGGTGACCATGCAGAGAGAGTCAGGTCCAACAGCATTTTATAAAATGGCACAGGTGCAGTCACTAATGGATAATTTGTATAGTGCTTTAAACCAATATACATTGAGTGTCTCAAGGTAAATGCTGGAAAGCTGAAAGAAAAACGGGAAAAAGAAAAGGAGGAGCTAACAAGTATAACAAGGAAGTACCTTGAGGATGGAGAGTTCTGTCACAAAATACCAGTAACAAAACACAATTTCCAGATACCTATCTTACTCTTCTTAACTCCTCTCTAGAGCAAGGTGTGGTCCCGCGAGCCTTCAAAGAGGTATTGCTGGTCCCACTGCAAAAGAAAGCAGGAGTAGATCCCAGTTTAGTGAGCAATTATAGACCAATATCGCTCCTCCCTTATCAGGCAAATATACTGGAGGCACATGTTGCAAAACTCCTCTGCGCCTTCATTGAAGAAACTCATTTCCTGGACCCCCATCAGGCAGGCTTCAGACCATCATACTCCACTGAAGTAGTTATTGTGAGCGTAGTGGACGATCTGAAAGGGAGTGCACACAAGCCCTGGTCTTAATAGACCTATCCGCTGCATTCAATACCGTGGACCACATCATATTAGCGGATAGAATGGATGCGGCGGGCTTGAGGGATAAGGCACTGGACTGAATGCTCTCATTTATAGGGGAACGCACCCAGTCTGTTAGGCTGGTTCCTTTCGCCTCGGCTTGGGTCAATACCACATGTGGTGTACCACAAGGTTCATCTCTTTCCCCACACCTGTTTAACATCTATATCAGCCCCCTGATTCATGCTCTGCAAACCAGGGGAGTGAAAGTATACAATTACACTGATGACATGCAGCTGATCTTTCCAATTGACTAGACAGAGGAATCTAAGGAATTCTTCCAACGTACTATGCTCTTCATTAAAGACTGGATGAGTCATAACTATCTCAAATTAAACTCGGATAAAACTGAGATAGTAATTTCTAATATTAGACTCGATCAGTGGACGCCAGCACACTGGCCAGCTGCATTGGGCATTCCAGCTACCCCTAAAAATTTGGTTAAAAGTTTAGGGATTAAAATCGATGCCAAGCTATCCATGCATGAACAGATCAACCTGGTTACCTCCTCTTGCGTTTAACATTTGAGGACTTTTAAGAAAATTAGAAAATTCTTTACCAGGGAAGCAAGCACGGCTGTCATGCTCGCCCTGATCATGTCCAGGCTGGATTACGCTAACGCTATCTACTTAGGGCTCCCTGCTAATCAGACCCATAGGATGCAGCTAATACAAAATCAAGCGCCCAGGCTGGTCCTTCAGCAACCAAGACACTGTCACATCAAACCACTTCTGAAGCAATTACATTGGCTTCTGGTGACTCAGTGGTTCATGTTTCATGTTTAAGACAGGCTGTATGGTCTTCAATGCCCTCTGTGAGAAGGACCCTAATTTCATTTCTGCTAAGATCTCAAGGTATTTACCCAAACGGAATCTCAGATTGGCCATGATGTTTATGCTGATGATTCCAAGATTCAAGCGCAAGAGAACGGGTGGCTCCCGTTTTTCTGTACTTGGCCTCACTCTCTGGAATTCCCTGCCAATAGACATTAGACTAACACCTGAGTACACCAATTTCAGGACAAAACTGGAAACACTACCTTACTGTTGGTAGCCCTTAGGAAGGTTCTCCCTCCCCTTACAGTGCCAAGAGACCTTTCGGTTTACGTGCGCTTAACAAATTTTCCAAACATAAACATAAACAATAGTGTTTGATGATGAAGCTGCTATAATTACCTAACAAGTAGGGACGAAGGGACCAGGAAAATGAATGGGAAGGGGTAGCAGAAGATGTCAAGTGGAAGGACAAGACTGAAGGTGATAGGCATTAGGATGAGGGTTAGCGTTGATGGTGACAGCAATAGTGACTATATTAATAGTTAGAACCATGGAGCCCTTTTCAAGAGATACTAGGGAATGCTAGAGAGAGCATTGTAAAGGATGAAATGTTCTCTTCTCCACTCATAGGCCAAACCACTCATTGATTATTTTTCAAATACATAAGCTTCCATAGTAGTTGAGAGGTGAGGCAAGCATTCTCTATGGCACTGTTTTTGCTCTTGGCACTTTATGCCTGCCTCAAAAAAACTTTAATTTCCTTTTATCCTTTTTCTTGCATGGTTCTTAGTCCTTTATTTTCTTTTATTATCTTTCACATTTTTGTTTTGACACTACATATTTCATATGTTGTGAGACACGTAAAGGAACTTACTTTGTACCACTGGAGCTGGTCGGCTCATTTTTCTTATTGTTTGCCCACTTCTGTGTAGGACATGATGTGCTGTAGTTGTTCAGCCATTTTCCCTTATAAAAAAAGATGTTACTGTGCATCTATTCTGAAAAAGCTGAAAGGTGAGTCAAGCACTGCCTTTCCTTACAGCAATAAGTTTGCCCTTTCTACTTTGAGCCTGATTCAAAAGAACTTATTTTTCTTGTATGCATTTTCGGAGGTGCCTGGTTCCAACATGGTTCCTAGAGCGTGATTTCAATGTTGGTGGAGAGGGAACTCTGTCGCAACGGGGACAGAGTTCCCTTCTCACCAACATTATGGTCCATCTGCCCAATTGTGAATTGGGAAGGAGCAGATTTGATGATGGCAGAAACTACACCATGGTCAAACCCCTCCGATGGCCCCATGGAGTTAGGGCCATCGGAGGTCTGGCTGCATGTCTACCCACCTAATTTAGATGGACAGACATACAGACGATTTTAAATGCCTGTCACCGCCAGGAAAAACCTGGTGGTAAGGGGCATGGAAAAGTGAGGAAACTCCTAGGGTGAGGAGAACATTGTTTTTTTAATTTTCAAAAAGAAAATCCTGCTTTGCCGTACGGGCATTTTGGCAGAGTCATCCGTCAAACTTACAATGCATTGTTTGGAACCACATGATGACAGTTTCCATCACTGCTACAAAAGTCTGCTGAGCGAGAGAACATTTCTAAATATGGAAGTTGGCTCCTCCTCCAGAGTGACTGAGTAATTTACTCCATCGCCCTGGCAGAGAAACGTGTCTCTCAGCAAGAATTAAATCGGGCCCTTAGTCTTTTGTTGCTATTCATTATTTCTTTCCTTTTAACTTTCAAATGAATGCTTTATATAAATTAATTCCCTTTTGTACTTCCACCATTTACAACCACTTGGTGGGTTGGTACCCACTGGTTAAAAGCTTGAGATGAGCCAAAGTAGAAAAAAGACAAGGATACTGTAGAGATATGTATGTATATCCCTGTCTGTGTCTAAAGTAGTGTAAGTAATGTGGATTTTCGCAGATATCACTAGTTGATGAGGGTACTAACTCATTGGAAGACTATAACTATACTTTTTCATTTAATTGAAAAAATATAATAGAGGCAGATACCGGATTGCTTTTATGTTTTCCTTGACACTGAGGCAGATTCAATACCTTCTGCGTTCTGAATTCAATGTTTACAGATTGAAGGTTGCAAGAGAAGGCTTTTGTCCCAATATTCCAATGAAAGAACTTTACTTGATTGATGCATCAATCATAGCTCAGCAAGCAGAGACAAAATTCCACCAGAGAATTTTCCAGAAGGAAGACCTAGTTTGTAGCCCTGTCAGACTTAAAAAACATGTAATGAGAATCAACTAAACATTCCATCGAGTTAAGGGATTTTAGGGAGGGAGCAATTGCCTATACCTGTAATACTATTTATTATAAATGTAATATATATCTATTACTCTTTAGTCAGATGGATGACAGTGATTGCTTGAGAATAGAGAAATGTAAGGTACTGATGATGTCCAATTCACAGATATATTCTCACCTAAGCATTCCAGATTAAGGGTTGAACTCAACTACCCAGGAAATTAAACAGATTTAATATATTGTCACAATTGTCATAATGGTGTTACCTGGACATTGTCATGAGAAGAGGTTCTCCAGGTAATTTAATTATGAGTAATTAATGTGTTCATCAACGCTTTCATAATTGTTAAATCTAATTACATAATAAAGATTTAATAAAAAATTTATTTTGACAGGCTCAATACATTCAGAGCTGATAGATAATGTATTTCCCTGTCCCCTACATATCAACAAATAGAACAAATGGCACACAGTGAAATTGTCATTGTGTCTTGGAGTCATTACAAAAGTCGAGAAAGGATTGCCTCGATGGGTGAACAATTAAAAATCCAAGGTAGGAATTTTGACTTACTGATATTTCAAAATGCAGTAGTAATTACATGTAAACAACAATTGCATGGGTTTCAGGAGATCTGTCTTGATTTTGTATATAATTCAGAGCTTAATATGAAGTTTGAGTCTAAAATTTAAAAAAGTTTGTATCATTTGATTACCATTTTAGAACTGTAAGATCCCTTCATTCATTACCTCAACTCAAGCTAATTATTAGACGTGTCACAAAACCAATACTCCAATTCTGTCTTTTGATATTATTATGTGTGCTTCATATTTATATTGATGTATTTCACAATACTTTACCATTCAATCTATTTTTTATGTACATCGGAATACATCACTTTACACATTTTCTGTATTTCGGGACCCAATAAATAGCACTCATGAAAGAGACACAGCATTCAATGTAAAATCAGTTTTTTTAATCTAATATTGAACAGCAGTAGAGGATGGATAAAGAGAGGGTGAAAGCAAGTTGTTCTCATATTACTAAAACCTAATTTCTACATTCCTATAAATCAAACAGGAAGAGAAGTTGAAATATTAGCTAAGGATCTACTTGTCTCCTTGTCCAATTGTGGTTAGGGCATCAAAGAAGAAGTATTTGGTAAGTTAATGTCTGCCTGCCCGGTTTGGACCCAGCAAGACAGAGTTGCTCCCTACATACACAAAAGTGCTCTTAGATAAGATTATGAACTGTCATTCATGGGTCAAACTCAAAGGTGTAAAATGTGCTTCAGTTCCGGTGAGAATTCATCTAAAAGGCTAAAAATCAATTCAGCACACTACTTGAATATAATTTAGTTTAAAAAATGCTCCTAAGTGCTTAGTTTGTGCACCTCTATTTAAAGAAGGCTGGTATTTTGTTTCCATTTTTGAAGAGTCATTCTATGTGTTTCTATAAGATTATTCTCTTGAAAGTCAAAAAATTACATATACTCTTAAAATTGTATAATAATTACTGCCACAGCATTCAAAGCAAACCTGCATTTGACTAAAGCCAACATAATTGAAGAAACGTGGCTTTTGGATTGAAATGGCAATTGTCTACATTGCACATTTCGACGAGGAGCTGTGCTGCATATAAGCAGTCGGGTCTAACGGACACGCATGAACACGTGTTTAATATATACAAATGCAAAGTAAGAGACAAGGTCTGTCAGAGATGTGAACATTCTTTTAAACAGTCTGCATTGCACGTGAGCAAAGGTTTTACAATTGTCTGAGTCAAGAGCCTCATTCAACCAATGATGCAGAAATCTGTAGCAAAAGAAATAAATATGTTGTAGCTGTAGGGTATTTAGCGGTATCTTAAAGCAGGTTTCCAGGTAACACCTTTTTAGTCATGGATTTCAAGCTATAGCCCATATTATTATGTTTGTACCTCAATAAGTTTCAAAAACATTCATTCTAAGAAGTACTGAGGCCTTTTTGACCATAATATGGTGGTCCTTGAGGCAACATACAGGCTATTAGTCCTGAAATTGATGAGATATTGACTAGATATTTCAATATTACTAGAGAGCTGTTAATAAATCAAGGTTCTAGGAAAAATCCATCTAATAATAATCTAACAGACAAGCTTTGACAAAAGCTATAACATTGTAAAAGTTCTTGCTTGGAGGAGTAGAGGGCAAGTTACAAACAACATCTTCTTGGTAGAGACTCTGAGACTTTATAGCTCAATGGAGCATATTGTGCTTTTGGAGAAAATGATCATGTACTTCACAACACAAATGTAAAAATGAGCTGTGATAACTATGTGTTTTTTTCTGTTGAATTTGAATCTCTAGATAGCCTTGAATTCCATAACGCTATAATTTCTGAAACTAAACAGCTATGGGCCTGACTTAGATCTTGGCAGACGGCTTACCCTGTCACAAAGTGATGGATATCCCATCGGCCGAAATATAAATCCCATAGGATATAATGAAATGCATATTTCAGCAGACGAGATTTCCGTCACCGTTATGATGGAGGGACCCGTCTGACAAGAACTAAATCAGGCTCTATGTCTAGCCTAAACCTTCCATCAAATGAGCACCGTCTAAAACAGAGACCATAAACTATTTATGGACATTTTATTTTTTTGAACCGGCTTTCTAGATTTATCCGAAATAGATGCAAACAAAGAGGCTCTTCAAACAGGCAGATATGTATCTGCAAATATGCATTACTTGGTTGAGACTCTGGGTCTAATTGCCAAATCTGAAATGCTTCTTGCTTTTGTGCTGTTGTATACATAGGAGGTTTTCCGTATGGTAAATGGGAATTTTAGTTTTCTATCCCAGTTCATCTGATTGATTGCAGGAATCTATGAACTCAACTCATTATCAATGATTCTAACGCAGATGTCACTGAGATTATGTGAGTCACTCGTAATGAGCGAGTACTTTTCCAATTCTTGCTTGCTTTGTTCATCGAGCCTCTTGCAACCCAGATATGAGAGGCAACAGAGTTTTAGGACAAGCTCCCCTTACCAAGGCCATGTCTGTAACATGTAACAGGAGGACAAGATAAAATGCAAAATATAAGAGTTCAAAAGCAAGAGGGTCAGAGCTGAGCCAGATGTGTAGGTTGTAGCTAGATTTGTAATTCTTCTGCCATTCCAAAGAATATGTAAGATTAAATTAATGCCTGTTTCAAATCATGAGCGTTCATCCTACTTCAGCACAAGAGGTTGGAAACTGAGAGATCAGTTTTCAATCAAATATTAACATTCCTCTACATACCAGTGCTGTGGTCAGGGGAACTATCTTCCAACCTACACTCCTCCAGAAAATCGTTCATGTATGTGAACTGACAACCACAGAGAGCTTTCATTCGATTGGTCATGGCATGTTTAGACTAGTGCAATGTGATGCAGTGTTTAATCTCATAAACACTCTGATCAGTACTGAAATGAGTACAAAATCAGAAAGCAAGGAGGTTCCTGCATGTACGGAAATGCAACCATAGCCAACCATTCCTAAATATTATTCCCTTACTCTCTGTTAAATATAGGATCAAGATCAAACGTTTGTGCATCATGTGCAAAGTTCTGACAGTCATGGTTACCTTCCAAACCACGATTTACCAGGTGTATTTGAAGGGCTTTCAACATGAGGAAAACTACTTTTCATGTGGAGAAAAAAAATGTGCATTTGTATGGCGTGCACCATTTTCCATTCTGCACAACTTGGAATTGCACATTTACACACAGCTCGAAAAGGAACTTGTGGGAGTCATCTGACTTCTTTAGAACTATGCCTGTAAACCTGTCTTTCAAGAATGTTTGTGAAATAAAAAACATTGCAAAACCTAGTTTAGGTGAGAATTTAATTATACAACCATATGTTTATGTTTATTTCCATAAAACCGCCTCTCAGTGTGCCTACATTTGCTTCCCACATGTACCGCATTAAAGAAGGCATCCAAATATGTCTGCTCAACAGTCTGATCATGCAATTTTATTTGATTCACACAGAAGTATTGTCTCTGCCATGCATGTGTATATTATCATGTGAGGAACCTCTTCATGAAAAGTAAACAGTTTAAAGACAATGCACTACATTACAAAGAGACATCATCAAGTCTAAATGCTTCCTGTAAACATTCAAATGAAACACACCAGTTATAAAATGCAAACTTGTTTCTCCATTCATCTGACTGTATTCCTGACAATAATCATGCTTCTAATAAAACCTCAATTGACAGTTTGAGTCTACAACTGAGATGAAAACAAATATTTTACAGCAAACACATTTAACAGGTGCTAAACAATCTTTCAGGTCTCTGCTACTTTTTCATTATGTCTCGGTTAGTGAACAATTCTTGATGTAATTAATTAAATTGCAAACATGACCCAAGCCATGAGCTATTACTTATATTTAGTCTTTACGATATTGCAACTAATATGGGTGAATGCAAACTTACTCTAGCCACTTCAAAAGCTTGGGGAACAGAAATCTGCAGCAGCCCAGCAATCTGCTGATCTATGAATGGGCAGTGGCAGCTCCTTCGCTAAGGCGGAGGAGCGTCGCCCCACTGAACAAAAGGAAAAATAATAACCATTTTTATTATCATTTTAGTTTTCCTATATAGTTCAGTGGCTCTCAGGTGGGGCGGGCTGGTGGAGTAGGGAGAGGAGTGGTTTTACTCCGAGAAGTGCGCAGGACTGTTTGGAAGGCCCTCTTGGGCACTTTGCATGTCTCTCACCAGGCTGCATTGCACAGCCTGGTGAGGAACATGCAAACCCTCCATCCCTGTCCAAGTGCCCATCCACGGAACTCAGACCACTTGTGATTGGCTATGGAGAGCCTGGGAGGGCGGGTACTTTCTGCGGCTGGCCAGGGGTGCATAAAGATGTCAGAGGGACAGAGGACAAAGGAGAGGTAGCGGCCGCCCGGGCTGGAGTGGCTACTGGGCTATTAAACAGTGCAAAAAAAATGTTTAAAAAGGTACCCTTTAAAGCTAATTGTTTTGCATTGTTCATTTAGAAGTTCCAGCAGCTGCCAAACAACAAAATCAGCCCCCTTAGCAGTGAAATTGGACCCCACCCTGCCACCAAGCAAAAAACGCCCGGTAGCCAGTCCGGCCCTAGTAGCCGTTTCAGGTAAGAGGCTTTTTAATGTTTATGTTCTCTTTTTTGTGCCCTATGATTGCCACCCGCTCCACCACCCGGATCTGGTAGCAACCACTACTGTGAAAGGGGTAACTCTTCCCATTAATATTTTATGGTGAAGCCAGATTTTGGGGTTCCACAACGTCAAGGCTGCCTAGTCTTGATTCTCCCTTTGGCATCTGTAATCCACCAGCCTGCTCTCCCTGTCTTTGTATCTCACTCTTATAGATTCCTGTTGTTCTCTACTTTCTTTCTATGCCACTGTTTTTGCTGTCTTTCTTGTCGTTCTCTTATTTTCTGCTTTTCTCCCCTTTGCTGTAGGTCAAACTCTGATGATGATGAAATATAAGTCCCCAAAAATGAGTGCTAGTGCCCAGCAGTACTAATGAATCAGTCCCTTTCTGTCTTTATAGCCATTGCATTAAGCCAAAGTCTGATGATGATGAAAAATAGATCCTGGTCCTTTAAAAGGAGTTTTACTACACACCAGCACAAAATAAGCACTGATCATGCAGAAAGAAAACATACTGCTCTGTGAGTTTTAATCGCATTTGCCCTCCACAAACACAATGAGAATGAACTAGTATCGCTGTGACAGCTAGACTCATATTCCAATGTGGCACATGAAGCATATTTTGTAATTGCCTCAGGTAAAAAGCTTATTTTGTCTCACTCTACAACTGTCTGCAAAATGGTTTTTAGGGGTTTTTCATAATTTCTTTTTTTTTTATCTTTTCCTGTTTGTCCATGTCTTCATGTACTTCCTAGAAGTGTTATAGTGAAAATAGGGCCAGATGTACGACCCGCCAATCAGCGAGTTGCAAATTGCATTGCATTTGCGACTCGCTAATTGGGATGCACAACAGTGTCTGAGACACTGTGTGCGATTCCCAATGTGGTCGCAAATTGCATACTTCATGCATATTAATGAGGCTGTCGCAATTTGTGACCTAATTGGGAATGGTTGTCACTCCCAGGGATGGTGTCCTGCTGGGGTCAGCAGATCTCCATGTCTGGGACTGCTTTTAAATAAAGCAGTTCATTTTTTTTTAAATGCAGCCCGTTTTCCTTAAAGGAAAACGGGATGCATTTAAAAAATCAAAATGAAACTTTTCAGTTTAATTTTTTAAGCGCAGGCAGTGCTCCCAGGTATTACTGCCTGCCCTTAAAACATTTTTACACATGCAGTCACAAATGGGATGGGGTCCCCTGGGAACCTCTTCCCGTTTGCGAGTGCTTTACCACCCTTCTATGAAGGGTGGTAAACTGTGAGTGTTTTGCGACCGCAATTGCGGTCACAAAACATTCTTAGACGCTATTCTTAGTTCTTAGTCGCTATTAGGAAGGGATGCCCTTGGAATGCCCCTTCCTAATAGGAAGTCGCTAATCCTATTTTGCGACTCGCAAAATAGGATTAGTACATGGGCCACAGGTTCTTTGTGGGCGCAAACAGGTCTAAAACCCATTTGCACATGCAAAAAACCTTTGTACCTCTGGCCCATGGTGCTACTATGGGCCAAATTCACAAAAGTAAACTGAGCAAAAGTCTAACTTTACGAATTTTGGTATTCACAAAGGGCATTTACAAGTAATAAATTCCCTTTGTGAATGCCGAAAGTCGTAAAGGTCGACTTTCGTCTTATTTTACCTTGGTGAATCGGGCCCCATGTTTACTACTTTGCTTTTACATGACCTTTCTATTATCATGTCAATGTTTCAGTATATCACAACAATTTGGAAGTGAATATTATGTTTAACCTTCTTTTAAATATATGCCACTGTTCTAGTTTGATTTTAAGTTTAATAGAAAAGTGTACGAACTGATCACAATTAGGAGAGAGTTGGTAGCACATTTTATGCAAAGCAAATGTGCTCGTAGAAGAGGCACTTTCTAAGTTAGAATGTGTTTTCACACAATTGTAACTTAGAAAGTCAACTTCCACGTACCCAAAAGAAACCTCCGATCTTCCAACCTCGCACTGGCCGAAACCCTGTGCATCCACTGAGTTAGACCAGGCGGAAGATCCTTCTCTCACATTGCAGCCAAGACCTGGAACGAGCTACCAGCAGACATCAGACGCGCCCCCTCCCTGAACACCTTCAGGAAGACACTCAAGACCTGGCTCTTCGGCTAAACAGATCTGCGCCCTCCCCCCCCCCCCCCTCAGCACCTTGTGACCCTCATGTGTGAGTAGCGTGCTTACAATTCCCTGATTGAATTGTAACTAGCAAAAGGGTTCCTGCTTGTTTAATACGGAAAAAAACAAACGATGAAAACAAGGGAAAAATGATTTTAACCTAGCTTCTGAGCTTTCTAGGCCGGCCTGTTTTACATAAACATGATTCTGTATATTTTATGGTTTAATTGAATCTGGCCCGGGATATGTAATAGTATAAATGTGTTCAACCAAAAGTAATATTATGACTATGATATAGAAACCTGTGCAAGCACCATTGTTTCAATTATTATCTTGAAAGAAATCTTTTTTTTTTGGCTGCCAGTATATCACGTATCCGCCCTCCATAAAGCATTTCAAGTTTTGTTCCAATGTGTTTTGCCATTACTCAGAATTAACCTGTTTTTCTTATGCAATACAGTCAAGGGCAGTGGTGCACTGATGCATCAAGATCAGTAAGGTTCTGTGTTTTACAAACGTCCCCTCTTCATCCCTGATAGAAGGAGGCTATTAATTGTTATTAAGAATAAGTAGAAGAGTTATTAGTCTATCTTCTTATAAGTGGTAGAATTCATTATAATGTATTAGTGGAAGGTCAATTTAAATTTTCCTTCAACAAACCAGGCATTTCTTATTCCAGGATCATTTTTCTTTCTTATTTTTCTTATGTATTCACAGATACAATTCCTTCTTCCTTTTTAAGGTGATTGATATCACAAACCTGTCAAATTTAGGGATGTCTCTCAATCAAATCCTACATTGCTGATTGTAAAAGAGTAAAACATTTTTTGCACAGGAACCCACTATGTAATATGCTCATGCCTATTTTGTTTGCATGACCTCGATGGCTGATATGCAGCTACAAATATGACCCCCCAAAGAACTAACAATAATATACAGAAGTTAATGCCTGTTGTGGTTACAAAGGGTGCGGGAGTTTGGGGACATACATCTGTAAAGACCCTCCAGGCAGCAGGAAGCACGTTTTTAGGTCTCGCCTGGCGTAGGCTGCGCACATGCGCAGTCTCGCTGGCGAGATTTAATGTTGATGAGTATTTTCTGTGAGGGGCTTTAAGCCCCGCCCCTCTTTTCCATTGGCTGGTGTCACCGTTTATGGTAAACAGTGGCCAGCCATTGGAACAGAGCTGTGCATGACGTATTTGCTCTGCTTTTTGAGCCGTTTCACTTGGACGGGCTCGCCTGAATTACGTTAGTCGCAAAAGGTTTCTTATCTTTATGGGGCCAAACACATGGCCCCATAAAGACAAGAAACCTTTTAGCAGGCGAGGCCGTCCAAGTCGGAAGGCCGAGCAAATACGTCATGGCGAGCGCTTGTATATAGCGTGAACTCGACCCAACTGTATTGGAGCGCTTTACATGAGCAATACTTACGTCACACAAGGAAACGCTCATTTTTGGTAGGCACGGGGATAACGTGATTTGCCCAGAATCAAAGGCTTTTGAGCCGACATGGAGCGTTGTTACCCTGTTCGAAAGACGGTAGCTCGGACTGTTAGGCCACATCATCTCCCTGGGTTATGAGGCAGGTGAGGTATAGGGCGGCGCATGTCTGACAAATATAGAAAGGGGGGGCTATGCCTATTTCCGAAGCTTGTTTCGCGCTGCGCACGTGCTATGTGAAATAAAGACTTGTTTCAATTGCCATGTATGGCCGTGGTCCAGTCTTTCTATACTTTCTAGTGCCGTTCTCTTCGGTCCATGATAGGGATCATGGCTGCAATCCTTGCCTCGTGAAGGACAGCTCGTCTCTTTTCTCCGTTCTGTCATGCTCGCGGCTTCTCCAGCCTAGCAGGTACAAAAAAAAGATAAAAACAGCCCGTGCTATCTAAAGCGAACTTTAACCTGGGGCTTGATGTAGCTCTCGCAATGGACCGACGTACGCTGCAGCTCATGTGAGGCCTGAGAGCGCGTTGCAGGGTTAAACTAAAGTGTGCAAAGGTAGGGGAGTGGCCATACATGAACAGCCGTCACCAGGGAAACACCGCTGCCATGTTAGTTGGTGGATTAAAAGGAGGGTCCAAACGGAAAAAGAAAATAACTTCCAGTCCTTGTTTTTAGATGTCTGTAAAAGCATGTTAGTTTGAAAAGAGAGACGCTGGTGAACACGAACGCTACACTGAAAATGCTGCGAAGTCATGTTAATTTTGAGGAGGATGTGGCATTAGGCCAGAGCTGCTGGTCTGGGAACTGGCTAACCAGGTTCTAACCTCGACTTCGGCTCAACGTTCTGTGATTCTGGGAAAATCACTCAATCTCCTAGTGCCTGAAAAATGAATGTGTCCAAGTGTAAGGTTATTGGTGCACCTGTAAATAGATCCATAAACCTTCAGGCTGAGTTTGCGCTATATAAAACTGAAAAAAAAATTGCCAAGAAAATGAATGTCACTTTGTGTAATATAACTGGTGCTCATGTAAAGCGCCCCAAAAACTTCAGGTGGTTTTCCTGTTGTGTAAAATAAATAAAATGTCAAGCAGTCTCTTCTTAAAAATGGTGCTCAAGATAGTAACCAAACTAGTAATGCGACATGTCATACAAAACGTCACATATACTGCGTGATTTGCTATCCATTTTATTTGACGTAATGAAGTGACACGTTTGTACTGCATAAGACGTTTTAATTTGCCATTGCAAAAAACGGCGTTTGAAAACAGCAAACCAACTAAGTGTTGATTTATTAACAAGCATTTGCAATGCAATAGGTCTCACCTTTGTATAAGTTTGAGCTATTGGCATTGTAAATGACAATGCCTTTTATTTATGTGTTTTGAAAACCTGCAAGCGGTGCGTAAACAGGCACTTTGTACTTATAGTCGTTGCTTACGAGAAGCAAGGCTGGCAGTAACTGCGCCTCTTTTACTGCCAGCCTTGCTTCCCGTAAGAAAAGACTGTGGGCCTCATGTAGGTAAATACATTTTACCGTTTCTTAAATACCGAGCCGTACCGAATCGGTAAATTAGAATCGGTAAGTTATATGTAGGTAAAAATTCGGTAACAGTTACCGATTCGGTAACATTCGGTAATCACGAATCGGAATTCACCGAATCGGTAAATACCGAGGTGGTATTTACCGAATCGGAAAATACCGAGGTGGTATTTACCGAATCGGAAAATACCGAATCGGTATGTACGGAATCGGTAAATAAAATCACATGACTTGACGAAACAGCTAATCCTGTGCAACCACAGCCCACCCAACCAGGAAGTGGCCACACCCAGGCAGGTGTACATAATTAGCCGACCCTGGAGAGGCTTGGAGTGCAGAGGAGAGGCAGGGAGCCGGTGCCTGTGCGAGCGGGAAAACGAACATCATGTCCAGCCAGAGAACACAGAGAGACGGAGGGGAAAGGAGGAGGAAGCTGAAATTTAGCCCCAAGGAACTCCAGGTGCTGGTGGAGGAGGTGGTGAAGCAGCACCAGAAGCTGTTTGGAAGGCAATCCCTGCAAGTGCCTGAGGCTGAAAAGCGCAACATATGGCTGGCCATCCAGGCCCATGTGAATGCTGTGGGAGTGACCCACAGGGACATAGAGGTCCTAAAGAAGCGCTGGTATGACCTGAGGATTGTAACCAAGAGGAAGATGGGCGACATCCAGAAGGAGGCCAGCCAGACTGGAGGTGGAACCAACAGGGCACCTGCCCTCACCGAACTGGAGGAGCTGGTGGGGGCCACAATCGAGCAAGAGAGCGTCGTGGGTCTTGGGGACGCCGACAGCTCTGCCAGAGCCGCCACACAACAAGGTAAGACGAAAGCACAGCAATGTAGCACCCCCTATCCCTATCCCACATCCCCCATTGTGAAACGAGAATCACACTGCAGTCCACACGTGTCAGTGCAGACAGGCAATGCATTCCGGGAGATGTAGTCAGGGAAACACCAACCATGACGTAAATGTTACAGGGCAACAAGGCATGTCACGCACTCGAGGCACAAGGAGACAGAGGACATTTTGGAATGTGAAATTATTTATTGTGACGCTTTCAATGCAGCCCTTCGGGGACACTGAGCCAATGTTGTATTTCTGTCCACAGATGTGACATCATGCAGGACAGAGCATGCTGCAGGAGAGACGGCACACCGGCCACAAATATCACCTCTAGCCAGCACAAGTTCAGACCAGGGAGCAGGCCCACTGGCAGCCGCACCACCAACACAGGCAGCCTCGCCGCAGCCAGAGCCAGCATCACCTCACCCAGAGCCAGCATCACCTCACCCAGAGCCAGCATCACCTCACCCAGAGCCAGCATCGCCACTCATGTTTGAATCACCGGCCACATCTCCGCTTGCAGGTGTGGGAATGAGGAGGCATCCAGCAGCCAGGCTACGAGCCTTAGACACCTCGTCAGACGACAGCATGGGCCCTGAAGAACTCACCAGGCCCCAGGAAGGGAGCCATGCCACTGTGCCCCACACCTCACAGGCAGCACAGACGGGAGCAAGAGGGCGCCGCAGGTTGCGTGTCCAGAGTCCACCAGCACCCATTGACGGCCATGGTGTCTTCTTGGGTCTCGAGGGCCAAATGTTGAAACAACAGCGCCTGCAAACAAAGGCAGTCATGACAGTCCAGAGGCACATGCGGGTGATGAAAACTACATTAGTCAACATGGACAATAACATCAGCGGCATGGCTGCGGGCATTCGGGACATGTCCCAGTCAATCCAGCAGTTGTGCAGCAAATTAGATGCTGACATCGAGGCACGGCGCCGGGAACGGCAGAGAAGGGACACTACCAACAGGGCACTCAACCGTCTGGCAACTGCGACTTCTCTACTGTGCCGGCGCTCTGTGACGATGCAGGAGGGCCTAACACACTGCTGCAGCGACCTGTCTCGGGGGATGGTGCAGGTGACAAGTGCACTAGGGGTGCTATTTACTAGTCAGGCGTCGACAACTGCTGCAGGGGATGCTGCGGAGAGCATCGACACCAGCAGCAGGAGCAGCATCACACCCCCCGTCCCAGAAGGTCGCAGGAGCAGCAGGCGGCTTGGGGTTGGCTCTAGTGAGGATGCACAGGCCGTGCCATCCACCACTGCAGCGCGTATGCGCAAACATTGATGTGGCCCTGCTTAGCCACTTCCCAATGGGTGACGTAACCCTGGACATACTCCTTGTATAGATGGTATATTGCCAGATTGGCTTGTTCATGTGTTCATGGCGTGGTGCCACATTAAAACTACGTCATGACTAATCACAACTGCCTGTGTCCCCTTACTTACTCAGAAATAGTTGCATGTGATCTCTGTCCGTCTCTCTCTCCCATCGATTGCAGTTGGCACTCTAGCTGCGTTGCCCTGTGGCTGGCCTGACTCATCCTCGTTGTCCTCAAAATATGTTAGTTCCACATCTGTACCTTTTTTCGTGGCAAGGTTGTGCAGCATTGCACAAGTGGCAATAATCTTGCAGCAGGTGATGGGTGTGTACTGGCGTGCGCCTCCGCTCTTGTGGAGGCAGCGGAACCTGCTCTTCAGTAGTCCAAACGTGCGCTCCACCACATTGCGTGTTGTTTTGTGTGCCACGTTGTATCGTCTCTCACTCTGGGTTGATGGGTGTAGGTAGGGAGTGAGGATGAATGACCGGCATGCATATGCACTGTCGCCTAGATGAGTTAAAGGGAAACATCAGTCACATGCTTCTTTACACTATGATTTGCAGGTTGCAAGGGGCGTCACTGTTACTCACCTAGCAGGTATCCCTCTCCAAATTCTCCGGCACTCAGTCGTGTGTAGATCCCACTATTCTGGAAGATGTACGAATCGTGGGTGCTCCCAGGAAACTTTGCAACAATATCTGTGATGATGTTCCCTGCATCACAGATCACCTGCACATTGATGGAGTGGGTGGACTTCCTGTTCCTGTAGATGTGCTCTGTGTCAGCTGGTGGACAGATTGGGATGTGTGTACCGTCAATACAGCCGATGACATGGGGGAACTGTGCCATGTGATAAAAGTCTGTTTTTGTTTTCTGCAGTGCAGCCTGTGTGTTGGGGAAGCTGATGTAGTGGTGCATTCTCTGCATCATGGCATCCAGGAACTTCCTGAAGAAACGTGACAGGCAACTCTGGGATACACCACCCACCGCAGCTATCACCACCTGATAACTGCCGGATGCCAGCAGATGTAGGCTGCAGAGCACCTGCACATGTGGGGGTATGGCGTGCGCCCTTCTTATTGGCTGGTCCAGGAGTGGGTGAAGGTCCCTGATTAAGTCCATGATGGTTTCGGGGTGTAGCCTGTACCTCTCATGTATCTCTGCATCAGTCAGGTGGAATAGTGTGATGCGCTGTCTGTAGATGCGTTCCTCCCGTCGCCAAGCCCTCAGTCCTGCTGCCTGTAGACGTAGGCGCCTTGCAATGACATACATAGCGGCCATGTTGTCCACGCTGTTGCATATTGGGATTGCTTATATGCACTGTTGATGGTTACCACCTGCTTTCAATCCGTGTTAATTACCGACTCTTATTTACCGATTTTCTTGGATTTCTTAATTACCGAGTGCTCCTACATGTCATTTTCATTTTTACCACTTCATATTTACCACTTCATATTTACCGATTCGTTAAGTATGTATTCGGTAAATCTGATTCGGTATTTTAGAATTCGGTAAATATGATTCGGTATTTACCGCCTCATATTTACCGAAAAGTCGTTTTTGGACTCCTACATCTCACTTGTCTGAATACCGGTCGGTAACGGCATATTTACCGGAAATCGGCCGTTACCGACCGGTATTTGGCTACCTACATGAGGCCCTATAAGTGCAAAGTGTGTGTTTACGCACAAACTTATGCAAAGGCGAGACCTATTGCATTGCAAATGCTTGTTAACAAGGCTTTTAGTATTTACCAGATCCACATCAAGTTTCATCACTCATTATGAAATGGGCCTACATTTTATAGAAGATGTGGTGGGCTTGGAACCCATCTTGCTGTGGGTTAAAATCTGATCCACTCCGGAGTTAAGTTTCAATCACAGATAGTGGATAAGTGTCTGAAACAGACTAATATGCTAGATATTCCATGGATTAAGTATATAAAAAACAGTCTTCATGACCTAGGAGTATACAGTGTCTTTGAGAATACTAGCGAGATTGGCTCACTTCGAAGCCTTGGTCATAGAGGTACGGTGAGATGTGAGTAAGTTCTAGACATGGTAACTGTTCACTCATAAAACCCTTAGTAAACCTGCAAACCAGAACATAGATTTATTTAACCCTCCTTCGAGTAAATATGATTGACTTCCTGATGGCTTTCTCCTTTACAGGGACGTGGTTTGCTTTACTAATCTGCTGCCCATGCGAAAGAGTGTGCTTACAGTCCACTAAGCACTTTATGTTCTTTTGCACTTTATATTCTGGTTTTAGAACCTGGTCTTAATGCCCAATTTTAGCTGGGAAAGGTTTTAAAACACATCATGAAGTATCATTGCATTTACAACACTGTGAGTCCCCAACAATCTTTAACGCAGTGGAACTGCTGGTGTTTCGACTGCAGTCTTGGAAAGGGAGCAGTGGGATGGGGGCGGTAGTATACCACCCACCTGGAGAAAGCAATAAATTGTTCTGCACCTCATTGTTGGAGACCCTTGCCCCGTATATCCTGCAAACCGAGTTCTTTTTTTTGGTTGGTGATTTTAACCACCATTTAGATGACCTCTCTAATGCAGATACAAAATGTTTGCTGTCAGCTATGGAGTCGTTAGGTCTCTCTTCAAGAATTCATGAACCGATCCATATTGCAGGGCATACCTTGGACAACATCTTTGCAAAAATAGGCTTATCAGTAGAATCCCCGTGGCCACCAACCTGGACCGATCACTTTGCGCTTAATTTTACCTTGAGCAGAGCGGATAGAGGATGCCAGTCCCAATGTAGAATGAGTCTTCGCAGAGCTTGGAGGAAAGTTTCCCCTTTGGCATTTAGTCAGGTCTTTAGACCCCCCCGCCTTCGATGAAGGAGAGGGAAGTGATAATGCATTGGGAAAATGGGAGGCCTCTGTGGGGGAAACTCTAAATATCATTGCGCCATACAGGGTAGTACGAACGCAGCATAGGGCTGTGTCAGCCCCCTGGTATTCGGATAGTCTTAAGAAGGAAAAGGCCAGGTGTAGAGGCAGAGAAAGAAAATGTTGAAAAACCAAGCGGCCAGAGGTTAAACTGGCCTTCTCAGTAGCACACAAAGCCTATTTAACAAACTGTAACTCAGCAAGAAGAGATAATTTAGGATCGAGAATACGGGAGGCAAAGAATTCGTCTAAGGAACTCTTTAAATTACTCAAAGAGATCACAAACCCTAAAGCAAACAGTATCTCTATCTCCCTGACACAAACACTATGTGATGACATAGCAATTCACTTTAGGGATAAGGTAGACAAGATCTACAGCTCTCTAGTGGCAAGAGCAGCTCCGGAGGGGTTGTCCCCTCTGGAGAGAGATCCCACACTACCTAGACTTGACGCCTTCACAGCTGTTACCACAGATCAAGTGGTAGCAGTGCTGGCACGGTTGAAATCAGGTGCCCCCTCAGATCCAGTGGGGCCATTTATAATGGCTGAACTCGCCCCTATTTTAGCTCGGTCACTTGCTGAGGTTTTTAACATCTCCCTGGTTACAGCTATATCTCCCAGGAAATGGAAAAAAGTGCATATAAAACCTTTACTGAAGAAGGCCATGGCAGACCCGGCCGATTTGCAAAACTACAGACCAATCTCCCTCCTCCCTTGTAGTTCAAAACTCATGGAGACATTGGTAAACAAACAACTTACGGGATATCTGGAGCAGTATGGGTTATTGGACCCCTCACAATCGGGTTTCCGTGCTGCCCATAGCATGGAGGCGGCATTGGTGGAGGTTATGGATACCATCAGGATGTCACTGGACAGAGGGACGCCAACCATGCTAGTGCTTCTTGACCTATCGGCAGCCTTTGACACCATCTCTCACCATGTCCTGTTGGACAGGTTGCGGGAGATTGGTGTTGAAGGCCGGGCATGGACGTGGCTGCCGAGCTTTCTTAACAATAGAGCACAATGTGTTCAATTAGACACATTTGTCTCTCAGACCACGGCAGTAGACAAGGGGATCCCGCAGGGTTCCATCTTAAGCCCCACAATATTTAACATCTATGTGGCACCACTGGCCACCATCATAAGACCTTGCGGCTTTGAAACTATCTCGTATGTGGATGACACGCAGGTGATAATCCCCATCGAGACAGACCCAGCGGAATCCAGAGTAAAGTTTAAATCCTGCATGCTGAAAATTGCCGCTTGGATGAGCGAGAAATTTCTACAGCTTAATTCCAACAAGACGGAGATCCTTCTGTTTGGAAAGGCGAAGGATTTATGGTCGTCGGACTGGTGGCCGGAGGAATTGGGGGAAGCACCCAATCCAACCACTCAGGCAAGGAACTTGGGTATCCTGTTTGTTAATAAGCTTTCGATGGAGGAACACGTGAAGTCAGTATCGGGCACATGTTTTGGCATCATGCGGATGCTGAGGAAGATTTTTCCTTGGATCCCTTTAGAGGCCAGAAAGACCCTAGTACAGGCACTACCAGTTAGTAGACAGGACTAAGGGAACGCACTACTAGTAGGAATTAGGGAGGACCTTGCATCTAGGCTACAGGTAGTGCAGAACACGGTGGCTCGACTGGTCCTCAACAAACCAGTACGTACCCCCTCCCGAGCTCTTTTGCAACAACGTCACTGGCTGCCCATGAGGAAGAGAGCAGTGTTTAAGCTTCTGATGGCGGTGTTCAAAGCACAGCAGGGGATTATCCCAGCCTACCTAAGGAAGAAGTTAGTTCCCTTTATACCTGCCCGCTTATTGAGATCTAGCAATCGTAATCTACTATGTCCCTGTAAAATCAGGAAAGTCAAAATGGGAGGACGCTCATTCTCACATTTAGCCCCGCTTCATTGGAACCGCCTGCCGGATGAGCTACGTGCCTGCACAAGCTTGGGGTAGTTTAAGAAGCAGCTAAAAACCTGGCTGTTCTAAATCTGCAATTTTGTCATTGCCTTCGGCACTATGCAGCCAAAAGCGCCGAGAGATCACAGTGGGGATGATTTGTTGCGCGATATAAATCCTAAAAATACAAATAAAAATTGCTTTTACAACACTGTGAGTCCCCAACAATCTTTAACGCAGTGTTGAATTTTATTGCTGTGGTGAGGAGCTTAAGGAAAAAATATGCAGTATGAGGCAGCTGTGATGCCATGGAAGGACAATAATGATGTACAATTCAGTAATTGACTGTTGTGATTTTAATCTGTGATCTGTTTGTAACTGTTCTTAACATGTGCTTTTATGGAGTTTTTTGACTAAATAAAGATTATTTTGATTGTTTGATTCCCTCTTAGGTCCACAGTCTTTTAACTCAATTAAGCAATGTGCTGTGAATCTTTGACCTCCAGCTGGATGGTTTTGTCTTTCACTGTTGCTCAGTAAGCGAGAAAAACTAGTTCAAGTGAGTTTGGTAGTCTTGCAACAGTTTGCAGAACATATATTTGAAAAATAGTTTGAAACTTTTCATTTGTGAAGTTTTCACTTTTTAAAATGTATCTCAAATAACTGTAACCCTTGCCCTAAAGTAATTATAACTTGTACCCACACCATAAACAGCGTTGTCTTCAATGATGTCATTTCAGATGTTGCATTGATATTATCAATATTGACATAGAACATGTCATTAGTTATGTAATATGTGAGGTAATTAGAGGTGCATGGTTAGGGCGTGAGTTATAGTTATTTCATTACATGAGTTATAGTTATTAGCGATATCTATACAGGGTGAAATGTTGTAGTTCTGTACATTTAAAATGTTAGGTTTTAACTGATATTTTCACCTAACTATAATGTTAATTTAATGTTTGTTTTTTGCCATTACATTTCCAAGGTTTTTTTTTTATGCAAAGTAATGTTACAATTCCTTCCTATAACATTACTTTCACTGTTGGGTTTTCAGTGAATTTCTTCTTTGTTTTTTTTAAACAAAATGTAAGATGTCCTTTTACGTGAGTGGCATGTGGTTCGATGCTCACCAACCCATTGTGAACGGCCTTCAGACATGCGCAGCATGTAGATGCACACAGGTCCTGCACCCAAAACCCCACAGTCGCCCAACCCCGTGCCACCACGCATGGCTGACTATGTCACGTAATAAGATAAAGAGTGTCATTTTCAGTGAGCACAGGGTCGGACCACAAAAATATAAAAAGAGATGGGCCTATTGTCTTTATCAAATGGTCAGCGCATCAACATATATAAAACAGATATATTAGCTTTATCCACTGTCCCTCCTTCCTTAACAGATCACCCTGAACCTTTCCAGGAAGAAGATGAGGTGAATTAACCTTTTTGTGTAAAGTTTTTGGAAAATTCATCAAACATCACCTAAGCAGACCAAAAAATGAATTTCCTATGTAAACGTGTTCCTACTATGCGACTGATTTAGATCTTAGCAGATGGTTACTCAATCACAACGGTAGCAGATATCCCGTCTGCCGAAATATAAATCCCATAGTATATAATGGGATTTATATTTTGGCAGACAGGATATCCTTCACCGTTGTGATGGAGTAACCCATCTGCCGAAATCTAAATCAGGCCCTATAACTGCATAAGCACCCAGTAGCAACCACCACTGAATGATATATATAAATAATAAATCATGGGACAGAGGCACCAGCGCATTTTTGGCGCTCGGAGCATAATGGCTACCCTTGTAATTTTGCAGAAAGCTCCTATATTTGTATACTGAGGTGTTCGGAGCCAGACACTGTGGCATATGCCGAACAGTGAATCCAAAGGACCATGACATTGACTGACTGGCTGAGCTTGCTTTATGGATCAAGCAGTATTGCATGGAGTAAACAGAAGTGAGCGCTGTTAGGAAATGTTTTCATCTCGAGTGGGTTATGGTTGATAAGGTCGCGTTAAAGACAACTGAAGAGGCAACTGAGCCTAACGATTTCTTAAGAAAGCTAACATGGGAGGCTGTTAGCATTATGATGCAGCTGTGTGAACTATGTGGCTATATGAACTGAGTCGCCCCCTCTACGTACCGTGCAGGGAGGCCCCCTCAATTCTCGTTACGCCAGTGGAGTCACCATAAGAGATGTTCAAATAATGAAATTTACAGCGCTCACGTTATGAGCTAATATAGAGACATTGACTTTCCACAGTGGTTAAGTGTTTAAGGCGCTGAGAGACATTCATATGCTATACCTTTAAGACTAAAAGAAGTGGCTGGCAAAAGTCAGAAATGGGGTATTTACCCTGGTCACTTTTTCCAACATTGCAGGATAACATGCGTGGCTGCCAGCCTAGGAATACAAATACTGACAGGGTGAGAGCCTGTATGTAACTGTGCACTGTTCACAAAGTGTCTAGTCTGACACTATACCATTTTTCAAATCATTGTATACTTTTAATTCGCAAAAAGAAAATCATCAGATTATCTGGAACATTTCGCGTTTTAGGTGCGAGACAACAGAAAAGTGTTTACAATTTGTTTCAACAAACAGTGCGTTCAATGTTTACATGAAGTACGTGGTTTCATACAAAGATCATATGTAACATAAATTACATGTTATAAGCATATATTAATGCATCCAAATTTCATCACAACAACAGTGTCAATGCCCAATGCATTTCGGAACCAGCCGGTTCCTTCGTCAGGGGCCAATCTGAAAGATATAAGATAAACCATTTGCTAGTGAATGAAGTGTATTATGGCTCAATCTCTACTAATCTGAAGATGTACAGACGTCACTCTGTGCGTTACCTGTTCGTGTTGTCAATTTGATATGATCTGAAAAAACAACATTGTGTAGGCGTCAGCAACAGCTAATGCAGAAGAGTATGCGAAAATAATGGCGATATGTGTCTAAAGGACTCGCGCTTACCTTGGTTAATGGAAACTCGTATTTCTGAAAAAATAATGAAAATCGGGTTGTGTTGAGCAAGTGTGAGTAGCGAAACCTTAGCAAAATGAGGCTAACGTGAACTTGTAAAAAGTACGATAAGACGGGGTAGAACTCTTACCTCTAGAAGGAGGTACATGTGATGCTAGGGAGAAAAGAGAGCAAAACGAAGTGTAAGTTACGACCGGGATAAAAATGAGGAAATATCTACAGCAGGAATCCGTGAGAGAACCCTTACCTGAAAAAATGACCGAGGGGGAGAGAGAAACCGACAAGCTCCACACAGGATAAGCAAGTGAAAGAACACGAGCCGGGGGTACTATTTCAGGCATGAAACCCGGAAGACAACCGGATGAACTAAACAGAAACAAGAGACTAAAGGAAGCCGGATGCTATAGACGAACTAACAAAAGCGCCATTTTGGAATGGTGACATATTAGCGTGCAACTAGATATGTAACTGTGTGGAGTTTAAAGAATATTATCATAAAAATAATCAGCAGCCAACCAAAATAGGAAAAAACAAAGTATACGTAATGTCAGACGTTTAGAAGGGGGAAAAACGTTGTAGGTAAGGTAAACAGCATACCCGAACGCTGTAATGCATGTCGCAGAGGCTGAATATAATAAAATAAAATAAACTAATCTCAGCATGGGAGAGAAGAGATCGAGGAGCAAACTATGCGAAAAGAGATAGAAAACCTCATCAAAGATCGGTGAGAGTCCATGTGGGCATGTGGGTATGTAGGTGCAAAATGATAAATAATGAGGATCAGAAAGATCAAATGGAGAACAGGAGACAATACGTACTATAAAGATAGTAAAGAAGATCTCTGGAAAAAACAGTAGTGTGCTGGTGAGCTGTGTGTGCATAACACAATGTGTTGCTTCAGTGGTACTATAGTGCATGAGATGCCGTCTTTGTCTTGGGGGGCCACATGGGGCTCGTGTGCATGGTAAATATGATTGAATTTAAATAAAGCATGACATATCAAGCCTGTCATTGAGACCTTTTGGTGTCATGGTGTCCAGAAGCTTGATCCAATAGACCTCCCTCTGCAGAAGTCTAAGGTGAGTATTAACTCGATGTTGTGGCTCAACGTGTTCAATAATTTGAAATCTGAGCTGGGATATTGAGTGATTCGCTTCGTGCCAATGGGTCGCCAGAGGTGAATTTTTGTTCATGGTTCGAATTCGACTTTTGTGCTCTGTGAGACGGACTTTCATTTTTCGCTCGGTTTTCCCGATGTACAGTTTGCCACATGGGTATTTGATCCCATAGATCACATTCGTGGTGTTGCAGTCACTAGTATGTCTAAGCAAAACATCCTTGCCCGTGGTTGGGTGTTTTAAGATGTTCCCTGGAATAATGTTATTACAATGTGAACAGTTTTGACATTTCAAGGTGCCTTTTTTGGTAGTTGTCATATGTGATTTTTTCGTGGGAGCTATTAATTCCCGAAGGTTTTTACCCCTGGTGTAGGCATGCAGAGCCAATTCCCGAAAGATATTGTTGAAGTCAGTCTCATTAGCTAGTAGTTCCCATCGTTTATTGATGATTTTTTTGATGGCAATAGAGCTGGTGGAATATTTGGAGATGAACACTAAGTTTGATTTGTTGGGTTTTTTGATAGGTGTAAGAAGTTCTCCACGGGATTTTGTCATCGCTCTTTGTGCGCATGAATCAAGAATTGCGAGGGGATAACCGCGCTCCTGGTATTTCCCTTTGTATTCATTGATTTTTACTGTACAGTCCTTTGTTTCTGAACAGATGCGTTTGATCCTAATAAACTGGGAGTAAGGTAGATTGTTGATAAGATTACTCGGATGGAAACTGGAGTATTGTAGTGCATTATTGCGATCCGTTGGTTTAGTTTAGACTGTTGTTATCAATCCATGTCCATCTGGATTTTTGTTGATGGTAACGTCGAGGTATTGAATAGACTGTCAATTTTATGAGTGAATTGGATCCTGGGATTGTGTGAGTTGAGAGAGGTTATCATTTGTTCAAGGAGTTGTTGTGAGTTGGTCCAAACCAAAAAAATGTCGTCGATATAGCGACAATATGTGTAAATGTTTGACCACCATTGGGGGATGTCCATGATATGTTCCTGTTCAAACATTGCCATGAAGATGTTGGCGTACGATGGAGCCCCCGGAAAACCCATAGAGGTTCCCGAGAGTTGGGCGTAGAATTTCTCGTTCCATTTGAAATAGCTGTGGTGAAGGCAAAAATGTAATAGTTGTAAGATAAAGACTTTTTCTGTATCGATGTCTTCACGTTGTAGGATGGCCCATTCAACTGCCTCCATGCCTGTGGAGTGTGGAATCGAAGTATAAAGTGCCACCACGTCTATGGTGCACAATAACCAAGATGGTTGTATATTGGGTTGAATTGACAACAGTGTCAATGCCCAATGCATTTCGGAACCAATCTATAACGAACATCACGGACAATAGAGCAACTACTTTGGTTTACACCACAGATCAAGCCTCCGAAATTTATTCATTAATCCAGGAAGTAAAAAACATGGATACGCATAGCGGCTCGATCTCACAACAACTCAAACAGCTTGAATATTTAACCAGACGTCAACTCAATCAACAACTACATGCCTCCACATTAGTACAGTACCACAAAGCCAAACGGATCCCCAGAGGATTAAGACTTTCTATAAGACCGATGCTATTTCGCTTCCACCTCAATCCCACCATCATGAACAAATGGTTTTCAATTCTCAATAAATGTTCCCTTGATCTCATTTTACTAATTATTGAGGAACTTTCTAAATCTATTAAGGATCTTGAACAAGAAATTAACACACTTAAAGGAGAACTTCAGACAAGGTTAGAACACGATACATGGAGAATCAACCTTGAGGGTCTGAACATAAAACTTGATAAATACAGCAGAGAACTACAAGAGGGGAAACTAAGAAAATATAAAAGAGATACTATTGACTATAAATTAAACGAGGTTTATACTTGGTCCGAAATATATGCACGCAAAAGATTTGAACATCGCAAACCGAATACGCATTCATCAGAAGAGAGTTTGGTCTCAGATAAGGACATTTCATCATCTAGAACACCAGTCCAGCCCGGCACATCGGCTTCTAGTCAACAAATTCCCACCATGGATTCCACTGAACAGACTGACAAGACAAGATCGGTATCTTTTTTGTCACAGGCCCCGGACCAAGGCATACCACCAGCCTTACAACCAGAGAAACAAAGTGCAACAGACAGACCAGGCGAGGAAAGGGCAGGAAAATCGCTACGCAGCTGGAAGAACATTCCCTAATCATCAACATCTCATTGGTAAACATTACACCTAACCAAAAAGCAGTTGTAAACAGAGGTTTATCTTTTGTCCCTACAAACCATGCTAACCAATTGGAGATTGATGTTGCCCTATATAAGTTCATGCGGACATTACGCCTTCGACACTTTTTTTCCAACGTCGTGACCCAAGATGCAACTCCAGACAGCGGGACAGTCACGAAATTTAAACCTCGTAGTACCTTCCAAGCTCCAGTGTCCCATAAGATGTTGGACACATTCGAGATT
The DNA here is from genome assembly GCF_964204655.1 of Triturus cristatus. Classification (NCBI taxonomy): domain Eukaryota; kingdom Metazoa; phylum Chordata; class Amphibia; order Caudata; family Salamandridae; genus Triturus; species Triturus cristatus. The sequence goes on along the minus strand of NC_140586.1, from coordinate 685,762,036 downwards.
ATGGTCAAAAAGGACATACAAAACTTGAACCTTTGTTCAACCAAACACCAAAATCTGACGAAAAAAGAAAGAATCACTCTGAGAATTATTGCAAACAACCCTGACATTACTATTCAACCTGCTGATAAGGGAGGAGCAATTGTCATAATGGATACAGGGTTCTACTGTCAACAAGTCAATAATCACGTGAATGACCATTCTATATACTTACCCCTACAAACAGACCCAACATCGCAACTTGAGATCATTTTGCAAGACATCTTGAAAAAAGCTTACGACTTGGGATGGATTGATGAATTGACTAAACAGTTCCTTACTACACCGGATCCTCGCAGACCCCATCTATATATGTTACCCAAAATACACAAGAATCTGCAGCAACCACCTTTCAGACCTATTGTTTCAGGATGTGGGTCCATCTTTGACAACATCGGTAAATATCTGGACCATTACCTTCAGAAGTTTGTGCAAAACTGGTGGTCATACACCAGAGATACCACGGATTTTCTTAAAAAACTTGAGTCACTTCAACCCAATATACAACCATCTTGGTTATTGTGCACCATAGACGTGGTGGCACTTTATACTTCGATTCCACACTCCACAAGCATGGAGGCAGTTGAATGGGCCATCCTACAACGTGAAGACATCGATACAGAAAAAGTCTTTATCTTACAACTATTACATTTTTGCCTTCACCACAGCTATTTCAAATGGAACGAGAAATTCTACGCCCAACTCTCGGGAACCTCTATGGGTTTTCCGGGGGCTCCATCGTACGCCAACATCTTCATGGCAATGTTTGAACAGGAACATATCATGGACATCCCCCAATGGTGGTCAAACATTTACACATATTGTCGCTATATCGACGACATTTTTTTGGTTTGGACCAACTCACAACAACTCCTTGAACAAATGATAACCTCTCTCAACTCACACAATCCCAGGATCCAATTAACTCATAAAATTGACAGACAGTCTATTCAATACCTCGACGTTACCATCAACAAAAATCCAGATGGACATGGATTGATGACAACAGTCTACACTAAACCAACGGATCGCAATAATGCACTACAATACTCCAGTTTCCATCCGAGTAATCTTATCAACAATCTACCTTACTCCCAGTTTATTAGGATCAAACGCATCTGTTCAGAAACAAAGGACTGTACAGTAAAAATCAATGAATACAAAGGGAAATACCAGGAGCGCGGTTATCCCCTCGCAATTCTTGATTCATGCGCACAAAGAGCGATGACAAAATCCCGTGGAGAACTTCTTACACCTATCAAAAAACCCAACAAATCAAACTTAGTGTTCATCTCCAAATATTCCACCACCTCTATTGCCATCAAAAAAATCATCAATAAACGATGGGAACTACTAGCTAATGAGACTGACTTCAACAATATCTTTCGGGAATTGCCTCTGCATGCCTACACCAGGGGTAAAAACCTTCGGGAATTAATAGCTCCCACGAAAAAATCACATATGACAACTACCAAAAAAGGCACCTTGAAATGTCAAAACTGTTCACATTGTAATAACATTATTCCAGGGAACATCTTAAAACACCCAACCACGGGCAAGGATGTTTTGCTTAGACATACTAGTGACTGCAACACCACGAATGTGATATATGGGATCAAATGCCCATGTGGCAAACTGTACATCGGGAAAACCGAGCGAAAAATGAAAGTCCGTCTCACAGAGCACAAAAGTCGAATTCGAACCATGAACAAAAATTCACCTCTGGCGACCCATTGGCACGAAGCGAATCACTCAATATCCCAGCTCAGATTTCAAATTATTGAACACGTTGAGCCACAACATGGAGTTAATACTCACCTTAGACTTCTGCAGAGGGAGGTCTATTGGATCAAGCTTCTGGACACCATGACACCAAAAGGTCTCAATGACAGGCTTGATATGTCATGCTTTATTTAAATTCAATCATATTTACCATGCACACGAGCCCTATGTGGCCCCCCAAGACAAAGACGGCATCTCATGCACTATAGTACCACTGAAGCAACACATTGTGTTATGCACACACAGCTCACCAGCACACTACTGTTTTTTCCAGAGATCTTCTTTACTATCTTTATAGTACGTATTGTCTCCTGTTCTCCATTTGATCTTTCTGATCCTCATTATTTATCATTTTGTACCTACATACCCACATGCCCACATGGACTCTCACCGATCTTTGATGAGGTTTTCTATCTCTTTTCGCATAGTTTGCTCCTCGATCTCTTCTCTCCCATGCTGAGATTAGTTTATTTTATTTTATTATATTCAGCCTCTGCGACATGCATTACAGCGTTCGGGTATGCTGTTTACCTTACCTACAACGTTTTTCCCCCTTCTAAACGTCTGACATTACGTATACTTTGTTTTTTCCTATTTTGGTTGGCTGCTGATTATTTTTATGATAATATTCTTTAAACTCCACACAGTTACATATCTAGTTGCACGCTAATATGTCACCATTCCAAAATGGCGCTTTTGTTAGTTCGTCTATAGCATCCGGCTTCCTTTAGTCTCTTCTTTCTGTTTAGTTCATCCGGTTGTCTTCCGGGTTTCACGCCTGAAATAGTACCCCCGGCTCGTGTTCTTTCACTTGCTTATCCTGTGTGGAGCTTGTCAGTTTCTCTCTCCCCCTCGGTCATTTTTTCAGGCAAGGGTTCTCTCACGGATTCCTGCTGTAGATATTTCCTCATTTTTATCCTGGTCGTAACTTACACTTCGTTTTGCTCTCTTTTCTCCCTAGCATCACATGTACCTCCTTCTAGAGGTAAGAGTTCTACCCCGTCTTATCGTACTTTTTACAAGTTCACCTTAGCCTCATTTTGCTAAGGTTTCGCTACTCACACTTGCTCAACACAACCCGATTTTCATTATTTTTTCAGAAATACGAGTTTCCATTAACCAAGGTAAGCGCGAGTCCTTTAGACACATATCGCCATTATTTTCGCATACTCTTCTGCATTAGCTGTTGCTGACGCCTACACAATGTTGTTTTTTCAGAGCATATCAAATTGACAACACGAACAGGTAACGCACAGAGTGACGTCTGTACATCTTCAGATTAGTAGAGATTGAGCCATAATACACTTCATTCACTAGCAAATGGTTTATTTTATATCTTTCAGATTGGTCCCTGACGAAGGAACCGGCTGGTTCCGAAATGCATTGGGCATTGACACTGTTGTTGTGATGAAATTTGGATGCATTAATATATGCTTATAACATGTAATTTATGTTACATATGATCTTTGTATGAAACCACGTACTTCATGTAAACATTGAATGCACTGTTTGTTGAAACAAATTGTAAACACTTTTCTGTTGTCTCGCACCTAAAACGCGAAATGTTCCAGATAATCTGATGATTTTCTTTTTGCGAATTAAAAGTATACAATGATTTGAAAAATGGTATAGTGTCAGACTAGACACTTTGTGAACAGTGCACAGTTACATACAGGCTCTCACCCTGTCAGTATTTGTACTTCTACGCAGTAGGAGAGGACAAACTCCTACATAACTGCAGCACCGCTGTTCTCAAACTTCCTCAGAACTTTGCTAAAAATTGGTGTTCTACACGTACCGGAGTGCTCTCCCTTCCTAACCGTTTGCCAGCCTAGGAAGGCAGCTACATGACAAGGCTTTTATGGATAAAAGTTGATACAAGAGCCACTTCAACAATGAAGTGTGTAGCGCCCACATTAAGAATGATTCACAGAAATGTTCCTTTCACTGTGAACTTTTACATTTTAGATTGCAAGAACTGCACATTGCGCATATATATTGTTATCTTAACAATTCATTGACATGTGATTGTAAAACATATCGGGCAGATTTACAAGTCCCTTGCGCCTCTTTTACGCCGCCGTTGCGTCACTTTTGTGACCCAGCGGCGGCGCAAAGCCAGCGCCATGGTGTGGGGTACTTACAACGTGATGCATCTGGGAGATGCGTCACGTTGTAAAGCCCTGCGCCACATGTAGGCTTTCCGGTGCAGGGGGGGCGATCCGGCGCAATGATTTCACTCAGCCACTTTTAAGGCCATGCTGCCCCAAAACCCTGCACCTGCTTGAAGTAGGCGTATGGATTGACGCAGGATTTTAAAGATTGGGCACCCCCTGAGCCTTGCTGGAGCTGCGTCACGCTTGCGACGCAACTCCAGCAATGCGCCGCCTTTACGGCAGCAGATGCATCACGCATCTGTCCATTTTTGCCCCATGGTGCGCCACATTGTAAATGCGGCGCATCCATGGTGGTAGAGCCGTGACGCACAGTAACTGGCGCATCCCTGCTGATATGCAGGGATGCGCCAGTTATTGTAAATATGCCCCATCGTTTTTATTGTAAAGGAAATACTAAAGTGAGAGTAACTCATTTATGGTTACATAATTGGCATCACCTGTTATGAATTTATAAATGCTATCAAGAAACGGCGCTCTTCAAGGTTGACAAAGTCTGCGAGAACAGCCGAAATGAGTTCCTGTCCTGTCTGCAAGTTCTGTCTGCTAATAAACTGGTAATTGCCCTAGGATTTGAGTGCAGACTTTTCCTTGATGTGGAGAAGATTGTTTGTAGTTTTAAAGACGTTCTGTGGTACCGCCTTTTTCATGCACCACCTGTGATTAGGTTGTACGCCACCAAATCCACAAAACCAAGGTGAAATGAATCTATATGTATAAAAGTGAGCTCCATTTGTCGATGAAAAGAAAGTCAAGCGTTTGATTAATATATATATATATATATATATATATAAATATATATATATACACACACACACACACGCAAATGTATGTATTTAAAATGTTTACATCTCACTTTGCATGTTTGTATATTTCTGTATGTTTATAAGTGTATATGTATACACACACACACATGAAATCCCATTAAAACATTTTAAGTGAACATCACAGATTTGCAGGGGAAAAGATGTGGACAAATAATGTTGGGGCACAGGGAGGGCCAGGACAAATAAAGCCGGGCAGGGGGTTTCTGGAATCTATCAAGAGTCGCCAGTGCCATTTAGATTGGATAAAGTTAACACTGGTTACATACAGATTTTAGAAATAGCAATATTACGGTATGAAAAACTATATAAAAACAGTATCGTTACTGCAAAAGGTGATGCTTAAGTTTTTTTGGTAGAAAGCCCCCTGCAAACGTTAACCTGACTTCCATTTTAATTTAATTGCTGCACGAGCTAATGCCAAGGAAATCATTTTGCATGGACAGCCAATTGTTTAGTGCACCAAGCCTAATGAAATTTAAACACAACAAGGTAAAGCATTGGGATATGCCAACACTATAGGAATGTTGAGACAAAGCAGAGATTCATTCAATTGTGGACCTCACGGTGGTCAAATACAACAATTCAGCACATCAAAAAAACGTTAACTTCTCCCACTACTGCCTTAAAGTATATGTTGGCAGAGGACAACTAATTGAAAGCAAAATCAGTTATCTCTCACATGATTTTTGTTCAGTATCACATTTAATATGATTGTGTAGGCCTCCATTGGTAATGTGTCTTAGGAGATGCCAGCTCACTTTAGATCCTAAGTTCCCTATACAGCAAACTTACTCAAGAATCCTAAAATGCTCACAAAAACTGGCCAGATTGTCAAAGTATAAGCCTTTTCTGTAACAGTAAACCCTACACACACGCTGTCAAATATTTTTGAAAGACCTACATTTCTGAATAAAAATGAGATATATTATTCACAAAATCAGGATAACCCTCCATACAGCCTAGATCAGATAATTTTAAATACTGTGAAAGGAACACATGAGTCAATGACTGCTGGTTAGTCAGTATCAAGCTAAATCTGTGGAGAGTTGACACATAAATAGATGTTCATAATGCCACTAAATCCATTATCAGATAATAAGAGTCTGCAAAAGATAAAGAGAAAGGTATAGTAACAAATTAAATCAAAATTGGATGATCATCACACTTACATTTCAGCAAATGTTTCTTAACACCTGTCAGTATTTGTCTATTCATCTATATATATATATATATATACACACATGAAAATTGATAAACAACATATGATGCCCATCCTTAGAAGATATTTTTTTATCACAAAACCCCCACTCAGTTCATGAGTGTGTACATATGCCCTTTGCCAGTGTTTAAAGAATGCATCTGTACAAGATGCGGTAAGAGAAGTAAGGAGGAATGCACATTTTGGAAATACCCGCTGCACACAGTCCCTTGGAAACCAAAGAAAAGCTGAGATGGCTGTCATGAGACACCTATCATCTGTTTATCAATTTATTTAACCCAAGAATAGAACTTCAGAAGAACTACCACATCTGCCCCATCACACAGACACATAATGCAACAATGATTAAAACTGGGAATTTGCAAGTGACTCATTGATCTTCATTTTCAATGCCCTGCTGTGATACAAGGACAGTCATTACACTGAACTACTAATTAATTTGTCAAGGTTATATTTGAAGTTCTATAATGAGCACATTCCAACCATGCTATAGAGAATGATATTCTGGTAGGTATCTGCTTTGATTCCCATAAAAATAAAGTATTTTTGATTCCATTCTAGTTTTGTACTATTGTATATTTATCATAGATTGGTGGCACCACTGTGAGATTTGTTTATTGTTTACTTTATTCTATGTATTTTTAGAGTCACCTTGTCTCTTTCACCTTACCTTTCCAGAGTTAATCATGTTTTCGTTTATGGTGGTTACTAGTAACCTTTACATTTTGAAGCTCCTCAATGTCTTATTTAGTATTGCAATCATTTCCCGCTGCATCTCCTTCAGAGTTTGCACTCCTCAAAACAGAATCCTCGCTCCTCTCATTCGAGGTCACCGTAAAAGCTCAGCTTTTGCATCTTAGACTCTGGGGCAACTAATGGTCTCCCAAGCTCACATCTAAACCAGTGTTTGTCTCCTGTTCACAGATGTTTAGTGATTACTATATCCTACATCCATTGTATGTGTGATCATTCTCTTTGTTTAAGCACCTACCATCAACCAACCTCCATACCTTTAAATGGACTGACGAAAACATACACCTATATATGCCATGTGTTTAACCTGTGTTAGAAGTAAATGTAATAAGACAGAAACAAATATACAGACATATGCTTATTTACAACTACAGTGATAAATATGTCATCCCTATTGGGCTCTACTTGTGCAGAAACTGTTAAATTTGCCAACTTCTCTATGAAGTCCCTTATTCACTTGCTGTTCCTCATTCCATTTTCCACACTCAGCCAAGTGTTATTTTTAAACAGTCATGTGGTATGTTATCGCATGTTTCAAAATTCAAGCTGCAAACAATCTTCTGTATGCATGTTTGAGAGATTAGTTAGAAATGCCTCAGATAAAACCAACATAATAGTTTTACTTAATTTATTTAGCAAATGCAAGTGTTGTGCTCTGCTAAATTATTTATCGTCCCCTTTGAGGAGCTCTGTGAATTTGCAAAGCCTGTCACAACAAACAATAGGAAATTTATTCTGAAATTTCCAGAACTCATGACGCTCACAACATTTAAAAAAAATGGTGTTGCTTTAGTGTCCCTTTGCAGCAGGAAGCAATCATTCTTTGTGTTGCAAGAGACAGATGATGGCCTGGTGCCTCCTAGTAGTCTATGCTTATTAGTGTGCCTACCCTCATATGTCCCCTGCCCGAACCCCTCTTCTCACATCATCCCCTGCCAAATTCTCCCCAATTTCCCTACCAAGGAGCTTTCCTCGCCCTCATAGACTGTTCCCACCACCAACCTAGTCTTGCCTGTAAGACTGTGCTTGTTTTCTAGCATAACGATGTTCTGCTCTTCAAGAGCAGAATATCTGGTAGGTTGAAAGCTACTCAGCTGCATGCGTTGGTAGGTAAAATTTATATTAACGAAGTCAGGTAAAGTTATGAAACTTTGCCTGAATTCACTACAGTGAACTTTCTCAATCTGTCCCCGATTTCACACATAAGGGTTCAATCTTTGGCCACATGCTCTCCTGTTTCCCTTTATAAAAAATCATCTTGTCCACTATTTTTCACGGTACTGGAGTAACATTAGCTTGACAATTTTTGAGGTTATTTACTTTTAATTTGGGTAGTTCAAGTATACATTTCTTGTTGCAGTTCCTAAATTCAATGTTTTACAGGTAAAATAATGAAGACAAAAGTAAACATTTCTGAGTTAAACCCAAAACAATTAACAACTTCCCATGAATCAAAATGTTTAGTTAAGCTTCTGGGGGGTCAATTCTCTTGGTTGATTGTTTCATTTAAATGTATGGATCATATGTTTTCCCTACACAGTACATAGATTTCTACCACAGCTTTATACACATATTTCTACTACCTCATTTACAAGCAAAGACTGTACAGAGTGTGGACAATCTGTACATTTTCAATTTTGTTTAACTTTGAAAAACATTTTCCAGGTGGAGAAATCTTATAGCCTACCCTTCAATGATATATGGAGCTCTATTATCCCATGACCTGCTAATATTAATTAGAGAAAATGTATAGCATGTGTATTTGCAAGATGGGACTAGTCGTGCACTTTTGTAATTTGTAATTATTTTTGCACCATAGTAGATCTTAAATTTATCACGTGTTTTGTAATTTTGATTCAGAACAGCACTAACACAGCTAATGGTAAAAGAAAATATGTGTTGTGCCTGAAGTCCTTTTTTTTTACAGTACCATAATGTTGATGTAAAGAAAAAAAGTGCGTAGTGACACCTTTTCCCAGCACCAGTTACAGGATTGAGTACAATTTTATTTGCCAGTAACAAAGTATTTGTCCCAATGTTGCAAACCTCTTTCCTGTATGGCTCCCATTTCTAAAGTGAAATATATATATATATATATATATATATATATATATATATATATATATATGGACAGTAACAAAATAATTCCAAGCTCCAAATGAGGTGAATACTGTTCTGTGTCAGCTTTCATCGTAATGCCTTGGTATGAGAAACTGGTGTATTAAGCAGCAATAATTAATAATATACCCCAGACTTCGAAAATCTGAGATATATATTTTGGCCAAATATATTTGGTATGCAATTATGAGTTGCAAAATGGTTTGGCTATATTCTGTTGCTACTTTGTCTCACAAAGCACATTGTCATGGTATCACTCTTGCCAAGAATGAAGATTCTATTCTACATTCAAGTTACAGGGTACCCACTGATATACACCTGGGTACAACATCCAAAGGTCTAGCCCAAGTTTCCAATGACAAAAACAATAGTTGTGACAATGATTCAGTGTTCAGAATTTAGGCACAAAAGGTAATGTAAAATGTCTGTGGACCGCCTATTGATGTAAAGCCCCTAAGGTTCGACTCCATATTATGTAGGCCCTGTCTCCATCATGGCTTATGGAAGTCGCCATCTTCTAAACCTTAGACAATGGAAGTCACCATCCTTCCTGATTTATGCAGAATAATTTTCAAGCATGCCATTAGACACAGATGTCATCTGACATTATCTTTCTAAGACTGGTGAAAGTGTCAAGCCCTCCGATTGATGCCATAGATGCAACACTTGATGCGACATTCATCTGGATCAAATGTCTACTTTTCGCCATGTCAAGGATAAATAAGAACACATAGAGACATATAAACAAAACAGTGTAGTCTGAATTTACATCCTTTACCTTATATGTTCACAAGGAAACATCTGGGATACACACACTGAGGCACAGAATCTATGTCAGACATTCCTAAACTTATGTTAGAAATTCCAATTTCTGACAACATTTAGTATATAAGGACTGCCACTTGACCACTTGTCAGGAGAGGTCCTTTGCCCAGATTATCACCCAAGATTCGGCTAGCACACTTGGCACTTCGCAGATGCTACATCTTGCCTGAAGCCTTAAGCGGATAAAGGTGAGTCAGCGAGGAAGCCCAACCGCCTGCTACAGCAGCAGGTGTTTGCCCTTTGCAGAGAACACTGTCTTCAACCCTACCCTGATAACAACAGCCTTTGCTATCCACAAGTTATGCAGTGCATCGCTCTCCCTAAGAAACTCTAGACTGCAAGTTGCTTCGCCTCCCATTCTCTGTTAGTGTAGCACATAGATATACTCATTAGCGTATTAGGTTGTAGATTACATTTTAAAACATGCTAAAAAATTTCATTTTATTCTCGCTATTTATAACATGTATTCTTAATGTTTTTAGAATATTCTGTGTAGTTCGTTTAGATGTACTGGGAAACAGATTGTTCATGCGAAATAAGGCTTTGTGCTTTTTCCACGGTGCCCCTGATCCTTTTATGAGATTGTTAGTAACCCAAAAGCAATGCCTATATCTCAATCTCACACTGAGTACTGTTTTGAGGGGCTACAATAACCTGTCTTACAAAGTCATCGCTGGTGCATTGAACCAAGCACTTCTGTGCCGCCCGTGGGTGGAAAAGTACACTTTGTAGAGTTATGCCAAAGTTGTTACTTACACAAAACTATTGTTCATTGCACTTGCATGGGTAGGTTCCTAATCCAGATGTTCCACTCACCTTTTACATGGGAATAAATACCCATTGTTATTCTCACTTGGATTCATTTTTTATTTATTCAAGAAATGTTGTGCTTCCCCAAATTCTACCATTGTAAGTTTTGCTAAATTTAGCAGATCCAGTTATTTCACTTGTGCAGCTGGTTATTCTAAAATTCTCTAGATAACTAAGATATTCCAAGGGCACATGTAAGAATACTTTAGAAACTTTGCTTGAATATTAGCAGTTGGAAAGATTCATACAGAGGAATCTACTCAGAATGTTGACGAAGGGACTGAAACCTACAAAATGTTCTTGTTCAGTAGTTAGAGACAACATATTCATGCGGGTATGTCAGTTGTTTTTAATGGGCCTCTGAGAGATGCATGGAAGGGTATCTGGCTTTGATGCATTGCTGTGGTCAACACTGACCGGCACAATGCTTTACATCAAATCCTCGTCACCCTGAGGGTACTTACAAATGAAGATTAATTCATCAGAGTATCCATCCCAAAAGGTTTGTTTCAGTTTACCATAACTGGATCCAGGTTTCATCCAGAAAATAAACTAGTCAGAAGATTTCTGCACTGTTGTGAGGCCCTGGGAAAATTTAGAGTTGGTTGTTACTGAAACAAAATCACTGGAGATGACTCTTCCAACTGAGAATTTAGCATCTTCTCCTCAAATTTAGCGATTGTCTTTAAAACCTTAACCCTTAATTGGGCACCATGTCTACATTTATCACATGCAGCACACCAGTCCTTTCTGATGTGGTCTGATACCATGCATCCCAAACAGAAAGTCGCAAAAAGAATGGATTACTAAATTCTTCAAACGCTTTACTTCGAAGACTAAGTGCAATTTATCCATGTTCCAAGTCCAAGTGAAACATTCACCTGATGTCTGACAATGCAATTGCCTTAATGGCATGTCCACGGGGCTTAGCCCAACTCAATGCATTGTGTTCTAAGGAAGAGGGGAGGAGGGTAAACCATATTCTCATCATTTTTCTGTGAAACCTTGTCTAATCTGTCCTGAATCTTATTATTTTGGTACACTACCTGTATCTTATTGATATTTAGTTTATTTTACACTCTGTTGATCTGGTTTCCCATTTCTCTGAACATTGCTAACAATATGCTCTTGTTATTTTAGAAGTAACACCTCCTGAAATTTTCACTATTGATCTATATTGTTTTATGTCACTGAACCATATCTTCTCTGAAGGACATTTTGTGTTGAGCTTGTTAGAAAGATTCTAAGATTTTATGAATTTAAATAAGTTGGTACTCTACTTTTGCGTGATCAATCCGATTTCGATTTTTGTGAATTTCTGAGATTTTCCTACAAAAGGCTTCCAAAGGCCCAGAAGCTGAATGAGAAAAGAATCAAATCATTACAGCAGCATTACCCTTGCACTGCATTTCACAATTCAGTGCTGCAGAATTTGCGCAGTGCAACATGCAAAGAGCTGCAGGGGAAATCAAGTATGTATCCAGGGTGTCACAGCCAATGTGGTCTAATAATATATTAATAGACTAGCGAAGAACTGCAGTAAACCATACATTTCATCAGAAAACAGACATAAAGAAATATTGCATTCCTCCCTCTGACAAGAGCCATGAATGTAATTGAGTGATCTTTCTTGCATCATTCAGTTGAGTACTTTCCAAGACAATGATCCAGACAAGCTTTAAGCTTTAAGTGGACTCACACTAAGTGGACAATGAGTACACTAAACAATTTGTAAAAATAGGTAAATGAGTGATGCTCACCCTTGCACTCAATTTATGTGCAGCTGTACTTTTAAAACCAAATATATGAGTCGCTGAATCAGTGAATGACAGAACTAGTAGAAAAAGATTTACCTGTGCTGTGCTCAGACCATAAAGCCCTAGCACCAGGCTATCATTCAATGTTTTCCATTCCTGTAAGGCCATCAGATGTTGGGAATCAGCATTCCTGAAACTACTGGTCATGTGCCCAGCCAGGTAGAGGGTATGTGAAGAAAGGCACCTCAGGACAATTGGACAAACCTTGATTTACACTCATTTCACCTCAGCAATTTTCAAAGGACTGAAGAATCACTTAAGTGCAACCTACATTTAGTTTAGAATGCAACACCTCAACCATGCACTCCTCATGTCCTGGCTTCCTCCTGCAAGTCATATTGAAGGGACGCATTCTGAATAAATAATTTAAAAGTACGATGGAGATTTATATCTCCACCTGAACCTACTTTTACATTTTGTTCCTAGTCACAAATATTCACAGTAATAAGTCTAGAAAGCTGTGCCAGGCACATGTTTGTGGACTTACCACTAGGTATGTTCTGTGACATATCCTAAGGCCTTCTATTCAGCCGTGCATAACTTTACATAGTGCAGAATTCTACGCACAGGGGATGGAGCTCCCTGTGCAAATTGACTTTTTATTTTTTGGCCTCTGGGAAAAAAAAATTTCCATGAAGCAAGCTCTTCCCATACACTGCCCGCAAATATTACCATCCCAGAAGTACACACTCTCCAACCATTTCCAGAGCAGGAAGAGATCACACAGAAGCTCTGGAATGCACACAAATGCCCATGTTTGTGGGTGCTCTCAAAATGCAAAGGCAAACCCCGCATTGGAATGCCCACTTACAACCCGCTGAGAGATGTACTGCTGCACATTTGCCTGAACTCGTGGTGATGAAATCCGCCATAATAAATGCAGTTACGCCTGCCAGGAATCCCTTTGTGAATTTCTCGCAGACAAAAAGAAGGCACAATCTGCCTTCAGCTTAGGTTTACAGCTGAAAATGCCTTTGTGAACAGGCCTTCAAGCCTCCATCAACCAAACATGACAGGTGTACAAAACGCTGTTGTTGTGGTTGTGCAGAACATTGACAATGTGGCTATTGATACACATGGGACATCCCTTTCTTTCTCTCGTACAAAACAGCTTCTTTTATTTACTTGTTTGAAGGTGCTTTTCCTCCTTTCGTTTATGCAAATTTAACAGAGGTTTCTTCCTATTCCATGAAAAGCTTCTGCTACATCTATTGCATTTGACTGTACTCACGTTCACATTGATCAATGGGTTTATAAGGTGTTTAAAATCTCCTACCGAATAAGCATAAAACAACACAATCATCATGGGCCTCATTACACATGCGGTGCACTTCCCTTCACTGCGCCGTGTGCACCTTTAAAAAGGTGTGCCCGGTGAAACAAAGGAAGGTGCGGAGCATCAAGGGGCATGCGCTGGCCCAGAGCAGCCGCAAACTTGTGCTGCCCTGGGGGCAGCACATTCACGTAAAATACGGAGCAACTGCTTAACATCCGCTCCACGTTTCACTGTGCAGGCGACAACCTGCCTAAGCTTTTAAAGGAGAAATGAGATTCCATTGCAGGAGGGTACAGTCTGTGACTGCACCCGCCTGCAAGGGTATGTCTGGGGGTCCATGGGACCCCTTTTACCCCCTGCAGAGGGTGGCTTCTTTGTCTATGAGCCCACACCAGTAATACGGCGCGGGCGCAGAGGCATAGGGATTTCCTCATTTGCATGGGGCATGCCCCATGAAAATGAGGGATCGAACCCTTGACAATATCGCTTGTGCTTTATGTGTATCAGTGCTATTGGAATTACAAAAGGGGTTGCACAAGTGTCTACAACACCTTCTGTAATACCAAAGTGCCCCGGGGGGCACAAACACCAGTTGCGCCCCAGGGGCACTTTATGTAATATGGCCCCACTCATCTGATATATTTTTAATAGGGATAAAGATTAATAAGTATGGGCCTGGTGTATCAATGAGTTTTTCCAATTCTGTTTCTATGGGAAAATGTGCTGGCACATATCATATAAAGATTGGTCCCGGCCTCTATCAGCTATTCCTCATATTGATATTATATTTTAGGTCAAATCCCTCAAATGTTTCTTTTTTTGTTTGCGCATCTTCTTTTGGAAGCAAATACAAGGCAAATGTATTTGTCATTTTTTAAAACAATTTATGCATTTGCACATTACGACATGTACACTAGCTGATCTATGATTCCCCAAGTTCCCACCCACACTGTATAAACCTGTCGAGGTGGATACTTGTTTCAGCTTTTATTCTGTCTCTTACTCCATTAACTTATGCTTTATTGTTTTTGTAACTACTTTGAATGCCTTAATGCTGCTTTGTTTGGTACTTTTTTGTCTGTATACGAGTATGTTCTTTAATCAAACTTACCCTCATAACATGTAAAGCGCTCTGATACCTTCAGGTCTAGCTAGTGCTATATAAAACCCCAAAACAAATAAAAGTGATAGTCCTCTTCTTCAAAGATGGATTTGAAAGCAGTACAACACTTTTACACTCAAAGGTGGCAATATACACTCACGGGCACAATTTTGGCCTTTGTCCTCCATTTTTTGTTGAATTCGTTTTTTGTTGGCCTTAGGACTCTGTGGAGTTTACCACAGCTAACTAGCGCTACTGCTACTATGCTTCTGCTCTCTCCTTGGATGAACAGGTCTATATTAATATATGTTCAAATATATATGAATACATATTTATATTGCATTTCATTACAAACATTACCAATACTAACAGCGCAAGGTGGAAATCTAGTCTCCTTCACACCATGGCAAATTCATCATGTTTTACTTTCACTGAAAGAGGCCTGTTAATTAGCAACTTTAAAATAGAAGATGGAAAATAGTGCTACCTTTCTTTTTGGAGTCCTTCTTAGCGCTGGTTTTAACAGCCACTTGAAGTTCTGTCTCAGTTGACATCCTATTATATCCTTAGTCCTCCTCACACAGATCCCGTAGCTCTACCAGGCTCATTGAGACCTCCTCCCGACAGAGTAGCTCAGCCCTTCAGATGCTATAACCCAGGCAGCATTCTTCATTCACTTTCTTTTGAGAGCTGGAAAAAAAGTAATCATTGGTCATAATCACAGATGCCTTAATCATAAAACATAGCATTTCACACATATCTTGTAAAAAGAAAATTATGAACAATAACAGCATACAACATGTATTTCCCTACTAAAATCTGATAATTGGTAGCTACTGTTGTCTCGCCCTTTCTGCATTCCCTCACATGTATGTGTTCTTTGTGCATAGAAAACTAATACATTCACATTCCTAAGTTTTTCAGATCTTGATGCTGTATTTTATACATCGTATTTTTCTTCTCCTAAATATTGCTTCCATAGTATAGAAGTCTGTCCTCAAATGACCACGCATTTTTTTCCAGCGACATCTCATATGATAACCTTTCCTATTGTCTCGCCTTTTCTGCATTCTCTCACATTTATGTGTTCTTTGGGCATAGAAAAATAATACATTCACATTCCTAAGATTTTTAGATCTTGATGCTGTATTTTATGCAGCTTATTGTCCTTCAACTAAATATTGCTTTCATAGTATAGCTCAAATGACCACGTATTTTTTTCCAGCGACATCTCATATGATAACCTTTCCAGTATACAATAAGATCACGTTTGCGTTCTTTGTGATATTTTTCGGGCCTATTAACAGGTTTATAATAACATTATAAACAAAAAAAATGCATCAGAGAATGTACACCTAGTTTGATGAGCTCAAACGCTAACCAATTCGAAAGATGATCTGAAAAGTTACTCTGAATGAGGGGGTCACTTTGAGAGGGAGTCAGAAGTACACATATATGCCACATTCAGCCTTCTTGCAAAGACTGGATGCGAGTCTACCCTTTTAAAAGACACCAATCAAGTAGGCGACCATATACAAGATAGTTGCTGTGGTCAAGTGTCGGCAACCACATAGTGTAAAAAAGTCTAGCATCTTAAGTAAGTTAGAGAACAAAATGGCTGCCTGCATGAGGTTGCAGAATGATTCATGCTCCTCAGGGTTAATCTTCATTCTTGATGCCTTAGTATACATGAGGTGCCTTTGTTTGAGTGAGTTTCAGGTCAATATTCCAGTCCAGTATTAACACAGTCAGTCAGTTCGTCAGGCCGTGTGGCTCCTGAAGCCAGCTGCACAGTCAATGAGATTACTGGCATGGATCCCAAGAAATGAAGGGCTTTTTACCTGGGGCCAACATACCGACAAGCCCACGAAGTGCTTCAAAATTTGTAAATATATCTATATTATCCCACAGTAGCCACATCAAAGTGTTCACATAAAGAAAGCTGTTGGGTTGAAGGAGCACTCCAAGTAATCCATAATGCACTGATGCATTAAATTACATATTTTTCGGGTGTACCTTAGGAAGAGTAGGGACACCATAATGTGTAGTACTGTTTTTGGGGACGTGCATGCTTCCCAAAACCCCCTTTCTCAGGGGGAAGTATCACCCTAACTCTACCAGGGTACTGCATCAGTGTATCCAGGAGAGGTTTTTGTCTAGGCAACCATGTCTTTGTCTTCTATGTCCATTAGACTCAATGAACTCTGCATGCTAAGAGGTTGCTAGGCAGACTAGTGCAGTGCAAACATATGATCTAAGAGCTGTATCTTATGACAAATCCAGTAGGCCAGCCTTTTCATAATTGAGTTTCCTTCATGCACATATGGGTTCATGATTGGTTTATGATTTAAAGTCTGCTGGCACACAACTGTTAAAGGCACCTCATATCTACAGGGTCTAGACTACATTTATGTGGATAGTTGATCACTGTAACCTTTCTTGAGTGAGCAGCTCATGTAATAATGGAAACCTTTCATAGGGACCTCCCATTGAATTTTCCACCTGACATGTTGTCTGTATTTGAAAGGTTGCACATAGTGTTTAGTTTGTTTTGTATGTATTACACTACTCATTAGACATTGATGTTTTTAGTGTAATATTTGCACTGTTGATTTCTGTTTTGATGGCCCATAACACCTCCCCGAGTCAGCCTTGGACCGCTTTGCCTTGCTACTCTGAGAGTCAAGTACTGAAAGTGGCTTCTGGTTTCCAGTCTGAGGAACCACAGTTCTGGGGCCCAAGTACACCAGAGGCAAAGGATCCTGATTGTCTTTATTAGGGCCTATTAACTTCTCATTGCCCTGAGGACCTCCATCCTGTATTTCTCAGACTTTTAATCATTATGAAAGATAAGAAATAATTATTCCCAGAAATAAATTAATGACTGAATTGGCAATTTAATTTCTTCGTCGTCCATTTCCTAAAAGTGTTTTAGAATTGTCATTCATCTTGCAATCTCCACCCTGAGGAATTTGCATTCTAAGATACCATCTGCCGGACCTAAGTTCCTGTCATGGGTCAATAGGGGCCCATTTTGGCATTCAAACCCTTGTCAAGGAATGTAACTAAACTCATGATCCTTGATCTACCCCAAAGGATCATCCATGTTATTCCTTTAAACCTAAATTGAAGCTACTAAATATCTCAAGGGATAAATACATTTAAAAAAAATCAATTCTAAGGGTGTTACTTGCGTAATGCTATAACTAAGGGTGGGCGCAGACTACACACACGCCGCGGCGCAGCAGAGTTGCCCGCCACCCGCCTCCCTCCCGCCCTCATTTTACAATTACTTAGAACCTTACATATAAAGAAAATTACTTACCTGAGCTGCCGCGTCTCGGGGCTCCATCTTCCTGCTTCCTGGCTAGCTTCTTCCTCACGAATGTGCATGCCGCGCATGCGCATTCGTGAGGAAGAAGCTAGCCAGGAAGCAGGAAGATGGAGCCCCGGGACCCGGCAGCTCAGGTAAGTCATTTCCTTTATATGTAAGGTTTTAAGAAATTGTAAAATGAGGGCGGGAAAGAGGCAGGCAGCGCGTAGTGGGGCTACGCGAAGTGTGCGGGTGGGCGTAGATTTGGCTCCACTACGTAATGCTTCATGTAGCCTCACTACGTCCGCTACGCCCAGGGCTGGCTATAACGGTCATAGGAGATATGTGAAATTGTTTGATAAAGAACATGAGTATTTCAGAAGTCAAAATATGGAGGTCCCCAGGTGCGCTCTAAATAGCTGGGTCCAAACTGGGGTGGCATGGTGAGATAAAGAATGATTGATTTAACCCAGATCTATTGACTGGGGGTGAATGTTTGATTTACTCTGCATTCAGTTCATCATCTGTGTGTCTTTTTCTTTCTTGCCCTAAGTGCGCCAGGTATGCCCAAACGTGGGTCCCGGGCTCACTGTGCCACTGGATTTGAGCTAGCCTGGCTGATGAGGGGTGATGACCTGAAACCGGTCCCAGTCCAGGGAGGATAGGAAATAGGCAGTTCGGGCGGGTCTGTTCCAATGAGGCACAGGGTCAAGACTGATTTACATATGGCTGGGTACAAACTGGAGTGGCATAGGGAGCAAAAGAACAATGGATTTAACCCAGATACATTGACTGGGGGTGAATGCTTGATTTGCTCTGCATTCCGTCCATCATCTTTGTGTCTTTTGCTCCAAATAAATGCCCAATCATGGTTAAAGAAAAAGATACCAGCTCATTAGGAACTGTGCTGTCAAAATGAACCGTATATTCGTTCCATTCTCCATACCAACTTTGAAGAGGACATCTGGTAGGTTCCATAAACAGATGAAGGTGGATTGTAAACCTAACCTTTTGAGGCACTCTATTTATCAGGTATATCCCTCATTGCTACCAAAATGTTAGATCAATTCTCCTGGTAGCTGGGTTACTGAACATATATAAACTATTCTATTTGAGGAATATGCCTTAATAATACAGTTTCTTTCTGTGTATAGGTGTGCCTTTCTTCTTACTTTGATATCACTTACACTTGCATTCTGGTTCTGATTCACTGTTTTTTCTGCGAGTCTATGTGTCTTACATCAGGCTCACATGGGTCCTACGCATGCATTTCCAGGACTTAGACATGCTTATTTAAAAAAAATGAAAAATACGCTATTTGATGTTAATCAGGCCTGGAAATTCAGGAGTAGTTAAGACAAAATTAAGTTTGCATTTCTAAAGGGATGCACCAAGATATGCACCTGGTTCCCTTTCCAGAAAGTGGATGCAATTGTTACAGCAGAAGCCCAATACACTCACGAACATTCCTTTAACACTCCTACTGGGCCCATACGGTAGGATTTCTACTAAGGTTCAATACTTCTCCCCAGACGTGATGGCCCTCAAATGGACCTTTCACTGTCGTAGTGAGGGGTGAGGAAACAGGATGTCCAGGATGTCCAACTGTCAGCTACCCAATGAGGACCATTAATTATTAGTCAACTCTCAAATTGGTAATCAGGCTTAGGTATATTACTCCCAAAACCATGTTATAGAAATAAAGTATGGTAATGGATAGACCGAACCTCCTAAAGAAGTTTAGTCTAACAAGAATCATTCATACCAAAAGCTCTGCTGTGTCTACACAGAACAAGGGCAAAATAACCTGATGTTCTGGAAATAATCTATAACCATCTCTATTATACATAAAGAAATTAGCACAGTTTCTATAAAAGAACATTAGACATAATAAAACTCAGATAACATTATAGAATTTGGTTGTTTTATTAAAGATCCAAAATTAACGTGTATAAGTAACATTTTAAGATGCTGTCATGAATCTAACAGTTCAAAATATAAAACCACACTTCTAGTTTAAATAATCTATCCCTAAATAAAGGAATCCATAAGAGGTTGGTTTTAGACAACAATACAATTTCTACCACCAACAAAGCAAGAAGTTGGATCTCGAAGGTGCTCTTAGCGTGGCCAAGGGGATCAAGTTGGAGTCCACTAGTGGAGCAGTTCATAGGAATGGGCAAGTTGGAATGGAGCAGAAATCAGGACAGTTCAAGTCTGGTTTCTCACCTAACTGCTCCAAATCACCCGACAGGCAAGTCCATCGGCAAGGGCAAAAAGCAAAGGGGCATAACAGAGATAACAGAGTGGGTTTGGCAACGAAAATCTGGGGCACTCTTGAAAATCAAGAGTTCTAGCAGGCTGTAGCCTTTTTGTTATAATATTCCCAACATGGACTGACAACAAGAGGAGATGCTGCTTAAGGCCTAGGATCTTGTTAAATTTTTGTGGCTGACTATGGATATACAGTATCTCAAAGGAAGGGGGACTGATGACTGTAGATGTTCACTGTACAAAGACCACAAAATCACGTTTTTTGCTGTGAAGCAGCTTGTGCCTCTCCTGGGACGTGTGACGATGGGCCATTCTGAGGCAGCACAGAGCACTGCACCTGTTTTTTGCGCCTGCAGGGTGTAAAGTGAATTCAAGCAATCCAATATTTCTCTGAGATGGTGCTGTGTCTCCAGACAGCACAGCTCAGAAGAGGCAAACCTCATTCACCGTAGCAGATGTATCCCTCTGATCACAGGTTTTAAAAAGTCTAATAGTTATGTTAACATTTTATTATTTTCAACTTTTTAATCTATCTTCCTTAAGTTTGGGAACTTTTTAGTAAGCAACTGCAAAGACCTTTGCAGTTCCTAAAATGTATCATCTCATTTGCATAGTATGTATTTCTGTTTTTAACATTTGCTATTTAACATATCGTGCCTGGTTTTAGTTAAAAAGGAAAATGTAGACATTGTAACCCAATTTCTCTTTCCACATTGTGGCCCGTACTTTCTACTGAGGTGAGTGGACTGAGGTGGACAGGACTTCTCTGAAAGATGTATTGCCCTTGTCACTCAAGCAGGATACTAATGCATGCACTTTTCTTATATTAAACAACAACTAAACCAATTTCCACGGAGGCCTATTAATAGTCAACATTCAACATATGCCTCTGTTGCAGTTCCAGGAAACATCCATGTACATTTTGCGGCCCGCCCTTGCTTCCATGGGGCGAGTGTGCTTTCCAGTGCTGACCAGACTTTCACGTGAATTTTATTCAAATCGGAATGGCAGTCAAGCTGCTCTGTACAGCAACAGCTTTTATTGTCTGCTTCAATCTAGGTCAATCCTGATAAACGGCGACGGTGGAAAGTGCTAGAACATCTTTTATGTCCTTTAAGTAGCCCCGCTCAATTCTTTACATCATCGCATACATACAGCGCTGCTATCTTCCTCAATTTGAAAACCCATCATCTAGCGCTTATCCATTTAAATATTTTTATGTGTAGTCAAAGCAGAGCCTCAGTTGTGATTTGTTGGGTATACAACTCGGGTTTAGCGGAGAGGAGGGGTTGTATGTTTATCTGACAAACCCCCTGCTGCCCGCAATTATCCTATCTGACGTGAAATGCATTCAGATGCAGCGCGGGCAGCACAGTTCGATTTGCAAACGATTTCTTGGATTTTATCCTTCGCTAGAAACTATATATGAAAACAACGAAAGCAAACATTTTTCCACTGTTTGCAACAAATACACACAGGTAAAGGCGTCAAAACGTCATCAGCTCACTTTGTACTACTGCAGAATGTCTGAAATATGACATGTACATTATTGATATCTGTAATTTCCAGCATACTTTCCTAACTTTCGGGCACTATCGTGTTGTCTCATTAAACATGTTTCAACTTGTGTAGTCTCTGATGTAGATCACACAGGTGTAGTCCAGGCCCCTGCGGCCTGGAGGTGAGTTGTTTGGGGCATGTTAGACCTGGCACCATTGGTGTGGATCTCGCTTGCATTTTTTGCCTTTGCCTTCTGTGTTTTTGCTTTGTGTTAGACTCCTTTTTGCTGGTCTAGATGCTTTGGGCACTTTGCCACTGCTGTTCAGTGCCAAAGTGCAAGTGCTCCCTTTGTAAATTGTTGTTATGGATTGGTGATTCCATGATTGGCATATTTGATTTTCTAGGCAGGTCCTGTAAATCAAATTCTGCAAGTGGGCTGCAGCACTGATTATGCCACCCACATATTCAGCCTGTAAATGTAACTCTGGCCTGCCATTGCAGAGCCTGTGTGCATTCTTGTACTGCCATGTCGAGCTGGCAGGTTCACCCACTTACTAGGCCCTAACCTTCCCTTTTCTTACATGTCAGACACCCCAAAGGTAGGCTCAAGGTACCCCTGTGGGCAGGGTGCAGTGTATGTGAGAGGTATGACATGACCTGATGTGTGTGGCATGTCCTGATAGTGAATTCCTGGCAATTTTGTTTTTCACTATTGCAAGGACACCTGTTCCCATAGGACAGAATCGGCAATTTGCTTAAAACATCTTATAAACATAGCTGCTCCTGGGAACCAGGTAGGAAAATAAAGTTTACTATGCCTGAACTCAGAATCCTCAAATGCATCTTTTATGGAGGGTGATTTTTAAATTCTGTGTTTGAAAATATCACTTTTAGAAAGTAGGTATTTTCCTGCTTAGCCATCCAGTGTGCCTCTGCTAGGGTTGTGCTGTTTGCTGCCAGGGATTGACCTGCAGTTGCTACTTGCTGCCAAGGAAATGAGGAAACGACTTTGCTGTTTGCTGTGTCCCCTGATTGAAGAAGACCTCCAAGGGCTTGAAACTGAACTTGCCTCCTGTTCTGAAGTCTCAGGGACACAAAGACTTCACCACCAGCTACCCTGAACTTCCTTTCTGGGAGTTCTGACCTGCAAAGAGGTGCCTGCTGATGTTTTGGACCTCTATAGATTGTTTTCCGCTAGGAGCTGAAAAAGCAACACAACACCGAGAAGCGTGACGCATCCGTAACTGTTTCCGAAGCATCGCCAAAGAAACCGTTGCAGCGCCTGATGCTGAATCGAGTGCAACGATCTCCGAAGTCCGAGATTACCGCACTGATTCTGATGTAAGACCTGCTGTGCGGCTGCAAGAATCCATGCATCTCCCGGATCGTACCATTGCGGCGCCACGCCTGTTGCATCGTTGGGGATGCAGAAGAAACCAATGCATCACCTCCCCACGCAGTAAGAACCGACGCATCACCTCCTCTCCAGTAAGGAACTGACGCATCACCTACCCTGCACAGCAGTAAGGAGCCTTCCCCGAGTGTAAGGAACTGACACATCACCTTCCCTGCGGCCTGTTTTGTTTCTTTGCGTGACGCTTCCAAGGTGCTTTGTGTGAAAAGTGTTGCATCAGCAATTTGCTTTGAAATGAACTATTTTTACCATCTGAAAGCCATATTCTTATTATTGTATTGTGGATTTTTGTTGTTTGGTCTGGTTTGGTTTAGATAAAGATTACTTATTTTTCTAAACTGGTGTGGTGTCCATTTGTAGTGTTTTCACTGTATTACTGTATGTGTTCACAAATGCTTTACACACTGCCTTTTAGATAAGCTTGTCTGCTCGTGCCAAGCTACCAAGGGGGTAAGCAGGGTTTATTTTAGAAGTGTATCCCGCTTACCCTGACTAAAAGCAAGGGTCCCTATTTGGACAAAGGTACCTACCTTTGCCAACTACAGTCCCCCATTTCTAACAGGGCAACTCTTCAAGGCTCCCTCCAAACCTTCAAGGGGCCCCCATTCAGCCCAAAGCCAATGTACATTTTTGTGAAATATGGGAGACAGAGGGGCCCCTCACCACTGGGTGGTGGTCTCATCATTATGTGCTTTTGCCTTACGCCACTGGTAGATCATTTTTTAAAATCTCTTAGATTTGTAGTTAAAAAGTATTTCTTGCTAAAATAAACTGTTTAGAATGCTACATGCACTACAGTGATATATTCTTTTAGGATTTTATTAAATGTGAGGACGTAATTAAATCCATTTTCTTAAATAACGTGCACAAATAAAAACAATAAAACAAGGAGAAAACAAAGACAAGCTGCAAAAACATTTCTTGATATTTTTTTTTTAATGCTATGTTTAACTCCCTCAAATTAGCCACATCTAATCTCATATAGGAAAACATCCACTTCCCTGGGTTCAATCTCTGAAAAATCCACAGACCCCACCCAACATAGTCCAATAGTTTCCCAGCCCAGGTCCCCATATTCCGGCGAGTGTAGAGGAAGGTAGCCCTACAGATAACCAAGGCTCATGTGGTACTTTCATTAGATGGTAAAGATGTTGGTTTTATGCTAAGTACAAAAGCTACCTAATTTGCTGACGTAATTTCAAACCTAATGCACTGACATATGGCAACTGTGCATTTTGTATGACATTACAAGGACACTACAAATCACCAAGGAGATCCATGAGCGCATAGAGGATTGAGGCCGATGGCTAAGTGCCCTTTTAAGGGTACAAAACTCTGAGATGGCTTGCTATACCCAAGTGTTGTTAGAAGGGCATGGTACTCTGCGATTTCTTGCTACACGTATGTATTCTTATATGGTTATGGTGCTCCGGAATGGGTTGCTATAACCAAGTGCTCTTTTATAAGGACATGGTACTCTGAGATGACTTTCTATACCCAAGTGCTCTTATAAGAGCACGTTACTCTGAGATGGCTTGTTATACCCAAGTGCTGTAATAAAGCAATAGTTCTGTGCAATGGCTTTCCATACACTGGTGCTGTTGTAAGTGCATAGTCCTGAGAGTGGGTTGCTATACCAAAGTGCTGGTATAAGGCCATGGTACTCTGAGATGGCTTTCTATACCCAAGTGTTGTTATAAGGGCATGGTACTCTAAGATGGATTGCTGTACCCATGTGCCGTAATAAAACAAAAGTACTTTGAGATGCCTTTCTATACCCAAGTGCTGTTATATAGGCATAGTACTCTGAGTTGGCTTGCTATACCCAAGTGTTGCTATAAGGGTATGGTACTCTGAGATGGATTGCTATACCCAAGTGTTGCTATAAGGGTATGGTACTCTGAGATGGCTTGCTATACACAAGTGTTGCTATAAGGGTATGATACTCTTATATGGCTTGCTATACCCAAGTGTTGCTATAAGGGTATGCTACTCTGAGATGACTTGCTATACTCAAGTGTTGCTATAAGGGTATGTTACTCTGAGATGGCTTGCTATACCCAAGTGTTGCTATAAGGGTATGGTACTCCGAGATGGATTTCTATACCCAAGTGTTGCTATAAGGGTATGGTACTCTGAGATGGCTTGCTGTAACCACATGCTGTAATAAGGCCATAGTACTCTGAGATGGCGTGCTATACCCAAGTGTTGTTATAAGGGTATGGTACTCTGAGATGGCTTGCTGTACCCACGTTCTGTAATAAGGCCATAGTACTCTGAGAGGACTTGCTATACCCAAGTGCTGTTATAAGGGCATGGTACTCTGAGATGGTTTGCTATACGCAAGTGCTGTAATAAGGCCATGGTTCTTCGAGATTGTATGCTATACTGAGCTGGCTATATAAATGCCCTGAACTATGAAATGACTTGCTATACCCTTATAGTGTTTAACATTGGGAGTATGTTATTCCATATAAAAAGTGCCCACCTCACCATATGGCCTATATGTGGGTGCTCTTGAGTGCTCTGTGAGTAACAGTGGACATTTGCCATTCAAACTGCAGTGTCTGCAAGCACCATCCGCCCAGTCACTCACATTTATCTTTCTCGTTTCATCACTGCTCCTCCTCCTGCTGGTCAGGGAGTGTGGAAGAACTGAATATAGAACTGGAAAACGTGAGGCCTATAGGTGCTGGAACCTCACTAGAAATGTGTAATATGCTATTACAAGAACATAATGACATCAATGTCTTATTACAGAAGTGTTCTGACATCACAATGCTCCTGTAACGAGAAAGTAATTGACATCACATAAAAGGATTCATGTCTACCGCTTATCATACACAGAATGGCAAATGTCTGTATGCAATTTGGACACAGACTTCACCAATTCATGAGTACAAAGATATGGTCATTCAACATGTTTACTGCAATCCATATAGTGAAATTGTCTTCTCACCACAGGTGTACATTTCATTAAAACAATCCCGTCTCAGAGAAGATGATACATACATTTATCATCCAGGATTCTATTGTACGGCTCATTTTTCAAATGTTTGATCTAGTCACTGTGCAAAAAAAGGTTTTAAACCAAGATCTCCCACTATGCAATGAATCAAAATGAAAGCAAAGCAAGCAAGGCAGACTCTGTGCTCTGATTAAAGCACTTAGGATTTTCTATTCAGTTGATATTTGGCTAATTGTAACAATGACATCTTACAAAATGCCACATGTTCATTATTAAGAGCAAAGCATTATGTGCCGCATCGTGGGATTGATGGTGGCATTATTGGAGTTGCTGGCGAGTTTTAGACAGTCACAACTGCTACATCCCACCCACAGTGGGGCGGGTGAGGGAGAAAAGGAGGGGGATCAGGTTAAAAAAAGAAATCACTTATATCCCGGTCAGCCAACTGGCCGGCCTGCAGCAGCCGCCTCTCCTGTGTCCTCTTCCTTCTCAGGCGAAACAGGATGCAGGAAGCACCAGGGCTCCCATGATCACCACAGCCAATCACAACGCTGCGTGTGATTGGTCTGAGTGCCATGACACAGCTCTCAGCCAGGGGCTGGGCATATTCTCCATGCAAGCTGTAATGCAGCCTGCATGGAAAACAGGGAAAGTGCGTATGACTGTTTTGGGCAGCCCAAGAGGGCTGACAAAACAGTCACTGTGCACTTGGTAGGGTTGTACCCTCCTCTCTTGCTTTGCAGCCCCTCCCTGCCCCCTCACAGAAGCTGCAGCAGCAGAAGGACAAAATAAAATGATAACATTAGTTATTAGCATTTTATTTGTTTCCTTTCTTTTGCTGCATCAAGGTAGCGGGGAGACACTCCTCCGCCTCAGCGGAGGAGCCGCCACTGATTTTAGGAGCACTAACATGCAAGCGTTTCCTGGCCTTAGTGGAAAAGCGAAATGTATCAGTGTGCACCGGTAGATGCAAGAGTGTTGGAACAGCCAGGGTGCTTTCCATAATCTGCAAGGGTTTTGTTTCTGGAGTGAAAGTTGAAGAGGGAGGCAGCGATTACTCACCTAGACACAAACAATTTACCTGCCAGTTCAAAACCACGTCCCTCAATCCAGGGCAACTGGCCATGCCAGGCATTTCACCTGGAGGCTGGAAGGGTGCAGGCTGTTGTAGCAGTTGGGGGGGTGGGCGGTTTTATTACTGGTGGCCGGTTTTGCAATTGCACACACTAATACCTGCGGGCCAAGTTTGAGCTATATAAAACTCTATAAATAAATAAATAAACATAATAGCCACAATCCAGCACTTCAGTTTAATGTCATAATGTCAGTCAAAAAGTACCACTAGTTTGTGTAAGCCCTGGTGAAATGCTTTAGCCAACCCTTTATGTTTGTTTCCCTTCACATGTTTAAATTAGTAATTAATTGTGGGGGTGGGGGATTTTGTCTAAGTTACTGCTTTTGGACCCTAGTTAAATTGGTTTTAATCTTGGACTTTTTAGTTAACCAGCAATGTGTGTCTCTCTGAAAACTATTTTAGTACTCTGTCCACCAAATAATAAATGTACACACTGTACCTAGATTTAAATTCAAATTAAAAAAACTAACCACTGTTTGGCATGACAAGAAACAACCACCAGCCATCACAATGGGGAACAATGTGTACTCAGTTGCAGTAAGGCAAAAAGGTGATTTAAAAAAGTGGTCACAATTTGCATATCAACCTTTTGCTACAATTGAATTGTTATTGTGAACTGACATGTATGAATAGGTTGATTCTCAAAATAACGGATCAGAGAAGGGTGCAATCTGACCTACCACAATAATATTAATTATGTAAGTCACAAATCCCGCTTCACTCCAATTGGCTTCACAGGAACGATGGTGTGCTACGGTCAGCTGGCCACCATATGTGTGATCGTATTTACTTAAAGTAAACTTTTCTTAAAGATATTGGGGGCAATTTTCTTTGAAGGAAACGGGCTGCATTTAAAGATATTTGTTTTTTAAGTTTGCAGTGTCGTGCGATATGACCATACCAACTGTCTCATAGCTTTGTCCACAACTTTAGTAGGCAGTGGTCCCGTGGACCACCGCCTACTAACTAACAAACTTCATTTTAAAAATTCACAAATGGGTAAGGAGTTCCAAGGGGACACCTCACCATTTCTGAATCGGTTACTACCCCAACTCTGGAGTCTGTGATTTTTCGATTTTTTGCAACTGGATTACAGTTGAAAACCATTGATAGATCTTTTACCAATTCACATTGTTAAAACGTTAGCAACTCCTAAACTGGGATTAGAGCATAGGGAGGAAATATTTAGTGGTCACAAATGTTCCTATTTTGTAAACCGCAGTATTTAGGACTGCACGATAGGTTAGTACATCCGGCCCTTGATATGCTACCTTGTGGGATGAGCCTTATACTGTGATGGTATTTCAAAATGATTTTTGAAGAAGCAAGTTTCAGGTGTTCCAAATAATAAATTGGCTTGGTTGCACTCATATGGCAGTTTCAGAGTGCCTCATAGTATGATGACTTCAGCTTCGGTGGACAGATGTACATTTATAGATCTGCCCTTAAATGTGACTCTGAAGCTAGCAGCGTTGAGTTCCCATCCCAGTTTCCTCACTTTCCCAGTTAACATGTGTCTCAATTCATTATTGTGCCATACGTGGCAGTGTCTAGAAGTGATTCAATTTCGAGTGTGGACTGTCGAAAATCTCTCTCAGTAAAAGGAAAAGGAAAAAGAAGTCTAATATCACTTTTGGAAAGTAAATATTGAAGGTCTCTCTTTACTGGATCGTGAACGCCATCAAATACCCTTACTAAATTTCGATTCACACATACATTTCTACCAAAATGTTCATTTTGGGAATGTGAGCGAATGAAATCAGCTGTACTGTCATGCAAATACTAGCTTCTGTGGATTATTTAGAGTTTGATAGAAGAGGTGGATAGCCCGCCCACTGTATTAAAAATATATTATCGTCAATGGCACTCTCAATATGGTGGACAAGACATCTGCAACTTTTTAACAGAGTACCCTGCCTGCCAAACTCTAAGTAAGGTTTTAAGAGATCCAAGGAAATACTGCATGCAGGAGAAGTTTAGTTTAGGTTAATGCAATAACATGTAACTTAAATGTCCCATCAACTCAATAAAGATGCAAAACATCTGTGACACTAAGGATAAACCTGATCCCCCAGAACCTGCTGCAAAAAACCTACAAAACTGGTCCACAGCTCTCCGCCCATAAACAAATCCAACTGAAGAAACAAAATCAAGAAAAAACCTATCCAATATCATCCAGGGCAATTTGAAGATTAACACTCCCCTTAAACTGTGGTCCCTGTCCTTGAACTGAGGACACATCCATTCTCCAAGGAAGGCACCAGATTTTAAATAGCAGGCAGTGCACTGTGGAATACACTCCATCCTGCCCTCTGACTATGCAATACATACCTGCATTGAAGAATTTTTCAAAAAGGTATTTCCATTATATTTAGATTTCCTATTTTTGTAATATGCCAAGTGCCTGTATGAGAATTAATTTGACATAAGACAACATTCTTGTGAAAAGCGATATTTTTCAGGTACTAGTTAACACGTAATGGATGAAAAAAATAAAATTAAAAAACTATCACATGTACCTCTTAGAAATAATGATGTTTTATGCTGTACTTTATCATTTCCGACCAATATATTTATTGATGAAACTGTTAACCTACTGTACGTTAACTTAATATCAATGAACGTAACACACTTTGACAATAACAATCGGTAACATTCTGTCATCCTTTAACTGTGCGACTCCGTATGGTAAAAAATTAAACCTTCTTACAGACAGATTTACATACTTTAAACAAGTTATTCCATGAAGACAAGCTCACCATCACTAGTGATTCTCGGTATATCTGCAGCCAGGACACCATTAGACTTCAGACTAAGAAGTGTATAAAAGAAAAGACAAGGCAGCAGGCCTATTCCATCTATGACCCAGGCATCTGGATCAATACTATCCTACCCATCAGAACTGCCCAACGTCACTCCATTCTATAAAAGAGCTGAAGATACACCTCTTTAAAGAGCTCTACTTCACAATGTATTAACAGTCCACAAATCAGCTACCTCTTTTATCACTAACTTTATGGTTCTCTTTGACCTTGTAATGCTCTCTCCTGCCTTTTGGTTAGGTTCACGCTATAGAAATGCCACATACATACAAACATCTGGAGGACAATTTATTCCATTAATAATCTGGTGGATGTTCATTCAAAAAAGATCAGAACTTTGAGAAAGAACTGAGGCAGCAGGAGGTAGCAGTAAAGATCTTCATTGCCATATCGCTGTGAAAAGGTTTGATGCTCATAGAGGGACATCATCCTCTACCACCTCAGATCTAATTTTTTTTAACTTTACGTGCCCTCATGTTTAATGCTGCTAATAATTATGGGCTGTCACAGAATGTGACTCAGAATGCTGTGACATAGAATCACTATGTTTTTCTGTTCTGTATTTTAGTCATGAGGGTCTTGAGAAAAGCCCTTACCAACCCTAAAAATACTTTTCAAACCTAATACAAAGAAATGGATAGGTGTACCAACTGAGTTCCTCTTCCTATCTGGCACACAGCTAGTGCACCTACCCTAAACCAGTGTAGCCTGTCCCTAAATAAGTAATATGATGCAGAGGTAAAATGAGATACCTTATTTGCCTGGGGCTGAGCGCTCATGAACATGAGGGAATTCTTCCTTTTCGTTGCCTGAGCATCCAATGTGCACCTGTGTGATCAGTATTACAGAAGTGCAATAAGCAGTCCTAAAAGATATTTGAGTCCCAGGGGACTTCCACAATATTTGTCCTCGGGCTCAATGGGGATTTTAGGTTTTCAGTAGAAATTAATGAATTGGAAAGCATTTCTCTTGTTTTATGTGGATATGGCCAATTTATATACTCAGTGCTCCCTGTTTGTTGGCAAAATGGCAAACTGCATAAGAACAAAATGCATGCAAGTGTAGATACTAAAGTAAATATATCTATGGGACGGAAAGGAACTTCTTATGCTCACATTTGTATTGATCATAGCAATTACAGGAAGCAAGATTAGCCTGCCACTAAATATGTTTTCACGATTTTGAGGGATGTATGCCACGGGATTTTCTTTCCAGAAATAAAGTTAGGTTGATGTTTTATTTTCTCATAATATTAACTTTTCAAGTCACAGCAAACCAGCATGAAATTTTCAATATTTCGAAAATAAATGTTTAACTTTACTTTTCTAAGGCGCAAGCAAATTGACCAGACACTTCTGATTTTCATTGACATTTAGGAAGTAGCTGAGGCAAAGTAGTCCCCCTTTTTATCATAGACAGATAAAATATGTCAAGGTCCCCTGGGTGACCAGCTTGACTCTGTGAGATTGCACAAAACCACAAAAGGTTCCTTTAAGTGGATTAGGTTCATTTTCTATGATATGTATTAGTGGACGGTCAAAATTAAGAACCTCCTAGTGAAACCATATTGGTTGAATTCAGATTGAAAACAACATTTAAAGTATTCATAACTTTATTTCAAATTGGAATACTGGGTACTGGAACCCTAAGAGAGGATCTAAGGAGTGTGTAAGAAGACATCTGGCACAATTGTGTTGCAAGAAGAAACTGAAATGGCGGCCTCTCTGAGTGTTCAGATCAGAATCCATTATTTAGTGCTTGGATCGGTCGAGGAAATAGCTAGGATTGAGAGGGAAGCCTCCACCATGGAATTCTTTTTTCTGTCTCCCTGATTTCTCTTATAAGTAGGTTTGGGCAGAACTTTCACTGGGCGGAGTTCTGCCAATGGGCAGAAAAAATGCATGTTGCACTGCTCACGCAATTTAGCAACAGTAGCGGAAGCAGTGCTGTAAAATCAGTATGAACAGCACCATGCAGTGTGCGAGAGTGCACAGTTATTCAAGTTGATTTTGGAGCCGGTTGAGTAGTAACTTTACTTGAGCGGCAGAATATTACCCGAATATTACCCGAAAAGCAGCCCTTTGACTGAACTCCGAATTACAAGAGTAATGCACTGTAGCCAAATTCTACCAATTCTGCAGGAGGAATGAAATACTCCGTCCATTCCTATCTTATAAGAAGTACGGCAAAGGTAACCTAACATCTTTGGGGCTGGAATCAACATGTCCAAAGGTAGCCAACTGAAGTGATCAGGGGCAGAGGTTTGTGTGTGACTGATAGAGGGCCACAGGAGCTTGCAAGAAGAAAGGCAGAGACACTACCTACACATGAAGTTTCAGTGTGGTCCCAAACTGCTTGTTAGTAGAATCACAGTCAAACAGCAATGTGCAAAGTAGGATGATTAGTGTGCTGAGCTGTAGTTGTTGAAGAGGGAGGCATTCCAGGAAATACTGCAGCTACCAGGCAACATGTGGAGTACTTTTCAGACACATGAGCCTCCTAGGATCTATGACATGACAGAGAGGAACAGCAAGCATCAGATAGAGAAGAGGGGCAAAGAGAGAGAGCTCAAGATGGCTGAGAAGCAAGACTCTTGGGTAGCACTGCAGAGTGCATGAACAGGGTCTAACACCCTCTCTCCCACTCTGACCACCTACCAATCCTGCAAGCAGTTTGTTCGTAAATGCAAGATGCGTTAGCTACACTCCCACACATATTCATTTATTTCACACTCTGAAGCAAAATATATAATTATTGGGTCAGACTCGTCTACAACTTTAAGCCATTGAAATAGCTTACCAGTAAAATACCCCCTCCAGCCCCAGATAGAAATGAAATACTTAATTGTCTAAAATGTGTTACTTTCACGGAATACATTGGACCTCAGTCCACATATATAAGGCATTGTAGATCTCTTAACAATCTAAAAAAAACATTGCTTTTTATAGAATCAGCATCGTCAAGAACTATTGTTTTCGTTAAAAATCAAAAAGCATTTACCCACTATTGTTCCTTTCAGTAATTAATAACATACAAGGTAGACAAAATGTTTCCTGCAAAGTTACAAATATAATATGTAAGTATTCAGCTAAAATCGAAATTGTACGAACATATATATTTCCATTAAATTTAAAGATAGATTGCTAATTTATAGATGACCAGCGGGTCACTTCATTTCTGGTCCAACGGCGTGGAAGCTTGATAATATCTAATTTCCTATTTTGCCCCTCTGAGAAATGTCCACCTCCTCTGTAGGTTGGTGTAGGAATGGCAAAACAGTAGAAGATGTACATTATCCTCTGCTGATACCAAACTACCTGGGCAAGCAGATGTTAAATTAACATAGAATCCTGTTTCTTTATTCAGTTCTTGGATTCTCCAGTAGCAACAGCTGATCTGACCTCACCTTCTATATTAACATACATCAAGGCGCCCTCCTTATTACCCCGTGGTTGACTCTCTTACATTGGTGTTAGATTGTCTCTGTTGTTTCTCCATTTTTACAGCCTGTCAGACACTTAAGGATGCCAATTGCTGACTTATCAGAAATGCAAAAGAGCTTTCACGCAACACATACATACACGCACATGCACACACACATGATTTATATTAACTAATTTCTCATGGTTCATATTTTAGAAAAATTGGGCATTTCAAGTGTGTGGAGCAAATTCTCCGGATTAAACATTGATATAGATGGTTTTAATTGTAGAACTTTAGCATAAAACAAACAGTTTCCAATATGAAGACTGATAAGCTTGAAAACATATCTCAGGTACAACACCTACAAAACAGAGCAGGATCTCACAGTACACAACAAATGCCTGACAAACAGAATGAATACACGAGCTGAATGCCTGAAATGCCTCTGCTGTGATGCACAGAACAATACCAGAATAAAACATTACTAAAAAAAGGGCCAAGATAATCCGGATGCCTAAATATAAGTGAGTTTTATGGAAATTAAAATCGTAAATCATGCCCCACGTCCCTTATAAACTGAGTCTGACTACTTGAGCAATTTTGGCGCCTGGCTCTTGAGGCTAAAACTGTGGTCATGATTTTTGCAACAGTAGCCGGGTTTTAGTAAAATCCTAAAAAGCCCATGTCATGAAAAGAGAGTTGCCACGCAGGTGCCTGGAGGAGCAAAAAGTATCTGCAGCAACCGAGGAGCAATGCCTTTCGCTCTGGTTTTCTGAACTTAGAATTATGCCACCCTCCTGTTTCGGTCACCCCATCCACAATAATAGTGTTCAACTATTAGATGCTTTCAATGATATCATTAACATTATCTACGTATGCCCCGAAACAATAGGTGCTATCACTTGAATACTGTCAGGAAAAAATATGTTTCCATAGTGCTCAGAGGTGTACCAGAAGCCTTTGTGTGGCACGAGGGAAATGCCAAATATTTGTAGTGTCCCTTTGTGGTTTTCCTTCGAATTCGCAGCTTGTAATGGAGGAAACAAGCACACCGGGGAAAGGGAAAACACACAATTTGACACAATCTACTGGTGTGTTGGAAAAGACCAAACTATATTAAAAAAACATTCAAACCAGGGTACATGGTATTTGCATAGGGAAACATCGTTTACAACGCGGGGATTACATCTCGATGCCATTACATCGCGGTTTTTACAACGCAAGTCGTTACAACGACTTGCGCTAGATGGCGCTCTAGGACAAGGAATAGTATAATTTACTATCCAACACCTTCCCTACTGTACGTAGACTGGAGTTGGAATAGTAAATTATACTACTCCTAAGTCCAGCGCCCTCCAACGCAAGTCGTTGTAACGACTAGCGTTGTAAAAACCGCGATGTAATGTACCGCGATGTAAATGTATGCGTTGTAACGTCATACATTCACCTGTTTGCTGCAGCAGTTTCCTTCTTTTAGTTGGCTCCAGTAATCCAGCAGAACTCTGTGTGCGGTGGATTCCCTGCTTGGCTCTTTCTTTCGAGTGTTCTGGAACTTTGTTGCATCAGTAACTCGCACGGTTGTGCATGGAGGTGCCTGGCTTCTTCTGGCCAGTTCTCTGAAACCTTGCCCGGCGTGTACCTTCCGAGCATTGTCTACATGAGTGTATATGTTGCTTAGGCTTTTACTTGTGAATAATTCACAAATATCAGTTACGCAAAACGAGCTCACAGAAGTTTTGATTTCCAAATGAAGGCCCCACTTGCACCCACCTATGAGTGCTTGCTGTGGTTCTCCTAGTTTTTGGGAGAAATACGTTTCTTCGCTTGAAATAAGTATGCAAATTAGTTCCACCCTTGGCACTACCCCGCCCCGGAGATAGGTTACTGCCTTAATACAATGTTTTATTTCATTTTAATTGTGTAGGACCACGTGCTGTTCAGAGGCCATCTTAGAACACAGAAGAGTTCTGGTTGGGACAAGAAATATAACTGCTTGGAGGAAGCAGGAAGGGGAGAAAGGTGAACAGGGTAGACTGCTGGCCCTAAACGCATAAGGGTGTTGCTGATGCTGTCTCGAGCTGACCCTGCAATTGCAGATGGTCACTTTGTCATCTCAGTTTGATGGGACCATTACGACAAAAGGAATGAAAGCAAATAAGTGCCACTTCTTCGTAAAAATCAGCAAGTAATATTCTGCTGAGAGGCAGTACTTTGAAAGCCATTACCAGAGAACACAGCCAATCATTAGAGCGTCTGAGCAGCAGACCTAACACCCTTGAACAAGTCTGGATTTTGCTTGTTTGCTTCTGCAAGCAGTAATCAACCTTCGCTTGGAAAGAGTCTCCTTTATTGTAAGCCTGTTCTTCTTTTCTTCCAGTGTGACTAAAAGGTATTTTAATTGGCTGAAAAATGCCAGACATTTCATTATCTCGAATATACTTACTGTAGAAACAAACAAGGATTAAACAGTACCGTGAATGTTACTTGAGTGAATTATTTTAGCATTTATAAGGCATTCATTAATTTTGCTGTTACTTGTCCAATTTTAGTCAGATTATCTCGCGCTTATTATAATGTATAGGTTAATTTGTGAGCCACTAACAGGTCATTTTTGAATAACATAACTTTCACAGCATATTATGAATTCCTCTGAAACGCCTTTAACTAAAAAGCATCAATTAGTCTGAGATGAAAAGCAAAACAGTATCAGCAAATATGCAGAGATCCCAGATCTGGCAGACCCTGAACATTAATATGATGTCATTTATTTACCAGGCAAAACTTGAGCGATTTCATCGAATTACAGCATATGTATGCAAATCACAATCATACGACATTTTAGAGTGGGGAAGAAGTCCGCCATCTTCAAGTGGTTGAGCCTTTTTGATGTGGTTAACATTAGCGGCCGCCACAACATGAAGGTGGCTGGATGGGCGACAGGCGGGGGATAGTGGGGGAAGGGATGGGAAATAATATCTTTTTAAAACATATGTTTCGGTGTTGCCTCCTCCAATGGCTGCCTTGGTGCTCTTCCAGCTGTCTCAGGGAAGGCAGAGGCTGCTCACCAAATCCAGACGCTGCTCTCATGCCGTGCTATGAGAGCAGCACCAGGATTAGTCTGAGCACCCTACTCAGATGCTGCCTTGCAGCCTGCAGCTTTTCTCCAACCCAGCTGTGAACACAGCTGGGTTTGAGAAATATAAGTGTGTATGTCTAATGGGCTGGCCTAGGACTTCCGGCCAAACTTACATGCGCACTTCTTAGTGCCCACCACGTCCCTGTCATGGCCCAGCCCGCCCCGCCCTGCCCTGCATGCATGCCAGAGCCGGTCACAGAAAAATAAATTTATATTGTTTTATTATCATTTTATTTTTCTGTGACTGACTCTGACAAGTGGGAAGATGCTCCTCGCCATTAAGGAGGAGCCGCCCCTGGTGGTTAAGGTACAAGGAGCCCATCTCAAAATTATAACGTGGAAGTTTAAAGGAAGCATCTGTGATGCTGTCAAATATTATGGCCTAGTAGTAATGCAAAAAGGTACAGAGTTCCTCTAACGAAGACAAGAAGGGGGAGAAAAATGTATTGTCATATGTCAAGGGAAAAAGTGGGCCTGGCTGTCAGTGAAGCAGGTCGAAACAGAAAGGGGGGGGAGTCCCTTGTTGGAACTAGGGCTCTCACACACCCAGCAAGCTAGGTGTCATGCTTCATCATTTGAGCCTGCCCCTCGTCAGGTCGGCGCTGCAATACCTGACGGGCACCCAATATTGGGGCTCTTTGGCGGGGATGTTTTGTTCCTGCCGATGGGTGTAGTGGGGGTAAGGGGCCCTAATGTATGTAGATGTGAGTAATAAGTGTGTGAATATAAAATAGGTACTGTTAGTCCACAAGCAAAGAGTTTGTATTATGGTGGTAAACAGCCTAAGTAAAAAAAGGTTGACGCGGGTATTGAAACTAGTGGTTACGTAACTAGTTGTGCAAGCCCTACTCTCAAAGAGATCTACATGTTTCGTGCCATGGTTGCCATAATGGTCGGCAGCCGGACGGCGGCAGGGGTAGGTTTACGAGCCGCAGCGTCTCTCCACGCTGGACCCAAATTGGAGTCCCCACACGCCCGCCGGTCACTGCTGCAAGATTACCTTAGTAGCGGTATAGGTTACCTTGCTGAAACCTGTTAGGTATGTAGATTTTTCACGTACCAACATTTGTAGATAGTTCTTAACACTGATCCTGAGGAAGTGCCCTGACCATTATGGCAACCATGGCACAAAGAGCCCCAATATTGGGTGCCCGTCAGGTATTGCAGCGCCGACCTGACGAGGGGCAGGCTCAAATGATGAAGCATGTCACCTAGCTTGCTGGGTGTGTGAGAGCCCTAGTTCCAACAAGGGACTCCCCCCCCCCCTTTCTGTTTCGACCTGCTTCACTGACAGCCAGGCCCACTTTTTCCCTTGACATATGACAATACATTTTTCTCCCCCTTCTTGTCTTCGTTAGAGGAACTCTGTACCTTTTTGCAATACTACTTGACGGGGTATGTACATTGGACCTCGTTAAACCTACCCCTACGTCCCTATTTTGTTGAAATACTATGGCCTCACATCTACTCTAACAGACTTTGGATTATGGGCCTAGATTGATGTGCACCTCATGGGGGAAAAATAAATATTTGGATAATCAGAGAATATGAACTGTGGGGGACTGAACTGCAAAGAGAAGGAACAGAGGGATTGGTGGAACATCCTTTGGTAGATGCAGAGGGACTGTTTAAGAGTTTGGCCTTATTACAAGTGCATTATATCCTATAGCACTAGTAATAAGGTGGATAGAATATCCATAAGATTTGTGATGGAGTAACATTTCTGATGGAGTAGCCTGGTTGCTATTGCGAAACTAAATCAAGCCCAGAGTCTTTCAAAGCAAGAATTGATGAGTACAGGTGAAGGTGGGAATACACAAAAATCAGAAACCTCTGAAGTTAGAGACCAGTGGCATTTTCTTCATTCTCAGTTTCCCCAATCTGCATTTTAGATTTAATTGAATAACCTCACAAAAGGTGTGGAATCAACCATATCAAAAAATACCAGCTCCACCTTCACTAGACTTTGTTATCCTGTAGAAGTCAATGTGTCTTCATATCACTTTGTTTCCTTGTCTGCCAAAATCTGAAGTGTGTAGATATGATTCTGTTCACGGTCAAGGCGATTAGGGTATAAATACCATACCATGTATTGAGACAGCAATAGTTGCTTTTCAGATAAAATAGGACCAAATGTTGACAGCACAATTTCAAAAAGAAGTTATATGTTAGTCCACAGGATAAAGGACTAATCAGAAGGGGAACTGCTTGAGTATTACAATATCTGAAGGCCCGAATAATGGTGCTAACTTACGTGTAAAGTTATAAGTGCAGAATCGCACTCAGGGTGGAAGCTCCACTCTGCATATTCTCCTATAAGGGCAGTGTGCAATGAGGAGATTCATCCATAAGTGCGAAGGCTTTCAACTCAGAACTTTACTACACATAAATTACCTTTGTGAATTAAGCCCTAAATGTCTGGCACAGTATCTAGAAACAAAATTACTATCCACCAGCAAATCACATACTTGCCTTTTAGAAAATTGTGTGTACTAACTAATGTGCAAAAAATGAATATTTGTGCCACGGGAGTTTCAGTGCCTGTTACTGTGTGGTCATAGTTGTTTAGGTGCAAACACAGATAGTGTACGCCTCTTTCACAACAAATGCACAGCATGGGCAGATGAAGAATCCCTCCTCACGTAAATCAGGTACAGTGTGGACACACACTATGAAATGTGAGATTTAAACATTATTAGACCTGACATCCTTGACATGGTATTCTCCCAAACATACTGCCTTCACACCTCCTCTTTGCTGAATTTATTTTGTTGTAATTAGGACGGTGCACTGCTATCCTGTGCTAACGTGCTTGTGCTCTCACCTTCAAAAAAGGTAAAATTGGACTACACATAATCGGCACATTTAATTTACTTGTATGTCCCTAGTAAATGGCACTACCAGTATGCAGTTTCTTTAAGTTAAATCTTACTAGTGTGAAGCAGCCCTAATTGTGAATCCCACTAGTATCTCCTTTTAAAAAATTACTCTGCCCTGCCACTGTCATGCATTTTTAAACTGCCATTTTGACCTGGCAAAATAAACCTTTTGTCACCCATAAGGTGGGTTCTAAGGGCTCTTAGGGCTGGGTGCACTGTATTTAAAAACGTAGGACGTGTGTTTAGGTTTTACATTTTCTGGCAGGGAAAAACTTCTGTAGTCGTTTTTTAGTGTTTTAAGGCCTATTGACTAACACTGGGTTACCTTATTAAATTGAATAAGTGCTAGCATTAGATATGGAGCAGATAGAGATAGGTTGTTTACACTCAACAGAATTCAATTTAAAATCCTCTTTAATGGTAAAGTCACATGTTTAATAACAGTTCTGAAAATGACAGTTGTTCCAATTAACTGTGGATTTCGGCCAGTATCCTAGGTCACATGGCTGTGAATGGCTCTGCTGTTGGGGTTTGTGTATTGGTTCCAGAGAGTTAGACAAAATAGGTTTATCTGTGTACAGGATGGGCCATCTTGGCAGGATGACTGGGGGGGCCTATATCCAGCCCCAGTTACACTTTGAAGGGCTTTGCCTACAGCACATACAAAGAAATCTGACAACAGTCTGCCCTGCCTTTTGTCACCCAGACGGTTTGGAACCTTGACCAGGAGAAGAACTTTCTAGAACCAGTGGTAAGGGTAGGACAGGCCCACCACACAAAGGCTGACTAAGGGCAACACATGACCTGTACTTCATGCTACAGCAACAACAGTTGCCAATGTGATGCTCCAGTGACGACCAGATCTTGTATTAAAACAACGACCATCCGCAATGCTTCAACTACTCTTCACTTCAAAAGCTCCCTCCTTGTGGCCTCCACCAATGTGAATAGAACTCTTCATGCTGGAAGATAACTCTTAGGTGGGACTAACCTAGACCCTGTATGAGACCGCGCTCCACAGCGGTTAGCCTGAATCTATGACTTTCACCTATTCTAGCATGACTAGATGATCTGGAGTGGCTCTTTGTGCTTTTAGATGCTATTTTCACTTAAAACTTTATTTAAGACTATCTGTGGGTCTACTGATTGGACTTTTATCATTCTGCTATAATTGATTCTTACTGTTTTTCTAAATTTGTCTGAGATTTGTTTTGTGTTGTGCATTCATTTTATTACTTTTTGTGCTACATAAATACTTTAGACATTGCCTCTAATATAAGCCTGACTGTTTTTATGCCAAGTTACCAGAGGGTTAAACGTAGGTCACTTTAGTGACTTTTGTGGTTCACCCTGCATAGGATTGTGGTTGTTGCCTGAGTGGGGCTTTCAGCCAGTCATATAACCCGCAAATCTCAAAACAAATATGCCACTCATGTTGTTCACATCAGGCACATCACTGAGTACTCCAAACATGCACATAACTTATACCACTCACCTCACTCACCATTTGCACCACTCATAATGCTCATATGACACTCATCATTGATCAGTCACACAACTTGGAGAACATAAAGCAATCACATCACTCACACCATTCACATCCATCACACCACTCACATCATTCAAGTCACTCAATGATATATGACTCATGTCATATTTCAATTAATTGTGGGTAGGGGAAGGCAATGTGTGTGGGAAGTAGAGAGGAAGGAGGAGAATTATATTTTTGTGAGAAATTCTGATAACATAGCTCATCAGTTTTATGTAATAGGCTGTATGCCATCCTACGTGACCTTAGCATTGTTGCAAAAAAGCAAGCATTGGCAAAGCCAATATGTCTGTGTTATGAATGAAAATGCAAGCCAGACCAAATGGGTCTCTCTTTGCTGAAT
Source organism: Triturus cristatus (assembly GCF_964204655.1). NCBI lineage: Eukaryota > Metazoa > Chordata > Amphibia > Caudata > Salamandridae > Triturus > Triturus cristatus. The sequence goes on along the minus strand of NC_140586.1, from coordinate 685,720,541 downwards.
GGCAAGTAACAGGCATTCCTTGAGCAAAATATTTGTATTTTCATGCATGTGTTTACCTGCCTGCTTTTTCTTGCATACAACGAGAACATCTGCTGCAGACACTTCAATGCCTTTAAGTCAGCCTTCCATACTCTCAAACTCTTCATAAGCTTGACAAAGCCACTCCATTTGTACAACATCTCAATGTACAATGACCTTAACAGAAATGTGCAAGTACATTATTTATTTCAAACTGTAGTTATATTTTTTCATTCCATACGTTATTATGTTCTACTTCATCTTACATAACATTTATTGGCTTTAAAGGGTACAGCAATAACATCAAACTACATTGGCATGGTTATCAATAGTGCAGCAGCTACAGTGGCACCAGCACCCACTAACATAATACTATGACTTACTATTGTCCTGGTGCCTCTGAAGGATAATTGTGGCTGAATGCTTTGAAATGTTTACTGACAGGGACCAAAGACCACTGAAAGGTGTTCCACCTTTTAAATTAATGATATCAAGTGTTGCATGTCTGGTCAAATCAATCATTTAACTTGCTCAGCCATTGGGTGAGTGAAAACAAATACTTTTTGTTGGATTGTTTCCGTATTTAGACATATCTCACGTCAAAAGTTATTTATAAATTTTTTCATTTGTAGCAAAAAGGGCTTAGAGAAGGAATGTAAAAGTGTTTTGACTAAGAGAAGGTAACAACAGACATAAAGTCAAGGAGAACCTCACTGTTTTATTATGCTTTTAAAGCACGCATTGGTCATTGGTTTGATGGTGCTGAGTAAGTAGGAACTGCTACATAATCCACCACTTCTAGTATCTAAAATGTGCTACCAAACGAATTGAAGATTCTTTATAGAGGTGCTCAAATAAGGTATTGTGCTTTGATGAAGGGAGAGTTGAGTCTAAACTTTGAGAGCCTTCACTGACAAGCTGCAGACCCCTATAAGAGATTTTCAGAATCTACAGAAATCTTCGGAATCTACACATATATGACAGCAAGGATGATGGCCTAAGAGATCTAGAAAGATAATGGTGCATTTTTGGATTAGGCAGCCTCGTGATCCATACAATGCATGATATGCAGCTGTTTTAAGATAGTCTACTCCTTGATGGGTAGCCAGTGGAGGCTACACAAAAGGGGTGAGCATGGTTGAATCTATGGGTCCGTAACCATGGAGCAGACTGGTTTTGGAGTACTTCAATACAGTGAATTAGGTGGCTGCGTAAACCTATGTTGGAGCAGTTGGCCAGGCCAACCAGGCATGACCTGACAACAGCAGCAATAAAGGATGTTTACTATCTTCTCAGTGAGCAGAGGAATAAGGGGGGCTATATTTGGGGAGTAGCAGTAATTTCAACACTAAATGTAATAAGACTGTGGTTAATTTTGGGTGAAATGAGACAAGATACCTTCTCTCAAGGCCAAACTCACCCCAGAGATCATTCTCACCATCAACCACTATTACCTTGGTTCTATCTGAATTTAGTTTGAGTCATTGACTGTCCAGCCACTGCTGAATGTGGCTACCAATTTAAATTGTTATGCCAATGAGAGTCCACCCACAGGTTGATGAAGGGCTGACCACTGTTGGAAATGTGCCTTTTGTGTATGGTTACCCTCGATTTTACATATTTTTCTGGACCTTATTTTAAATGATAAAATGACTCAGTGCACAGTGACACTGGCATTCACTAGCTGTAAAATGGTACAGTCAAACTAGGTTTTACCTAATTAATCTTTTTACTCTTTCTATAAGGCCATGGTAGATGACAAAGAAATTGCACCATTGGCTGTACTGTGTTTACACCCCTTGATATAAGACAAATATATATGGCTACTAGGAACACCACTGTATTCTGGCTGGGTTTCAGTTTAAAAGCACTGTAGCTATACATACAAACATACAAAAGGAAAACGCCTTTGCCAGGCAGGAAAAAATATTTTCTATTACCTATTTTATGCATTAAAAAGTCCCACTAAAGTGTGCCTTGGAAGCCCACTGAGCTGGTTGTTTAATTAATATATATATATATATATATATATATATATATATATATATATATATATATATATATATATTACCTACTGGCGGTCGCCAGTAGGTAGTTATAGTTAGGACCACGTTTCCATAGGAAATCCGCAACATTCTATTTTGAATAACTTTGGCGCCGGTCGACGAATCCTCGCGAATTTCTCAAAATAGGTGGGGCGCTACGCTCCGCTCCTACCCTGAAAGTCTCGGGGGGATCCGTCAAGCGGGGGCTGAGATAAAAGGGGGGTCCCAAAACGCATTTTTCCCATGCATTTTTCCATAGGACCTTTAGAACGAGCTACAGCCCGAACGGCTGAACAGAATTACTCAAAATTTGGCAGAGAGGTAGTCCCTAGGTCAAGGAAGTGCCTTTTGTAGGTTTGGTGTAAATCTGTTCAGTAGATTCTGAGAAAATAGCCTTTAAATCAATATATATATCTGAGCCCGCTTACGGTACGCTTACCGTACGCTTACGGTAAGCGTACGGCGGCGTGCGCGAGCGCGATTCTGATTGGCTGTTAGATCTTAGTAAACATTCGAATCGGCTGAAACCAGGAAGCGGCGGCCGCCATTTTGTGTATTTCACTCTGAAAAAAAAGAGTGAAAACAAGGAAAGGGGGCAATGAGGAGAGTTACAGACCCCCTAACATTTGTAAGGGGGTCAAAGAAGGACAGAAAAGTACAAAAAAAACATTTATTGATTTTAAAAAAAATCACGGGGTACGCGTACGGTAAGCTTACGGTAAGCGTACGGTAAAAAAAATAAAAATAAATAAATGAAAAGCAGATTTAAGAGTTTAGATATTAGGGAGCTCTAAAAAGAGCTGTTGTGTTTATGAAGTCATTTTTTTAGTGGTACCTACAAGTAAGTACCGATGCAGAGTCTAAGGTTCAAGAGGAAGACTCTGTTCCCTTCATCATTGAAGTGCACACCATCTCCTCTATAAATGTCTTGCATGTCATAACGCAAGTTGTTGTGGTAAATGGCACCCATACCATAGTCACGGAGGAAAGCAGAAACAGATTTGTTGACGTGCTTTCTTGCTTTGTCAATCTGTGGACAGAAATGATTGGACCAGTTCCATTTTTGCCTTTGGCATATGTTGGAAAACACAAAGGCAGTTTTAGGGAAAAGTGTAAACAGTTGTGCAAAGGTGTCCTTCATAAGCATTTCCAGACCTACCCCAGTCAAAGTGCCTAGGTCATTGCCACCACAGTGCACTATTATGAGGTCAGGGTGTTGGATTTGAATGAAGGATTTCACCAATGGCATCAATTGGTGCCACTTTAACCCTCTCTGACCAATCCATTTAATGTCTACATTTGGCAAAGCAAGGTCTCTCACCATATCTGTTTTCTCTGCAAACTTTTCACTCCAGAAGACATAGCTGTGCCCTACAATCCACACTGTGAACATCTTCAAAGGAAAACTGGATGCACTCAGGAGGTGTCTTTCAGTAGAATGGCAATATGAAAAGAAAGACAGTTTGGAAATGGAGGCATACATATTTTTTTAAAACAAAAAGAACTGATTGGCTGTTTCATACCATTCTAGAATAAAAACTAGGCTGTATGTGAAAATTAATAGAAGCATGTTTTGTATTGGTACAAAAAAATGTGTAACCAAAGAACAGTACTATGGATTTGCTGTGAGGTTTGAAAAGTCAAGCACTCTTGCTCTGTGGAATTGAAACATTGTGTGTCGAACTTCTGACCTAACTGCACACAGCAGTGTTCCATGAGCTGTTGCTATGGTAGCAGGCAGAAGTCAAGTTGGGGGAAGGGTACTAGGCAGAAGTCAAGTTGGGGGCAGGGTACTTTTGGAAAAGGGTTGGTTTTCAACCAATAGAAATGTGTGATTACATTTGAAAAAAAGGGGGAAGCACTGAGATTTGAAACTTACATGTATATGTGTGGAAAAATAGAGGGAAAGTTTGCCATTATCTGGTTCTGCTGAGAGGAGAGAGGTGAACACAACAGAGATCCTGGCTCTGATAATCTGCTGTTTGAGTGTCACATTTCTTTCACAACTAACTAATTTTAAAGGTGAGTTTAGAGTTTGAGAGGGGATGTATGTGGTAACTTAAGAAATGAATAATAGAAATGGGAATTGTTTTTGTTGTAGTTACACATGGTGGTTTCATAATGTGACAGTGTGTAAAAGTGATTTACACTTGCCCCGAAAAAAAAAAGAGCAGTAAGTGTGCTTTCAAATTGGCAAAGAAATTTCGTTTTGGGACTAATGTGAAAACATGACTCTGTGTGCATAGAAGAATTATAGGCAGAGATTTATTGCGTCTTGCTCTGGTGATTTCACAGTTGCATTAGATGGAAAGGGGGAGCGAATTTTTTGGGGAAGAAGCAGAGGCTTAGCACACACCCATGTGCTTGCCATGTATAGTCATGCACAGTATTTAGAAGCCAGTGGGGTTTTCAGGTTTAAGTCTGTAATGCAAATACATTCAGCATCACTAAGGCTGGTTGCCCTTGGTGGAGTGTAGGCAGTCACAGAGAATGCACATGGTGGTGGTCTGAAAAAAAAACAGCTTGGACACGTGCAATTAAATAAATCAAAAATAGTGGTTTCATAATGTGTCAGTCTGTAAAAGTGATTTCAAATTGTAAAAAGAGATTTTCACTTGGCCCGAAAAAAAAAGAGCAGTAAGTGTGCTTTCAAATTGGCAAAGAAATTTCGTTTTGGGACTAATGTGAAAACATGACTCTGTGTGCATAGAAGAATTATAGGCAGAGATTTATTGCGTCTTGCTCTGGTGATTTCACAGTTGCATTAGATGGAAAGGGGGAGCGAATTTTTTGGGGAAGAAGCAGAGGCTTAGCACACACCCATGTGCTTGCCATGTATAGTCATGCACAGTATTTAGAAGCCACTGGGGTTTTCAGGTTTAAGTCTGTAATGCAAATACATTCAGCATCACTAAGGCTGGTTGCCCTTGCTGGAGTGTAGGCAGACACAGAGAATACACATGGTGTTGGTCTGAAAAAAAAACAGCTTGGACACGTGCAATTAAATAAATCAAAAATAGTGGTTTCATAATGTGTAAGTCTGTAAAAGTGATTTCAAATTGTAAAAAGAGATTTTCACTTGGCCCTAAAAAAAAAGAGCAGTAAGTGTGCTTTCAAATTGGCAAAGAAATTTCGTTTTAGGACTAATGTGAAAACATGACTCTGTGTGCATAGAGGAATTATAGGCAGAGATTTATTGCGTCTTGCTCTGGTGATTTCACAGTTGCATTAGATGGAAAGGGGGAGCGAATTTTTTGGGGAAGAAGCAGAGGCTTAGCACACACCCATGTGCTTGCCATGTATAGTCATGCACAGTATTTAGAAGCCAGTGGGGTTTTCAGGTTTAAGTCTGTAATGCAAATACATTCAGCATCACTAAGGCTGGTTGCCCTTGGTGGAGTGTAGGCAGTCACAGAGAATGCACATGGTGGTGGTCTGAAAAAAAAACAGTTTGTACACGTGCAATTAAATAAATCAAAAATAGTGGTTTCATAATGTGTCAGTCTGTAAAAGTGATTTCAAATTGTAAAAAGAGATTTTCACTTGGCCCTAAAAAAAAAGAGCAGTAAGTGTGCTTTCAAATTGGCAAAGAAATTTCGTTTTAGGACTAATGTGAAAACATGACTCTGTGTGCATAGAGGAATTATAGGCAGAGATTTATTGCGTCTTGCTCTGGTGATTTCACAGTTGCATTAGATGGAAAGGGGGAGCAAATTTTTGGGGGAAGAAGCAGAGGCTTAGCACACACCCATGTGCTTGCCATGTATAGTCATGCACAGTATTTAGAAGCCAGTGGGGTTTTCAGGTTTAAGTCTGTAATGCAAATACATTCAGCATCACTAAGGCTGGTTGCCCTTGGTGGAGTGTAGGCAGTCACAGAGAATGCACATGGTGGTGGTCTGAAAAAAACAGCTTGGACATGTGCATTTAAATAAAAGAAAAAAAAGTGGTTTCATAATGTGTCAGTCTGTAAAAGTGATTTCAAATTGTAAAAAGAGATTTTCACTTGGCCCGAAAAAAAAAGAGCAGTAAGTGTGCTTTCAAATTGGCAAAGAAATTTCGTTTTAGGACTAATGTGAAAACATGACTCTGTGTGCATAGAGGAATTATAGGCAGAGATTTATTGCGTCTTGCTCTGGTGATTTCACAGTTGCATTAGATGGAAAGGGGGAGCGAATTTTTGGGGGAAGAAGCAGAGGCTTAGCACACACCCATGTGCTTGCCGTGTATAGTCATGCACAGTATTTAGAAGCCAGTGGGGTTTTCAGGTTTAAGTCTGTAATGCAAATACATTCAGCATCACTAAGGCTGGTTGCCCTTGCTGGAGTGTAGGCAGACACAGAGAATACACATGGTGGTGGTCTGAAAAAAAAACAGCTTGGACATGTGCAATTAAATAAATTTTTAAAAAAGGTTTCATAATGTGTCAGTCTGTAAAAGTGATTTTCACTCGGCCCGAAAAAAAAAGAGCAGTAAGTGTGCTTTCAAAATGGCAAAGAAATTTCGTTTTGGGACTAATGTGAAAACATGACTCTGTGTGCATAGAGGAATTATAGGCAGAGATTTATTGCGTCTTGCTCTGGTGATTTCACAGTTGCATTAGATGGAAAGGGGGAGCGAATTTTTTGGGGAAGAAGCAGAGGCTTAGCACACACCCATGTGCTTGCCATGTATAGTCACGCACAGTATTTAGAAGCCAGTGGGGTTTTCAGGTTTAAGTCTGTAATGCAAATACATTCAGCATCACTAAGGCTGGTTGCCCTTGGTGGAGTGTAGGCAGTCACAGAGAATGCACATGGTGGTGGTCTGAAAAAAAAACAGCTTGGACACGTGCAATTAAATAAATCAAAAATAGTGGTTTCATAATGTGTCAGTCTGTAAAAGTGATTTCAAATTGTAAAAAGAGATTTTCACTTGGCCCGAAAAAAAAAGAGCAGTAAGTGTGCTTTCAAATTGGCAAAGAAATTTCGTTTTAGGACTAATGTGAAAACATGACTCTGTGTGCATAGAGGAATTATAGGCAGAGATTTATTGCGTCTTGCTCTGGTGATTTCACAGTTGCATTAGATGGAAAGGGGGAGCGAATTTTTTGGGGAAGAAGCAGAGGCTTAGCACACACCCATGTGCTTGCCATGTACAGTCATGCACAGTATTTAGAAGCCAGTGGGGTTTTCAGGTTTAAGTCTGTAATGCAAATACATTCAGCATCACTAAGGCTGGTTGCCCTTGGTGGAGTGTAGGCAGTCACAGAGAATGCACATGGTGGTGGTCTGAAAAAAAAAACAGTTTGTACACGTGCAATTAAATAAATCAAAAATAGTGGTTTCATAATGTGTCAGTCTATAAAAGTGATTTCAAATTGTAAAAAGAGATTTTCACTTGGCCCTAAAAAAAAAGAGCAGTAAGTGTGCTTTCAAATTGGCAAAGAAATTTCGTTTTAGGACTAATGTGAAAACATGACTCTGTGTGCATAGAGGAATTATAGGCAGAGATTTATTGCGTCTTGCTCTGGTGATTTCACAGTTGCATTAGATGGAAAGGGGGAGCGAATTTTTGGGGGAAGAAGCAGAGGCTTAGCACACACCCATGTGCTTGCCATGTATAGTCATGCACAGTATTTAGAAGCCAGTGGGGTTTTCAGGTTTAAGTCTGTAATGCAAATACATTCAGCATCACTAAGGCTGGTTGCCCTTGGTGGAGTGTAGGCAGTCACAGAGAATGCACATGGTGGTGGTCTGAAAAAACAGATTGGACATGTGCATTTAAATAAAAGAAAAAAAAGTGGTTTCATAATGTGTCAGTCTGTAAAAGTGATTTCAAATTGTAAAAAGAGATTTTCACTTGGCCCGAAAAAAAAAGAGCAGTAAGTGTGCTTTCAAATTGGCAAAGAAATTTCGTTTTGGGACTAATGTGAAAACATGACTCTGTGTGCATAGAGGAATTATAGGCAGAGATTTATTGCGTCTTGCTCTGGTGATTTCACAGTTGCATTAGATGGAAAGGGGGAGCGAATTTTTGGGGGAAGAAGCACAGGCTTAGCACACACCCATGTGCTTGCCGTGTATAGTCATGCACAGTATTTAGAAGCCAGTCGGGTTTTCAGGTTTAAGTCTGTAATGCAAATACATTCAGCATCACTAAGGCTGGTTGCCCTTGCTGGAGTGTAGGCAGACACAGAGAATACACATGGTGGTGGTCTGAAAAAAAAACAGCTTGGACATGTGCAATTAAATAAATTTTTAAAAAAGGTTTCATAATGTGTCAGTCTGTAAAAGTGATTTTCACTCGGCCCGAAAAAAAAAGAGCAGTAAGTGTGCTTTCAAAATGGCAAAGAAATTTCGTTTTGGGACTAATGTGAAAACATGACTCTGTGTGCATAGAGGAATTATAGGCAGAGATTTATTGCCTCTTGCTCTGGTGATTTCACAGTTGCATTAGATGGAAAGGGGGAGCGAATTTTTGGGGGAAGAAGCAGAGTCTTAGCACACACCCATGTGCTTGCCGTGTATAGTCATGCAAAGTATTTACAAGCGAGTGGGGTTTTCAGGTTTCAGTCTGTAATGCAAATACATTGAGCTTCACTAAGGCTGGTTGCCCTTGCTGGAGTGTAGCACTGTGGACATGGGCTTTTTAAAAAATCTGAAAAGTGGTTTCATAATGTGACAGTTTGTAAAAGAGATTTTCACTTGCCCAAAAAAAAGAGCAGTTTGTGTGCATTCAAATTGGCAAAGAAATTTTGTTTTATGACTATTGTGAAAACAAATGTAGTAATATATTTAAATACAATAAAGGATTTTTTTTTTAGTTTTTTTCAGGTATTGCTGAAGAACAGTGAACAAAATTTAAGATGGCTACAAAATCTCGAGCTCAAAAAACGCTAAAAAAAAAACTATATTTGAAGACAACTGGAGGACCAAAGTTAGTAGAAGATGCTCATGTTGGGAAAAAGAAAAAATCTTCTGGTAAGCAGAAAAAACAATTTCTTAACAAAATATTCAAAACACAGAAAAATGTACAAAATGTCTGTCCTCGGAAAAATGTAACAAAACATAGAGAACAGCAAAAAATTGAGAATTTAGTTAATGCAAATATACCTTCTGCAATTGAAAAGTTTAACATAAACAGAAAAACAGCGTTTAAAGAGATACGTAGAAAAATGTTTCAGAGAAGAGTTATGTCCAATTTGATAAAGGATGTAAAGAAATATAAGCAAAAGGCAAAATATTACAAGAGAAAAAAAGAAATTGAAGCCATTGCAGCAAAAGCATTAGAATTAAAAAGGAAACTATTCATATTAATTTTGAATAGGATGCGTACATTAGATAAAATGGTTAATGTACTGAAATCACAAAGCAAAAGCAAAAGAGTAGTGAACAGAACAAACTTTTGTAAAGTGTTTTTAGGAAAGTGGATGCATAGTTCAAGTAGGGAACCTTTTTTTAATGAAGAGAGCTATTTTCAAAGTAATAGTTTGCTGCATGCAGTTGACACCAGAGGTCGTTCATACGAAGTAAAAAATGGTTGCATAATGGAGAAGGAGATAATGGTTCCAAGAGATGAGGTACAAGTGATGGCAGATGAGGCAATGGGGAGACGTCCTAAAGCCCCAGTGTACACTTGGAATTGTAGTAGTATTTGCACTGTGCGTCAGGAATCTATTGACAGATTTCGAGAGTTTCTAAGAGAATATAGTAAAAAAAGTGTAAAACAAAAGATTAAGGTGCTTCAAAGTCTGGATCCATGCAGAGTGAGAGAGAATACTGGTTTGCAGGGTCATTCTCTTGCTTGTCTATCTAGAAAAGTGTGCAATAGTGTTTTCCATCATTTTAGGATGCTGGCTGTTCATCATACTGAAATGAGAAAGTTTGTGAGACGGTTGTATTTTGCCAAAAGTCCAGCAATAAAGTTAAATGAATTGAATAGGGCTCTGTTCCGAGGAACGGTATCAGATGTAGAGAAGGTTGTTGATGAAATTCAGTTTTGTTACTTTGGTCCTGAACAAAACAGTGCAGAGAAGGACACAGTAAATGAGGCAGAAGTGGAAGAGAATGTAGAACCCTCTGTAAGTAACACATTTAATGATCACATAACAAAATTTGCAATAGTCTCTAATGAAAGACCAAATGTTACTTGTATTTGTTGCCGCAGAACTCATTATAGAAAACAAACTAGGAATGTTGATCTCTACAGAAAGAGTGAAAATGAAGATAATTATAAGTGGATGGATTTTGCCACATATGTATTTCTTGAAAATTGTTTTGAATTGGGTGAAGATCAGCGTATTTGTAAATACTGTTACAACAAGTTAGAGGAAAATAGAATGCCGACCAGAGCTGTACATAATAATTTAGAATTGGATGCTATTCCTGCTGAACTTTCTGAATTAAATACATATGAGTCTATACTCATTCAATGTGTTCATCCGTTCCAGACCATAGTACGTATGGAGCCCAAAACTGGTAAATTACCTCCTTCAGATTTACTGAGAGGTTTAAAAGGTAGAGTGGTGTATTTGCCCTTGGATTTGAAAAAAAATATGGAAACTATTGATGCGGATACTTTGGAAACTGAACCATTAATTATTCTGGTTAATGGTGTACCTACAAAGAATAAGAAGATTTGGCAGGAGCTGGTAGATGTGCGGAAAGTACAAAGAGCAAATTTGTATTTGAAAAAAAATAACAAATGGTATGAATCAATTTATATAGAAGAAGAAGAAGAAGAAGAAGAAGATTTTCAAGAACACACAGAAACACCAACTGGACAAATTGAAAAAGTGGACAAGTCAAAGGAAGAAGAAATTTATGAACATTTTAGCATACATCCTCTCCATTCGAAAGAAGTTATGGGAGACAATATTGATCTCTTTCAGATGAAGAAAGCAAAAGGAAATCCCGTGAGTGTATGGGAGGAGAGCTTGGAAGCTCGATGTTTTCCCCAGCTGTTTCCTAAAGGAAAAGGAGGACGATACGATGAACGTCCAGAACAGATTCCAGCTTCAGAGTATCGGACTACAAGACTATATGCTGAAGATCCCAGACTTCGACAAAGTATTCCTTATTTGTTCCATCTTTTATTTGAAAGCGACTTGTCTGCACTGTCTTATGCAGTAAATCACATTTTAAAAAGTGGAGTACATTTACAAAATGTGTCTGCTAAGGATTTTATGGAGAAAGTGCAGCACCGAGATGATCATTTGGAAACACAACTGATCAATCTGATGGCTTGTCAGCGTGGGACAAATGAATATTGGTACCGACGCCATGGTGAACTAAAATGCATGTTACGCAATTTAGGAACACCAACATGGTTCCTTACCCTAAGCTGTGCCGAGTACGCTTGGGATGATTTACTGGATTTTCTACGAGAGGCCAATTCAAACATTAAAAACATCGAATACAAGACAGCAGGAGAACTGTGCTCATTGGATCCGGTTAATGTTTGCAGATATTTCAATCATAGATTTGAGGCTATGATGTCCTTCATCTGCAATAAAAAAAATCCACCCCTTGGAGAAGTAGTGGATTTCTTTTGGAGAAAAGAGTACCAGGCAAGAGGTGCTCCTCATATTCATATGCTGCTGTGGATCAAGGATGCCCCAAAGTTTGGAACAGATAGTGATGAAGCAGTGTTATCTTACATTGAAGAATATGCAACATGTGGTATACCAAAAAGCAAAGAAGAGAACAAGTTAAAGGAGCAAGTTCTACGTTTCCAAAGTCATCGGTGTGGAAAATACTGTCGACGAAAATACAAGAGCAAAGAAAAATACTACACTAAATGTCGATTTGGATTTCCTAGACCTGTTCTTTCAAATGGAAGAGTCAACAGTTTTATGTCAGCTGTGAGACATACTATCACAAGAAAATCACCTAAGAATACCTACAACCTTAAAAGAAAAGAAGAATCAAAAAATATAAATGACTACAACCCAGTCATTTTTTCCATGTGGAACGCTAACATGGATATACAGTATGTAGCTGACAATTCCATTGCTGTTGCACGATATGTAACGTCTTACATTACGAAATCAGAAAAAACAGAATTGAAGGAAATGTGGGAAGAGATTTCTCACGAGAAGACTGTCAGTAAGAAGCTGTACAGTTTCAGTTTGAAGATGTTATCGCATCGAGAAATTGGATCCTACGAATGTTCAGATAGGTTATCTTCTGCAAGTCTCTACTCGAAGTCAAGAAGAATAATTTGGGCAAGTTTAGGCCTTGCAGCAATGAGAAATCGGGTACTGAAATCTGTTGGAGAAATTGAATATTTGGCCGAGAATGACCCAGAAAGTACAGATATATTGAAAACAAACATGTTGGACACATATTATCCCAAGAGAAGTCATCATCTGGAGAACATGTGTCTCTATGAAGTGCTGCAGAACTACATTTATTCACGGAAAGCTGCAGAAGACATCAACAGTGGAAAATATAAAGTTGTTGGTGAAGAAGGATGTTTGGTGAAGCAAACCAAAGGAAGTTTGATAAATCACCGGAAGCTGAGTTGCGACACAACCGACAAGAAAGAATTTTACTACTTGGCTCTTTTACAGTTGTTTAAACCATGGCGTACAGAGGATGAACTACTGGGAGAATTCCAGAGCTATGAAGATTCTTTTAATGCTTGCAAAGACAGCATACAATGCAGTACATTCTCAACTTATCTGCAAATGTTAAATGAAGAAATTGAACAGGAAACTACAATTGCAGCAGAAATAGCTAGAGACAGTTCTCAGGACAGCCAAAGTTCAGGAACATACAGTCAAGATCCCCTAGGACAACCAATCGTTGAAAATGAAGCATCAATAGCCATGAATGAAGTGGAAACGGCTATGAATCAAGCTCAAGAAGAATTTATAGACTTACAAAATTTGGAAAGACAACTGAATCAAGAGCAGCAACACATTTATGAAGAGATCAAAAACAAAATTGATCACGGATTTCTACATATAAAAAAAGAGTGCTCATGCACATCATTTCATCCAATCAGGATGTATGTAAGCGGACAAGCTGGCACTGGAAAAAGTTTCCTAATTAAAGTCATCAGAAGCTACCTAAAGCAAAAAACGGATTCTACTTTGTCTTGTGTGGTTACTGCTCCAACTGGGTTAGCAGCATATAACATAAAAGGAATCACCTTACATCGTTTGCTAATGTTACCAGTGGAGCATGAGAACAAAATACAATTCAACAAGCTAACTGGAGAAGCATCCTTGGAAGTTTCAAGAGTATTGAAGAAGATGCAAGTTCTCATTATTGATGAGGTGAGCATGGTATCAAACGTAATGCTTGCCTTTGTGCATTTAAGAATGCAGCAAATTTTGAAGACAGACTATGACGTGTTATTTGGTGGAAAACACGTCATAGTTTTTGGGGATCTTTTGCAACTTACTCCAGTTAAAGGACAACCAGTGTTTAATACTGTGACACATGAAGACACGAAGAAGTCATTGGGAAGCATTGGAAATACAAATATTTGGTCCTTCTTTGAGTACAAGGAACTTACAACTAATATGAGGCAAGCAAACGATGAAGAATATGGAAGTATTCTGAAAGATATCAGAATTGGACTACTCACAGAAGTTGGGAAAAAAGCATTACAGAGTCGGCTGCTACATAATTTATTTCCAAAGGAAGAAATAGTTGCAGAGAAAATATACAAGAATATTGCAGAAAACAAAAGTGTCATCTGCTTAATGCCAACTCTACGTGAATGCTCAATATTTAATGAGGAGCTTTTGAAATTGGAAAAGGAAGAGATCAGGAAATTGGAAGCAGTGGACAAAATTGAGGATGGAAGAATTACTGTCACAGTAACAGGCAAACTGAAAAATAAATTGGACTCACTAGAGAAGAACATCTCCAAAACAGCAGGATTAGAAAAAAATCTATATGTTTGCATGAACTGTAGAGTATTTTTAAGGAGAAATTTGGATGTTGAGAAAGGCTTAGTGAATGGAGCGATGGGAAGAGTTGTGGGTTTTATTAATTATCAGAAAAAAGAAGGAATTGAATGTTTACAGATAAAATTTGATCAGATAGATGAAGTTAAAGATATTTGTCGTTGTACAGTTCGTTTTATGCTTGTGAAAGACTTATATGTACGTAGGAAGCAGTTTCCGTTTTCTCTAGCATATGCTGTAACTATCCACAAGTCTCAAGGATTGACTGTAGATTGTGCATTTGTGAACATTGGTTCAACTGTGTTCAAAGAAGGTATGGCATATGTAGCTTTGTCACGAGTCAAAACATTATCAGGTTTATTCATGATAGACTTTGATGACTCAAAAGTTAGTGCTGATACAAACTGTGTAAAGGAGTATAATAGATTAAGAAGAAGCTATGCTCCTCATTTAGGTCAGTATCCTGTGTTGGAGAAACGTGTAGTTTCTCGTAAAAGGAGAAATGAGAATATCTGTAATGAAGATATAGAGAAGAGGAAAAAAAAGAGGAGTGATGTAATTGCAAGCAAAAAGAAAAAGGACAATGAAGAACAGGTTGTAGGATGTCATTTTGAAAATAGCTCTGGTGTCAACTGCTACGCTAATGTAGTGCTGAATGTTGCATTTTATCTGGAAAGTTTGCAAGAGCAGATAATAGTAAATCAGGGAAAAAATTCTGTTCAGAGCTGAGTCTCCTTTTTCAAAAGCTGAGTAAAGATAAAACTCAAATAGAAAGTGCTACTGATATTAGAAAACTTTTAGATGTATGTTCAGGACGAACACAGTTTTCTCAAAATGAACAGCAAGATGCACACGAATTTTTGATGTATTTTCTTCAGGTAGTGGAAGAAGAAGGAGTTCCCATTGACATTTTTTTTGGTCTCTCTTATAAATGGGAACATAGTTGTGATAATTGTTATAATATATGTGGCTCTATTGTTGATAATGAAAGGTTTATTTATTTGACATTGCCAGAGAGTAAAACAGTCACTTTTGCAAAATTAGTTAAAGATGCTAATCATAGCATGAAATGTGGTGAGTGTAATTCTGACATGTTTTCAACATTAATTTTAAGGGAATACGGACAGTATGTAATTTTAATGATGCAACGATGTAGAGCTGATGGTTCAAAATTGGATACTTTAATAAAGAAGTTTACAGGACAGCAATTATCAATTTCAGGAAAAACTTTTGTAACTGTTGCAATAATTTTCCATGATGGACCTACTGTTACTTCTGGACATTACACAGTTTATCTAAAATGTGAAAAAGGCTGGACACTGTGTAATGATTCCCAATTGATTTTCAAACAACGTTTGCCTTTTGATTTAGCAAATTCCTATCTAATCTTCCTGAAACCTAAATTTTAGAGAGACTTGGCAAGATCTGGACAAAATAATTTTACCATTTTACTGGATTACCATTGCAATTTTGTAGAAAAAATATTTTTAAAATTATCATTTGGCCTAAAGGAAAGATAACCAATTGTAATGTGGACTTTTTAAATTTTTAATGCAATTTTGAAAAACCAATAATTTATAGATAATCGGTAACTTCTGCACATTTTAAATTTTGGAATGCTATTGGACTGCCATTGGAAATTTTTTCAAAAATGATTTAAAAAATTACTATTTGGCCATGTGGAAAAGTAAGCAATTCTATTGTGGACTAAATAAATTATTCAAAAAATTTTCGTGAACCAAAATGTTACAGAGAATCGGTGAGATCTGGACGGATTAAACTTTAGAATTTTAATGGATTTCCCTTGGAAATTTATTCCAAAAAAAAAAAAAAAAAAACTATTTGGCCTAAAGGAAATGAAATCAGATGTATTTTGGAGTTATTTGAGATATAATATTGTGATTATACTTCTGAAACAAACATATCAGACGGTATTTTAAAGAAATAAGTATTGTTTTTAGATGATATTTTTTTAGAATAATATGCATTTCTGTAATGATAAGTTTAAGTGAGAAGAGATTCTGGGCTTTTTTAATACAATCTTTGAGATTGTTATTTTTTTTTGCCCGCTGTAAAATGATGAATGCAATTGCTTTCACAATTTATAGTGAAATGCAATATATTCTGAAAACAGCAAAAATAAGGCAAAAATATTTTTTTGAAAAAAATGTAAATATGTATACTGTATTATAAATTGTTAAAAAAATATTAATACTTTTTTCTTTTTTTTCAGATCGATATAGAAAATTTTCGAAAACTACAACCATTTTTAAAACTATTTTTTAAAAAAACAAATGAATAAATATTTTTTTGGGTGAGTATGGTAAGTCAATAATAATAATTGTAGTCTCTCATGGACCTTCTAATGTGATAATTGATTTTTAGTGTTTTTTTTAAAAAATAAAAAAAAGGTACGCGCACCGTACGCGTACGGTAAAAAAAAAAAAAAAAAAGGTTTTAAAAAACATATGTAAAAAAAAGATGAAAGATAAGGTTGGCTCTTAAAAGAACCGTTGTGTTCATGCAGGGACAGAGGAAAGGAAGCATGGGAAAATCATTCAAAGCTACAAATGTGCTGATCTATTTTGTTGTTCACTAGGGAAACACTGGTCTCCCTATGACAAATTAGACCTTTACAAAATGTGCAATGAATATCAACCTTCCGAAATCGAAGGTTCATTTCCAGAGGGCCAGCAAAAGGAGATTCTCCCCCCACAGATGAAGGGCTCACCTGACCTGCAGAAGAAGGAGTCAGCCCTGCAGATGATGGTCCAGGCTGAGCTGCTGTGGATGTACTGGCTCGTCTTTCTGAAGAGTTACCTCCAAAAAGATGACCATGTGTCCTTCTGTGTACATCCTGGAGGTGTCTCTTCATGGTGTGATTCCCAAAGGAATACTTCCTGTTAGGATTACCTCTAGAAAGTACACGCTTACACAGCTTGCAAGTAACTAAGGGTGCATTCACCTTTTGCTGGCCTTCTGGAAAAGTAAAATAATCCCAAACATAAGAAGGCTTTTGTTTCCTCGATCTCTGCCTCAAGACAGTGCTGCTGGTGCTAGCCTCACTCTCAGAAGAGCTCTGCTGTTCTGCCATCGTATCCCAAAGACAAACCAGCTCCTTCTCCCAAGGGATCACAAGCAGAAATGAGGGGAATGGGTGTGGTGTAGGAGAGTTCTAGAACTGAAAGTAGTTTCAACCAATCAAAAGTTGTGTTTCAAGATCACATGACCTACCGTACGCTTACGGTACGCTTACGGTACGCTTACGGCAAAAGTGCGCATGCGCGTAAAAAAGACACGCGCTTGCGCGCATGCGCATAACAGTCACTCCCCGGCACTTCCACGTAACGTGCGCGTGTGGCGTAAGCGCGCACGCGTCCCACGCGCAGTACGCGCGGCTACGCAAAGTGCGTAACTATACGCAAGCAGCGTAGGAAAATTACGGACGTTGCGTATACCGTACGCTTACCGTGAGCTTACGGTACGCGTACTATAAAAAAAAAAAAAAAAAAAAAAAAAATCTGGTAATAAATTTTACATGTTTATTTTAAAAAATATATTAAAAAAAAATATTTAAGGATTTTAAAAATTTAAGCATAGTCTTTATAAAATGAAAGAAAATTAAATTAAAAATATGTTTGAAAAAAATGAAGAATAAAAAAAAAAATTAGCATTTAAAAAACCTTGCAAATTCACTGAAAAAACCATGGGTTACACACACGTTATAGTTAGGAATTAGCATTTAAAAAACCTTGCAAATTCACTGAAAAAACCATGGGTTTCACACACGTTATAGTTAGGAATTAGCATTTAAAAAACCTTAGAAATTCACTGAAAAAACCATAGGTTTCACACACGTTATAGTTAGGAATTAGCATTTAAAAAACCTTAGAAATTCAGTGAAAAAACCATAGGTTTCACACATGTTATAGTTAGCTGGACATTTTACTCGTAAAAAACCAATGAAATTGCCCCGTTATAGTTAGTTCAGCTAACTATAACTCACGCGCCCGCAATGCACTGCTGATGACGTCACATATTACATCACTCATGACATGGTCAGTGACATCACTCATGACATCACTGATGACATCTCAAATGACATCACTGATGACCTCACTGATGACATCATCCTTGTGATAGAGTGGCAGACCTCCTCTCACCTTAATATAAGCTTTGATACACACATTCAAAAATAGAGACTAAAATTTTCAAAACAATGGACATACCAATACCAGTTACAACAACCTCTTCAGTAATTCTAAGATCCACATACACATCCACTCATTCACCAACAGTCCTATACAGTCACTCATACATGTACTCACTCATCATATGTACTCATACACCTATACATCCTGTTACATAATGCCACTCATCCATAGAGTTACTCACACACATAGTCACTCATGCTAATAAAGAATCAAACATACATTCACCTGCATATACAGTTATACACACACCACCACACTTACTTCTACGGAAACATACAATGGTGCCGATCACGATCCGGTAAAAAATTCCCCCGTGCGACTCGTATCGGGTCTTTTTACCGTACGAATCGTCCAAGTGCCGTACGAACTGGCAATCACGATTCGCATGGTAAAAAGTCCATACGACCCGCACCGGGAATCAATCCCCACACGTCCTCGGGACGGAAAATGTGTCCGACACGTCCTCGGACGATTTACCTTACAAACGTAAAAATCCAAGTCCGACCGAGGAATCACGATCCATCCCGTGCGTCCGAGCCTACAACCGTATGGAAAAAACACCGTCCGCACCGAACACCAATAGCAACCATGGAGACATGTGCCCGCATACGCGCCCAACACTCCCCCCAGCCCCCGTACGTCCGACACGTACCCCCCGTATATGTATACCCCCACCCGTCCATGTACACCCCAGTACGTTCCAGTCGTACCCCCACCCCAGTACGTGTCGTACCACCGCCCATGTACACCCCCCCACCCCTGTACGTGTCGTACCACCGCCCATGTACACCCCAGTACGTTCCAGTCGTACCCCCACCCCAGTACGTGTCGTACCACCGTCTATGTACACCCCCCCACCCCTGTACGTGTCGTACCACCGTCTATGTACACCCCCCCACCCCTGTACGTGTCGTACCACCGTCTATGTACACCCCCCCACCCCTGTACGTGTCGTACCACCGTCTATGAACACCCCAGTACGTTCCAGTCGTACCCCCACCCCAGTACGTGTCGTACCACCGTCAATGTACACCCCCCACCCCTGTACGTGTCGTACCACCGTCTATGTACACCCCCCCACCCCTGTACGTGTCGTACCACCGCCCATGTACACCCCAGTACGTTCCAGTCGTACCCCCACCCCAGTACGTGTCGTACCACCGTCAATGTACACCCCCCACCCCTGTACGTGTCATACCACCGTCTATGTACACCCCCCCACCCCTGTACGTGTCGAACCACCGCCCATGTACACCCCAGTACGTTCCAGTCGTACCCCCACCCCAGTACGTGTCGTACCACCGTCTATGTACACCCCCCACCCCTGTACGTGTCGTACCACCGTCTATGTACACCCCCCCACCCCTGTACGTGTCGTACCACCGCCCATGTACACCCCAGTACGTTCCAGTCGTACCCCCACCCCAGTACGTGTCGTACCACCGTCAATGTACACCCCCCACCCCTGTACGTGTCGTACCACCGTCTATGTACACCCCCCCACCCCTGTACGTGTCGAACCACCGCCCATGTACACCCCAGTACGTTCCAGTCGTACCCCCACCCCAGTACGTGTCGTACCACCGTCTATGTACACCCCCCACCCCTGTACGTGTCGTACCACCGTCTATGTACACCCCCCCACCCCTGTACGTGTCGTACCACCGCCCATGTACACCCCAGTACGTTCCAGTCGTACCCCCACCCCAGTACGTGTCGTACCACCGTCAATGTACACCCCCCACCCCTGTACGTGTCGTACCACCGTCTATGTACACCCCCCCACCCCTGTACGTGTCGAACCACCGCCCATGTACACCCCAGTACGTTCCAGTCGTACCCCCACCCCAGTACGTGTCGTACCACCGTCTATGTACACCCCCCACCCCTGTACGTGTCGTACCACCGTCTATGTACACCCCCCCACCCCTGTACGTGTCGTACCACCGCCCATGTACACCCCAGTACGTTCCAGTCGTACCCCCACCCCAGTACGTGTCGTACCACCGTCAATGTACACCCCCCACCCCTGTACGTGTCGTACCACCGTCTATGTACACCCCCCCACCCCTGTACGTGTCGTACCACCGTCTATGAACACCCCAGTACGTTCCAGTCGTACCCCCACCCCAGTACGTGTCGTACCACCGTCAATGTACACCCCCCACCCCTGTACGTGTCGTACCACCGTCTATGTACACCCCCCCACCCCTGTACGTGTCGTACCACCGCCCATGTACACCCCAGTACGTTCCAGTCGTACCCCCACCCCAGTACGTGTCGTACCACCGTCTATGTACACCCCCCCACCCCTGTACGTGTCGAACCACCGCCCATGTACACCCCAGTACGTTCCAGTCGTACCCCCACCCCAGTACGTGTCGTACCACCGTCTATGTACACCCCCCACCCCTGTACGTGTCGTACCACCGTCTATGTACACCCCCCCACCCCTGTACGTGTCGTACCACCGTCTATGTACACCCCCCACCCCTGTACGTGTCGTACCACCGTCTATGTACACCCCCCCACCCCTGTACGTGTCGAACCACCGCCCATGTACACCCCAGTACGTTCCAGTCGTACCCCCACCCCAGTACGTGTCGTACCACCGTCTATGAACACCCCAGTACGTTCCAGTCGTACCCCCACCCCAGTACGTTCCTGGCGCACCCCCAACACAACCTTCTAAGTACGGAGCGCACCCCATGCCCCAACATCACAACCGCATGTACGAGTCGTACAAAGCCACACACAAGGACCAAATCGTACAACCAAATGGCCCATGTACACACCGTACACACGCTCAAAACGCACGTACACAACAAGGACAAAACAAAACAACTCAACAATACACCATTCGCAAGGCACACAGCCACTAAACATGGCCAACAACCACTAAAATAACACAATCACTGACCTGCAACTGTCAAAAACAAACAGAGGCCCAATACACCACCACTCCTTATAACACACCCACCCAAAATTCAAACACTGCCACACCCACCCATGGACCAATAAAAAGGGCCCACACACACAAACCATGAGCCTTTGCAACAGACCCACTGCTGCCAGACACCACAGAACCAGACTACAAGCGACACCACATCTTACACTTGCACACCTTCACACGACCACCCTCACAAACACCCTCTCATCACATTCACACACACACACAACCATCCACACCCCCCCCAACATCCACACACCCCCCACACCCACACCATCCCCACCCACACCCCTCACCATGCCCACTACCAAGAATCCAAAGTTCAGTCACCGAGAGTTGGAGGTCCTTGTTGATCAAATCCTCAGAGTCGAGCCACAGATCTTTGGAACATTGGTCAGAAGCACCAGCCAGGCAGCCAAAACAGCCATGTGGCAGACCATCGTCGATGCTGTGAATGCTGTTGCGGACACCAGGAGGACCAAGCAGGATTGCCAGAACAGGTGGTACGATCTGCGGAGGAGGGTCAGAGCCAAGAGACAGGAGGAACACGACCAGGCCAACGCCACCGGAGGAGGGCCCTCCCGCAGACCCGTACAGTACCATCCCTGGGAGGAGAGGGTGATGGCCATACTGCCGGTGGAGGCAGTTGAAGGAGTAGAAGGACTCCGAGACCCGGGTGAGTACACAAACAACGCACCTCACATGGGGGGAACTGCAACCACAACCAAAATTAATAACAGGCACGCAAACACCACAAGCCATCGCATTACTCAACCACACTCCATGAGCAGGCACATGCCACTGCTGCCACCATGCCCCATGCACCCAGCTGGACAATGTCAAGTCACAGGCCACAGAAGACAACAACACATGACACGGTAACCCGGATGGCGGGAGGCTGGGCACCAAGAATCACATAGTGCGACTCCAAAGCAGACAACAATGCCCTCTGCCCATATGGCCTAGGTCACAGCCAGACAAACACTGTGTCCCAACACAGGAATGACTTGCCAGCAAATGGCGGATGCCTTGCATCAACACATGGGGGTGAAGGCACTGTTTTGCACATGCCAGCAGCTAATGAACAGCCAACAGTGTGAAAGAGTGGCAGCACACACCACCACAGCAGCAGCGCACAGACACACAGCAGACAAAATGGGTGCCTGGAGATCAGAAACAAACTCACATCAACAGGCCAAGGGCCACTCAAAGATCTGCTAACAGTGTGTGCCCAGGAAGCTGGGCCAAGGTGACAGAGGGTGACACACGGAGGGAGGGAGAGGGGGACACAGAGGGAGGGAGAGGGGGACAGAGAGGGAGGGAGACACAGGAAGATGGACAGAGGGAGGAGGCTGACACACAGAGGGAGGGAGAGGGGGACAGAGAGGGAGGGAGAGGGGGACACAGAGGGAGGGAGAGGGGGACACAGAGGGAGGGAGAGGGGGACAGAGAGGGAGGGAGAGGGGGACAGAGAAGGAGGGAGACACAGGGAGAGCAAATCAGTCCTTTGGTGTGTGGGAATGTCTGCTCGTCAGCAGGTGGACTGCGTGCATGTAGACAAGGGTGCCCAGTGCCAGAACCCCCCCTCTTCATCATGGCAAAACGCAGGGCCATGTCACAACCTGTACACGAGCACAAGGACAGCCACCTGCATCATATGAGTGTGTGGATCCACTCCATGTGCACATGTACAGTGCTACAAGGAAGGCGCAAACGCATAGCTCGGCACACATGCACACTCCACTGCTGACTGCAGTCACACTTGACGCAGCAAGTAAGACTGTGCCACACATAGTTAAAGGGGCCAAATTGGTGCCCAAGGGACACACACATGCACAAGTGCACTGTGAGTGGAATGCAAGACAGATCCTAATTCCAAGAGGAAATGTGCCAACTTTGTAACGGATGCAACATGGATGTTGCATGGATCCAAAGTAACATTGTCTCTCTCACACACAGGTCAACGTCGTGCTGCACCCCCCAACACTGGGGGGGAACACTCACAGGACCCGGATCTGCAGGAGACCGATCCCACCGGCAGCGACCACTCTCACCACTCTGCGGACGACCCCGACCGACCTGGCCCCTCTGGTGTCCAACCACCTGCAGCACCTGCGTCAGGTACAACCGTGCCAACCACCACCCCCACTCCTGCCACATCCCAGGAGACACCCAGGATCCCTGCCCCAACACCACAATGCAGCCAGGCTCGCCAGGAGGGACACGGTGTCCCGGGCACCCAGGAGGAGGCAGGCGACAACGCCAATGCCACCCCTCAGGGGTCCCGGAGACCCCATGTGCCCACAAGTGCAGGCCAGACGCAAGTGGGCAGGGGTGGTGGGAGTGGAGAGCGGCGGAGGCGCGAGCCTGACCAGTTGGCTGGGGATCCGGTATTTTCACATGTCCGTAACATCCTGGACTCATACCGGCAGGACACCACGGGCATGGCCCAGGTTGTGTCCGTCCTCGAGGGGATCAAGGTCCAGCAGGCCCAGCAACATGCGGAGCTAATAGCCTGTCTACAGCTACACCAACGGAGGATGGAGGACAGACAGGCTGAGCAAGTGACGGCGTCCCAGGGGATTCACGCTGAACTCCGTCGGATGGCCGACACCATGGCCGACCCTCCCTGTGCCAGAAGGCGGAGAACATCACCACCCACAGGGAGGGATCATGAGGAGGAGGAGGAAACATCCGACGGAGCATCCCAGACGTCGTCACGGCCTGCTGCTGAGGTTCCCCGCAGGAAGCCGGGTCGTCCACGGAAAGGACCGTGAGGGTGGCTGCTACATCACCATCTCCCAGGACACCTGGCCTGGCACCTGGCCCACTGGAGCAACAGCATCACAGCATCAAGAGACATTCTCTGCCACATGGCCCTGCTGGTCACTGGCTGACCAATGTTGACAAAGACTGTGGCATGGACTCTGAGGATTTCCAATGGCAAGGACACCAACTCCCCTACTGAACTTTGGATTCCCTAATCCCGGAAAGGCCCTCACTTGGCCCCCCCCCCAATAATAAATCACACTATTATGAGTTGATGCCTGCTGGTAGCATTATTACCTAACATGTGTCTTGTACAGTCTAAACATGCCTGAGTCATCTGTTCACTTCAACCATCCACACCCTGGGGCCTGAGTCTGGCACAGGACACATGGGTCACAGTTTTCTAGGCAAGACAGACATGGAGCACCATACACACCCGTGATGGTCAGAACCAGCTGAGGGGGTGGCCGAACAACCGTGCTGACAGACACATTGAGTACAGCAACAGTCATGCGCAGAGGTCAGGGATCCTGGCCCGTGTCCTGGGGGGCACCCAGGTACGTGTAGACAGGTGGCAGAACCATGTCCTGCAAGCTTGAGTCCGGTGGATGCAGAGAATGGGGTCATGGACAACGTTGGATGCATGGGGATGGCACATGTCACAATACCCACACAGTCATGGACATCATGCCCATTACACAGTCTCAGCACACACACACAGCTTGCATCTTGCCACTCGACACATTGACACATAGCCACAATCAGGGAATACCATGCCAGACATGCAGGATGCACCGTGCCAACACACCAGCATTGACTGAGAAGAGGCACCTTGGAGGCATAGGGACATCTTTAATAGTCATGTGTTTGGGATTGCAGAGGCAACTTGAAGTACACATGAACACATCATGTGGAGTAACATGTGGCTCCAACACTGGCACCCCACTCTGCAGCACAAATGCGTGATAGCCATGGAACTGGCACACAAGTGTCGGATAATAGCTAAATACCCACAGCTGCTCACGGAGAGCCTGCCATACACCATACATCCGCTGATGTGGAAGTCCCACGCCATGTCAAGACAATGTTAACCGTATGTGTCCGAGGGCAGTGTCACACACATTGATGCCTTCATCACAATCCACCATCCCATCACTGATGACTGACAACCAGGCAGCCCATCTATTCAGGTGTACCCAGCTGCATGTCGTGTCCCATGGGGATGCCACATGTCTGCAGAGGACCCAAACCCCGACCGGGGCAGTGTGCACACATCGTGAACAACTGCCACACCCAATACACCCCAGATGCATCCCTTACCCCATGGAGACTTCCAAACGTGTCCGTGCCTGTAACGCTGAGTCAGCCCACGATGCCATGTCCATGAGGAATAGCAGTGCCACAACAATGCAACCAGCAAACGGCATGCGCAGGTACCTGGGGAAGAGAGACACACAAGAAGTCAGCCACAAGAAGCACAGCCACTTGCATGTGCATGTACTCGACACATGTATGTATGACAACATGCTAGGTCACAATTATGTCTGGGGAAATACTACCATCACTGCCACCATCACTCCAGTGACACACCCACACACACCTCTGACCCACGTGCCATACATGCAGGTGGAGACACACATCACAACGCATGCCACACGTGGACCAATGCGTGCACACTCAGACCCTGGTACTCACCACTAAGCAAAGAAGTCGCGTATGAGCCGAGTCCGGATGTCCTCTTGAGGCTCCACATCCTCCACATCACTAGCCCCATTGCCAAGCCCTTCGTCCTCCACGGGTGGATGGTCCTCGTCATCTTGATCCAGGATGAGGGGCACAGCTCTTTCAACTGCCATGTTGTGCAGCATGCAGCAGACCATGAAGATCTTGCAGACCTTCGCCGGGGCATATGGGAGTGCGCCGCCGGTCTTGTGGAGTCACCGGAATCGGCTCTTCAGCATGCCAAACGTCCTCTCTATCACTCGCCTTGTCCGGCCATGGGCGGTGTTGTAGCGGAGCTGGGCCGGCGTGATGGGGTTGCGGAGAGGTGTCAGCAGCCAAGGCATGTTGGGATAGCCAGCGTCCCCTAAATGGAAAGCACATGGATATCGTTAGAACTGGCGAAGCGGTAGTGCTGCTCGGCCAAACAGAATACAGGACAGACAGACTGTACCCACCAACAACACATGCACGTTCGTTGCGCAGCTGCATCATCATATCAGGCATCCCGCTACGCCTCATGATGTAGGCATCGTGTGCTGATCCTGGAAAACGAGCACAGACATGTGAAATCACCATGTTGGACAGACACACCACAAGGGCATTGATGGAGTGGTAGTGCTTCCGATTGCGGTACGCCACCTCCCGTGCGTGTGGTGGTACCAAACCTACATGTGTCCCATCTATGGACCCAATGACATGGGGCATCCCTCCCAGGGCATAGAAACCACGTTTGACCTCAGTCATCTGTTCAGGGGTTGGGAACTTGATGAAGTCATCCAGGTGAATCAACATGGCCTCCAAGAAATCATGCAGCACACCGCTGAACATGCTCTGGGACATGCCACCAACATGGGCTATGGTATATTGGAAGGTACCCGTGGCAAGGAAATGTAGGGCAGCCATTACCTTCAGCTGGGGTGTCAGTGCCGTAGGATACCTGTGCTGCGGTTGCAGGTGTGGTGCCAGTCTCGCCGTCAGCTCCAGAATCAACGGTTGGGTGAAGCGGTAGAGCCGGATCCTGTCATTCTCCTGCATGGTGGCCAAGTCTGGAATTCTTCGGGCAACAGGAGGCGCTCTGCAGTAATTTGGAAGTGACAAGGAAGAGTGAGTGCACTACGAGAACAACTCATGTCTACTGAGCACATGTAAATCTGCCAATACACACATGCCACATAGGGAGTCAGGCATGTGCTACATGCCCAGGACACGTATGGATGCAAGGTGACACTCCTTCCAAGACCCAGCTACACACGGTGATTGAGAACCTCCCCATGCCACGCCATGGGAATAGCTGTGTCCCAGTGCAAGTGAACAGCCCGACGCAAGACAGAAGTGACATACACACACACATCAGCAGAAGTAGGATGCCGATTGTAGAGACTGGTAGCGGAACACCGGAGCCACAGGTCACATGACATTACACTAGGCCTGCCCACACACCTTGCCATGAAGGTGCACATGTCATGACTCACCACACATTCCTTGTGAGGATGCTGACATGGCCTTGTCACGCTACTCCGTGTCCCATGCATACATGTGCAGCTCACATCAGATACCACATGTGGCATGGTGTGCGGAACAGTGTGCAATGACAATCTACACACAGACACATGTTGGTTGCTGCAACGGCTGCAGCTTTTGAGGGTGCTACAACATCAACCTGATGTAAATCCCGGACACATAAATGACATAGTCACATTGTGCACTGTGGGTAGTGACAAGTCAGGTGTCATGACCCCTGTACCGGGCATCATGGGACACTTCCGTGTGTTGGTGTCCGTGCCATGCCAGTGACGCTCACCCCAAGTGCGCAGTACGACATGCACACATGTCAAAGGAGTCAAGGGCATGCCTGGCACACATTGCACCCTCACACAGTACACCTGTACACATCTCATCATACATCTGGTGCCTCCTCCACTCAGGAGGCATGTTCCACATCACAGCCTGTCACACCTGTGCCCCACACATGTAGTAATGCACAGACGATGCCTTGATGTCCATTCCTGGACAAGTATGTCCATCCATGGACAAGTATGTCCGCCCTATTCCTACCTGTGTGTCGACTATCACCACAGTGATGTGTACAAACCGGCGTACTGCTGCTAAGAGGGCCTGTGTATGTTCCCCAATCACTGTGGGAGTGCTGCCGTATGTGTACCCATCGTGATGGCGAGCGTACAGGCATTTGTACGGTCCGTACCACAACGAGTACGCATACGCGTGCAGACCCATAGTGATAGTGAGCGTACAGGCATTTGTACGGTCCGTACCACTACGTGTACGCATACGCGTGCAGACCCATAGTGATAGTGAGCGTAGATGCGAGTGTACGGTCCGTACCACAACGAGTACGCATACGCGTGCAGACCCATAGTGATAGTGAGCGTACATGCGAGTGTACGGCCCTCTCACTATGGGTCTGCACGCGTATGCGTACTCGTTGTGGTACGGACCGTACAAATGCCTGTACGCTCACTATCACTATGGTTCTGCACGCGTATGCGTACTCGTTGTGGTACGGACCGTACACTCGCATCTACGCTCACTATCACTATGGGTCTGCACGCGTATGCGTACTCGTTGTGGTACGGACCGTACACTCGCATCTACGCTCACTATCACTACGGGTACACAGACCCATAGTGATAGTGAGCGTACAGGCATTTGTACGGTCCGTACCACGACGAGTACGCATACGCGTGCAGAACCATAGTGATAGTGAGCGTACAGGCATTTGTACGGTCCGTACCACTACGTGTACGCATACGCGTGCAGACCCATAGTGATAGTGAGCGTACATGCGTGTGTACGGTCCGTACCACTACGTGTACGCATACGCGTGCAGACCCATAGTGATTTTGAACGTCGGCATGCATGTACGGGCCGTTGCCATGCATTTGGGGTGCCCTAGGGCCCGGAAACGCACCGTACCTGTGTGTGATTCTCCTAATTACATAGGGGACAAGTATTAAGGCCTACATGCATGCTGGTTGTCATGGCGACCAGGTTCAAATTTCGATTTTGTTCTGGAAGGTGCACAGCAGAAGTCAGTTGGAATTCTTCTACTTTGTTGCAATGTGTTTGTGGGGCTGACATCATGCAGGAGAATGAAACCGATAGAGAACCCACAGACTGCTAGGTTTGAAGGGATTGGTGGAAACATAGGATGCAAATGTGAGTGACCAATCACTCTGTACTCCTGTGCATGAGACTGGGCAGAAGGCCACATATAAGGCAGCCAGGTCCCATGAGGGATTACTTGCCTGCACATCTTTGCATTTGTCGACCAAGCTGCTGCTACTGATTCCCTGGAACCATGTCAAGGGCTGTGGAGAGGACACAGCCATTCACCCTGGAGGAGAACATGGCTCTGCTGGATGTGATCCTCCCACAGTACCCCATGCTGTATGGGCGACCAGGGTATCAGGTGAGTGCATAGGCCACTGCCACAGACTGTCCCTATGTTGTGACTGTGTCTTCAGGCATTGTGACCCGGTGTGACACACATGCCATGTACTGTCGGGGGGGTACCAGGGGGGGGGGTGCCTGATGTCTCCCAGCAGTGCCCTGAGACAGGAGGGGTGTGTGCAGAGTCCTCCCAGCAGTGCCCTGAGACAGGAGGGGTGGGGACCTATCACTAACAGCAGTGCCCTGAGACAGGAGGGGTGGGTGTGGAGTCCTCCCAGCAGTGCCCTGAGACAGGAGGGGTGGGTGTGGAGTCCTCCCAGCAGTGCCCTGAGACAGGAGGGGTGGGGACCTATCACTAACAGCAGTGCCCTGAGACAGGAGGGGTGGGTGTGGAGTCCTCCCAGCAGTGCCCTGAGACAGGAGGGGTGGGGACCTATCACTAACAGCAGTGCCCTGAGACAGGAGGGGTGGGTGTGGAGTCCTCCCAGCAGTGCCCTGAGACAGGAGGGGTGGGTGTGATGCACAGTGTGAGCCTTGATCATTGATTGTGACATTGCCATCATTCCACCTGAGTACCCACTATGGCACGTACTGCCTTTTCCCTCACCAGAGGATGATGTCCCTATGACAGAGGTGCAATGCGTTGTCTGCATTACATGCCATGTAGTAACCAGCTATTATGTTCACATATGTCTCTCTGTGACATGTGGCTGGTGTATTGATGTGGTGTCACTTGTACTTCCTCACAGGTAGGCGCCTCTGCCAAGGAGCAGATCTGGCTGACCGCCGTCAGTGCCGTGAGGCGTGTGGATGGTCGGAGGCGGAGCCTGTCCCAGGTGAGGAAACGCTGGCAGGATATCCGGTGCTGGACGCGGAGGATTGCACGGCTCCTGCTGGGGGACTCACCTGAGAGCCACAAGAACCGCGGCCGCCGCCGTCTGAGCCACCTCCACAGGCGTGTGCTGCCGGTGGTCTTTCCAGACCTGGAGAGGCGCTTACAGGCGATGCAGCAGGCGGAAGGGGGTAGGTACATGTGCGTTTGTTGTGTGTCACCTGCATTTGTAAGGGCACAGTGGCATTAATTCACTGGCAGGGTTTAAAGGTGCTGTGCCCATCCAGTTTGCCCAAGTGTAGCGCTGCGCCCCTGCCACCCTTCCCCTCCTTGCAATGTGTTCCCTGGTCTGTGTGTAGTCACTCCTTCACAAGGTAATGTAGGCTGGCGCTTTGTCCACGAGAACAATGACTGTAGCATCATGGGTGGTGGTGGTGGGTAACAGGTTGTGGGACCTTGCCTGTGAACTGTCAAGTTCACTGCATGTGGGTTCCATGTCAGTTGGCACTGATGCTGGCTCCAGACATGGGAGTTGGTCTCTCATGTGTCATGCCTTACAGCGCGCATGTCCTATGTAGTGGCCTGTGACATGATGTGCATGAGTGTGCGCTACGCATAGTGCAGGGATGGTGACGTGTGTAGCAGTCATTCCCATTCAGCCATTCAGTAGCATGTAGTTGCGTGCCCAATACTGTCCCCTGGGGCACCTTATCCTCAGTGTTGTTTGTGTCATCATCAACGTGGACACTCTCACTGTCTACAGCGTAGGTTGTGCTCTGTGCCATTGTCCCCTGTCACCATGTATATAGACGTGCTATTATGTACAGGTGTCCACTGTGCAGCCTGACCTGATTGTCCCTCTTCATACTCACAGTTGCCAGTGCCTGTGTGTCTTGTTATACTCATCTGAGGATGGGCACTGGTACCTCATTATTTGTACAGGCGCACCTTTGCTGTTTTGCGTCCAATCTAGCCTTTTGCCTGCCACTGTGTTTATCACCCAGACTATGAGATGTTGGTGCCACCTGTGTCTCAGCAATTAGCATCGTGTGGGGGTTGCTTGGGGCGGGCAATGCCTATGTGTCAAATCCTGATTCCTAATTGCTGGGTCTGGACAGTGTGTGATGTTACTGGACACACACGCAAGGTGCAGTGACCGAGTTATGTTGGGCATGTTTGCAGCATTACCTATGCAGCATGTGTCTCAAGTTCATGGATATTGTCCCTGGTCATAGGTATTTTCACAAACGCTGTGTGGTGCAGAGGCAGTGCAGGATTGTCCCCAGGGCCTGGGTGCTATGTCAGACTCCGTTTCCTGTCATCAGCTATTGTCTCATGCTCTCCATGGTATTTCAGTGGCATGGTGGCTCAACCAACTGTGTTTCATGCCCTACATCGGTACCTTGTTTTGCAGATGTTAGGGATCTGCCTCTTCAGGCTATGCAATGTTGACTATGTAGATTGGACTCATGTGACAGATGTGTACAGGTGTCTGATTAATTTCTGTCTCTCCACCCTGCCCACAGCATCGTCGGGGGACACAGAGGGAGACATGGACACGGACCAGGCGGAGGGACCGAGCACCAGTGGCAGCCGTGACATCGGGGCTGGCACATCGAGTGGGACAGAGGCGGAGGATAGTGTGGCCGAGGACCTGTCGACTGGCACATCAGACTACGAAGCTGACAGGTCCGAGGAGGATGTCTCAGGGTTGGCGGAGGCTGCACCAGCAGCTGACAGTGGAACAACACCTGCCACCGCCCCCTCAGTTCCCACCAACCGCCTCCCACTTGCTCGTGTCCCTTCCCAGCGTGCCCGGTCACCGCATGTCTCCTTCCTGCCAGGCACCGCACCCCCTGCCCCTGTCTCCACTGCTGCCGCCAATGCTGAGTCTATGGACATCCAGCGGCAAATGCAGGTTGGTCAGGCTGCGATCCTGAATGTCCTCCATTCCCACGGGAAAACCCTCACCAACATCGAGGCATTCTTGGAGGGCATTCATTCTTTGCAGGCTGACCAACGCAACTTGCTGAGGTCCCTAGACTCCACACTGACTGCAGCAGTGGGTCTCCTGCAGCGCGACCTCCCCCCACCTACCCCTGCCCCATCCACACTTCCCACTTCCATGCCTGTCCCACGTACACCCAGACGTCGGCATGCACCCACCACAACAGACACAGGCACCACACCAGCAGGGAAGGTCCACCGCACTCCTCCTGACACGCACACACAGGGTGAGATAGGCACACCCACTGGGTCGGGGGGCAAACGTGTGACACGCAGCCAGAGTGGGAGTCCGCATTCCACACAATCCACTCCCTCCAAATCCCCTCCCCTCAGCTCTCCTGGCCACATCTCCCCCAAGGACTCCTTCATGGCCGCTCTGTCCCTGAGCCCCACAGTGACGCCACCACGCAAGCGGTCAAGGAAGTCCTCGGTCAGGGTGGTTGAGTCTCCCCCCCTGTCTCCACCCTCCCCCGGTGGCGCTGCAACCCATCCCTCTGAACCCCCCCCCTCCTTGGGGCCTGAGGTCACTTCGGGTGCAGGGGACTCCCTGGAGGACCTTGCTAAGGTGTGTAGTGCCATCCTGGCCTCCGCCTTTGGCCATGACACACCCCCTGTGGTTGAGTCCTCCATCCCTGCACCCACAACGCCGCCCCTTTGCCCTGATGTCCCTGCGGTGCCTGTTGCTTCCCCCCCCCTGCTGCCCTCACCAGTATGGAAGACGATGGCATTTGACTGTGCAGGCAAGGTAGGGGACACACATCCCACTGTGTCCCCCATGCAGCTGGGAATAATTGACTGCCCTATGGCCTTTGTTGACTTTGAACTGCCGTTGATCCACGGACATTGTGCTCATGCTGATTAAAGCTTATTTTTTTTTTCATTATCACACTCCTGCTATGGTGGTATTGGTGTTGGTGGGGCTGCTACATTGTTTTGGGTGGTGTTTAAGGCTTTGGGTGTGTGGGATTTGTAGTAGTGTTCTGCTCTTTGGGGCCACCCTAGGATCTGTGTGCCATCACAAGGTGTTGGCTAACTTTCTTTGTTCATGTAAGCAGTTACTGCATGGTGCACTTGTCCCAGGGTGTATTCCTTCCTCTGTGTACCCAGCTTTCTTCCCTGCAGGGTGATCCCAATGTTTAGCGCAGAGCTGTGTCTACATGAGCTGTGCGTGTGACGGAGCCCTTCTACTTTGGCCATGCATGCATGGCCATGTCTCCACCTGCAACAATCGTGGCATCCTTGGTGATCACTGTACTTGTGTGTGGAGTCAGTTGACATGAGTTCATGGGGACATGTTCCCTTGTAGGCAGTATGGATGTGGGTAATTGTGGCATCACACACATGTGTTACACCCCTCCTGGGTGTGGACACTGCTGGGAGGACTCTGCACCCACCCCTCCTGGGTCTGGACACTGCTGGGAGGACTCTGCACACACCCCTCCTGTCTCTGGGCACTGCTGGGAGGTGTCTGCACCCACCCCTCCTGGGTCTGGACACTGCTGGGAGGACTCTGCACCCACCCCTCCTGTCTCTGGGCACTGCTGGGAGGACTCACCACCCACCCCTCCTGGGTCTGGACACTGCTGGGAGGACTCTGCACACACCCCTCCTGTCTCAGGGCACTGCTGGGAGGTCTCTGCACCCACCCCTCCTGTCTCTGGGCACTGCTGGGAGGACTCACCACCCACCCCTCCTGGGTCTGGACACTGCTGGGAGGACTCTGCACCCACCCCTCCTGTCTCAGGGCACTGCTGGGTGGACTCTGCACACACACCTCCGATTTCTGGATATGTGCGCTTGGCACATACACGGTGGGGTTACGCACACTGCATTAGAGGTGAGGGTACGTGTCTACTGACACTGGTGTGGTGGGGGTACGCTCCGTACGTCCGCGGGTGTGGGTACGGGTCGTACTTACACTGTTGGGCAGGGGGGTACGCTCCTTGCATTCGTGGGTGGGGGTTCGAGTCGTACTTACACTGTTGGCATGGGGGGTACGCTCCGTACGTCCGCGGGTGGGGGTACGGGTCGTACTTACACTGTTGGGCTGGGGGTACGCTCCGTACGTCCGCGGGTGTGGGTACGGGTCGTACTTACACTGTTGGGCAGGGGGGTACGCTCCTTGCATTCGTGGGTGGGGGTTCGAGTCGTACTTACACTGTTGGCATGGGGGGTACGCTCCATGCATACGCGGGTGGGGGTACGGGTCGTACTTACACTGTTGGGCAGGGGGGTACGCTCCTTGCATTCGCGGGTGGGGGTACGGGTCGTACTTACACTGTAGGGCAGGGGGGTCCGCTCCTTGCATTCGCGGGTGGGGGTACGGGTCGTACTTACACTGTTGGGCTGGGGGTACGCTCCGTACGTCCGCGGGTGGGGGTACGGGTCGTACTTACACTGTTGGGCTGGGGGTACGCTCCGTACGTCCGCGGGTGGGGGTACGGGTCGTACTTACACTGTTGGGCTGGGGGTACGCTCCGTACGTCCGCGGGTGGGGGTACGGGTCGTACTTACACTGTTGGGCTGGGGGTACGCTCCGTACGTCC
Source organism: Triturus cristatus (assembly GCF_964204655.1). Classification (NCBI taxonomy): domain Eukaryota; kingdom Metazoa; phylum Chordata; class Amphibia; order Caudata; family Salamandridae; genus Triturus; species Triturus cristatus. Next base: position 685,686,122 of record NC_140586.1, on the reverse strand, counting down.
GCGGGTGGGGGTACGGGTCGTACTTACACTGTTGGGCTGGGGGTACGCTCCGTACGTCCGCGGGTGTGGGTAAGGGTCGTACTTACACTGTTGGGCAGGGGGGTACGCTCCTTGCATTCGTGGGTGGGGGTTCGAGTCGTACTTACACTGTTGGCATGGGGGGTACGCTCCATGCATACGCGGGTGGGGGTACGGGTCGTACTTACACTGTTGGGCAGGGGGGTACGCTCCTTGCATACGGGGTGGGGGTAGGGTCCGTACATATCCGTCCCCACGCTATGTGATGTTTGTGCGGCCCGTACCCAGGCCTTTGCCACGTGGGTGCGATCCGTCCCGCCATTGTTGGGGTGACGTGTGTGGGCGTGGTCCGACTCGTACCCACGCTCTTCAGGCGTGGGTACGGGACGTACCTGTCTGGTTGTGTTGCCGGTTCGCGTGGTGACGGACTTCCGTTGTGGCGGTCGCTGGATTATCAGGACACGCCCCCACCCCCTCGTGGTGACCAGGGCATGGGAGTCAGGTATGTCCAGGCCATGTGTAGTGTGTCACTCATGTGGTTGTTTTGTGGCCTGCCCTGGTAGTGCCACCCCCACCCCACCCCACTTTCCCCCCTCCCTTAGTTATTCTGACCTTCTGCGGCGTCTGCGTCGTAACCTGTAGAGGAGGTGTACTGCTATGAGGGCAGGGATGACTCGTAGGTTCGGGTCCATGTCTGTCCGTCGCGTACTGGTACTCCTTGCTCGCGTCGTCCTGTCGCGTACAGGTCCTCCTTGATCGCGTCGTCCTGTCGCGTACGGGTCCTCCTTGGTGGCGTCGTCCTGTGTGTCCGTCACGTACTGGTCCTCCTTGTTCGCGTCGCCGTCTGTCCGTCGCGTACTGGTGGTCCTTGTTCGCGTCGTCCTGATTTCCCGGCAGTTTTTGGGTGCCGCAAAATATTCACCGTGCGGGGTGACGTCGGTGCGAATCGTGATTCCTGGGTCGTGAATGGCTGGCTGCGTGCGTCCCGACGTCAGGTCGGCGCTTTCCCGGATCGCATTGGTAGGTGTTTTTTGTTCGGTCGGTCTTTTTTACGATTCGTACGGTAATGGTGTACCCGTGCGAATCGTAATTCCATGTTTGTATATTTTGACGACCGGGTACGCGTCGGACGGAGAATATGCTCCGTCCGACGGTTCGTACCCGGTTTTTACCGGATTGTGATCGGCACCTTAGTCTTTTAAACAATCACTTATAGAAACACATACTTATTCATACAGGAACTCTTTCAATCTCTCCCTCTCACATATACTCACATATATACACCAATAGTCACATATACTAGTTTAAAACATATGTAGTTACTCCTGAAGACACTATTGGGACAGTCATTCACTCACTAACACACCCATACACACACTCATCCACCCATACAGTCCTGCACACATGCTGTCTTCAACACATACAAACAGTGAGTCACTCATTCATGCACCTATGCACTACGTAATACCCCCCACCGAACCATACAGACACTCAGACTGATACTCAAAAAAACAACTACTAACCTATATAGACACCCATGTAGCTACTCACCAACCCATGCAGCCACTTATACACAAAGTGAGAGATACACTTAATCAGTCAGTTACACAATCAATTTTTTAAAAACAAATCATCCATTTAGACACTTATATACCCATTTATTCTTCCATCGACCTTGAGATATACATATATAAAACATATTTAATTTTCAGAAAAACACACATTCACTGGATGATGTCATCAGTGAGGTCATCAGTGATGTCATTTGAGATGTCATCAGTGATGTCATGAGTGATGTCACTGACCATGTCATGAGTGATGTAATATGTGACGTCATCAGCAGTGCATTGCGGGCGCGTGAGTTATAGTTAGCTGAACTAACTATAACGGGGCAATTTCATTGGTTTTTTACGAGTAAAATGTCCAGCTAACTATAACATGTGTGAAACCTATGGTTTTTTCACTGAATTTCTAAGGTTTTTTAAATGCTAATTCCTAACTATAACGTGTGTGAAACCTATGGTTTTTTCAGTGAATTTCTAAGGTTTTTTAAATGCTAATTTCTAACTATAACGTGTGTGAAACCCATGGTTTTTTCAGTGAATATATATATATATATATCCAAACGCAAGTTGCCCTTAAGGAGAAGCCACACACAGTAGGGTACACACACAAACCACCGCAGGCAGCAATCAGGTCCACAAGCTGCAATCTTTTCAAAGGCCATACGCGTTTCGAGCTGTTGCTAGCTCTTGATCACTGGCAGAAATGAGACAAACAGCGGGCTCAAAAGAACATCAATTTATTATTAATTAGAGTCCAGCCCGCATGTGCGTCATAAGCAAAGGCATGATGGTACTTGCAGATCAAATTAATGCCAAAAGACTCTCAGTTCTTTTACCCAAGTGGACTCCGCTTTAGTCTCAAAGTAAAGTTAAGGGCAACTTGCGTTTGAATATATATATATATGCTTGGGAGAGGATAGCATGAACAAATTTAAGTCGGATCTCAACATTCGCTTAAAGAAATACGAACAAACAATAACGGAACGCAAAGCCACTAAATTCAAACGAGACAGACAGGACTATTTGCGTGGTCAAATCTATACATTTGCGCGCCGCTTTGATACTATTCGTAAACAACGGCTTTCAAAAGCGAATATAGCAAAGAGCAAGCAAGCGGTTAATAAAACGTCCACAAATGATGTAGGCGAAGGATCTGACCTGAGCTCAAGAGCAAGCTCTGATGTTGATTCACTTTCTGAAGATGGATTATCGCAACCGATGGGAATAGAAACCCCCCCCCCCTCCATAATTGAAGAATTCGGTTTTTTATATCAGGACAGGACTCAAAACCAAAGACCACCGTTTCAAAGTCAAAGAAAAGAAAATTACGCAAACGGAAAAACCGACGGAGCCGGCATGGAATTGCGATCAGGGAAAAAGAAGAAGGAGCAATCCCAGCGCAAGGGGTGGAAGAAGTAGTACCAACAGTGATAAATTTAACGGACTTGATTCTGACAGATGAAGAAACAAGAATTTTGTCACTTGGATTCTCCTTCTGTAAGTGCACTAACTTTAATTATACGCAAACACGTATTGATTTTTTTAAGTTTGTGAGAAAACTGAAGCTTAAAAAATTCTTTGACATGAAAATCACCAATCCTAAAATGAACAAAAAGGTGATTAGTGAACATCCAGGTAATTTAGAGGTTGGTGATATGCAGGTACTATTTGATTGCCATCAGCCAATAAGAGAAGGGGAAGGTGCTAGTGGGGTAGAACAGATTAGTCAGACAGATGAGCTATTCTGTCTGGATGTATTTGATAGCTCAACTACTAATTTTAGACCAAAATCTACCTTCACACCTAATACTCCCAAAGATGCGTTAGACATGTTTTCTGACTTAGTGATCAAGGATTTGAAGGAAATATCTGTAAATTCAAGTAAAGATTTTTTGAAAACTGAAACAACATTTGACAAAAAATATCAATCGGTGATGACCAAAATCCAAAATAGACACTATATAGTAGTAAGGCAGGCCGATAAAGGGGGTAACCTTGTATTATGGTCCTTGGAGTCTTACAATCATGAAGCAACCACACAATTGAGAGATAAGACATGTTACGCATTGGTCCCACAAAGTAATCTGGTTGAAGTTAAAATGAAGTATGAAAAGGACCTGGCTAGATGGCGAGGGATTGGTTTAATTAACCAATCAGAGTATTCCTTTTTGAAGGTGGATAAACCAGTAATACCGATTTTATACTTAATACCAAAGATCCACAAGCATAAGGAAAAACCGCCAGGGAGACCTATAATCTCCGCTATAGGGAGTCTTTTCGAACCCACCTCGAGATACCTGGATTCATTCCTACAAATACATGTGAGAGCTTTACCAGCTTACATCCAAGACTCCAGGGATTTTTTGATTAAATTGGAAGATGTGAAATGGCAAGATTCTTACATCCTCATTACACTAGATGTCGTGAGCCTCTATACTAGCATTGCTCATGAGGATGGGTTAAGGGCAATGAGGCACTTCCTAAATTCGAGACCGATCAACCTCTACCAACATACTAATATGCTGTTGTAGATGTGTAGGTTGTGTCTCAACAACAATCATTTTTTATTTGGAGGTGACACTTACAAACAGTTGAAAGGCACGGCAATGGGCACCTGTTTCGCCCCCAGCTATGCTAATTTGCATATGGGCTGGTGGGAGGAACAGGTGCTCAGAGTTGAGTGAATGGAGAGATCACGTCATCAAATGGATCCGATTCATTTACGGAAATTGGAGTCTAAATATATATTGATGTTTAATACAAAAAGTCCATATGGCATGAATGTTGAGGAAGATCTCCATGTGCATCTGATATAGAAGTATCCATTAAGAGTGATTTTAGCTTTTTTTAGCTTTAATTTTAGAAATTTTAAACTGTTATTGAGTCATAAACGAATAGATAATTCCTTGTATATATCATCTTGATTAGCTGCTGGTATAAATAGATTTTTATCATTATGTGATATTAGTGATGACAAGAGAGGACACACCAAATAATTGAATCATAGACTGTTTTATGGCTAAGTACTGTAATGCACCTGCACTTTATTATGGTTGCAGTTTTGCACACAGTAGGCACTGGCACTTTATTGAGCATTATTTTGCACTTGGATTGCACTGAGCAAAGCACTAGCACTTTATATTAATGCAATTTATATGATATTTATTGTGATGAAGACAGTTTAATAGAAGTGTGTGTACCATAAAAAGGTCATCTCATATTTATATTCTCTCTTTTTCCGGCTTTGTTCTTAATAAGGTTTGAACAGTGGATTGACAGGAAATAGCCACTACGTTGTACCTGATTGAAACAATGACTGATGAGTATTTGATGACAATGATGGGGCACTTGCCCAGGAATCTCTTATTATATTGAAAAAAAACACTTCTCTTTGAAAAATATGAGCATGAATCATATTATATTGTATTGCTGTATAAACATTTTAAAGCACTTATGTTTGATATAATGTCGCTCTAGGTCTCCCCTCTGAAAATAACTGTTTTTTGATATAATTGTAAATATATAATGATTTATGGGTTTTAAAATCCTTGAATGAAAAAGAATTTTAGGATTTTAAAGGAGGGGGCCTGGCACTATGCTACAAATAAAACTATTGTGTTAAATGTATCAGCATTACAGAAAACAAACGTTAGTCTGTTTTCCGTGGTTACTCATGAAGTGGTCATGTGACTCCGTAACTTGTATTTAAATGAAACTGATTCGTTATGTTAAATTGTGTGAGCAAGGCAGTTGTGCCGAAACGCGTAGCAAGTGAAAATGGCAATAAAAATAAGTTTAAGAAGACGAATAAAACCCTAGCCGGATGGCTAAAAGCATCTCCTGTGTCGGTGTCCGGTTTTATGGATGTCGGGTTTGGTTGTGATATATATATATATACACACATATATGCACACATTGCGTCTTTTGCACGGCAGACTGCGTTGTTGCACAAGCAGGTGTTCAGTTTTTTTCATACAAAGCATTTCCAGCTTGCTTTAAACTGTCACTGTCCTGAGGTTTGTACCTTTAAATTTGATTGCACCTTATATCAGTGCCTCTTTTTTTAAGGATCATGGTACCAATTGGTTAGCGTATTTTGCAATTTTTATGTATTTTACAGAAAGTGAATTACGAGTAGCCTTGTACAAAAATGTTCAAAACGTTGATTGTATTTTTTTCATGTCTATCACGCCAATTATGCGTCAGCCAATCAAGTTTGTTATACCTTGCACTTGCACTTTAAATTTCCCCTGCATAGCCTCAGGCGTCATGTGATCAAGGCCTTCCGTAGGCTGAAACGCGTCATGCAGGCATTGCTGGTCTAATGATAATAAATTAAATTTCTCACCCGCATCCTGGGTCAGCGTTCGTTTGTTCCTGGTCTCCTTTGGATTTGAGGCGCACAGGAGCGCTTGAAACGAAAAACTCCGTAATATATATATATATATATATATATATATTCACTTAAAAAACCATAGGTTTCACACATGTTATAGTTAGCTGGACATTTCCCTCGTAAAAAACCAATGAAATTCCCCCGTTATAGTTAGTGCAGGCAACTATAACTCACGCGACCCAATCCTCTGCTGATGACGTCAGATATTACATCACTGTATTTAGACACCTATTTACCCATGTCTTCTTCCATTAATCTTTAGCTATACATATATTATAAATATTTATTTTTCAGAAAGACACATATGTAATCAGTGATGTAATATCTGACCTCATCAGCAGAGGATTGCGGTCGCGTGAGTTATAGTTGGCCTGCACTAACTATAATGGGGGAATTTCATTGGTTTTTTACGAGGGAAATGTCCAGCTAACTATAACATGTGTGAAACCTATGGTTTTTTAAGTGCATTTGCAAGGTTTTTTTAAATGCTAATTCCTAACTATAACGTGTGTGAAACCTATGGTTTTTTAAGTGAATTGGTACGGTTTTATAAATGCTAAGTTATGTATTTATTAATATTTTTTTTTCAGGTTTTTCACCGTGCGCGCAGGAACTACTGAACAGATTGACTCCAGATATTCAAAAGGCACATCCCTGACCTGAGGACTACCTCTCTGCCAAATTTCAAGTAATTCTGTTCAGCCGTTCGGGCTGTACCTTGGACTAAAGGTCCCTATGGAAAAATGCATGGGGAAAACGCGTTTTGGGACCCCCCTTTTTTCTCGGCTCCCGCTTGACTAATCACCCCGAGACTTTCAGGGTAGGAGCGGAGCGGAGCACCCCACCTATTTTGAAAAATTCGCGAGGATTCGTCAACCGGCGCCAAAGTTATTCAAAATAGAATTTTCAGATTTCCTATGGAAACACTGTCCTAACTATAACTATCTACTGGCGACCGCCAGTAGATAATATATATATATATATATAGCAAGAACAAAGCTATGCCCAACACGTTTCGGTTCTCAACTCAAACCTTGATCACGATTCGAGTTGAGAACCGAAACGCGTTGGGCATAGCTTTGTTCTTGTTTGTGAATATGGAATAAATGCAACTTAAAATCAGCAGATTCCGAGAGAGTGTGTTTTCAATTGACTTCTGGGCTCAGAGGTCACCTGCTTTGATATTTACCGGCTGCCCTGCCGGACGAATTTCACACCGCGCCAAAAGAGGAGTGCGGACTTTTAACAGAGGGCACCACAGGATTTATATATATATATATATATGTTTCCCCATAAACAGGCCGAGGAAAAGATAAATCTCTTAAATTTCAACTTTACCTGAGAAAATGCTCACAAAGTACTTTGGGATGCCTGGCTTAGAATGAGTTTTGCCACACACCTCACCTACAGAGCCCAATACCTACCAGAGGACAATAGCAAGAAAGTAAATAGGATTGGCTGCAAACAAAACTCGAATCACAGGCTAAAACACAGGATAAGAATGTCACCTTTACACGACCCTCTCGAAATGTTCTTGAGTACTGAACCCTGCAAGAGCCCTGGCTGGAGACAGACCTGGTAACTAGAAGTGTGCACTGAGGATCTGAGGGCTGCAAAAGTAACCAAGAGAAAATGTCTTAGCAGATGGAGATAACTGAATCTATTTTGCACCACAAAAGGACCTGGACAAGGCACTGAGGATTGCCCATTAAGGTTTCATTCTAGAAAGGCATGACAACCAGGTTCATCTTACTTGGAGATTTTTGTTGCTCTGAATACGGGTTGAGTGAACCCTGGTGAACCCTGGTGGAAAAACAATCCAGCCTCATGGAACCCCTCTCTGATTACAGAGTTTCGCTTTCTCTGCTGAAGGATTTCGTGAACCAAAAAAGTGACTGAGACTGAAGACTCAAGGAAAACAAGCATTGGCATAGCCAATAGGTCTCGCCTTTGGGACCTTATAAGTGTTTAGCCATGCAACCGTTGCATAACTAAATACTTATATGGTCCCAAAAGCAAGACCTATTGGCTATGCCAAGCGGCCGCGAAAGTGAAAGTAATCACGGTAAAAGCGGCGCGGGCACCCGCGCACCTGCACTGTAGCTCTAGGCTGGCCTGGTAGCACTTTTTGGAGCCCTCTCAATAAGTCTCGCCAGACGGCGCATGCGCTGGGTCAGGCGAGACCTAAAAAATCAGACCAGGGTGAAGTGACAAATCTCCAAGGCCTCTTCATGAAGCGCGCATGCTACATAAAACACAGTGGAGAAGTTGAGAGGTCTAGAACTAAGAGACTCCACACATCCCTTTTTATTAAAGTAGAATCCCAAACCATAATCGGTCTTCAATTTGTGTGTTCAGTGAAATTTACATAACATGCTAACTTTAGCTGATGACTTGGCAGTTGAACAGAATACTAAACCGATACTTCATTTAACCACATGCCCTTAGTGTATTCAGTGAATATGCTCAAGGGCATTTAAAATTATTCTGTGAATCACCATGCGGCGGGCAAGGGGCGGACTGTGACGTCACACATTCCTGGCCGTGTGTGCACTCACCAAACAACCTTAAGGGTGTATTGTTATTCAAGGCAACTGGGTGTGGACTGCAGTCTCTCTTTCTCTCTCACACTCACACACACAAACCCACTGACATAAGGGATGAGGCCCTCCTCTAACCTGCCCCTGTGAAGGACACATCCCCCTGTGATTGTGACTGTATCCACGTGAAAGGGAGAAAAACAAAAAGAGAAAAAGGAGGAAATATATCAGTGGGTACTTAAAGAGTGAGACATAAATGGAGAGAGAAGCGAAGGGCAGATAATGGGAAAGAACGAGTATTAACTAAGCACACACAGACATAAACACACACACCCTAACAGAGAGAAAGGGACAAAGGTAAAATACTTTACTATGTATTCCATCATATGGAGAAACATACCGATCTGTCTGTCTAAAAAAGATGTTACTCTCTGAAAATGGTAATTTACATCTAGTATTAGCTCAAAGACAAGGATAATAATGAAGAAATGTGAAAACGTACAGATGGAAAATTCTAGTTTACCTTCATAAGACTTGACAGCTGCAGGTGCTGTATTCTGTCAGTAGCTTCTGCTGAAACTATGGTAAGCGGAAGGACTGCAATCTATAACAGGTGCAAAGTACATGAGGTCATAGGATCCACCAATTAGAGCTGTTAGCTCAGTGATAACGATGAAGCTGCAGTCACTGGGGGATGCATGATAACAGCAGTGTTCGAAGACTGCTCTTGAGAAACTATCTGTGCTGTAATTATGCACAACCATTCTCACTAGTAAGAACATTACTTTGCAGTCCTGCTTGGTGCACAAGGAATGACTAAACAGGGGTGTTTAGCAGGATGATTTAGCTCCCACCCTGAGGCTTGATTTGTAAACAAAAATGAATATATATATATATATATATATATAGCTCAAATGTGTTCAAAAGAGGAGACAGCACTCACGAGAGAGAGGAAAATAGCTCAAGTTAATAAAACCAGTTACAAGTGCAACAGGTGCCTTTCGGCTTGCGCCTTTGCCAACATTTTTGGTGGACTGGAGCAAGAAAATATATATAAATATATATATATATATTATATATATACACATATACACACACACACACACACACACATATATATATATATATATTCATCAAAGAAAGGGAATACTCGCACTCAGGAGGTTGATTTACCAGGTTTATTTAATCCAGTGTGTAACAGCCAACACCATCAAGTTCCTACAAACCAACGCGTTTCGACCAGATTGGTCTTGATCACGGTTAGCGGTGATCCACCTTTTGTGTTTATTTATACACAATTACCCAATCAACCATTATGATGCATTATGGAAAATGTGGTTTACATTACCAAGTGATATAATACACAGTCCATGTCATTCCATATACAATACTTCATGTGACCTCTTTTGTCATTGTTCTCTCTTTTGGATTAGTATATTGTTTATATCTTTCGAACAATTGGCACAATGTCTCTTACATTCGGTGTACGATTCGGTGGTGGTCCAAGGACCACCCCTAGCACAGTTTTGGGCAAAAATACAATCCCAACCAAAGGCCCTGCAAAGCATTATGGGACGATATTCTAGAGTTCAGTGAATATTATAGTATCCAATATCAAAACCTTCCTCAAGGGGCAAGCTCTCGGGCTCAGCTGAGAGCTAATACTATAATATTCACTGCACGCTAGAATCTCGCTCCATAATGCTTTGCTGAGCCTTTTGTTGGCATTGTATTTTTGCCCATAACTTTGCTTGGGATGATCCTAGGAGGATGGGACCACCACCGAATCATTCAGCATGATATGCTCTTTGTGTTCAATGCATCTGCTTGCCTTCCCCCTAGGTTAGGAGTGACCCCAAAATCATCACCTCTCTCATTGCCTGGTATTTTTCAGAGTTCACTTTTGTGAATTGGTTATATGCTTTTTAGCATGGAAAGATAAAGTTGTTTTATCAAAGGGTTGTGGATGCAGTAGCTAACTCTGCTGCGTGGCGGAGTTGGAATTATTGCATTAATTCTGTGTTTTCAATGTAATGCGTAGTTAACAAATCTCCGCGGAGCAGAGTTCATTGCCCACGGTTAATCTGGATGAGTCGGTCACCAAAACAGCTAATATTATGTGCATGATGGAGAAAGCATACTATTAACAGTTAATTTTTAGCTTTTCTCCCCCCATTCCTTCTTAACTGAAGAGCACCATGCTGTGGATTCACATACATTAGGGGTTCTAGCCAATGTTGTTGATTGGCTGCCTGGGTACATGATAGGGTGAGTTAGGAGTTTCAATATGGTGGATCTCACATCAGTGCAGTGTATTGTGAGACCCTGGCTTGTAATACTTTACATTTTGAACGCTTTTAAGCCTCTCAAAAACATAAAACATTTTATTCCATGAATTGAATCTCTTTCCTCAAATCAACACTGGGGTTAATAATGCATAGCTATCAATAAAAAAAGACATAACAAATCCACTTTATCAGGGCACGAGGCGACATTATGATGAAATCCTTATATGTGAGTTCATTAAAATCTATATCTATATAGAGTCGGTCACAGGAAACTTGTCAGTGTTCAATGAAAACCAAAAAGGCATCTAGAAACTGTAACCCAGCTGTACCTGAGTATGAGTCCTGAGTTGTGGTGCTGGTGTGGTGATTCCAAACTTGGTAACTGAGATGCAGCCTGCATTCCAGCACTGGACATTCCTAAGTCAAATCATGGCAACTGAGACTTAAAGAGGATCCTTATGGTATAGAGGCCCTCAAATAAAATATAACAATACTACAAGTCACCAAAGAGATCAATGGCAATGTAAAGGCCGAAGGTGGTAACGCATAGTGAATTTATAATTCAAGTTGATTTACAGTATGCTCAGTTTTGGGATATTTTGTTTTGTATAACATATAGATTGCTCTATGTTTCCTCTGCCAAATATTACACAAGGGTGTAGGTTCTGAGTTCCATGAGTCATTATTTAAAAGTTGGATGAGCAGAGAGGCACTGAGCAAAGTTGGGGTATCTCTCAAGCAAGCCTCATTGTCAGACCCAAAAACAGCCTGTAGTGAACTGCATTCTATCTTTTCCCAGTATGTTATCTCTGTAGCCGTGGTCAGAGTGCAGGAATATCAATGTGGGACGGATCTCCCTTCCTCATCTGCCAGCATGTCTGCTCCCGAGTCTGGTCTAGACAAAGGAGCCAGAGAGCAGGAAAAGCTTGAGTCAGTAAAAACCACGAGTTGTTTTTCAAATGTGTCTCATCAGTGTCTATTGAAGTGTCGGATGGGTGTCCACAGTGACCCTGGATTCCCTAGTAGTTGTCTGCTCCTCCATGGCTGCGAGATGGCAGAGTCAACTGAGGAGACGTCCATGCACAATTTGAGCCGGTGTTTGCAGGGGCCTAGCACAGACACCTAATTCACAATGCCGGTACATATCACAGTCGAACACTTGGTGGCCCTGTTTGTTGTCTATTTCTGAGGTTAGCACCTCAGCATAGTGTTTGATACTTAAATATACAATAAAATGAATAATACCAAAACATCCAGGCCATTCAAGAACTTTCGGTGGTTTGGAATTGTCCAAATTGTTAGTATGTTGGTCCCTTGCTCTTACTTAATTTTCTTATAATGGATTTTACAAATTAAGCACTTGAAGCAGGTTAGCAGTTGGATTCAGTTTGGGTTACATCCAGCCACTTAGAACTGTCTCTCGAGTATTTACTTTCAGTTGAGAAAGGAAGCTGGAAGCCCAGTCCACAGGCACATATCAGCATAGCCTTCCCGCATTGCCTGGTTTAGGAAGCACAATTCTGCAGCTTCAGATGCACATTGGGCGATCCCTCCTTCCACAGGGGTGGTCACAGAGAGGAGCCTTTGACCCATGGGGTGCCACACTATAGGCAGACCCCTCAGAATTTTGTGATTTGCGAAAATGTGCACTTTTGTAACCACGATTTTTACAAAAGTGCCTGCAAACTATGTTTTAAAAAAATGGCATTCGCCCTTTCTTTACTGGGTCTGTGCTGCCAATGAGCCAGTAAAGGAAGGATGAGCATCAGGCCAGCAGGCAGCAGAGGTGTTAAATTCCTCTGTCGCCTGCCTTTGTAAACACAGCCCCCTCTTGTGCGATTAGCATGCAGCCCGCCTCACATATTTGTGTGCCCCCTGCGGGCTCTGCAGGTCCTGCTGCCCTGCACGCGCAGGTTGTCTGATGCCAAAAAGAGTAGGTAATATACTCTCTTTGACATCAGACACCCTCTGGTTCCAGGTGCTGTGGTACTGGAGACTTTGCACCCTACAGACTGTGATAATGCACAGTCTCCATCAATTACAGAGCACAAGCCTTCAGTATTTTTGTGCCTGGCACATTTTTTGCCCACCACAAAAATACCTAGAATCTTGAGGTTTTGGACTGCAATTTTTGCTTTTTTTGGCTGAAAAATGTGCCACTCAAAGCTGCGAAATCCTAGGGATGCTGTATATAGACTAAGGCACGGTTATGTCACTACTTGTCTTAAGTAATTTATTACAGTATACTAATGGTATCATATATTTTCTATTACATGATTTGCCTGACATCAAAAGATGCTTGTTCTAAGAAAATTAAGTCTATATATTTATACATGATTTACGATCTACCAAATATTACATTACTTGCAAAAGCATAGTTGATGTGTGATGAAGAGGCCTGATCGCTAACTGACAAGCAAATTGTCTCATTTAAGCATCATTTGAGCTAATTTATAGCAGAATCATGGATATCTAGTTGTTAGCTTGATATATATAAATACAAGCTATTGGTCATTTCTATTTCTCATATATAACACCAAATATAATTTTAGCATATGCAGTAATGTTTCGAAGTAATCTGCAGACATGAAAGTCATAGTTGATTAAAAACAAAAAATTGTTGATCTGAAAGGTCAAAAATAGATGCTTCTGTTGAACATTCTGTTATATAACCATTGCACCCGAAGCAATACTATGCCAAATGATCTGTTTCACAAGGCATACACAAATCTCCATTGAGCCACAACATATTGTTACAGTCTATCTGCAACAAGATTACATTAGAAATTAAACAGTTACCAAGATCATTCTTTGCAGCTTTTAAATACAGTATTTATTGCTAAAATCTAGGCAAAAAGCAGCAGATTGGATTGTAAATATTTACTAAAAGCTACACTATTTTAGTTCTTATCAACGGTTTATGGTCCATTAACACTCAAAAAATTGCTAAGAGATTTTTGGGTTTCAAAACCATTCAAAGCAGCACTTTAATGTCCTTCGAATTTAGGGGCATATCAACAAGGGCTTTATCTCTGCTTTTTTGGCTTTAAAAGCCAAAAAAGGAGAGATAGAACTAGCACCCTATCAACAACAGGGTGCTAACACGCAAATTTGCATGTTAGCACCCTTTTACTCTAAGCTTCCCCTTGCATCTCTAATGAGATGCAAAGGGGGCGTTCCAGAGTAAAATAATAGGAGAAATGTCGTTAAGCAACATTTCTCCTATTATCAAGAATGTCGCTAACCCTGTTGCAGCGCTAACCGCGGTTAGCGCTGCTTTTTTACGTCTGGTATTTTTCTTACTTAGCCATGATATCCTATGGAAGGAGGATATCATGGCTAAGTTTGCCTGTCCCTATCAACAAGGTAATGTGAGATTATCGCTGGGTTTCCAGCGATAATCTCACGTTAGCCTGTTAGCGTGAGAATTTTTATCGCTATTGAGATAAGCGTTGCTAATACCACGCTATCTCAGCGATAAAAATTCACGCTAGCCGGCAATAATTATCCTAGCGATAAGTGCGCTTAGAGATAATTATCGCCGGTTGTTGTTGATATGCCCCTTAGTTCATAAAGATTTGAACACCATAGAAAATTGCAATTGCCAAATATATAATAACATCTTAATAATAGCTTTTATAACTAGGAACACAATCACTTGGGAACCTTAATGATCAGAGAAGATTACAAATTTAACTGAATTTCACAAAAATATTCAATCAGCTAGTTACCTATTTTTAAATTGCTAGAGTTTATCAACAGGCACATATTCCTAGCATTGTCTAGAGACGACTTTAGCATTAAAAAAAGTAAGATAATCCAGTACACAAAATGCATTGAGAAAAATAAAAGCCTTATTTAGAATTTGACGGGTATGATACAACGAGACAAACGTGGCGGATGTCCTCTGTATTACTTGTGTGTTATAGCCTATGGCACTTGCATTGCGGTAGATAGGCTACTCTCCACGTTTTGACAGAGTATCCCGTCTGCCAAACTCTAACCAAGACCTTTAGTTTGTGAGATAGTGTTACTTGAATTGGGATACTCATAAATGTGTACTTCTTTTAATAGTAATTCTGTATTAATTTCAGAGTTTGTTTGTGTACTTGGAATGTAAACATGAGACTGACAGAATGTCTCTAGGCATCAAAGGGAGGCTTTACCGTTTGAACTCAGATCCCATTCTTTATCAAGCCAGGAGATCATTGGGAAAAGAGGGAGAGTACAAACACCACTAACCTCCCCCCCCCCATTCCACACAAATTTTCATCTCACATTATTTCTGGGTATCTGTTAAGCAACGGAACCCGGCATTTCTGTAGCCTTCTCACTTATAGGCCAAAGGCTACTTTGCAACAAAGGAGGGGGGGTGAATAATCAGAGTGTAGAGTGAAAGACAAACATAAAAACAAATAAAGTGACACTTGGATGGGTTATTTTCCCTTATGTTGCACCCCTGTAGGCAAACACACACAATACAAGTAACTTCAACCAAGCTTACATTACATTGGATGGTATGATGATCGGACCCAATATACAGCATCCCTGTAAGCAAAAGGTTCACACTACAGTCACTTCATCCACGTCTGCATCTTTTTGGGAAGTTTGCTTGAACCCCCTCTTTGATGATGACTCTCCATCATTAAATGAAAATGCCTGGAAATAATTAGGAAAATCAGTACAGGAGTTTGAAAGTTTAAAAACAATCTATGCTTTTTTTTCAAATGTGAAATTACAGGACTAGATGTCGCAGTGGTTATTAATGGGTCCATCTTGAAAAAATGACAATGTCTAGTAGTTATAATGCAATTTGCTCTGGCGAAATGCTATTTGGTGTTGAGGGTCAACGAGAGCACTGCATGATTTGTGTTTGCATTGCCGATGTCGTTATGGGCTCGAAAATTTGACGCTGGCCTATTTTTTTGCACTTTACACAAAGGACCAGAGTTATTTGTCAAACAGTATTGTGCTGTGTGAAGATTAGTAAATCTGGGCTCTAGAGATGAATTTTGAATTCTGCAGCTCACTGGTGTATGACTCGTACCTAAATTCAATACTGCAGAGGAAATTAAGAAATCATTCTAGGTGAAATGCCTAATAAAAATGAAAATGCAGGAAGCAAATCTACCCTAAGGATCAACGAATGTAAGATTTGTCTTACTTCCCTAAATAAAATTCCCCTCCGTGTATTTATATTACCACGCTTGCACCATTTCCTGCTTTGCATGCATATGAGCCTGCATCTTTCAGGCAAATCGAAAAATGTATGGCTTACAGGAAGATCAGGAAATTATATTCATTAATACACCTGGCACCAAATGCCCCAAAGTGTATCATTATACTCAGAATGGTTTGCTTGCTGATATGCATAATCCAGAAGGATTTAGATGCAGGGTTAAGTTAAATTGTTGCATGTCTTTTAAACACACCATAATTAAAAGATTAAGGGCCTGATTTAGAGTTTGGCAGGTGGGTTACTTCGAGTCGGATATCCCGTCAGCCGTATTACAAGTCCATTATATCCTTTGGAACTTGTGATACGGAGGACAGGATATCCATCATGTTTGTGTTGGAGTAACCCTTCAGCCGAACTCTAAATCATGCCCGAAGTCATGATTCAAATAGTAAAAACGGTGGCCTCACCCCTTAACTTAAGTACTTCAAAATATTAGATTATGTTATACACATCTACTGCTTAGCAGTGACAGCAAAATATCTTCCTAGTATTCACATCTGAGTTGCTATTGGACCATTAGTGCATAAATATGAAATGGATGTGAGAAAGAGAA
Source organism: Triturus cristatus (assembly GCF_964204655.1). Classification (NCBI taxonomy): domain Eukaryota; kingdom Metazoa; phylum Chordata; class Amphibia; order Caudata; family Salamandridae; genus Triturus; species Triturus cristatus. The sequence continues at coordinate 685,669,523 of NC_140586.1, read as the reverse complement.
TTAATAGTTGAGGTAGATGGTAGTCCACAACAAGTAATAAAAAAAGTAACTAACTTTTTGAGTCCAGTTACAAGTTTCAGTAATAGAAACCTGAGCTCAACTCCTAGTTGATATTGAATAACCAGACAGACTTTACTTAAGGAAAAAGAGTAAAGAATGTACGAATGTCAAAACTGTTAAAAAGTCAAAAACACACCACAATAAACATCCCACTCTAATTCATAAACATAGAGTAAAATTAATGAACAAAATTACAGCAAAAACACAAATATCCCATAAAGGAAACTAGAAATATGAATTTTTGAAGGCTTAAGTGAAAATAGCACCAAAAAGCACAAATACCAGTGGTAGATACTGTTGTTGTACAACAGGATCTTGGCGTGGTGTGAGGCTCACTGAACACAACAAGTAGATTGGCCCAGCTAAGGCCTGGATTTAGGAAAGTTAAAAAAGTTTCTAAGTACCAATCTGAAAAGGGACTTCCTGAAGAAAAACTCTACTTCGCACCAGACAAACCTGAAATTCAGCCCGCTGCCATGGAACTGCAGGTCAGAAACTTTCACAGTTGGTCCTCTTAAAGCTGCAGAGCAAGCGTTTTGAAATAAGTTCCCAAACATTTTAGGCGTTCATGCCACCAAATAATTATGCTTCCAAGGCTCTAGGACCCCATGGGGAGCACTTAGAGACTATCAGGGTGTCAGGAAAAGGGCAACAGCAAATTGGAGTCCAGGACCAGTTGCCACTGCTCTGTTGGGATTCTTCACAGAAATGTTCTCTTCAGCTTTTTCGTGATCCTTGGAGATTCTTTTGTCCTTGGATTACACGTGGAAGGAAATCTAACCTTTTTAGGTCCTTCTCACGGGTCACAGATTGCAAGTGCAGCAGGTTTAGTCTGCCTGGTATCATTATGCAAGTCCAATAGTATGTTGCTGAAAGGTGCCTTGGGGTGCCACATTTATTTTTGCTAACAGCTAGTGGGCGGGCTGACACCTGCAAACTCCCCATCTAATGGAGAAAACATTCCCGGGGTAACCCTACGGCTTTTTCAGTAGTTCCTCTTTACCTTACAGTAAACAGGTCCAAACTACCTTGTGCCATGTCATATTCAAGATGAGGAAATTCTTTGGTCACACTAAACTTGAGCTCTGAGGGCTGGGGGGGGGGGTGTCAAGGAATGTTAAAGGGAAATCAAAAGTGTCTTCCTGCATCTAACATTAATCAATCAATCAATCATTTGTAGAGCGCACTACTCACCCATGAGGGTCTCAAGGCGCTGAGGGGAGTGGAGGGGGGGTGGGGTGCAGCTACTGCTCAAACAGCCAGATCTTGAGTCGTCTCCTGAAGGTCAGCAGGTCCTGAGTCTGTCACAGGTGGGTGGGGAGGGTGTTCCATGTCTTGGCGGCGAGGTAGGAGAAAGATCTGCAGCCGGCGGTCGACCTGTGGATGCGTGGGACATTGGCTAGGGCACGGTCAGCGGAGCAAAGCTGGCGGTTCGGGGTGTAGAAGGTGAGACGGTTGTTGAGGTATACTGGTCCGGTGTCGTGGAGTGCCTTGTGAGTGTGGGGGAGGAGTTTCAAGGTGATCCTCTCGTTGACTGGGAGCCAGTGCAGGTCTCTCAGGTGAGCTGTGATGTGGGTGCGGCGGGGGATGTCGAGGACGAGTCGTGCAGAGGCGTTCTGTATGCGTTGTAGTCTTTTCTGGAGTTTGGCCGTGGTTCCAGCATAGAGGGCGTTGCCGTAGTCCAGTCTGCTGCTGACGAGGGCCTGTGTGACTGTCCTTCTGGTTTTGGTGGGGATCCATCTGTAGATCCTGCGAAGCATGCGAAGGGTGTTGGAGCAGGAGGAGGAGACGGCGTTGACTTGCTGGGTCATTGAGAGTGATGAGTCCAGGATGAACCCCAGGTTGGGTGCGGGGTCGGAGGGTGTCGGTGCTGCTCCCAGTGTGGTCGGCCACCAGGGGTCATCCCAGGAGGAGGGGGTGGAGCCGAGGATGAAACAGACACTGTACCCACAGCAAGCCCAGAGACAGGACAAAAGCAGGGTCCTTCAAAACCCAGACCAGGGTGTACAAACAAATTGTCTTGGCATCCTGTTCTCTCCCTTTCAAGTGCCCCCTGAGTGTTACATGAGGCTTAACTGACCTATCAAGCAGTATTTGAAAGCCTAGTATCACAGTATGACGTTAGCAACCAATCTGCATATTCAGTGGAATTCAGAGGAGTCATCTCTGCCCATTCAAGTCAGTCTATTGTGTGTGCATGGGAGGCATTTCTCACTTCTTTCACATCTGTTTCCAAGCTTGAGTATGGGCTAGAAGCCGGCAGAGGCTTATGTTAATCAGCCTTCTGACTGTTAAGGCAGTAATACAGGAACTTGTTCAAAGTTACTATTCCCTATAATGTATTAAAACTCCAACGTTATCATTGAATTGGATTTTAATAATCATTAAAGATAGTGATTGGATTATTTTTCTAGCTTTACCCATTCCTGAGATAGCAGCATAAGTATTTTAACATGCACTCTACTTTGCTACAAAAGATTGCTAGGCCTTCCGCAGTCAAAATAGTTTTAGGGCCTTCCACTGTAGTGCCATGGTAACATTAATTTGCTACATATCTTAGTTTTAAATACTTTGTGGTCTACAAGGCTTATATTGGTCTGACTTGCTAATTTAATTTTTGAAACCTGTTCAAAAGAGTTATTTTAAGTGGTAGCCCAGCATGTTTTATACTGCTGCAGTGATGCTACAATGGTAGGCCTAAAACCATGTTTTCCTTTTTCACATTACTGAATGGCACAATAGGTGCTGCACTCCACAGGTGACATGTAACTAGTCACACCATGGGTACATTTCCACACCATTTGCTATGGCCTCATAGGAAGGTTAAATTAGCCAAGTGGGGTTAGCCAATTTCAATATGCTTTATAGGTCAGAACACATACACTGGGCACCGGAAAACAGTGCTCATGTGTGCAAAATCTAAAAACCAGCAAATAAAATTCAGCAAAAAATGGGGGTGACCACTCAAAAGGGAACCTTTTCTCACAATAAAGATAAATGGCTCTCGCTCGAGGGCAATCATTTGATTTTATTAGTTATACTTAACCGTGATAATCCCACAAGTGTATTGTTCCACTCCATCAAATTATTTTGAGTTCATATATATACCCAGTGGTTCTCAAAATTCTATAACAATGTCAGCAAATATCATCGATATATTTTATCATAAATTATTCAACCATGCACACTGTTATAATATTAAGAACATGCAGATTTTTCAAAATTAGGACATTTCATTTAAGGAACATTTCTGAAAAGCCGTCATCTGAACACATAGAGTGACAGTCAAAACACAGACTTGGCGTCAAATCTTTTAAGTGAAGTCTACAATTGCAGCTGAGAGTGTTTAAACATTGACTACAAACAAGACGTTTGTAGTTTCATCTTCCGGAAACTAATGCATTGGGCCATCTCCAGATTTTAAACACAAACACCATTCTCATCTACAGAGAAAATGAGTGAACAATTAATCATTCTCATCTAGACCTAATCCTGCAATTCTACAATTCATTTTGATGAAGGAACTTTGTTTTATAGTTTTCAAAACCTCACGTTATAGCTATGTGTAAGAAAATGCATTTTGTTAGATGAATGATGCTGGGATTTTTGACCCTGTGAACTCGGACTCTGTCAACTAGGTACGGGGGTGTGCTCTGACCCCTAAATCATGTTGAGATTAGTTATACTCCTAATTGACATATTTAATTTACCTATAAGACCCTAGAGTATGGTTCAAATTGTACCCTGTGCCTGTAGGTTAAATGTCTGTAGTAGACTTTAGCACCCACTGTGCTGCTTATTACAGTGACAGTGCTAACATGACTGCAGGCCTACAATTGTAGACTGGCTGTGGCAGTTTTAAACTGCAAATTCAACCTGTCAAAATAACCATTTTTCACAGACCTAAACTTTCCTTTTAAATATTAGGAAATCACACCTAAGTAGACCTAATTGTATAATGAAGGGAGCATGGTGTTTAAAAGTGGGATATACAAATGTTTAATGTCTTCACAGTAAAGAAGCCCCAAAAGTTAATTTAACTGTATCAAGACTAGCTGTTCCCTTAGAAAACACTGGGCTACATTGTTATATCTAATAATGCAAATTTCAATTATGAAACAGCTAGAAATTTAATTTAAAAACTCCTTTCAATAGTTATTCAAAATGCAATTCAATGGTAAAATTCAGAAAACTATTTAGGAAAAGGTACTTTAAGAAAGTAACTTTGTCCCTTCCTAAAGTCTCTGGAAGCCAATTTGCAAGAGCTCCAACTGGCATCTGAATAGCCTCCTTGATGAGGTGTGAAAACTGCTCCCGGAGCATGACAAAGGCATTGGTTTTGGGGAGGTGTTTCTGCTCTTTTGGCATGATGACCTTCTGGGCGGTGCCAAGGAATATGATTAACTTCAGAGAGTCTGACCCTGTCATGGGTAAATATTAGCAGAGCCCCTCTTTGTTCCCCTAGCCAGCCAGGCACCAATCTCAGTGGGAGAAGAGCGGTCCCCAGAACTGGTTTCCACACCTCTGGGCTGGGGGCACATGCTCTACAAGGAGTGAGAAGGAATCTGCCATATTGGATTTAGCTAGAGAGGTGCAATGTGAGATTGTGTACTAAGAGGCAAACAGGAACTGCTGAAAAAGTGGGTAGGGTTACTCATGGGTACTTTTTCCCTATTGGTCAGGGAGGAGGGAGGAGTTGGCCCACCCACAAACTTGTGCCAGACATGAATGTGGCTACCCTGAATACCTTCTTCAGGACACTCTGAAACTGCGGAAGAACAGAAGAATTTTGAGACCTTTGACGAGACCTGAAGGGTTGGACCTATTCCTGCTTGTACCCAGGATAAAGAAGTGCACTTCAAAAGTCTGTCTGTTTAGCAATAAGGACATAAGAAACTACAAAAAGTCTGTACCAAGAGCCCAGATGACCTGTTCTAACTGGACCTGCCCTGGACCCTGCTGATGGCATCTTCATTAATGAGTCTTGACCCCAAACTGCTGTTCCTGAGGTCCTTCGACCATTGGCTGTGTCAAAGTGTACTTCTCCTAATATCCTGAAAAACCTGGGACTTAGAAACTTTTTGGCTCCAAGGTCCTTTGGAGGACTAGGATGCGAACCAGTCAAGTGAATCCGTCAAAGGTGTGCTGCCTTTGAACCAAAGATTCAGGTTGCTCACACTCTGAGCTTTTCCACAGCAGCAAATCCATATCAGTGCAACAGCGCAGACAGGGTATCACCATGATGGAGCCCTTAGTGGCTGCAGCTTGCAGCCTTGCCCTGCTAGACGAATCCAAGCTCCAAAAAAGTGACGAAGGGCCTAGTTACGACTTTGGCGGTGTGCGACTGGGCCACCAAGCCTGCCCTAATTCCCCACAGTGAAGTCTACCGCAGCCCAACTGGCAGATTACAAGTTTTATCGTGGACTGGTGGGTGGTGCTTTGGCTGTCCTGCAATGGTGCAGTTCTAGGGCCCATATGTGTGCCTTAGAACTGCAGCACCGGGGGAGTTCCAAAGCCTGTTCCTGCACATCATGGACTGTGCAGTCCATGCCATACAGGAACAGGGGTGCATGCACACAGGGGGGCACCTTACTTTCCTGACCCCCACACTTCTCATGGCAGGCTCAGTGCCATGAAAAGTGTGGATGTCTGGAAAGTCGTAATACTCTTGGCGGGGCTGCAGCAGCACCGCCAGCATATAGCTGCCTCAGACTGCCACGCCACCTTGGATCATGGATCCCCGGCGGTTGCAGCAGTCCCATGTTGGTCCGACCGCCAAAGTTGTAATACAGCAATTGGACCACACACAGCCACTGCTGCACCACCGTAAGTTTTGTGGTCCATGGCCTGCCAAGTGCATTATCAGGCGCTAAATCTGAATGTAGAAATCTTCAATGGGCAAAAGTGCCAAAACAATTCCGCAGGCAAGGGACATTCCAGGCCCAAATTTAGAATTTTTGTGCAAGGAGCTTTCACTGCCAAAATGTAATGGCCTCACTGAGACATCGTCTGATGGCTTTCGTGGAGCCCATCTCGGCCACAGCCTGCTTAATTGCCTCGCTGATGATTTTATACCTTTATTTCAGATACTATGTCCAAAGGTAAAACATTCAAATTAGTAGAACTTAGTTTCTGTATCCAACCCATGCTCCATTTTGGATGGCCTTAAATGGCGCATGTGTCCAGGTCAAATGCAACCAGATGACCACGGCTGGAGCTTAACACTTTTTGGTGCCATTTTTATTTAAATGTTTAAAAAATTCATAGCTCCATTTCTGCAGATTGGAGTTTTGTTGCTTTGGTCTAATTTTGTTCATTAAGTTAGGTATATAGTTGTATGAGTTGGAGTGGGATTTTTATTGTTTTTTAAACTTTTTTAATGGATTGGTACTTCTAAATGCTCTGCACGTTTTTTATGTTAAGCTGTCTGCTCTGTGCCATAGCTACCAGTGGTTGAGCTCAAGTTAAAATTACTGAAACTTGTCCTGACCCTATTACTGGACCTAAGAAAACATTGACCTTATTACTTGTGGAGGACTACCATCAACCTCAACTAATAATCCTCTTCCTCACTATATGTATTCAATAAAGGTTAATATAAGAAAATTATATTTTTCTGGGATTATAACATTTAAGAACTATAAATACTGTGTAAATATCCTTGGTAAACTTGTATCTTTATTTTGTATTAAAGTTTAATTTAATTTATTATGCAGTTTATACATTTAGAATCGCAAAATACATCCATAACAAGCAGGCAAAGAAACATTTTTTTAATTTGTTCTCTCACACAGGCACTAGTCTGTATCCAATTTGTCAAACAACATAATGTATGTGATAAGAACTTGGCAGCGAATCCTAGCTAAAGATCGTGGCTTATTCTTACCTCGATGGGTTGCACAAATACAATGATCGAAAGGTTTGATTTGAGATTACAGGAAGCGAAAAGCAAAGCTCTGATGGCAGGTCACAGTAATGATGATAGGTGCACCTTTATTGTGGCTGACAATGAAGTGCCAAAGCTTGAAGTGCATTAGGAAATTAAATTGATGGCCTGGAAAATAAGCTCTGCTAGAGAAATGTCAGGTGAAAACGGGGTTAGGGAAAAGGAATGAACAAAGGCCAAAATGGAATGAAAATGGCGTCCCCTGCTTAGCAAATTATGATTTTGGCAAGGATCATTTTATTTCATCAGTGAGCCTTAAAGGAATAACTACAGTCTGTTCTTTCCGTTTGGGAGTCCATTGTAACAGTGTTTAAATTAGCACATCTAATCTATGGTCAGGAATTAAAGTGACTAGATCAAGTGAATTATAATCTTTTGTGTTTTCATCGTTTACGAGATATTAATTTCAATACCACCACGTCTTAATTGACAACAGATTTATAAATTATTCAACTATGAAATATTTGATAGGGATTTGAAAAAAAAGAAAACTATTTTTGAAAATAAGATTTACTTGTACACTCTGCACAAGTGCCTTTCCATACACTGTGAAGATAATATAACAGGTGTGGTTGTAAAGCATACATTCACTCCCCATGGGCACTCTAGGCACTATTGGCTGATAACAGAGGTTTATTGTTACCCTATTCAATGTAACTTATTTGATTGACCTCGGAGGGATGAAAGGCTAAGTGAGGCCACTAGGTTTCAATTTTGTTGCGCCCGCGCAACGAAATTCGTTTTCTTTATTTTTTTCGTAACTTACCTGCAATCGGCCGTATGCCGCATTTTGCAACCCCCCACCCTGCCTCTCCTCTGCCCCACGTCACTGCCCCGGTAACACGCCCTATACGGGCCGTCGCTGCAAACTGTGTATGTATCAGTCCATTGAGACACCAGACACAGAAGAGTTGTATGCATCAGTGCAAACCATAAAACATTATAGCACACTAAGGTCGATTGTCTAAGAAAAATAGAAATAAAATCCACTAGCCTTGCTATTGGTTTTCCCGCAACGTTTCCATGATTTATTCTCATGTAGCTCTACCACAATATGCTGTAATAGTTATATATACTTACCAAGACAATGATTTAAATGCGGCTGGAATCAATTATGCAAAAGTAATGGGCATTGAGAAAGACAGGAATGTTGAAACGCGTCTGCCTGCTTAAATAATAAATGAAAGACATGACACCGTGGAGTGCTCCGTGTCGTATATATATATATATATATAGTCTGCATTTACCAAGAAATATATATTTCCCCTTGCTTCCTTTTGACTTCTGACTTTATTTAAGTACTTGGTTAGTATGTATCCAATATATGTACCTGGTATTTCTATAGTATGAGCCTCGCCAAAATGCAGCAGAGCAGTGTATAGGATCAAAAAACAAGCATAAAGTCCACAAGGGATACAAAAAAAGTAGTTGGTTGGTGGCCAGTTAATGCATTAGGGCTCACGAGATCCCTGTGATCGCTGTCTTTAGTGCTGCACTGCACACCAGTACATCTTAGTACCACAAAGCACTACATGGCAGCTATAATCGAATACATTTGAAGTTTTCGATGGATTGGAATATACTGCAGTACTTTGTCTTGATAGACCTGTCACAGAAATAGTGCAGGCAACATGGCTTCCATATGTCAGCCCATACAGCGTATTTTTCTGGACAAGGAAGGCTTGGTATATTTTATTGCACAGCATTTAGGGCAGGCTAATCCTTCAGCAGCTAACTACCATTGATCATCACATATTAATCAAGTGAATCTAAATGGATGGCAAAGGAAGGACTCCGAACTTCTCATTAATCGTTGAACTGTCATATGGTCCTGCTGCAGGAAAGGGAATCTACAGGGACTGGTAAAAAAACAAAGGGGAAATAAATTAGCTGCTCTACATAGGAGGAGGTAGAGACACTCATATCTCTAGTATGTCGGAAGGAAGAAAGTGACTTCAAGGTGGGTGGTATCAAAATAAAGTGAAACAGTTTTACTGAGTATTGTAGTTGTTCGTTTTTGGATGGATTATCCTGAACTGTGTGCATAAGATGCTGACACTGTAGGGTAGTGGGTCACCAGGAGATAGCAGGTGGTGTTCTGGGGTGACAGATGTTGGATGGAAGAGTAGAGGAGGGTATTACAACTGTTTTGTGAAATAAGTGTTAAATTCACAAAAAGTATGAGCTGTTAAGCATATTAAAAAATTTAACTTCAGCAGTAATTATTTAATATGAGAGCATATCTCGTGAACAAAAGTCACATGAGATACTTGCACGAGATACAAATAGAAAATGTCTCTGAGCTGTGGACATCATCCGTTTGCAGTTCCCGTGAGGCATTTTATGCGTGAACCAGTCTCCCGTGAGCAAAACCGTTGTGAAATATACGAACTTTAGTTGAATCAGAAAAATCTGCACTAATCATTTAATACAAAAATGCTGATTTCACAAGACTTCACTAGCATAACAAACGTTTTTGTCTTTGCCTCTAGATGGGAGGCAGTTCCAGTGCCAGAGGGCCAGACAGGTAAATTAGCGGAGTATGAAGCAGTGCAAAGGTATGTAGGGGTGGTGAAATGATGTTTAGTATCTGACAAGTGGAGTGTGGGATGCACAAAGAGGAATCAAACAAGAGTTATGTGATAAACACACAGGTATATTTGGAAACTCAAATGGCAAAGTGCACAGCTAGACCATGAGCCAATCTGCATGGTATCTAAAGCAATAAGTGGAGATGGATGTGAATGGTTAAACATGTGTCAGTTGCCCAAGGTGAGGAACTTGTGAAGGATTTCGATTTAATAGTCAGGAAGGCGCGTGCTCTGGAGTTCTGCATGAATATGAACATTGTTAGAGTGGATGGTGAGGAAGGGACAGGCCATCTGAACATTAGACCGGCAATAGGTGACAACAGTGGTACTGGAGCAAGCAGGGTCATATAACTACTGATTGGACAGAGACTTCCAGGAATGGAAAAGAGAACTTTTAATACAGAGGGTCCTTAATGAGAGATGAAAGAGATAGGAGGGCAGTGGATGAAGGGAAGAAAATGGAAGCTGCTTTAAATGGCTGGAAAGTGCATAATAGCCTACAAGTGCATGGGAGAGAGGCTATTTTAACATAAATGATACAAGCGAGTGAGGTAGGGAATGAAAAAGAAAACTTTAGGTAGGTTAGAAGAAGGCAAAAGAAGAACTGTGTCCATATGAGACCTTTTGTAAAGAGAGAATGGGGACGACACACAAAGGCCTAGGAGAATGGTGATGCACCAACTTGAAGCAGAGGACCGAAGGCATCAGGGCAGAGAGCAAATCAATTGTGATAAGTAGGAGAAGAAAGAGAGATCAGGAACAGCAATGCCCAAATCTGAAACAGAGCTCAGCAGTACACTGCGACAGGCTGCATAGAAGACAGTGGAGCAGTTGACTAGGTAAGGTTGGGAGACATAACACGTAAAGACAGGTAGCTCAGGTTCCTGCATCACTGCTGGTGGGCAGGGACACTGACTTCTGAAGACCCTCCTATCAGCATATCCTGAGGAGTGGAATGAATGTTGTTCATTCCAAAACTTCCCTCAGATCTCACTCACTTAGGGTCCAGCAGTGGCAAGACACAGGCAAACACCTTCTCCTATACTCAAATAAAGGCAGGAGTGGGTGTGTTTTCAACTAAGTTACACAGTGGTAAATGACTTTTCTTTTCCATTAATGAAACTTTATTACTCTGGAAAACAAATCACTTTCTGAAAAAAAGCCGCATGGGCAAAATTACACTCATACACAACAAATTTGAGTTGTACGCTTGCATGCCAGAATATCGAGTAAATAACTACCAACAGGCAAAAAATACTGAAAGGGGAATATCATGAAGGTCAGTTAATATTAATAAGCATAGATGTATTCTTCTAGATTCATATACGTGAAGTTAAGTAGAGTAAACCTATACTTTCCTACATATACATAGCTTTATGACTTTCAGTAAGTTGATAAAGTGATCACAATATTTTTGCATCTTGATATTTAAAACTGAATATTTTTGTACCATACTGAATTGGTACATCATCAAAACGTGTATCATTTCATGGCGCTTGTAATCATGGAAAAGACAGTACTTCGTTATTGAAAGATGCAGTCTTAAATGATGCTTCTAGGCTAAAAGACAAAAGTAGAGCAGCAGGCAGATTGATTCCGATTTACTTTCCAGCTTGTCTCATGCTCATCCCAACCCATGTTTTCTATCTTTGCTGTACATCGACCCGCGGTCAAGTATTACCTCTGGGCCGCATTTTGATCAAATGCACTACTTGCTGATTCAGATAAGGACGTGGAGATTGTAGGAGAAGAAATGTCTCTCCTGCAGCAAACGGGCTCACGTAAGGAGAAAGACAACTCTAAAGAGCACCCTTCCTAGAGCTGTGCCTACTTGTCCTCCAGCTAGCTCTAGAAACCACGCTGTATATTTTTATTCTGCTACACCTGGCTAAGGTCCTCATTCCTCCATTTTGCAGAGCATTTTAGCTAAATTCTGTCAGTGACTGGCTAAGGCATACATTATGTATGTATGGATGTATGTATGTATTTATGTGGTATTTCTATAGCAAGAACCTAGCCAAAAGGTACCAAAGCACTGTACAGGGTTATAGACAACTATAAATTAATGGGTAACAGGAGAGGCTGGTTTGTGAACTAGTGATGCATTGTGATGTAGTTTCTTTAAAGAAGTGCCTCTTCAATTCGCACCTAAATTTGAGCAGCCTTCAGGTAGTCCTGATGAGCACAGGGATATGCTGGTGTTTCAGAGCCTGGGTGCATAGATATAAAATGCTACTGCTTTGTTTTCATTTTATACACTTCTTAGTATTCATTCTGAGGGTGTCCTGGCTGCACATGTGCTGAAAACCACTCCGATTGTGAGTTTGTCTACAGAATAAATGGGGTGGTGGTTGTGATGGCTTTGTAACTGATGCAGCTAGTTTTGGAAATGGTGTGGGCCAGCAAGGGGAGCCAATACAGTTACATCAGGATAAGGGTGATGTGATCTTATTTCTTCAGACCATGGATGAGACATGCTACAGCATGTAGGAAGCATTTATGGGTGCCAGTGCCCAGCCTACGAGGCCATGGAGCAGTGTGTTGCCACCATCCCGATGCTAGAGAACTGGATCTTGAACAACAGTTCTCAAGTTGCTTTCTAGAACAAGCAGTTTTACTTTCTCTGGAAATGAGAGCTGGTACCAGGCCCTCTGTTGTTTCTTGGCAGTATGGTCCTTATGGGTGATGTTGGTGTCCATGGTGAATCCCAGCGAATTGGCCTTAAGCAAATATTGGTGTTCAATGCTGTCAAGGGTCATTTCATCGAGCCATGTTTGAACTGTTTGTTGTTCTTATCAAATCACAGGAATCTGCCTTGGTTGGGTGAGCTTAGGTAGGTGCTAAACATCCAGGTTTGGATGATGTGCAGGATGTCTGCAGAACAAGAGACCTTCAAATAGAGTTGTCTGTCATAAGCATACTTGTGAATCTTGGCAATGTTATCTCCACATAGAGAGTGAAGATGCAGGTGATAAGGATATTTTGGGACCTGGTGGGGCCATCTTGAGCAAACTAGTGTTAGTTGGAAAGGTAAGCGGGGAAACAAGGAAGGACACTGCATGTTAATCCACAGTAAATATGAGGGCGGGATGTTTGAGACTCCAGGGTGCATATGAGGATGGTTATGGTCGACTGTCTGGAAGTCAGCTGAGCAGTCCAGCAATATCAAGAGTCGTCATCTTTATGTGTGGACAGGAGGACAGCATCTACAATCCATAAGGTAGCGGTCTCTGTGCTGATGCATGATGTCATATAATTCTAAACGTTGTTTACTACTGAATGGTACGTGTGGGGTGCATAAGTGAATGAAGATTTCCTTTTGTTTCACCTTGCCGATCTAGAAATGCAACTCACTGTAGCAAATCAAATCCAAATGGACTGACATATTTACAAATGTTTGAGAGAAGTCTAAAAACTAGTTTAATAGTGCACTGGCATAGAGATAGTGAGCAGGGATGGACTGTCCCTGCACACTAGCAAAAAGCAGGGATGGACTGTCCACATGGGATACAGGGAAACCCCTGTAGGCTGATGACCAGAGGTTACTTTTAGTAGTGGGTGGGCAGACATCAAATATGCAGCCCGGCAAACATACCAGATGGAGCTCACACAATTGTCTTGCAGAAAAATAACTGCAGAAATCATTCTGCTACACATAGTTCACTAGGGGCTAGTATAAACACATTTTCCAGGACTCCTTTTAGATCCTAGTCCTGGTGCAAAATGGAATGATCCAAACATGGTTCAAGTGGCCACCTGTAGCTGACAAGATCTAGAGTTCCATTCACCCTCTGATGGAAAACCTGGACAAAGCAGACTGTGATCAATAGATATCCCTGTTCCCAGAAACGCATCTTCCACACAGCTGCAGGAAGACCGCAGTTAGGGAAAACAATTGCATTTTGCATTGCACAGGGCTGCAAGTTTGTGACCACCCCAGACCAGTAGCGGTCCATGGAGGGAGTTCGGTGGGGCAGTGAGGGGGGGCAGGGGAGGGGCAGGGTGGGGAAATGTACACACTGGAATATGGATAAAAGGAGGTAAGTACACATTTAAATAAATAAAACGAATTTTGTTGCGCTCGCTGCATCTCATTTTGCGATGCAGCGAGAGCAAAGGATTTCGTTTTATTTATTTAAATGTGTACTTACCTCCGTTCATCCATATTCCGGTGATTACCTTTCCCCCGCCCCGCCTCACTGCCCCACTGAACTCCCTCCACGGACCACTACTGCCCCAGACTTCAGCACATGCCAAACATGATAGACGAGTGCCTCAATATCACTGTAGGGCTCTAGGACTATATCAACCACTGCGCTAGTCAGCAAAAAGAAGGATCAAAGAAAATACCGTTCCAATAAAAAAACAGGACAAACATGACATTATTATGAATCTATATCACCAAACAAGTGGGTTTCTATTTATTTGGGTTTCTAGTAGCGCTGACTAGACTCATGGCAGACAGAGAGCTGAGCAGTAAAATATGATAATAACAATTTACAATTACAGAATAACATTCTTTCGAGATTTAGTAGAACAAATACATCCCCAGCTGTATATCCTTTTCTAAAATATCTTAGTAACGAATTCAGTAAAATACCAAAATCCTAAGTGCTCATACTCCAACATTACTATCGCTAATAGTTATCAGTCTACTAAAGAATGCAGCGATCTTTCCATTAAAGTCTGTGGGTATTACCACATACAGCAAACATTTGTTTAAAATACGATACGCCTAGATACAGCAGTACTATGACAAATCAGCTGAGCGGATATACATATCTTAGTTCAAGAAGAAAAGCATATGATTTGCAGAAACTAGCAAAATAGAGTAGTAAAAATGAAGCACAATCTATGGAAGGGTAAATTACAAATACTGAATTCTCCTAAAGTCTCCTTTTGAACAAAAAACATCGAATGCAGTTACTACTGTTTAATAGGCAGGGAGCAAGTGAGCAAAAAAGTGTCACTCCGGCTGTATTGGGTACAATGTAGCTGACACTGACTATGAGAGGCAAGGGTACCCAGCATTCTTCAACAGCAAATTGTAGTGCCTCCAAATGACTGGAAATCACATAATTACTCTACATTTTTCATGTTAGAGCAAATTACGAAAACAAAGCTGTGATTATTGAGACCACAGATGCTGTGTGCAGGAAACCATTTCAGGCAAAGAATCCTGCTCTGAACATTGTGCTCTCCTTCAATCCGCTCTCATAAAAGAAAGGCATCAGGACACTGCAGCCACAGGAAAGGAAATTAAGTTCGAGAATGAGTTTAAAAAAACTATTATCGAAACTACCATTTCTGGGCTTAATATTTGGCTCAGGCAGTGTAAGAACTTTAAAACAAAAAAATATGAAGCTAAAGTTGATCTATATTAAATGAACCCTTGTCTTCAATAAAGTCCTATTTTTGTTTGAAGGTCAAAAAATGGTCACATAGCACAGGGGCCTTCATTATAGTCCTCCTTTAGTTTCTATGTCATTGAAGTAAAAGAAGAACTACAATGAGGCTCCTTTGCTATTCATATAGAAACACAAAAAAGGGTTGTATTAATTGCGAGGGTGCCATCAGTATGGGAAGCCTTTCATTGCTATAGAAAGGAAAGCACCCTTCACCAATGGTACTAATGGAATGCCTCCTAGAGAGAGCTGCAATTAGAATGAATAAGGACTACACATCGAGAAAATTGTGAGGCGCCGTTAGACTGCACAATTTCTGGAAGTCATGGGTAATAAGGAGATCACAGGGAAAAGAGGAAGGAGTGGCAGGCTGACACTAGAGGCAGTGGTGGGCTACAGAAATAGGGGGCATATTATCAAGAAAGTGCGTTAAAATTATCGCTGCTTTGGCGGCAGAAAACTGCTGCTAAAGCGGCGATAATGGGCTTGGTAATATGCCCTTGAGAATTCCCATAGAAGCCCATGTTCTGGTGTCAACATGGGCTTCTATGGGAATTCTCTGCGGCATATTATCAAGCCCATTATCGCCGCTTTAGATGCAGTTTTCTGCCGCTAAAGCAGCGATCATTTTAACGCCGTGCTTGATAATGTGCCCCGAAAAGAGTAAGCCACACGGGAAGAATGGAGGCTGGTAGAGAGCTAGCAAGAGGAGACACAACAAAAGGCAATAGGAAAGAGTGTGCATAAAGCATTGAGAAGGCAATAGAGATATCTATAGTTGTAAAACAGTCCATCATGCAGCTCAATACAAGTGCCCCATTGGAGGTAGAAAGATTCACACTAACAGCCAGTGGCATCAGGTAAGACAGAAATATTCATATGGACCTAGAAGTAATTACAGTCTTAAGCCAAAGGCTGAAAGATGCTGATAAAAAAGCGAATCTTTGAAAGGAGGGGGAACCAAAACCCACACTAAGCACATTTGAGATAATAGGTCTACTTAACCACTATGTGTGACTTTATTTAGTTTGGGGCATTTAATCTCATTATCTCCAATGATTTGCCGTCACACGTTATTACTCACACATCACTATTTTCAAAGCGTTACTCACAAAATTGATTCTTTTTTTTTTGATTTTTTTTTAATAGTGGTTCATAACCCGAGGGAATCAAGACACTTTAAATTACAGGAAAAGAGCATTTCGAGAGTACAAAGCAGAACACCGTCTGCATATAGGAAAGATAATACTCTAGAGTGGAAGTAGACAGATGAATGAGAATGACACATTTATGGCATCAGTTAGAGGTGGGTACTGGATGACAACCTGATTTGCAAAAAACAAGGTTTGGAATATCTCCTGGATTTGGAATACATTTCCCAACTGTTTTAGAGTAAACAGGGTTTTCCAGGAGTAATCCTATGAAACTGCAAATGTCGCAGTTCTATTGAACAATAATTCTGGAATTCCCATGGGAATTCTAGGCTTCTACAGTGCAAATACATTTTGAATGCATAAATATAGCATGTGACCCTTAATGCATGTTAAATGTGCCATGTAAGTGCAACTTCTGTGCACTACAGTATTATACAGTTGTACATTTTGTTTATTTTCTATTGAAAATCGGTTCTACCATTTGTGCCTGAATTTCACAAATCTGCAGCTATACTTCACAGGTTTGCAGTAGCGAGTCCCCCTGCTGCTGAGACCAGGTAACATGTGGTCCGGGCCCAGTTAGAGCAGTAGTTGCAGTATAGTGGAGTGTTTCCCGGGCAAAAGTGTGCTATTTCCGGTCCTTTAGCCTCACTCAATGATTCAGAGTGCCTGTAGGTCTCCTTTCGACCAGTCAGGCTGCAGGAGTAGCCGAGTATGGGAAAAGTCCAGGTACAGACTGGCCGTAGTGGGCACCGGGCGTTTTCCCAGTGAGCAGAAGGCTGGGGGCCGGTTTTAGACTGGTGGGGGCCACTTTTGGTGCAGTGGACCGGTTTTGCAGCAGTGCTGTATTATTGGCCCCCTACACCAAAAGCAGCAGCAGTGTTTCCACTGGAAGCCCCACCCTCCCCCTGCAGCTGGTCCGACTCAATTCTCAGTGCTGGTTTGCGTTCCCAGTCCGGCCTTGGAAAAGCCGGTGGGAAGGACAGCAGCCCTGATGGAGCGCAACAGCGCAGAAAAGACTAGAACAGGACCAAGGATTTGGGTACTGCAGGGATAAAGTGACTGTCTAAACCCTGCAACCAAAAGGTATCAGCTTTTCTAATCCTGCCTCTGACCGGCCATGCACTGATGGTGGAAACCAGTCAATAGACCTTCTGAAGGGAGAACTCACATACTATATAAAGCATACTAAGGGGAAAAATGACAAATTTAATTGTCCTTAGAGACGTGTTGTGAGGCCCACTCAGTCATACACCTTCCAATTTAATGACCCAGAGCAGCCCCCACAGCGACACACACCCCAGATTCCTACTTTCTCAAATGCATCAATCATTGACTCCCTCATATGCAAGGCACTAGAAGGCCTCAAAGTGGCAACGACTGCAAAAACGGCACAGAAAAAGTGGAAAGTTTAGAGGAGTACACGCTCAAGTCCCCAAATACTACAAAAAAGACCTGCCTTTTCTTTTGTTTCCTTTAAGAAAATGGATGGGTGGCCAAGAGGCACACAAAATAAAAACTCACAAGCCACTCCATAATTCTCCACTGCCTTGACTACATCTATCCATGAAGGAACAGAGTGTGATGTCAAATGGATAGGCAGCTGGAGCTCATACGGTCTGCATAAAGTGTTTACCAAGGTAAGCTAGGAAATCAAACTTGGAACCATCTAAAACAGTAATACTCAAAGTATGGCCCGGAGGCAGCTTGCAGCCCTTTTGACCTTTACATGCGGCTCCCCTGGTGGACAGCAGCACGAGCTGCTGTATACTTGCTGAGCACTAATATACAGAAACAAATGTAAAACAGGCAGGCATTTATTTGCAGGTTAAATGAAGTAACTACCATGGTGTCCTGCACAACTTAACTTTAGTTGACCTGCAAATATAAGCTTACCCGTTTATTTAACATATTTTTAGACCTCCTTCCACAATCCTTGACTGATTCATCCAGACACCCCACTGCCACCCTGCTAGCTTCAGTGCAGCCCTCAGTCACACCACAGACCATACTTTGTGGCCCCTGGGCAAATTTTGCGAGTCCCTATGAGGTAAGAAATAATACCCCAAATCAGGAGGTTGAACGAATGATGATGGTAGCTGGTGAAAGGCTGCCTGGACTGTTTTTAGGAAAAGGCTGTTTATAACTGATTTAACTCAAAACTGCTGATCCACCTTCCTGATCGAAAACAGGCACTTTTATATTTTAGAGCATTTGAGTAAAGTGAAATAAGAATTGACGAAAGTCATTGAATAGACCTGCAAGAGAAAGGAAGTGAAACCCAAGTTCATGTTTGGCACACTGATAGTCCACCTCAGATTATGTGTTTGCTTGCTGTGCCTCAGCTGCACCCCCTTACCAAGCGGCCGATTCTGATCCTGGATTTTTATTATCCATACAAATCGGATCCGGATTTTTTTCCATACAAATCGTAAAAGTCCCTTCCAACCCGTGTAGTACGATTCGTACGGGAAAAATACATACAGATCGGCCCGATCCTTACAAATCGGATCGGGAAAAGCTGTACGACACTGTTGGACCCGGCCCTTCTGGCAGGTTCACCCCGAAACTTTTTGCTTTTCATTGATGACTTGGTTTAGGGATTTTTGGGTTTCTGCGCACTTTACCGCTGTGTCCCAGGGTAAAGTGCGTGCGTGTTGTGAGGTTGGCCGGCCCTCCCATAGGAATGCATGGGGGAATGTATGTGTCCCGGTAGTTCCTGATGCGTGGGGTGTGCAGGCCCGTGTTTGGTATGTGCGGACTCGTGTGAGTGAATGCTGCGCGTTGATGTGTGCGGCGTGCATGTACCTGGTGTGGAAGTGCCACTTCTAGAAGTGGGCACTTCAGTGTGCAGTCTGAAATGTGTGGCTTGTCTGGCGATTGGCTGGTGAGGTCAGGTGACGGACTAGGGAATTCCCCAGAGTCAGGAGGAGTCACCCAGTGGTGAATGGGGAGTTAGCATGTTGATGGCTGGGGAGGAGTGTACCTGGGTCCTGAATAGGACAGGGCTTCCCCCACACAATGCTGGCGCCGGCCCCTGTGGTGCGTCTAATGACCCTAGCCCTGCCAGTGAATAGGGAGAGGGGCTGAGCCAAACAAAGTGCTCAGGAACCTGTTGGAACTGGTTCGCCCCTTCCCTGCACCTTAGACAAAGCCTTATACTGTATAAAAAGGGGCTGTGTCCCCTTACATGGGGTTCTCTTGCAGGATCATCTGAGGGGGGGGCCTGCTGCTGCTGGGCGCCAGGAGAGACCGCCACTGGGGACTGCCTCCCTGCTGGAGGGCCCTGTGTGCTGGCTCTGGGCCCAGCCTGTGCCCCCTGTTCTTTAAGGACTCTTTACTGGACCTTTTTGGTTGATCTGCAGCGCCTGGGAGCGCTCCTGGAACTTGGTAGCGCTGTGCGCGCTGTTTTCCTAGACTTGCTATCTTGGTGGCGCCTGGGAGCGCTTGCTGGGCTTTATAGCGCTGGGAGCGCTGTGCGTTGCGTTATAGCGCTGTGTGCGCTTTGATTTCGTGAGCGGGTGCCCACCCCGCTTTATTGCAGGATCGATATCTCTGGCGGGTGCCCACCCCGCCAGGGACCTTGCCGCTCATTTCTGGCCCTTCCTGCTCTGAATCCGAAGGCGGGAGCCCACCCCGCGCTTCAGGAAAGGCCGGTAGCGAATTCACCGCCGCAGCCCGGAGTCCCGGCCGCGTCATCCCCCTGCCGCGCTGGGATTGGTCCAGCGGGAGGGGGTGTGGCCCACGTGATCGGGGCCGCCAGGAGGAAGCCGCGACGTAAACACGGGAAGCGGACGGGAGCCTACCCCGCGCTTCCCGGAACAAGAAGAGGGAGAAGAGGCCGGAGCCGGTGCGGAGGGGGCGCGAGGCACATTGTCGGTGCCTGCCCCTCCGCGAGGAAGCCTCGGAGCCTTCCCACCAGAACGGAGACGACGCGGGAGTCCCCCGAACAGCCGGTGAGTGCCTAGAGGGCTGGGGGACTCCGCGCATGTGCTGGGGGGTGCAGGGAGCTGTGTTCGCGAGCCTCGTGAGGCTCCCACGAGAGGAGGCGTGCGTACTTAGAGCACTGACGCTCTAACGACCGGGGGCACTTCACTAGAGCCCTGTGAGGCTCCAACGACTGGCACAGTGTTTCTCGAGCCCCGTGAGGCTCCAGGGGGCATTTCTTAGTGAGAAGGGCGGCCCCGGAAGGCAGCGGGCCGCTCCTACATGTCCCAGGGCACATTGGTGGTGCCCATGCTCAGTTCTACAGCTGCCCAGCACTTAGTGGGCAGCTGCAACGTTCAGGTTGGGGGTATTTTTGCTTTCGTCTGCGCAGCTGGCGCAGCTTGACTGGACACAGGGTGTCCTAGCCCCAACGAGGCCAGTTGGCCTAGGAACTGCCACAGGTGGTGGCCTATGTGAGTCTCCTTGCTTTACACCGCTGAATGTATTGTTATGCATCATGTGTTTCCCTTACCTGCACCTCTGAATGTATTTCGATGCGTCATGTGCCGTGCTTTACACCTCTGAATGTGTTTTCATGCATCATGTGTTTTCCTTTCTTACACCTCTGAATGTCTTATGCATCATGTGTTTTCGTTCCCTACACCTCTGAATGTTTTAGGCATCATGTGTAATGTGTGTTTACCCCGATAGGTATAGTGATACTTAGGTGGTTGTTTGTTCCCTACTAGTACAGGTGGTGCTAGGGAGGTTCTAGTTCCCTGCGTGACAGTCTCCTAAAATAGTTAGGGTTACGTAGGTGGTACTTCCCCGATACCAGTAAGTACTGGTTGTGTGTTATATGTGTACTTTGTGCTACAGTAATTTTATATTCTAAAAGTGCTGGTTCTTGACAGTGGTCCATGCGGCCCTGTCCCCGGTATATATATATAATCCCTTGTAAATTCTGCCCGTGCCTGTTGGCACATTGTAAAGTGTGTGTTTTTATCTAATGTGTTGTGTATAATACAAAGGTTATTTTTATAGAATACCTTGTGTGGAGTTTCCTTTGTGGTGGGCCTTGGGTGTTGTTGCTGGGTGCGCGCGCAAACGCTTTACACATCGCCTCAGAGATAAGCCTGACTGCTCGTGCCAAGCTACCAAGGGGGTGAGCAGGGGTTATCTTTGGCGTGTAACTTCCTTGCCCTGACTAGAGTGGTGGTTTCTGCCTGGCTTTGGCGCACGCCTTAGCCAACCAGAAATCCCAGTTCTAACAGACACGGACTTGTAAAAAAGACCATACAATTTGTAAAAAGCCTGTCCAACCCGTCAAGTACGATTCGTACCGGGTTGTCAGCATGCGATTTGTGTGGAAAAGCCTGTATACGGGGTACGACTCGTACCGGGCTACGAAATGAACCCCTATACACCTCGTACCCTGGTATGACTCGTTCTGGGGGTACGACTCGTACCGGGGTATGGGTTGTATAGGGGTATGAGGCGTACAGGGGTCCCCCCACATGCGAGGCGTGTGTATGGAGCGTACCCCAACATCGCGCATGTACGCACCGTACATACGCGATTTTGAGGTACGCACCGTAGATACACGATTTTGGGGTATGGTACGTACACAAGCGATTTTGGGGTACGGTGCTTGTACGGTGCGTACGCAACCAGTACCCCTTCAGCGCATATATAAGCACCGTACCCCACTTTCCGTGTCATCGGTACGCACCGTACATATGCACCGTACCCCTGTATTCATGGGGTGTACGACGTGTACATGGGGGGTCCGTCTCGTACTGTTTTCGGGGCGTACAATGTTTTCCTGGCACTTTTTGGCTCCTGTAAGAAAAGAGCCGTACGGAGTGCCATTTGTACGAATCGTACTTGACGGGTTGTAAACTGCTGCCGGGAATACATGTGAACGACGCGTACAGGGCAATCCGAATCGGAATCGCTTGTATATACGAGTTGTATGGTCTTTTTTACAATTTGTATGGAGAGCGTCTATTTGTACGGATCGTACTTCCTAGGTTGTAGGGGAATCCTTACAAGTACGAGTTGTATGGGGAAAACGCTCCATACCACGATTTGTAACGCATTTTCCCAGGATCGGAATCGGCCCCTAAGTGTCCATTTCAATGAGGGTGGCCAATGTAACCTAACTGGGGCTCCAGAAACAGGGGGCATATTTAAAAGCTGGCGATAATAAATTATTGCCGCATTTGCGGCTTTTTACGGCCGAAAAGCGGCGATAGTTTTTCGATCGCCTAATTTTATCGCCTAATTAGCAAGGCCACGCTGACGTGTGAAACCTTGCTTTAGCGTGGGGATTCCTAACGCCCAGCTTTGCATCTGTAATGAGATGCAAAGTGGGCGTTCCTGACCTAACATGACAGGAGAAATGTCGCTAAGCGACATTTCTCCTATCATCAAGCCCTACGCTATGAAGCATAGCGTCAGGAAAAGTAGCGATAACCCCTGTTATCGCTACTTTCCTTACGTCTGCTTCAGGACTGACTTAGCAATGATATCCTATGGAAGGTGGATATCATGGCTAAGTTTGTGATCCCTATCAACTAGCTAACGCCACATTGCGTGAGATTATCGCCAGATGTTGCTGATATGCCCCCACATTTTTTCTGGAAAAGAATGAAGCCATTAGATATTTCGCAGCAGTTCAATGTGACCATAAACCTCTTGGTAAAGGGCAGCATATTGGGAAAACTTGTATCTCTTATGGTCAATAAAAATGCAATGCTTGCGAAGCTAAGTGTATAGATGGAAAATAGGATGAAGTGCTGAAACACAAGAGACTGGCATGCATCTCAAATGTGCCCTGGCTCTGAAAGAAGGAATAGATTTGCATGGCATTATCCAGATATGTAATCAAACCACGTGTCTCTGACAGGAAGTTCATGGTTCCTTACATGGAAAATGGAACTTTGCTTTCACCAGAGAACCTCTGGGGAATCCCTGTGCCACAAATTCCTAGCATGGGTACCTGGCCAACGTCGGCCAGGTATGATGGTGCAAAGGATGAACACAGTCCACATTTGGAAAGGGAAACACACAATCATTGCAAGATGTGAAAACAGTAACCTTTTGATGACATTATGGATTAATAATTAAATTCCGAATTCCCAACTTGCCCAGCAAATCCAACGAAGGTGTGTCGCCAAAGGGCCACAGATTCAAGTAGCTATCGCTATGTTGTTTTCCACAGTTTTTGAACCCCTCTTCAACTATAGCCTGCATCTTTGCACCTCTGGAGGAATCCAAGTTCTAAAATAGTGACTAATTCTGAAGGTAGGCATCTTCACGAGGCAAAGGCATGAAAAGTATCAGACCAGCGAGGGACATTCTCTGGGTCCTTCTTTGAGAAACATTTTCTAATTTTTTGCACTTGGAGCTTTCCCACCCAATGTCAGTGGCTTCATCAAGACCTCGTTCAATGGCAATCCAACCACGTGGAACCCTCTTTGAACATAGACTGTTGCTTTGTCCTGCTGAGGATTTTTGAATTCGATCCCAGAGACTATGTCCGAAGGTAACATTTTTCACTGGGTCGAACCTGGTCCTTGTATCTGGCCTGCGCTTTATCGCAATCTGCCTTAAACTTTACCTATGTCCATTGTCAAGCACAACCGCATGACCACGGTTGACTCTTAAAGGATTTAAATTCTATTTGAAACCTTAATCTTTAAAAATTCATACCTCTGGTTCTACTTATTGATTTGGTGTGTAGTTTTATTTCTTACAATATTCTCTATTTTTTTAATTGGTTTTGGATTTTTCTTTTCTTGTATTATGTTTTCACTTTATTGCTAATTGAGAAGTGCATATATATACTTTACACATTGCCTCTAATTTAAGCCTGACTACTTTTGACAAGTATTGTGATCCAATCCCATCCAATTTGAATGAATGAATGACTGGTGATTATTTATATAGTGCAGAGCTACTCCAGGAGTGTCCCAGCGTTTAAACATCAGCATCAGAGGCCTACCAGAGAACACAGTCCAGCAAGATCTCCCCCACTTCCCTAGCTACTAAAAAGAAATGTTTTCAGGGCTTTCTTGAAACTGTCGTCCTCAGTCATCCCTCTCAGGGATCTCGGCAGCTGGATCCACAGCCCCATAGCCAGGACCACAAAGGAAGCGCCTCCTCTGCACTGCTTTTTAAAGCTTCTGCATTTTCTTTTTTTTCCAGTGGGAATCTAGGGTAACTCAATGAGGGATGGACCGTTATGATTGAATTTTCTCGAAGATGGTACAAGACCGGCTGTTGGGTGTAGGAAAGTTTTGAGTGGTAAGTTGGATAAACAGGAGACACGTGCTAGGACAGCAGTACCAAAGTCCAGATGCGAGAGGATTAAGGTGTGGGCTGCTGTTTTTAGAAGAGGGGGGTATATAAATAGCTTGGTTTTTCAAGACTTGAAGGTGAGTGTTTGCTATAGTGCAGGGAGGTAGGGTGCAAATTCAGACAGAGGCACTACATGTGCCCCCCCACATGCACCCCCAGGCCAAACTCCGGCAGGGGGCCCTGTAAGAGCCCCCTTTGCTGCCATTCCACCACCCTTTTCATGGCGGGTTCACCGCCCTGAAAAGTGCGGCAATAGGGCACCTCGAAATATGCACAGCAGTGCCGGCTGTGGCACTGCTAGCATATTCCTGGCGGTGAAAGACCGCCGGCCCAACGGGATCCTTAATGCCAGCGGTGCTGGTGGGCTCGTGGCGGTCTGACTGCTGCAGTTGTAATACTGTGGGCAGTCCCACATTGTGGCGGTCGTTGGACCACCACCCCAGGTACGGCAGTCCAGTGGACTACCGTACTCCTAAACTGGCCCTAAGTCTTCAGACTGCAAGTTCTTTGCATCCATAGCCATAGCTCTGTTGCTCATTTCTGAATAATTGCCACCCACGTGTCCTGAGACAAATGTCTGCTTTGTAGAGCCTGAGGCTATACAACTGTGTCTCCAGTAAGCTGGCTGTGTATCTGTCACCTGAGGAGATCGGGGTGTTGAAAGGGCACACGTGTGTGAGATGATGGGGGTTTCTGCATGAGTGGAAGAACGGAAGGTTTTAAGCTGGTAGACGTTTGGTTTGAAAGAGGCAGGGGGTATTCAAGTGGAGTTTGGTGTCTGAGTGCACGAGGACATATTGGAAATCTCTGATTGTGGTACTTGTTCTGTCTCACGCCCACGAGAAATGAGCCTGCCCATGGCTCACTCTAGAAGATGATGCTGGATGATACGAATGCAGCACAGTAGCATAATTTAAAGTGGGCTGACGTTGTATTTGCACAGCTGTTTTTTTCAAATAGCATACTCATGTGAAATTTATTGACCAAATATTTGGAAAAAATGCTTTGAAATGTATGATATCAAAATTGTTTTATTTTACTTGGAATTAATTCTAACTACTGAAAATCAACATTTCACAATGTTTTCACAAAAATACTGAGACCAACGCGCACACTTGCTTTGGGTTTCTACCTGCATCTAACAGCTGCACGATAAGGCCCCCCATCCCCCCTCTAGTCTGCTCAGCTTCTGATAGAATAATCTTTCGTGTCTGTTTTGTAGTGTTGAACACTTTCAACAACCTTTGTGTTTCTGCGCATCTGCGATCATTAAGCTTTCGCACTGTAGCTTTGATTAGTTTACATAAGTTCACACATCTCCAGCTAATGGTCTGTCATTTAGCATCCTTTAAGCACTGACAGTCTTAATCCCAACCCACTGTGAAAGTTTTTAAATTACCTTTCACAGCTTGATTCACAGAAAGGAAACGCAAAACGACTCGGGGTTTTTTTGTCTTCTTAATGTTATTTTGTTTTCAGTCTACACAAAGCTCCAAAAAAGTGGTTCTCTGTAAAGTAGGTATAGACTGGAATTACCTCAAACATTTCCTTTTCTACAGGCTTTTTAATCGGCTTCTAACCATCAAGAAACGAGCATGGCTAAAGATTGATGTGCTTTTGTCTTTCTAACAAAATAAGCATATTACGCAGAACTCCCCAACATTAATGTACTTTGGTTGTTGACTGAGTGAAGCAAATTACAAAAGTTTGAGATCAAGCCGCACAATTTGTTTTCACTTAAATATCAATTCACTAAAATGATCGGACCACCACATCTTTTTGGCTGGATAATACCTGGCCTATGGTGCCAGGAATGATTACTAAAGCACTCTGGGGTACAGCCCAAAGCCATAGGCGTAGTGGAACAGCCCAACCTACAAAAGTACTCCACCCCGTGCTACACTGTTCAGAGTACTCAACTCTCATTGAGTCAGACATCTCTCAGCAATATCCATATGAGTTCAAACTCCACCATGGGCCGAGCTTTGGAAACTGAACACCCCGCATACCACAGGTGCCTTTTATCAGTGTCCAAACTGATTTCTGGTGCGTTCTAAGGTCGCCCTATCCTTCATATATCCACGTCACCCACCATCACTATCACCCGAGAGACATGTAAGGACGAGATTCCATTCTGATGAGTTTTTATGAGATGGGACACTAACTTTCCCATCACAAGACCTCATTCATGTTTATTCCAAAACAAAGATAGCTTTCCAACTTTATCCAGAACAAGGAGAAAGGAGAAGGAAAATATACTGGAAAGGACATCGAATTTAAAGGTGGATTCTCCAGCCAGTTTGAGGATAATAGTAGAGGCAGGTGGGGATATCATCACAGCATGCTCTGGCTCTTCCACGGATAAATATGATCAAATCTAGAGAGCTGCCAGAAGGCGCTAATGTGGATGGGTCATAGAAGGATATGGGCTTATCCAGCCTTCTCTACTCTTCCGAAAAGGGATTCATTATTTAAGCTCACCCTCACAGACTACTGCATAACAACTGGCAGTCAACTTCGATAGATGATTTTTTTTGTTCTACAAAACTCATTCTTGATATAAAAAGTGAATAATAGAAAACCTAGTGACTTCAGTCTGTCTTATGTGTTCATGACCACAAAACTTTGAGCAAGATGGCATCCTATGAATTGCCTTCATGTGATCTTGACCATACTGAAAGCACCAAAAGTGATGTCACATGCACATCCTTGAAGCGAAAAACTGAAAATAGATGCGAGGTTGATAAAATATTTAAACAACCATTAGAAAGATCAATGAGAAATTTAGTTAGCATTGATGCAATGTTACCAATGTAATTATATTGATGTGCTGCTATATTGTGATGCTATATGAAAAAGTGGAGCAGCACTCACCTGCCCAGGAACTGCTATTATAAGTCAAACATAGTCATATGCAAGTGCAGGGGAAGTACCCAGACACAACCAAAATACACTCAGGCATTCAGTGGCATTGTCCGCCTGTTTATCCCAGCATTATTGTTTGGTAAATTATGACATTTATTATGCAATTATTAGGGAATTGTAATAATCAGAATGTTATATCTTCAACAAAAAACGGCCCTTGCTGTATCAAATAAATAATTGTGTAAATAGTACATAACATTTTATCTTATTTAGGATCTTGTAAAGCATTGGAAGGCGTGTACAGGAATGATGGAATCTAATAATGTATGAAGCCGAACCTTGCAATGCGCAGCACCACCCTCCAATGCCAAGCGCAACCGCACAGGCCCAGCCTCGATGCAGCCTCTCAGGTGGTGCAGCCTTACCATGAACTGACCTTTAAATGTCCCCTTGCACATCTCAAGACAGACCTCAAGACTACAATGCCTAGTGTAGTCGCCACCAGGATTTCCACAGCTCCAGTGGCCAGCGCAACCAATTCAGGTGCAGTACCCGTCTTTAAATCCAAGTTCAGCCTCACCATAATAGACCATCCTCCTACAATCAATGCAACCTCTCAAGGCACACTCCTAGGCTCCAGTGTTCAAGGCCACCTCTAATGGTACAGTCGCAGATTAAAATGCTTACTGCACCCTCTATGGAAGCAGCTGTTCACCAGTGTCCTGTGCAAGCTCCCCAGGCACAGCTCCCAGGGCATCTTTCCTCTGTGCAATCCCAGCCTCCAGCTATCCATACAACCTCCAAAAGTGCTGCTACCTCAGCCTTTATGCCTAGTCATGACTAAAATACATTGAGGAACAATGGGGACAAAGAGAATAAGTGGAAAAATCCATAACATAAAATAATATGTTTAAGGCCATAATAGAATCATGCATTTTGGCACAAACAAATGTTGTAGATTGACACAGGAAGATAAAACTGCAATTAAGCAGAAATCACTAATCATTATAATATATAACTTTTTTTTAAATATTTTAAAATTCAGTATTTATTTTTCCTCATGACAGATATGTTTTATAATATTCTCAATGCATAACGGTGGCATGTTCAATTCCGAAGAACTTCAAAAGTATTTAATCATGTTTCCAAGCAGATCTCAGTGCACGGCGATACTTATCCCATTTCCTTGTGTGTGCCTGGTGATTCTTACATGATCTTGCAAGTGATCCTTTCACCAATGGATAGCATTCCCTGCATCTCTTTTATACCATGGGCTTTCCTTTGTATGTCCTCTTTATTGCTACTAGGTGAGGTGTATAGAACCTATAGCGACATGTATTGTAAAAATCTGAATACCGTTTGAAATCGTCAAGCTGGAATGCCTATTGGAAACCAATCATGTGCCAAACAATAGGCAGATCTTTCAGCAAACTAAAAAAAAAATCTTTGGGGAGGTCACAAAATTCAAACATTAAAAAGGCTGTGATATTGCATTTCAAGTAGGCAACTGACATTAAATAAGAATCCTAGGGATGTTTAATTATTCAATGTGTAGGGTTAATCATACATAAAAGTACATGAAATATAAATGTGCACCAATAACACGTTATTTGAAACAACTCAACTAATAAACAAACATTCACACATTCATTACTACAATGCAAAGACCAATTAGCTTTTATTTTAGTACCACAGTACAGTAGAATTGACATGAGAACGCACTGTTACTGCCTCACACAATGCATTTAAGAATCACTTCACAAAGGGAAGCAGATTTCCCAACAGTCACAAGGTCTGGTCAATGTGATTTTACCTTACTACACAATTTTAACCCTTTGAATACTGCTTTTGGCTAAATACCTTGGTTAAAAAAAATACACTCGAACAGTTGCCAGGGCATAAACCATATGTGCAGATGTGAAGAGTTTAAAATGGTGTTTATTACCATTTTTGAGGAAGGGAAGGGGATAATATTCATGACCATTGAGACAACGCCTCTGATGCGTCACCGCCGCTCCGCATAATCAACAATGGTAATAAATAGCATATTACACTCTGCACCAGCTCTACAATACCATAGCCACCCTCTATCGCCTCACTTAAAATAAATATCTGCTTATCTGGCAGACTTTTTTAAAGCATAGAACAAGCTGAATGCCACCCACACTGAATCCAGTGTCACTTTTATACTGGGTGCTCCCCTATGTCTTGAAAAAGCTATGCTTCTCTGACGAGCCCTCACAGGAGTAACTCCCATGTGAAGAGCAGATTGTATTTATTCCATGTTGCCTTGAATGTCTAAAGCTGTAATACTGAGCCTGGAATGGTGAAATGTATTTGCCATTTTTCAGCTGACATAGATAGCGTTTGCTAATCCTATACTTGAAGATTTTGCTAAAAAATAGATAAGGGCTAGCCACTTTTTTATACTTGCATGGATGACATTGGGCGTATCCTATGTTTACAAATTTTGCTAAAAAAAGAGGTATGTAAGCTGAGCAGATTTAGAGTTGTGGTGGTTGCTGTCACCACTGTACAGTATGTTTCAGTCACACTTTTGATTGAAAATTTGCCTATAACTTTGGCTTCATTGTTGGACATAAACCAAATTTGGTAGACGCAACTAAGCTCAGGCATGCCAAACTTTGTGCACTTCCATGCAGGAGAGCGAAGTTAAAGGGGGGTTGAAATAGATGTATTTTCTCACTTCAGCCTCCATTGCAATTTTTCTTGCAGCTACAACAAAAACTGTTAAATTAATTTAAGGTAAACCTAGCATGAAATTAGAACTTTACCCCGAAAGGATGTTTTTCGCCTTTTCCTGTAAATCCATTCAGTAGTTTTTGAGAGATTAGCATTTGAAAAAAAGTGCTTTGTGGTTTTGAAAGGATTAGTACTTT
This sequence comes from Triturus cristatus, assembly GCF_964204655.1. Taxonomy (NCBI): domain Eukaryota; kingdom Metazoa; phylum Chordata; class Amphibia; order Caudata; family Salamandridae; genus Triturus; species Triturus cristatus. The sequence continues at coordinate 685,639,310 of NC_140586.1, read as the reverse complement.
TATGCATCTTGTCACTTGAAAAGTCATTTGATAATTTGCTTATAGCTTTTTCACCTTTTGACAAATATGCATAAAATATTTGACAGATACATGGTGTGTAGAGATTATTCTTGGTCATTTCAAACTTGTAAAAGTTCTTGACGGATAGGCTGTTAAAAAGGAGGGCTATTAGAAGGGAGGGCTCTTAAAAAGTGGCTATTAGAAAGGAGGGCTGTTAAAAAGTAGGCCATAAAAGCGATCCTGGCTGCTAATTTTGGCGCTGTTTGATGAATCTGCATCAAATGTGGCAGGCAGTTAATAAGTGCAGGTATTTTAGGATTCGAGTAGATCAAATGGGGAAGGGCCCGGTTTAAGGGGGGAAAACATTTGAGATTTACTAAGAACTTTGGAATTGTGTGCTGGACCTGCACAAAATTAGGTAGAGAGGTAGACAGAGATGTAGCACATTTATTCTACTTTTGGTATTTTCAAGGGTGTGTAGATGCACAGTGCACACCATAAATCGCGCCTCCGCCATGCTGAGCACTTCCCCAAAAAACGTACAACATGACAGGTTTCAGATGTATGCTGTGCTTTGTGTTTTGCACACCACAGCTGCTGAATATCAGAGCTTGTTCTGTTTTGTGTTCATTAACCAATTTTAAAAGATAATGCATCTCTATAGATGTCAGTGAAGGTAAATGTATCACAATTGCAAAGATTATTAGCAACAGTTGTACCATTAAACACAACTTCACATTTATTGCTTCAGTGCAAATGTCAACTTTTGTCAAATAGGTAAAGTTTTTAGAGTGGAGATCAAATGACTTTAGAAAATGCTTCACAAATTCCTTTCTGGAATCACTTTAAAATAGAAAATAACTGCGACTCTCCTCAGGAGGATTAGCTGTTGAAATTATTTATTGAACTCTTTGTTCTCAGATTATGGTTAAATACATTTTGCAAAAACTGAACATGACAAAGGGGCATAAACAATTGAGGCCGATCTGGCAAATTATTACTTTCTATTGGTGAAGGAGTGGAAAGTCAAATACATTCATTCGAAGACCGTGTACTCTAGGGAAATAACCCATATCAAAATAGAGGATTTTACTTGACTTCCCTGAAGACATACTACTAAAGCTTACACTCCTAATCACTCTTATAGAACTAGAAAAGGCCATCATTGTTTTATGCATCAAGTGGAAGGTCCTGTGGAGGTAAGAAGAGCGTACAGTAGAGTTTTATGAAACGTTGTTCAATTAGTTAAACTACCTGCTTCTGGAAGCAACGTTGTATTGCTTAAAACAGCATGAAGTCCCTTCTTTGTTGAACAGGACTAACATTTAAATTTTTTAGAGGAAAGGAAAAGACCTAAAGCTCAGGTCCACATACCACATTCCAGACTCCAGCGCATCCAGAACGCCTCAGCCAGACTCATCCTCGACATCCCACGACACAGCCACATCTCCGGACACCTAAGAGACCTGCACTGGCTCCCGGTCAACAAGAAAATCACCTTCCGCCTCCTTACCCACGCACACAAAGCTCTCCACGATCAAGGCCCGAGCTACCTCAACAACCGCATCAACTTCTACGCTCCCAAACGCCACCTCCGATCTGCCAGCCACGCCCTCGCCGCCGTCCCACGCATCCGCAGAGCCACTACAGGAGGAAGGTCCTTCTCCTACCTGGCCGCCAACACCTGGAACTCCCTCCCGGCCGACCTGCGCCTGACCCAAGACCACCTCTCCTTCAGGAAGAAGCTCAAGACCTGGCTGTTCGAGCAGTAGCGCCCCCCCCCCCCCCCCAGCGCCTTGAGACCCTACGGGTAGGTAGTGCGCTCTATAAATGTCTTTGATTGATTGATTGATTGATAAAGCAACCACATTACTAAATGCAGATAACACGTTTTGTAAAATTATGCTAAAAGAATAACCAACTTCTTGGTGTATTTCTTGTGAATGAATGGGTTGGTGTTATTCTGGGTAAACACAAAACTGATTTTACTCACGCTCCTAGGCATTGCCTATTATGAGGCACCAACACTGGTGGTGGATTTCTTAGATGAAGACAAAAGACCGCATTGACAGTTTTTATGGGTGTTGATGCAGTGATGCTAGGATTTCCTAGGAAGTTTGAATCTTCAGTTCAGACTTTCTTACAGATTTGGTGGCAAAAATGTAAATCAATTACACCCTATTCAAGACATTATTTGATCTGAGAGGGACTCGGCCTGGGTACTCTGTATCCCTCTTGATATGTACTACATATGTAACCTATGACATTAAATCGTATACCACTTTGGCTTCATAAATATGGATTTCGCATTTTTTTATATTAAATATTTCTATTAACAGGTTTTAACTTTTACAAAGAGGTGCAGTGTTTGTTTCAGTTACACATATATATTGAACAGGGAAGGCAACCTGATTAATTACTGGGCGATTCAGAAAATATACATTCAGACTTGGGACTATGGGACTTATTTAGATTTTGGCAGACAGGTTAAGATGTCATAAAAGTGACGTATATCTCATCCGCCTTATTAGAAGTGCATTATAGTGCATTGCACTTGCAATAAGGTGGACAGGATATCCATCACGTTTGTGTCAGAGTACCTGTCTCCCAAACTCTAAATCTGACCCTTTGTAATTCCACTGATGTGATCCCTCCAGAAACCCCATATTTTCTGTTGTCTGAAGAGGCAGTATCTAGACAGGTCTATGACTTCTTCAGTGGGGTTACATCATGGTTTGAATGACTATATTTCATTCATCACAGAAGATCGTTTCTGAATACTGATGCTGTTTCTTGAATAACAAATTTATTTTGCATTTATTTAGCTATTAGGTAAGTATCAGCAGAAAACACATTAGGCCATATTTATCAAAATATCACACAGGGCAGCAAACAAAGTTGCTACGCTGAGTTGCACGAATGGGAGAAGGCTGAAAAGCACCATATGTACTAAGATATGACACAATTCCGCTATCTCCTAGCGTCGGTGCATTTGTGGCTGCCTAGCCCCTAGCGCCATCATAGGAACACTTGCACCATGGTGCAAGAGTGCCTCCTTTACAGGCAGGATTGTTTTAATGCAGGAAGGAATGCCTTGCTACACAAAAACAATCCACAGAGGAATTAACAAGGAGAAATAAACATATTTCTCCTCATTATGCCTCTCCGTGGTACGCATACTGATTTCACGAAATTCCAGCTTTACAAACCTTAATAAATCTGGAATCGCGTGAAATCCATGGGGGGATGCACGGGAATGGCCATTCCTTACCCATTCAAGACCAATCACCAACAAATGTAACGAAATGCAGCACACGCTGCTGTGTTGTGCACATTTCTTTAGATGCCCATGCAAATAAGGCCTTGTGTGGCTTTGTAAATCTGAAATAAGCCTTTGAGTTGCCCTGTGTCCGCTTGGGCAAGTGAATGGCAACTTAAAGGCTTAGCAAATCTGACCCATTATGTCTGTTAATCTACTGAGATTCACAGTTGAATGTTGGCAAGAAGAAGCAATATGTCTTGAAGTCAAACTGAATCTGAATCCACATGAGGTGTGTTGAGGCTAGACGAGAACTATAACAGCTTCTTCATTATGTATTTTCTAATATCTCCTATACATTTTTTTCATACATTTCCTATTAGAGCTGGGAAGCCTAAACAAGGTACCCATGCACTCCACAAAAACCAAGTAGAATAGAATAGAATTATTTATACGTCATAGATATGGAGATGGACTGGTTCATGTTTTAGTATCATGTTCAATGCTCGCAAAATATCAAGATGTTGAGAATTGAGATTTTCTTGCAGAACTAATTGTAACAGATGACAGTCACATAAGCACCCGCCAACGGTTGACGAGTGGTTTACCGATATCATTAATGCCATTACTATTGCATCTGGCATTAGGGCAGAATTAGTATTCAGAGGCTATTGCAGCAGCAATGAAAACCAACCCTAAATTTCTAGTGAGAAGGTACATGAAAACTGGATGCTCTAGCTGCAATATTGGAATGTCATGCTGAACAGAGGCATAACAATTGCTTCTCGTGACAAGGCCAAACATTTATGGTGCAGATTTAATAACATTTTGAGCTGAATTTACATCACAAGAGTGATGCAAACTGGTTAAAAATATTTACATTTGAATGGAAAACTTTTTGGCGCAGGAAAGATGCTTGCATGGAGGGGGCATTTCATGTGTGATATATCAGCGTTCCCATGGAACCAATCATTATGTTTTAGGCAAAGCCTTATCTTTTAATGGTAGTAGACATGGCATTGTGTCAAAAAAATAACACTTCATTGAGGCAGGCCTTAGACAGGAGAGATGTTTTTATTTCTCCAAACCTTTCCAGTTGTGCGTGTGTGCTTCACCTTACCATACGCATCCAAAGTAGGAGGCGTTTTAAAGTTATTCCCAGCTTAGCTCCCTTGCAGTACAAAACCTACGCTAGACATCACGCACACACCTTTGCAGTATGCAGTGTGGTGCAAACTGGTGCTAGGCAGTGCGACTGTGCACCAGCGCAGCTGAGAAGAGCAGCTGCGCCACATCTCAGTAGGTATAGTGCTGGTCTGCTCTCTCACCCAACACAGCACGGCAACTCTGGGGGCAGTACCGCATTGCATGAGATTTTAGGAAATCTACCCTTTTGTCTTCAGATTTATTGTGTATTTGGGTTTGCACTGTGAGAGAATATGTAAAATGTTAGCTTTATTTACAACGTAAAAGCACAGAAACAAGATACATGTGAATCCTCACATGGTAACACTGATTTTGCATTTAAACAAACACAAGCATGCATTTTGCCCTGCTGTGCATTACTTTGCTTCAAGGGGACATTTAATGGGGAGTATATGGGCTTTCACATTAAACCACCCATAGTGTTTGAGGCAAAGCCTTATTGAATAACAATAGCAGGGAGGCCTCTATGCCCAAAGATAACACTGATTTATAAAGTAAATGCTCAGAAACAACATTCATACAGGTCAACCCACACATGGTAAAACTGACTTGCATGAAAATAAACACATATTACGTAAACAATGGGGCGACCCTGTGTCCCTCAGAACCTGGCTATAAATGATACAAAATACAGTGGTTCTGTCAGGTATATCCAAGCAATTGCTTTGTTTTGTGATTGGATCAAAAAGAAACTTAGGGCCTTATGTAGGTAAATTACATTTACCACTTCATAAATACCGAATGTTACCGATTCGGTATTTATGAATCGGTAAATGTAATGTAGGAAAAAAAAATACCGAATCGGTAAATGTCGGTATTTTAGAGTCGGTATTTACCGATTCGGTAATGGCAACCTGTATCTCATTGATTCCTATGGGCCAGGAGGCCCATAGGAATCAAGGGGAAGCCAGTTACCATTACCGAATCGGTAAATACCGAATCGGTAATGGGGGGAGCTTAATCAAGGGTGGCAGGGTATCACATTGACACCCTGTTGCACCCCTGATTTCTGCATGTGTGCACATGTGGCACACATACATGCCCTGAGGGCATGTGTCTGCCACATTGCACACATCTAAGGGCTAAAAAATGCATTTACTGAGTCATTTGTCATTTACCACCAACTTACAGTTGGTGGTAAAGAACGACTCCCCACACCCACCACACACTCCCCCTACATCTCATTTCTGTATTCGGTATTTACCGAATCGGTAAAATTACCGATTCGGTAATTTTACCGATTCGGTAATTTTACCGATTCGGTAAATTACCGAATACAGAAATGAGCCCCCTACATGTCAAAAGCCTAAATACCGGTCGGTAACGGTATAATTACCGAAAATCGGCCGTTACCGACCGGTATTCGGCTACGTACATATGGCCCTTAGTACATTAATCAAAAAAGGAAAACAAAACTAATCATAAGAAAAGTTGTGTTTAAGAGGACCACATGAAGAAATGACAGTGTACAAATCACGATGAAATCAGATTTGTAGGGTGGCAGATTTGTAGGGTGATGAAGACCCGCATGACGATTTAGGATCGCATATATAGGGTTGAAACGTCGACAGTACCTGGGACCAGTTCAAGACTCGGTTTCATATAGAACTTGAATTTTCCGTGGAAACTGGGTGTTAGACCTGGCATCATTGGCATGAGTCTCTCCTCCATTTTTTTTCTGTTTGCCTCCTCTGTTTATGATGTTTTTGCTGGTTTATCGCTTTGGGCACTGGGCCACTGCTGATCAGTGCCACAGTGCAAGTGCTCCCTATGTTAAATTATTACATTGATTGGTGTTACCATGATTGGCTTGGTTGACTTACTGTTCAGACCCTAGTCTAGTGCACTGCGTGTGCCAAGGGCATGTAAGTTAACTGCTGCTGGTGGGTTTGCAGCACTGGTTGTGCCACCCACAGAAGCAGCTCGTAAAATGTGTCTCAGGCCTGCCACCGCAGCGCCTGCGTGCAGTCCCTGACTGCCATGTCGACTTGGCAAGGAAACCTACTTGCCAGTCTCTAAACCTTCACTTTGCCACGTTTCAGACACCTCTATGGTAGGCCCTAGGGCAGGGTGCATTGCTGGTAAAAGGTAGGTCATGCCCTGATGTGTGTGGCATGACCTAATAGTGAATTACAGCCATTTTCGTTTTTCACTATTGAAGGGCTACCTGCCTGCAATAGGCCAGACTTGGCAGACTGATTATTAACTCCATTATAATCTATCTGACTCAAGGAGCATGGTAGCAAGTCGAGTTTAGTATCCCTGAACTCAGAATTTAATAACACACCCTTTAGGACGGATGGTTTTTAAATTCTATGTTTGAAAATAGCCCTTTTAGAAAGTGGCTATTTTCTTGTCCAACAATCCACCGGTCTCTGCTGGTTTGGTGTGTGTGTCAGGGGCTGGGTGGCTCCAGAGGTCTGAATGAGTCAGTGTGGGGTGAATGGGGCGTTTACACATAGAGTGAGGGAAGAGTAGCCTGCCCTGCCTGACACAATACTGGCTCCACCTCCTGCTGGGCGACTGATAGCCCTGCTCCTGCCAGTGGCAATACTGGCTCCGCCTCCTGCTGGGCGGCTGAGGACTCTGCCCTGCTCAGTGAATAGGCCAGGTGCCTCTGCCTGGCAACACCCACAACGAACCTGAGATGGGGGGAATTTCCCTGCTTGGACAAAGAGAACAAAGGAGAAAAGGGGTATAAGAGAAGGACCCCTGAACAAAGAACTCAGATCACTTCTGACAAGGAAACCTGTACCAAGGACAAGAAGCCTGCTGATCTAAGGACTTGCCTCCCCTATCTGCCAGAGTGCTGTTTTGCTGTGGAGGAACCTGAGAGCTGCTTCTTTATTTTTGCCAAGGAACAAGGAGAGAGGAACTTGGTGTGTACTCTCTGAACACTTGCTAGGAAATCTCCAAGGGCTGGAAGAGTGCCAGTCTCCTGTTGAAGTCACAGGGCCAAAGGACTTCACCATCTACCGAATTGCTGAATTGCTGGAAAGTGTTGTTTCCAGTACCCAAGGGAAAATCTGCAGTCTCGACGCCGCCGATGCCGCCGAATCCAGCTCGACATCGTGAGTAATGGCTCCAGTGTCCCGAGCCTTCGACGCCGGCCGCCGGGCCCGATCGACGCCAGCAGCAACGCCAGTGAGCAGTGGGTATCGGCCCCGGCTCCAAGTGACCCCGTCTCGACGCCGGTATCAACGCCAGGGAGGAGTGAGTATCGGCTCCACCTCCAAGCGACCCCGTCCCGACGCCGCTGCTGATCGCATCGACTCGACGCCCTTCTCGACGCCGTGAGCGCTGCTCCGGCCCGACATCCCTCGACGCCGCTGCGGATCGACCCGACTCCGAGGCACGATCGACGCCGACATCTCAACGCCGTGGATCATCGTTTTCTTCATTTCCAAAGGTACTGTGTTTGTGGGTTCTGTTGCAACTCCAAGCTCGACGTAGCGCTCCTCGCGGTCGACGCCGAACCTTGGGAATATTGTAGACTCGATGTCGTGTGACTCCTGTGGGGATCACATTGTTGCCAAAGAACTGTGGTTCAGAAGAATACTTAATTTTGTTGCTAAAAGACTATTTGCCAAGAAGAAACCTTACTTGAACTATTATTTTTCCTTCCAAAGAGTATTTATTAAGACTGTGGTATATTTTTGTCGTTATTTGGTCTTGTGCTAAGCCTTATATAAAAATACTATTTTTATAATAACTTCTGTGTCGTGTCCATCTGTAGTGTATTCACTTTATTACTGTATGTGGTCATAAATGTTTAACACACTGCCTCTGAGATAAGTCTGTCTGCTCTGCCAAGCTACCAAGGGGGTAGCAGGGGTTATCTGAGTGTGTAATCCCCTTTCCCTGACTAGAGTTGGTTGGTCCCTATTTGTCAGAAGTGTATACCTCTGCCAACTAGAGACCGCCGGTTCTAACATTGGTGGTCAGCGGTGAGGATTGAACTTTGCATTTATGACTCATGTGCAGTGATTAGTGTATGCTACATAGTGAAAGCAGACCATAACGCAGCCACAATCTGTTTTTGGTAGGATATTCTATTTTTGTTCTCCGCTTTCCTGGAGCTTATTTTTTAAACACTGCCAGTTTTGACCATGGAGAATGCCGGAGCTGCTACACCTGTGGAGATTGTTGTGGGGGAATTTGATAAGGAGAAGATAGATTCCTACGTGCTAAAGGATCTAAAAGGATTTTGCAAGCAGTTTAAAGTTCCTACCACAGGTCTCACAAGGAAAGACGACTTCCTAAAAGCGCTGAAGGCCTGGTTAGAGGCCAGAGATCCCTCTGATCCGGTGGTGGTACCGGAAGATGAAGAAGAGGAGGAAGAGCCCGCAGATGGGCCAGTGTCATCTCCCACTGGGTCATTGTGCTCTTTCAAATACTGGCCGTTTTTATTCTGTATATAAAAACTTTTGTATTCACTTTGTATATAGTATGCACTAATTGTGTCACTTATGTCACTTTGTCACTGATTCACGAATTCACTTTAATCTTTATAACTTTGGTAGCCATACTTTGCAAAAAAAGAATGATATGGGTGTCGATATAAATTATGCAATTTATATATAAAGAACATTCTGCCACCCTACAAATCTGATTTCATCGTGATTTGTACACTGTCATTTCTTCATGTGGTCCTCTTAAACACAACTTTTCTTATGATTTGTTTTGTTTTCCTTTTTTGATTAATGTACTTAGTTTCTTTTTGATCCAATCACAAAACAAAGCAATTGCTTGGATATACCCGACAGAACCACTGTATTTTGTATCATGAAAATAAACACAAGCATGCATTTCGCTACATTTACGTAGAAAATATCTGCAGTCTATTGACCCACTTTTAAGTTCTGTCGTTGTACAAATGGTGTCTTGATTCCTATTATTGTTGTACAAATGGTGTGTTGATTCCTATCATTGTTGTATAAATGGTGTGCTGATTCCTATCATTGTTGTATAAATGGTGTGCTGATTCCTATCATTGTTGTATAAATGGTGTGCTGATTTCTCTCCTTTTGCCCCTACCTCCCTCCTTCTGGTACTCACAGCAGGAGTACAAGCTAAATAATGTATTTTTAGGGATATTAAGCCATTTACACCCCATCTCCATGCTTCCTTCTCCTGGTCTCATAATAATCAAGGCACACAGTGATGAACATTAAAATAGTCTGCAGCTCGTGTTGGCATTTTAAATAAATACACTTTCATGGCTTCTTAACAGCTTGTGATTACAATTTCTCCACATGTATTGTGACACAAATGTGTAATAATAATAATGTATAGTCTAATGTATCCTCCGATCATAAATATTCAAGTTCTAAGGAGCCTAAGGATGTAATCTTTTTTTTAATGATAATTCCACAGAATAATCACTCCTAATGTCTGTAAACGTTTCAGAGTATTTACCATCTGCAACTTTTGAAACCATAATTCTTTAACATAAAATAACGGCTATAAAGTGACCATACAGGCTTCTTAAATATCTGATTAGGGCATAATAGTCGCCATTATGTAATCAAATGTCCGTGAAATGCATCTTCTCAACAAACGAAAAAGTACTTTTGATTGCTAAAAAAAGTACACCATGTTTCGACAATTCTGCAGGATATTACAATTAAATAAAAATTCACGCTGGCAAAGTTGATCTTGTAAAGTTAATTGTGGCTTGGCCAAGAAAGAGGGTTACAGGATGGCCTTAAAGCTTTTATCTTCCATTCAAAATCCTGACTTTTTTTTAATTTTTGCTACATGAAATGGAAAATAACTTACTGAACAACAACAGCACATTTGGATCAGATGATGGTGCACATACCAGCTTGCAAACAAGCACAGTTTCAGTTTAATTATATCCTCCTGTATATGAATTATTCCTCATAGTTCTCAAAGGAGAAGTATGATATGTTTTGACTGTTAGGTTAATGTTCTGGTTGACAGACTGAATTTGTAATCTGTATATGAAATCTGATTGGATGTGAAAAACCAGTCATTAGCTCCGTCAGATAAATCCCGGTTTCTATGGTAACATCTGGCCTCAGGTTGAGCAACCTCCTCCCCCAGGGAGGGCTAGGACAAAAACAATAGTAATGAAATTCCTCAACAATGTAACAATGTCTAATATTAACCACGGACTTTATCAACATGTGTTATGAAAAGTATAGGACTAAAAGTTCATATTCCTTTTCTTTTTAGCAACTATCGACCCATTTCGCTTCTGCCTAAACCTGCCAAGATTCTGGAGAAGGTGGTACAGAAACAGTTGGCACTATACCTTGAGTCAAACCAGCTACTACACGACTCCCAGTCCGGCTTTAGAACCGGCTACAGCACTGAGACAGCGCTGCTTGAAGTCTCAGAAATCATCAGGGAATCAGTGGATAGGGGCGAGGAGGCCATGTTGGTCCTCCTCGACCTATCCGCTGCTTTTGATACTGTTTCCCATAAAATACTTACCACCCGCTTACAACAGCTAGGGGTGGGTGGGACAGTGCTGGCCTGGATTACTTCTTTTTTGTCTACTCGTTCTCAAAGGGTTTTGATGCACCCTTTTGAATCCGAGGACAAACCCCTCTTGTGCGGAGTGCCCCAGGGCTCCGCTTTGAGCCCTCTACTCTTCAATGCTTATGTGGCTCCTCTGGCCAAGGTAGTTGAGTCCTGGGGTGTCAGGGTGGTCTCCTATGCTGACGATACTCAGCTTATTTTCTCCTTTCGAGACCATTCTGACTCCCTCTTTTCCAACTTTAGAAACTGCCTTGGCAACATCTGCACCTGGATGTCAGCTAATCATCTTGCCCTTAACACCGACAAAACTGAGGTTCTTTTTTTCAGCAAGAAATCCCCCCCCCCTGCTTTCCTTTGGTGGCCTACCATCTTGAATCCTCCTCCCACCCCCGTTCAGGCAGCTCGTAACCTTGGGTACACTTTTGACAACTCTTTGTCTGGAAGTGTACAAGTCAACAAAGTGGTAGGGGCCTGTTTCTCTAAATTACGTATGATCAGGAAAATCTTCCCCTTCCTTCCTCAATCTTCCCGCAAAACTGTGGTCCAGGCTCTTATCACCACCCATTTGGACTATGCTAACAGTCTTTATGCAGGTGCCCCTCTATACCTTATCGACCGCCTGCAAATAGTTCAAAACGCGGCAGCCCGGCTCATTGGTAATATCCCTGCCCGTACTTCAGTCAGAGCCTCCCGAGAAGACCTTCACTGGCTTCCCATTTCACGTCGCATCGATTTCAAAATCCTGACCCTGACATTTCGGGCTATTCATGGAATTGGCCCGCTTTATTTGAGAAAGCGTCTCAAAATCTCTGTTTCAGTTAGGCATCTAAGATCCAACAACCTTCGTCTTCTGATGGTACCAAGATTCAAGCTTTCTCGGAGTGGCGGCAGATCTTTCACCGTCACTGCCGCAAAGCTCTGGAACAACCTTCCCCTTGATCTCAGGTTTTGCGAATCTGAGCAAGCTTTTCGACGCAAACTTAAGACCTGGTTGTTCTCTAAGCGTTAGGGCCTGGTATTGTCAGACTTTCGCATTTTCCTAGTCCCTTTGTGGGATATGACTCTGGCTACTCTTCTTGGGGACAATTCTGTAATCCTAGCGCCGGGACACCTCCGCCGGAGGTAGCTGTGCGCTTTACAAGCTTCATAAATAAATAAATAAATACTGGCACTGCTACAGTATGACACACGTTCCCTTGTAAGATGAATTAGCAAGAATCATTTCGTGACAAAAAATGCCTTTCTTGGTTTGATTTTGGAGAGTTACACATATACTGCCATTTTCCATTGAAATTCACCTTAGGAACATACCATAAACCGAGAACACAAAAACTGATGTTGGATGTCATTGTCTCACGGGTACTGTAGAGAAGATACTTGTTACAGAGTTTATCAGAAGACTATACCCTCTTCCTGGTGCTTGGTGGGTACATGAGTGGGCCCTGGATGATAAGCATTAAAGGCACCGCAGTGCCATGGTTTGGCTGAGAAAGCAAAAGAAACACAATTGATGAATGGAATGCAAAACAAATCAAAACATTTACCCCCAGTCAAGAGATCTGGGTTAAATCTATCATTCTTTTACTCACCATGCCACTCCAGTTTAGACCTGACCATATGCAAATCAGTCTTGACCCTGTGCCTCATGGCAACAGTCCAGCCCGAACTTCCAGGCCAGGTCCTCCCTGGACCGGAAACAAGCATCCTAGGACCGGTTTCAGGGTTTCACCCTAAATCAGCCAAGATAGCTTGAATCCAGTGGCACAGTAAGCCTGGGACCCACGTCTGGGCATACCCGGTGTACTTAAGGCGAGAAAGCAAAAGACACACAATTGATGGACGGAATGCAGAACAAATCAAAACATTCACCCCCAGTCAAGAGATCGGGGTTAAATCCATCATTCTTTTTCTCACTATGCCACCCCAGTTTAGACCTGGCCATATGCAAATCAGTCTTTCAATTGTTCTTTTTTGCATTTGTCACACCGAGTGGGACAGGTATGCCCAGATGTGGGTCCTGTGCTCTCCAGGCCACTGGAGTCAAGCTATCCTGGTTGACCGAAACCGGTCCTAGGATACTTGTTTCCAGTCCAGGGAGGACTTGGCCTGGCAGTTTGGGCTGGACTGTTCCCATTGGGTACAGGGTCAAGACTGATTTGCATATGGCTGGGTCCAAACTGGAATGGCATGGTGAGCAATAAAACAATGGATTTAGGCCCAGATCTCTGTACTGGGGTGAATGTATGACATTATTCTGCATTCTGTCCATCAATTGTTATTTTTGCATTTGTCACCCCTTGTGGGACGGGTCTGCCCAGATGTGCATCCTGTGCTCTCCATGCCACTGGAGTCAAGCTATCCTGGCTGATGAGGGGTGAAACCCCGAAACTGGTCCTAGGATGCTTGTTTCCAGTCCAGGGAGGACCTGGCCTGGCAGTTCGGGCTGGACTGTTTCCATTGGGTGCAGGGTCAAGACTGATTTGCAGATGGCTGGGTCCAAACTGGAATGACATGGTGAACAAGAAAATGATGGATTTAGGCCCAGATCTCTGTACTGGGGTGAATGTATGACATTGTCCAGCATTCTGTCCATCAATTGTTCTTTTTGCATGGTTTGACTGAGGACCACACCATAAGCGACTGACCACATGGCACACATAAACCTCTACTGTGAAGCTAGTGATGGAGGGGCTCAAGGTCAGATTGGTAAGGTAGGCACACAGGCAATGGGCGATGAGCCGGTATATGAGTTGTAGCTGTGAGTTTTGCACTTTTGGGCAGAGTTGTGGCCAATTTGGCCTGTGTCTGTGCAGTTACAGATGCCACCAATGGCCCAGTGGGGGCCTGAGTGGCCTTTCCAGAGATGGATGGGCCTCTATTACCTTCCTTTTATGAACAGAGTGGAGGTGTCATTCCCAGTCTCTGCTGGGACGACCCATTACTGCATGCAGATTGAGCTGGGGCAGGCAGCTGAGCAGAAGTGGCCTCACTTCTGTTCAAGTATGGTTCACTATTGTGAACTAATCCATGAACAAAGAATCCTGGCAATATTTGCATTTTTTTTATCTCTGTGAAGCTGAGAAACCATGCCTCTTTTAGGAGATCCCCCTCAAACTCCACCCCTTCTTTTCATAATACTTTAAACACTGAAGCAGTGTTTTGTGTAAAGGCACAATCCGCAAATATGGGCCACTACTTTTTAGGGTGCCCCGGCCTATTTATTATCCCAATCCAACCCCGGTAGGGCTATCAGAGAAAATGTGTGGGTTAAGAATACAGTCGTCACTTAGGACCTGCTGGCCACAGCTACAGGCCATGACCAGTAAAAACTAGTATAGGGCACCAGAGAAAAGGGCATGGACAAAGGTCAGACCCTGGCTAATACATCTTGCAAAGATGGATACTAGTTACTGACCAAGGCAAATGGCATGTCAATTGTCTAGTGGTACCCGGGAAACTGAAACAGGCCGAGTCTATTGGGGACTGGATAATGAGTAGCGAAGTATGTGAGTAGGTGAACTGATTCCTGATGCCCAGAAGACACTGAGAGCTCATTGGTACTTGGAATGTGTATTTGGGAAGACAGCATAGCTAAAGGCCACACCCTGTGAGCGATGCCTGCAGGGAACCACTGCTGACATGCCTTGTGAGAAATGATGGAGTGGATACTTGTCAAGCTGAATAGTCAAAGGCCACACACCTGGTGCCCAGAGGGGACTCAGGTTCTGAGAACCAAACATGTTGGAAGGGGATGGTGATACGTAAGTAATGGAGAGTTGTTAAAAGTCTACCATTACAAAATGTCATAATGTTCAATTAAAAATTATTTGTTGTGTTTGGATACCACGATAACAACCATGAAGGCTTTCCACGATCAAGAAGCAGGCTTTGTACACTCCGATAAGAGAAAATAGTAAGAATTAAGAATGAAAACATAAAAATGCACTGGAACAGATGAATGATTTAACAGTTAATCGGCACTTAGTGTTTTGATTAAGGTGTCAGCAGAAAGGTGGGGTGGAGTTGGAAATCTGTTGTGAGGGAAATCCAAAACAAAGGCAAGCTCTGTCAAACTTAAATACCTGTTAATCTGTGGGTGGTACTGATTACAGTAGGGACTCTGTGTATCCTGTCCTTCACAACCTAGATTGAAACACTACTAACGATCTCTGTAATGTCCAGAAGGAGTCCTGCCACTAATATTTCTGCCTGGGATTCTTTCCATCCTCAGTCTTGGGTACCAAAATGGGTTCCTGCGTAGCCACACGTAAGAGGAAAAATCTCTACATACAGCAGAGGCGACTCCTCCATTATGGTGGAAGAGCGCTGCCCCACTGCTGATAGCCAGCAGAGGCAAAAGTGAAAAATAAAAATGTTAGATTTGGGGGCCTTGCGTCTAGTTAGGGTAAGGGGGTACACTCCTAAAATAACCCCTGCTCACCCCCTTGGTAGCTTGGCATGAGCAGACAGGCTTATCTGAGAGGCAGTGTGTAAAGCATTTGTGAACACATGCAGTAATCAAGTGACAACTCTACAGATGGACACCACACAAGTTTTATATAAAAAATAAGTATTATTTATATAGACTTATCACAAGACCACCAACGACAAAAATTCACAATACTCTACTTTAAAATGGTAGACTTAGCTTAGTTCTCTTAAGATGGTAAATGCGACACTCACAGTTCAATGTACCTTAAAATGCGTAATGCAAGACAACGAAAGTGTTGCAAGGACAGTGATGCATTGAAGATCTGGTGCAAAGAAACAAAGATGTTGCTTTCTTCTTGTTGCGACACGCTTCCCGGTGATGCGGTGGCGTCTGCTGCAACGTCGATCCTCTTCTCCGGCGATGCGAGATGTTTCCTCATGTTGGCGAGCCGCGCCAGGCCCTACGACACGCTTCTCAGTGATGCGACGGCATCTTATGCGACATCGATCCTCTTCTCCGGTGATGAGCCGCAACAGGCCCTGCGACATGCTTCCCGGAGATGCGGCGGCACCGGATGCGACGTTGATCCTCTTCTCCGTCGATGAGCCGCAACAGGCCCTGCGACACGCTTCCCGGAGATGCAGCGGCATCTGATGCGATGTCGATCCTCTTTTCTGGTGCTGCGAGGCGCTTCGGTGGACCTGCGATGACTCAACGATTCTTCTGCGACCCGCTCCCGGTGATGCGGCGGTGTCTGATGTGACATCGATCCTCTACTCCGGCGATGCGAGGCGCTTCGTGTTGTTATGCGGCAGCGGCAGTTCGGGGACACGCTTCTTGTTCGTGAGTCGCGCTTCCAGCTTCTTGCGACACGCAGTCCCTCAAAAAGCCTCGCAAAACAGCAGGCCCTTCCAAAGAACTCTGGGGAGCTGGTGGGTGAAGTCTGTTGTCCCTGAGACTTCAGCAGGAGGCAACCTCTTTTCCAAAGCCCTTGGAGATCCTTCACAAGTTGAATAAAGTGCACACAATGTCATTTCTCCTTTCTTTGGCAGTCAGGCAACCACTGCAGGCCAATCCCCCAAGCAGCACTTCAGCTTAGGGATAGTCTCTCCTCAGTTTCTTCTGGTTTCACTCCTCAGCAAAGGTTACTTCTTGTTTCCCAAAGTGATCTAAAGTTCTTGGGATTGGGTCCCAATATTTATACCCAGTTTCTCTTTGTTCTCTGAAAGCAGTGAGGCCTTTGCCTAGTCCAAACCAGTTCTGGTCAGTCCTTGAGCACTTTGTTGACAAGACTCCTTCTTTCCTTTCAGAGTGCAGGGCAGAGACATCAGACGCACCACAGGAGGTGGAGCCAGCATTGTGGAGGGAAGGCACAGCCCTATTCAGGTCCCAGATGCAACTCCTCCCACCCATCTAAATGCAGATCTCTCTATTCAGCCCTGTGCTGACTCATCCTGTCTCCTGGAATTTCCCCAGCCCCTGACACTCAAACTCCAGACAAGGAATACACAGCCTAGCAGAGGCAGGTTTGGATGGTTAGACAAGAAAATACCTACTTTCTAAAAGTGGTATTTTCAAACACAGAATGTGAAAACAAACTTCACTGAAAGATGTATTTTATCATTCAGTTCAGGCATACTAAACTCGAATTTCTACCATGTTCCCTGAGTCAGTTAGGATTATAAGATGTAATAATCAAACTGCCCATTCTTGCATATGGGGAACAGGTGGCCTTGTAATAGTGAAAAACGAAAATGGCTGTAATTCACTATTAGGACATGCCACACACATCAGGGCTTGTCCTACCTTATACTTAGAATGCACCCTGCCCTTGGGCCTACCATAGGGGTGTCGGATATGAAGAAAAGGGAAGGTTTAGGGACTGGCAAGTGGGTGCACTTGCCCAGTCAACATGACAGTACTAGACTGCACACAGGCTCTGCAACGGCAGGCCTTAGACACACTTTTACAGGCTGCTTCTGTGGGTGGCACAACCAGTGCTGCAAGCCCACCAGCAGCATTTGGATTTACAAGCCCTGGGCACTCCTGGTGCACTGTACTAGGGTCTGACAAGTAAACCAAATCAGTCAATCATGGAATCACTAATCAATACATTCATTTACAGTAGGGAGCACTTGCACTGTGGCCCTAGACAGCAGTGGCACAGTGCTAACACTAGCAAAAACGCATGAGGCAACAGCAAAAAATGGAAGGGAGACCCACGCCAAGGTGCCAGGTCTAACAAAAATGATAATAAAACAATTTTATTACCAATTCATTTTTCTTACAAAGCCACAGCCAGCCGAGTCTAGGGCGGGGTGGGGACATTCTGATGACAGAAGCACGAAGGAGGAGTAATGCGCACTGTAAGTGTGCATGTCGGTTTGGCCGGCCGTCTTAGGATGGCCAAACCGACATGCGTACTTAGCATTTCTCCAACCCGAGCTGTGTTGCTCAACCAATGGAAAAGAGACACATTCTCCCAGGGCCTGTCTGAGCACCAAACCAGCCCACTCAGACCGATCCCAGTGCTTCTCTCATGCTGGGTAATAGTTTTCCCAGCATGAGAATAGCATCAGGGTTGGCATCTGGTAGTCTGCGCAGTGTGCACCAGCTGTGGGAGCAGAGGATCGGGAGAGCAGCAAGGTGACGTCTGCCATTGCAGGTAAGTACTACTTTAAATTTTTTTATGTTTTACGTTTCCATCTGTAATGTTTTATTTATATAATCCCCCCGCACTGTATAACCACTTCACTATGTGATCAGCCACCACAGAGATACAGATGTGGCCCATACATATGAATCAACTATGTCCCACATCGATTGAGTAAAGGACCTAATTGCCATCACTGTCAGTACTCATCAGTCCAGTGAGCTAATGTAACCCTGCTCAGGTAAAAGGAGAGAGTACATGGTATGTCCCACCAAACCATGGAACCCTGCTGTGAGTCATAGTCTGATACAGGAAGCCTTCAGCATACACTCAAGTGTCATGTGTGCTGAGACAAAAATCAAAAACCTACAGATCTTGCAAAATTGAACTCAAAGCAACCGTGCACACTATGTAGAGGAATACATGGCACGTACTCCATCCCAACAGGGTGAATACATTGTGCTTGGACAGAATGCTATCATTTATATAGAGGGCAACAAATGGCAGAAGTGCGTTGACCTTCTACAACATGCTGTATGGTGGGGGAAAAAGGATGAGAGGCACTACAACAGAAGAGGGCTGATGGAAAGCCCCTGTATGTTAAGTATGTGTAGGTATATGTATTTTTATTTAAATCAAAATATCTTGGCTAATACTAGATCTACAAAGAGTTTCCGAAGGCCCTAACCAGGGTGGGCCTTCTGACATTCTAAATGGGGCAGCCCTGTGGTGAATGAGACGCCAGCCAAGGATCAACAGAGTCAGCTGATGCTCCTCCATGGAAAACAATCAGGGGAGCTGCATGATTCGTGGAGGGGGCATCTCCTGATATAGACGTGAAGCATCCGCGGTTTCCGTAATACGTCCCTTAGAGTTTCTGCAAATTAAATATGTGTTTTAGGATTCAACAGCAATAAATTACGCTGTTATTGAAGAGAAAAAGAGGAATGTATATATAGAGAAATGTATATAGTTGTGTTACATCACCAGCTAAAAAGACACCAAGGGTTGGTAGTATGGTCGTAACACTGAATAATCATTCACACATGGTTGCATCTGCAGTCCATGCCTTATTTTAAGAAACATCTCAAAGCCCTAGTAAGTGATGACCAATGAGAATCCCTCTCGAGGTCCAAGTTGGTTTTGTAAAGTATCCCCCAATCTCTTGTGAAATAAAATGGCATGATTGGCTCTGGCACAGGATCCTAAAAAACTGGCTGAGTTTGCTAAAGCCAAGCGTTATTGAACGCAACTAGAGCGGAGGTTCAATGCCACTTACGGTAATTGAGGGGCCTACACCTGCTCTGTTCAGTAGCACTTCTTTTGAGGCAGGCGGCCAGTGCACTGGATTTACAGGAATGATTCACCTGGCCTATTTGGCACTAAATGGCACCCGTAGCGCGGAGGCGAGCGCTTCCGTAAAACAAAGCATCAATTTATGTAGAGCAGAGGGCATGACAGGTACGGTAAGCACTTGAAGTCAAATCCTTCCAAGGATCTATAATTGCGGGTTGAAGGTGACAGTAGAAAATAAAGGTTTCTTTGCATCCAACGCACACTAGTAAACAGCCGTTTGTTTCTTATGAGTGGGTCCCTTCACGAGCGGGTGTAAGTTGGCATTTGCTGCGTTTCATGGTTAGCAAGAAGTCCCTCCCAAGGCCTGCCCCCTCCCCCCACATGCCTGTGCAGTTTGCTGAATGGCGGATTCGTGTGTCTGTGCTGGTAACAGGAATGAATGAAAACGGTTTGCTGTTGAATTTGTGAGTGTGAGGAGGGCCCCTAATATACTAATTTAATATGCATGTGTATCGCATTTGACAGTAAGCAACAGGGCTCGAGTCGGGGTACCACGCGGGTGGACGGCGTCCCCCCACTTATTTTACCAGGTTTTTACCGGGTGGACGCCGTCCCCCCTGCCCAAAAGCTGGACTTCACTCTTTGGCCTCTCTGGAGCGAGATCAGAGCTCATCTACCTGCATTCACTGCGGGGGGATTAAACGCAGCCTCCGCGAGGTAGGGTGCAGACCACCTTTCATCTAAAGGCATACGAATACCCAGGAGATTCCTATCGTGACGTCACTTCCGGTGACAGCGTCCCCCCACTTCTTTTACATACGAATACCCAGGAGATTCCTATCGTGACGTCACTTCCGGTGACAGCGTCCCCCCACTTCTTTTTTTAGGACTTGTGCCCTGGTAAGCAACACATTAACATGTAACCTCGCTTACTGCTGTCCCAGGAGACACGCTTCAGGAAGGGATGCCGAGGCGCTGCCGCGAGACCGCCAGCAGGGGCTTCATGCTAATGTCTGGCTCCGCGACTTCCTCTGCATTGCATGTACCATGCACTTGCGAAAACCCTTGACTGTAAACAATACGCATGAACCCCAGCTGCTTGTTAAAAACTGTATCCTCTGATAGGCTTAAAAAAACATTTGCAAAAGAAATAGCATCGCTAGATGTGTAACAGACACTTGGGTCCTGAATTTTATGTTAGTCAAGTGGATGACGTATATAATTCACGTCGGCCTAGAGTAGCTTCAACTATATCCACCTCTCCTATAAGGATGTGGAGTAATGGATTCAGAAGTGGTGATCATGTTCCAGGTCACAGTGTTGGACCGACCCGACAGGGAATCTGGGAATCTGGCCAGCGTGAAAGGACCAGTGTGTATTTAAAAAAAATGTTTTAATTGTTTTCTTTTTGGTCTCGAAGATGAACCAAAAGAAATGGCCCGCGCACTGAGCCACATCGTGAAGATTTTCTGTTATGTCAGTCCTTGTCTAGCTTTTGCTTCTTCTGATTTAGGGTCCTTGATTCTGTATAAATAATTTGATTTTAATTTGAAAAACATATGAAAGGTGTATTTGCAGGTCCTAGCAAAGGTAAAGCTGCTAAAAGTATGCATTTTTGCATCCGGGATGTGTTTGGCCTCATCTAGGCAACTTATTGCACGATCTGCTGCACAATCTTCAGATTTCAGCAAAACAATTGATTCTGGCTCAGCTGGATCAAAAGTTATTTTAAAAAGCACAAGAAGTGGCGCCGCATCTTGACTAGCCTTTTGGAAACGTCAACTGGGCACCTTCCAGTTAAAGAATGCTCCATTCAGGTAATAAACCTACGCTAATGCGGTGACGCTTTAGCCCAGGTGGTGTTAATGTATGATAAAATGGCAGAATCCAAACAATGCTGCCAGAGAATGTGCTGCGTGATGCCACATAATTAGACTTTTCCGCCTGCGTCATTTAGTCAGCCCTGCCATATCAATTGCCTGCCACCGATGCATAATTGCCAGGGTCCTTGGGGCCAGGTATGTGCAAGCTTAGCACAGAGATCCGACTTGAAATATTAGCAACAGACTGTGTCTCGGCCCATTGTATTACAAAGCTGAGGGAGCCTGCCGGAACGGGACAGATCAGCCCACTCCTTCCCACCCTTGCATTGCACTGCTGGGGAGAACACGTCATTCCATCACATGACCTGTGGATGCCCGCTCCTCTGAATGTGAGCAGACGCCATATATCGCGTGCATTTGCTAGCCTGTGTTTCAGCCTTGCGATTATGATCAATGATTTCCTACAGCAGTTGCTGGTGAAAGTAAAAGCAGGCCTCGCGCTCGCAATGCCCACAATGCATCATTGTCTCCCTAAACACTGGCAGCACGGAGGCATATCCAATACAGTATTAGTTTCTTCTTTCATTCACGACAATGTCACACACAGTCCCCCGGATGCAGAAAAAAAGCATCATCCGCCCGGTTCTGAGGACACAGGTACCTGGGCCGATCCATCATGCTTTGTGTGCTAATGATAGACTCATGCATACGAGGCAGCATCAGCGGCGCGAGGCGGCGAGCATGAAAGGGAGTGAATCAACTGTCACCGGGTGTGATCTGAAGGACTGCCAGGCTGTGATTAGAATTTTCAATCAGAGCTTCCGCAATTCATCATGTTACAGAGGGAAGAGCGTTTTTACGGGCATGTTCCTCGTCAGACCTCGCCGCCATTTGCATAGCACGTTCTGGGGTAAAAAAAAAAAACACACAGCTGTGTCTGTCTTGCTTTCAGATACAGTAGATTTTTTATTCTTGTAGAAAAAATGGAATGTCAGAACAGCAAAATGGTTATATTTTTTGCCTCACAAACTGATTGACGTGCACTGTGCTGCATGTACTGTATAATTTCGGTGTACATGCGAATAGTAGCCCCCAAAAGTGCAGTGTTTTGTAGATCTGTGCAAATCTAATATTTAAGAGATCCTTCGCGAAAAAATACCTCACTTGATAGGCAATTCCTGGTGATTGTAACCAACTTAAGGAACACTTAGTTCCACTAAGAACTAAACAAAATATTTTTTCCTAAGATTAACAATAAGGGCCAGATGTACGATGGGATTTTGCATGCGGAAATGGGTTTGCGACCTGTTTGCGCATGCAGATTTCCATGTGGGGCATGTACAAATACTATTTTGCGAGTCGCAAAAAATTGCGACTCACAAAATAGTGTTTAGCGACTCGCAATTAGGAAGGGGCGTTCCAAGGGTGTCCCTTCCTAATTGCGACTCGCAGCCCTATGTATGAATGTTTTGCGATCGCAATTGCGGTTGGAAAACACTCGCAATTTACAGCCCTCTTTCAGTTGCAAATGAGAAGGGGTCCCCAGGGGACCCATTCCTCTTTGCAAATGCAGGAAAGTCAGTGGTCCCAGGGACCACTACCTGCCCTTAAAAAATGAAACGAAAACATTTCATTTTTCTTTTTTTAAATGCAGCCCATTTGTTGCATTTAAAAAAAGAAAACTGCTTTATTTAAAAGCAGTCCCAGACATGGAGGTCTGCTGAGCCCAGCATGCCACCATACCTGGGAGGGCCTGCCATTCTCAATGGGGTCGCAAATTGCGAGTACCTCATTAATATTCATGAGGCATGCAATTTGCGACCCCATTGAGAATCGCAAACAGTGTCTCAAACACTGTTGTACATTGGAAATTGTGACTTGCAATTTGCGACTCGCAATCGAGCGCAAATTGCGAGTCGCAATTTCCAAAGATCATACATCTGGCCCTGGGTATCTTATTGTGTCATTTATGACCGAGCTAGACCGGCCAACTCACACGGTGCCACTGTGTGACACATGATATCTGCTCCCATCACATGGTCATCCGGTAAAAAGCCAATGTCAAACACTGGCCGGGAAGACGGGTGAAAACCACTGTAAACAGTGGATTTTCATCTCATTTTCTGTGGATATTAACTGCCTAAGTCCATTGAGGGGTATGAAAACACCCCGGGACATTGGCACCAGTCTCAGTAAGCCTTTCTTTGTTTTGGGAGGACGGGTCTTGCTGGAAGGGTGCGGGCAAAAGTGTCTCTTAGGTACTTCTCGGCATGAGGTCATAGCCCCTCCAAGGCCCCACCCCTCCTCTCACAGTGAGATTTTTAGTTCTCGCCTAGGCAGCGCTTGCACTGTCTCTTCAAGACATGCTGTATACAGGATATGGGCATGACGCTCCACCCACTTTCACCCATCTTTTAATTGGCTCCTGTTACTGTCCTTTGTAAACGGTGCTTTTCATTGGTCAATAGACTTAGTAGTCCCTCCTTAGCACCTCCTTTTCTCCTGTTATAACCTCCCATAAGGACTGTCCCTGTTACATGTCTTGTTACTCAGTATGTTTTATTTACTTTTTTTGAGCACTATTTTCTTATATTTCTTTCTTCTAGCTGCTGTTTCAGGCACGACAGGCTCTGTTTTCCTCACAGCGCAGCACCCCATCATGGATATATGGACATTTTGCTTTATCTTTGAAAGATGGTCCCTCCCAGCTTCCTTGCCTGCCGCGGCGCTTTATATTTGGTAAGGCATTTACATTAGTTGCTTTCTCTTTAAGCAACAATGCGATTCTTTACTTTTGTATATGCTATGCTGCTTCATTGCTGGCCGCCGCACTTGAAACTTTTAAATTACTTTCTTTACGACCGCATGGCCAATATGGACGCTGTATTTGGTACCAGCCAGTTACCAGCCATCCTGTTCAGCCTCGTTCTCTGCTGCCATGGCGAGGTACTCATCAAAAGTGTAGACAGCGACAAGGTGTCAGTAATTCGCGTCTGCGCACTTGTTGCGTGGATTATCATGGACATAAATGTTATATGCACGTGCTCCGCGCTTGACTTGGGAGAAAGATATAAGCAACTCTAATCCTTGATTTTCAGATGCCAAATTGTGAGTGCATGTTCTAGCACGCTGTCTCCCCTCCTCCCCGTCCTTACTTGCACTCGCCTCCCACACCATTCCACATCAGGCTGCTTTCGCCCGCACACTGCCCCATCAGAGCACTTCAAATGCTTGCATATTCCAAAGGTGTAAAATAAACATTTTATTAAAGCCAACTCACAGGGGTGAGACAAGATACTCAAGAGTGTGTACATGTATATGTGCATGTGCATGCATGTGTGTCTGAGTGTGCACATATGCATAGGTATGTAGGAGTGCCTGTGTGTGTGCTTGTATATGTGCATGCATGTCTGAGTGTGTAAACGTTATCCTCTTGATAATGCTGTATATGTATGTGCATGCTTGCATATGTGCATGTCTGTGTTCGCATGTGTGTCTGTGTTTGTATGTGCTCGTGCCTGCAAGCATATGTGTGCATGAGTGTGTGTGTATTCTTGTGTGGTTGCATCTATCTGTGTAAACGGCTGCAGGTGGCTGTGTTTCCATAAGTGTGCATGTCTGTGTGTGCGTTTGTGTCTGTGTAAGCATTTTTTTTGTATCTGTGCTTCCACGTTTGTATGTGTCTATTTGTGCATCTATGTTTATTTTGAAGGGTACCTTTTATTGCACATAAAATCCCAGGGGGTGGGTGAGATAATAACAATATCTGTGAAAATAACTACTGGCAAGGGAAAAGATTAATCTCATTAGTACCTGTTTAGTACTTGAATTCAACAATGAGCAACTGTAAGGTGATAGATTAACCTTTGGAGAGATCATGCCAGTGCCCAGCACCACGTGTCATCCTCTTTTTTGTTGCTTTCCTTTGAGCTACGATGTATTTGTTGTTGTAATCGGAGATTATGCTGTAGGTTATCGATTATGTGTCATGCTTGTGAAACACATAGACCTGTTTAAAATGTTGTGGCTTCAGGAGCATGTCATTCCTTTGTAATTACTTTTTTTTTATCCAGCCAGAATATTACTCTTGTCTCCCCTCCCTCATAACCTATTTCCCATTTTCTGGATCTCCAGCGCCACAAGGTCATACAAATTGCATCAGCGCTATGCAAATATCATCACTCCACTGCTCACGAAAAACAGAATTATAAAACATTGTCGAGTCAAGTTAATTTACTTTATTCAATCCACTTAAAACATAGACCATAAAAGTACAAGTCACGTTAAAATAGCAATTCAAGAAAATCACAACCAATGGCAGAAATAAGATTAAACAAATTAATTAACCTCTTGGAGCATCTAAGGATCTCCTATAACCCATATTCTTCTGTCTCATACAGACTCACACAAAAAAGCCCTCACAGTAGGCAAGAATAGATCATACAGTTATAGGGTAATTCATAGCCAAAGCATCTTTAAAATAGGACAAAAACAACACAACCATTCAAATTTAAAATCCTTAAAAGTAAAAGGTGATTGTCTCATTAAGAACAGTGGCTAAAAAGTATAAAATATTAGGCCCGCACAAGATTCCTTCCACATAAATCCATGATATGAGGCACAAAACTAATTCTTCGTCAGCTAGTAAATGACTGGGTCAACAAAGTTTCCTCCTCCTTATACATGCCCAGAGGAAAGTGGCTATCGAAAAACATATAAATGGATCATTAAGTTTTTAAAGAAAATATATTGCAGGTCGACATTGGCTAAAATTATATCGTCTTAAAATTGGTAAGATATATCTTGCTCTTTCTTACTTATAAAAAATGCAAAATAAAATTAAATAAAGATCTGACTGCTCTAAACTGTTATCACATGGACAGGGTGACAGTTCAGCAAGGCTAAACCTCCTCGCAGGAAAACCCAATATCAGGTGGATTGGGTTCAAACGGAACCTCAGTATAATAAATCTGTGCTGTAGGTTCCAGTTTTCTCAAAAAAGTAGTACTCGCCCTCTAATGTAGGTGGAGTCAGTTGGTATAACAGAACTGTTGACACAGCGTGATTTTTTTCCTGTCGATTGTAAACTGCCTTGGATAAAAATATTGCCTTTACTTCCTTCTTCATAATCTTCAGGCATGCACTGGTGTTAATAAACAATTCAGCTATTCCCAATGCAGATACATACTGCAACCATGTCATTTTGTGTGTGTTATCTAGTTTCAAACAGTTTTTTATAATAGTTTGGGTGAAATTTACCATGACCTGACACCATATTGAGTGCCATAACAATATTAGTGCATGCCTTATGGTGTCAGTCACATATGTAAATCCTAGTTCTCAGTGGCAGATAAAATTAGCGCATAAACCGGGGAGGGACACAATCCTCTTAAATAATCTATCCTCAAGTTTTTGGAGAGACACCAGGGGAGCCGTCCCCCACACCCCTGCCCCATAAGTTGCAGCAGGTATTGTCTTCACCCTGTATATCTTTTTTATGGGTTTGAATGGTTTTGAGACCAGTTTCTTAACGAAGTTGGAGAGGGCTGCCATGCCACTCTCCATCACTGAGACCCTATTATCCACCATATTTGACCAGGTCTGGCTTTTATCAAATGAAACCCCATAAAAACATTGTCATTTTCAACACCAAGAGCTCTAGCTTTCACAAATGCGAGACCTATTGCATTGCAAATGCTTGTTGTTCAAGTTGGCAGGTATGCAAAGCGCTCAGCACTAATGGAGCTGACACACTATAATGGCCGCCGAGGGGCTACGCATGCGCACAGCATTACTTTGTAAAAATGGTTTACGGCCTCAAAATGTTGAACCCTGCTCTGCAATGGATAAGGCTCTCCGCGTGGAATACAAATCGAAGAGTGAGGCATGATACAGCGGAGATTAGAGCAGTAAAGGAAAAGCATTCCACTCTGCCTCAGCCCACTCCTGGCCTCGGCGCCAGCAGACACAAACCCCCTTTCAGTGGCGCTCTGCATGTCAGCTCCTTCAGCCTTATTTTACCATTCATTTTTTAATGTGTATTTTGCAGCACGTGCAGCCTCTGCATGGGGCTTGATTGATAGCACGATTATTACATTTTGCACTGTGGTTTTCAAGGGAAAACAAGTACAATTACTCTAATGACTGTTTCTAGCCAGAATGAATGTATAAAACAAATATTCCGTCAGACTTTGGCATGTTGAAAAAAAAAATGGCTGCTACTGGGGCATGACGTATTTTTTATGAAACGTCTTACAGTCTGTTATGTTTTTTCTTACATTCTTATTATGGAAATGTTCTCCCACGAACCTCTTCCATTTACAAAAGCCCTCTTTCAAATACTGTAACCTCTTCCTTGACAACTTCAAAAAATGACATTCATATTATCTGCAAAATTGATGAATGAAATTAATGGCAACTCTCCATCATAAACGCCTTCAAGCCTTAAAGGTCCATATATCTTGCAAAACAATTTGACAATGACAGGTGGGGATTAGTTACCTGCCCTTCGTTTCAAGGTTGGACGTCTTGTTTTTAATTACCACACAAAGCGGCATTCACACCCAGGCATGTAGAGCAGAGGCAAGCCCTGGCAGCCACAGCCTCATCGCCACACTACAGCCCGGATAGTTCTCATTACTGCGGCCAGAATAACGCAGCCCACATACCAAGGCACAAGGCTAATGCTTTGGACACAAACTAGAGGCCGCCATAGATGAGTTTATTACCTATTTAAACAACAAACCGTGGGTTATTCTAAATCTGACTGCAATGTTCCAGTTTTTGTTCTTTTTTAAATTAAAAGCAAATATGGGTCCAATAATATGAGAGTGAACTTTTTTATTTACTGGCTGTGATCAAGTGGTGCCTTGGACCACATGAGCTCTCTTTTCTCACGGATGGAAACCCTCCCATGGTTGAGGGTGATCCATGTGGACTTTAAATTCCATGGCTATCCTCCTCTGGTCTTTGTTTCTCCACTCCTCGCCCAGTAGCTCCCCTGTACAATTGTCCATCCACCTGTTCTGCTATCAAACCTTTGTCCACTCCCACACCTTTGCCCTTCTCCCTTTTCTTCACGAGTACTCCCATCTAGCCAATCTCATTTCCCATCCATTACTTTGTTCATATTACATCACTCATGACATGTTAAATGACATCACTTATGACATCTCAAATAACATCATTGATGACATCACTGACATCCCAAAGGACACCACCCTTGAAACTGCTGTTCACATTAGTCCACCACCCCTTACATTCATAACAGTAAAGCAGAACCTGTGTAAAAAGAGTGGAAAGATGACATACTATCTAATAGGGCATTTAACCCTGCATGCAAACCACAACCTTGCCTGCCAAAACTGAGTTTAAAGTGCTTCCTTCAACCCCTCTATTATATTTTCTGGGACCACACAAGAAACTAAGGTGCTGGGAGCATAAGTATATTATAGGCCTACTGACCAATCTAACACTAGTAAGTCTGTGTACAAAGTGCTCACAGGGTGAGGATGACATGACAATATTGAAGCGCAGATTGGATGCAATGGACAAATTATAGGCTTTACCCTGCCCACCAGCATCACAGAGTGCCTTGTGCCAGCTACACCATAGGCAGCATGGAGAAGCCCAAGAGGCCAGGGGTTCCACTAAGGGCAGAATTTTCCTGGGTGCCTGAATGGGGCAGGAAGCAACCTGGGCGAAAGTTGAACGGGGCTAGTAGCCCAGATGGGGCATGTTCCACCTTCAATAAAAGTATATGTACCAGGAACACGTAAATATGTAAGTTCAAACACACATGCTTTTTCTGTGGTCTTCCCTCCCATCCAGAATCAAAGAGTTATAAAAAGGCGAAAGATAGAGGCCCCCAGAGACAGTGACAGACGTGCCACATACTAAAAAGCTTCCTCTCTGATCCGGCTGGAGGCAATGACTTCATGACTGAATTCTTACAACAACATACAAGATGCACAGGCTGTTTACAAGGGTATTACATTTGGTTTTAGAATACTGATAGAAGGCTATGTTGGGGTATCATATTGTAGAAATCAACAGTCACTCCAGGCTAATTACCTTACAGCCAAGGACAAAATCATAAAGGAGAGGAAGTTTCCCAGCGGTAAACAAACACAATTCTCCCGAGTTGGGACATTGAATGGGCCAGCTATCCGGCCAAACTTCGCAAACAGTCTTCTTTGCTAAAGCCACACCCCAACACTGTTGAGCTGCATTGTGAATGCTGTTATCATGAGAGAAGGCTCAAAGAAATCCATTTCAACAGATTGCAGTGGAACAGTCACCAATTAACTATTCTCCTGTTTCCTAATGAAATTGGATATTGGAGTTGAATTTCTGAAGATGGGGGTTCCAAAGTGTCCTGAAGATCAAAAATCAATGGAGTAAGATACATTCCGGCATATATTTTCAGAAATTCACCAGTCCACATGGAGCTGATCTGTAAGGCGCTATCATATTTATACTGCCTACTTGGGTTGCAGTGGTTGTTTTCATTTCATTTGCAGACTGTAGACTTGGCACCATTGACGTGAGTCTCCCTTCCACTTTTTTGCTGTTGCCTCATCCGTTTTGTTGGTCTAGATGCTATGGGCACTTTGCCACTGCTGTTAAGTGCCAAAGTGCAAGTGTTCCCTATTGTAAAGTGATGTAATGGATTACTGATTCCCTGATTGGTTATTTGGTTTACTTGTCAGACCCTAGTACAGTGCACCATGTGTGCCCAGGGCCTGTAAATCATGCTGCTGGTGGGCTTGCAGCACTGATTGTGCCACCCACAGAAGCAGCTTGTAAAATGTGTCTCAGGTCTGCCATCGCAGAGCCTGTGTGCAGTCTGGGACTGCCATGTCGACTTGGCAAGTGCACCCACTTGCCAGTCCCTAAACCTTCAGTTTTCTACATGTTAGTCACCCCTAAGGTAGGCTCAAGGTACCCCCATGGGCAGGGTGCATTATATGTAAAAAGTAGGACATGCCCTGATGTGTGTGGCATGTCCTGATAGTGAATTACAGACAATTTTGTTTTTCACTATTGCAAGGCTACCTGTTGCCATAGGCCAGAATGGGCAGTTTGATTATAACAAATTATAATCCTAACTGACCCAGGGAACAAGGTAGAAATTCGAGCTTCTTATGCCTGAACTCAGAATCTTTTAGTGAGGGTGATTTTTACATTCTGTGTTTGAAAATACCACTTTTAGAAAGTAGGTATTTACTTGCCTAACAATCCAGTATGTCTCTGCTAGGTTTTTGCATTCCATGTCTGGTTTGTGAGTGGCAGGGGGCTAGAGAGGGCCTTGGCTCCAGCAGTCTGATTAGTCAGGGCTGGGCTGAATAGAACCTGCATTGAATAGAGAGTAGGGGAGGAGATTTACTTTCACTGACCTGAGCCCTCATAGAATAGAGTATAGGGGGCGGAGATTTCCTTTCACTAACCTGAGCCCTCATAGAATTGAGAGTAGGAGGAGGAGATTTCCTTTCAGCTACCTGGGCCAGGTCTGCTCTCAAACAATGCTGTCTCCACCTCCTGCCAGGAAGCTGCACCCAGGAGGACAGAACTGGTATTGATTAGGTACAGACACTCTCTGCCTTCAGAGAACAAAGGATTTAGTAGCATAAATATTGGGGCCCAGACCCCAGAATTTTAGATCACTTCTGGGAATCAAGATGAACCCTTTGCCAAGGAGAGAAACCAAGGAAGCTGAAGGAGGAGACTGCCCCTGTGCTGTTTGCTGTTTGGGGTTGGCCTACAGTGGTTACTTATAGCCAAGGAAAGGAGAAAAGAAACTTTGTGTGTACTTTTACTATCTTGAGGAAGATCTCCAAGGGCTTGAAGTTGAGCTTGCCTTCTGTTCTGAAGTCACAGGGCCAAAAAGACTTCACCACCAGCTCCCTCTAAATTCCCTTGCTGGGAATTCTACCTGCAGTGAGGTGCCTGTTGCTGTTTGGGCCCTCTGAGAGACTGCGTGTCGCTGGGAGCTGGAAGCGCGATGCAAGGAGAAGCGTGTCACCCCCAGAGCAGTTGCCGTCGCATCGCCGAAGTAGCATGCCGCCACTACAGCTGTTCGGCGTCTATCTCAGACGAAGCGTGTCGCATCACTGGAGAAGCGTGTCGCCGCCGCATCACCAGAGAAGCATGTCGCAGGGCCTGTCGCGGCCCCAAAGTTCATTGGTTTCGCCGCACGGCCTTCGGGCATGCACGCATGACATCCAATGTTGTCGCATCGCATCAAAGACTCCATTTTGTCGCATTGCACCAGATCGTCGCATCGCATCGTGGCGCCATCTTGTCGCATCATAACCGGAACGCAGTAAGAAACTGACAGATCACCTCCTCTCCGGTAAGGAACCAATGCATCACCTCCTCTGCGCTGCAGTAAGGAACTGACGGATCACCTCCCCCGAAGCATTCACCTTCCCTGCGACCCTTTTGTTTGTTTTGCGTGACGCATCCAAGGTACTTTGAGAGTATATTGTTGCATTTACCATCTACATTGAACTAAGCTATTTCTACCATTTTAAAGTCATATTCTTGATATTGTATTGTGGATTTCTGTCTTTTGGTCTTGTGTTAATTAAGTCTAGTAAATATTACTTATTTTTCTGAAGTGGTGGGGTGTCCATTTGTAGTGTTTTCACTGTATTACTGCATGTGTTCACAAATGCTTTACACACAGCCTCTGAGATAAGCCTGTCTGCTTGTGCCAAGCTACATAGGGGGTGAGCAGGGGTTATTCAAGAGTGTATTCCTCTTTCCCTGATTAGAAGCAGGGGTTCCTATTTGGACAAAGGTGTATACTATTGCCAACTAGAGACCCCCATTTCTAACACAGAATGACTGCACTCTGCTCTGGAAGTAAGTCCTTTCCCACGTGTGGCTTGAACCCTGCTTCAATATGCATCAGATCCTAAGAAGGAATCCACAGGGATTTCTCCACTTTTATCAGAAACATAATTTTAGAAGGATCGTGTACAGACCATCCGTGTCTTGAGATACAGTCACTGCTGGTGGTGACAGTCATTGCTGGTGGTACTCCACCTGCCAAATATCATGAATAGAAACACAGAGATTTGCTTTTGGTGCAAATGGGTAACCGCTGGAGCCCGGATCACCTTTTGTAATAACTTGGTCAGAAGGGCAGGACGTTGGGTATTAATTAAGGTCCCCAAATCACAGCTGAGAAATTGATAATAACTATTCCTCATTGGGATATGTAGAACTGTGTCAGTCAAATTTAAAGCCAAAAGAAACTTACCTTGAGAATTTAACAGAAAAATGCATTTTGAACTGTACAGTCTTTATGTTCTGGTTGATATGTTTTAGGTGTAATTCCAGACAGAATACTCTGCGACCTTGGGAAGCAGGAAAAGAAAAGCTCATGTTTCTGTGGCCCTGTGTGATTCTGGAGCCAGGAAATGGCACTTCTCTTCACAGGCTCTGGATTCCATCTTGTAAAGTCAGCTACTTTACTTCCTCCCAAGGCTAGAGAGTGTCTTAGACTCCTGTATCTTCCAGTAAGTGCTGAAATCCTCTTAGGGTGGCTTGTTGAACCACCTCCAGAGCCACTGGTGTGAAATGAATTCTGTCCAGAATGCTGAAAAGAACACAAGGCAATCTATGACTGACCTGCTTCCTCCCTGTTCGACCTGGTTAGGACTGATGGAGTTCCTGTGGTTCCCGAACTGAAGATGCGTTAAGGGATGCAACCTGGCGTTCATTTTCATCTACTGCCTTGCCATGGGGAAAATGGAATGCATTTTGGAAGACCTATGTTTGCCTCTGAATGCCCTCTTCACCATTCAACTGCGTGTGTGCTCCTAAAAACACTTGGCAAAATCTGTTCTTAAGGTTGGTGTTCAAAAGAGGCTTCTCCATCAATGGGACACTCAAAACACTGGCATTCTTACCAGCATCTGGCCATCACTATGCCAATGGTAATGCAAAATTCCACTCTCATCCTGTTAAACCCACATTTAATTTCAACTTCATTTCAGTTCTTTACACCATAAAAGCATAAGCTATAGAAAACATCCCCCTACAAGACGAATTCATCGCACAGTCACTTATGATACCAACCGGTTAAAAGTGAATTTGAGAAAGCACATAACTACAAACATCAAAAAACTATCAGTTGGAGTAGGTGGAGGAGGATGCCTCCACAGCCGCGGCCCGTGGAGGGAGTTCCGTGGGGCGGTAAGGCGGGGCGGGGGAAGGGCAGGGTGGGGTGTTCTAAAAACACCCCCCACCCTGCCCCTCCCCCGCCCCGCCTTACCGCCCCACGGAACTCCCTCCACAGGCCGCGGCTGCGCCTCCATGCACGATCAATTAGAGCAATCAATCCTGTGAGACCTGAATATTCTGGTCGAGGGAAAGCAAATAGCATTTCAGAATAAGGATTGCCTATTTATGTTTTAATGCTGGCTTTTGTCGCAGCATAAGCTAACAGCCGCGGCCCACTGGCGTAACGAAACTCGAGGGGGCCTCCCTGCAAGGCACGTTGCAGGGTCCCCCTCCTCGCTCAATCAGTAGCCCCGCAGCCAGGGTGCTGTGCTGAGGGGTCCCCTGGAGCTTGGGGCCCCACCACACCACGGGGGCTGTGGGGGCCTGTGTTACGCTCCTGCAGGTAAGAGTGGTGGGGCGGTGGAGCTGGGTTGGCGGGGGGATTCGACAGACGACCACAGGGGAAAATTAAATAAATAATAATTTTTCCCTCGTCGGCGTGTGTAGAAATCCTCTTCCACCTGGCCCCACCACCCAACTACTTTTACCTGCACAGGCCACGGCGGTAAGCTGAAAGCCCTTACGCACAGACATTCTGCACTTCAGACATTCATATAAGAATCTCTTTCCAGGTGTGTATGAGCATATGCTAATTGAAGAGCCACGAAAAGCACACAAAATAAGTAATTTCAATATGAAACTAAAAGCAAATTCAAAACAAGAGAGTTACAGATCATGTTTAGCTGTCGCTGAAATACAGCGGCAGGCGCTAATCCTCTTGGAAAGACCAGGATCACATTTAAAAGTTTGCAAGGACTAGGGCTAGTTATACCTTGCATCTTCTAAAGTTCGAGAATTGGAATTTAGTGAATACTTTAGTAGAGCCGCTTTCTATTCCTTTTAACTTTCAGCATTTTACTGATTTGGGTACAATTTTAAAACTACTGAAAAGTTTTCTGAATTGCTGAACTATTTTGCTGGGCTTAGTTCAAGAAACTGCCCTTATACACTTGTTATTTTAAGTCATTTGGTAGCATAGAAGACACAAATCAACCTGGGTAACAATTCAACAGTATATGATATGCGGCTAGCAGCCCATCATTTACTGTGAAAATATTAAAAGGCCTATGCTGATGTAGTCAAAACAACTTTACCCAATGAGGAAAAAACAATGTTCTGAACAAAATACAGGGTAATAAGGTGTACTTCCATGAAAAACAATGGGCCAAAAAGGCGTTTTTTAGTGTGTAAAGTATCACTCCTGCAGTAGTCTTTTATGTACTCTTTCGTGCCTTTGTGAATTGGCATCAACACATCAAAAATTGGAATAAAGTGGCCATATCCTTATATAATTAATACAAATAGAAAGATGTGTGCCCTTTTAGCTCATTCACTACCAGGGAGTATGTTTACATAAAAGACTACTCCTGTAGAACTACTGCCCATACTCAGAAACGCCTTTGTAAATTGGCTCCCATTCTGTAATGTTTATTAATGTGCAGCTCGTTTAACTCAGGCTTCACTAAGAATGAGCAATATTAAGCTTCACGTCACTCACACACATTGATGGGAGAGCTAGAACTGTTGGCTTTGCCAGTGCTTTTCTGCCCGAAGCAGAATTCTTCCGTGTTTGACTGTTTATCCAATGCAAGTTGCTGATTCAGAGAAACAAACAATTGTGAAGAGCCTATGGCAGCAGACATTAAGAGATTGTGTAAGACCAACGCGTCTGTCAATAACGCGCGCAGTAGATCACACATCGTACACTAATTATCTGTCTCCTCCTTACTGTACAAGTTTGGTGACCTTTCACTCAGATCCATAATGTTCTGTACCAGGCACAGGCTGATGTGTCTTTCCCTTATGTCCTTTGCTTGAGGAAATCAATCTTGCTATAGATTGATGGTAACAGCTATATTTCAAGGAGCTCGCTTCCTTTTGAATCATTCTGGCTATTTCTCATTTCTCGCTTCTTCCATCGCTTTATTTTTCTTTCTTAACTATTTCGTACAGCATTCTTACCCTTTCTAGCCTTTGACCTTATTCTTTCACTGTGTCTTTTTTCTAGTTTATGCTCCAAATTTCATATTTATATCCTACTTCATCTTTCTTTTTGTGTCTCTTATGTTCTTCCTTAGGTAGCAGAAAACGTGATGATGTATGCAATACTTGAGTCATTGTAAGCCACTGGACGATACAGGTCTGGGATTGCTTGTGGTGCAATCTAGGGGCTAGATGGTGTGCAGTTCAGGTGTCTTGAATAAAAGCATGTGTCATTTGCATTTGTCCAGCACCTTTATACAGGTGTACAGTGGGCAAAAACTAATAAACTGGATAACGATTAAATATGGAGTGATTTCGAGTGGTTGAGATTTTTGCAGTGATTCCATTCATTTGTGTTTCTTTGGTTCTTCCCCCAATGTGTTTCACTGTCTTCATTTTTTTTTCTCGATTTCATTCCTCCACAATGCGTTTGGTTTAAGAATGTTTTTTTTTTTTTTGCATGCCTCAGCTGTTTCCTGCGTCTCTGATGATCTCATTTATATCTTTCTTAACAGGTTCGCTATAACTATTTTTACATTTGTCTTGCTACATTCTTTTTTGTTGCACTTGCTCTCTTTTCTAGTCTCTGGCTTTTTTTCTGTGCTTCATTCTCCCACTTTTTTCCCTCTTCATTTCTCTTATATCTTCCTTCTGTTTGATCTCTTTTCCTCTCGATTCGTTATTTGTTCTTCTTTCTCTGCACTCCTTATTCACTTTACTCCATTTTCTTCTTCCCTTTTCTTCTCTCCAAGCTGCCTCTATTTCCTCAAATCCTCACTAGCTCTCTTCTTTTCCAGCACCTCCCATTCCAACCCAGTTTTCTATCTAGTTCTCTTCACTCACATTTTCTTCTGCTTATTTCCATCGTCCTCCTTCTCAGCCTCTCTCTGAATGGAAGGTTTTTAATGTATTAGCAGCAAAAATAATACAAGTGAACACGTAGAAATGCTATTCTTAATACAGTAATTTCCCGTTTTATGATTTGTTGCCTTCCTTTATTATTAAGAGTTTATTCATTATAATCACAGTAATGGCTGAAGGAGCATGAGATCACTGGCCACAAATGTGAATTATAAATAATGCAAAGCTATAGAGTAAGAAGAACATACTGTATTTTACAAGATAAGATCTAATGTTTCCAGGTCCTGAAATGGATTTGTGCCTATTGGCTCATATGGGAAAATGCATTTATCAATCTTATTTCCCAGCACGAGGTAGAATAAATCAGTCTGAGTGGGTCAGTCCAAATCATAAATGAAATCTTGATGATGTGCTCTGAGAACACAGTGTGCACGCTGGATTCTCGTAGCTGGACATATAGGCAGCACTGTATTTTATTTTGAAATTGCACAGTACATGATTTTGAGGAAAGCTAGAATGTGTTAAGTGACAGGCAGCGATCACTGCTTGGACCAATCCTGTAGGGCTCTTGGATGAAGAAGCGGCAGTAGAGATATTATAAAGCGTTGGGATACACAGTCTCATAGAGATAGCATGCTAAGCACTATGGTGACCAACCCAAAAAGTAATTTCACGTAATGATGCCTTTGTCAACTGGCCCCAGATTGTGGAATTTATAAGGGTATGAAAAATGGCTTCCATATGTGCCAAAAGAGTGAGCATTAAAAAATGTAGCAACCAAAAGGTTAATTTGGATAGTTTCAACATTATATGAACAATTTTTTTTGGAGTGTACAAAGTAGACAAATAAATGACTTTATAAATTGTCCCCAAAGCGTTTTGGCTGATTTTCATGCAGGAACATAATGTTTATATTGTTGCTGGGAAGGTTCACCTGGAAGTTTTTTTATTCAAATTATTTCATAACATTTGGAAAGGTGCTATCAATAATATCAGCGTGCTCCTTAAATAGTCCAGGATATTGTCACTCTAACTAGGTTGATAGGGTGCATGTCCAGGTGCTGGCAGATCCTAGTGTTGGTGAATATTTTAAGTTGCTGCCAGTAGCCTTGTAATTCAGGTCAGAGACACAGATTATCAATCCTTCTGACCCATACATAATGTCCTGACCATGTGTTCATTTGGTACAGAAAACATACCCATAATTTCCTTGTTGTCTCCTTGTGAAAGTTTTGGTCGTATCAGTACAACCATCTGATTCACAATTCTATGTTAATAGTTCAGATATTAGCTCCTGACAGGTGTCCTCCTATAAAATGAGTAAATTTACAACTTTTGATGTTTCTTAAAAAAGCACACACATGCACACAGATATTCATGGAAATGTATGCAAGTCATAGGTTTCCATAAGTACTCCTGTTGCCATACACTACGTCAGCGATTGTCCACACTTTTGACAATCACAGGCATAAGTGATGCAGAAATGAACTATACCACACCAAACATCCCTTAAGACATCAAGGAATATGAAAGTGTTTATGGAGCTTTCACACTTGTTTATGCAGCTACCTTTGCTATTAGAAACTAATGGAAGCATCAGGATGGAGCCACTGAAATCAACAGATGTGATGGTATGTCGGGCTTCAATTTAAGATTATAATCGTATTACCTAAATATTTTAAAGACACATTTTACAGGAATCCAAAGGGAAATGAAAGTAAAATAATTATTGGAATGGTGTGAATATCCATAGATGCATGACAGTATGTGCTTAATTACAACTGTTCATGAGACTCCATTCCTTACGCAAACTCTTGTTTCCACAGGAATCCGAATTATGATTTGCGCATACATTATCGGCGTGATAAAGTCTGCTCTACTTGTTAAATTGTGGCAGGTCGCCCCTGCTAGTATTTAATGGCGGAAATATGCCTGGCACCTGCAGAATTTCATGCTCAACAAAATCTTCATGATATTCCTCATTATTGATTAATTTCAAACCCAAGGATGTCAGATTATATTGGCTGGGATAAATACAACTACCTTTCAAGGGGCTATGAGTGCATACTACCGTAGCAATCACCCTCATACACTTGTAACATAACATAAGTATTTGTAAAGTGCACGTTCACTGGTGCGGGTATCTTGGTGCTGAGTAACTGATGTTTATTGTTACCCAACGGTACCCATTTTATCGACCTCTGAAGGGTGAAAGGCTGAGTGGACCTGCCAGGACTTGAACTTGGGACCATAAAGTCAAACACGGGCCCATACAGTTGACGCATTAGTCCACTAAGCCGTCAGACCCTATTAACACTTGAGCTAACTTTAACCATATACTTATAAGTGCAAAAAATCCATCATCCCCAGAAAATCCACCAAACCTGTGGATTCTATAGTAATATATATCCTCTCCAGGGGCCATGTCACAGAATATAGCGTGTTCTCTTTGTTTGCGCTGAATGCACCTTTCAAAAAGTGCACTCCGTGTAAACAAGGACAGTGCGCCATATTATATTTAATACGCTGCCCCCTAGGCAGCCACAAAGTCATGCTTCCCTGGGGACAGCGCATTGAAGTGAAATACGGAGCAGCTTTGAAGTAGCTTCTCTGTGTTTCATTGCGCAAGTCGCAACCTGCTTGCACTTTTAAGGGGGATTAGAGATCCTCTTGCAGGCGGGTGCAGTCAGTGACGCCTGCAAGGAGAAGTCTGGGCAGGTCCATAGGACACCCTTCCAGCTCTTCAGAGGGCTGCTATCAGGGGGGCACATTGACAGTGCACCTCCTGATAGGTTCTTAGCCTCTGCTCCTGCGTCTATAATACGGCGCAGGTGCAGAGGCAAATGTATTCCATCATTTGCACGGGGCCACACCCCCATGCAAATTGGAAATAACCCTCTGGTGATAGCCCTGGCGCTATATGTGCACCAGCGCTATCTGTATGACCGAAAGGATGGCACAAGTGTCTGCTACCCTTTCTGTAATACCAAAGTGCTATGTGGGTGCGCAAAGTGGGAGCACAAGCCCGTTGCGCCCCAGCACACTTTCCATAATCCGGCCCCAGATGTAAATATTCATGGATCCCGATTTTGTGCACTAGGACTTGTTACTCGTGGTCATAGCTGGAGATTTTTGCACACCTAATTTCTGTTTACATGTCATAAAGTTGTTAATGTAAAGATGAGACTTTCAGGGATTTTGACCTCTCAGACACAACCTATTTGACCCTGCGGTGAACTATGTTTCCCTGAAGAGGGAAGTAGTTATGTTAATAAATCAGACCACAAGGGCCCGAGTAGGAAACAAAAGCAGCTCCTGTGAAAATGATCGAATCAGTGCCGCTCACTCCCTCTTATCTCTTTTCCCCTTCCCTCTCTTCCTCTCGCTCACTTCTTCTGCCCTTACTCTGTCTCACTCCTCTCCCCTCTCCTCTCTCTCTTTTACTATGATCACTCTCAATCCTCCTCTCTCTTTCCTTCCACTCATTTCCCCCACCCCCTCCCTCCTTCTCGCCTCCCTATCTTTTACTGCGTGTGACCCTGCTGTGTCGGATGCAATAAACCCGGGGGAGGTGGGGTGAATGACAGCCGTGAACCTTTAAAAATCGGCCTCCAAGTGCCCCAGCTGCCCCTGGGGTGATGCCTGATGAGACAGTGGCCAGTTCGTCACTGCTGACAACTCATTCTTAGAGGCACGGTGACATAAACATTATTATTATTATTTAAAAAAAGAAAAAACATTTTAGAAAGTGAAATTTCATCCTAAAAAGCCACATTTTAAAGTATTCAGATCATTCGAGACATTAGCACGGTTTTGTTAACGTTAGTAATGAGAGTGGCCAAATCACAGGACCAATGGCACAATTTTTCAATTATTCTACTGCAAATCAGCCCGTAATTACTGACAAATTATTATAAAAACTGACTGCACAAATCCTGCAGCAGATCTCAATCATCCCAAGCAATTCGTGAAATTTGTGTCTGATTAAACGGCCCAGATATTTTCTATTCAAGGGGCACTGGAATGCATCCTGGGCACAGTTTGTTCTCTAAATACCCCCTAAATGTACTATATGGCTAAACAATGTGCAGGCCCCCAGGGTGAGTGGGCGAGGTTTAAATGACAAATTGTTGTGCCAAGGACTTGCACCAGAAAGCAAGGACATGATTATGACTTTTAGAGTAGCAATTTCATTCTCACTGTTGTAATTATCACATATTATGAATCATGGCCCACTACATAATCACACGCCAGCATGCTGTGCCAATGTTTCAATTACCTTGCTGTCCCGCATACAGTAGGTCCTCATTAGATCAACATCTCGCAGCTGATAATAGATTGAACAAGGTAATAGACAATTCAAGATGCTTGCACACTGTGATTGTCCACGCCAAATTTGCAATTTTCAGCTAGAGTGCTGGTTCCTTCTCGTAAAGTGCTTGAACAGTGCCTAGTCTGGCCTCAGTTTAATAGAGAGAAGGCACCCTTCGTGAACTTCTGTTTATTCCTTTCACTTCAAGTAGGTTAGATTACTTCCTTATACAATTCTGATTATTTTCCATCAATCTATATTAGTATATTTCGGATAGGTGTGGGATTTAGGAGTTTGTGAAACTGTTTTTTCGTGATGTTTCACAAAAAAGTTGTCGAATTATGATTGTGGTACAAAATGTGTTTTGCCTATGATGGAATAAAAATGTGTAGAGGTCTAATGCGTATCCATAATGCGGGACATTACAACGAGCAAAAATTCATTCATTGTAAAATATTTGCATGAAAAAGAAAAAAATTCAAAAGTGAGCATAAAATAGATCACACCAATGTCCTCCCCACCATTCCTTACCATGTGCTTACAACAGTGGTTCTTATCCTGAGGTCCAGGGACCCCCTTGGGCTCCGCAAAGCCTACTCAGCGGGTTTGTGGACCATTAGAAAATTAACTATCAATAGATTGATAAAGTGCATATATAAAGAAGCAACTTTTAAAATTAAACATTTTAAAAATGTTATGTAAATGTGCAGTAATTTGAAATTGCACACTAAAAATTAGGTTAGTATCCTCAGATTGATTTGTGGGAGCAGTGCAGGTGCATCATACAGAATACAATATGGACAATGAGCGGCCTCAATTACATTTAGTAAT
Source organism: Triturus cristatus (assembly GCF_964204655.1). Taxonomy (NCBI): domain Eukaryota; kingdom Metazoa; phylum Chordata; class Amphibia; order Caudata; family Salamandridae; genus Triturus; species Triturus cristatus. The sequence goes on along the minus strand of NC_140586.1, from coordinate 685,597,850 downwards.
GCTCCAAATTTCCCATTAAAATAAATTAACTTTTTAAAATATTTGTGAATTGAATAAAATATTTCAAAATTTTTGTATTTGTTTGATGAATGCTTGTTTCTGTATTTTTGAGTGTACTGATTTAGAGTTCAAATCCTCGAAATGCTGTGGTCCCCAGCATCGATCAAGTGGGAGTCCCTGGGTTCCAGTGACGATTACATGGAGGTCCACAGAAGTCAAAAGGTTAAGAACCGCTGCTCTACAGTGTAAGGAGTGTGCTCAGAGAAGCCAAGAAAAAATGCTGGGCAGCACAACTTCACTTTCACTTGGTGTCTTCTCATTAATCAGATGTAATGCTCTAACCTTGCGAAGAGAGGAACACTGCGGATTAAAGAAAAAGCCCAACGCCATGAATTGGGACCTCGTCTTGGAGTCCTTCAAGGCATTGGACATGGCCACAGCCTAATATTGTCGAACCGCTCTACAGATGCTACTGAGACACAGGGAGACACGTATTAGCCTACGCACAAATTCTAATCCTGTACAGAACTGAAGCGAAGGTGACATCATGCATCTTAGTCGGGATGGATACGGACATAACCAAACTTTCATGCTCAATCCCCCCAACAACACTACGTATCAGCGAACTAACACATGTACATTCTACAATAAGTGCAGATAGGATAGCCCACCCTTTTTCTCCTTCCTTTGTTGTACAACAATAGGTACACCTTTCGGCTACAAGGGGAGGGAGAGGATAACCGACATAGTTCATAAACTAAGTAGGATTGTTTCTTAAACACTGTTCTTATCCAGATGCAAACTGTTGGCTTTCCAAATACCAATATGCATGACACTGCAATTTATTTGTGAGCTGTAACGCACACATACATACCATGAAACTATGTATCATGTCAACTCATCATGTATTTGAAATGTAATGTATGTATTGTTATGTGCGCATCTTTTTTCAAGAAAACCCAACAAAATAAATTTGATAAAACAAAATGCTCCAACCCTGACGTGCTTCAAGCTAATTCTGATCCCCAGGAGCCTCACAAAGCTTTTCACCCATGTTATCATATATTTATTCAGTACAAAGAAAAAACACAACCAAACAAGCTTGACATCCAAATGTATTATGTTTTAATCAGGTACAAATTATCCAACTCCTGAGTTCATTAAAAACATGCTTATGGAAACAGACTTAAAGAGGCAGGCTTTCATTCATTAAAAAAGACACGCAATGTTTTGGTACTTGTCGTTTCTACTGCTGCCCTGTCGAAGATAACATAATGACATTTGAAGTGCTTGGTGAGCACCATGCTGTGTAGGAGCTTTAGCCGGTAGCGGCTCCTCGTGGGAGTGCTGCGGGGCGGTAGGGCGGGGGAGGGGTAGACCGGGGGCTAGTAAACTCCAGCTTACGGCCGAATGGAGTTAAGTAATTAAATTAATAAAATTAATTAAATTGCACGCGCTGCATCGCAGATTGGCTTTGCAGGGCGCGCAATGTAGTTTGTTTTATTTTGGCCCCTGATCTGAAAAACTATACTCATTATAGAACTCCTTTTCCCTTGCCTTCTTCTGAAAATCTAGAGTCATTTTTAAGGTTATCTTATTTAATATGACTCTTGATTGACAAATGGCAGCATATGTTCTACAAATTATACAAATTAAATTAATTCAAATCTTGTGTATATTATACTGTAAAAGGCCATCTGCTTATAATTGTACAGTGGTGTGGAGTGCTATTTCTGTATATTTTCTGTTTAACTACTATTTCTCAAAACTCCTAGTTTAACTGGGTGTGAAATCCTACCTATTATTACCAGATGAGATGCAGTACCTAGTGATACCCCACGCTGCAATTCTGCCTCCTTTCCTAGCAACATATTCCACCGGCTGTAATTGCCTGGGACAGGGGTGATAATAACACCTGTATAGGTAATACTAGACATAATATTGTCACCATGTTTACCGGTTGACATCGATGATGCACTATGTGGTGAGAAACGAGCAGTGGGTACTCTGTGCTGCTAGGAAGGCAGCAGAGGCCTACTCCAAAATATGGAGGAAGAGCAAAAAGAAGGATATTTTTGCTAACATCTAATGAGACAGATACTTAAACCTTCTCCATGTTCGATTGATGACAGTGCTTAATTTGAGACAGTGGTTTCCGGTGCTCAACAGTGGCACTTATTTGCCAGCACAGGTTCTTAATGACAGTCCAGCACCTGGTGGCGCTGTCTGTCTAATTTTGAGATGAGCACAACAACAGTTTTAATAAGCTAATATATATTAAAAATGAATAATACCTGCTGCTCACGCCATTATTATACCCATGATTGACCTGAAATAGTCTGAATTGTCACACTTTTAGGAGTGCAATGGTCAGTATTTGTGTTGTCACTGTCACTGGCAACACTGGCAGCGGCAATGAGTGTGGCAGGCTGCAGTGGCCTCCGGGAGGGGCCCTGGTACGCTTTTTACAAATTTATCACTGGTTGATGATGGGTTATTTCTTTTGTTTATGTAAAATGATGACCAAACATAACATGTTGCAATTTACCATACCCATAAAATCAATGGGGACCCTTTGTCGAGGCAGGAACTGTTTGAAAAAGTGAGTAAGTACGAAGCATATGGATGCAATATAGCGATATAGCAAGCGTAGAGCCTATTTTGGGTATTAAAGGCCTTCTACAGGTGTCATAGGCTCAAGCCACAGGCGAGGGACTTTACCAACTGGTGCAGCCCAAAGATGAAGGACTGTAATGCTATTAGCATATTCCACCCAATGAGAGTAGAATGTTCAGAGCTAAACGCTGTGTGACAGGGAGACAGCCAATGAAATGTTGTGGAAGTGAGGCCATTTCAGATCATACACACCCTGTTCCCAAAAGAAAGCAACCTAAAAGGGATTTCATAACACTGAAAGCTCTGCTATTAAATCTGCCAAATATAATATTTTCTGAAAGTATGACTGCATAACATAATTTAACTAGTCGCAATTTAATTATAAATGTACTTCAGTACTTAGACTCATGAATATGAAAAACCAATTTTGCTGGGTACATTTTTGATGTCATAATTTTCTAGTCACCGAGCTACCTCTTTGTGGATTGATATTCAAGCTGTACACAACCTTTTTATGCTTTATATTCAAAATGTGTGCAATGAGAATGAGGTAAAATGGCAATTAGGGCATGTGAGCATTTTTAAGGACAAAGCAAATCCATGACACTGATACGATTCTACTGCAATTCAGCATTACATACAGTTTGTGTCCATTTTTATTAACATTTTCAAAGTTTCAAACTCATAAAAAGCACTATAATTTAGTTACATGCTGTAGGAGTAAAGCAGTGTGTTTACAAGAGCTCTGGAACGAGAATCCAAGCCTGTTATCCCAAAGTACAAAATACAACCAAAGCCTCGGAGCAACAATGCTTTAAGAAAGATGCGAAAATTAATTTTCATACACCAAATTTAAACAAGCATTGGCATAGCCAATAGGTCTCGCCTTTGGGACCTTACAAGTTTTTAGCCATGCAACCGTTGCATAACTAAATACTTATAAGGTCCCAAAAGCGAGACCTATTGGTTATGCCAAGCAGCCAGGTGGCCGTGAAAGTGAAAGTAATCGCGGTAAAAGCGGCGTGCGCGCCCGCGCACATGCACTGTAGCTCTAGGCTGGCCTGGTAGCACTTTTTGAAGCCCTCTCAATAAGTCTCGCCAGACCAGCGCATGCGCTGGGTCAGGCGAGACCTAAAAATGCTACCTTAAACGGTCTCTCCATAAACGAAGGAAGTCATTGTCACTGTGTTAAATGTGGTATGAAAATATATAGAATTTACAGATGCAGGAAGGAATCCTAATTTCAGCTACAGTAAATGTTAAGACAAGATAGGAACTTTTGCTTATCAGGTCAACGTCATCTCTTAGCAAGAAAAGAAATATCAATCATTACAATGTACCGAACAGAAACAAATCTCAGCTCTGGTTCAGAAGATTTCAATTTCAATAAAATCATGTGACCGGCAGACCACAAGAAAGCAACTTATTAGAAGTTATCAACACCTTGATTTAGGATTACCACTAAATGAAAAGCAGATATGTAATATGTAATTTCCTATAATTGTTATGCAAGACTATACAAATTCACAACAAAAGGATGTTAAGGAATTTGATTTGCACTGTATTAATTTCCACTCTTCACTCCTCCAATATATATGTATATATATATATATTACCTACTGGCGGTCGCCAGTAGGTAGTTATAGTTAGGACCACGTTTCCATAGGAAATCCGCAACATTCTATTTTGAAGAACTTTGGCGCCGGTCGACGAATCCTCGCAAATTTTTCAAAATAGGTGGGGCGCTACGCTCCGCTCCTACCCTGAAAGTCTTGGGGGGATTCGTCAAGCGGGGGCTGAGATAAAAGGGGGTCCCAAAACGCGTTTTTCCCATGCATTTTTCCATAGGACCTTTAGACAGGGCTACAGCCCGAACGGCTGAACAGAATTACTAGAAATTTGGCAGAGAGGTAGTCCTCAGGTCAAGGAAGTGCCTTTTGTAGGTTTGGTGTAAATCTGTTCAGTAGATTCTGAGAAAATAGCCTTTAAATCAATATATATATCTGAGCCAGCTTACGGTGCGCTTACGGTACGCTTACCGTACGCGTACGGTGGCGTGCGCGAGCGCGATTCTGATTGGCTCTTAGATCTTAGTAAACATTCGAATCGGCCGAAACCAGGAAGCGGCGGCCGCCATTTTCTCTCTCGCACTGAGAGTGATGTTTAAAATATAAAGCACAAAAACATGTAAAGGGGCTGTTTAGACAGCTCCCACACACATAGCAATGTTGAGGGAGTCCCCAAAGATCCCCCAAGGCCAAAAACTGAATTTTTATTTTTTCGCTAATTTCGCCGATTACGCTTACCGTACGCGTACGGTAAAAAATTATAAAAAAAAAAAAATTATCCACACTCTCCCCACCCCATGTGCAATTGGTGCCCGAAGGCCACCAATTGTGCATGGCTTATCATAGATGAGTTAAACTAAAATATTAAAAAAAAAATAATAAAAAAAAAAATTATCCACACTCTCTCCACCCCGTGTGCAAATGGTGCCCGAAGGGCACCATTTGTGCATGGCTTATAGCATATACGAAAAATTAAAATATTACCTTTCAAAACGAAGTGCATCATATGTCCTCCATGTGCGCACGGTGCGCGAAGCGCATCGTGCGTACATGGCCCATCTAGCGTATCGTGGGCACGCGGTGCGCGTAGCGCACCGCGTGCCCACCATGCGTGCACGGCACTAACTGCGTAAAGTGTGCGAAGCACACCGTGCGCGCACGGAACGAACTGCGTTAAGTGGGCGCGCACGCCACGAATGGCGTAAAGTAACTTAGCATTTAAAAAACCGTACAAATTCACTGAAAAAACCATAGGTTTCACACACGTTATAGTTAGGAATTAGCATGTAAAAAACCTTGCAAATTCACTGAAAAAACCATAGGTTTCACACATGTTATAGTTAGCGGAAATTTTACTGATAAAAAACCAATGAAATTCCCCCGTTATAGTTAGTGCAGGCAACTATAACTCACGCGACCGCAATCTTCTGCTGATGACATATGTGTCTTTATGAAAAAAAAATATTTGTAATATATGTATAGCTAAAAATGTATGGAAGAAGACATGGGCAAATAAGTGTCTAAATACAGTATTAGCATCAGCAGAGGATTGCGGTCGCGTGAGTTATAGTTGCCTGCACTAACTATAACGGGGGAATTTCATTGGTTTTTTATCAGTAAAATTTCCGCTAACTATAACATGTGTGAAACCTATGGTTTTTTCAGTGAATTATATATATATATACTGCTAAACAGAATAGAAAACCTATGGTTGTGTGAAAAGCACAGAGGTTAACAAATGCAAGCAATTGCATGTTTCATATTTACAGCTTAAACCCACTTAACAACTCACCAGGGGACAGAATGCTAATTAAAAACTACCAATGATTTTCCAAGATGTACCAGTTCTTTCAGGTTTGCAATTAGTGGATAAAGAAAATCTTTGTTAAATTCTTCGGTGTTTTTGCACATCCTAATCATACTAAGGGCAGCATACAGCTGCAGCCATTCCCTTTGAAAACAAATCTACAATAGAGTAGACATGTAAACACATGAATAATCGCAATGCAAGAGATCAAGTAGAGTTTTGATTAAATATCTTGCAGAACAATCATTTGTGATCTCCAGAATCAAGCAATAAAACATTTAAACAAAGATCCAAATATGTAAAACCACACAAGGTGAGACTCTATTCTTAGTGTACCTCTGTGAATTCAATGGCAGACAGTTATTGTAAAAAAATCGGGTTATTAGTTGTGGAGGATGTGAGGCCAATGCAAATAATAGGTCCTCAATGTCCCCTTAATGGGAAACAAGCACCCCACTGTAGCACTTGACTCCCTCAGGGTAGCGAAAAAGAGCACTCGATGGCCTACTCAGAGCAGGTGGTGTGGGCTAGTAATCACCATTTGATGGCATGCAATAATATTTATTTATTTTATTTATAAAGTTTTATATAGCGCAAACTAAACCTTTTGAGGGTATCGGAGCGCTTTACAAAAGTTACATCAAAAGAAAAGTTGAGCACTAGTCACATAGAAATGAGTAGCTAACATGAGATTGTATATGTTGAAGGATCTCGTTGAAGGTTCAGAGTGTGTTAGTCATTCTCGCTTAGGGTTCATCGCGAATCCTGGCAGGTGAGCAGCGTCTGGTTGGTATCAACTCGCAACAGGGCTGGAATGAGGAGAGAGTTTTACTCATTAGAAGTAGTTAGACTTCTTTTTTGAAGGACGGGGTGGAGGGGTCCGTTCTGATTGCCGTGACAGGGCATTCCAGATCCTAGGTGCTAGGCCAGGGAAGGTGCGTGTGTAGGTTTTCTTTTTCCTAAAGTTTTGCGGTTTCAATTGCAGGGTGTGGGTGCTTCTTAAAGTTCTGCTATTGCCTGATAATTCCAGTTTATAGGCTAGATACTTTAGTGTGTTGAAGTGCAGTGCTTTGTATGTCATTCATGCAATTTTTAGCTGTGATCTTGCCTCATAAGGGAGCCAATTCAGTGCCTTTAGATCAGGGGTGATGTGATTGTTCTTTTTGGAGCCAGTGATGAGTGTTGCAGCCGTGTTGAGTGAGGCTCTTAAAGGAGCCAGACTGGATCTCCGGAAGCCACATAGGGTTGCATACCCATAGTATAACTAGAGTTTGAAAGGCTATTTTTAGGTCGTTGTCGTTGAGGAAGGGTTTTATTTTTCTGAGAATGCTCATATGAAAGTTGGCTCCTCTGGTGGCTGTGCTGATGTGTTCCCTCATGTTGAGATTCCTGTCAAGTATTATTCCCAGTGATGTTGTGGACTCGATAATGTGAGGTTTGCAGTTGAAGGCTGTTAAGTGTTAATAACACTCATAAATGATTGTCCAGTCAGCGCTTTTTCTTTGAGAAAGGAAAAGTACATTAATTACAGACACACTACTAAATAATACTTACAAATATAGACATCAGACAGATTGAGATACCTTTGGTGACAATCTGAAATCATATTTGACCCTTATAAGTAATGACCCTCTGCAATCACAACACCTATACCAAATAGAACATCACAACATAGAGGAGTGCTGCTTTAAGTAAACAGGTTTATTGGCCTTTGCAAAGGGTCATCAGAACAACATATAAGGCAGGCCAATTGGCTTTGTCAAGGGGTCACCAAAGTAAAAGACCAATACACGCACGTTAAAAATCAATGTTTTACCACTGAAATCAATTCCCATGTTTAAATGCAGTCATTGTTGTCAATAGAACATTGCAATGTTTATCGAAAATCACAGTCAGCAATATATTGTCAATAAAGCAGTGAAATTCAACATAACATGTGACTGTGTCTTTTGTACATTTAGGCCACATAAAATGCAGCCACAGAATTAACCACTAGAGGTTGCTGCACTCCCAGTCTGCAGAAAAAAAGTTGCAGACAAGGGAATGTTAGCAAATAAGGCAGAAACAGCCAAGGTGTTGTAGATTTCAAAAGCCAAGAAATTTAGGGTCAGTTTTCAAATTCACCCTGGGGGAAGCCGCTGCATTCTCTACCACTCCCACAGTGTTTAAAATTCAAGTTGGTGGTGACCCGGCTCATTTTGGCGTAACTACGAACCATGAAAGGTAGGCCAAATGAGGCCTGCAGGGCATTATGGAGTGCACCCTCCGTGGAGCATTTTCACCAGCCCTCCTAGCCTTGGAAGGACTGCACTCTGCAGGGAGCTGATTTCAGTGACTCCCTGCACCAACCATGTCATCTGCTGTGCTCTCCACAGATTCCATGGCCTCCTGGGGTCACTTGTAGGTAGAGTCTTCAGTGCAGGGTACTTGTCTTTCCAGCTGGTGTTGCAGCTTTCACAGTCCAGGTCCAAAGTCTTGCTCTGTTTTATGTTCTGAGGTGTACAAGTCACGATATTGTTCATCAGAACCTGATGGATGTTCTGGCTCTAGTAGCACTGAGTGAATATATCCAGGTGGAGACACCAGATACTAGGCTCAGTGTCCCACATCGTTGATACAAAATAAAACTCCAATTGGGGGGAACGTCACTAGGAATATTAATGTTTTGTTTGGGGAGGATTTAACATACGGTTACGATATTCTTTTTGCCAAAAACGGATTGGCCACCTGATTTCGTAATGGATTGCCCCAATGGAGAAACAGTAATTTACCTGCTTTTTCGACCTCATTCCAGAATCATTTAAACATTCATTCACCAAGAAGTGGGCATTAGTACTTGCTCCCACGTTATTAAGCAATCATGATATAGAACCAAATAATTAGTCTTAGGGCCTGATTTAGACTTTGGTGAATAAGTTACTCCATCACAAACTTGATTTCCAGTCCACTGTATTTGAAGTGCCATTGGATATAATGCACTTATAACACAGTGGACAGGATATCCGTCACGTGTGTGACTGAGTAACCCATCTGCCAAACTCTAAATCAGACGCTTAATTTGGAATGTGTTAGTTTGACTGTTGCCAGCTACGGAATGTTGTCCACTAGTCCTTTTTAAAATATAACAATGGTAGGTAGCTTGTGCAGATGAGAGCATCTCTATTGTAGTGAAGATCATTGTTATTTACTACCATGGATATGACTAGATGGCCTAATTAGAAGCCCTCTTTGCACTAATTTAAGAGACACCTATTTTTCAAATTATGCATGTAGGAAAGTCTTTTTGTTGTTTAGTCTAATACATTTTATTTAATATATTTGGATCTAAATTTCTGCAATTATGACCCTCTCAACAGTAGGAGGCTGCTAACTACCCTCTCACTGGAAGTGACACCCCCTATAAGAGTGTAACTGTAGGTAAGTAAATATTTATTTGCAGATTAATTCAAATTATTGAAATATGAATAAAATATCTTGTTAAAAAAAAGCTTTATGGATTAAAAGTTGTTCATAGTTATAATTTCATTACATTGTAAAAAAAGAAAAATGGCCCATCAAGTGCTCTGTGCGTAGATACAGCTGTGGGATTAGACATTTATTTAACAATAGTTAAGGGTTTGAGCACAGTTCAACTAGTGGTTGGGGGGATCGATTTTAGTAAGTTGTTAACTTGTAGAAGAAACTTGGCGGCCCAACAGGAAAGCTGGATTGATTAGCTGTTTAATAATGTCAGCACTGCACAGTGGCATGATTTTATATTGAGTGCCCGAATGGGGGGGCAAAGTAGTTTTCGCCTTAAAACGTTCACGGCCGGGCAGATGCACAAGAAGTGTAGTAGGCTTTTGTCAGATTGACCACAAAGATGGCAGAGAAGATTCTGCCCTCTTGGTTCCCAGGGCGGCACCTGATCTTTTGAAGGAAAGGCTCCCATTCGTATTTTTATGAAAAAGTGCTGGATGGTTTGGACAAATATGGCACATAAGGTATGGTTGGGGCCCCAACTGCTGTAAGTTTGCAAGACTGACCAGCTGTGTTTTTTTTCTGCCAGTTCCGCTTTATCCATCAAACACGATTTTACTTTGGCAGCTTTGTTGGCAATTTATTTTTAATGCTGCATGGCTAATGTTTAGCTCCCGAGCAGCCTGTAAATTGAGGGATTACAAAACCTGGCAGAGCACAGTTGCCCAGCTGTTTTTGGTCTTATGTTGGCTTTCCATTTCAGACCAGCACAAGGCAGCCAATGACTCAGGTGTAGCTGCTCTCATCTTCCAGCACAGTTTGAGTAGGGAGGAGGCCATTCTCACCAGGAACTAGTGATGGATCCCAAATTCCAAGCGCACTTGAGCTTGGCAGGTATGCCGTGGTATACGGTAGATACTTTTAAGTATTAAGAATTTCTGCGTCTTTAACCTTCGGGAGTTCTGAGCCATAGGTCAATGATGGTAAAAATTTGGCACTAATAAGTTGCAGTAAGTATGATTGAGAAGAACTTCCCATTTTTTTGTTTATTAGGATAAGGGCAAAAAAATATTTATTCGCTAAGGCCCTTCGTTGGGCTAGATGCTTTTTGAAATTTAATCTGGAGTCCAGTACCACCCCTAGGTATTTGTATGTGTTCACCTGTTTGGCAACTTCTCATTTCAATTTGAAATTTTGCTGTCTGTTTCTTGGCATGAAGCAGATGATTTTAGTTTTACTGTAGTTTAGCTTCAGGCCTAAAGATTCAGTTATGCTATATAGAGTGGTTATTTGACGCTGCAAGCTGATGGGAGTCTGGCTGCATAAAACAATGTCGTCTGCGTATTGTAGGCAGCGCACTGATCTTTGTGCGAGTTTTGGCGGATCGCTCGAAACTTCAGATAGCAGGTTGTCCAGGTCTACTGTATAGATATTAAAAAGGCAAGGGGTTGAGAACACATCCCTGTTTGAGACCAATGGATGTGGGGATCTTTCTGCTCATTCTATCGCCCTTGCCCATTTTGATTTGTACCCAGGTATCGGAGTATAAATTGATAATGGCTTCGAGAAGGTGTGGAGACACTCCTCATCGGGCCATTTTCGCCCATAAAAGGTTTCTCAGAACTGTGTTTTAATGTTGATTTTAAATCGACAAAGCAGGTGTATAAGTGTCAGGCCTTATAGGTGGCTTTTTCGGTCATGAGAGTGAGAGCCAGGAGGTTAATGGTTGTGCTCATGCCTGCCCGGAACCCCATTTGTGTAAATGGGAATTTTCTTTTTAAAATGATGCCCATGCTTCCAGGTCTATCAGGAGGTTGGAGGTGTTAAGTTTTGCGTCAACATCGATCAAGGTAATTAGCCTGTAGTTTGCCGGATTTGTCAGAGAACCTGATTTAAAGATAGGGTGAAGAGCACTGCCTATCCATGACGGTGGAATTATGTTGGTGGTAAATGCCAAATTAAATAGGGGGGTGAGATACGATGCCCAGAAGGCCTGGTCGTATTTAAATACCGCATTGGGGAGACAATTCGGTCCTGTTGTGGATTTACCTTGGGCAATGCGCCCTTAGGGGTTACACCTTTTGGTGTGGTGCTATAGGTGCATTTCTCAGGATGGACTACCTCAAAGAACTCTATCCAAACCGATTCTAAAATGCCAGCATTGTGATGGAAATGGCAAGGGTGTTGATTCCTGCCCAAAAATGTTTACTGGATTATGTTTTGCTTATATGTAGCAGCTTAATCCAAATGTTTTCCTGATAGGATCTTTTTGCAGCCCAGAGTGCCTTCTTATAGGCACGCCTTAGAGCCTCCTCTGTGATGGAGTGGCTAGGCATTGAGTTGTTTTTGCGCAACTGTCTAATTTTCCTATTAGTTTCCGTTTTTTCTCCCCGGAGTGGTGCGGCAAATCATAGATTTAAGCGTGTGTGAAATGTTTGCTGGCCAGTTGGTGACCAGTTCTGTTGTGAGAAGTTCCCAGTTGGACCACGTCACCTGTTGTGTAGTGTTTGATTGAGAAGTGAATGTAATGATGAAGTTCATAATGGCGGCTGCCATCCTTCCATTCCAGGCAAGACACTTTAGATTATAAGTACTGGAGTAAGTAATTAAGTCATAACTTTCTAGGACTCTTGATAGATGTATAAGATATTTGACCTGCTAAGAAAGGGGACACTTTCTATTCTTGGGATTATGGAAAAAGATCAGATTTTGTCGGAGGACTCTGAGTCTACAAGTGCGTAATCTAAGATGGATGTAGTTTTGCTGGAACACCTTGTGAACGTAGCCGGGTGGTCTTATTGAAGGCAACCGTTGAGAGCATACAGGCCAATTGCTTCTAGAGCTGTGATGCACAATTTCCAGATGTCTGCAATTATGGCCCTCTGAACAGTAGGAGGCTGCTAACCACCCTCTCACTGCAAGTGTCATCCCATATACGATTGTAACTGATAACATAATTTGTCTTTTGGGAAGTTTTGGTAGGGCCTTGAGAAAAAAGGCTGCACTTGTGGTAGAGAATTCAAATAACATGCATCGGGCACTACAGGGGCTTAGGCTACCCACATGTGGCATTCCTAACATTGCAAATTAGCTGTCAAGGACGACCAACTTTAGGTTTCCTATAGTTTTCTATTAGCACATTTTGCCTTTTCTGAAAAAAAAATTATAATTATGGATCTCAGTAACTAATTTTTGATAATGGATTGTCATTTGAATCAATGTTTTTATTATTTTTGCTGAATTGTCTAGGCATGTTGTCCAATTTCTTTACCTTAATAATGTCTTGGTACTTTTGAATAAAACATATGCATTATGTATTAGAGAAGAATTCCCGCTTTTGAGATGCTATTAAGCATAAGTAGAAGATTTCCCACAGAATCTTGTTTTGATATTCAGGCAGTAAATTGTTGAAACATGTGGGTGCTCAGTCAGACCTCACTTAAAGACTGTAGACTTTCTTTCCAATTAGTAATTAATCTAGTTTTCTATAATTCAGTTTAATACAGGATCACTGTGCTGTTAGAGAAGGCAACATTCAGGCTTTTAAAAGTTCCCAATTTATAGTGCATGGACAGAGGATAATGACAGGACTCCAGACAAGTCCCTGGATACCAGCACTAGTTCTTAACAGTAACATGTGTGTGAAATTAAATATACTATTACTTTTTCAAAGTAAGGGTTAGGATATGGACCTAAGTTAGGGAGTGGGTTAGAGCGCCCTGTCATCTGCTCTACAAGAGATTAAAATCTGCCAGATTTGATAGAAGCATATGAATTAATGATGAGTACTTAATACAAATGTTTCAAAAAATGCAATTATTTGTTTGATGGTGTGTTATTCAGTGCCCTAAAATATAAAGCACTTAAGTCGCAATAAATGTAATTTTAGGTGAATTAATTGGTGGCACAAATTATTTTTACAGGGGTCTCAAACTCAACAAGAAATTACTGAGCTGCAACACCTTAATTTGATTTTAATATTCACGTTTTTCAAAGAGGCTCTATAGACTGGTTAACAGTCTGTTTCTCTGTAAAAGACCTGAACTGAGCAAATTGAAAAGAATAACAAATAAGCTATGGAACCACTGAAAATTGTTCTAGCAAAAGTGAAGACTGTACTATCTGGGATCTAATGATTTGTGAGCAAGTAGTTTGCAGGATGGAGTAAATATATTCTTACCGCTTTTCTCCTTTTATCAGTCAAGCAATAGAAACATGGAATAGACCTCACCCTTAATGTTTAATTAATGCACATAGTGAATGAGCTGTAGATAGGGTTTGGTTTCTTCCATAGGGCATAAGTGGCACTCTGAAAAATATGTATGCTTTGCAAAATTAAGGAAGCATAGCTCATAGATCTGTTAAATTGGTGTATCTCTTGAAAAGGGTGGGTCTGATTAGTCACTGGTATTTTGGCATAATGCTGCTGAAAAAAGAAACGGGCAAATACTATTCCCGACAGTGTGACTTATCCAATGGAGGTATCTTTTTCTTTAAAAGAAGTCATATTAGAATTAAATGAAAGTAAAGATCGAAAAGCCCCAGGACCCGACGGGGTCCCCGTCGATATCTACAAGTATAATATTGACCTATGGGCTCCACTACTAACTTGCGTTCTCAACGCAACTTCTTCGCTAGGCCTAATTAAAAGCTGGACCGAGTCCATCATGGTCCCCATTTATAAAAAAGGCAATAGACAGGATCCTTCCTGTTACAGACCAATCTCTCTATTAGATTCATTGGGGAAAGTAGCGGGAAGGATACTCCTGTCGCGATTACAAACTTGGGCCAAAGAAAAGAACGTATTATCAGACCTCCAGTTAGGCTTTCGGGAAGGCTTAAGCACAATAGACCAGGGATTTAACCTGGCCATTATGATGGGTAAATACACGAAGGCGCGGAGAGGGAAACTACACTTGGCATTTGTAGACCTCTCCGCGGCCTTCGATTGTGTTTCACATAAGAAACTATGGAATATACTGAAAGAATTGGAGCTAGACCCATCCCTAATTAACTTCCTGAAAGCCCTATACAGTAATGCTACAGCATGTGTCCGATTCGGCACCACAGGCGAATGCACTTCGTCATTTCAGGTGAATAGAGGGGTAAGACAGGGGTGCGTCCTGGCCCCGTTTCTCTTCACATTATATACAAATGGTCTTGAAATGGCACTATTGGAAGGAAGCCAGGACGTCCCCCCAAGTGCATATGAATTCGGCAAACAGACGCATACTGGCATTGCTCTATGCGGACAATGCCGTAATTCTGGCAAGAACCCCATTAGCTCTGCAGCGCGCACTAGATTCTTACAATACCTTCATGCTAGATATACACTTAAAGATAAACGTCACAAAAACATACGTGATGAACTGCAGAAAAGGCAGCAAGAAAGGATAGGATTTATTCCTAAATGGGAGCAAATTGGCTAATACTTCCACCTACCCTTATCTGGGAATATTAATAGACGACAAGGGCACTTGGGGCCAAGCAATTAACTCAAGAAAACTCCTTTTTATGAGAGCCACTTCAGCCCTTGTCAATTTCTCACAAAAACTGGGTAAAAGAACACCCCCAGAATTAATAAAGATCTATAACGCTAAGTGCACGAGTGTAGCAATGTATGGGGCAGGGTTATGGGGCCATCGCAACGTTTCTGTGATACAGAAAGTGGAAAATGCATTCCTTAGATATTTATTAGCTGTGCCAGATTCTACTTCTACATATGTCTGCCACGCTGAGCTAGGAGTCCCTTACATAACGGATATTATAAAAATCCAGCCAGTGACCCTGTGGCATCGCATCTGGAAGTCACAAAGCAACAAACTTAACCAGGCAGTGCTGCAGGACGCACTGAAGCTGGGTTCCTCACTTGACATAGAATGGATTAGATACATAAGGGACTTTATGACAGACATAGGAAAGCCCGAATATTTTTTTAACCCAGCCTCAATCTTAGGTGTTTCAGGTAAAGAATTCAAGAAACTATGCTTGCACCACATGGAGGGGCTGAGATTTGCGAGTGAAGCGACAAAACCCACTGTCCTCTCAAATCTCATGCTAACCTCCTTCCCCGGCATGCAATCGTACCTACAAAACACCATACAGGGCTACGATAGATTCGTCCTTACTCGATTCAGGCTGAACATTTTTCATAGGTTGGTCACCTTTCCATCGGTTAACGATTGGTCCAAGATTCTATCTACCTGCCCTTGTGATGACTCATCCCAACAATCAACAATTCATGTCATCCTGTTTTGTAAATTTTATAATGATCTGAGGAAAAAATGGATAGTCCCAATTTTAAAAATATGGGGCATCCGACAATGTCGCCCTGCTTTTATGGCCCTCCAATGTCTTGACAATTAATGCATAACTCTAAATGTTATTCCTTTTTTAAAGAATCTTATTAAATGTCGGAATAATCTGGATTTAGACCACACTGACAACCAACGATAGGCTGTTTTTTTAATGTCATTCATTGAAAACTCATGTATGAATTTCAATGCCCTGTCTGCTAATTAGCATTAGGATCACTGAGCTTAAGAATTAAATAACATATTGTATACTACTCTCTGATAATCTATCCTGTAACTCGGAAACCAAACCTAAAAGATATGTTCCAGCGAACGAGTAAATGCTATATGGTTCTTCTATTCCATGTCTAAATTTTACTATAAAAATCATGATACAATCTATATGACTCTGAGACGGATATCACTAAAACATAAGGTATCCTACGATGATTTGGGATTTTCCCTCAACGCATCCTAATTCTGCTAATGGTGGCTTTGCTTTTCCGTCTTTCAGAGCTAAAAAGAAAATTACAATCTATGACCATGTAAAGAAAAATGATAACAAACTGACTAATTTCCATTTCCATGATTGTGATTTTGCACATATTTTTTGAAATGGTCATATCGAAGATTTTTAATCTACATGAGTTTTTGTACAGAAGAAATGCTTAATTGTCTAAACGCGGGCGGCTCATTTATGACTATCCAATGAAAATGATAACAAATCGATTGATTTCTTTTTTGAGATTGCGATTTTGCACAGATTTTGTATTGTATTTGTTACACTGGTCATTTTTAAATTGTATCTCTTTTTTAACTCATGTGTGTTTATACAAATGTTTACATGTTAAATTGTTTATGCTTTTATGGTTTGCAAATTATCTTACTGAATAAAGCTTATTCTGATTCTGATTCTGATTCCGTCAGTACCTGTGACCCTTTGTGTACTCTCAACCATCCCTACATATTTGGGTTCATTGATACATACATCTTGCAGCATTAATAGCGTACTACATCTAAAAAGAATGCAGTTATGATAGGTTTTAAGAATAGCAAGCTATAAAAATATAGAAATATAGGAATTGAACAATTAATATTACTGCTGTCTATGGAGACCTGAACCAGAAAGCCATCAAACAAAGTAAAACCATATCTTGCCACATATGACTTTCTTAAATCTGCAAAGGGATTATAAGACAAACATCACTATGCATAGTGTGATTAAGTTGGTAATCAAAAACATGAATAAATTACACTGAAAGCGCTTCTACTGACATGGCAGGAGTACTTTGAGAAAATGTCAGTATCGGGTGGGCCAAGTGCCATGGCGATCACTCAACATTGTTTTTGTTTTACAAAAACAAACCCCCTATAGAAGGGGTTGGTTTGTTTTTCTGAAACACAACAGCAATAGTCTGTCCCAATGTGCTGGGAGTTTTCTCCAAATGTTTGGGGGTAATTGCAGTTTTTTCAAGTGTGGGATCACTCTTCTTTGCATGGTGAGCCAAATCAGTAAAAACAGTGTCACTAGGCCCGTCCAAAGTAGAACAAGCTACCTAAAATTGGAAGGTCAGTGGTCCTGTGGTGGATGAACTGTCTGCTAGGGGAATTCTATTTGGGAGCCAGCTAAAGATCTGTCATTGAAAACTTAGCAGTACCTCCAACTCAAAACAAGGTGTGGAAGAGTGAGTGCGGCAGGATGAGATGTGCCGATGTACGGAAGATGCTATTTTCTACTATGTTCTAAATAAGACCCTAAGTTTAAAGTTTTATATAAATCCAGATATATACCAATACTTTCCATCTCAGAATTATCATTTCAGACAGAGCCAAAATTACTCTGCAAGGTACACAATCAGGTCAGGTTTTTGGGATTACCATTGACTGTTTAGATCAATTTTATGTAATTTACCTATATTTCCCTATATAACAATGAGGTCTACAAAAGTTCTTGCTCAGACAAAGATATGGCCTAGAAGGAGCCACTGTTGGTCCGATGTATATTCTGTCTGCTAACCATGCATTGCTCTCTGTGTTCTCAAACACCAGAGTACTCTGATGCTGTTGAGATGAGGCTTCAAATGTTACACAAGAACCCAGTCTAAATTAATCACTAGAGGACTATGCGATCCGTTTTTTTCATCTAGCTCTTCTTCCTACATCTAAGACGCACAACATTTTCTGTCATTCAGGTCTGACTTGAATAAAATAAATATACTGTCAGGTTTTTAACTTAGGCTAAAGTGTGGTTGGCTTAAAAATGTAATCCTTTTATGGTAAACTGTCCCACAATTTATCTCCAAGGAAAGCAAAAAGAATTCAACTTTGCATAGGTGAATGCTAACTCTCCCCTCTTCCAACCCCCTCCCCCCCCCCCAATTCCCCATCTCCCGCCCCTGGTTCGCATTGAGCACCTGGGGCGGTATCATACATACAGCGCATTTTCCTTGTTTGTGCCGGACACACCTTTTAAGAAGTGCGCCGGCCCAAACAAGGAAAATGCGCCATATTAGGATGAATGGGCTGTCCCCAGGGCAGCAATAAACTCACATAGCCCTAGGAACAATGCATTCATGTGAAAAACGGAGCAGCTGCTTTGAAGCCGCTCTGGGTTTTTCTGTGCAGGCGGCAACCTGCCTGCACTTTTCAAGGGGATTAGAGATCCCCTTGAAGGCAGGTGCAGTGACTGCACCCACCTGCAAGAGGATGTCTGGTTGGGGGTCCAAGGGACCCCCTTTTCCCCTCCAGGGGGGATTCCATTAGGGCATGTACTGGTGCCTCCTGACTGCTCCTTTGCCTCTGCAAATGCCTCTATGATACGGCGCGGGTGCCGAGGTGAAGGGATTCCCTCATGTGCATGGGTCTGTGACACCATAAAAATGAGGGAACACCCTCTGATGCTAGCACTGGTGCTTTATGTGCACCAGCGCTATCTGTATTACAGAAGGGGATGCGCGAGGGTCTGCGATCCCTTCTGTAAATCCAATGTGCCCCGGGGGTGAGCAAAGTGGGTGCAAATGCCCGTTGTGTCCCAGGGCACTTCTGTAATAGGGCACCAGGAGTTTCTTTCAGGTTTTTTTTCAGCAATATAATGAAATGCTCTTTGTGCCTAGAAAAACTAGCTATGGGTATGGTATTCAAAGCCTTGGACATTCTAAGAACAGAGATTTACCCTATTTTACATCTGACAAGAAACTGTGGATATCCATTGAATATGCATGGTCAGATACAAATGATCAAGTTTTTACAATGTTTTTGACTCTATAATCGACAAATGTGTACATCATTCTATTACAAAACGTATTGTCTTCTAACAATGTGTTATTCATGTTGAAAATTAAAATCTATACTCAAATAGAGCCTACTCAGATTAAAGCATGTCACTTTTTCTCACATTTCTTTGAAATCCATGACTAACCCTGTGTTTATGGAAAGCCATTTTCATTTGCAATTTCAATATAACAAAGACACATGGAATCATTTGATTTTAAATGACAAACTATTATGAGCTGAGAATAAATGTCATAAGGCAAAGACACTGAATATGTATCAAGTAGTTTGGCATGTGTATACAATTTCCTATCACTTATTATTTATACAGCATGAATAAGCTATCTTTAGCATAATGTTGCAGAAATGAAAGACATTCTTTTGAACATAGCAAGGGAACCTGCACACATACCTTATTTGGTTTTTATCAATTTCTTCAATCACACGTTGTCTTTTCTAACCTCTCCCTCATATCTCCGCTTCTATTCTTCCCATAAGTCCTTGAATACTTTGTCTACAACAAGCTCACTAGCAACCAATCCTCTAACAATCTCAATGTCCCCACTACTATCAGGCTTAAAACCTGTGCACTCCAACAACAGAAACCTCACTCATGTCCAATCAACACCACAATACATTTTCCTTTCTCTACATCCTGTTCGACCAATCTGCTGCATTCGGTGCTCAATGCTGCTCTACAATTTTACCCCCCTTACTAAGTAAGGGACCCCACTTGAAAGGTTCATTTTCTGCCTCCCTAGGAGCTCCTTCTCACACTTCTTGTGTTTTGATCTGTTCCCGGCCATTGCTGTGTGCCTCACTCAAGGCTCACTACCTGGTCTCCTATGTTTCTCACTTTGCAATTCTTTCCTGGATCACATCATCGTACCCTTCAGTCCTTCAGCCACTTGCATCACTTGCACACTGGGGTTATGCTGAAAGATTATATAGCACAACTAAAGCCCACATGGGGCTTTTACTTCTCTGCGAGCAAATCTATCACGCAGACATAGCACAAACTCAGAACCGGACGGACTGATCAGCTAATTTATAAATGTGGATTTTCAGCAGTTTACAGCTTCTAATATGATTCCGCTCCAATCACAGATTAACATGGAGGCTTTTCCAGGCCTTGGTTAACAGCATGAAAACCTCTCCAAACTCTTTCGTACCCATCTAACTATAGGTACTTCTACCTATACTGCATTCCCTGATTTTAAGGCAATCAAAGGGTAACACCAGTTAAACCTGTCTGCAGCAAATCCCGGCACATCACATATAATGCCCAATTTATAAAATGAAAAGACTTGAATGTGATTTGCCTCTTTACTGGGAGCCATAAAAGTGACAAAACTGCACAAGAGACATGGTCTCTCCTCTTTATACATATCACACCCTGGACCACTACATTTTGCAACCTTGAAATTTTGTCAGCAAATACATTTTTAGACACAGGTATGTAATATTGAAATAGCCTAACCTGTTGACACCTACATCTTTTTGCACTTGCCCTTTCTCACTTCTGCATTACAAACCAAAACTACCAAGGGCGTTACAGCTATCTGTTGCTAGGTGGCACTGCACTCTCTCATGCCAAAAGCTTCTAAAACAGATATTTGACTTCTTCTCAGCACCAACATCTTCACCCTCTTTGTTTCACTCAAATCTTTCCTCCACAAACATTTGACTCCCAGACTCCAGAGTTCTAGAAACCTTCTGCTCATTTTGATTGCCAAATGAGGATGGATTATGAATGAGAGTCTTATCAGCTGCTTAACATAAAACAATTCTTCTCATTCCATTCAAAATCACAAAAATTCTCATTATCACAATCGGGATTAATAAAAAAGATTAAAGTATCAACAGAGGTAACATTTTTATAATTGAGTGCTTTACTCCATTTAATGCCACCACCCACCTCCCATGCCATTTCAATGTTTGTTAGTTCTCTACCAACAGCAGAGCCAAATTTACACTATTTTACCTTGCATTCGCCAATATGAGTGGCATGTCTCATATTGGCGAATCCGAGGGCAAATCAAATTCTTTCCATAGTTCTGCTAACCTTGTCCTACTTGCACAACCTCTTGTGGTGCCCACCCTCCCTGCTTCTCATTCCATTTTTGTATATTCAGTTTTCTTAGCTGCCTTTACTTTATGTATCTTCCCCCTTGAGTTTAAGCCAATTCAATTCTTACCAATCTTTAATGGAGACCTAAAATATGATATATGATGCTTTAAATCTATAGCGCTGGCATGGGCTTAATTGCATGTCTGCCTGACGTTTACAAGTAGTGCTATTCCCCAATATAACGTATACATATGAATACAGGTTTTATTCATTTTGTCTTATTTGAAAAATGTCAGCTAAGTTGTATGACTTCACCATCCTTCCTTTGACAAAATGAGGCCTAAGACCCATATTTCAATTCCACACTTTAAGGAGAGATACCATTTATTCTTATTTTGAATCCTATCTCCTGAAACATATTCTCAAGCACCACATTTCTGTTCAAAATACCTTCTTTACCTATTTTTTTTTATCATATCAGAACAAAAAGCACAGCAATGCGGTTCATTCAAAAAGACACAATCAGATACAAAGCATACATATATGACTGTGCATACATCAATAACATTGTGACTCATCAGTCTATTGTATCTTCAACATGATTAAATAAATCATGCAATCTGGAGTCGCTACGGCGCAGTTCCACCGTTGGAGACAAACAAATGTCTCCCCTGTGTGTGCTACAAGCAGTCCACTTACGGTCCTATTTTTTAGGGCATCCTCTGTGTTTAAAAACTTCCTTTTCTGCAATCATGGCCCTGTCCATGTTGGCGGTCCAATTTCTAACACATGGCATATACCTCACACCGCATCTTTGTGCGATGTTTCGTTTTGCAATGGCCCATCCCAGCGAGACCCATGATTTCTCGGTCTGGTTGAGGTCAGTGGCATCCCAAATATTCAGCAGACAGAGCTTTGGAGATACCGTGAAGTTTTTACCCCCAGTGCTCTGTAATTGTGCGGGAACAGCTTTACAGTATATTTAGGCGACTGGACATTCCCAAATTGTATGAAAGAAGGTCACCTCCTGGTGACAGTGTCTGAGGCAAGAAGGATCAGTCCTCCTGCCCATCTTGACTAACACCCCCGTAGCGTTCAAAATGCCTTTGCTTGTAGCTAAATAACTAAACAAACTTGGCCCCAGATTTTCTAAAGTTCTGTGCTGGCACAACACGACACAACACACAGCGTCACTTTGCTTACAATTGTGCACAGGGTTAACCTTGATTTTGTCTTATGAGCAGCTATGCAAAGTTTAGTAAATATGGGCCCTTAAATAATTTGTGACAAATGTGTGCAACCTGAAGTGGCATGGCTCATCTTCCCATTGCATCTCTCAGGCTTTGGGATTCATACCATGGCCATGTTCCATAAAACTACAAAAGCATGATGGTTTATGGTTATCCCATCTGCTTTGGTCTTTGGCTCAATTTATGTTTTTGTATTAGCAGTTTGGAATCCTTGTGTGATTAGCAACCATGAGGCTTGTTCATATGTCTTATTCATGGCTTGCATTTTGTAAATTTTTAATTATGTACCTCAGTGCCAAGGCTAGTTGGCTTGGATGAAAATGGATTTCTGTCAGATAGCCTGGCTACTGAAGTCACTATTATTATTTTTTAAAGTAAATAAATGCAATACGCCTTACTCTCTTCGACTTTTTATGATGTGTGTCTGCTTATATCATCTGTTTTTAATATGTCTGCATTGATAAGAAGGATAATGTATTTTGGCTATTAAACGCAGATAGGTTAGCACATGTTGGTACCTCTGTGGAAGGGTGTAAAAACGATGGCTCCTACTCCTGCAAATTAGACTGATACCTTTCAGAGACGCCCCATTCCCCCAAGGCCTCTGAATATCTGTGAGATATGCTCAGCAGCCCTATTCATACTATGCAGGGGGGTGGCCATGAATTTATTTTACGCCCCACCGCACTTAAGACCTCGTCTTTGCCAGATGTGATGTCAATAAAACATCTTTGTTGCAAACAACAAAAAAAGTTGTTCAATAAGAATTTGGGGCAAATATGAATTACTCCATAAGCAACTTTAGTCACAAATATCCAAACACTGACCAAAATGTGTTTCGCAACATACATTGCTTCCTCAGACCTTATATATCAACATTTTTCATCATAATTTTGTTGAGCTGGTGTTGATTAAGTTCCAGTGGCAATAGAGGGGGTCCTATGCCCAAAAACCTGAGGTCTGATTCACAAAGAGCAACCACACTTGTGGTGGAGGCCACGCAATCGTGGGGGTGTCTCCATTATGAAAATTCTCATTGCAAAGAATCGGCCCCGAATGCGGAGACTCCCCCAAGACTGTAGGGCCTCCGCCATGAGTGTGGAGGTCCTTTGTGAATCAGGCCCTCGGTTTTTTAGGTTTTGATGAAGTGTTAATTACTGTGGACTACCATATCAGAAATTGGAACTTTACTAACCATAGGAGGACTTAATTTTGATGGAGCAAATTAAGTATATGAGTCCCTAAAGACGCAATGTATATCCCGAAACTCCCGTTTGCCCATGTTTGCATATTTGTGAATAAAGTGAATTAATTAATGAGTGCCTCTCATTCTTTTGGAGCAAAGGTCTGTGACAAGGTAGATGTTATAATGCAGTTATAGAGTTCTGATATCATGTTATGTGAGAATCACGTAACCACAACTTCTACTTACATGTCCTGCTCACTCTCGTTTTCGTCATGAACACATGCAGAAATAAAAAATACAGATGCACCACCTTTTGTGCAATGTTTAGTACAAATTGTCTGGAGATTTTCTGCTAAAACATTATATGGTCCGTGCATTATGGGACTGTGATATGATATCCAATGTCCATCTTCAAACACCTAGAAAACTGTCATGTTCATTTTATAGATATTCCTTTTAATCTTTTCGCATGCAAGACATTATGCATTAAGTTTCCTCAGATTCCAGGGGTAACTTATTTTGGATTTAAGTGATGTGAAAAGAAACACTAGAAATTAAAGTATACACTTCTTCTAACCCCAGGATACTGTTGCTATTTTACCCATATCAAATGGCAAGTAAGATCACGGAGCATAAACATGCAATACATTCAACATAAGGTCTGTGTTTTGAGATATTCTTTGAAATTTCATAAAGTGAGGGTTACATTTAAATCATCCAATGATTGACATTAATTGCCAGTGTTTTTTATAGGTCGAGCTTACTAGACAGAGCTGCTGTCTGGTTTCAAAAAACCTATTGTGGGCTTATCAAGAGCATACAAGGGTTTTTAGACTGCCCATTGCTTAGCACTGGCTGGCTTTATTGTCGCTCTCATTTGCTTGTTTCTTATTCAATGGTTTTCCTTGTCCCAGCTTGTCTAGCTGGTGCTTGTCCCTCCCCTAAAACATAATCTTTTTATCATCTCTTTGATTGGTGGACTTCTATCTTTCCACATCCTTTTTTGTGATACATTTTTTAAGGCTGACATCCAACACAAGAGACAGACTTATAGATCCCTGGTACACTTTGCCAAATTGGAATGGGCTTCTGAAAATTGGGAGAATTTAACATCCGCCCTAAAATCTAGAGATTCACGGAGATTTTGGTTGATTGTATCTACTGGCACAACCGAACCTCCTGCAATTGTAATTAATAACATTGCCCCAGAAGCCTGGGAAATCCACTTTGGCACTCTTTATAGGGGCCCGATGTCTGCCCTAGTGAGCCCATTATATGCAGTATCAAGCCAGGATCAGGTAATTTTTACGTTAACTGAAATCCAGCTTGCAATCTCCCAACTTCCTGCTGGGAAAGCACCAGGGTTGGATGGGGTACCAGGTGACTTGTACAAACACGAACCTAGATAAGCACCATATCTTACATTACTGTTTAATGCTATTCTTGATGGTTTGCCTGTCCCCTCTACATGGCTAGGCGCCGAAGTTGTGCCTATTTTCAAAAAAGGGTCCCCACTGTTGCCAGGGAATTACAGGCCTATTAGCTTGATAGATGTTGCACAAAAACTTTTCTCGAGGCTGATCCTGAATCGTATTATGGAATGGGTCGAGTCATCTGAGATTCTGAGCAACTACCAAGCTGGCTTCCGAAAGAGCGTTTCCACAACTGATCAGATTTTTAGGTTGTGTATGCTCTTCTGGAAAACAGTAAAGATAGAGGTGGGCTCCCTCTACACAGTCTTTGTCGATCTCCGCGCGGCTTTCGACTTAGTCCCCCGTACAAAATTATGGACCGTGTTACAAGATTTAGGCCTTCCAGGGCCTCTCTTGCACATACTGGTGCGCCTCCATACTAATAACTATGCGAGGGTAAGATGTGGTAGAGATGGTAGCCTCTCAGCCAGTTTCCCTGTCGAAAGAGGGGTAAAGCAGGGTTGTGTTTTGGCGCCCACGTTGTTTTGCCTTTATGTAAATGGTCTCATTTCTCATTTAAATGATGTACCTAATAGAGACGCTCCACGGCTTGCGGGTATTGGCATTTCTGCCATTATGTTTGCCGATGACACGCTGCTTCTAGCTAAGACCCCTATGGGGCTACAACGTGTCTTGGATGGTTTTGTATCCTTCTGTATCGATCGGGGGTTGGAGATCAACACGGCTAAAACCAAATTTATGATCTTCAACCCCCCTAGGTCCCTTCGACCTAATCCCACCATAAATGGAACCAGCTTAGAAAGAGTCCACACTTTCGAGTATTTGGGTCTAACTCTCAATGAGAAAATGACCTGGTCCCATCACCAGATAAAATCAAATGTAAAGTTAAATCAAAGGGTAGGGGGAATCCTGAAACTATGGAACCAATCCATGACTCATCCGATTGGTCCGCCTCTGGAAATTTACAAAATGCAGGCTCGTGGGGCTTTAATTTATGGCGGCAAACTCTGGGGCTTTGATTGTGCCCCTGAGATTGCCGCTACGGAAAACAAGTTCTTACGGAACTTGTCTGCCCTTCCATCTAGCACGCCGTTACTTCCCTTGAGGCTCGATATGGGACTGAGACCGATAAGGGAAGAACTTGGTGTGAAGCCTTTAACTTTTTGGAGGCGTCTCTGGACAACCCCTGAACTTTTGAGCTATCGCTCTGAACTTATGGAACTCTACCTTCATCCAGCTCTGGGCAAAATCCCATGGCTAAACTATGTCAAAAATGAATTTATTAAGCTGGGCCTACAGACCCACTGGACAAAACCCCTAGAGGCTTGTGCGACTATATCTCGTAAAGAACTTGTTGCACTATACCACAATTCTAATCTCTCGGCATCTCTTGCAAACGAGAATTTGGGATCAATGACCATCACTTTTTTAACCACTAAGGACCACTATAGATTGGAAACCGTCCTGAATGATATAAATCCTGTCACCCTGAGAAAACTATTTTTACAATGGCGATATAACGCACTTCCAGTTAGAGCACTCACCAGTAAATGGCACCCGCCTACCTCAAAAAATTGTCCTGCATGCTCTAGTGAGCTGGAGGACGATATTCATTTAATGTTTTTTTGTCCTACGTACACTAAATCTAGGAAGAAGTGGATCGCTCCTATTTGTAGGAATTGGGGCTTTAGACGACATTTAGATGCCTATAGGCTGCTGAAAAGTGATTTATCTTCTTCTACTGTTTTTGCTATTAGCAAGTACCTAGCAGCAGTATGGTATATTAGAAGAATTCACCTGCCGAAATGAAATGTAAATTGCTTATCTGTGGCTAGGATTATGCTGTAATTTTCCTATTCGCAATTGTATCCACCCTAGTTTATAGTATATTTTATTATTAATGAATGATTCCTTTCTTTAAGATAATTTGTGTTATTCAAATGCATTTGTATGATTTCTTTTATGATTCTTTGAATCGAAATAAAGATTTAAGAAAGAAAGATACATTTTTTTGAAGAGCCAGGCAGCAAATTGCTGCTGTCCCCTCCACCATAAGAAAGTGTTTTCATACGCTTTAAATTTCATAATTATTTTTTTTCCATATACAGATCTATCTCGGACAGGTAAATAAAAAAAAGATGCCCCCCCCACGTCATTTCATGGGCATGCGTGTACGCTGACGCATGCATTTTCCTACAAAATGAGATGATTGGGCCAGAAGTCACGTCATTGTACCTTTTTCTTTTCTGACAATGCTGTACAACATTAACCAAAGCAATTGCCAAAGACAATAGTTCCAAAAGGCGAACCCTATTGGCTTTGCTAATTCTTGTTTTTTTTGGGTTTTTTTTTACTGATACCTGTTTTTGAGCAGCCAACAAGAAACAGAACAGATGTGTTTCTTGCAGCATCAAGAACTGGGTGGAATGGGCAATATTTTAACCTCTAGTGATATCAGCAAAGTAGCTCAGGCATACATTTATTCCAAAATGGAAAGATCTTCTTGAATGAATCCCTAAAAAGAAAACTGAAAGAATCTCACCACTTTAATAAGAGCAGTGCTCTATGTGCCAATGGAATGGGTCATTTTATCTCATCAAATGTAGTGTGCACAGACTCTCTGTCTCTATCAAATGTCAATTATATTAAATGAAACATGAGTCGTATGTTAGTGACCAATAAACGGTCTTTCGTTTAACTCACCGCTGACCTCTGGATCACTCTTAAGGTAACCCAAACTGTTCGAGCAATTAACTTGCGAAAATAGATTTCCTTCAAAAAGTTATTTGTGTCACTTGTTGAAGCTGCAACTGCATAACATGATTCTTCTTCTTTGCATCCTCACTCACATAAGCTCAGGGTAGCAATGTTATGTTGAATGTCTTTTAGAACTGGAATTCTGTTACTGTGACTTCTTCATACAATTTGTTAAATATTTTTCAGAGATAAAGATCTCATTGACATGCTAGTAGCAGGCCAAAGTGGACAAAGATTCGCCCACATAGCTGTGCTGTCGCTGAAAGGGCAGTTTGTAGAAAAAAGGTTCTTGGCACACAAACGTCTATAGACCTCTAATTGGCAGAGTGACTGATGCTTGTGAATTTGATGTAGAACAAACCAGTTTGTGGTGACTCTGTTTGTTCTCTTGTTCTGAACTGATGTCATTATTGCATAATACTGCTGCAGCCCACACAAGATCCAAAATTGGAACTCTTTTAGCACTATCAACATGCAGGACCAGCTCAGTCTCCCCTGATGGGCCACAGAGCCATACACTGTGAAAAAAGCCGCATTTTAAGTCATTATGAGGCAGCAGCAAATAAACTTAGATACCTATGCCAGTAAAGGATGCCTCTAGCAGCTGTGTGTCAGAATGTCATGGCCAGATAGAAATATTGTCTGACAGAAATATTGTGTCCTAAGTATCATTTAAACAATATCGTCCGATTATATTTTAGTAAATATTAGCCACAATATTCTGCCAGGCAATATATTGGCAACTATATTCTACTAACTGGCAAGATGCTAAAAGTGTAGGAGATGAACCTGAAGTGGTGCTCATGTATAACCGCGGTGTCCAATATTGGTCCACAAAGGTCACATCATTGCTCGAAATGTAAGATAAGCAATGACTATGTAAAGGATTTCCATCTAGGTTTATTGTATGCATATGCACGCCCTGCAGGTATCCACAGCAGGGGCTCAAGCTACTATATATAATATATATATATTCACTTTAAAAACCATAGGTTTCACACATGTTATAGTTAGGTGGATATTTCTCTCGTAAAAAACCAATGGAATTCCCCCGTTATAGTTAGTTCAGATAACCGCAATCCACTGCTGATGACGTCACATATTACATCACTCATGACATAGTCAGTGGCATCACTCATGACATCACTGATGACATC
Source organism: Triturus cristatus (assembly GCF_964204655.1). Classification (NCBI taxonomy): domain Eukaryota; kingdom Metazoa; phylum Chordata; class Amphibia; order Caudata; family Salamandridae; genus Triturus; species Triturus cristatus. The sequence goes on along the minus strand of NC_140586.1, from coordinate 685,568,983 downwards.
ATCCTTGTGATAGAGTGGCGGCCGCGCGAGTTATAGTTATCTGAACTAACTATAATGGGGGAATTTCATTGGTTTTTTACGAGAGAAATATCCACCTAACTATAACATGTGTGAAACTTATGGTTTTTTAAGTGAATTTGCAAGGTTTTTTAAATGCTAATTCCTAACTATAACGTGTGTGAAACCTATGGTTTTTTCAGTGAATTTGTACGCTTTTTTAAATGCTAAGTTATGTATGTATTATTATTTTTTTATATATTTATTTTACAATAAACTACGTATTTAAAAATAACAAAAAAAAATTTTTTTGGGGGGGGGTTTCACCATGCGCGCACAGTGCGCGCACCCTTGCGATTTTTTTTTTTTTAAATTCAAATGTTTTTTTCTGACTTCGGGGTCCTTTAGGGACCCCCTGACAAAGGCTAGGGGGTCAGGAACTCTCTACCCTGCCCCCTTTTCACATTCGCCACCTTCCTTTTTTACTCTCGCACTGAAAACAAACAAAATGGCGGCCGACACTTCCTGATTTCGACCGATTTGAACGTTAACTAACATGTAACCACCAATCAGAATTACGCTCGCGCACGTTAGGGTGCTCGCACGGTGCGCGGCTATAGATATGTATGTGCTTTTAACTGCAATTTTCTCAGGAACTACTGAACAGATTGACTCCATATATGCAAAAGGCACATCCCTGAGCTGAGGACTACCTCTCTGCCAAATTTCAAGTAATTCTGTTCAGCCGTACGGGCTGTACCTTGGACTAAAGGTCCCTATGGAAAATTGCATGGTGAAAACGCGTTTTGGGACCCCTCTTTTTTCTCAGCCCCCGCTTGACGAATCCCCCAAGACTTTCAGGGTAGGAGCGGAGCGGAGCGCCCCATCTATTTTAAAAATTTCGCGAGGATTCGTCAACCGGCGCCAAAGTTATTCCAAATAGAATGTTGCGGATTTCCTATAGAAACACGGTCCTAACTATAACTATCTACTGGCGATCACCAGTAGATAATATATACATATGTGTATGTATATATATATATATATATATATATGTATATATATATATATAATACGGTAATTAACTTAACGAAAAAAGTACTTAACAAAGATGAAATTAATGTATTAGAACTAGGCCTATCTTTTTGTCCAGATATGCGTTTTGATTATGCACAGGCACGTGTTGACCTATATAAATTTGAAAGGAAGTTGAAACTATGTAAAATGCATGCTAACAAAAAGACCGAAACAACTATAAGAGTACCAACTGTTGACAATGAGGGTTTATCGATTGGTGATATACCCACATTACATGCCATAACCACCCTGGGGGAAATAGAATCTTCTGTGGGCAGTGATAGGATTGTTGACCCCCTTGAATGTTCACAGATATCCCAGATTATCACTACACTTGATTTAGACACTGCGGAGACCACCAGCACAGCATTCAAAGCCAAATCTAAGTACATTCCAACATTGGCCAAAGATAATATTGATGTTTTTAGTGACCTAGTGGCACAAGATTTCCTTGATCTTATCAAAAAGGGAAATCCACAGAATAACAATCTGACACAGAACCAGTGGGGGGTGGTTAACGCTCTACAAAAAGATCAGGAAATAGTGATCAAACCCTCCGACAAGGGAGGTAATGTTGTCATTATGACAAGAACAATGTATACTAAAGAGGCAATGCGCCAGTTGAATAACCCCACATGCTATTGTAAAGTAGACAGGAAATATACCAGTGACCTAAAAAGAACCTATCATGACAAAATTCAAACTTGGCATGATAAAGGCCTACTTTCATGGGACGAGAGAAATTTCCTCACGAACAATACCCCCACAACTCCGACACTTTACCTTCTTCCGAAGGTACATAAAGATATGATCGAACCTCCAGGGAGACCTATCGTCTCATCAAAAAACAGTCTGCTTGAAAACACGAGCACATATGTAGATCATTTCCTTTTTCCCTTTGTCAAAGATCTCTCATCCTATCTTAGAGATACCACTGACTTTCTACTCAAAATCAAGGATGTCAAACTAGGAACAAATCATTGGATGGTTTGTCTAGACGTAGAGGCATTATACACCAGCATCAGACATGATGATGGTGTGAAAGCTTGTAAATTTTTTCTCAAAAAACGTAGAATAGAACTGCTAGAACACACCCTCATGCTTTTGGACATGATTAACATCTGTCTAAAGGAGAACGTTTTCATGTTTGAAAAAGAATTCTACAAACAACTGCAAGGCACTTCCATGGGCACCTGCTTCGCTCCCAGCTATGCCAATCTGATGGTCGGCTGGTGGGAGAAGCAGGTGCTCTGGAACGAACATACTGAACACTGGACTCTCTGTGTATCAAAATGGCTCAGATACATAGACGACATCTTTTTTGTGTGGGAAGGAACAGAGGCGGAACTCAATCTGTTTATTAACTGTCTCAACCAGAACGATGTCAACCTTAGATTTACCAAACATTACAGCCAAGAATGTGTCGATTTCCTCGATCTGAAACTCAGTAATGACAATGGCAGAATCAGCACTAATCTTTTCAGGAAAAAAACAGCAGGAAATTCAATCCTGCATGCTGCCAGTGCGCATCCACCGAGTTTCAGATGGGGAATCCCCTATAGTGAGTTTCTAAGAGCTAAGCGCAATTGCAGTACCAACCCAACATATGAAAAAACGAAGCATGAAATGAAAATGAGATTCAAGGAAAGAGGGTACCCCAGAAAAGCGATACTACAGGCAGAAAAAAGAGTGGACAGTCAATCAAGGGAAGAAATTCTCAACAAAACCAAGCAGACTGTCATCACTCAGAACACTCCCAAAAAAACAGTAAGATTCATAACGAAATTTTGCAGTCAATCCAATCAGATGCGGAGTATCCTCAAAAATAGATGGGACATCCTTAGACAGGACCCAATTCTGAGAAATGAAATAGGGGCTAGCCCATCTATTACATACATGAGAAGTCCATCTCTCAGAGACATGCTGGTACATAGCCATCTACAAACAAAAGAAACTAGCTGGCTTCAGCAAATGAAAGGTTTCCGGAAATGTGGGAATTGTAAGGCTTGTAGAAACAGCAACAATGTATCAGAAGTCACACTAAAAAGAACGAAAACTCTATGGAAAATACCTAAACTCATTACATGTAATACTGACTTCGTGGTATATGCAATAGTATGCCCCTGCCAGCTATGGTATATCGGATCAACCACCTTTCCGATCAAAAAACGTATCCTAGAACACTGGCGAGCAATCACGAATTGCGACCAAACTTACAGTACGGCTAGACACTTCTTGAAGGAACATGGGGCGGACTGGACCAAAGCCAAATTTTTTGGATTGGACACAGTCAAACCCAATGCTCGGGGTGGGAACCGCATTGCCTCTCTACGCAAACTCGAATCACGTTTCATCCTCCTGGCAGGCACCAAATTCCCGGATGGCCTGAATCAGGACGAGGAACTTTATTCCCACCTACAATGAGGCACCATTTGATACTGAAATAGTTAGACCTTGGTGGGCTACTCATGCCCTGCCCATATCTCTCTCCCCCCTAAAACCCCCCCCTCCCTATAAACATGTGCATTTTTGTTTTTTCTGATTGCAATTTATTGAATGTACAGCATTTATGCAATTACATATGACCAGTGAATGTGAAATATAGCTTTGTCCTAAAACTACGGTTTTGTTGAACTATGGCATTAATTCAAATTGTCTCTTTGATTCTATACAGGAACATCATTCTGAATTCACCTGTATCTCACACCAGTGATAGAATTACGAGCACCGGAGTTCTCCCGACTCCAAGTCACCATTTGGATAAGATGTTCAAAGGGCACTAGACCCTCCATCACCTTTTTCGCCTTATTGTTGTGAGAACTAGTCTCCATCACACGATGTTGAAACTACACCACACGTGGGCACATAGTTGTAACAACCGGCACTAGTCCTTTATGACATATACCTTTGCATACTCATCACATGGTCACTGTTACAATCATACAATGAATGAAATTGTATTGTTTAATTATGTTCCTTACTTCTCTGGAATTGTAATTACGTTAAATCTGTAATTATTGCAATTTGCTATGTATTTCTTTTATGTCTATACTTATAAAAAAAAGTGCACTTACCCTATTTAACTGGTGCAAATGGAGACTATGGTCATGTGACCAAGACCACGGACGTGGTCGAAACGCGTCGTCCTCTTCTGCCCTGTGAAGAATAAAGCTGCTTTTGACGATCGAGTGGGCTCGTGTGGATTCTTTTCCGGTTTTGAATCAACCTTCGTGAAATATATATAATATATACACTTTTTGCCTCCTGAAGAAAAGGCACATACACTTCAGTTGTCAGTGTATACAATACAATTTATTTGATCAGGAAGCAAAACCACTTGCCCCGTTTCAGTGACAGATCGCCTTGATCACAAGTCAAGGGGTGAAGCCGTCATTGGGTAACAAATAGCATACAGAAGTGAGAAAACAATGAAAGGACAACACCATAAAGGAGCCGCACTCCAGTATGAAATTGAACACCATCTTTGAATGGACTTGCAATAGCAAATTACTAATTCATGCATTTCAACTCTGCAGGGCAACCCTAACCGAATTTCACAATTAAATATAGAGGGTAACTGTACTATTAAAAAACCTGCATGGACCATTGAATTTGTTTGACTTATCACTTTTGATTTTAACTTTTTCACATTGGTAAGAAAGTTGAATTTTCTTGTTTTCCGCTTTTTTATTAATAGGTTTTGATTTGATATCATTACTCTTATGTGCTAAGTTTTGAATTAGCCTGCTGGGCATAATGGAAAATATTGCTGTTACTTTAGTGATTGATTAGTATTGACTATAAAGAATTGGTATGTGTATTGATATTGATGGCTTGGTTGGAATCTTTTTATACAACAAGCAAAAGCAAACTATTTGTATCGTAATGATTTGACCAAGTGTCACTATTTAATGAATTAGTAATTTGTTATTGCAAGTCTGTTGAAAGATGGCACTCGATTTCATACTGGAGTGCAGCTCCTTTATGTTGTTGTGCTTTTACTGTTTTTGCGGTTCTATTCACTCCTTCTTACTTGTTGATGCCTCTGACCTTTGTTTAAAGCAATCTCTTGCCAAAACACATCGGATCGTTTTGCTGCCTGATCAGTAAACTGTACAGCATCAAGGGTGTTGTGGCGAAGGAGCGTCGCCCCACTGCTTTTGAGCAGTGAAGTAAATGAAATATAAAATGATAATAACTTTAAATTATTATCATTTTCTTTTTCTTTTTGGGGGGGAGGGGGGGGGTGCTGCTCCGCTCTGCTCATGGACCAGGGAAGGAGTGGTTTGCCCACTTCTCTGTGTGCAATGTCTGTTTGGTTGGCCCTCTGGGGCCGCACAAACCAGTCATGCACACTTTCTCCATTCTCCATGCAGGTTGCATTACAGCCTGCATGGAGAACAAGCCCAGGCCCCCATTCCCTGGTTGCGTGTCGAACCAGGACGCACAAAACGAATCACAACACTGCATTGCAGCATTGCAAGTGGTCAGGGGAGTCTGCCTCGGACTGAGGAGGACAGCAGGAGCAGAGACGCGGGGCCGGCTCAGCGAGGTAAGTTTTTCTTTTTTTTTTCTTCTATGTTGCCATTTTCCCCCCTCCCCTTGTGACTACCCTTTCGTGCCCGCACCCACCCCGCCACCCATAAATAATGCCGCCTCCACTGCACAGCATTCGCAAGCAGCTGCAGTGCACTTGCCTTTTCTTCATGCAAGCAGAAAAGCACTTTTCTGCAAATTATTGGGTCTCACACCTGAGGACGTACAACCGTATTGGTGGCTATATATATATATATATATATATATATATATATATATATATATATATATATATATATATATATATATATATATTAATATTACAGAGTGGCTATCGCCACTCTGTGGTTAGTTAGGGGTACCAGAAAAGGAATTCCTTAGATTATTCACCATTAATAACTTTGTGCCCTTTTGACGAATCTCCATGAAACTTTGCAGACCCAATCTTCCTTCTACATTGGCAAAAGAGGCAAAGTTTTGGGGCGATTGGTCAAGGGGGTGAAATGATAGGGGGGGGGCAAAACGCGTTTTTCTACCAATGCATTTTTCATTTACAGATTTACATGTAATTTGGCAGGACTGGACATTTTGATTCACAGATGATACTTTTAGGCACTACAGGTAAGTAGGGTAAGTATTTTCTACATTATAAGACATTTTATCTTAGTGATAACTGTGGCCATGGTATTTTCGCTATGTACCTGCGGTACTTCCACAGAATACTGCAGTACATAGTGATGACAAATCATTATGTGATTGGCTAAAGACTACCGTTACAAAAGTTAAATCCAGCCATTTTGTTTTTAGGTAACTTTGCCTGTGTTCTGAGTTTCACCCTTAGATGTAGGTAAGTATTAGGGTTGATATTCTACCCCACCCCTAACCATTTTTTTTATGTAGGGAGCACCACTGCACTGCCTCTGGAGTACTGTGGTACCAAAACAAAATTAAACAAATAGCTATGTTAAGGAATTAAAAATACACAGTAGTAGCCTATATTTTATGAATATGGTGTACTACAGAGTTTTTAACATATTTAAATCTTCAGTACACAGTCTATGAAGAACCACTAATACCTACAGATTATCATGCTACTTAACATTTTTTAAAATGTACAGTTCTCCCTAAACTGCTGTAAAGATGTATAGAAAATTAGAAATACAATTCTCTATTTATTAGCACTTTAATAAAGTGGTAATCGGTAGGGAACAACAGTAAAACTTACTACTTCCCTAGATCTAAGACCCTAACCCAGAATTCAGCGAAACGCCGATAAAATGTGCTGGAAACAACATTGCTGCCTTTTACACTTGGTAAACACAACCATTAGCCAATCACATAAAGCCTTATCATGTACATATTATGCAGCCTACTGTGAATTTACCGCATTATACCACAGCACTCTATGTAAGCAAATATTATATACATTTTAACTTTAGCACTAACTACACTATTCACACATAGTACCAAAAATTACAATTTACACCAAATAATCTATTTTCCTGCTTCATTAAATTGACATCCATTAACACACGTTCACACTACATCTGTTAAATTACCACACTTCACTGTACTCTCTTACTCTCAATGCCACTTCACTCTAGCCATCTCTACTCTTCGCTATTACACTCTATGCAACTCTACTGTAGGCCACTCCATTATACTCTACTCTACGCTAATGCACTGTACGCCACTCCACTCTACCCCACTCCCCTCCACCCCACTCCCTCTACACTGTGTGCTAATGCACTCTACTCCACTCCATTTTATGATACTCCAGTATACGCCAATACACTGTACGCTACTCCACTGTACGCTACTCCACTCAACTTTACGCAACTCCACTCTACAATACTCCACTCTATGGCACTACACCCTTTGCTATTCCACTCTATGCCACTCAACTATACACCACTTCAGTATACACCACTGCACTGCATGCTGTTCCTTTGTATGCCACTACACTTTACACCGCTCCACTGTACGCAATTGCACTGTACGCCACTCCACTATACGCCAATTCACTAAACACCAATCAACTATACGGCAATATATACTGTAAACTATTACACTGTACATCACTCCATTCTAAGACACTACACTCTATGCTATTCCACTATGTTACTCCACTCTAAGTCACTACACTGTACCCCAGTAGACCTCAACATTATTCCACTCCACTGCACAACACTCCACTGTATTCAACTCAACAGTATGCTATTACACTGTATGCCACCAGTCAACCCTACTACACTCTACCCTGCTCCACTCTACAACACTCCATTCTATATTATTCAATTCTACATCACCCCACTCTGCACCACTACACTGTATGCCACTCCACTCTATGCTATTACACTCTACGCTTCTCCACTCTGCTCCACCCCACTCCAGTGTACACTATGCAACTGTATGCCACTTCAGTATATATACTTCACTCCATGCTATTCGAATGTACACCACTACACCGCAGGTCACTCCAATATTCGCCAGTCCACTGTATGCCAAACCACTGTACACTATACCACTGTATGCTACTCCACTCTAACACACTCCAATGTAATCACTACACTGTAGACCAGTAACACTCAACGCTATTCCAGTCTACACCACTCCATTGCCATTGTACACTTCTCCACTGCATGTCCCTCCATTCCATGCCACTCCACTCTACACTATTACATTGTACACCCCTACAGTCTACCAAACTCTAATCTCGACTCTACAGTACTCCACTGTATGTCACTACACTCTGTGCCACTCTACTGTACACTAATCTACTGTAAGCCAGTCCACTCTCACACACTTTACTGTATGTCACAGCACACCACTATACGATACGCAAATCCACTCTGCACTGTTCCACTGTACTCAGCTGCAGTGTACAGCACTCCACTTTATGCTATTCCACTCTAAGCCACAGCACTATATGACTTCTATACAAACCAAACTTAAAATACACAAACATTAGAAATTCTTCAGTTATAGTTATAACTTTCATTTATAATTTATGCACCATCTTTAAATTAACATTACTTTATTTAGCTACAAAAAAAAGTTAAAGTACGCAAAAACTATAATTTATAAACTCATACTTCAACCTTTTATTTATAATGTATCCAACAACTTATTTTAACTTGTGCAGCTCAATACACAGTGTATTCAGCTTGGTAGCCACACTACATCAACTATAACTCAGCACTTTGGCATGTACATGTACCATGTTCTCACAAAAGAGTTGATTTGCAATGTCTTGACTGTTCTCTTCTAAATACTATTTTTTTACACGGTGTGAGTGAGAAAATACAAAATAGTATAAGCAGTGCATGGAGAAGGCACAAGTTATACATTCTTAGATCGGGATTTGTAAGGTCAGATTTACCACAATAAAACAAGCTATATTGTTCTTGTACGTTTGGAAGTTTTTAGTGAATTGTGCCAAAATATCATCACATAGAAATTTAAAGTAATGTGCTTGTATTGTAATTCAAAGAGGGAGCTACAGTACAATGATTGTCAGGTAGAAAGTATAAGATGATTCAGGTAAAGAGCAGGGACTAATGAATCCTGAGATAGGCACTGCATTTACCTGAGAAGGAATAATATTGAATTATAGCTGTTATACTTTTCTCAGGGGAATCCTAGTACCACCATATACAATGAGAGAGAAGTTTGAGTTGTCAGTAAAGTGACTTAGATATCTGATGTGAAAACCATTACTCTTCTTGACAGATACTTATGTACAATTTGTTAGGCATGGGTTTCATACATGAGTTAACAAACGCATACTAAAAGCATGCAAATGAAGTAAAATGTTTAATATCAATTGTTATGAATAGTAGCTTTCTATCTCTGGCATTACGATTCGAAAAACATTTTTTTAAATATTTTAAAATATTGTGCTTGCTTACAGTTTAAAATCACTTTACCTTTCAAACCTTTTGGTGCTTTTAAGCAGAACAACGTTTTGTTGTTTTGCTTCATTTTGGATTTTACTTGGAAAACATTTATTTTCTTTTGTGGGGCTTAGTCCTTTTCTTGTATACCTAATGGGGCCTCAGTAACATTTAGGGGCAGCGCCTGGATAAAGGGTTACGCTCTGGGGCAATTGTGACATAAGTGGTGTGAAAAACAGTTTGGTGTTACATTGCTGTGATATGAAAGTGGTGAATAACTAGATTTTCAATATTGTATTATTGATACTGACTGTGTATAGGAACTATGGCTACTTATCTTACGACAACAGGGGTATTTTTCACCAAGCAGTTTTGAGGAAATCATAGATGTTGGACCTGCCCCTTTCTGCAGTGTCATCCTAGATGTTTGCCTTCCTTTGTTAACCCGTCTGCAATGCCCAATCTGCTCCTCAGGTGAAAACAACCTCCTCGCAGCACGCCTACGAGAACAGCAGATCCTCGCATGGGCTTGAAAATGCAACTCTTCAGTTTGACTAACTTGATCGCTGTATCAGACCCGTGCTCCATCACACTCGCCCTGTACTTGACACTTTCGCCCGGACCATCGCTTCCAAATAGCTTCTTGGGGCTATTTACATCTAAAACGTTAAAAACTCATATTGCTGGTTCTACTGATTGGATTTTTGTTGCTTGGATGTCATTTTACTTATTAAAAAATACTCTGTTTTTCTAAATTGATTTGGGATTTTTCTAGTTTTGCATTTTTACTTCATTATTGTTTGAGTGCTGCATAAATACTTTACATTGCTTCTAAGTTAAACCTGACTGCTTTGTGCCAACTACCAGAGGGTTAATCGTAGTTAATTCAGTGACTTTTGTTGTTCACCTACAAGGTATGTGTTTAGTATATGAGTGAGGCTTCCACCCTTCTCAACTAATAACCCAATTTCTTACAATAGGCAACATGTCTCTGATGTTACTATGAACTTGAGGTAAAAAATTTACCTTGTAGTAAGGTAGCTCTCTATATTTGAATTTTGTGTGTAATCCGCTCATTAAGTTCCAGCCATGAGGATCCTATGCACCAGCTCTGGAGGATTTACTGGTCTTCAATTTCTAAAGGAAATACCTGGTGCTCTGCGAATCCCCCCACACCCCTCTAGCTTGCCCTTCCCAATCATTTCTTTAAAAAATATGGGGCAGATTTATGTTCCCTGGCGCATCCCTGCAAATCAGCATGGATGCGCCAGGGAAGATGCGTCACGCAAGTTTGCACTTGCGCCACCGCAGATGCGCCACATTTACAATGCGGTGCATCGTGGCGCAAGGACAAGCAGATACGTGACGCATCTGCCGGCGTAAGGTTGGTGCAGTGCTGAAGTTGCATCGCAAGCGCGACGCAACTCCAGCACTGTTCCAACCTACCCTATCCCTAACATGGTGCGTCAAGCCTTACGCCTGCTTCAAGCAGGCGCAGGGTTTTGACGCATCAGCGTTGGGAAAGTGACTCAGTGAAATCTTATAGATTTCACTGAGTCACTTTTCAGGGGCGTTCCTGCGACGGAACGCCCCCCCTGTGTCGAAAAGCCCACGTGAAACCTGACGCAGGTTTCACGTGGCGCAGGGCTTTACACCGTGAAGCGTCTCCATAGATACGTCACGATGTAAATGGGGCGCAACGTGGCGCAGGGTTTACGCCGCCGCTGCGTCACAAAAGTGACGCAACGGCGGCATAAAAGGGGCGCAAGTCCCACATAAATATGCCCCTTTATATATATATTAGTGTCCTGCCATTTGTTGTAACCTGTTGCTTATATAATGCATTCTCCCCATAGATTCCATGTTCTCTGCTGCTCAGCCAGGGTGCGCGGTCTTTGGAATGATGATGAGTGTTTGTGCTTAAAGAGTGTCAGCTGATGAGATTGGGCTGAGCAGCAAGGATGCTGCTCCTGGTGGGGCACTTACCATCTTACTTACAAACCTGCGATTAATTTTTATCTTATTTAATAAAACTATTTGTTATAACCTAAGTGACTGGCTACCTGATTTCCTACCTGCAAGAAAGTATCATTGTTTACAACTCTGGCAATGGTTTGGAAATGGAACTATGCTTGTGAAGACTACATAGACAAAAAAAACGGAGGTTGAAGATATTGTTAAACCTATTGTAAGCAACATAGTGAAAGTCAGTGAAGACGTGTGAAAAGGAAGTAGATGTCCTAAACCCCATCTGTGTCTTCATCACCAGACAGCCTGTGAACTTTGAGGGTCGTCTACTTGATGTGTCTGTGACTGAAGAACCTAGAAGGCAGCATTCATGTTGCATGGAAATCAGCAATGCAGCTTTATTGGTGTACGTTGGAAGCAACTTCATACATCTGCTGGCAGCAAATGAACATAGATGGTACTAATAGAACTGGCAATCAGTCTCTCTAAGGGGCCAAGATACAATCTATCTCAATTACTACCACCATGAGGTTTAACTGTAAACTCTTGAATTCAACCCTTGCTTAAATTCACCAGGTAGTGAGTGCATTGTTTTTCTTCTCTTACCCCATTTTTTGTGTGGCATTAAGAGCATGAGGGTTGGTTGCGGCATTTAAAAAGGGCCTGTGAGTCTGCTGAGTACTGCTCTAGGAATTCTCAGTGCAAGTGGGATGCAAACGTGCCGCCATCTTGGTGAGGAAATTTCTAGGCATGTATGTTGCCATGGGAGGCGCTCGTAGGCAACTTGCTGACATAACAGCTTTATGGCTGGAATACATATGAGGCTGAGGGAGAACAGGAAGCGGAAATCAACACACATTGGAATCTGTGCAAGCATGAACAAGAATGACATTTCAATGTGCTTTGCGGCTGTCGGGATCCTTTTAACTGCAAGCGTGAGTTACTTTAAAGGCAAAGTGGTTACGGTGCATGGAGAAAGGCCAGAATGCGTGTTAGAGCTACGACAAGTATTTTTTTTTAAACTTGACTGTGTTTACATTGGGCTCATGCTACGCAAGGGTTGAAGATATCTGTCTGGACATTTACCTCTGCTTTGGAAAATCTGTAAAGTATCTCCCGGTAACAGGGACTTGAGAGGGATTTTACGGTACAGGTGGCTCACCAGAGACTTTCAGTATTATTGGTGGATATTCCCTTATGCCATGCTCAATGTATCTCTGATGCATATTTTTGTTGAGAGATATTCTTAATTTGCTGCCCATGTATTGTTATCAATGCCATGCTGAATTTTTTGTCTCAGTGTTTATTCAATTCTACTCTGGATTTGCTGCCTGCATCTATTTTTAGAATACTCAGTATATGTTTGAGTGTATGGAGTTTTTGGGGAATGCAGCCTGTGTATGTGTATTATGTCATGCAAGATCTGTTGTCTGTGGCATTTTACCTGTGGTTACGTCAGGTATGTATCATGTGTGATGCAGTATGAGAGACTGTAAGGGTCATGTACCCTAGTCTTATGTTGTGGGGTTGTGCACCTTAGCACTGTGAAGTGTTTTTCTCAAGGGTCAAGGTAAGTTTTTAGGCTTGTGTACCCTAGTGTTATGTTGCAGGGCCATGTACTCTAGTATTGTGAAGTGTGTGTGTGTGTGTATGTGTGTATTTCACCCCTTTGTTGTGGTATGGGGTGAGTGTGGGTGTTGCACGCAGGTGAAGCAAGTATCTTTAGGGGCATGAATTGTTCCCTCCGCCCTGCAGAGGATTTTCCTTCTTGGTTTTTATTTTATCTAATGTTGTTGGACTGTGTGATCATTGATTTCCACCTTTAGTCCTTTTAATGATTTGTGAGTTCTAATTTTACTTTCATCTTTTGTCCTTTTGTTATTGGTTATTTATCGGCCTGAATAGTTAGGGGACTCTTTCGTTGTTTTTTGTTATTGTACCAGTATTGGTGTTTTCAATTGTTTCTCTAATGGGAGGAGATGGTGTGGATTCTGTAAAAAACAATTGGTTGAGGGAAACATGTAGTTGGTTTCCCCAATGTATTAGCGGTAAATGGTGTGATTATGATCATGGTCCTGCCATGAAGTCGTGTGGTCATGTCTTGATGCATATTTGCAGTACCATGTGCTGTAAGAGAGTGCGAGTTGTCTGATTAACCTACATAGTGTGATTTTTATGAAAAGTTAATAGAATATGATCTTTCTGTATATTTTATAGGTTGAATATATATCTACAAATTTGTAGGGCGTATTGTTTGGTTATTTTTCATCTTACAGTCTGTTTTACTTTATTTCTCTAAGGGGAGGAGATGTGTTGTAACCTGTTGTCTGTATAATGCATTCTTCCCATAGATTCTACGTTCCCTGCTGCTCAGCCAGTGTGTGACGTCATTGGAATGTCGATGAGTGTTTGTGCTTGGAGAGAGTCAGTTCATAAAAGTGGGCTCAGCAGCGAGGATGTTGCTCTTGGTGGGGTATCTACCATCTTACTTACAACCTGCAATTAAGACTTATCTTATTTAATAAACCTGTTAATTATAACCTATGTGACTGGCTACCTGATTTCCTACCTTCAAGAACGTATCATTGTTTACAACACCATTCCTGTCTGCTTCAGCAGCACTTCCACACTCCACTTCAAGTAGATTAGTAACTGTATTACAGACAATCACCTCGTATTTTTTAATTATATGTATTTTATCTTCTAGACCTGCTCATTGGCACTAGTGATGGTCTGGCGGCACTGTGTGACTTTCAAAACCTCTGTATTTACTATTAAGAATAAATGAGTAAGGCGGTTTGAGTCACCGAGTGAGAATTTGGGTGCCTGTGAGTGAGCTTAATGAGTGAATTGGTGAGTGAGTTAAACACAAAGATGTATATTTTAACTTGCAATATTTGTGATATTTTGTTATTAATTCAGTAAAAGAGTGGAAATCTAGTTGATTATTTCAGCAGGAAGCATAAGAGATGAACTGGTGACATGGCCCACTGATATGCAGGTACTAGTTAGCAGCAGAGGTATAGCTGTGGGGAGTGCCATTAAAGATAGCACATGCAATGAGAATGAGCGAGACTCAAGGCTTATGGATTTGTAGCCACGTTCGCCAATCTGGATCACTTTCACCTACCCTAAATGCATATAAAGGAGGCATGACCTTCTGGTTTCCATTGCCTTGTCCGTATTTGCATGCTTAACTTATGACATAGTACGAAGTAAAACAGAATTTCAGTGCATAGTATAATTCACCATACACACTTGAAAAGGGCTAAAAATTGGGTCTGTCATACGTGTAATTAAACCTAAGCACAGTAAAATACACTTTATGTTCATGGCGCTTTGTCACTTAATTCTGATACATGCAATACCTTCCTCCACCTATATTTTAGAGCTCCAAGTTTCTTCTCCACAGGAATTTATAGGAAAATTGTTCAGGACGTTAAGTTCGACATATATAGACTAGAAGGATTATATGCTTCAGAACGCCAGAGAATTCAAATTTTGCAGGTCACACAATATCTCACATATAGCTGCATATATACATACAGTTTGCCATAGGCAGGCCCATAACACACACAGCTGCCAAGGGTCCCGTCTCATTTAGCCACAACGACTTGAGCACGCAGTGATTTTGAACCCAGAGAGAACATTTGAAAGGCAAGCTTACTAATGCCAAAATGCAATGTGCTGTGTGCTAAAAATCCAGGCAAGGGGGAAGGTTTCACAGATGCCAAAGCACCATCTAACCAGCAGCGGAGGTGTCATAGATGAACTTCACAACACTGAGCACCCGGAAGTTGTGGGCCAGAAGCCAATTAAACCAGCTATGCATGCGAAGGCACAAGAGAGTCACGTGGGAATGTGGTGCACAACATTCTGCCACTGCACTCCCAATACCTTTATTACCTTTATTACCCAACTGGGATTCGGACATAAAGAGGCAGATTCATGGGAGCATTTATGAGTACCGGAAGTAGTATTACAGCAGTACTCATTGCCTTGCTCCTGCATGGCTGTGGGTCAGACATGAAATGTCTAACCTCCTATTAGTAAAAGTGCAAAGAGGCTGCAGGTCTTTCCATTTGTACCGACTTTAAATGAATATTCCCATAATATTCCCATTTTACAGAGGTTTTAGGATCCATGCACAAAGGCATGTAGGAGTCAATCAAACAGCACAACAAGAGTGTTACTTATGGAGTCCGAAAATGCCTAAGAGAACAGGTCCCAAAGTGTAGGTATTCTTTTTACGGCGACCTGTGGCAATTCCAGGCACCCTAGTGGCCACTCTCACTGATTAAATCACAGCCGCTCTCTTGCGTCGCAGACTTGTTTCTTACCATTTGTAGTAGAGATCGGAAGCAGATTTAAACTCTCAGAGTGACACAGCCATACATAAATACACCAAGAGCAGGTTTAACAGAAAGGTCATTAGCGCAACTCATCACATGCATATTGAGAATGCAAGTGACATCCAGATTTTTGCATTCTCATATACATTTGATTTCAGACTCAAGCATGGGATTTAAGATTCTCATTAATTCAATGTGTAGGCACTGTTTACATTGAGCTAAGCCATAAGCCTCAAATACAGATGTGCCCTCGCACACCTCCTTTTACATAATCTGGGGGCACCGCTGGATAAATAAATGGAACCAGAAATAGTATAGTGGATCGCAGAGTTCCACTATTTCTGTATTTAGCAAACGAGGGAGCAAGTGTGTGTGCATGTTAAGTGCATTCATAATCCTACAGGAGTCACGTGACAGACGAAGCAGAACATATCTCCTATACTGTGGACATGCTGCAGCTCCTTATAGACTTGCATCCCTTCTCCGCGATTTTCCTATATTAAGAAATGCATGCTTTATTTTAAATTTGCAAACTTTGCAGATGCATCTGAATTAGAAAAGCATCGACGCAGGCTTTAACACGTTTGACCTAGAAAAACGCCTCATATCATTTGCCTGCCAATAACCAGGCATATAACAAAATAAGGCGACAGCATCTGTTAAGATCATCTCTTAATCCCAGGCAGCACAGGGCGAAGCGGCGGATGCAAATACAATAGAAACACAGCACTGTACTACAAGCGAGCCCATGAACTGCTTCGGATGCACTGCCCATATTAATGATCCTGCAGCGCCCTGCTGAATTCAGAGCAGGCGTCCATGCTATAATCCCAGACCAACTACAGGCACATGGCAGCGAACGCACATCTCTTCTGCCTGGCTGCACGAGGCGAGCCAGGCATTTTATTACCCTAGGTCCATGTCACAAGTCAAACTAAAAATTCACACAGTTTGAATTCCATTCACACCTGTGGTCTCGCTCCGCTCCCTCCCGGGAGCCCTTATCCCACCGCTTGTATTTCCAAACACTGGACAGGGCTTTTCGCACCTCTCCGCTCCCCCAGAAGTTAGCTCGGCTGAGAGAGCACCGAGGCACAGAATGATTTTGTTCCCGACAAACGGTTGCCAGAGCGCCCTGTGAATGGAAACGATTTTCTCTTGCGGGGACGCAGTGGAGCGAGGGGCTGGTGGTGTGATGGAAGGAGGGAGGAGGGAGAGGGAAGTAGCCGCGGTAACGAGCCCTTCTCCCTGCATCCTTCCCGTCCCTGGCATCAGCGCCCACACCGGCTCCACAGCAACGCAGCGCGCGCAACCTCCCCACAGCAGCCGAGATCCACTCCCGAGCCACCAACTCCCCTCCGCCACCATGAGCAGACGCGGCTTACAATTTATGACAGCGAGCAGGTTCCTTGCATTTTTTTCCAAATGTAGCTGCATAATGAGGTCACGTCACTGAAATGGAGTGGATGTATTTCCCATTAGCATAAGCGTGTGTTGACGCTGTTGGGAACTGGGGGGTCGAATGGAATGACAACAGCAACGACAAATAAAAAGAGGAAAGAAGAAAATAACAGTACTCACCTTCAAAGACCAAAAAAATGCAATAAAAAACCCTCCACATCTTGGCAGCTCAGCGTGTCCTTCGCGTAAAAGCGCATCGTGCTCCGGGGCTCCCCGCTGCCAAGCAGCTGAGCGGGATCCGTGACAGCATGCCGGTGCCTTCCCAGTCCAGCGCTGTACTTTCGCTCTCCTACGCCGGGGTTTGAAATGGGAAGGGGGCGGAGCCAGGCGCGGATCACCTACTCCTCCTCCCTCGCTTCCCAAGAGGCTGCACTCTGAGGATTTAAAGCCCTTTGTGCTCGTGGGCATGCCTGGCAGGTCGTATCTCACCACGGGTGGAGGGCTGGCTGTGGGTGGGTGGGGGAGCCGTCCTGCCTCTCATAAACCTCGACCGTCATCATGATGGGCAGTGGCTCTGGTATGCAAGAGAGTGCCCTAAGAATGATCTTCATTATGATTGAACGTCCAACAGAAGTGCCTTCCGCTAGCAAGGCATGGACCGATCAAGATAGTTCCCGGATAGGTCAGGGGAAGGAAGAGACACTTCCCTTTGGCTGGGGTACAGCATGTGTTTTTTAATCAGAGCTCCAAACTGGCAATACAGAAATAGCTATTGAGCTTATGTGGTCTGCTCAGGTATTGGGGTTACCTCATAGGTAAGGGCAAATCCAGATTCTAACACCTATGTGCATCTCTGCTGGAGAGGATGCAACGCCTCTTGGAGTGAAGACTTTCCATAGCCTACTGGCGCAATAAGGTTCTGTGCCATGCTTTTACACATGAACACGAAAGTTAGCTGCTTGGCGCATCAGATAATGGGCACACTCATAAGCTGTTGGAGACAGCCTGCGGTGTCAGTATGTCTCCTATTTAATTCGGCTGGTCGATGTAGATATCTCACAATTGCATGACACACCTACATCATCGTGCCACTGTTCCACAGACAGAAAGCATCTAGTGAATGCTGTAGCCCTTGAGTTTTATTTTTTAGGTCGAGCGTAGGCCGCGCATGTGTTGCTCTGCTCTGCTGTATCCGAAATAATGGCTTCAAGGACTTCCCATTTTTTTCCGTTGGCTCCAGTTCCTACCCTCCATAAATGCCTGCTTTTGTTTGGTCAGTATGCTTAATTAGTCCAGCCTTTTGATCTTTCCGACCCTCGCAGGAGACAGCCCCTGTCACATGTGAGCTTACTGTTTTTTATTTTTGGCTCCTTTGGGCGCACTCCTTTATTTATTGTTTGCTTCAGCTCGTGTATCAGCACGGGACACTCATTAGGTCTCGCGAGCCAAAGGCTCGAAGAGACATTTTATATCTGGGCTTTTCAAAGTGCTGCCGTGGCCTAAAGCTACAGTGCACGTGAACGTGCACGCGCGCAGCGCCATGTGTCTTTTCTCCGTAGCGATCGTAATCACGATCACTTTCACTTTCGCGGGCTCCTCTGTTGCTGGCATTCCCCCCTCCCTTCTCGCCTGTTTGGAGTAGCTGCATGCCTGGTTGCGCACAAAGTTCACGAAGAGACCGGCGCCGCCTCTCACCACGACACACCTCGCACTCCACCAACACACCATTTCTCCCCTGCGGGTCACCTCGTCGGCTCTCTGTTTTGTACCCAAAAACGGCGATCTTTCTGGTCGTTCTGCAGCAAAGTCTCAGCGCTCGTGTTCCGTCCAAAAACACATGTTTTTTCCCATTAACCAGTGTTGCTTGTTTTAGCGTGGTGCAATTACAGACTAAGTTAGTCTTGTGGAGATTCTTGTTTTAAAGTACGCAGTACTGATTAAGGCGGAAAAGTACCTGAGACAACTTAGACAAAATGAAAATCAAAAAACCATATACACATTATGATAACATCTCGCGAAGTGTTCTGAAACCTCTCAAGAAATCGTCATCCGTTCCTGCGTTGTTAATATAAACTGAAAGGTGCCTCTTGCGTTCGCTGACACCGAGCTTGCCTTCCCTGTCCCCCCCCCCCCCCCTAATAAATGAAATACCGGGGCGTTGAGCCAGCATCGAGCTACGGGAGCTGCGGGGTTGAGAGCTGCACCTCTCGGGCTGGTGAGGTGACAGACTCTCTAGGCTGGTGAGTGACAAGGCAGACCGCGTGGGAATAGCCAAACTCCTGTACTGTCCCTACAATCTCGGCCCAGCGCGTTGAAACATGCTCCGTGTGGCTACTATGAAAGGTGCGAGTTTTGAGCTTTTGTTTGTTGTACGGATGCCCTCTGCTGGCCTTTTCACGCTCTACTCTGGAATATCAAACCCATTGACTGCAGAGGCCACCCATACAAATTGATTTTCGGTATTTCTGTACTAGCAGACATTTCAACAGAACAGCTCGGACAGTACTAGTTCTATTAAATGTGTGCCTTTAACAATATTTGTTTCTTCTAAAGTCACATTTATGTATTTATGATTTTTGCAGTCTTTCTACAGCGCGGACTTTGCCCAAGGGCTTTAAATATGCACCAGATTACATTTCAGCGCAAGAAATGTTAATTCATATGTATTTCTAGATAAGAATGCCTGATTTGTATCGCTGTTGCACACCCCTATTATGTTTTCAAGTGAAAAATGCTTCAACTAACTCCCACCCTTGGTGACTTTAAGCTGCAGTTTGTTTGACACAGTATTTATCAGGGTTTTAAAAGATAAAGGACAGTAATATGTTACTTGCTTTCTCCTCAGTTGGTGTCTTCATGTTGCGAAGTGTTTTAGCATGCATGATGTGGCGTGCTGAGCCTTACTCCTAAACTACGCACCACTTGCAGATTCAGGAACACATATATAAAAGGCATGGTCATTTTTTTTTTTTACATTTGCGCAATGGCGACGGAAAACTCGTATCTAAACAAACAAAACTGTCGCCTATGGAGTCCTCTCAACACCCAGCGGGCCATCTGGTGCCAATACGCTTTGAGTGTTTTTTTTTTTGTCAGTCCCCCCGGGACACAAGCAGGCATCCACTTCTGTCTTTTTTGCTGCAATCAGTTATCGTGACAGAAGTGGATGCCTGCTTGTGCCCCGGGGGAACTGGCAGCAAAAACAAGCATGCATCCACTTCTTTTTGCTGCGATCAGCTTGTTTTATGTGGCATATTTACTTACACTTGTACTACAACCCTTAACTTAATTTTGGTTCACACTTGGAATTCACAGCACCATATCGCCACAAAGTGGTTGGATGTGAAGCTAAACAAAAACCCTTTATAATTTGATTTAGTAATGTTTGAAGTACAAAACGAACACACAACTATGGACTCCTAAATATATTACACACTCTGAGAACACATTATACTGTATTTGTTTTTTATTTTTATATTAAGTCTTTAATTCATGCATTAACGTAGTGCATTGTCAAATTGCACTGCTTGATTTATTATTTGTGATTTATATAAAATGACAATCTCATGTCCTTTGGCATTTTAGCGTATTCAGTAGTGCGGGAACATCTTTCCAAATAGTACAGAGGTTTCCAACAGAACGGACACTGATTTAATGACTAGAGACTGCTGCTCCCTTGTGGAAAATGTTAATACTTGTTTTCTGATAGCTAACCTCTATGTAGGATCTAGGTTGTCACTAATAAGGAAGAGTCCGTTAATTGTAAACATTCAAACGTTTATTTCCAGCGCGACGTGTTGACAGCGGTAAGTCCAAGACAGTAATAACAACAGCTGTCATTACCACCATATATATATCTTACCCCCCAATACAAATGAAGCTCCACGTGCCCCACCGTTAACACCAACCTCCAATGCATTATGTGACGGATGACGACATTCTATGAAAATGGACACGAGCCTGAAGCAAGGTTTACGCTCAAGACTACATCAAACACGAGCACGACAACAGCATGCCGTGCTCGTGTGTACAACTATCTATATCCCACCGGGCAAAATGTATGATTATCTAGTAAGCTCAATCTTCATGTTTATCCGTGACATTAGTAATTCGGAGGATTCCCCTAAGGTAATAATTGTAGGTGACCTAAATGCAAAAATGTCCAACTCTGCATGTTCGTCGTTTGTAACTTTGGAAAAGGAAAATGCCTGTGCGATCCCTGAGGTAGTGTTTCCCAGAGGCGCCTGCTTCACGAGGGCGTAAGGGGGCGTTGATAGGGAAGGAGATGAAGAAAATTCCAGCAGCTTAGCAAACAAGCCTTTGCAATGCAATAGGTGTTGCATTTATGCAAGTTTAAGCTATTGGCATCGGAAATGGCAATGCCTTTTATTTATGTTTTAAAAACCAAATCATAAAAAAAGGCATTGTCATTTACAGTGCCAATAGCTCAAACTTACGTAAATGCAAGACCTATTGCATTGCAAATGCTTGTTTTTCCGATGGCATTTGCATCTCCTAGCCATATCAGTCTCTTTTCTATGTTGACGCTGTGTGTAAACAAACTTTCTTTGGTTTTAGCAGCACGCAGCAATTCATGTTTCACAAGTGATTGGGATTCCAGCCCACAGCAAGAGCGCTGTCCCAGAAACTACTCCCTCGGTGGCCCTGAAGGCATTTATGATGAGGGTGGTTGGCCCCCACTCTGTTGCGCTCTCCGCGACTGCATGCCTGTAGCTGAGGTGCTACAGGGTTTGTGTTTGCTGAGGCATCGGGCTACAAAATGTCACTCTCCTTTGTGCTTTTTGTAGTCAGCAAAAGCATTCTCACCATATGCCTCTTCAAAAGCCATCGCTTTCGCTTCTTGCACGAGACGGAAGGGGCCATAATATACTGTGAGTGAGTCCAATGATGCTGTCTCCCTTCTAACCTGCCCACCTAAGAGATGGCTACACATGGATAGATCCACCCACAGTCCACTTTTGTGAGAAATGCTGACAGTGCATGTGTTTTTAAAGTACACTGGACTTTTGTTAACGTGCACACTATAAAAAAGTTGCCTGCGGCTGTACCAACTATTTCTGAAGTGAATGTTTATTTCATGAGTGATTGGGATTCCAGCCCATGGCAAGAGCGGTGTACCGGAAACTACTACACCAATGGCCATTAAGGCATTTATGATAAGGGTGGTTGGCCTCAACTGTGTCAAGGTGCCCGTGACTGTGAAAGGGCCGGGCCCAAAAGTTCTGGACCTGTTCTAGAGACATAATACGATGGTTCTTT
The DNA here is from genome assembly GCF_964204655.1 of Triturus cristatus. Classification (NCBI taxonomy): domain Eukaryota; kingdom Metazoa; phylum Chordata; class Amphibia; order Caudata; family Salamandridae; genus Triturus; species Triturus cristatus. Next base: position 685,546,476 of record NC_140586.1, on the reverse strand, counting down.
TTTGCAGCATGGAAGCGTAGAAGGGAGACAATTCGTTAGTAAGCCAATCAATTAACCCATAATCCTCTTGGACACATTGTAACCACAGCTAACTAAGTAAAGTTAGTGGTTTTATTACAGAGCCAAAAATAACTAAACATAACGGCACCTTAAGACGAGAGTGTAAAAATACATCGGAATTAGCATGAAGCCAAATCTGTGTATCCAATTAAGATGATGTAGCATAAACAATAAAAGTAATTCAAAAAGCAGGATGCAGAAGATCAGAAAGTGTAAGTCCAATTTTCCCTGCATCAAGGGTTGATGAGGAAAGAGCTTTAATCTATCTCTACAGTAACACTAAGATGACATCCCTACTTAAGCATCTTCAGGAAGAAGGTTAAAATGGTGTCAGCATGTGTAGTCTTCCTAAGAAGTCTCTCCACAGTTAATGGGTCATGTAGCGTAAAGTTACGGAGATGGAACTTGCTCTCAGATGCTCTTTCTCCAAAGGCAGAAGAAGCGGGTCCTTTCCCTACTCCCACCGTCACATTATTCTTCAGTAATTTCCCAAGATTCATTGCAGATCACGCTATCTGCTCTGTGTAGGAAGCTGGCTCTGTATATACTATACCAAAGTGAGGTATAGTGTGCACAGAGTCCAGTGGAACCCAAAAGGTAGGCAGAGGTAAAGTTAGATAGAACCTTACTCTCTATTTGTGGTAGTGTGGTCGAGCTGTAAGGCAGTATCAGAGGACAGTGTTAAGCATTTGTTGTACATACTCAGTCAGCAAATGATTTCACACACTCAAAGACCGAACTTCAGACCATTTGTTACTGTATAAAAATATTCTTCTAGTTATTTTATTTTCTAGAACCAAGCAAGCCTGGTACAGGTAAGCAATAAGTACTTTACAGTAGTAATGCACTTGAAATACAGTTTGAATGATAATTGCATATGCACTTTGTTTTGATTTACAGTATGGATGCAGAGAAATGCAATACTTAGTAAATGCAGTACATAGACTTGAATAGGCTTTTCAGTAAAATAGCAGGAAAGTAACTTTTGGGATTACTAGGCTTACCTAGATACTACTCTGGGACATTTCCTGAAAACAGGCAAGTAAAATCGTTTTTGTTAGATTGTGCAATTTTAAAGAATTTCCTTAGTTTCTCAAACTCCACACTTAGGGGAGAAGAGTTAGCCTAACGGCTAGGGCATCAACCTCGAATATGGGGAACTGGGTTCGAGTCTCGGCAGTGACGCTGAACATCCTGTGATTCTGGGCAAATCACTTAATCTCCCCGTGCCTAACAAAAAGGAATGTGTCCTCATGTAACGCAACTGGTGCTATGTAAAGTGCTCTGATACCCGATACCTTCGGGTCAAGTTCGCGCTATATAAAACTCTGTAAAATAAAAAAAATAAGATTAGAAACTTTTAACAGAAAAACAGTCAATGTTAATCTATGGAGGAAAATAGTGTTATCGGTTTTGAGGTAAGTATTAGGTAGTGGGAGTTGAGGTTCTGGAGGTAGACTCAGGAGTCCCCCAGGCTCAAGGATGCACTCTTGTTACACCCTCAGCAGCACTAGGGTGGCTGGGTGCAGAGTGCTGAGGCCCAATGTTATCCAATAGGGGTTAGAGGGGCTCCAGTTGGTGGCTGCTGGCAAGCAGGCCACTCGGTTGTGGGAGCAAAGCTCCTGGACTTTAGCTCAGGGCAAATAGGGAAACAAATTAGCATCAAAGGTGCACCCTCAGCGGCACTAGGGCGGCCGGGTGCAGGGAGGGCCGGACTGGGAACCAAAACCGGCCCTGGCAAAGTGCTCGGCAGGCCCCCCCGGGGGGTTGAGGGTGCCGCAGAGCTCTATGCCAGGGCCGGTTTTCGGCCGATTTTGTTACAGGGTCCAGTTTTTGCTGAAATTGGATTCTGACTACGTATATGGCTGGCTATCATACCGCTATTGAGAACTGGGTGACTTATAGAAAACGTTGATTATCGAATTCGAACCATATGAATTGTAAGAAAAACATTGTATGCCATACATGAAAGAGAACTGGGTGACTTATAGAAAACGTTGATTATCGAATTCGAACCATATGAATTTTAAGAAAAACATTGTATGCCATACATGAAAGCCCTGAAGAAGTCTCATTGGAGACGAAACGCGTTGGCTATGAGGACATGAAATGTGAAATGTAAAGAACTTCTACCTGTGTAAAATAAAGAAGAACATTTCTCTATGAAACATACATCTCGAGTTAGATGTCTTCGTTATTGAGCTACTGTTGTTGAATATTAATATGTCATATCAATATAAATGAACACAGTGCTGAAACCTTTTGCATTGACCGATTTTGCAGCTATGCTGCAAAAACGGCCCTGTAACAAAACTGGCCCCCAGGGGCCCAAAACCGTCCCCAACAGTGCGGCGCACCAGGGGATTGCCCGGTGCCCGCTACGGCCAGTCTGGCCCTGGGTGCAGGGCGCTGTTTCGATGTCAGGCGCCCTGTTGTTTTCAATGGAGAACCTCCGGTTTGCAAAGACACTGCAGGCTTAGGGAAGAAGGTCTTCTGGGTGCGACCACCACTTTGAGAGGTAAGTTGGGAAGTTAGGGGTTGGTTAGGCACGGTCAGTTTGGGCACACAAGGCTGTTGGGCGTCGAGTGCAGGGGTGCCTTTTAGGGTCAGATGTTCTTACCAGCTCCTGGTCACGGTTAGTGGGGCCTTCTGGATTTAGACTGCAGGCATCGGCTGGAGGCTTGAGGCAGGTCAGGGAACTCCGGATCTCGGGTCAGGATCGCCGGGGCGACCACCGCATGGTGTTTGCCCACTTGAGCTCGGGCCGTGGACGACGGGTGCAGAGTGGTGCGGATTCGCGGATTTCTGGGCAAGGCCAGAGGTTGCGGATGAACAATTCCGGTGTTCAAGGGAAACAAAGTCTTTGAGGTTGAAGGCAGGCCGGTCACCCGGGGTTTTCGAGGTTGCTGGCTGCAGGACACACCATGATTTTGCAGGAGCAGGTTTGAGGGGTAGACAGGCCGGTAGGGCTGAGGCCAAGTCAGTGAACGCCTTCCTCTTGTTAGCTGCTGCAGGGCTGTTTGGTCCTTCTTCTTCTTCTCCTTGTAGGTTCTTCTTGTCTGAGGAAGCAAGGTTCAGGGGTGTCTGTAAATACTAGATTTAGTTGTGTTACAGGTAGGTAAAAGGCAGGGACCAATGGGTCCCTTCTCTGGGGTGGGTACACCCCCTCTTATGCCACCCTCCAGTGGGAGGGGGGCAAGAGCCTGTCCCTGGTTGGCTGAGTCCCCCCATCTTCAAGATGGCGTGGACTGAGAGTTGTGCTTCACCATGCCTCCCCCACCTGAGGGGTGGTGTTGGCAGAGGCGGGCACACCTCTCTTACTCACTTGTTTTTCCTGCTGGTTGTCCCGCCCAAAGTGGGGGTGAGAACCAATGGGGATAGTTGCTGAGAGCAGCAAGTGGCCTGGGGAAGCTCACAAGGGTGGCAAGCCTTTGAAGCTTCCCCTTCGTGAACCCTGTCCATCCTGGGGGAGGAGGCTTGGCACCTCTTCCCAGGATGTGCATTGTTGCAGGCCAGAGAGAACAGCAGGCTCTTGACCCAGGGGTCCAGAAACATGTCTTTTGGGGGCAGCTGAAAGCAGCCACTCAGCCTGGCCACTAGTGGTAGGGGAGTTTTTAGGGGGCATCTCTAAGATGCCCTTTGTGTGCATTTTTCATTAAATCCCACACTGGCATCAGTGTGGGTTTAATGTGCTGAGATGTTTGATACCAAGCTTCTCAGTTTTTAGTGTATCCATTATGGTACTGTGGAGTTCGTAAGGACAAACTCACAGCACCATATACAATTAATGGCAGCACTGCACTTACAATTTATAAGAATGGACTCTAAGGGTGGCACAACAAGTGCTGCAGCCCTTAGAGTTCTTCCCTGGTCACAGTGCCCTCGGTACCGGTGTTCCATTTACCAGGGGCTGACCTGTGGCTAGAGATTCCACTTGGGTTAGTTTTGGGGAAAGAACACAGGCCCTGGGAACCTGATTGGCAGGTACCCAGGTCACATCAAGTCAAAATGCATCAGTAGTCTTGCAAAAAGTAGGGGGGTTACTGCAACAGAAACCCACTTTCCTACACTCTGGGTACAATCCTAAAGGTGTTTTTCCTTGGGGCAGCGGTGTTCTTTTCTTGCAACATTTTGTCCTTGATTCCCAGGCCTTCTCCTGTATGAAGCACAATGAACTCCCTTTATCGACTCAAGCCACACGATTCTTTCACCTACAACATAAAACATGAGAAAGAACAAATTCCCCAGCATACATGCAATATAAACTGTTAATTCTAATGCGAGAGTTTCCAGGGAACTGCATTTCAGGCATACGAAATTTAGCTAACATAAGAAAACAGCATATGAGCTTTACGAATTTACATGAAAAATAAGACACTTTCAATTAATGCATTTACCTACATATAAAACAAACAATTAAAAAACACAGTAAATACACAAATAATTGTCAATTTCAAAACACGAGTCCTTCACGTTAATGTTTTCTGCTAGTTACATTTACCTTCCACGTTAGTTTTCTCCATGTTATTTTTAAATGGCCTAAACACAACACGTTTCAAGTTAATACATTTCACAATTCAATGCTTCATGTTAATAAAACAAAGGGTTCTATGCGGGTGTGCTTTACACGTGTGACTATAATGGACTCCTAAAAATAAAATGCAATTTCAGCTACATCAACTGCATGCCTGTAGCTGAGGAGCTGCATGGTTTGTATTTGCTGAGGCACGGTGCTACAAAAGGAAGCTGTTAGACCTGACATCCTTGGCGTGGGTTTTTCCCCTATCTTTTGCCTCTGCTACCAGGATTTTGATGCTATGCTGGATTTCGTTTTTCCTGGTTTAGATGCTTTGGACACTCTGCCACTGCTAATCAGTGCCAGAGTGTAAGTGCTCCCTGTGTAAAATATCATATTGATTGGATATACCTGATTGGCATATCTGTATCACCATGAAGTCCCTTGTAAAGTGCACTGCGTGTGCCAGGGCTGGTGATGACAGATGCTACTAGTGGGTCTGCAGCGCTGATTGCGCCACTCACCTGTGTAGCCCTAAAATGGTGTCTCAGGCCTGCCACCGCAGGCCTGCCTGCAGTCCCCGGACTGCCATGTCCTCCTGGCCAGTGTCCACACTGACCGGGCCTAACGCTTCCCTTTTTATACACGTCAGTCATCCCTATGGAAGGCCCAAGGTACCCCCCTGGGCAGGGTGCAGTGTATGTAAAAGGTAGAGCATGTACTAGTGCAGGTAACATGTTCTGGTAGTGAACAACGGCCAGTTTGTGTGTTCACTGCTGCAAGGTTATCTTGCTCCATAGGCTAACATGGGGGTGGCCGGTGCCAATGGCTATCGGCCTATCTTCTCATAGGAACAAGATAAGACATGAGTATTTGATATCCCTGAGCTCAGCATTTAATAACACATCTTGTAGGAGAGGTTGTTTCTAAATCCTGAGTTGGAGGACAGTACTTTTTAGAGAGTGGCTGTTCTCTTGTCTGACCCTTCTGTGTGCATGGGCGCGCTTGTGGATTGACTGTCTGGCTTGCGAGTGACAGGGGCTGGGGATCCCTGGGAGGTTGGCTGAGTCAGCCCTCTGCTGAATGGCGACATTTGCAAGGAGAGTGGAGGGAGGAGATAGCACCTGGGAGTGAATAGGGCTGTGCCTGCCTGCCACACTGCTGGCTCCACCTCCTGCTGGGCGGCTGACGACTCTGCCCCTCACTCTGAAAAGGAAGCAGAAGCCAGGAAAACAAAGTGCTCCAGCAACACCCAGAACTGGATCAGACCGGGCTCAGGACCCACTTGCACAAAGACTTCAAAGACTTTTAGGGGTATAAGTACAAGACCCCTGACAACAGATTTTTAGATTCTACCATCAAGAGGAACCTCTGCTGAAAGACGGACCGCTGAAGAACTAAAGGAAGATTGCCTTGCTGTGTGCTCTAACGGCTGACCTGTTCTGCTGGACAACTGAAGCTGAGGAGGAGAAGGGGTCTTGCTGTGTGCTGACCCTACCCACTTGACTAAACGAGACTTTGCTGTGTGCTGTGTCTTAAACCGAATCTCCAAGGGCCTGAGAAGAGCTGGCCTCCTGTTTCGCAACCCAGGGATAGAAAGGTTGCCAAAAACTCAAAACTCTGCTGTGTCCCCCCTGCGCTGCTGTGTGCCGCAGGGACCGTGGACTGTTCTACCAAGCTTCTCAACATCTGCCTGTGAAATGGGCTGGCTGCTCTCTGTCTTGCTGGAGAGTGCCGCGCTGATCCAGGCCTGACACCGGTTGCCGCATCAAGAAGACCGACATGCTCATCGGCACGTGCCTTGCCGCGACCCGGAGGCCTGAAGCAGATCGAGAGTCATACTTCCCTGCTCTACGAAGCCGCACTGTGAGTGGCTGACTCCGGTGACGTCGACATCGTCACTGGGGGCTCGTCGAGGGAGTTGTGGAAACCTTGCACCGAACAGCCTGGGGAGCGCTTTGACAACGAGTGCAGCGACACCGCCGGAGCAACGTAGCTGCCTAAACAACAAGAACCTACGAACTGATTCATTCTCAGTGAGTATCGAATCACCCAAGAGACTAGAGACTATCGTCTTACGATCCCGATCAACCAAGAAAGCGAATATTGTGTAAACCTGTGATGCTTGATTTCAACTGCGGAAACTAGATAAAGATATATTAATTTTGATATAACTCACCTGTGTGGTCTAAGTTTGTGGTGTACGGAAGGGGGACCATTGTGGTGTCTACGTGCAAATACCTTACACATTGCCTTGGGGATAAGCCTGTCTGCTCGAGCCAAGCTACCTAGAGGGTGAGCAGGGGTTATCTACCGTGTGTGTCCCTGTACCCTGACTAGAAGCAAGGGTCCCTATTTGGTCTAAGGTGTATACCTCTGCCAACTAGAGACCCCCAGATCTAACAGAAGCGCTCCTGTGTCGCTTTTTTTTAGGCAGCAAAAGGATTCTCAACATATGCCGCTTCAAAAACCATAGCTTTCGCTTCTGGCACAAGACGGAGGCAGCAAAAGGATTCTCAACATATGCCGCTTCAAAAACCATAGCTTTCGCTTCTGGCACAAGACGGAATGGGCCATGGTATACGGTGAGGGAAACCAGTGATGCTGTCTAACTCCTAACCCGCCCTCTTCAGAGATGGAAACACTTGGAGAGATCCACTCACAGATCACTCGTGGGAGAGATGCTGGCATGCATGTGTTTTTAAAGTACACTGGACGTTTGTTAACGTACACAGTATAAAACAGTTGCCTGCAGCTGTACCAACTATTTCTGAAGTGAAGGTTTTAAAAGTAAAATGCTAAATTCTACAGTGGTTAGTTTTTTATTGCTTTACATTATAGCTGTGTTTGTATTACTTTCCCGAAATACCGTAGCCTGGTTTATTTTCTGTGTGCTTTCGTTATTGATCAGTAATGTCGGCGTGGCTGCAGATATGCAGATTCCTTTGCCACATGATCCCTCCACTGCAAAAAAAAAAAAAAGTAAAAAACATTGTCATTTACTCCAATAGCTTTAACTTTTACAAATGCCAGACTGATTGCATTGCAAATGCTTGTTATTAGTATACCAGTCATCCAGTATAGAGTGCGTGTGTGTCCAGGTTGTGTGTTTGTGTGTGGAGGAGAAATTAAATTTTTTGACTGAAAGAAACCCCAGTTGCATATTTGTGTGCATATCCACACTGAAGCACATCATCTGCATAATGTCTTCATGCATTATAAAATCTACCCCGTGAACCCATTTATGATCAGGCTGATATGCAAAGCACCTCTGATGTTGGTTGCGCCTCTGTAAGTGTGTGGGTGTGATCGGCTGTCGACAAGGATACTTAATATTCTACAGCCCCTTTTAATGCAGTGTGTAAATTAAGAAAAGGAAATAGGTGGTGGCTAGTGCATGAAAAAACTGGAAAAGAAAAGCTGCCATTTTCATCCAATGTGAAGATATGAAGTGAAACATGTTTCTTTCTCAATGCTTCTTATTAAACAAGGCCACATCAGTCACCTATTCAATTACCTTCACCAAATAGGCCATCCAAGGGTGCAGATACTGGCCACAAGAGTCCTTTTTTAATGTGTCCAAACCACATGCTATAACGACAATGCAAATATTTTTCTGCACCTATTTTGCTAATGATATGGCAATTTGTTCTGAGTACAGAATAAAAACCTAGAATGCTTTTCCTCACAAGTTTTTTCTTAAGTGATGTCAGTAACACTGTGCTCCACCTCACGTGAGTGTGGATGCTATCGATCATGCCGAGCTTGTCCCATTGGCTGAATGAATGACTCAAACTGAAACAATAGTTTAAACTCAGATCTGTGACTGGGGGTCAATGTTTGATTTCTTCAGAATTCCATTCTTCATCTGTTCTTTTTGCTTTTGTTGCCCTAATTGGGAAGGGTATGCCACGGTCCCATGCTCCCTGTGCCACTGGATTCAGGCTAGTCTGGCTGATGAGGGGTGATACCTTTAAACCGGTCACTGAATGCTTGTTTCCGGTCCAGGGAGGACGTGGCCTGGCCGCTTGGGCTGGACTGTTCCCAGAGGGAGCAGGGTCAAGACTTATTTGCACATGGCTGGGTCCAACCTGGGGTGGCGTGGTGAGCAAAAAAATGATAGATTAAACCCAGATTTCGGCCTGGGGTTGACTGATTGATTTGTTCAGCATTCCGTCCATCAGCTGTTCTTTTTGCTCTCATTAAACAAGGTCACATCTGTCGCCTATACAATTACCTTCACCAAAGGTTTTTAATGATATAGACTATCTAGAGGTGAAGACACGGGCCACAAGAGTCTTTTTTTAATGTGTCCAATCCACATGTTATAACAACAATGCAAATATTTTCTGCACTTTTTTGGTTTTTGCTAATGATGTGTCAGATTGTTCTAAGTGCAGAATAAAAACCTAGGATGCCTTTCCTCACAAGTTTTTTCTTAAGTGAGACCAGAAACACTGTGCTCACTCTACGTTAGTGTGCGTGCAATCGAGCATGCTGAGCTTGTCCCATCAGCTGAATGGATGACTCTAACTGGACACCTGAATCTTTCTAGACTGAAAGGATGGGCAATTACTTACACAGCTCCCCTTCTTTACTCATCCAAACCTGGAAGCATTACTTTTTTCGTTGACTATGTCATCCAATTTTATTTATGTGCCTCGTAAACAATGAATTGAGTAGGATAAAGGATGTAGAAAAAAGTAGTAGTGTCACAGAAAACATCAACCATACTTTTATTGGTTCTCCAACATATCACTGACTTTTCTTTCTGTAGTAGCCATGGTAATTTCTGCAATATGATTTTTGTGTAAAAATCGGGATCCCAACTGGTGTGAAACTACCACACTAATCAGACAGCTTTCCTCCTATGCAAATTTGTCAGTCGAATTCTGGCAAAGTTCTGTAGGTGACACCACAACATTTTGAATTTGACAGTTTGGAATGGGTGAAATGTGTTGTATTACCACATTTTCTCTCACACTGAACTGCAGAACTCAGAATGGGGAGGTATTATGCACCATACTCACCAGGTTAAAAACAAACTCAGGACATCTCAATAGGTTACCAGGTGGTATTCCTTTCTGGTATTACTGCAGCCATTGAAAAGGGGGCATATATAAGGTAGAAAATATTTTCTTCTGAAGTCCAAGTAACTCTTTTCATGATGAGTTTCAGTAAACTAGTTTTCTCTGAGTTGCTCGTTTGTCGTGCAAGCCAGTTGTTGCATTATTTTGTATCTACTGTTGAACTGTACTATAATCATAATGTTCCCTTGGTCTTCTGAAGAGGATCATTGCCCAAACTATTATATATGGCTCAATAGACCTGTCAAGCAGGATTTGAAAGTGGGGTGTCAGCAGTATGGGCACATTGTCCAACCTTCTGCTGAACTCATAGGAGTCATTTCTGACCATTCAGGTCAACCTGCCAACCACAGTAACCTATTCTGTAGGTCCTAGAAGACATTTCACGCCTCATTCATATCTTATTCAGGCCAAATACAGGCTGGAGAATTAATGCAAATTACCCTCCAAGAACTCAAGGCAGGAAAAAGGTAACTTTGTAAAAGTTACTTTCCCTTTATTGTTATTAAAAATCAGACTTCCCCATTCAATCAGATTTTTAATAACTGTTAGAAATTGGGTTACAGGTTGACTGGGGTTTGAGCCTTGGTCAAGAAGCAACCAAATTTCTAGTCAGGGTAAGGCACAAGTAAACCCCAAATTAATTTGGGCTCAACTCCCTGGTAGCTTGGCACAGAGCAGACAGATTTAATTTAGAGACAATGTGTAAAGTTTTTGAGCAACACTTCAAACAGTAAAAAGTGAAAACATCACACAAACATCCCACACCAGGTTAGAAAAATAGACTTCCATAGATTTCATTTAATTAAGGGTGGGCGTAGTGGGCGTAGTGGGGCTACGTGAAGCAGCACATAGTGTGCCCAAATCTACGCACACTACGCGCTTCGCGTAGCCCCACTACGTGCCACCCACCTCCCGCCCGCCCTTCTTTTAAATAATATCAGCAATATAAAATAAATTAAAGTAAAGCGACTTACCGTAAGCGCGGCGTCTCCGGGGCTCCCTCTTCTTCGTTTCTAATTTCTTCTGACAAATGCGCATGCGCGGACGCCCGCGCATGCGCATTTCTTCTGACAAATGCGCATGCGCGGGTGTCCGCGCATGCGCATTTGCCAGAAGAAATTAGAAACAGAAAGAGGGAGCCCCGGAGACGCCGCGCTTACGGTAAGTCGACTTACTTTAATTTATTTTTCATTGCTTATATTATTAAAAGGAGGGCAGGCGGGAGGTGGGTGGCGGGTGGCAAGCAGCTACGCTTCGCCCTCGGCGTGTGCGTAGCGCTGCCCTGCTTCGCCTACTTCGTAAAGTGCGAAGCAGGCAGCGCTACGTACACTACGTGGGCGAAGCGTAGTGCTACGCCCGGGGTTACATTTAATACAAGACCAAAATGACAAAAATCCAATTAGTAGAACTGGAGACATTCAATTTTAAAGTTTTAGGTCAAAATATAGCCAAAAAGCACAAAGCGCCAACTGTTGATATCTGGTTGCACCGGACCCGGACAAAGACACAAGTTCAGACCAACCACAATGGTGCACAGGCTAGCTGCAGGGACCCAGTTAGGCCTGCTGAACAAAGTACCTTAAATCCTGGTTGCAGTGTATTATGTGGATCAGCGTCAAATATGTATGATGCATGCGAAGAGGTAACTCGGTCCGAGGAGCTGCAAGGCTGCAATGTGGAGTCCGGCATTGTCGTCTAATCTGCTGCCAGTGAGAGATATGAGGACCTGAGTCTTGGATATGCCATACCATCGGCGTGATGCGCCGGTTCTTAGGACTGTGGAGGTGGTGTGGGTCCTTGCGACGGGTCCAATCTATGCAGCTGCGGCGATGTGTTGATTCTGCTCGGAAATGCACAGCTCAGCAGAGGAGATGCATCGATTCTGCCCGGGGATGTGCCGCTTGGCAGAGAAGATGCATCAGTTCTGGTGTAAAGCACCGTGGGTCAATTTCCAAGGCTCAAGGACAGGGGTGGCACCACTTGGCAGGGTAGACTCATCTGGCAGAGTCCAGGTGCAAGTGCAAGGTTGTTGGAAGCCTGTTATGTCCCTGAGGCTTCAGATCAGGAGACTAGCCAACTAGCCCTTGGAGTCCCTCTGAATTTTGGGTTCAAGGAATACAGGTCCAGTCCATCTCACCCAGGCAAGAGGGTAGCAGGGCAACACAGCAGGACAAAAATTCCTTCAAAGCAGCAGTCCAGCAGAGTGGCAGTCCTTCTGTAGCACAGCAGGCCTTCATCCTTGAAGTTTCCAGAGGTCTAGAAGTGTACTGAAGAGTTGGTGTCTGAGGTCCTCCTTTTATGCACAGTTGTGCCTTTAAAGTGGAAGAAAGCTTCTAGAGGCATGCCTTTGAAGGACTCAGATGCCCAGCTTTCCTTGTCCTACCTCCGGATTAAGTTCAAGGGGTACGCAGACCTTTGAGTTAGACAGGACACAGCCTATTAAGGTGTAAGTGGGACTGATCCCAGCACCTTCCTCACATCCTGTTAGTGATGGCCCATCTAGTCACACCCTAACCTCTCATTGTGTGTGGCTGCCTATCAGGAATACATAAAACCCAACTGCCAACTACACCAAGTCATGTGAACACAGACAGGCTGAAGGCACCAAATGGCGAAGGCAAAAAAATGTCAAGTTTCTAAAAATGGCATTTTCAGAATTGTGATTTAAAATCCAACTTTACCATCTGTTAGGATTCTATATTGGGATTCCAGAGACACCAAACATGAAGCAGGCATCTGGTAGACCCGGGATCCCTGATTGGCTGCGGTAAGTACCTTAGGCCAAGTAGGGACCTGCGTTTCAACGTCAGGGAAAGGAAGCTCACCTTCTTAGATTGCCCCGCTCACCCCCTCGGTAGCTTGGCACGAGCAGCCAGGCTTATCTTAAAGGCAAATGTGTAAAGTATTTGCAACCACGCTCACAACAACCCAATGATGACACCACAAATAGACTCCACACAAGTTTTGTACAAACGAGTATAAACTTTATATAAAAAGATATAAAATAAGACCACACAATATAAATCCAACATATGCGTATTTGTAATATTCCTCCTGGCCTAGGCCAGCCAGCCCTTGTAAGTTCTGGCGGTATTAATGAGCACTTCTAAACATTCCCCTGTTATCCTAATATCATGTTATACAGTTCGTAATGCTAGAATCAGGCACGTTTGCAATGTAAAAATACTGTAAGGCGTAACGCAGCAATCAGACACTCTGCAATGTAAAAAGAATGCAATGCGTAACGCAACAAGCAGGCACTTTGCAAGCTAAAATAATGCAATGCGTAATACAGCTACCAGGTATGTCGTTATGCAGAAATAAGGCAATGCGTAATACACTGATCAGGTAATTCTTCATGCAGGAATAATGCAAAGCGCAATACGCTAATCAGGTAGATTGTTATACAGAAATAATGCAATGCACCATACGACAATCAGGTAGTTCATTATGCTGATAAAATGCCATGGGTCATACACTAATCAGGTAGTTCGTTATGCAGGAATAATGGAATGCGCAATACGCTAATCAGGTAGCTCGTTATACAGAAATGATGCAATGTGTAATACGACAGTCAGGTACTCCGTTATGCAGAAATGGAATAATGCGCAATACACTTAGGCACCGATCACTGTGCCTCAGGCGGTCTCTCCGCCTCTCCAGCTGACTTGCAATCAACCTCTCAACAGTTGCCCCCAACAGGGGTATGATCTAATCAAAAAGTGCAGCTCTGCACTCCAGCCCCTGTGCAGCCACTCCCTTGGCAATACGGGCCGCAATACGAGCCGAAGCAGAGTCTCGCGCTGCCGGAACTAGAGAGAGGATGAGAGCGTTTCCCTCCGAGACCGCGCCCCGCCCCAGGAGCTGACACACATTACCTGGGGGGCGCAAACTCACTCTCCTCTCCTCGTCCAGCAGCTGGGCCTCCAATGCAAACTTTGTGGATGGTCAACGGTGGGCTAGGGCCGGGAACTCAGCTCTTCCGGGGCTGCCGGTCAGGACCGCTACAGTTACGAAGATCTCAGGCTGCCACAGAGCACACGCACACAGCGTCGCTGAGTCTTCCTTAAGCTTCGGGTGCACGATCACAAGGCACTCCACACACAGATGTCAGGCTGCACGATGATCACGCGCGCAGCGTCGCTGAGACTCACTTTAACTCCAGTGCACACGATCACAAGGCAAATCCTCATGAAAGTCTCATGGTGCACAACGCACCCCCACACAGCATCGATGAGACTCACTTGGATTCCGGTGCACACAATAACAAGGCAAATCCTCACGAAGGTCTCATGGTGCACAACGCACATGCACACAGCGTTGATGAGACTCACTTGGATTCCGGTGCACAAGATAACAAGGCAAATCCTCACGAAAGTCTCAGGGTGCACAACGCACACAGCATCTCTGAGACTCACTTGGATTCTGGTGCACATGATCACTGTACAATCCTCACAAACGGGTTCAGGCTGCACAAAGCACACAAACACCGCGTCGCTGATCCTTGGTTGGACTCCAGGTGCCCACGATCACAGGGCACGCCTTACGAGGGTCTCAGGCTGCAACAGGCATGCACACACAAGGAGCCAGCTCACCTTGGACCCTTGGGATACGTTACTTCAGGACACAGCACACAGCAAAGTCGTTTCAAGCAGGGGGACACAGCACACAGCAAAGTACCTTTAGCCTTTCCTTGGCTAAAACAGCAAACTGCAGGCCAACCCCAGAACACACAGCAAGGGTCAGTCCTATCCTTCAGTCTCTTCAGTTGTTTCTTCCTTGGCAAAGGTCTTCTTGATTACGAAGTAGCTCCAGTCTTGTTCACACTTTATCAAGCCATTCTCCAAAGTTCAGGGTCTTCAGCATCATAGTTATACCCCTCAATGGCTTTGAAGACTTTGTGTTCAGGGGGCACTGACCCCTGTTCAAACCCGTTCTGGGTGCCTCCCTGCCAATTACACCTTTCTTCCTTTGATTAGTGGGGGTCTGGATTCTCAATCACTCAACAGGAGATGGGCCAATTGTTTTATAGAAGCAACCCAGGCCTCTTCACCTCCAGGCGCTTCTCTTCCCCCTACAATCCAGATGCAGGTCAGCCTGTTGCTGTCTCACCTCCTCCCCTGCATCAAGACATTCCCCAGATCCTATCGCTTTCAAATCCAGACAGTCAATCCACAGACAGGCAGAGACACACACAAATGTTAGAGCACAAACACTCTGCCAATTCTAGAAGAGTGGCTTTTAAACACACAATGCAAAAACCACCTTCATAAAAAGATGTGTTATTACATTGTGAGTTCAGGCATACTAAACTTCAGCTTTCCATCTTAAGCCTTTGGGAAGATAGGCTGGAAAACATATTACACAGCCTCCCCATTCTGTCCAATGGGCAAGATGGCCTTTCAACAGTGAAAAACGAAACGGAGATTATTTCACTGTCAGGACATGATTTGCACATTAGTACATGTCCTACCTTCACTGCACCCTGTCCAGGGGGTACCCTAGACCTACCATAGGGGTGTCTGAGGTGCATAGAAAGGGAAGGGTAAGGTCTGGCAAGTGGGTGCACTTGTCAGAACACATGGCAGTTTAATAATGCGCGCAGGCACTGCAATGGCAGGCCTGAGGTCCCTTTTTAAGGCTACTTGAGTGGGTGGCACAATAGTGCTGCAGGGCCACTGGTAGCATTTGCATTATCTGCCCTGGCACACATAGTGCACTTGACTAGGGACTTCACTAGTAAGGCAAACATACCAATCATGGACAACCAATTACCATTACACTTTATACAGGGAGCACTTGCACTTTGACACTGTTTAGCAGTGGCAAAGTGTCCAAAGCATCTAAGTTGGCAACAAATTTCAGAAAAAAGGACTAGGGGGAAAGCAAAAATTTAGGGACTTTAGCCAAAAAGGGCCAAGTCCTACAGCATCTCTTCCCATTTAAAAATTAGAATATAAAAAATGTAAGAAGGCAATTCCAATGTTATCCCACAGGACAGATAGGCCTTGCAGTAATGAAAAATGAATGTAAGAGTGTTTCACTACCAGGACATGTAAAACTTAAAAGTATATGCCCAACATTTCAAATACACTGCACCTGCCCTTCGAGCTGTCCAGGGCCTTCCTTAGAAATGACTTATATGTATTAAAAAGCAAGGTTTTGGCCTGATAAAAGGTTTATTTTGCCAGGTCGAGATGACAGGATAGAATTGCACACACAGTCTCTGAAATGGAAAGCCTGGGACATGTTTAAAGGGCTACATAAGTGGGTGGCACAATCAGTGCTGCAGGCCTACTAGTAAGATATCATTTACAGGCCCTGGGCACATGTAGTGTACTTTACTAGGGGTTTATAAGTTAATTAAATATGCCAATTGGGTACATGCCAATATTACCACTTTTTAGGGAAAGAGAACACGCACTATAGCACTGTTTAGAAGTCGTAAAGTGTGCAGAGTCCTTCGGCCAGAAAAAACAAAGTCAGAAAAACAGGAGGTCTGAAGAAAAACATTCAGGGAGGAAACCACACCAGGGATGCCAGATCTAACACGTGTCCCCTCTGCTGAAAGTGGGGAGACCTACCCAACCCCTTGGGAGTTCTCTTCACTAAGATGGAAGAATCTGGATATACCATCAGCATTGGCATGGTCTATTTTTCCAGTTCCACTGTAAAGTCCATTCCCTATAGGGAGATGGACCACCTCAATAGTTTGGGATTCTCACCTCTCATCTGAATCAACCATCTGATGGGTCTGTGGTCTGGCTGAATCTGGAAGTGAGCACCAAACAGGTAGGGTCCCAGCTTCTTCAGCACCAAGACCACAGCAAAGTCTCCCCTCTCTATTGCATTCCGCCTGTGTTCCCAGGGAAGTTACCTCCTACTGATGAAGGCTACAGGGGGATCCAGGCCCTCGGCATTTAGCTGTCAGAGCATGGCATGTATGCCATGCTCAGAGGCATCTGTTTGCATCTGTTTGCACAATGAAATCTTGGTTGTAGTCAAGGCCCTTGATCATGGGTGCATTGCACATTGCCTCCTTCAGGGAGTTAAAAGCTTTCTGGTATGCCTCTGTCCAGATTACCTGCTATGGCCGCTTCTTGGAAGTCAGCTCTGTGAAGGGTGCACCAATGGTGCCATACCCCTTGACAAATCTCATGTAGTAGCCGGTGAGGCTACTCCATGAGACACTGTCTGGGTCTTGGGGGGTCTACCAAGCCGGAATGTTTTCAATCTTGGCCCAGAGGGACTGTACCTTCCCTCCTCCCACTTGGACCAAGTAGACCACTAAACCCTGCCCTATCTGGCACTTACTAGCCTTGATAGTAAGGCTTGCCCTCTGCAAAGCCTGAAGCCCTTCTCTGAGGTGGCACAGGTCGGGCTCCCAGCTAGAACTGAAGACCATAATGTCAATGAGATAGGCAGCACTGAAGTTCTACAACCCAGCCAGGACCTGGTTGACCAACCTCTGGAAACTGGCAGGGAAGTACTTCAAACCGAAGCATATCACCCAGAACTGGAAGTGCCCTTGTGGGGTAGAGAATGCAGACCTCTCTTGGACCCCCTTGGTCAAGGCAATCTGCCAATACCCAGATGTCAAATCAAATGTGCTGACAAACTGGGCAGCTTCTAGCCAATCTATGAACTCATAATCCCTAGGGATGGAGTGTGCATCAGTCTTGGTGAATGCATTGAGCCCACGATAGTCCACACAGAACGTAATTTCTAGAGTGACACCTGGAGGGGCAGCCTTGGGAATCAACATCACTAGGATGGACCAAGGGAGGTTTAAGGGTTAAATAACTCGTACATTCAGCATCCTGGAGACCTCCTCCATAATGCTGGCTCTCACCTTATCAGACAACCAGTACATTTTACTTTTCTCAGGCATGCTGTCCCCATTGTCAATATCATGGGTACACCATGTAGTGAACCCTGGGTTAAGGGAGAAGAGTGAGGTGAACTGCCTCAACAACTGGCAGCAGTGGCTCTGTTGTTATACGGCCAGGGTAGGGGAGAGGCTGAGACCCTCCCCAGACCCATTCTGCTTCTTTGAAGAAAGGAGGACAGGAAGGAGTTCACTCTCGTCTTCCATGCCATCATCCATGACTAGAAGCATGTTTTTTTACTCATACCTTTCAAATTGCTTGAAGCGATTGACATGTAGGACCCTTAATGGGTTTCTGGGAGTCCTGAGCTCCACCAAGTAGGTGACAACACTCTAGCGCTTCTTCACTTCAAAAGGCCCAGACCAGCGGGCTTGTAGGGCCCTGGGCTCCACAGGCTCCATAACCCACACCTTTTGGCCAGGCTGAAACTCGACTAGAGTAGCATTCAGGTCATACTGGTGTTTCATGTCCTCCTGGTTGTCTTCTCGATTCTCTTGAACATGCTTCCAGAAGTGCTTCGTCAGGTTACAGAGTGCCAGCATGTAGCTGACCACATCCTGGGGGCTTTCTCCCAGCCCTCCTTCACCAGACTGAGATGCCTGTGCAGAAGTTCGAAAAGGGCTGAAGCCAACCCCCTTCTACGATACCTCCCTGTAGGCAAATAAAGGCATGGCAGGAGGACATTCTACTTCTGCCTATGGGTTCTGGTAGACCCATTATCATGCCTTTTAGGGTCCTGTTGAACCTCTCAACAAACCCATTAGTTTGAGAGTAGTAAGGAGTGGAGAACTTGTAGGTTACCCCACACTCTTTCCACATGGCCTTCATGTACCCTGACATGAAGCTGGTACACTGGTCTGACACCACCTTCATTGGGAACCTCACTTGGGTAAAGATACCCATCAATGCTCTGGCCACTGCCAGCATGGTCACTGTTCTTAGAGGGATAGCCTCTGGGTACCAAGTGACATGGTCCACCAAGACCAGGATGAACCTGTTGCTCACAGCTGTCTTGAGGTCCACAAGCTAAATAATGTTGATGCCCACCCTTTCAAAGGGGGAGCCAACGATAGGAAAATGTTACAGGGGAGCCTTGCGCTTCCCTGCTGACATGTCACTGACCTGGCAGGTAGGCTAGGGCTTCTAGACTGCATCTTATGCCCTCCTCATTTGAGGCCAGTAAAATTCCCTGCTGACTTGTCACTGACCTGGCAGGTAGGCTAGGACCTCTAGAATGCATCTTAGTCCCTCCTCATCTGAGGCCAGAAAAAGTGGGTGGCAAGCCTGTAAAAGGTCTTGTTCTGCACCGAATGATCTTCCAGGGGTATATCATGAGCCATCTACAGTAGGAAAACCCTTCATCACAGGGTGACCACCAACACACAGGCTGCACCAAGCTCAAGAACCTAAGGATCACTATAAAGGAAACCATTCTCCCAGAAATTCAGGTGATCACCAGAGGTGTCGCCTGCTGCCTGGGCCTCAGCATGCTGCCATAGGCCCACAAGAGAAGGGCATTACCTCTGCGCCTTGCAGACCTCCGCCCTGATGGGACCCCCTTTCATATGCCAATTTAGGTAGGTTCCCCAGGGTGGCAACATCCTCGTCATAGGTTCAGCCTTCTCCAGGACCGTGGGGTCTCAGTGGCGGATTTTCCCACGCCCCATGCCCTTCCTCCTTTTGGCAGGTACCTGGGCCAATCTTCCAGGCTGCAGGTCCTCCTGACTACCCTCTCGGGGTGCCTTGAGCCTTGTGGCCAGGCACACCCACTCAGGCAACCCTAACACCTAGAAGTGGGACCTGAGCTCCACCTCCTTCCAGATGGAGTGTTCCAAGTCATTTCCAAGCAGGAAATCCACAGCTATGGATGGGCTCAGAGCTCCCTATAAGGAACTTGAGACCCGCTGACTCAAAGGGCACCAGAGTCATCAGATAGTGACTCTCATGGTTGTAAGCTGCAACAACTTGATGGAATGCATTAAGGGACTACCTGTTCCGAGGTCACGAGATGACATCTGATAGTTGTCATGCTGGCTCTAGTGTCACTCAGAACCTACAGCCTTTCCCCATTGATGGTGACGCACTACCTATATTTCCTAGTATTACTAGCTATGCACCATCTCTCCATTACCCAGGGAAACAAGGGTAATCTATACTACACTAGCCACCCCAGTGACTGCCCATGGTTGGGGGGCTGTGTCCACTTGGGGCACTTTGAATACCCCGTGAAGTGTGATTCCTGCTGGCACTCGTAGCTCTTGGGGGGGTGTCTTCCCTGAAGACTTACTGACAGTGAACCCTCTATTCTTTTTCCCAGTTGGGGGATGGGAGCCTCACCTGTGGAACTAGTTTATTTTGTTCGAGAACTCCTTGTTTGTTTGTTTGTCCCCCCCTTTCTTCTTCCGATGGTGACCCTGACAACCGTTGTGGTGATCCCCCCAGATCCCCTCTTATGGGCCCTGGTGCTGACAAAGGGTTTCGATAAGGTCAGACAGCTTACGGTCAATCAGGTGTTGGTGCAGATTTGCAGAACAAAGACTGAACATGTGCTCTTTTGCAATCAAATTGCACAGTCCCTGATAATCCTTTACTTTGCTGCCTTCACCAAACCATGCAGTGCCTTGCCAAAGGAATCAACACAATCACCCAGGTCTGTTAGGGTACTTTCTTACTGTTCCTAACCTTCTCTGTTTATGTTTCTGTGGTCAGATCATACTTCCTGACAAGGGCTTCTTTCATGGGGGATACCTCATCCTGTTATCCTTCTCTAGGACTGATAGGGTGTCCCTCCCCTCACTGGTGATATGCTTCCACAAACTAGCCCCCAATCTTCTTCAGGGATCTTGTGAATCTGCAAAGCAATCTCATAAGCCTCAAACCACTTGTCAATATCCTCACCCACGGCAAAGTAAAGCACCAGATGTTTGGGAATATGGACCCTCTTGTCTCCAGAGGCCACTGAAAAAATGCTGCCAACATCACTGCTGTACTCTGCCTGTCTGAGCTTCATGTCCAGCTCCTTAAGCCTCAATTCATGAGCCAGCATCAACTTTTTTCTCCTCTATGGCCATTTTCTTCTGTTTTGCCTCCGTGGCCAGTCTCTTTTCCCCCATCTTGAGCTTAGCCATCGCTAGCTCCCTCTCTGCCTTCCTTTCTGTGAGCTCCTCTGGGGACAGGTTGTGAGAGGACACACTGCTACCTGCATAGGAGGGGATTCTCCACTCTGGCAGTAGGTTACCTCCCTCCTCAACAGGCAGCATTTCAAGACCCTCTTGTGGGTCCTGCTCTGATCCTTCCTCATCCTCCTCTTTCTCCTGTTCATTTGTTGGCAACCGGTGGTGCTCTGCCAATGCTCTCAATGTTTTTTGGAACTCAACCTTCTTGCTGCGCATTTTAGTGGTCCGGCCTCTCTCCTAGCAAAACTCCTTCCGCTGAGCCATAGTGTAGCTCTCCAGGGTGACAAGCTCAAACTTTATCTTTGCAGGTGAGGTCACAGACACAGAGTTAGATAATGTAGGAATACATTTAGAACAAAATGGCTAATAAACTCAAATTGGTCTTCGATCTGGAATTTAAATGAACACCAAATCACTTTATGGCGCGGCACAAACACAAGTCCTATCCTCAGCTCTAATCACCAGTGTTAGAAATTGGGTTACTGGTTGACTGGGATATGAGCCCTGGTCAAGCAGAAAACACAATCCTAGTCAGGGTAAAGCACAAGCAAACCCCAAATTAACCTGTGATCAACCCCCTGGTAGCTTGGCATAGAGCAGTCAGGCTCAACTTAGAGGCAATGTGTAGAGTATTTGTGCAACACTTCAAACAGTAAAACTTTGAAAACACAACACAAAAAGAACCCACATCAGGTTAGAGAAATAGAGTTTAATTTAATAAAAAAAAACAAGACCAAAATGACACAAATCTAATTAGGATCTCTAGAGATATTCAATTTTAAAAGTTTTGGTCAAAATAGCATCAAATAGCACAAAGCATCAATGTGGATATTTGGTTGCACTGGACCGAGACAAAGTCATAAGTGGAGCTGGACTAAGATGAAGCGCAGGCCAGCTACAGGGACCCACTGAACAGAATGTTGCATAAATCTGTGTTGAAGATGCTCTGCGCAGCCGAAGCAATGCTTCAGTTTCGAAGTGAGCTGAGACTGTGGTGTGCAGTCCTGTTGGGTCATTATCGAGGATCCCATTGATGGGGCTTGTGATGCAAAAGTCCAGTATTGGGGATGCGACATGCAGCTGGCAATGCATCAGTTCAGAGGAGCTACTAAGTTGTGATGCGGAGTCCAGTGTCGTAGTCAAGGCTTCCGTCAGCGAGAGATGCGAGGACCTAGGTCATGAATAGGCTGTGCCGTCATTGCAATGCGTCAATCCCAAGGACTGTAGAAGTGATGCAGGTCCTTGCGATGGGTCCAATACATGTAGTAGTGGCGATCCGTCGGTTATGCTTGTAGATGCACCGCACAGCAGAGGAAATGCATTGGTTCTGCTCGGGGATGCGCCGCTCGGGAGAGAAGATGCATCGGTTCCACTGCTAGCACCCTAGGTCCAGGACCCGGTTGCCACCACTTGATAGGGTATACTCACAGCCGGCAGAGTCCAGGTCCAGCTGCAATGTTGCTGGAAGCCTGACATGTCCCTGAGGCTTCAGATCAGTAGGCCAGCCAACTAGCCCTTTGAGTCACTCTGTGTTCTGGGTTGAAGAGATGCAGGTCCAGCCCTTCTCACCCAGGCAAGAGAGCAGCATGCAGCAGGACAGCAGTTCCTTCAGAGAAGCAGTCCAGCAGAATGGCAGCACTTTAGCAGCACAGCAGTCCTTCATCCTGGTAGAGTATCTATAGGTCCAGAAGTGTACTGAAGTGGTGGTGTCTGAGGTCTTCCATTTATACACAGTTGCCCCTTTGAAGTGGGGAAAAGCTTCTAGAGGCATGCATGTGAAGTGCACAGATGCCCTGCTTTCCCTGTTCAGGCTCCAGACTAACTACAAGGGGTATGCAGCACTTTGTTTGGAGACAGGACAAGGCCTATTACGTTGTAAGTGAGGGTGGGATCAGCTCCTCCCTTTCATCATTTTAGTGATGGCCCATCTAGTCGCACCCAAGCTCCCATTGTGTGTGGCTGTCTAGGAGAAATACACCAACCCCAACTGCCTACTACACCCAGTGATGTGCCCAGAGACAGGCTGCAGGCATCAAATGGCTAAGACAAGAAAATGCCAACTATCTAAAAGTGGCATTTTCAGAATTGTGATTTAAAATCTGACTTTACCATAAGTTAGGATTTTAAATTAGGATTTCAGAGACACCAAACATGAACTAGTCATCTCTTCCCATTAGTAAATTACACTTATAACATGTAATAAGGCAACTCCTATGTTATCCTATGGGATAAATAGGCCATGCAGTAGTAAAAAAAGAGTTTTTCACTACTAGAACATGTAAAACTTAAAAGTACATGTCCAACTTTTTACACTGCACCCTACCATTGGGTCTCTTTGGGGCCTACCTTGAGATAACGTTTATATATTAAAAAATAAGGTTTGTGCCTGGCAAGAGGTTTATTTTGCCAGGGTCGACATGGCAGGATAAAAGTGCACACACAGGCTTTGCAATGGTAGGTCTGAGACATGTTTAAAGGGCTACTTAAGTGGGTGGCATAATCAGTGCTGCGGGCCCACTAGTAGCATTTAATCTAAAGGCCCTGTGCACATGCAGTGCAAAAGGAACCTATAAGTAAAATCAATATGGCAATTAGGTATACGCCAATGTTACCACATTTTAGGGAAAGAGCACAAGCACCTTAGCACTGTTTAGCAGTGGCAAAATGCACATAGTCCTTAGGCCAGCAAAAACAAAGTCAGCAAAACTGTAAGTCGAAGGCAAAAAGTCTGGGGGAACCACACCCAGGATGCCAGGTTAACAATACATTTTTAAAAAGTTGTTTAATTATTTTTCTAGCAGTTCTCTCTACTGAGATACAGTATTACTTTTTTAAATTTGTACTCTGGTTTTGTACCTTGGACATTTCCGTCTGCCACATTGAAAATTGCTTTTTGGTGCTAGTTACTGTAAGAACGTGTAATTAATTGGATTATTAGTTGAGGGAGGTAAGGACCCACTTCAAGTAATAATCACAATCCTTGTCAGGGTGAACCACTAAGGTCATTAAATAAACCTGAGCTCAAATACCTAGTAGCTATGGCACCGAGCAGTACTAAAACAGTTATTAAGTTGAAATGCAAAGCAAACTCCCCAAATGAATCAGAAAAATTTAGTTAACAAAATGCCACCACAATGACAACAATCAAATAAGAGGAATCAGACATATGTCTTTTTAAAGTTTTAAGTAGAAATAGCACGAAGAAGAAAAAAGTGTGACTGACAGCCAATGGTTGCAGTAGAAGAGGACATAGGTGCGATTTGGTAGCGATAGAGCACGGATCGGCTACACTAAAGAGGTTTGCCCTGGTGAAAGACCTTAACTTCTGACTTTAGTCCTTTAAGTTCCAATCCACCAAAGGAAGCACCCCTCTGCCCCAGGACCTCAGGGGCGGCATTTGTAGACTCATAGGTGTCAGACAGAGGCCAACAGGAGAGTCCAGACCCAGTCCAGTTGCCCCAGGTCAGGTGGGTGGTTGCAGGAAAAGGCCACGTTTAGCTTTTTTTTTTATCAATGTAGTTTCAACAGGAGGTCAATCTTATGACCATTGAAGTCCACTTCTTTTTCCAGGTTACAAAAGGAAAAGCAGGTCTACTGTTCTTGGCTCTGATTTGGTTTCAGACAGAAGGTTCAGTCGTCCAGGAGTGCTCTAAAGTGGGTGCCTGATGATGCCACATTTTTGCCTGCAAGAGCTAGTGGGTGGGAATGACCCCTGGGAATGGAGCAAATGGTCCCTGAACTGACCCTACCCACATACAGCACATTCAAGATAGGCAATGTCTTCAGCTATACCAAACGTGGCCTCTGAGGGCTGTGTGTACTGGGAGTGTACTAAAGTAATCCTAGCGCCATCCACCATCTAACACTAAAACGACTTTTAGGCAGTCCCTGTACCTTCAACACACTCAGAGACATAAATCTGGTTGGACAAAGGTTAACTTTCAGCTACCAGACAGTGGACTCACACAAATTAGTTTGCCTGCCCACAATGTCATATGAAAAACTCCATCAGACCGACATGTCAAGCAGGTCTTGACACTCCAACACGATCTCACACTGTGATGTCAACCAGAGACCCATCATGATGGAGGCCGGTTCGGATGGGAGGACAAAAGAAGGGTGCAGGCCTGGGTGTTAGCTACATCTGCTTGTGACAGGGTAGGGCTCTTGGAAGTAAATCAAGTCTCTGGGCCCAACCCACGGGTGATCGTCTCAAGGGCACAACACCACCTCCTGACATGGAAGGATGGTTGTCCCTGTCCTGGCAGAAAGTTCACACCTCATTCACCTCCATTGAAATGCTAATTACTGTCTGGAAGAAGGGAGAGTGCAGAATGCAGATTTAGCGTCCAGGGACTAGAGACAGTGTTAAGGTGACTTTTTAAAAGCCATCTTTTCAAAATATTTAGTAGAAATCAGACTTCACCAGTATATTAGGCTAGTAATATATAATTCAAAAAGTCCAGAAATTAAAATGGAGCTAGCTATTTCCTAGTTGGAGATAACATTTAGTAAGCTTAATATTGTATCCCATTGCTTTCCTATGGAGCAGCCAACCCAACTAAAGTAGAAATAACTTTGAGAGCATTTTCACTGTAATGACATGTTTAACATAAAATGGACACATGTCCTACTTTTAAATTCTAGGCATTCTACCACATGGGCAACAAGGTTTACTTAGGGGCGCTGATTTATAGATATTTAAAAGGAAGGTATAGGCCTGTCAAAAAAGGGTTATTTGCCGTAAAGACCTGCATAGCCAGGCTACAGGTGGGCGCGAAGACTTCCTTTACAGTGCCAATGCAGTGGATGGCACAATGAGTGTTGCTGTCTATTGGCGGTATTTTATTTATCATTCCTGGGTACATTTTGTACCATATACTAGGGACTTATAGGCAAATTAAATAAACCAATAAGGTGTATACACATTTCATCATTCTGAAAGGAGCAGCACAAGCACTAGGCGGATTAAAAAGGATGGAGAGGAGAAGCTAGGCCAAATCTGAGATAACAAGAAGTTTATTACACTTCTTCCACAGATCATTTGGAGCTGTAAACTGCATATGACACTATTATGTGGCATCACCTTGGCCTATGCCTATAATTCCAAAGGTACAATTAACACAATTAGCAATGACTACATCAGTGGGAAATGCTGCTTAAATACCTCCCCTAAAACAGTCAATAAGATTTAAATAAGTCTCATAAACACAAACAAGTCTAAAACCAAACATGAGCAATGAATAACTGTCAAAGTTTATTTAAGAGACAAACTAAGTAAACCATTAGCAGATAGTAACATTCTGCTCTTTTCCATGAACTGTAGAACTCCCAAACATAGACGTCAGAAACCACACATTCTCCTCAATTCTTAGGTCTTATTATTTCAGGCCAGTCCCTATTTTGTAAAGAGTATACCATGAACTTCATCATAGAATTAGCTAACAATGTGTAATGTAGACAGTATAATAATTTTTAGTTTTGATCTCAGTAAACTACCTGAATCGTGTCTGTCTCAAACCATACATCACTGAAGGTAATCATTCAAGGACACGCTCTGTAACAAGTAATACACACAATTTAAAATGCACATATGCAAGCATCTAATAAAGTGCAAATAGTGCAAAGCTTAAACAAATAGGTAAAACCAATTACTAGCACAGGAAATGCAGATATCTTGATAAGGTATTTGGCATAGATGTGTGACTGGAAAGGAAAGTTGGGGGCAGTAATATCATGGAACCCTTCAGGCTTAAAAACTATAATGTTCCAAAATCTATTGGACCACAAGCATCAGATACAAGTTATGACATGTGGATGTGCAGTCGAGAAGACCTTACTGAAAAAGAATTGTGAGAGAAATTGGAGGATCAACATGCTTAAGCTGAGTTCTAGGCACATTGTAACCTTGTTATTCACAAACAGTGACAGGCAAAACACATTTTAAAGTACTATAAGCCTTAAGTTGTGCAAGTAGTAATCACGAATCACTTATTGTAGCAATGAAGAGTATGTAGCACTAAAATAACCACATTAGCCATTTGACTCAATATTTCAAATGATGTTTTTCAGTTGGGTCAGGATTAATGTACAGACTGCTCAACTATTCAACAAGTGTGACCGATGTAAAAAGGCTTGGCTTGTTGAAAATGTTACAAAAACCTGCAAGGTTTGCTATAAAAAGTTAGAATACATACATTTGGAGCCCAAAAATAGTGGGGCAAAGGAGTAGAACACTTAGTAGGTACGTTATATAAAAAGTTAAACTTTATAAAAAAAGTTATATATATAATTTCCCAAAAAGTTGAAATAAATTAGTGATCAAAATAAATATGTGGTTTTAGACATATGCTTTGCTATAAATAAATGAAAACAATGTAAAATGAATTATGAAACATTTTAAAAACTGATTGCAATGTATTATAAGGCTAAAACAAAAGGGATGGGGACAATGTAAAGACTATGAACATGGTTAGAACTAACATCGGGAGTAAAAGGTTACAGCTAAAGAAAACAGATATAATGAGAATAAGGAATGGGTTTTGAGTAAGTGTTAGAGGTAAGCATTAGAGTAAATATTACAGTGCGGTTTAGTTTGTGATTTAGTTAAAGCGGTACATAAAAGCAAAAGAGCATAGATAGTAGCATTTGATTCTTTCAGCACTAAATATTTGTTAAATGGTTCACACAAATATGTGAGTCACAACTTAATATTTCAACATTTTTGTCATCTTCGTTTTCAATGGTCCTTTTTTTTACTGACAATCATCTGAGAGGCGCTAATCAGCGGAAGCCCTTTTAAGGTTGGTTTAGGGAAAGGAAGAAAAAGATGCAATCACAGACAGTGTCAGAAGATGGTTCCACTACCTCAAATCAGCTTAGAGGGAATTTGAGGTGAAGAATCTATGAGGAAATGAAAACTCTCCACAGGGAGCAGCTGCTGCCAATGCTGAGAAGGGCACATTTTCCCAGAATCGATATGACTGTCTGTCTTATTCAAGTACGCAGACAGTATATTATATGTTTTTGCTAGAAGTGTTAGAAATTGTGACGCTCAATATCTCACAACAAAGCATATTTTTTTAAAGTAAGTCTGTAGATTTTCACATGAAGAGTGGAGCTGCCTGTAGTAAATGGGAAACTGTTCCCGATGGTGTAAGTAGCAACTTAGGGAAGCAGAGGGCTCCACCTTATTCCAAGCTCAGCGCCCCAAAAGCCTCACAGATGTTCCCAGCTGGGGTGTCTCGACCAGTACCCGGTAGTCCTTGCCATTATCAACGATGCATGGCCATGCATCTTCTGTCTCACTGTTCCCATCTGTGACCATCCTTACCACATACTGCTAAGCAAGGCTCAGACTTTGCGTTCACATTTTCCTGTTGCACGACGTCCTTTAGGCGGATATCTTGGGCCAAGCCAATTTTGCCATACAATTCATGTTTTTGTAAATGTTAATTTAAGTGAAAATATCAAGTTCTAAAGACTATTTTTCTACAGCTATGTGATGAAAGACAAAATCCAAGCACATCCACTAAGGTCCTTAGCACAGGTGACCCTTATTACAAGTGGCACCAACAAAGCTGGTAACAGTCATTATCAGCCCTTTCAAATTACAAGTTGCGGCAACACCATGGACTGGGGGTATTTTACCTAGAAATTTCGGGGCATATTTACAACGAGGCGATAAAAAATTATCCGCAGCGATAATTTTATCGCTATATTAGCAAGGGCACGCTAACGCGTGAAACCTTGCTTTAGCGTTGGGATTTCTAACGCCCAGCTTTGCATCTCTAATGAGATGCAAGTGGGCGTTCCTGATCTGACATGATAGGAGAAATGTCACTAAGCGACATTTCTCCTATCATCAAGCCCCATGTTATGAAGCATAACAGGTGTTATCGCTACTTTCCTAACACCTGCTTCAGGACTGACTTAGCCATGATATCCTATGGAAGGTGGATATCATGGCTAAGTTTGTGAGTCCCTATCAACAAGCTAACGTGAGATTATCGCTGGGTTTCCAGCGATAATCTCACGTTAGCCAGTTAGCGTGAGGATTTTTATCGCTATTGAGATAAGCGTTGCTAATAGCACGCTATCTCAGCGATAAAAATCCATTCTAGCCGGCGATAATTATCCTAGTGCTAAGTGCACTTTGCGATAATTATCGCCGGTTGTTGTTGATATGCCCCTTCGTTTGCTCAAAAAGGCAAAATGTCTTTATCAAATGCCGGAGAAAAATGGGATTGACCAGAGGAATCGGGTGAAGTACACCCGTTTCCCTCAGAAGTTTTCACTTTCTCATCGATCCATAGGAGTCCAACTCATAAAACTTTAGTTGCTCCCTCTCTTGAAACCTACCGATGACTGTTCCATCAGTAGCTCCAGGTGAGAGAAATAATGGGCCTTTTTTCATCTTAGTAATAATGGGCTTCTTATTGTAGCACACATGAGAAAGGAAAGTCCCCCCTACTACCAACTTTCCCAGCCAAATGCCAAGCTCTATGGGCACATCAATGTGAGTCCATGGCTTTCGGCTTCAGCTTGGCAGAGATGAAAACACTTGGTTAGAGTCAAAAACCATATGGGATGTTAAAAGTTTTATTTTAATATAATTAGTGTAGATTGTCCTGGCTGCGAACATAAACAGTAGGGGGCGCCGAAAACACCTCATAGGGTGTGCACTTTTTCCTTTCTATTCGCATTTTAATTTACTGTTCTGATATTACCAACCAAAATGATAGCAGGGTAAATTAAAAATGGCTGCCAAGCATCATGACATGCGTGCAAATGCGTCATGATGCACCCATGCACACACCTCGTGACACATGCATCAAGTTGCATGCATATACATGTGTCACAACGCATTCATGAGCAAAAGAATGGGTTTACTTTTGTAGAAAACAAATTCTAAGACAAAAAACAGGCATTGGCAAAAATATAGCTCGGAATCAGGGCCGGACTGGCCGTAGCGGGCACAGGCATTTCGCCAGGGTGGGGGCCACCCCTGTAACTAAATCGGCAGAAACTGGCCCTGGCAAACTGCTCAGCCGTACCTCCAACCCCCCGGGGGGGACCGATCGAGCACTTTGCCAGGGCCGGTTTTGGTTCCCAGTCCAGCTCTGCTCAGAATTAAAAACCTGAGACCTACTAAGTGGTTGCAAGAGGTAGATCATTTCATGCGACTGTTTCTTCAGTAAACAAAAATAATGTGGAAGCTTTGTTTAAGAGTGTCTAGATAGAAAATCATAACTATGAGAAAAAACAAAACCAACAAAACAATAATTACAGTATTATAATGCCTGAAAGTCTTAAAGTTCTATTATGTTGAATATTAGGCTGATTCTTTTAACCCCTATTTAACACTTTTCAAAAGGTGAATAACATTTATAACAGTGTGCAGTATTCACTAAATTGAACCAATTGTCCTTTTCTGAAGGGGTGTGATGTTTTTTTGTAATCAGAAAAGAGCTTTGCTGCATTGCATTGAAATTTCCATGATCCACCCATAGGCTGAACCGTCTCTGCTATTAGATAATCTGAAGTTGCAAAGCCTTCTTTCCTTTTTAGATCAAAGTAGTATTAATAGAAAGTAAAATTTTAATCAAAAACAACTGAGTCTTTGGACAGCAGACTTTTTCCAAATACAATGGTAAAAAAAAGTTGATAAAATGGCATTGTTTCAAATAAATTATCATGAACCTAGTTTTCTAAAAAGAGATTATACTTTGTTTTTTTGTAATTTTTAAGGCCATATTTACAAGAAAGAAATGGCACATACTAAAGGAAAAGTGATCTTCAGAAAAATGTCATGGCTGGCTGAAAGTCATACATGACACTGAATCAATCTACATTGATGGGTGTGCAAATAAATAGAGGAAAAAGCATTGAGTGTCTTGCAATATATGGATCTCTCCACTATCAGACTTAACGAAATTCGAATTACAGTCACTTACAAGTTTTGAGTGTGAGAAAATCTGTCTTTTTGAATTGCAACCCTCACTTCTCCTGACTGGAATTGCTGGGTTTTGATCTTTGCACACTGGGGCACTGTGGACAGTCCTGAATGTATGTGCTCTGACCTCTAAAACATGATAAAAATGATTGACTAATCCACCATTGGCATATTAAACTTTCCATATGGCCAATTTATAAGGTGCAGAAAAATACACCAATTGCATGGAAAGTTAAATGTCATGTCTGAACTACACACAGCACCTATTGTATGATCCACTAGGCTGATAAGGAAAGTATGGATTCAGGCCTACATGTACAGCCTTATGGCTGTAGCTGTTAAACCTGCAGGCAAACTTGTCAAAATAACCCATTTTAAAGGAATGAGCCCTACTTTTAAATATTAAGTCATCCTTAAGTAGGCCTTGTAGCCCACAAGGTTTGTTGTCTAATATTTAAAAGTGAAACATGCAAGAGTTTTATGTTGGCATGTTCCTACAATGACCAGCCCCCAAAAGCTATTTTCTCTGTATAGGGTTGTGTTGGACTTGGCCATTTTTGCAGGGTCATCCCAGAACTTTTTGCCTTCCTCCTTTATTTTTTGTGACCTGTTGGTGGTTTTATGACTCTCGGCATGTTCCCAATGCTGATCAGTCCTAAAATGCATATGCTCTCCCTGTAAATTGTTGTTATGGATTGGTGATTCCATGATTGTCCTATTTGATTTACTTGTCAGTCCCTAGTACAGAGCACTGTGTGTGCCCAGGGCTTGTAAATCAAATTCTGCTAGTGGGCCTGCTGCACTGATTGTGCCACCCACATAGGCAGCCTGTAATGCAACTCAGGTCTGCCATTGCAGAGCCTGTGTGCAGTCTAGTACTTCCATGTCGACTTGACAAGTGCACCCACTTGCCAGGCCCTAACCTTCCCTTTTCTTACATGTTAGTCTGCCCTAAGGAAGGCCCAAGGTAGGACATGCCCTGACATGCCCTGGTATGTGTGGCATGTCCTGATAGTGAAATACTGCCAATTTAGCTTTTCACTATTGCAAGGCTACCTGTTCCCATAGGACAGAATGGGGAGTTTGCTTATAATATCTTATAAATCTAACTACCCATGGGAACAAGGTAGAAAAAGAAAGTTTAGAATGCCTGAATTCAGAATGTTAAAATGCATCTTTTAGTGAGGGTGATTTTTACATTCTGTGTTTGAAAATACCACTTTTAGAAAGTAGGTATTTTCTTGCTTAGCCATCCAGTGTGCCCCTGATAGGATGTGTATTGACTGTCTGACTTTGGAGTGACTGGGGCTGGGGATGTACAGTGGTTCCAGAGAGTCTGGATGACTCAGCACTAGGCGGAATAGGCCTGGTCTGCATTTGGAGTGGTGGGAAGAGTAGCACCTGCACCTGAGTAGGGCTGTGCCTGCCTTTTACAAGGATGAATCTACTCCCTGTAGTGTGTCTGGAGCCAGTGCTCATACTGACAAAGGAGGTTGTTGTGCACTTGCAAAGTGCCCCCCAGAACTGGTTTGGACTGGGCTCAGAGCCCTGGGCCAGGAGAGAAGACAGAGATTTACTATATAAACAGAGGGACCCAGAGCACAGACTTTTAGATTACTGCTGTACTAAGGAACCTGCCAGGAAGAAGAACCAGGAAAGTTAGAAGAGGAGTACTGCCCCTGTGCTGTGTGCAGTTGGGGTTGGCCTGCAGGGGTTGCTTCTGCCTTGGGCAGGAAAAGGACTGGACTGTGCTTCATCATCCTGCTGTTAGAGGTTTCTCATAGGACTTGAAATAGACCTTGCCTCCTGTTGGAAGTCTCAGGGATATCACGAGGAACCTTTGCTAAGAAGAGCTGGAGAAACTGAGGAGGAATACTGCCCCTGTGCTGCTTGGTGTCTGGGGTTGACCTGTAGTAGCTACTTTCTGCCAAGGAAAGGGAAAAGGACTTTGCTGTTTGCTGTGTCCACTCCTTGAGGAAGATCTCCAAGGGTTTGAAACTGAGCTTGCCTCCTGTTCTGAAGTCTCAGGGACACAAAGGGCCCGATTCACAGAACTAACTTAAGACAAAATCCTAAACTTACTACCATTTTGGTATTCACAGAAGGCACTTACTTATTTTGGTAATCACAGAAGGCACTTACTCATTTCAGTATTCACAGAAGTTAAGAGTCCTAACTTTAGGACACCTAAATGCCTTCTGTGAATACCGAAAGTCTTAAAGTTAGGATTTTTCTCAGTTTAGGAGTACTAAATTTAGGACTCCTAAATGTCTTCTGTGAATACCGAAAGTCTTAAAGTTAGGGTTTTTCTCAGTTTAGGAGTCCTAAAGTTAGGAGTCCTAACTTTACTACTCCTAAACTGAGAAAAATCCCAACTTTAAGAATTTCGGTATTCACAGAAGGCATTTAGGAGTCCTAAAGTTAGGACTCCTAACTTCTGTGAATACCAAAATGAGTAAGTGCCTTCTGTGAATACCAAAATGGTAGTAAGTTTAGGAATTTGTCTTAAGTTAGTTCTGTGAATCGGGTCCAAAGACTTCACCACAGTTCCCCTGAACTTCCTTGCCGGGAGTTCTGACCTGCTAACAGGTTCCTGCTGTTGTTTTGGACCTCTGGAAGCTGTTTGCCGCTGGGAGCTGAAAAAGTAAAACAACTTCCAGAAACGCAACGCATCCGCACCTGTTTCCGACACATCGCTGAAAAAATCATTGCAGCGACAGCCCGCGGCTTGAGATATCGCCGCTCGCCACATCGAGTGCACCGATGTCTGAAGTCTGAGGTCACCGCACCGATTCCGACGCAAGCCCTGCTGTGTGGCTGCAAGAACCCATGCATCGTCCTGTATCATTGCATTGCATCGAGGCACCAAGTTTGTCACATCGTTGGGGGACACTGTAAGAAACCGACACCTCATCTCCACACGCAGTAAGAAACCGACTCATCACCCCCTCTCCGGTAAGGAACCAGTACATCAACTCCCCAGAGTAGCAGTATGGAACCAACGCATCACCTCCCCCAGAGCAAGGAACCGACGCATCACCTTCCCTGAGTGTAAGGAACCGATGCATCACCTTTCCTATGACCCTTTTTGTTTGTGTGTGCTACACATCCAAGGTACTTTGTGTGAAAAATGTCACATCTGCAATTTGCTTTGAACTATATCATTTGAAAGTAATAGTTTTAATACTGTATTGTGATTTTTGTTGTTTGATCTTGTTTGGATTAGATAAAGATTACTTATTTTTCTAAACTGGTGTGGTGTCCATTTGTAGTGTTTTTACTGTATTACTGTATGTGTTCACAAATGCTTTACGCACTGCCTGTCTGCTCATGCCAAACTACCAAGGGGGTGAGCATGGGTTATTTTAGAAATGTACCCCCCTTACCCTGGCTAGAAGCAAAGGTCCCTATTTCGACAAAGGTTCCTACCTCTGCCAACTAGAGCCCCTATGTCTAACAGGCTGTAAATGTTTCAAAGTGATAAACTAAAGTACAATGAAAATAAGTTTTTGCTAACTTTGGAATTCGGAATAAGCTACAGAATTCATTCAACCACTGTTTTAAATATGTATTAAAAGTCCAATTCAATTGTGATGTTTGCTAAATATATAGGGAAAGTAACTTATAAAAAGTTGGACTTTGTGTCCTTCAGGCTCCAGTAGACTAATTAACATTAGCCTGTCAGTTGCTACATTTCTGTTCATATAGTAGGGACACAAAGTGATCATGGCATGGATCACTACTCTTCTGGACTCTAAAAGCAGGAGGGGAAGAAAGTTTGTAGTAGTACGGAGTAGCACAAAGCACTTACCTACTACTGCTGAAATTTGACCCTTCATAGAGAGGGTATTGTCCAGTTCTACCCACATGTTTTTTACCACTGGAGAAGGGGGTGGCAGGGCTGGCAATGCAGAGGCACAGAGATCTTCCTACAAATACATGTGACCTGAAAGGGATAATATCAGTCATCTGTGTATTGCATTTCAGTTGGCTGCTGTCCAGCCAAAGACAGCACAATTTTAGTTCAAGAAAGGGGCTGCTATAGAGACAGATGAACCATCGAAGGCCAAGAGCAACTGCGTGTCATCGGCGTAAGAAATTATTTTACAATCAAACGGCTCGACAACAGAGGCCAAGGGGGCCATGAAGATGTTAAAGAGGGTAGGGCTAAGAGAGGAGCCCTGCGTGACACCTTGGTTAACTACCTTCACCTCCGAGTAAAAAGGAGCAAGCTAATTGGCTTGCTCATTTTGTGCACTCTCCTTAAAACATTGTAAAAATGGCCTACACCTGACTGGCACATTTATTGTATGTGCAAGTCCCTGATAAAGTGGTACAACATCCACCCAGGGCCTTTAAATTAAATGCTGCTAGTGGGCCTGCAGCATGTGCCACCCACTTAAGTAACCCTTTTGTTTTTTAAACATTTCTCTCAAACCTTCCTTTCTAATACACCAACATCACCCCTAATGTAGGCCCTAAACAGCCCACAGAGCAGACTGCAGTGTATTTAAAAAGTTGGACATGTACTGGTAGGTAATAAAAAACTCTTAAATTACTTTTTCATTACTGCAAAGCCTGTCCCTTTCATAGGCTAACATTGGGTTACCTTATTACATTTAATAAGTGATAACTTTTTAAGGGGAGCAGGTAACAATGTCATGTTTACACACAAATTAATTATAATATAAAAATCCTCTTTAATGGAGA
Organism: Triturus cristatus; assembly: GCF_964204655.1. Lineage (NCBI taxonomy): Eukaryota > Metazoa > Chordata > Amphibia > Caudata > Salamandridae > Triturus > Triturus cristatus. Next base: position 685,511,080 of record NC_140586.1, on the reverse strand, counting down.
AGTCAGATTTGAAGTTAATATTCTGAAAAAGCCACATTCATAAAATTGGCATTTTCTTGTCCGAACCATTTGATGCCTGTGTTCTGGGTCGCTGGACTGGGTGTAATTGGTAGTTGGCCTTTGTATATTCCTCCCAGATAGGGAGACAAAGGGGGAGTAGGAGTCAACAGAATAGCAGAGGTGGAGCAGGCCCCTGTCCCACTTACATTTGAAAGGGGCTGCCACAGCAATCTCACAAACAACTGGACACCAATGCATTGTCACCCTAGACCTCTTATAGTCTGGGCGGGTGGGAATGGAAATTCCAGAACCAAAGGTGGGGGGAAGTTTAGAAGTTTCTCCAACTTCAAAGGCTGCCACCAAGTATAAATAGTAAACCCTCAGAATAACTCTCCACTTCATTCATGGACCTGCGAAGGACCCCTAGACAGCCTTGTACTTCAGAGGACTGCCCTGCTCCTTGAGGCCTGCCTTCTTCTTTAGAGGACTGTTCTGCTGCTTGAAGCTTGCTTTGCTGCTTTAAGGAGAGAGGACCATCTCCTTGAACCCAGGACTAACAGAGTGACTCCAAGGAGCAGTTGGCTGACCCCCTGTTCTGTGTTACACTGACACAACAAGCTCCAGAGTCATCCCTGCACATTTCCAGCTGACCTGCTGCAACTGGCACTGCCTGAATCTGCAACTGGACCTGCTTGGACCTGGAACTGGACTTGCCTGAGCCCTGCTGGCCTCTGCTGGATGGAGGTCCTGTTCACCAAGAGGTACCTTCCCAGGTCCTGGGCCCTTAGCTGGCATCAGTGGAGCTCCTCCTGTGAAATCCTGAAGTTTTGAATTCTGCACGCCGGACTTTGAGGAGGTAACATTTTCAGCAGTATCACCATGGTCCTTGTATCTGGCCAGCACTCCATATCAATCTCCCTGAAGTTGTGACTTTGTCCTGGTCTAGCGCGAACAGAAATCCACATTTAGCCTTCATGCTTCTTGGTGCTATGCTTACTTAAACATTTAAAATTGCATATCTCTGGTTTTCCTATTTGGATTTTTGTAATTTTGCTCTCCTTTTATTTATTCAATTTGCCTCTATTTTTCTAAATTGGTTTGGGATATCTTGTGTGTTGTGGTTTTACTTTATTACCATTTGTGTGCTGCCTAAATACTTAACACATAGTGTCTCTAAGTTAAACCTGATAGCTTTTGTGGAAAACTACCAGAGAGTTAAGCATAGGTTAATTTAGTGGCTTTTGTGGTTCACCCTGACAAAGATTGTGGTTGTTGCTTAAGAACAACCCAATTCCTTAAAAGCCCAATTTCTTGCATATGTGCTGAAAAAGGGGTAAGGTTTGCCACTGGGTCATGAAGTGTCTAGGAGTTCTCTCCGCCCACTGGTCATGGAGTGTCTAGGCGTTCTCTCTGCCCACTGGCTACTGATTTCTAGAAAAGTGGCACCTCAACCCTAGCTCATCAGAACACACTTAGGACAAGACCTACTGTCTGTGACCTGTGTGAATTCCTGAATGGGTAGGCCTACTCACACTTAAGATGGACTCCAGGAGTCAGCTGGCTGATCTCCTCTTTGGCTACAGGGACATTAAAAGCTGCAAGAGGATTTTTTTAACAAAGTGACCAATTGACCAGTCACAACTGAACCTGCACTGGACCCTGCTTGTGGCCTCTGGCAGAGTAAGTCCTGTTCTTGAGGTCCTGGGAGCCAAAGAAGTAACTGAGAGGAGTTGCTCCACTACGAAAAAGAGGTACCTTGCAGAGCTTCAGCGGGATCTTGCAGCTGAGGTATTTGACTTTGTGAGGGATTCATTGGATGCAGATTCCAGGCTTAACACATTGGAGTATTTTGAGCTTCAAAGAAGAGACTAAGGGTCTAATTTAGAGTATGGCGTATGGGATACTCCATCCCAAATATGTCCTGTCCCCTATATTACAGTGTCCTAACTTCAAAAGTAGAAATATTGACTGGAAAAAGGGCAGAAAAGTATCTAATGTTGAGAGGATTTCTTCCGGCATGAAATTTGAATTTTCCTACTCAGAGGTTTTTCCTGCCAAAGCCAGAGACTTCAGGGTTAACTCAGCAAATGAATATCCAATTTCACACAGACTTTATCAGACAATGACAGAGCGTGGACCAACGCTAAATTTGGCACGCTCCGACATTTCCAAAATGCAGGGATGTGCCATATTTACTACAATACGGCACACCCCTGTGTTTTCCCTAGCGCTGGCACTAAAATTAGCTGCCTAGCACCAACACAGGCCCCCTTGCATCATAGTGCAAAGATGCCTGAGTTGCAGGGAATGATTGTTTATGTGTAGGAAGGTATCCCTTCCTGCACATAAACAATCCATAATGGCTATTTATTACTACATTCTGCAGCACACATGGAAGCAGCAAATCGCCATTATTTAATGATTGTTTATGTGCAGGAAGGGACACTTTAATGCACATAAACAATCATTAATTGTTTTTTTGCTCTTTAATTGTGTGCTGCAGAATGCAGCACACATACAAAAAACAAAACTGAGAAGAAATAAAAAAGCATTTCTCCCCATGCGCCATGCTGATGCCTGCTCTTGCACTTGCGCAGCCACAGATTTACACCTCCATGTAAATCTGGGGCAGTGTCAAAAAGTAACGGGTGTTGCAGTGGAACGCCCACAGCAACACCCATTGCACGCCCCTTTGCTGCAGAGGACTGCGGCAGAAAGGGCATATTTACAAGATGGTGTTAAGCCACGTCAAGTGGCTTAGCGCCACCTTGTAAATATTGAAAATTATGCTATTCCATCAGACCGTAAAAAAAAAGTGTTGCCCCGAGCGTAAAGAAAAACTGTCGCCCCAACGGCTATAGGGGCTTGTTAATATGCCCCACAGTCTTCAACTTTGTACCATCTGAGGATTTTGACTTCCAATTCTGAGACTAAGCCAGAAGTTGACATTTTTAACCCGGATAACCCGTATGGTGTGTTTTCGCCTCCGCTCCATTGTGGTCAGCCAGAAATTGTGCCTAACTCCTTGTTAACTGCAAACAGTGACTTCGGATTGGCACTTTACTTTCTCTTGACACTTTGTTTCCTAAACCTTTAAACCATTCATATCTCTGGTTCCTCTTACTGGATTTTAATAATTGTGTGTCTTTTATTTATAGTTTTCTTGATTTGTATACATTGGTTATGGGATGGATCTCTATTATTGTTGTGTTTTGACATATTTATTGTTTAACACATGTTCCTGAAGTTAACCCTGTCTGCTCTGTGTCATAACGAGCAGAGGCTGGCCCAAGTTTATTTCAATGAACTTGTATGATGGCCCTGACAAGAGTTTGGACTTAAAAATAAGGATATTGGATTCTTATCCTCCCCAACGAATAATCCATTACCTCACACAATTCTAGTGGCGAAATAATAGAAATACACCTAGAGAAGTAAAAAGTGAGAATTGATTATGCCCAACATCATACAACTCGAGTTTCTGTTCTAAGTCTGAATCCTCAGTTTTGTTCTCCTGGACAAAACGCAATATTTAAGTTCACACCATTTACAATCTCATCAACACCCCTGATGTAACCCCAGGCCACCTCTAGGCTTGTGTCATCATGTTGTTCCCCAAATGGCTAATGTTGATAGCCAATTACAAACCCCCTGTCAGATTCCAAATATTCAAGAAAAATATAAATGCATTTATGCAAGTCAACCTTTAAGGTAGGGGATCCATGTCTTGATATCAAAATGTCAGCATATTCAATAAGGGTTCTGAGGTTGTTGAAGAAATACGCCATTTATATAGCACTGTGATTCTAACTTGTAATTGAGCAGACAGGGTCAGACAGGGAGCTAAAATGATCCATGACATAAATGTTCAAAATAGACCATGCTCCAGGAGACCACAATTAGAATGGGTCCAATGGGGTAGAGTTGGGTCATGCAGCCCATCCTGCACTAAAAGCAGCCTCCAAGCCTAAGGATCCTGGGAAAAAGCCAGAATGGTGGAGTGGCTGAATGGCTGGTACATCCTTATAAGAAGGTGATGAGGGAGCATTTTCCCATGAGTTAATGAGGCTACCAGAATGCAGGATATGAAGCACGTTCTTTCAAGTTTCTAGCAGGACAATTAGGAGGACACTCCTGAACCAGTGTCACTACAAGCCAAGCACACATCAGTCCATGGTAACACCACAATGTGGTGGAAGAATGACATGGTAATGGGATAAGTTGACATAAATTATGTGCCCTAAATTTTATTTCCAACAATCGCGCCAGTTAACATTAATAGTAGACAATCCACATGCATGGGGATGACCTTTTTGTATACGATATTTAGGCCACGATATTTGTGTCAAATAATATTGGTGTTCACAATATTCTGACATACAACAAACATAACACTTGCATCAGATAGAGCTCATGCGTTGAAACAAAAAGGTAACTGAAGATATCCCCGCAGACACATAGGCCCAACAGAACCCTAGTCTGCTGAGTCTATTTCACAATTACACTATAAGTCCAAGAAGAAGCTGCAGTTTTTGAAATAGAGCAACTGGAGTCTCAGTAGCGCTAGATGAACCTGTTTCAATCAGGGATGCGCAGACTCCTACACATACATGTCAATATTTGAGCGCAACAAAGATGAATTTTCCAAGGCAGCCGAAGCTCGCCTTTTTACCTTTGGCTAACTCCACAACAACTTGCTTTTTCTGCACTTCGGAGAGATACCTGTATTGTTGCCTTAGACTAGAGGTCTTCAAACTGAGAGGAGATCCCCCCTGGGGGTCAGTGACTGCATTCTCAGAGGGCACAAATGGTCTGCATTTACTTGTTTCCAGGCTTCTTCATTTACATGCAGTGATGTGTTAAAAAAGCAGTGTGGGACTGTCATAATATTGCTGTAGGGGTAGGGTCAATGAGAGTGGGGACAGAGTCAAAGAGATGGCTAAAAAGAACAAAATATTCTACATTTTGCTGTTGTATTCACCTTCAGTTAATTGCATATGAAATAACAGGTAGACACCTTTCCTGAAAAATATGTGCAAATTTAAGTAATGGATGGAAAATGTACTCTTTTTAATTTATGAACATTCAGTAGGTTATTGTGATCACTACTGTGTGTGTGTGACCAGACAGACAGATTTAAATTCTGATTTGGTGCAGTGAGGAGTAGTGACTTGTTTATTTATAGTGCTATGAGGTCCAAGCCTGTGAAATAAAGAACTGTGAATGTCATTATTTTAAAATTGTATTACACAGAAGTCAGTTTTTAAGATAAAACAAATGCATTAAAAATATAAATTTTTGTAATAACTATTCAGACCATAGCTAGTGCAAGTGTGTATTCAAAGGACATGCTAGAGAACTCCGCTATTACCACCTTTATACTACCTCTAAAAAATTATAAATATTTCTCACCATGAAGCTTCCAGGGACTCCATCAATTAAAGTTTATACTAGTCCAAAGCAGCCTTTATATTGGGTGATTAACCAATTGCACACATTTCCATTTCTTTCAGGTAGTAGGCACCTTGGTGAAAAGGCATGTTTCTGTGTTAGCTCTCTATCCATCTCTCTGCTTCACATCACAGGAGAACGGCCAACCTGCTTACTAGGAAAAGGAGCGTGCGGTCCATTTTTCTTGCTAGCATTAGGACCTATGCTTCACACAGAACTGGAGTAACAGAAAACATGTTTTGGGCATTAGGCCTAGGTGCACTAGACTCTAGGAATGGGCAGAGTAGAGTTATAGGTAACATTGGTGCTACAGCTGCAGAATGAGGGCTGTTTTACGAGCCTTCAATTTTTTAATTAGGGGACCAGGGAATACTTGCTCTGGCAGTTTTGCTTTGGGCCTTGGAGCAATGGCCCAAGGGAGGGTAAAATTGAAGCAGAGAATACACCTTGGTTTGAGCATAAGAGAGATGGGAAAGAGAGGGATGGCAGAGATAGCCTGCTATGCACAGCAGTAGCTATCATTAGTAAAGCAGGTGCAGTGGTGCCCAGGTGTCTGAGGTGCCCACTGCATCCCAATTATGAATGTCTTATTTTAAAATGGGAGCAAAACCAAAGGGGATGACGGACGGAGTGTTGAACATTGCAAGTACTCACCCCCAGTCAACTGATCTGGGTTTAATCCATCATCATTCTTTAGCTCACTCTGACACCCAAGTTCAGACATGGCCATATGCAAATCAGTCTGACCCTGTGCCTCAAGGGAACAGTCCAGCCCGAATTGCCAAGCCATGTCTTCCCTGGACTGGAAACAAGCATCATGTGACCGGTTTCTGGCTAATCAGCCATCATCAGCTAGGCTAGCTTGAATCCAGTGGCAAAGTGAGCAAGGGACCCAATTCTGGGCATACCCTGCCAACTTAGGGCGAACAAGGCAAAACCAAAGGGGATGATGGACGCAGTGTTGAACATTGCAAGCACTCACCCCCAGTCAACTGATCTGGGTGTAATCCATCATCATTCTTTAGCTCACTCCGCCACCCCAGTTCAGACATGGTCATATGCAAATCAGTCTGACCCTGTGCCTCATGGGAACAGTCCAGCCGGAACTGCTAAGCCATGTCTTCCCTGGACCAGAAACAAGCATCCTGGGACCGGTTTCTGGCTAATCAGCCGTCATCAGCCAGGCTAGCTTGAATCCAGTGGCAAAGTGAGCAAGGGACCCACGTCTGGGCATACCCTGCCAACTTAGGGCGAACAAAGCAAAACCAATGGCTTGGCAGTTCGGCTCTAGACTGTTCCCATGAGGCACAGGGTCAGACTGGTTTGCATATGGCCATGTCTGAACCGGGGTGGCGAAGTGAGTTTAAGAATGATGATGGATTAAACCCAGATCAGTTGACTGGGGGTGAGTGCTTGAACTGTTCAACACTCAATCCCTCATCCTCTTTGGTTTTGCTTTGTTCACCCTAAGTTGGCATGTATGCCCAGACGTGGGTCCCTTGCTCACTTTGCCACTGGATTCAAGCTAGCCTGGCTGATTAGCCAGAAACCGGTCCCAGGATGCTTGTTTCCAATCCAGGGAAGACATGGCTTGGCAATTCGGGCTGGACTGTTCCCATGAGGCACAGGGTCAGACTGATTTGCATATAGCAATGTCTGAACTGGGGTGGCGGAGTGAGCTAAAGAATGATGATCGATTAAACCTAGATCAGTTGACTGGGGGTGAGTGCTTGCAATGTTCAACACTCCATCCATCATCCCCTTTGGTTTTGCCTTATTTTAAAATGGGGGCATGGTGGCTTATTTTCCTTGCTAGCATTACGGCAGAGGGCATCCTTGCCACAAAATGGAGGGGGCAAAATGCAGGAGCACATTTTTTTTTCGGAAAGGAACAGAAAACCTGTTTCAAGATTGAAGTGATGGTTCAGCATGGTGTAGCAGGGGCAAAAGAAGAAGAGGAGGTAGCCTGCATCTCAGGGCCACAACTATCATTAGTGCAGCAGCTGCAGTTACTTTGGGGCCTAGAAGTGTAAGGGGTTCACAGCACCTAAATTCTGGGCAGAAGTATTTTTGGTCAGTTCTGTTTTTGTTTGATGCTTTTGCTCTTTGTAAAGTCTTACATTTAGTGTGGATCATGAGCTACAGAAAAGTGCCTCTAACATGATCTCATACTCCCTGCCCCCTCCGATCAGCCATAACCCTCCAGCTCCCCCAATTTGTGCTGTAAAGTTTTGGAGGAGGGCCTGACTTCAAAACATTTTACTTAGAGATGCTCAGTGCAAAAACATTTGAAGAGCTCTACCTTTGACCCTTGTGTGTTTGTGTTTATCTGGAGCAAGAATTCACTCATGCATATCCCAAGGGTAAAATGAGAGTATGCTACTGTTTGAGAGGCCAGGCAGTCTTCAATGTTATTGACGATTCACAATAGTGAAACCTTTGCCATCTTTAAATCAAATGTGTGATCTGAGCAGCCCGAAAGTACTTCTGAAATTTTAGTGCTGTCACGCCGGCTCAGGGAAAAGTTATTAATTCCTATCTTTGTGGCTTGAAATTTGTACCAGTCAAGAAAGAGCTCTCCCACAGCTCCACTATCAATCAAGTAGAAGTTTTGGATCGGGAAGAGAATTTCTGACACTGGAATCTGAGAAGCGACATTTGCTGTTGTATCAGAGTTTAGGCTTGTTTGAATTGACTAACAGAAGTGAGAACTCCTGCGAAGGACTCTGCCTATTGCTGATGCACAGTATACCTGACATAAAAGCCCGAGGCTCTAAGAAGGATGTATGGTCTGGTAGCTGCGATGTACAGAAAACAAATGAACCAGAGACCTACCTAAGTCTGTCCTGGTATCCAAGAACTTTGCTTCTTAATGTCCTCTTTCTGTACATGTACTAGAGCAGGTAAAGAGAAATTTTGCTGGAAGGTCCTACAAAAACTACAGTGTCTGTCAAACTTAATTTGTGAGATTTCTATCAAAGTTGTAAAATGTAATGGCCCAATAAGTTAGAACCTTTTCTCGGATTAACTTAAAAAACAGCATGAAGTACTACATCTCCAAATAGTGTCTGATTTAAAATGGAGTTATAAATATCCTAGAAGAAATGGGGTAAATAAAGATGATCAATAACATAAGCATTCTCAGAAAGTAAATACAAAATAGAGATGTTATGAAAGCAAGTGGGGAAGCATAATTGTTCTATTGCTTGCATTGACTAAAACATAAGAAAAACATAAATAAATATGGTGGCCATTATTACATAGGCTCTTAAATAAGAATAAATACTAAAGAGGAATAAAACAAGAGCAAACAACTCATCAGGAAGAGATAACAGTGAAGGTTTAAATGCAACAGCAGAGCCAAAGACTGACAATGAGTGCCGTATTAATTAAATAAGATAAGACATGGAGAAAAAGTAGAAGCAGGCAGCCAGATACAAATGAAAACTATACAACCAATTGAACCCTCTAAAACAGTGAAAGCATTCCATTCAAGTATAAATGGGCAGTGAGCCACAAATGGGCAGTCAGAATGGCGGAAGGAAAATCAGTGGATAGGAGGGGCCAAACCTCTCTAAGGAAAGAAAGAGTGTGGATGCCCAAGTCAGCACCCACAAGCTTTAAAATCAATTAGCGTAAATAAAGTGCATAGTTTATGGTCAGAAGACTTATGGATACTGATCCATCACTGTACAACATGCAGGGTCACCATTTCTTTTAAATCATTGAATGTGTAGACTATTAGAACCTCTTCTAGGGTTTGAAAATCAAAACAATCCTCCTTTTCCACACCTGGCAGGATACATTCTGTGGCCTACTATGGACGGATCACTACTGAAAAGTCGCATATGAAACTAGTAAGCACGCTTAATAGAAGGTACTATTACTTGCTGCACTTTGAAGTGGCAAAAACTGTTGGATGAAGTACAATAAAAATTGTATTTTCATTTATCTATTATTCTCCCAGATGTCCATCTAAACATGTAACTCAACATCGCACAAATCAAAGATATCACAATACATAACATGAGCCACACCCAAGCTACTATACTAGAGTACAATTCAAGTAGACATAGCACAACTAAGACCATGATATATGCTTATTTGCTATCTCCCAGTACCATGGGTGAACCAAAGGGTCCTCATACGATCTAACCCAAAAGGTACAAATTCCCAATCCAACCATAAGCAACTAAAATATAACTTCTCCTATGTATACAGAAGTATGAACATCTACATCTAATCATCAGGATTGAGCCATGCACTGCTTTACTTACTATCATCTCAACATATTTTCCATCTTCACTCTGAAGGTAAAAACACCCATCCATGCTCTGGTCACCACAAAATATAATATGCTTTTTCTCCTCCCACTTCTCTAATTCAAGAGACCAAATAGCATGAAGATGGAGCATATCATCCTTCTTAATAATTCAAAAACTAGCTGGATTCCACTACACCTGAATACACCAAGCTAAGATATACCTCACAGTAACTTGAAGATAACCGAGAAATCCACGAAATCATACATACTTTATTAGAATTAGCATCACAGAACATAATGTAGTACTCAATGACTGGCAAAGATCACTTTTGGCACAAGCTTCGCAGTTAACCAATCATCCATCCCACTGACAAATGCTGAACACATGCTCAAAAGCACCCAACATGGCATGATCTGCTCCAAAAGGTTGCAACCTAAAGACACAAGCCAATAACTAGTGGTGGTGGGAACTCGCAGAGTTTCACTCTGTGTAATTCTGCGGAGTTACATAAAAATGACAAGAGATTCTGCGGAGTTCTGTGAGCAGGCAGAAATAGGTATGTTGTGCTGCTTGCGCTGATTTTAGTGCGAGGAGCTTGTTCTGCATTGCAAAATCACTGTGAACAGCATCACATGGTGCTCCAGAGGGCAGTGCTTCTTTACTGCTGCTCGAGAACATTTTCTTCTTGAGTGGCTGCATTCTCACAGGGACCGGTCGCGACAGGTGGTGCTGAGAAAATATCACCATGTGCCAATCGAGTGTTGCGCTAGGGGATGCAAATTCATGCTCGACAACTTAACGTTAGCGAGCTTCATGTGAGAAAACACTCCACCACAAGGCGCTTGGCAGAGTTTTGCTAGAACTCCGTGTTAAAAGCATTACGAGGAGTGGACAAAACTAGGTGATCTCTGCCCGAGAGACCGGAATGTATTGCCCACCCCTACCAACAACCTTAAAAAATTTTATGACCCCCATACCTATATCTGACCTGGTGCAATCCTGCTGCGCATCAAATCCGTCCACTCACTGCCTTATTATTTATTTATTTATTTATTATTTTAATTTATAGGGCGCAACAGCTACCCAAAAAGGGTTTCCCGGGTGGTAAGCGGACTAGGTGTCGCTAATAGAAGGCAGTAATAGAAGGAGTTACTGGTTAAATAACCAGGTCTTGAGTGATCTGCGGAAGAGTATGTAAACAGTCTCTTTGCGTATGGCGAGAGGAAGGGTGTTCCACAGTGATGGACCTAGGTAAGTGAAAGATCTTCCCCCCATCCTGGATAGTTTGAACCTAGGTACTGTGAAATATCTGAGAGTGGTAGATCATAGATGGCGAGTGGGGGCATTGGGACGGACAAGAGAGTTAAGATACTGTGGTGCCGTTCCCATTTTGATCTTAAACATATAGCTCAGGGTTTTAAACTTAATGTGGTTCTCCACCCTGAGCCAGTGTAGGTTACGGAGGTAACCAGATATCGGGGTGGCTTTGGGAACCTTGCAAAGTAATCTTGCTGCAGTGTTCTGTACTAACTGCAGTCTTCGAGTCACTGCTTTGTTTGAGCCAAGGTAAAGGATGTTTCCATAGCCCAGCCGAGAGGTGATGAGGGCATGGACCACTGTTTTCTGGGTGTCATCTGGGGGCATCCAGATGATCTTCCTGAGCCATTTCAAGATGGTAAAGCAGATAGCTGTGACCTTTACTGCCTGATGGTGCATGGTTAGAGAGTCATCGATAGTTATCCCCAAATTACGGACATGACTGGAGGGTTTGGGGAGGGTGCCCATCTCAGCAGGCCAATGTAGTGGGCCCCACAGATCTTTATTTTTGCCTAGGATGAGGACTTCTGTCTTATCACCATTTAATTTCAGGCGATTGCGGTTCATCCATGTAGCAATTTTCCCTAGGCCTGTTCGAGCCGGGGTCAGTACTGGAGAGGGAAAAGATGATCTGGGAATCGTCTGCATACGTAAAAAGAGTTAGGCCTGCTTGTTCTGCTATGTCTGCTAGAGGCCTGACATATAAATTGAAAAGAAGAGGACTAAGGATGGAGCCCTGGGGCACACCATAGGGTGATGGGTACATTTTGGAAGTGTCTGTGACAGAGAAGATCTGGAAAGTGCGGTCGGTTAAAAAAGAAGTAATCCAGTCCAAAGACTTCAGTGTGTTGATTAGGACTGAATGGGAGATAGTGTTGAATGCCGCACTAAGGTCTAACAGTATCAGTGCGACTGTGTCCCCAGTGTCGAGATGATGGCGCAACTTCTCTGTGACCCCCAACAGTGTGGTTTCCGTGGAGAATCCGGTTCGAAAGCCGGATTGAGAGGGGTGGAGGATTTTATGAGTTTCGACAAACTGAGAGAGATGGGAGTGAATGTGTCTCTCAAGAATTTTGGAGAAGGCAGGCAGGAGTGAGATGGGCCTATAATTAGAGAGGACACTTCTAATTATGACATACCCAAATAATAAAATCGAAAACTTCTTATACTGAGCTGCCAAATTTCACCTCACACTTGTGAAAATAAAGCTCATGTGATGGCTGCAATAATCACATGCCACCCAACCACGGCATTATTACTAATACAATCAACATATCATATGCCACCCAACCATGACATTTTGACTAATACAAACACCACGATCAAGAACACCAGTTCTGCTGCCATATGGGATTTAAAAGCTAATTGAATCAACCTATAAAAATATAAAGATCCCTTATCCGATGATTTGTAAAAGCTTTTAGATGGTACTCAAATCTAAAAAACCTAAAAAAGGGCTGACATTAAAGGTAACTCAAAAATTAATGTTTGTTTACATATCATTGATCTGTTGTTTTTTCACGTGGCCTTCAGGAACACATTTTGACTGCTTGTTCCATTGATAAATCAAAAGGCTATCACTCACAAAAGTAATGTGAATCCAGATCCCCCTTATTGAACCTAATGAATAGGAGTGGTGAGCTATACTTCTTCATCTCTAGTCTAAATAGATTTCTTATAACTGATAATAACTTAGCTTTTCAATCCTGCTAAACCAATACTCCAGTCAAAATTGACATCTACATTGAAGCTTTCAATGCTCGATAACCATTGATGAAAGAAGCTACCCCATCCGACCTCCACTTCCTCTTCTGCAAAGTGTAAAGTTTTTATTCCACATTTATTACATTATACAGTCCCCCTTATACAGGTCATTGCCAGACAAGTGTCCCCGAGGCTACTTGTTTTGGAGAGTTTCTAAGAAATCAAATACTCAGGGAGAATAGAAGAGGACATGGTAACTTTTGCCACAGAAAGCCTGCACAGAAAAAGAACCAGGATGAGTTGTGAAACCCTCAAACTGATTCTTCTAAGTGATCTGGTCCCAGTTCAACAATTATTATTAAAATCTCCACCTCAGCCACCCCCACCAGTGCATTCTTTATTAGTGCAAATCTTGAATGGCAAATATGCTCTCTTAACATAATCTTAATCCATTGAAACCTGGCTCAATTAACAGGGTAAATTAATATGAACACATTGGTGCTAATTGTATTGTTCAGTATATTAACTGTTGAACAATGTACACACCACATGATACAGCAAACATAACTGATACCATAACCCCAAGGGTCTTCAACATTCTCTGGGGAGAAAACCCATCATGGACAATGATAACCAGCCATCATCTGTGATGAGACATAATGTAAAAGGGATAAAACCTACACATTACATTAATTAATTTTTACACCAATAAATCACCCCTTACATTAATCACATACATTTAAATAACCTCAGTTGTAAACACCATATCAAATTTGACAATAAATACCCCCTCACAATTCCATTATCCATTTATATCAAATCATCTAGAGTCACAAAGATATTTAAAGAGTCACTCATTTCACTCAGAATCCTAATACACGTAAACCTTAAGATTCAAATTCACCGCTTCTTCTTTCATTGAGTTACATCACTGATGGCATACTTGTCACAAGTTCACAAGGGCACTAAAGGCACACACTCACACTTTCACAATCACTGATCCTCACTCTTATACCCAGCTGTTCTGTGCTGGCAGGGATGCATCAAAGCCAGTTAGAATCCACCATGCTAAATAGGATGAGTACTATACATGTACGATAACCTATGCTCACTCAAGGTAGCTTGGCACTGAGCAGTTAGGCTTAACCTCAGGGCCCAAGTGTAAAATATTGACACAACACCACCCTGCAAAGACTCCGCATTGTATGTATAAATCACTTATCTTTGTATTACACACACACTGAAATCAAAATGAGATACACATTGTATATAGACTTTACAGTTATAGGCAATTGCCAAACTTTCCTATTTACAGAAAGGTCAAACAGTCACAGTTCTTTGTCTGTGCCTCATGACCCAGCCCCTCAGTCACCCAACTACACCAGTCAACAATACACGTTGCCCCTGCTGGCACCCCCTTGACTAGACAGTCGAAATCACCTAACACGGAAAGTAAAAGTTACTTAGGTTCATCCATCCGGATTAGACCTCCAGGCACCCAGCGGCACCTGCACAAGTGCAGAATCACGACCCCCTGTAGACAAAAAGTTGTGACCCAGGAAGTTGGTGTCTACCCAAGTCTGGAGAAATATTTCCCCTCAAGTGGAGGTGTTAACTGCCATAGCCTCCAACAGTCAGCTGCAGGTGCCCACAAGCCACAAGAAACCCCTTGTTCCTCGTCACAATGCTCTCCACAACAAAGTACCTGGTGGAGTGGGTCCAGGGAGAGGGAGGAAATGAGCTCAGGCAAAGGCCACACTTTCAGCCACTGTCCTCCTCCCAATCTGGAGGTCAAAGACAGTCTCAGCTCCCAGCTCAGGTACCCCCAAAACCACTTAGACACCGCACACTCTGGAGCACAAGCTAGCACAGGTCACCTTGGCTGTCAGCATGGGTCCCAGAGACTCTGCAAGCTTCTCCCACACTCCTCAAACTCCTCACATCTAGTCACCTTAGATGGCTGCTGATCTTTATGAGCACACTTCTCTGCACAGTGCAATGATGGTGTACGTCAGGATGGTCCTTGTTCCCAACCACCGATCACTTCCACCCATTTCCACTGCACCCAGTGCGGTCCTTATGATCTTGTGGAAACAGTGAGATCTTTTGTATCCCTGGGATCTTGTGGACAGAAGGCCATTTAACTGGCCCTTGGCGAGTACTTAATAGGCATGGGTGGAGAACTCTGCTCCACCTGCGGAGTGTGTGGTGATTTTGCTACTCCATGTTCTGCTGAGAACACGGAGTAAGGAAAAAAGCTCTGACTCTTCAGCAGAGCGGAGTTAGCCAGCGTCCCCGCTAAATTTGCCCCCCGCCACCACCCCCTGTAATAAAATAATAGTGACACCCTAATTTAAAAAAAATAAAGTCACTTACCTGTATTGCGGCACCCCTGGGCTGCCCTCCTCCTCCTCGCCGTACATCATGCATGACCTGCACATGCGCGCGCGTGCATGCACATTTCTTTATGAGAAATGCGCATGCGCACGCACAGTTCGTGCAGTATGTAAGGCGAGGAGGAGGAGGGCAGCCCAGGGACGCCTCAATACAGATAAGTGAATTTTTATTTCTTTTAAATTATGTTGTCACTATTATTTTATTAGGGGGTGTGGAGGTGGGTGGCGGAGCGTAGTTTTCCCAAAACTCAGTGGAACTCCGTTCTGTGTAGTTGCACTCCGCCAGCTCCACCCGGGGTTAGTACTTAGGGAACCTGGTCCATGACAATTAGCACTTAGCTGCAGGGCAGTAACATCCAGGCAAAATCCACCAAGACTCCTTGAACTCCTAATGTCTCAGCACATCAGGTGGCCGCTGATCTTTATGAGAACACTCTGCACAGTGTGATGATGGTGTACGTCAGGACGGTCCTTACAATCTCATGGAAACAGTGAGATCCTTTGTGTCCCTGGAATCTCACGGACAGGAGACCAGCTGACTGGCCCTTGGATAGTACTGAGGGACCCAGGCCATGACTGTTGGCACTTAGCTGCAGTCCAGCAATGTCCAGGCAAAATCCACCAAGTGATAGTCTCCTTCCTGGAGCACGACAAGCTCCAGGCCACCACAAGTCTGCGGATAATCCAGTTGCAGTCATTCCTGCCCTAATGATTCCTTGTGTCGATGTCCCAGCTTCGAACCAGCGTAGTATGGTTCCAAATCCAAAAGTGTCTTTACTGCCGGAGGCTAGAACCACAGTAGTTATACCCACCATTGCCTTTGAAGATACAATCAGTTCAAAAGGCCACCATTGAAATGCACAGGGCCTATCTAAATGTTGTCCTGTCTAACATCCTACCCCGGGAGGATTGATCACTCTCTTTAGCGGGGCCAGGAGTCTGCCCCTTGAAATGCAGGTGCCAATTCCACCCCCATGTAACCATACCAGAAAGGCCCACAGTTTCCCTTGAGCCCCTAGTTTATGGCTTTCAATAAGGAATGCACAGATGTGGCTGTCCCACTAGCACCCAGATGTGAATTGGAGACAGGCCGACAAGCACACAGAGCCACAAAAATGTAAATGCCCACTTTCCAATAAGTGACATTTCCACACACGTAATGTCAGATCCTCTTGCACTACTCGAGAGGATTCACCATTAAAACTCATAGATATCAAATATTATACTGCTACTACTCTGCCAGTAGGAAACATTGCTCTATAGCCTTTCCCTACATTGCCTAATGCTAATTCAATACGAACAGCAGGCTCTGTCACACTGAAGACACCATCCGGTGCCATTCATGACCCTTGAATGTAACACACACACACACATGCCCTACCTCTTCTCAACACCTCATCCTTTCACTAGGGAGAAGGCCGATATAGCAAGAGACATACAGAACTTTGGCATGTATCTTTTTAAGAGCCAACCTGAGTAACAGCAACTTGTGCACACAGACCCAACTTGGGCAAACCTGTTGCACAATCAATGAGGTACCTCCATGGATGCACAACCAGTGTTGCAGGCCCACGGAGGAGCATGTCTTACCCCTTCACAAGGGACTTGCAGATAACTCAAATCAGTCAATCATGTGTATGAGGAGCACAATGCTTTGGCTCAACGTCCTAAGCCTAGCATCCAGATCAGTGGAAAACTGGTAAGGAGAAGAGCAGGAAATTGAGGGAAAGCACCCCAGAAAGGGCAATTGAAAACACTCACTCATAACTACTGCTGTACAGGGGCTCTAATTTGAACTCCTAGGGTATTCGTGTTCTGCTTTAATAGTGCAGCTGGTGCAGTTACATGAGCCCTTTGCGCCCTGGTGCTATCAATAGAGACATGAATGAACCACTCAATGTCCCTCACACTCAGTTTAACTCACTTACACTGCTTTACTCACTCTCTTGTTTTCCCTTAGTCATACTCATTCTTGCTCACTCCTTAATTCTCAATCTTTCATTCTAATAGACACTCTCAAACACATTAAACTAACATTCACTCTCATTCTCAC
Organism: Triturus cristatus; assembly: GCF_964204655.1. Lineage (NCBI taxonomy): Eukaryota > Metazoa > Chordata > Amphibia > Caudata > Salamandridae > Triturus > Triturus cristatus. Next base: position 685,493,894 of record NC_140586.1, on the reverse strand, counting down.
TCAATCTCATTCTCCCTTAGTCATTTACAAGTACAGTTTCACTCACAAATGCACAGAGAACCAACACAGATTTTTTTGCTTACCTTTCTTCCCTTGCTGGTAACGCAAAGTTCTATGGCAGTAGTAGAGCCAGTATCTAGTGGCAGACATAAGAACAAGCGAGCCATGATTCCTAACAAGGAACCGGACAGAGCAGCAGGTCTGGGTTTCAAAGGAAGACCCACCTCAAGCTGTCTCCCAGCTGCATAGGACTGGAAGTACAGTGCTCTCAGAAGCTGGGACAGTGTAGGGGGTCCTGCCCCTGTTGCTCTGTGTGGGTCCTCATTGCCTCGGGGGTGCAACAGCCTCATTTTAGCAAATATACTGTGCTGCCTGAGGCATGCGCAGTATGTCTGCTAAATAAAAAGGATTATGCCTATACTACCAGATTGTAATTTTTATTTATTTATTATTTGAAAAGTTTTATAAAGCGCGAACATGACCCAGCAGGGTATCAGAGCGCTGTACAATGCCACCTGCTCTTTAGGCTAGAGCAGGAAAACATAATAGATAAGTACGCATATACAGCAGAAGCACATTGAAAACAAAAAATAGACATATACGCAGTTAACAAGATGCAGACTGCATCATAGATAACAGAGGCCAGGGTTTTAAGGTCAATTAAAATATTTTTTGAGCCACCAGTACTATTTTCGAAAGTAGCTATTCATGAGCAGGTCTTTGACTTCTTTTTTAATTGTGGAGTTATTGTTCTTATTTCTGGCGGGAGAGCGTTCTATATTCTCAGACCAAGACTGGAAAAGGCGTGGTTGTAGGTTCTCTTCTTTTAAAAATTTGGTGGTTTCAGCAGTAGAGTGTTTGAATTTTTTAGTGCACGATTCCCACCCAATAGTTCAAGTTTATTTGCCAGCTAAGTGGGCATTTTCTGATGCAGTGCTTTGTGTGTCAAGCAGGCAATCTTATACCTGATCCTTACATCAAGGGAAAGCCAGTTTAGTTGGATTAGATCAGGTGTGATGTGCTTACACTTTCTTGAGCCCGTGATGAGTCTGGCAGCAGAGTTCCGAGTGGCCCTTAAAGGAGACAGTTTAGCTTTGGTCAGCCCAGCCAGGGTCGCAATTCCGTAGTCTAAATGGGAAAGAACAAGGGATTGGACAGTTTGTTGCAGGTCAGGAACTGTTTGATTTTACTTAATGTGCAGAGTTGATGATTGGCTCCTCTTGTTGTAGCACTGATGTGACCCCGCATATTCAGGCATTTGTCCAGGATTAGGCCAAGTGATCTAGTGGAGCTAATATCATGTGGGGTGCAGCTGAGGGCTGTTAGTTGTTTGAGCCAGTCCTGTATAGGCGAGTATGATTCTGGGGTGCAAGCAAGAGGAATTCAGTTTTGAAAGTATTTAGCAAAAGGTGGCTGTGAGATAACAATTGTTGGGTTTTTAAAAGAGCATAGTTGAGAGTAGTGATGTCGTCCGGTAAAGACATTTTCATGTACAGTTGAGTATTATCAGCGAACATATGATATTGAATGTTAGTCCATTTCAGAATTTCGGTGAGAGGTTCCAGATACAGGTTGAAAAGAGTTGGTGAGAGTGTGGATCCTTGTGGAACTCCAATTGAGACTGGTTTACTGTTGGAAAGGTAGTGGTTAACTTTGATTCTTTGAGTTCTACTTTGAAGGAACGAGACAAACCAATTTAATACTGGACGTGATAAACCCATCGTTGTTTCAAGGAGGTCAATTAATTTGTCTTGTTTGACCATGTCAAACTCTGAGGAGAGATCCAGCAGTAAAAGTAGGTAAGGTTGTTTCTGGTCAAGTAGTCTTAAGTCATGCTCCACAATGTGTGTTAAAGCGGTTTCAGTTCTGTGTCCAGATCTGAAGCCAGACTGGTATTGGTCAAGGACTTAAAATATTTCAATGTGATTACAGAGTTGTGTATGTATGTATTTCTCAAGTAATTTGGATAGAGTCATGATATTAGAAATTGGTCGGAAGTTGTTAGGATTGAATTGAACTATGCCTCTCACATGTGCAAACCAGACACCCATGTACAGATTGCTCTGTTTTCCGCGCTCAAACCCCTACTCCTCCTGTCATCAGGAGCCTGGTGGAGAGGCTGAGAGGGCTAACCTCCACACTGCAGAGTTCATATATACAATGAAGTTGTGTTTGCATGAACACTAAAAATGTAAATGATTACAAGAGAAATTATTTTATTTAGCAGTGGCTCCTTGGGCTAACAGGTGTCAGGGCTATGACTTGGAGACCCTGAACTGGAGCCACTGCTGGTCAAGCTATAGACATTTACACTAAAACAAACACAGCTAGAAAGATCAAGGCCCCTATTAAAAGTGAACCAGTAAGGTGTTTTTGTTTCAGCCGCAGTAAAAGCTAATACCCGGGGATACATATTTATCAGTTAATAACTCCTATAAATTGATCTCTCCATTCAACTAAGATCTATCATGTGGAGCTTGGTGCTTCAGCATGAGCATCCACATATCCCAGAATTTACAGAGCACTTGTTATCATTTAAATTTCGCCTCTTTTAGCCTGCTGAAATTTAATTCTGGGGTTTGGCCATTATCATACCCAGTCATCACTATGTGGTCAAATCTGAGAAACCTATAATTGGGAGGCAAGCCCAAACATGTGCTTGCAGAGTGATTGCACTATACTGGACCCCTCATAATGAGGGCCCAACATTTTGAGGTGGGCAAACATTCCTCCTACTCTCGCTTCCTTCACTTAGAATCCCTAACTCATTATCAAACTGATAAAACGATAAAACTTCTTTACAAGAATAGAAAAACAGAAATACAAAACAAACAAAATTGCACCAGGCCAATCAAATCATTAATTTGCAAATTGAACACTTAGCTGCATTAATGTTTTACTTCAATTTTGACCGAGTGTTCATAAACTTATCAACTACGACATACATTTCTGTTCCATTGCAGAGAATATTATACTGTCCCTATGTTTGTGACAATTTCTATGTTGTTCACAACTCTCATGCTCGGCCTTGCTCTATAAAACCACAAACAAATAAAAAAAAAGTTTTTCCCTATTGCAGTATGTATGATACTAGGATTGTGCATGTTCAATCTATTTTTTATCACAGCAGGAACCTACGATTCACAATTGTGGGCTTGTTTTTGCTACTGGACATGATGCATGGTGTCTGCAGTTGCCTAGCAACATTGTACGTAGCTGAGTAGAATTTCATGATGCAGTCACAACTTGAGAGGTGTTTTAGATTATCAATATTTTGATTAACACTCTAAATTTACTTAGAGAAAATTATTTTCATTTATTAAGAATATATTTTTGATCTATTTAAATTCTGTTTTCAGGCAAGTGGGTAGTTCAGAAAGGCATTTACGAGTACCTCCTAAACGGCTTTTTAAATTAGCCCCATAGCCTGAAGTATAGATGGCTATGAGACATGGCTTTCAAGTGCGATAAAGTAGTGATCATTAAAATGGAAGCCTCCTCAATCAAAACACATATTTAGGATTAGTTTAAAGATTATAGGGTCAATTCACAAATACATGTAAGAGTACTTAAAGTTGTGCTACAAATGCACTATTTCATGTACTCCCCCATAAATTCTGAATTGGTCCCTGAATATTCAAGCACCCTAATGATACCAATGAGGCATTAATTACAAGAGTACCCATTGGTAGACTCTGCAATATTAGTATAGTTCGTTCTAAAAACTCTTTTGTATCAATATATCACACCAGGTATTTAGGGGCTTATTTACAAGATTCATGTGCTGCTGGTGCACCAGTTTTAATATGGTAAAAAGAGATGCACTGGAAGCGCGAGGGGCTTGAAAATAAGCCCCTTAGTCTTTTGGTTTGTTTTGCATCTTATTATCTAGCTGTTTCATGGCAAAGTGACCTCTTTTTGGGTAGTGATCCCAGTTTTTAATTTTCTGGGGGGCCACCTGCTGGTAATTTTGAACTCTAACACTGGGACACTGCTATCCAGTGCCCAGAGTATGTGCTCCGACTCGTAAAACAAAATTAAGATAAGTTGAAAAGACTCCATTTGCCATATTTAACTATAGGGCCATTGTATATGGTGTCAGTACTACACCTATAGCATATAAAATTAAATGCCACAAGTGAACACAGACAAGATATAGTGCCACTCACTTTATGAACCTGAAAACATGCCACAGGCCACAACTGTGGTCTGTACCTTTAAGCCTGCAACCTCTCATTTTTTCTGACAGCCTTGTAGAAAAGCACAATTTCTGCATTATCTAGTAGAAAACAGATATAGAACATGTTCAATAACTTTTCCCAACTGTTCAATTAATTGATAAAGTTGTGGTTTTTTTCTGATGAGTTAAGAAATATACCCTTCAGAAAAGTTTTAATTACTTTCCTGAGCTACTATGGGCTAATTATCCTTAGTCTGCAACTGATGGTTATCACTGCCCTGACTGCGGTGTCAAATTCCTTCAAGTAGCTGCATAATAGATCAATTTGATTTACAGGTCGACTTGAATGGACAGGGTTGATCCATCTGAGCTCAGTAGAATATTCAGAGTGTGGGCTGCTGCCCCTATTCTTGGCGCAACAGTGTCAAAGCTGCATGACATTTCTGTCTGAGGCACATGTTAAATGTTTGCATTAAACAGGCCTAGGTCACACTTCTTGAATTCTTGTGCATCCCTTGACTGGTTACTGATGGACCATGAGTAGTTTTCCTAGGCTTTTGTCTAATTTTCTGCTGTGGGTCCATGTTAGAAATGGGATTCCTGGTTGACTTAGGTATGCACCCAGGCCAGGCAGGAACCACTCTAGCCCGGTCAAGTTAGATACACACTAAAAGATACCTTGTGCTCACCCTCCGGTAGCTTGGCACAGAGCTGTCAGGCTTATCTGAAAAGGCAATGTGTAAAGTATTTGTGCAGCACCCACACACAGTAATATAATGAATACACCACTAAAAGACCCACACAGGCTTAGAAAAATAGAGAATATTTATCTGAGCAACATCAGGCCAACACAACAAAAATCCAATCATTAGAAATCGAGATATGAATTTTTAAAGATGAAATAAAAAATAGTGCTTAGAAGTCGCTATCGGTTAAAAGTTTACTTGAGGTCGCGAGGGACTTGTTCAAACCCAAAGTTCAGGCTGACCGTGATCGAGCCTGTGTGTGCAGCTCTGGGACCTATAATTCTAAGTGTTGTCAAAAGGAGAACAATTATATGTAAGCTTTCTCTCTGAGCACTCTGGAAGTGTCTTTTCCCAGATGCCGAGGTCAATGCGTTTCTAACCCTGTGACCATTATGGGGTTTTCATCAGGACCTGGACATGGTGGTGTCTCTTTTAGGTTGTGCTCCTCCATAATAGATTTGTTGAGTAATCAAAAGTGTGGTTGTTTCCTGGGTCTTATGACGGTATGGATTCAATTGGTGCCAATTCGAATCTTCTGCTGACTCGGTATCTGATTTCGAAAACTCGTTCCGAATCAATCAAAGGAGACTGTCTCCTTTGCTTGATTCCCAGAGGTTCCAGAGCTGCACACACAGGCAGGAGATATTCCACATTCGGTGTTTGTACACCTTAGTTATTCTTCGCCCAAGTGTGATCATTATTTTTCAGTTAAGGACTGTTGCTCTATGTTTTGTCTTCAATTTTTTATGTATTTATGTATCATTTTTTATGTCTAATATGTATTCGTGAAATGTTAATGTCCAAAACCGTTTGAATTTTGAGTTGTCCTTTATGATGACATGATGAAAATGCATCTAACATTTTTCTAAAAAGAAAAAGAAAAGTGGAATAAATCACACAAGCTTGTGGGGTACAGACATCGGCTCGTTATTTGGTTAATTGTTTAACGGATTAAAGCAAATAGATACTTTCTTGTATACAAAGTATTAGTGGTCCCATCTAGTTTGCATATGGACCCAAGCCTTCCATAGGTTTGCAATTTGTGAAAGTGGCATTTCTAAAACAGTAATGTTAAATTCAAATTTACCATTAAGGGGAATTTATCATTATTATTAACCCTGGGCGGGCAACTACGCTACGCTCGCGTAGATTGCGTTGTTTGTGCTACTTTGCGAATTGCACTTAACACAGTGCAAAAACGCGTAGCGTAGCATAGCGTAGTTGGCATTTTTTGCTCGCTCGCGGTCCTCAATGTCAAGTTGGCGACCGTGCAAAATGACATCCCGGCGAGACTTTTTCCTTGTTCGCGATCAGCAACATCAAGTTGCCGATCGTGAGCGTGGAAAATAAACCTCCCGGTGAGATTCTCAACGTGGGGAGGTCAGGTTTCTCATTGCGAGTGGTCGCGTATGCTCGCAACCGCTCACGATGAGAAACTACCAGTCCGCGTTGAGAAAGCTGCAGCTCGAGTAAAAATCTACTCGAGCGGCAGAAAACGACAGCTCGCACTGTGCAAGATGCCGTTTTCAATGATTGCACAGTGCGGACAAGCATCTGGCACTGTGCAATCATCGCGAACAGCGCACTACACAGGTTGCGTAGTGCTACGCGTTTCTCGCGAAGTGCACTTTGCGTAGCTATGCGTAGCGCTACTACGCGAACTACGCCCAGGGTTAATTATAATTCAAAAAATATCAAACATGTAAAATCTACTCCTCTCTGATCAGGAATTACAGCTTACAAATATATAAAGGAATTCACAGTGCTGGCCTATGCTTGGGATAGGCATCACAGTAGTGAAAAATGAAATGGGCTGTTTGTCACTAGCAGAACATCTAAAACATAAAGGTACATGTCCTATCTTTTATTTACATAGCTCCCTGCCCTTAGGATTACTTAGGGCCTATCTTAGGGTAACTTACATGTTATAAAATGGGAGTTTAACGCTTGGTAAGCAGTTTTAAATGGTAAGTCAAAGTGCCAGTAAACTGCCCACACAGGCACTAAAGTGGCAGGCCTGAGACAGGTTTGAAAGGCTACTTCTGTGGGTGACACAATCAGAGCTGCAACCCATCAGTAGCATTGAAAGTACAGGCCCTGGGTATATGGTATACCACCTTACAAGAGACTTACCAGTACAACAAATAAGTCAATCAGGTATACACCAATGTCATCATGTTCTAGTGCAGAAGCACATGCACTTTAGCACTGGTTAGCAGTGGTAAATTGCTCAAAGTTCTAAGGCTAACAAAAAAGAATTAGCAACAATGAGAGGCAAAAGGCAAACCATTGAGGAAAAGACCACCCTAAAGATGACAGGTCTAACAATCCAGGATCAGCTTCAAACTGAATTTTAGTGTTATATGTGGGAGACCACTAGTGGTTTCCATTGTACAGTCCCATACCACTACCCGCAGTTCTTAGAGCACCAAGTTTAGTAGGGATAAAGACTTTTTTATTCTTGGATTTGGCCTGACACATTGGTTTTTAAGCCTATCTGCAGTAAGGCTACTGTAATGGACTTTATATTGGTCTACAACAAAAAATGGTATCTAAACTTCAGACCTTGCAAAATGCTGCAGCCCGTCTCATTTTCAGTCTCCCTAAATCTCATTCAGCTACCACGGCACGGAACCAACTACACTGACTGCCTGTAAGGAAAATGATTGTTTTTAAGGCATTGAAAACGTGGCTATTTTAATCCAGAGACCATGGTATCTGGTCTCACTGACCCCCTCACACACTGCAGAGGCCAAGACACCGTCGGGTATAAGAGCGCTATATATAATTCGATAACATAACAGGAACTACTTAAAACTAGCTAGAAAAGGGCCTGGGAACATTTACTCCACTGGTCAGAGAGGTAATAGGAGTGTCTTAGGGCATCTCCCAACCACAGGCTGGTGAATCCTACAAAGCAGGACACTCACCCAGCCTTCCACAGACACTGCTGGACTTGTGAAAAGATAACAGGCAGATTTAGTATGCTAAACATGACTTTTGTGACCTGTGAGAAGGACCTGAAAAGATTGGACCCCAATCCACTTGAAATCAAAGGATAGAGATAGCTCCAAGGATGACAAGGTTTATCCCCTGGGTGGCTCCAGGAGCAAAACAAAACTGAAAAGGACATTCCTCTAAAGAGTCATAGTGGACACAATGGCAACTGACTTGGACTTAGCTGTTGGACTCTGCCTGACACTCTGAGAGTCTCTATGTAACTTCCCCTGAAGTCTAGAGGGCCTTAGAAGTGTACTCCTGTCATTGTTTGAACAACAGAATAAAGTTTGGAAACTTTTGAAAATCTTTCCTCCAGAGCTTCAGAGGGGAACACCAGAAAAAAGTATCTTATGCAGTTCCATAGTGAGAGATTAGATTTCAGCTTCATCCGAAATGAAGATCTTTGTACTTCCCCAAAAAACACCAACTCCCATTCTAAGTTAGGACTTGGAAATTTTCAGCGAGAAATCTCAAACGTTCCAGAGCACCAGTGGGACCAACCTGCTTCAGTTATCCAACACACTGTTTTATGGCAGCAACTACAGTTTCAGCAGCGTCCTGCACAGAGAAGATTTTCATTCTCAAAAAGTGACAAAATCACATTCTGCATTGGTATTTAGAAAAATATCAAAATTTTTCTGCAATAAAATAACCCACTCCCTTTTTGTCTTGCAGAATTTCACCAGCACCAATCCACTTGGTATATCTGATTAGGGCTCCAATTGCACATTGGTCCTGATCTACCATGACTATTGACTCATAATGGGTGCTTTATTTTTCTTGCTGTTTTTTCACTTTAATTGTTTCAAAAACATCATATCACTGGTACCCCTTATTGGATATTCGTTGTTGTGGTCTTATTTTACTCACAAAAGGTTTCTCATTATTGTAAAATTTGTTGTAGAATTTAATTGTGATTTTGTGATCTTTCTTACTATTTACGCACTGCTTATACACTTTACACATTGTCTTTGATTTAAGTCACACTGCTTTGTGTCATGTTACCAGGAATTGAGCATAAGTTTGTTTTATGTAATTTACATGACATACAACAGGTTGTGGCATTTTGCTTTCAGATGGCCAATTATGTACCCCAAATAATATCCCATGTTCCTACAGTGTGTTTGTATGAGGAGTACATGTAGACAAAGTATGTGACTTCCAATTTTTGACTGAACTGTTTTTGATGGCTTTAGGACTGTGCACACTTTACTCATGCTTTAGTAAGTTGCTGTGCTCTGCCTTAAAAGGCACTGAAATCAGCATTCACTTGATTGGCACATTTCATTTGCATATATGTCCCTTGTACAGCATTCTACATGTACCCAGGGCCTGTATATTAAATGCTACTAGTGGGCTGCAGCACTCTGTGTGCCACCCACTACAGTAGCATGGTAAAGAATGTCTCCAGGCCTGCTTCTGCAGCCTGGCTGTGAAGTTTGTAAACCAACAATTCAACCAGTAAAAATCACAATTTTCACAGGACTAAACCTTCCTTTTAAATATTTATAAGTCAACCCTAAATTAGGCCTTACTGTCTGATAGTGAAGGGTGCATGCTATTTAAAAGTAGGACATGTAAAAATTTATGTTACACATGTCCTGGCAGTGAAAATGCCCCAAAAGTCCATTTCACTGTTGCATGGTTATAATAGCACCTTACAATGATAATGTCAGGTTGGCCGCAGCTAAAAATATAATTCAATGTCTCATTCTAATAGTTATTCCAATTTAATGGAAAAATCAAATTTTGAGTATATTGGAAAAGGTACTTTTCGGAAGGTTACCTCTCCGTGACTTAACCTCTGGAAGCACTCACCCCTGAGACATCTCTGTCATTTGCTGGGGCTGCTGCTGGTGAGGCGGCATTTACTGGATCATCCACCAGAAGTGGGACCCCCAAACTGGGGAGCGGTTCTCGGTGGTGGAGCGCCCAAGACCATTTGAACTTTGCTGCTCTGAGTGGTGGCACAGTGTGTCCGGACCTCATGTCGATGCAGCAACAAAGTGGCAGCTCCCACACCCAGGCTGACTTATGGATCTGACACACGCACTAACAGAACATGCTTGCTAACACAATGGTGTGCTGAATGGGTGCGTGCACCAGTGATCAGCTGGTGCAGTGCCCCACAGGATAAGCACATCTTCTGGTAGATACCCACAAATAGAAAGTGTTGCTTAATTTTGCATCACTCGTCCGGACAATACGGAACCCCTGGCAGCAATGACAGCAGACCATAGACCTCACAGAGTGCAAAGGGAACTTCTCATATCCTTGAGCCCAGCTGGCTGCTTTCTCAATAAGCAGCGGACCAAGGGCATAAAAAACCATAATGTGAGGGGCATACTCACACCCTCTTCTAATGCTGCCACCAAACAAGGTCAAACCATGCAGAAGGGCTCCCCTGCAGAAGATTGGGGGATGAATACGCTCCACTCACCAGAGCGCTCACGAAGTCTGTTCTTGATTCCCTCTGAGAGGACCTTCAAAGGGTGAAACAAGATCCATCACAGGAACTGTGTGGTGTGAAGAAAAACCTTGGAGTAAGCGGTGGGAGGGTTTCCACACTGAAGGACAACAAACTCATGCTGCACCTACAAGAGCAACAAGCCACCCTTCAATCACTTGCTGAGGATTTAGACAACTGCTCACATAGGAACTATAACAAAATAAGGGGAATATGTGCATGGACGAAACAGACATTGCTGGCTTTGTATAGGCTTTTTTGTGTCTGATCTGGTAGAGGATGAGAAGGTAAACATCCAGTTGTCAAGTTACATAAGGGAGAATGACAGAAGACCACCAGACATTCTAACATGCATCCACGATTTTCAGCTTAAAAAGACAATACTCAAGGAAGCTTGCGGTGCTTACCCTCTTGTGTTCTAAGACTATAGATTAGAGCTATGCTATGCTACAGGATTTATAGAGTGCTCGGTGATCCGAAGGCATCCCATCGCTAGAAGGAGAGGTATGCACAGCAAAAGCAGCAATCGGATAGGATCAGAACACCTAAAAAAATATTACTAAAAGAGCCAGGTTTTAATGGCATTGTGAAAACGCAGTTCAGAGTCCAAACACCTAATGGCCAAGGGGAGAGAATTTTAAAGCTTTGTAACATTACAGCTGAAGGTCGGTCCTCCTCTTCTGGCTCTTCTAACTGAGGGGGCGGAGACTAACTGCAGGTTCAAAGAGCGAAGTTCTCTATTAGGCACATAATGGGTGACAAGTTGGTAAAGTATAGGAGGGCCATTCCAATGGAGAACTCTATGGCAATGAATAAAGTTTTAAATTCACTTCTTTTAGCAATGGGTAGCCAATGCAGCTTTCTCAGCTCCTGCTGGGCTGATTGAGATCTGGGAATGCCCAAGAGCATACACTTTGGCCGCATATTGTACCACCTGAAGTTTCTGAATGGTAACCTTGGGGGTACCTAAGAATAGAGAGTTGCTGTAGTCCAGACGAGACAGAATCAATGCTTGGACTACCATCCACCTTGAGGCCTGAGGGAGGAGTGGCAGAATCTTGTACAGCATATCAAAACAACTAGTGGATAGTCTACTGGCCTGAGTTACCATTGTCAAGGATTGATCAATACACATCCCCAGACATGTTATAATTGCCTTGTTCGCGAGGGGGGGGTCCGATGCAAGGAGGCCAATACAGGTCGTACTGAAGGGGGTACAAAGTTCCAAGGTTCTTCAATACAGTTTTAGCCACATTAAGCCTAAGCCGAGATAATTTCATTCAGCTAGCTATCTTTTCCCAACCGCACCCAAGAGTATGAACGTACCTACCAAAACCCGGTCGGTGTAAGTGAGAACCAAAGCTGAGTGTCATCTGCATAGGAAACTATAGGCACCCCAAAGGAGCTACAATGTCTGCCAGAGGTTGCAGGTAAATGTTTTAAAAAAAGTGGGGCTGAGCGACAGGGAAGGTATTGGATACGCATTACTTATCAAAAACCTGGACAATGCATCCCTTTGAAAAAGGGTTTATCCAGTCCAAGGTTCTTCCTATGACAGCAGCTTTGCAAATCCTCTACAGATGTATCAAATGGTCTACTGTGTCAAAGGCCTCAGTACGATCTAGGAGTACGATGGCACTCCTAGATACAGTGTTTTTTTTTTGCTCTTCCACCACCGCTTAAAGGGCAGGCTCAGTTTGAGTTTGGTGCAAGAAAGAGTTGGTCTCCAGAAATTCAGACATTTTACTTATGACCGGAAGAAGCAAAATGGGGCGGAAATTTCCCAACCAAGCGGTGTCAAGGTTGGGCTTCTTCAAAATGGTTTTAACCATTGCATGCTTCCAGAGCCATGGCATGATCCTCTAAAGATAGCTTATTCATTTTAAGCAGAGTAGGGAATATGACTTCCTACACAAGGGCAATAATTCTAGGGGATGCAGGGTCAAGAGGAGATCCTGATTTAATTTGACTAAAAAGGGCAGTGAGATCTTTCAATGACGGGGGACTTGAGCCAGGACAGCGGCAAAGCTATCTTTAGTGTCATTAAGGGGAATGGAGTGGACACTTCCACTGACTTTATCAAAAGATTGAAAAATCCCCCCGACTCTGGGCAAGTGGAAGACGAATTAGATAGATGTATGGGTGTGGAAATTACACTATTTCTGGCAGGTGGCTGCCCCAAAAAACACTGAAAAATCTGGGCCTGCTGGGCGACGTACTGTGGGATTGAGCTCCCCCCTCTACCATCAACGGACCCTTAAACTGAAGTCACTACATAGGTGCATTTCTCTAGACTTATTTCTCTTCACATTAGGCTTGTCTGTCTATCTGCGACCATATCCTGGGTTTGTCTACTTGAATCTGGAACTGTCTGCATATTGGTTTTGTTGGGATTCCCTGAATGTTGGCAGGTTTTGCAAATATTTTGTAATGATGGTATTCCTGTTCACTCATGCTTTCTTACAGGTGCTTGTAGGGCTTATGCCCAAATATCACAGGAATAACCAAATAAAATCTGTTAAAAAAAGAAAAGATTGATAAATATTCCAAGACCTCTCATTGCTAACTCTCGGGAGACACATAGATTTCAAACCCATCACGGCACACCTCAGGAGCAAAGACATTGCTTATAGCTGGAGCCATCCATTCCACATTATATTCATTGGGACAGCAAGTTGCACCAGATTAGGACATTCCTGAGGCCCATCGAGTTTTGCATCTCGTGTAGGATGCTCAGCATGCCTTGCCTAAGAGGTCCCACAAGACTGTGGCAGAGTGCATTTACCAATGGCCTCGAAATTGCCATAGGACTTGTGTCCTGACCCCGACACATTCATTCAAGGAAGACGGGGGATCTTGGACAGACTAGGTGCGGAGGCATGCCACCAGGACACAGGATAACACCAAACTCTACAATGGAGACTTCAGAGATGGTCTTTGTCTACAGGCCAAGGCCCCCTGTCCCAATAAGAGAAGTCAAATTAGTGCGGGGAGGGTACATTTATTCAGGCTAGCATATGGTGGATGATGATTTGTTCCAGTCCGGGCACAGCCCGTTGGACACAACTCTCTCTCTTAATCATGTTGAATGATTATTATGACGGTTTAATGTTCATGTTCTGTTATGGAGTATGTTTTGGGTTTACACTCACACTGCCGTAGCTAGTTGGAGTCCACCCTATCACCTTGCGGTTTTATACATTTATATTTTTACTTAAGTAGATAGTTTCCCTAGCTCTATAGTTGTATACACTGCTTCTGACCTTATTTCTTGGGTACCAGCTTGAAGTGGCTTAAGGTGCTTTGCCAAACTCTGTGGATCCAGTGTAACTGCCACATCTCCCCTGCTGCACGGCGCAACCCCGAGCAGGGTCGAACACATGTCTTCTGCTGCATGGATTGGACCTGCTGCAAAGACTCACATCACCGTCGCTGACAGTATTGCCTTCGGAACTTAAACTGTGCACCACATTCTTGGTGCAGGCCTTCACATCTCTTGTCGATGGCAGTCTTGACGACGACGATGGACTCTGCATCTCAGTCTTGCAGCTCTTTGGAACCAACGCATTGCCTCAACTGCTCGTGGCATCCACAATGCCGGAATTCACATTGTAAGCTCCATCGATGGTATCATCGACATCGACTGAACAGGTCCGCTCACTGCAGCCTTGCTGCACCTCAGAATCCACGCAACGCATTTTTGACGTGGCTCCACACAACTCTCCACCAACAAGGATTGAAGGTACTCTGTTCCGTGCGCCTAACTGACCCCCTGTAGCCAGTCTTCACTCCATTGTGGTCAGCCTGAACGTTTCACTTTTTCCTTGTCTGGAGGGACCAGGGGGCATATGTATCAAGCAAATTTTTAATCGCAAACGCTGCGATTCGCAAAATACAGCGTTTGCGATTAAAAATTCGCAAAACGGGATGTATTAGGCAAAATCCCATCGCAAAATTAAGGAATTGCTAATTTAGCGATTTCTTAATTTTGCGTAAGCATTTAAGAAATCGCAAATTGCGATTTCTTAAATGAAATGTAAAAAGCACCCAAGTTGTGCGAATTATCCTTAAGAAATCGCAAATTACCACCAACTTCCAGTTGGTGGTAATTTGCGATTTCCTTTCAAAATGCACTATTTTTAATTTTGCAAAGTGCCACGTGACGCTCATACATGCCCTTAGGGCATGTATGTGCGCCATATGCACACACATGCTCATTTCAGGGGTGCATCAGGGTGTCATCATGACACCCTTGCACCTTTGAAATTATTCTCAAATAGCGATTAGCAAATTGCGAATTCGCTATTTGAGAATTACTTCCCATTCATTCCTATGGGTCTCCTGGCCCATAGAAATGAATGGGCAGGTATTCCTTAATTGCGATTTCGCAATTTGCTAATCGCAATTAAGGAATTTTAAGAAATCGCAAAAAGTTTGCAATTTTTTAAATACATCCCGTTTTGCAATTCTCAAATAGCGATTCTTTAAAAATCGCTATTTGAGAATCGCAAATGGTGATGTTGATACATATGCCCCTATATATCCACAGTTGGCGCTTTCTGCCTTTTGTAGCTATTTACCCTAAATACTTTAAAATGTAATATCTACAGTTCTGCTAATTGGAATAATGTTGTTTAGTTCTTGTTTTATTTATTATTTTAAGCACTTTATTTCTAACCTTGTGTGGGATCTTTTTGTGTGGTGTTTTCCCTGTTTTAATGTTTGAAGTGAAGCGCAAATACTTCACACATTGCCACTAAGGTGAGCCTAACTGCTCTGCACCTAGCTACCAGAGAGTTGAGAACAGGTTAATTTGGGGTTTACTCTGACTCTGACTGATTGTGGTTGCTGCATGTCTGTGGCTCAGTCGAACACCAACCCAATTTGTAACAAAATCTTTGGTCAGTCCCTGGCGCCAGTCCACACTAGAATTTGGCAAAGGGACTTTAACACACTCTATGCTAGAGGTGGCCATAACAGTAATCCTCAATCCAGGCAAGGAAAATCAATTATGCATTTCATATAAACCTATGTCGCTAATCAACATTCACATAAAGCTCTTCTCTAGCATACTGCCGCTAGATTGAACCCTCATGTACTCTTATTGGTAGATCCAGACCAGGCAGGGTTTATCCTATATTGAAACTGCAAGGACAGTACTAAATGGATATTGCATCTTATTGACAAAGTGAAGAGATCTCAGAGAGAGACAATGTTTATTGCTATCAATTCCAAAATGGAGTTCAATGGAGTTAATTGCCCTTGCTTAATTCCCACCCTGAAACACTTTGGCAATACATTTTGCCAATGGCTTTTGATGTGGCTAAGGCTCACGAGTGCTGTGGTATGGGTGAGTGGGGTTCCCTCAGTCTCCTTCCCAATATAAAGAGTGATGCAGTAGGGATATCCATGGTCCCCGCTACTATTCACAGTTTATATGGAGTCTATAGCCCAGCACATAAAAAACGTACACACCATCAGCCTTTACGCTGATAATGTGATTGTGGCACTCAGATATCCTCTTGGGTCCTTAGCTGTACTGTTATATGAGGTCCAATGTTTCAAGGGTATTTCGGCTTTAGGGTTAAACTACAAAAAACACAGGCTCTTAATATCACCATCCCCTCAGCCACCAATCTCAGCTAGATGCCCGGTACCCAATTACATGTGCCACTACTTCTATTACATACTAAAGTATACAGATAGCCTTAATGGCTACAGAAACAGTGACTATCAATTACTATCTCCTTCTCAGATGTTTTAAAATCTCATTTAACCCTCTGGCACCAGTATCTACTCTTGTGGCATGGTCTTATTGTGGCCCTAAAAATTACCATCGTGCCTATGGTGCTATTTCTATTACATGCTCTACCACTGACACCGCCACCCAACACCTTAAAAACATTACATACTAACATTTGTTGCTTTGTATGGGGTGGGAAGGGGCCACATATGCATCATAAGCTTCTCTATAGACCTCTGGCAATGGGGGGGACTACGAGTGCCCAATCTCTATCAATACTGCGAAGCGGCGCAACTGCACTACATGGTGGATTGGGGCTTCACAGAATCTGAAAAGCACTGGTGCTACATGGACCAGGCTGTAGCGGGTACACATTCTTGGAAGGTCCAGTGGACTCCCTGAACACACAGGTAATGGAGTATTTACTCCTCCCCTATCACTTGGGCTAGGCTGGCATTCTGGGACAGAGTGGCATTGCTTAGGGGCTGACGTCCCATCCATCCCCTCTGGTGCCAATTTTCAACAACCCAGACTTCACCCCTGACCTCCAGTCAAATTGCTTTCAACATTGGCAGCAAGCTGGCTGCAAAAGAATTGGGGAATTGTACTATGTGGAAGGGATTATTCCATTTGGCAAACTGAAAACTGAGTGTGGACTCAAAAGCATTCAACATCTCCAGATTCGGCATTGGGTTACCAAATCCTCCATCAGTCCACTGATGCTTGATGACTGAATTATATAACATTCTGGCATAGCCTCCTCCGCAGGAGAAGAATGCAGGACAGAAACGATGGGAGAGAGAACTAGACTGGTTGTCCTCAAACAAGCAATATGAAGATATTTTTCAACACACAGCCACACAGCACTCAACAATACTACTTGGGTTGCCCAACTCACTAGCATACCCATTAAAGTTCCTGAAAGGCCAACACATCACTTTAGCTCTGGGGTGTGCAAAACAGGCAATCGTTTTGCATGGCTAGATAGGATTTGTCATGGGTTTGGGATAGAGAATTTGATGCTTTCTGAAGAATAGAAAATGGAGACATATCAGGAGCTGTGAGCCCCACATATTATCCTCCTCTTGTCTGAATTCAATGAACTGACATGCCCTAGATATCTCAAAGTGTTTTAGCTAATAACCTCAAACAGGAATTCCGCACATATAGGTGCTGATGACGGGCCAAGGGTGGACACAAAAGAGGCAATTCACTAAGGGCCTTACAACTACGTAGCCGGGTGGTAAGCCAGTGACGTGTTGATTATCTTTGGTATGTGAAGGTGGGGTTCTAGTTTACCTATGGGACAGTGTCTTATAATGACTTAAACAACCGATGGCGCTGGCCTCTGGGTTGTAGGAGATTGATTTATAATTCTGAAACTCAATAAACAGAATTGACCATTAGAAGTTTAAGTTAATATTGTCATATGCTGGTTTGAGTTGCATGGTGACCTCAAAAGGTTTGATGCCATTTTCAAGGTCTACTTGCCTTTCCTGTTATCATGTGCACATATTAAAACTTATATAATTTTAAAACAATTTAAGAGAATCTATTGCAGTTGGTGGATGAGCACAGGAGTGAGAAAATGCCTTTTTTTGCCAGTGTGACCCCATTTAGCTTTTGCTGAATTTTATTGTTGAATTTTAGACTGCACACTTTCGGCACTGTTGTCTAGTGCTCAGTGTATGTGCTTTGACCATTAAAACACTGTACTTTTTTTGGTACATCTTTAGTGTTGCATGTATTCATAATCGCTAGTCAAATATTGTGAACAGTGGAAAAAACAGGCAAAAAATGGCTAATTCATGATCACCACTTTAACACTCCGGCAAGGCCATTGTATGTGGCTCAGAAACTACACCCATGGCATGGAAAGTTAAATGTCACTTGTGGACTGGAGCACTAATGATTGTACTAATGAATATTGACACCAACTATATTGTGGTATATGAAAATCAAGGACAGAATATTAAAGGCAAAAATATTGAAAGGTAAGTCCATATAGGGAAGTATAGATTTAAAATTCCTAAATCCACATCAATGTACATTGAAGATATATGTACCACATAGGTACATTTATGTGGAGTTAGGTATAGAAAATGTAATCTTACTTACCTGTTGATGTTTTTTATTTTCAGCAGATTGTCCTTGATATTCTGTCCCATCATTATTGAGGTTTCGATCGATGTTCAGGGGTTCAAATCACACTAATTGTGCTATCCATTAATGTTACAAAGCAAACATGACTTCACACCTACCATTGGAGCCTGATAGCTGCATTGTAACACCTGCAGTACTCCCATACAGGCATTATACCCCACAAGCTAATGTTATTGTATCTAAATGTGGGACAAGTAACAAATCAATAGTGTTATGTCCCTACAGTGACAAGGGCCTAACATCTAATTGCACTGGGTTAGGCATAGCTGTCCAATCTAGAAATTCAAAGTACACATTAAAATACTAATACTTCATCTCAGGAATTCGACTAGATAGAAAAATAATTAAACATCTATTTTAATAGTTATTAAAAATCCAATTCAATAGAAAAATCGTTTCAAAACAATATATATATATATATTAAAGAAAAGTTACTATTCCCTACATTAAGTAACTAGAGTTTGATTTGCCTTTACACCATCAACTCCCATCCTGTACTTGGCCCTAAAGAGGTCTGAATGAAGTGTAAAATTCCTTCCAGGAGCTATACAATAGAACACTGTGAATGACAAGTCGACCTGAATGGGCACGAATGACTCACCTGAGCTTAGCAGAAGTGTGAGGGCCTGCCTTCCTGTTGACACCACAGTGTCAAATCTGGTCTGTTTGAGACAAATGTAACATACTGGCCCATGTGAAATGGAGAAACATGATGACAGCTCTTGTGTCTATACCCTACTTTTGTCTCATCAAATCTGTGTCCCATAATTTGCTGTGGGTACAGGTTTTGCTTCAAACTGGATTTTATTACTAGTTGTGGGTGCACACTGGTGATTTCCATAGTCCACTCCCCTACAGATCCCCAACCATCAGAGCCCACATTCAGTGAGACTGAAGCTCCATTCATCTTGGCATTGCCAAGGCACATGGTATTTTGGGACTGTTTGAGGTAAAGCAAACAGGAAATACTGACAAAGTGGATAGCGTTGCCCCCGAGAACTTTTATGCCATTGGTTAGGGAGTGCCCAGGAGCCACCTCCACTGACTAACTGGAGCCATGTATAAATGAGGCATCTTAAAGCACCTTCCTCTCAGAATACATTGTGTAACTGCAGAAGAACATAAGAGGACTGGACCTGCTGTCTGTCACCTGAGATTAAGTCTGGGAGGAGTCCAAAACAAACTCTGCCGTGCTACGCGGAGCTCCGCAAGCGGTGGAGTGCGTTACATAAATGCTGTTTGCAGTGATTTTCAGTGCCAGGTGCTTGTCGGCACTGTGTAATCATCGCAAATGGCACCATGCACAGGGCAAGCAGGCACTGCTTCCTTTCTGCCACTCGAGTAGATTTTTACTCGAGCGGCAGCTTTCTCAACACGAACGGATGGTTTCTCAATGCGAGAGGGTGCAAGCATATGCAACCACTCGCAATGAGAAATCTGACTGCCCGCATTGATAAATCTCGCCAGGAGGTTAATTTTCCACACTCGCCAACTTGATGTTGATGATCGCGAACAAGGAAAAATCTCACCGGGAGGTGGATTTTCCTCGCTCGTGCTCGCCAACTTGACATTGACGAATGCGAGCGAGGGAAAAAACCCTGCTCTGCGAAGCGGAGTTTTTCCGAACTCCACGAGCTCGGCGTAACGCGGAGTGCAGAAAACTCCACAAACTCAGTGAACGGAGCGGAGTTCACTGCCCAGACTTACCTGAGATGAGCCGCGAAGGACTGGACCTGCTCCTCACTGCACCCACAACAAAGAAGTGGAGTACAAGGGTTAGTTGGCCGACCTCTGTGTGGCTACCGGGACATAACAAGCTGCAAGAGGCCTTTTCAAGGAAGTTTCTACCTGAGCAGTGACAATTGGAACTTGGACTGTACTCTACTTGTGGCCTCTGCCTGACACCTTGAGAGTCTCTTAGTGCCCCACCCTCATAGTCATCCTGAGAGACTTTATAGGTGTACTCCTGTAGTTGTTTTGGCACATAAAAAGGTTTGGACATTTTTGAAAAATGTTTAAAGCAACAGAGCTTCAAGAGGATTTGCCGTGAAAAGTATATCAATGATAGTTCCTCAGCATCATAGTGAATTCCAGGTTTATACCAAGCAGAGATTGCCCTGTCTTTTCAACAGTATAACTGTTTTCCTATTCCTCAGTCTTTGCACATTTTTGTTAAAGTAAGCCTGTCTGTTCTGGACCATAGCTACCAGGGGTTGAGCTCAGGTTTAAATTACTGAAACATTTGACTGGACCTAACAAGATAATTACTTTAATTCTTGTGGTCCAAGCCAACTAATGAAACACTTTCTCACAAGTGGTTTTGATTTGGCAGCTGATCTGAATTGTCAAAGCCATGGTTGGACCCATGGGTCCAGTGCACATGCTCCCAGAGTAAATTGTCTCTTATACAAGATATTATTCACCATTAGAATTTCAAAGACCATTTTATGGTCATTATAGTATGAAGTTGTCTATTTTGTTGGTTGAGTGGGTATTGCAAGGAACACCCTGTTTTATAGGAGGGTGACTTTGGAAGATTTAATATTGGAGGTGAACTAGCAGTAAAAATCTTGTGAGGAAGAATTTAAGAAATCATATTTTATGTAGTTAAGGTTACTATAATTACTGTAATTAACAAGAGATAAGGTATGTGGTATTGATACATATTTTCTATTTTGCTGGTGAAAGCAAGATATTTGATGACAGCTGGCGAGCTGGGCCCTTCAAGGAGCAATAGGATTTGGAGAATACATTTTTAAATTCACTGAGAAAACCATAATTAAATCACCATCAAAGTCTGATACTTTTGTTTGTTCAACTTGTATGGTTATGGTTGACACAGAGTGAAAATTGAATTCTATGGATGATGTGAGTTGAGAGATGCAAGGCCTTCCAAAATAGTTATAGCAGTAAGAAACTTGCTAAATAATCCAAACAGATATCACCTGGTAAATTAGATTATTTTCACAAATAATTATTGTAGGCTAAGTTGATTGTGAGTCTGCATTGAAAGTAGAAAGGATTTGAAGTCACTTAATGCTTGCCGTGAAGCAGCACCTTAAAATGGCATGTTTTTTGCAGAAGTTGAAAGAAAATTGTGATTTCATGAAAACAGAGAGAAGATTAATATTCCTCTTCAACGAGGAACCCCCTATTTCAAGGTTTTATATTTCTGTTTCTTTGCAGCTCGTTTCTCAGCAAATGTTAGATAGGTGTTGGCTGGAGAGAAAACCTTGCTGCTATGGTGCAGGTGGTAGCTCGGTCTTGTTGTAGAATGCCTTTGCAAGAAGGTTAATGGAATGCTGAATGAGAATGGAGGAGAGATTAGAGTTTCCAGGGCTTTTATAAGGGAGGCCAGTGTATGGTGGTATGTTCGGTGTCAAAGGTATCTCTGAGGACATTTTATATTATTTATTAATTATGTCATGATACAATATTTCTATTTCGCACAAAATGTAAACAAAATAGAAAAAGAAACGGAACCTTTTTAACTCAATAGCTTTTACCCAAACATCTTTTTGCCCTTTCATTATTGGCTTAAATTGTTTTGCATTTCTAACTTTTAGTTGTGATCCTTAAATATGCCTGGTGCTTTCATTTATCAATAAATAATGTACATCCACCCTAAGTTAAAAGGCTCAGGCACTGGCACTGGCAATAATATAATCACTGGAGAATGTTGCATCAGTGGACAAAATATTTTAAAAGGCAGAGCCTCATTATATTTAATCGTGTTAAGATCATTGGCAGGTTGACTTGCCTCTTTGGTGAGTGCTATGTAGGAAAAACTGTGATGAAATTAGAAATTCTATGCAAGAACCCTGAAGCAAAATTTCAAAATGCACTCAATTTAACGTTATGGCACAAGATTTCACAGAAGCCAACAAATGTCCTCCTTGGACTTTCAAATGATAAGAAATTGAAATGGTACATAAAGATATCAGAGTTGAAGACTAGGAAGGGAAACAGATAATGAAGAGAAATGTTCTGCATACAAAATGGCTAACCTTAGAGCAGAGGACCTAAATGATAAGAGGGCTTTGCTCTTTTCCAATTTAGCTTGTTGCACAATTACCTACTTTTTTTGAATGATTTATTGATTTATATTTACATTCATCTTAATGTTATGTTATTTTATTATATTTCTTTCAAAAGTCAAGAGCTGAAGTTGGACTGGTCCTCGAGGCGGTTGCTCCTGTTGGGATCGGTGAGGTCCTCCATTTGGTAGTTGAGGTGGCAGAGGAGGATGAAGGACCTTGATTTGAGGATCAGGGGGATGACAAAGTTTTCTCGTGGTATAGGTGGCAGGCTGTAGGCTAGGATACTGCTCATACTGTAGTTGGCAGTGATAAGGTGTTTCAAGGTTGTGTTCCATGTTGCTGGTGCTGATTTCCGAGGTGGTGGAGCAATGGATGGATTCTTTGTGAAAGACAGCGATTCTGCCTCCGGGTTTTTATGTTCTATCTAGTGGTTTTGTACTTGACTGTGGATTGCCACGCTGATGTCAGGGGCTGACAAGGGAGCCAGGCAGGTTTTGGTCAAGAACAGTAATTTGAGTGTGCAATCATCAAGTAGGTCCCAGAGTTTGGTGATGTTGCGAGTGATGAGGAATAAGCAGGCTAGGGAGATGTGTGGTGCAGTCACGTGTGAGTGGCTAAGAGTGTAGCGAGTGTTTTGTGATTGTGGTGCATGTGGGGTGTGAGGTGGGTGCAGGAGGGTACAGGTGAACTGGCAGGTGTCACAGTAGAATGCATCATCAATCTTGTGTGGCATGGCAACAGTGGCAAAGGAACTCAATCAGGGAGAAATATTGACAAAAGAACAAAATCAGTGCAAAAGAAACTGGCAAAAGAAATCAAACAGAGGCAACAAAAACAGAAGCGACAGAGAGAGTGGAAGGAAGAATGAGGTCGAGGAGGAGAGAGGGGATGAGGCATGGGTGGAAAGGGCAAGATAGAGAAAGCCACAGCAGAGACAATCAGCAAAATAATGTGGCAGGGAGCCTCAGACCACACAGAAGAGGGGCACACAAGGGCCGGTCCTGAATGGAGACCAAGTCCAATGTAAGTTCGGGCAGGGTCAGGCAGGTCCTCATTAATTTATACTCTTTCTTCTTTGATTATATGTCATAATGGTGAATCTTCTGATTGGTAAGTACCATGCTGGAGAATTTTGGCTGATGAAGATAGTTACAAATGGTCAAAATGACAAATTGCAAAGATGTAATTAAAAATATTAAATGTGCAGCGTCAACTATAACCTGTGCTACACAAACACATACAAAGCAACCCCAAACTAACCAGTGCTTAGCCCTCTGTTAACTTGGCACAAAAGCAGGCTTAACTTAGAGGCAATGTGTGAAGTATTTATGCAGCACTTCAAACAGTAGTAAAGTGAAAACGTAACACAAGAAAAATCCCACACCAATTTAGAAACATAGAGTACAATTTAATAAATTATTTGAGACCAAAATGACAAGCATCTAATCAGTAGAACCAGAGATATGACATTTTAAAGCTTAGGTAAAACATAGTGCCAAGAAGCAGTAAGCACCAACTGTGGATATCTGGTTGCGCTGGACCAGGGCAAAGTCACATGTTCAGGCCGACCACGATGGAGCGTGAGCTGATTTCAGGTATCAAGTTAGGCCCACTAAGTAAAGTCCTCAACTCATGGGAAGAGACATAGGAAATGAAAATTACTCAAGCATGCCCTCCTACAATACTAGACCTCGCAAATGGAGCTTGGGTCTAAGTCCTATCACTTTTGAAGCCCTGGACAATGTTTCTATCAATGTCCTATATCGAACAAATTTTCATGGCATACTTCATCATAGGAAGCCCCCCACACTGAAGTAGGACAATGCCATTACAGTGAACTCAACCAAGAAGGGAGGTCCCAGATATTCTCTGAAAGAGGACAGTACAGGGGTCCAGATTTTCTATACAAATATCTAAGGGTATACACAAAAGTTTCCTGACAATGATGCATCAGACAACCATTACTATTGACAACATGTTTTATCTCATGCATTCAAAAAACAGCGATAGGGTGTTGTTATAGGTGACAAGGTTTTGGCTTCACCCTTGATGAATGTGTGTCTAGAGGGAAGCCCCTCTATCTAGACGATTATGCCATGAGCCTTCTCAGATTGGGAAGCTCACATAAAACATGTATCAGGTATAAGAGCCTTATGCCTCACCTTTCTTGCATAATCTAAATACATTTGTTAGGCAGGGGAGTCTGTAGACCTGAAGAAGACCGCTGACCAGAATTGGCCACTTATCTCAGTCGAAACTTGTTGGCAATAGTAATGGATGTCTGACTCATCAGACCAAACTTTTAAATACACAGCACCCTGCTGTATGGGCTGTTTAGGGCCTACTCTAGAGATGACATATGTATTAAAAAGGAAGGTTTAAGCCTGGCAAAATGTTCATTTTGTCAGCTCGAAATGGCAATGACAGTCCTCAGATATGTTTAAAAAGCTACTTAAGTGGGTGGCAGAAGCAGTGCTGCAGGCCTGCTAGTAGCATTTAGTTTACAGGCCCTGGGTACAGGTAGCATCCCCTTACTAGGGACTTACAAGTAAGTTAAATATGCCTATTGGGTGTAAGCCAATTTACCAGGTCTAAAGTAGAAAGCACTCACACGTTAGCACTGTTTAGTAGTGGCAAAGTGCGTAGAGTGCTAATAGCCAACAAAAATGGGTTCAGAAAACAGGAGGGTGAAGGCAAAATGTTTGAGGATGACGCGGCTGAGATGGTCAAGTCCAACACCGATCCTCGTATTCAGCACTTGACAAAGAGCTTTATGCGGGAAACTGTTTGAAATATAGGTAAATCTGGTACACTTTGGAAACGTATTTTCACAATTGATAATGTTGCCAATTTCACTAAACAAATACTTTCTATTTTCAATTGTCTTGAGCAAGCTGATGCAACTAAAAAGGGCCTGGCTGTTCAGGCTGGACGGTTCTCATTGGAGCAGCATCAAGACTGATTTGAACATGGCTGGGTCCAAACTAAGGTGGCATGCTGAGCAAAATAATTATGAACTGTGGTGCAGACGTGAGTGACAGAAGTGGCGTAGATTAATTCAAGCATTCCACCCATCACTTTTGTATACTTTAGTGTGTGACCAAAACAGCAGCATCGTCCTCCCAGCAGCTTTGCACAAATGTATCTAACTTTTTAAAACCAACACCATCTTCCAATTGTCTTTCTACACGGGAAAGAAAACACCTCTTCACACCAATGCCATTGTCCCTGCTCTGGGAGAAATGTTCACACCTCATTAAGGTCAAACACTTGCTGGAGATTTGTAGGAGGTCTATGTGCACAGGCCTACAAGAGCCTAAGGCAGTTAAAAAGTAACTTTCAAAAAGCTACCTTTCTTAAATATGTATTGGGAATCTAACATTACCATTGAACTGGAATTTTAATAAAAATTAAAACGATGTTGTTGAATTATTTTTCTAGCTGGCACCAACCCTGAGATAGAGTTATAATATTTTAACGTGTACTCAAATTTTCTTATAGTTTTCTTATAGGACAGCCAGAGACTTTCACAGGTAAAATAGCTTTTGGGAGCTTGCCACATTAAGGGCCTTATTTACAAGAAAGTAATGCAGTGAAGTGCCGCAAGTCATTGCTTGCGCCGTGCCGCGTTACTTTCAGAGCAGAGGGATGTATCATATTTAAAACACTATGGTGGATCCCTGTGCTCCACCCTGAGCTGGTACACAATTGGCTGACATGTGCTAACGCTAACACCCTTGCACCCTGGTGCAAGAGTGCCTGTGTTGCAGGGATGATTGTTTTTGTTTAGGAAGGGACACCTTCATGCACAAAAACAAACACGAGGGGTGTTTACCTCTTTCTATGCTTGCTGCAGAATGCAGCACGCATAGAAAGAGGAAAGAACTAAGGGCCAGATGTATCAGCGCTTTTTCCAATCGCAAATGGGCCAGATGTATCAGCGCTTTTTCCAATCGCAAATGGGCCGATTAGCAGAATCGGTCCGTTTGCGAACGCAACAATGCATTTTGCAATGTATGAAAGATTTTGAATTTGCAATATGTGTAATCATAATTATTTCCGAATACCAAAATTGCGCATGAAGTTAGGGAATCGCGATTCCCTAAATGCAATTATTGGCCATAGCAAATTGCGATTTAGCATTAAGGAATCGCAAATTACCACCACTTATAGTTGGTGGTACTTTGCAAATTCCTAGAAAAATTCACTTTTTAGCATTTTTCTAAGTGCCATGCGACGTACATACATGCCCTTAGGGCATGTATGTGTGCCACATGTGCACACATACATATTTCAGGTCTGCATCAGGGTGTCCTTTTGGCACCCTTGCACCCTTGAAATTGCATATGCAATTTGCGAGAACCATTTGGGTATGCGCAAATTGCGCATGGAATTCCCATTCATTCCTATGGGCATCTAGGCAACCAATGTGAAGATATTCCTTAATAGCGAATCGCGATTTGCCACTCGTTATAAAGGAATATATAGGAATCGCAAAATATTTGCAGAAACCTACATACATTGCATTTTGCCAGTCTATAATAGCGAATCGGTAATATTCGCTATTATAGACTCGCAAAATGTAATCTTGATACATCTGGCACTAGGAGAAATAAGAGTATTCCACAGGGGAGGCATAGGATTCTCAGGCATTCCCAGGTTTACGAAACCTTGTAAATCTGGGAATGTGGCAGAATCCATGGGTGTTGCGTGGGAACACCTACAGCAACACCCCTTGCACACCCCTTTCATGCAAAGTGCTGCGAGTAAAGGGGACTTATTTTCCAGAACACGAAAAGCCATGCAGGGTGACTTTGTGTCCTTGTAAATATGGAGCACCAAATTGCGCCTCTGGTGCATTACAAAAGGTGACGCACTGGCGGCGCAACGGGCTTGTAAATATGCCCCAAAATTTCTACATGTCCCATTTATAAATACTGTGTGCCCTACCGTGTGGGCTATAAAGCATACATAGGAGTAACTTATTAAAAATTAAAAGGAAGTGGTTTTGCCCTGTCAAAACAATTATGACATGCCGGCTGCAGATTTAATCTGCAACAGTCAGGCTTCAGTGGTATGCCTGAAGCCAAATTTACCTTGTCATACAAATGATGGCACATTAAGTACTGCAAAGCACAGGTGATATTTAACTTTCCATGCCATGGGTGTTATTTCTCCATCATATACTACCGCTTTTAGGAGAGTTAAATATGCCAGTCAGGGATTAGTAAGTTTCTATGTGGTTTATGAGTCATGCTCCTTACCTGTATCTGAACACACCGTGAGGGGAATGGCTGGAGATCTTCCCTGTTGTTGTGGTCTTTGTGTCTCCTGCTTCCTGCGACAGCGCCGTGAGGGGAACGGCTTGAACTTGGACCGCATCTCCCAGGGGGCTGTGCGATGCTCACGTAGAGCGTCACAAGTGGGCGCCGAGGCCCATAAATAAGACGCGCGCCTCCCGCTGCGCAGGACGCGCGCGGGCTCGCCTGGGCTAAGCCCGGGCCAAGGGCGGGCCTGCCCGTCAGGGGCCAAGGGAGGCCGGGTTGGGCCGTACCTCTTGGCTTGTTTCCAGTTGTAACCCATAGGGTTGTTATGTTAGTGGGCATATAGTGTGAAATTGAGTGAGGCGTGAGCCTTGGCTGCTTGTAGTTCAGCTCGTAGAGACCCTTTAATGGTACTCAGGAAACTCTAGAGGGCCCTGCTTATGGTTTTATTGCTGGGTTTGTAGTGATTTTCATTGTGTCTAAGCCCAGTTTGTTCGTACTAAAACCTTCCCCATTTAGTGGGGCTAAGGAAGGGGGGGCATATCACAGTATTACTTTTAGTTTATTTACCTAACATGGCCAAAACCAAAAAAACTCCTAATGGGGCGGGGGGAGGAATCAAGGGAACCCTAGATGCCTTTATTACGAGAGCAGAATCCCTGTTAACCCATGAAATTCAGCTGACGGAACAGAGACTGTCACTTGACTCCCTCATAGCACAGAAACGCTCGTCGCTGGGTAAAATATCTAAATGTTCTACGCCCGAGTTGATACCGTATTAGATCAGGGCCACTCAGCTCATACCTTAACCCCTTGCCTCACTAAAGCACAAGTTCATGCTAATATTCCAGCACATGGGGATATGGAGTTAATTAATTCTACGGGGGTGGGAAACATCACGCCTCATCCCGATCAACTCCCTTTAAGAAGAGAGGAAGGATCGGTGGTTGACATGATCATGACCAGGGCGATGGGAGGTTCGGAACAGGGGGGTGCCCCGCTAGGAGCAGAGAGCGAGCTAGACTCTTCATTGAGGAGGGGCAGGGAGGTGGTCACAGGTTCGAAAAAATCTTTATTAGTTTCAGTGACTCCCCCCGCAGAAGGTGCTTTAGATGCAATAAGGGTTACCGGGATCTTACACAATAGTGGGGCTCGCAAAAAAAGACCCGTCACCAAACCCAAAAGTGGAGGGACTAGAAAAGCGCCCATAGTTGTAGATGAAGGGGTCAACAGTACAGCATGTCAAAATTGCAAAAATTGCTTAACACCGAACGGACCGATTGGTCACAGGAGATAATTAAGGCATTAGAGGCTAAACTGGAAGCGCTTATATCTAAATATTTGGGGCCTGTAATGGAAGAAATAAATAGAGTGGAAGGGAAAGTAAGTAGGTTGTTAGAACAGGACAGAGGGGGGATATCAGTGCCCTCACTATTTATGAAATAGGAAGGGACAGGGCCTGCCCCATGTCCTGATTTATCATGTGCCAACAAGAGGATGGAGGAAGGAAACTTAAGGGGTACGAAGCCCAATGACAGTAAGGGCTTCAGCACATCCTCCGCCCCTGCCACTTACAGGTCACATAGGGAAGGAAGCAAAAAATCTGTTAAAGCCCCCACTAGAATTACAGCTGATCAGGTAGAGAGTACCCCGGGTCTTCAGACGTTGGACTTACCTCCTGCCTCTTGTCCCTATATGATAGTATTAGCAGGGGTTCCAGCACTTACTCAGGACAGAGAAGAGACAACAAGATCCCTGATTAACAAGGTTATACACTGGATGCATAATAACGCAAAGGTGAGCAGTCCGCAGAGTAGACACATCCTCATGGCAAGGAGGGTGGCCTGGGTTGGGGCCACCAAGAAAAAGTTTGCAGGTGACTGCGTAATTGTTAATTTCAGGTATCCAGAGCTGGTAAAAGATCTACTTATTTCCCGTTATGGGGACTTTGATAGGGGGATCAGTATAAAAATGCTACCCTTGAATTTCTTTTATAGGGATAAATTGAAAGAGGCAGGCTCAGTGGTTCACAGGAGCGGGGAAATTACTCACGGATGGGCGAATAGACCCGGATTAGTAACAAATAGATTCACCCCGCTCTCTGATGTAGCAGTAATGGACGAACTGGACTGGCTGGGCCCAGGTGTGAGTATGACGAACGTCACAACACCAGAGAGTTCATCGTTGATCAATGCTGATGGCTCGGTAGGAGATCCAATTTCAGCCATTATACACCATAAGGTTGTTCTGCGAGAAAAAGGGGGGAATGGTAAGGTATCAGTCGTAAGTAGGCCAGTAGTGAAATCACCATTAAGGCAGGTTAATTTAGATAGAAGGGTGGAAGATTCAGCATCTAAAGAGATTAGAGTGGTCTCGTGGAATATTGCAGGGATTTCAGCCAAAATAAAAAACTAAGGAATGGCTAGATTTCATTAGACAATTCCACATTATCTGCCTTCAGGAAACGTGGGAAACTGATAGTAGCGTCTCACACTTAGAGGGATACAAAATGTTCTTTGTCCCTGCTCGAAAAACAACTATGGGTCGAGCCAAGGGCGGTCTAATAACCTATGTGTCGCTGTCTACCCAAGGGTTCTGGGAGGACTTGGGTTGGAGTTCGGACCATATTCAAGGCATTAGGTATTATAAGAAGGGCCTAAAATTCATCCTGATAAATTTCTATAATGCGGGCCAATCGATGCAGAGGTTGTACGAGCTTAATGAAAAATTGGCAGGTGTACAAGAGTTAGAAGACACACGCCCTCAGTTGATTTTATTGGGCAACTTTAATTGCCATCAATGTCCATATTTGAAATGGGGCGGGGGAAAATGGGATTCCTGCCCATCTACAAAGGACTGGCACTTAGAGCACACCAGAGAAGGTGGTGAACTAAGTAAGATCCTGGGCATTTATGACTTAACCTTCACGATGGATTTAATCCAGGTTGGGAAGTCAAACATAATTAATTCTTCTTTTAAGGGTAGGGGTAAGGACACAATTATCGATTTTATTTTTGTTTCATACGCACTTAAATGTAGGGTTATAGATTTTAGTATAAAGATTAGTGCTTTTAGTGATCACAACCCTCTAGTATTGTCCTTGAGGGATGCTAATCAACTCACCCAGCCAGGGAATCGATGACTGGGGGCGTATTGAAAGCAGTAGACCAGGGCAGGCGAATAAGATGGAGTAATGTAGACGGGAAAGCGTTTTATAGAATGCTTATTACAAACTCGGAAAGTGGGATATGGAAGTGCCTAGATCATGCAGTGGAGGGTAGAGAATTGATTAGCACCTTTGAGAGCACGGCAATGGACATTGATAGGCTATTGAGGGGCAAAACAATGCCCATGTCCAACCTATCCCCAAAATGGTTTGATAAAGCTTGCTCTAGGGCTCAAAAGGACCTGAAGTTGGCACTTAAAATGGTCCCCAAGGACAGGAGTAGGATTGCGGAATGTAGGGCCCAATACAAATCGGCCACAAAACAGAGGAAATATACCCTTCTACTGGAGGCATGGGAGAACTTGAGGGAGGCAGCCGAGCGTAGGGATATGAGTAGTTTCTGGAGGGTATTTAATGATCCCTGTTTTCAGGCACCGAATAACGTGAAGGTGCCTGTCACATCTTGCCTGAAGCTTGGGTATTACATTTCAAGAACTTGTATAATCATGGCAGCCCTGTTGATCGACAAATACCAGATGTTGGTATATTACCTAGTACATGGATGCATTTTTCGGTGGGTGAGATTAAGGAAGGAATATACGCCCTGACACGAAACAAGGCGCCAGGCCCGGACGGGATTCCCCCAGATCTATTTAAACCTCAGGTGGATCTATGGGCTCCTATACTCACCAGAGTCTTTAATACTGCAGCGGAAGTAGGAATGCCCAGGTCATGGTCAACGGCTAGTATTGTACCTTTGTTTAAAAAGGGTAATAGGAGTGACCCTCAATGTTATCGCCCGATCTCGCTAATAGATGTGACAGTGAAAGTACTAGGAAAGGTCGTTCTAAACCGTCTGATGGTTTGGGCTGAGGAAAATGAGATTATTACTGCCTCTGAGTATGGTTTTAGAAATGGCCGTTCCACAACGGACCAGTGCCTTAATCTTTACCACCTGGTGGCCAAGTACACCTTGGCAGGTGAGGGGACTGTCTTCCTGGCCTTCATGGACTTGACTGCGGCTTTTGACCGGGTAAACCGCGAGAAACTGTGGGAAATTTTAGGGCTCCTTGGTGTTGATTCAGGACTGATATATATCCTAAAAATGCTACACCTGAATACAACCGCACAGGTCAGATATAGCAATGAGGGGAATCTCACTGAACATTTTTCGTGTACCAGGGGTGTAAGACAAGGTTGCATTCTGGCGCCTTTTCTATTTACGTTATATATAAATGGTTTAGACAAAGCACTCATAGAGCTGGGGGTAGACTGCCCACGCGTAGGTAAGAGAAGTATACCTGTCCTCTTATATGCGGACGATGCGGTCCTTTTGTCCCGTACAGGAAGGGGACTCCAGTCTCTTATTGATGGTTTTGGTAGGTTCATGGCGGATCTAGATTTATCTCCCAATCTTACCAAATCATACATAATGGAAACAGGGAAAAGACCGACAAAGAACTTTATTTTTAAAATTGGGCTCATAAATTAGAAATTGTTGAGGTCTTTAATTATTTAGGGATAATATTTGATAAACACCTCAATTTTAAAACACTAATCACAGACAAATGTAGTCAACAAACGAGTACGATGGGTTCAATAATGAATCGCGCTACGAGATTAGGTTGTTGGTCACCAAACGAAATTCTGCATTTGTATAGTTCGATATGCTGTGCTAAAACCCTGTATAGGAGTGAGGTATGGGGCTTCAGAAACACCTCTTTGATACAAACGGAGGAAAATAAGTTCCTCAGAAGGATTTTGCAAGTGCCCCAAAGCACGCCTGCTTATATCGTCCATGAGGAGTTAGGCCTCCCTTATATTAGTGATAGGTTAAGTATTAAACCAATCATGTGTTGAATCAAAATTTGGACCAACCCCGAGGCTAGCCTAAGCAGACAAATACTCGAGGACTGTATTAACCGAGATAAAGGTTATCGGATACCCTGGATTAAATATGTAAAGGACACCCTGAAATGGTTGGGATTTGTAAACTATTTTGATGAGCCCTTGACACTGACGCCCCGAGTTAAGGGGGTCATAAAGTCCGAATGCCTTCGGCGTTTAGCTTGTGCAAGGGAAGACAGTGAATTATTGAAAGTTTCAGTGAGAGGCCACATGTTAACAAAGTCATCATCGGGCTTAGAACCCTACCTGGCGTATATTTATAACAAAAATGATAGATTTTTAATGACTAGATTCAGATTGGATCTTTTGCACCATATTTTATCTGTTCCCGCAGGGTACACAACAGATGTTGAAACAAAGGGTCCTTGCGGCTGCGATCTGGGATCTCCACAGGATACCCTTCATTTTGTCTTTTTTTGCCCCTTTTACGAGTACCCGAGGGTATTATTTTCAAAAACCATTTTAAGAAAGAATAAATGTACCCAGGTTAGGGTGGAACTCTTGAAACTTTCTTCTGACCCTCTCACGTTGTTCTGTACCGTGAATTTTTTAAGATTAGCCGCAAAATTAAGGAAGACTAGAAATGAGGTGTAGATACCTTTGTCTTAGAGGGTAGGGATGGTCGGGCCTCATAAATGTAGTTGTTTTTATGCATTTTCTTTGGGGTTTTTTCTTAACATTGACCTAGCCAAGGATTCACCCACATTATGTATGGACTGGCATATTGTTTTTAGGGTGTGTCATGATGTTTACAAAGATTTGGTCCATGTTGTAGCACTCTGTTTTAAATTTGCTAAAATCCTGCACTTTATAATATCATATTTTGCTGCTATTTTAGGGGTATTTATCAACAAAGCGACCCACGTCTTTCATGTTTGAATGCTGTTGCTTTGGCCAATTTCTGTTGATATGAAATATTTTAAATGTTTTATCTATGTATAATTTGTTTTAATGATGAAATGTTTGATCTTGTTAAATGTCATGTTCTTTTGTGGATATTTTTATACCCGTATAAAGATTAATTGACTTGACTTGACTTGAGTCATGCTCATCCATTGGACACAGGACACTAGTGCCTCAGTGTGGGGAGTCTGAAAACCATGCATCAGGGTGACCACGCATAAAGGGGCATTTTCTCATACATACAATGTGGGTTACTTGTATTGTTTGCAGTGCATTTTCTCACTTTAGTTATCTATTCTTTACTTGCAGATGATCTAGTTCCGGGATACCAAATAGCAGTATATACATATTATATCATTTACTTATTACTTTTACTAATTTTGATGTTCATATTAATTTCTGTGTCGTTTTACCAGTTTAATGTAGATCATTGGTCATCAGCAAACATGAAATTTAAGGTGGTAATGTACGATCATAGATGTCAAAGGGGGTGTGTGAATGTTTAATGAAAACGGGGCTGTTTAGGATTTATGGGGAATATTGCATGGGACCCTTACCCTGGAGGATTTAGCATATCTTTGAGAATTGAGGTATGGTATTGGGAGCCTAATTCAATCTTCTCTAAGGTAGCATCTGAATACTTATTTACTTTATTAATGGCAAAGGTGTATACGTGCTGCAAAGAGGTTTTCATTTAAGACATGGAAGAGGTGTTTCATGATGTTTGCTAGCACAAAACTTTGTTCATCTTTTGGGCCTGAATCCTACAAATTTCTGAACCTGTTAACTCCAATTCTAGATTTTGTTGGATAAGAAAGAGTACAAACACACTCTTTGTTGGCTAACAATTTGGTGCTACACTGTAGATACCCTTATAATTGTGGGATAATTGCATGAGACTGTGGTAGGGATTTCACAACAGAGAAGGGACACATTGAATAGTTTTGATATGTCTGGGATGAAGTAAGGTAACAATTCCTTGAGGTATGATGCTGGTCATTCATTAATATGCAGATCAGCTAATTTTAACCTTGTTTACTAGACTGAAGACATCAACCCCAGCCCACTGACGTTGCAGATATATCAATGTTACTGTTGAAAGTGTGCAAGGGGTTGTATAAGAGAGTAGTTCCACATTGCCCACAATGACTTCACAGTCAGGTTCGATTGTGCCTGGTTTGAGGAGAAAAATGACACTGGACCATCACAGAAATGTTGAGCTGCAAATGTGGATTTCTCAGTACTTTAGCGTGGATTGTCTAGCTAGCTCAGAGCACATATTTGTACTTGGACAACAGAATCTGTATTGCTACACATATGTGAACGCTCAGCTCTGAAAATGTCTGCCAGCATTTTCACAAACGGTGACAGAGCAGAGGCCAGAAGGCCCCAGATGAAATCATGGTTAATACAATTGTACAAATAATTTTTCTTCATTCGTTTTATACAACTTTTTACCATATTGCTTATCATATACAATCAGCAAAGAAACTGTACTTTGAAAAGCCCGGTATGGCTGTTCAGGAATGCCTACAATTCACCCTTGGAAGCAGATTTACTCATATGATGGACAAAGTGTGCTTGTGAGTACTCTGTGCATATCTGTTTGTACAGGTGCAGCGTCAACTAATTATCAGGTTCATTGTCTACATGAGTGGTACTTAACATTTTGAGTTCTGTGTACCCCCACTTAATCATATTGGAATCCGGGACCCCCAGTGAATCCTTGTGGGAATTCAAGGACCCCAGAGTCATTACTGGAAGTCAGGGGTGCCTGCCTAAGCAATTTTGATTATTTGAGCCGCGAAACAATACACAAAAATACAGACGCAAGCATTCATGAAAAACTACACAAAAGATGAATTGTTTTATTTAGTTAAAAAAACAGATATAAAACAAATCCAAAATGTTTATTTTAATGGGACAGGTGGAGTTTTATTAAGGGAAACCATCATCCATATTATATTCAGTTTGATGCACTGCACCTACGATTCAATCTGAGGACACCAAATTATTTTTTAGCCTCCAATTTCAAATTCTTACACATTTACAGAAAGTTGTAAAATTTTTAGTTCTATATTTTGCTTCTTTATTTATTTTAATATTTATTTTTATTAAACATTCATCGACATAGAGTATACAATACAGAGGAATCAAGTACATTTCAATTAGCAAAGGCAGTGATAGACAGAAGTTTGCGTCAGTACACTGTAAGGACATTTTACAGGGTGGGGGGATCGTCCGGATCAATGCTATGTGGCGGGCTGCAAATATACCCTCGATAGGAGTTCGAGGGGCCCCATATTTGTGACCATTTTTAGGGCAACCCCAGGCTGTATAAACAGTCTTTTCTCTATACATACACAAGTCTAGGTCTTCTTTCCAGGCCTCTACATTAGGCAGTTGCAATGCTCCCCACAATTGTGCAATATTACTCTTTGCCAACATTAATCCCAATGTGACCCACTGTGTGCGGTGACTAATCAGGTCCGTAGGTTCCCATATATTTAAGAGGCATCTACGTGCTTCCGGGCGGAGGACAAGCGTGAGCACTTCACTTAGAATGTCGTGGATTTTGCGCCAATATGTATGTAGTCGCATTCCCACATTATGTGCATAAATGTTCCTTCTTGACCGCATTGTCGCTTACAATCTAATCTTTCAGCCCTACCCATGCATACCAGACAAGGCCCTGTTAAATACACTCTGTGGAGAATTTTGAGTTGAAACTAGCCTGAGTCTAGCCGAGATTGCTACCACTCTTGGGGAGGATATCGCTTCCTGCCAATCTTCATCATCTAGTTCAATGCCACCCCTTACCCATTTCTCACGTAGCGGCTGGATGAGGTCTGCGTATTATTGATCAATTTCTTATAAGTTAGCGATATAGCTTTCTTGGGCAGGTGCCATCCAGCAGTCTATCCTCCAGTGGAGAGGATTCTGGAGGGGAGGAGCCTTTCGGGAGGTGTGACTGTCAGGCGTGATGCATCTGAGTGCATCTGAAGTGCTCTGAGACAGCTAACACATGTTGTTGCTGCAAAGAGGCAAATGTTTTAACTTCTCCCTTCTCCCACATATCCTTGATTTGTGAGATCCCAATGAGTTCCCACCTATCGAACCCCTTCGATCTCCTCAAATTACCCAACTTTTTGGAGTCCCATAAGGGGGTTGCCAACGTGATTGTTCGCTTCCATCCTAGAGTTTTGTTGGCGGCGTGCCATATTTGGACCGAGTTGTTAGCTGGTCCGGTCAAGGGGTATAGTTTGTGGTTTTGGAATAGAGTGCCCTACTGTAATTCCCTCCCGGCAGGAGCCACATGTCCATGGTATATCCCGGATCATCCGGACGGCCATAGGTGCCTTTCTTGATGGCGGCGAGATGTGCCGCCCAGTAGTATTTTTTTAATATCCAGGAGGCTAATACCCCTGTCATACCAATTCAGTGTGAGCTTGGTCAATGCTATGCGAGGTTTCCAGTCCCACAAGTCCCTCTGTAGGCGCTCAATCTCCTTAAAGTGGGTCGCTGGAACAGGGTCTAGTGAGTTCTGCAATGCATATAAAAAATGGGGCAGCGACATAATTTTGAAGAGGGCTGCTTTGCCCAGTAGCAAGATCGGAAGAGTTTTCCAACTTGCTATATCACGTTTAAGCCTCTGCAGCGGTGGGAGAAGATTCTGATTAAAACAGAGTGTTTGATAAAAGGAAACAAAAATAGCTAGGTATTTGAAGCCCACTGTGTTAATTTGGATTGGGCAGCCCTGTGGTTGAGTGGGTGGATCTCCATTGAGGACGTACAGGAGGGATTTATTCAGTTGATGGAGAATTCAGAGTATCTGCCAAAGCTTGCCAAGATGTCCAGAACACTCACCAATGATATCCTCGGGGAGGCTAGGTATAATAGAATATCATCTGCGTAGAGAGAGATATAGTCCTCCCAATCGGGGGGCCAATGTAGACCTCGTATTACTGGGTCCTGACGAATCCATGCCGCCAGCAGTTCCAGGGCGAGGGCAAATGGGAGAGGGGAGAGAGGCATCCCTGACAGGTCCCCGGACTCAGTGTGAATTTGTCCGACTTCTTGTTTTTGACCACAACCTGTGCTAGGGGCTCCGAATACAATATCCGTACCCACTGGCTGAAGCCTGGACCAAACCCCATTTTCGCAAGTACTGCCAAGAGGTAGGGCCATTCGATGGTGTTGAACGCCATGGTCGAGTCTAAAGATACACTTATAGCTGCTTCTTGGATCGTAACTGCTCTCCCTAGTACCCCATGTACTCTGCGCAAGTTCAACGCCCTATTATGGTTAGTTTGTCAAAATTTAAAAAATGTCTAAGCAGTTGTAGAGCATCAGGGCTTCCCGGGTCACACATTAAGATCAACTGGCCTGCACATTGTGATTTCCAAAGGTAATATTTTCTGTGAGGTTGATATTTCAATGATAGGTCAATTCCCTCTCCTGGAATTGTAAATGGAGTGGGTATATATCTTTTTTGATTAACAATTTTTTTATTTGTTAAAAATAAGGAGGATGCTAAAATGCTAAACAATTAGACCCTAGTCATGAAACAACATAAGAGTACGGGTAGAGATTTACATCTGTGTCTGTAATTACATTTACTTTTTTCTATTCACAAACATTCAACCTAGAAACTTGTGACAAGGGCAGGTTTCTAGGTGTGCTGCTGGGAATCTCATGTGAAATGTCCCAAGGGCTCCTATTTCCCCTGTGTGGTATTCTACATAAGCTGTGGTCAAGAGTATTTCAGAGAAGTAGGTGCTATTTATCTCAATCGATAAAATCTGACAACATGGGGTTGGGAAGTGATTGAAAATAGCACCTATTCAGAATTCTGGGGGACTAACATGTGAATTTGGGGATTTACACACCACAATCCATATGTTACAGTTAGGGCTCCCAGTTTTATGGTATTTATGTTTTTTAACATTTCCATCTGTATTTACCTGTATATATATATTTGGCCATTTTATTGGTATTTATCCATATTTATTTTAAGTTTTGAGAACAAATGAA
This sequence comes from Triturus cristatus, assembly GCF_964204655.1. NCBI lineage: Eukaryota > Metazoa > Chordata > Amphibia > Caudata > Salamandridae > Triturus > Triturus cristatus. Next base: position 685,455,280 of record NC_140586.1, on the reverse strand, counting down.
GTCGTAAAATGGTATATTTCTAATTGATAAATATGCACTCATTCTTTGATGCCTTTCTCGTTTTAGCAAATTAAGCAGACAGAAATATAGCAAAGCACTACACCGACAGGTAAATATTAGCATTATATACAAATATATATTAACATCTGCCTGTATTTAAGGGAATCTCATCCTATTTTTAAATCCCCTGGATGTCTATCTTCTTAGCAGTTGGTTCTGAATTCATGAAAACAAACAAGGTGAGTCACTCACAAGAAGAACAATTTTCTGTATTATTCTGCTTTTGAAAAATAGACTATTTTCTGTTTGTATTTATCTGTAAAAATCTGTGAAAATGGAAAACTGGAAGCCTTAGTTATGGTAAACACCACTGTTATCATTGTTAAATTCTGTCAGGATTTGTCCAGCAGAAATCTAAAGAAGGGTGAGGTATTTTATACATCCGGTAACCAGGTTTGGAAAATTACAGACAGCATGGAATTTCTACCCTTGTACAAACGGGCTTGAGCAGGGGTAGGAAAACTCTGACTCACTCATAATTGGTACAATAGTGTGGAATTCTGCACAGGGGTAAGGAACATCTTTTTCTTCATGTGTAGATAATTTTTCCTTTTGGAGAAGGCCCTTTCCCTCCATACCCACCAAATGGGTTTCTCTTCACCACCTAGAATGTGAGTTACTCCAGTCTCTGACTCTACTTTTCCAGGGTGGATAAAGGTGGGATTAGAGTTTGGTAGTGCCCAGAAGTGCATGTTTGTGGGAGTTCTCAAACTTCCAAGGCAAACCATGCAATGGAACAGCCCATTCTAATGCCTTGAGTGGAATTTGCACCAGCAGATGTTTCCATTCTAGTATTGGTCAAATCCACTGCATAAAATTATTTTTCGGTCTCCCTACAGGCATACCTGAGGTATTTTAGGATGTAGATATACATTTACGGCCTAAAATATTATTGAGAATAGAGCCGTTAAAATTAAAATCAAAACATATTCTATCATATAGGAAAGTGTGAAAAACCTACAAATGCACCACCTAGTGAGGAAGTGAAGACAAATGAAAATGTGCATACATGTGTAGCTAAAATGTTCTCTGATATAGTGGTCGATAATCATGACAATTTACAGACTTGGGCCCTCAATATGATGCTGGTCGGGCTGCACCTGACGGTCTGTCGGTCGCGGTCCAACCGTCGTCAAGTGCGGCGGTCAGACCGCCACATTAAGATGCGCAGCAGTCAGGGACAGCATGTGGAGTGACCGACCAACAACTCCAACGGGCTCAAGGAGCCTGTCCAACCGTCGGTCGTAAAGTAATCCCCTACAATGGGGATTACGATTTCCCTTTCAGGCAGCCTTTCAATAGTGGTCCGACTGCCATTGAAAGGCTGTTGGCAATAGACTTTGGGGGCCTTGTGCCCCAAACATCCATGCCCACATGGTGCCCGGCACACAGTGCCTGGATGGTGCAAACATCAATTTTTCCAATGTGGGTTGTGCTGCAGCTCTTTTCTGGCCACTGCACAAGCTGCAATGGAAAAAGTGATGTTTCCGACCACCTCATGGGCGGTCGCATCCAAATTCATGGGATGGAACCTCCGATTCCTAGTCGGTTGGTTTCCATTCAGGCACAATGCCCTTGGGACGCTCGTCCAACGGGCATCATAATCAGGGCCATAGTGTCACTTTAGTTATTTCTTAATGACATTTTGATACTTGGTATAAGTGAGGTGAACCATCATTAGAACTGTGTTAAATTATTACACACACCTGAACAATAATATTACTTCACCTGGGCTCTTTGACTTCCTCCAGTCAATTAGTACCTGAGAGTGTGCTCTCCCTTTGATAGGATATTTACAAATACTGCAAGAAACCATTAGACGAGACAAATCAAATGCACAATTACATTTTAGAATGAAGTTTTATTTTTTGGGCGCGCACATTCAGTAAGGTCCACTCATGTCTCCACCATAACTTTCTGGGGCAATATTGAGTGTAAGCAAATCCATTCTCCAGAGTAAATTCACAACATCAAAAGTATGTCTATATACTCATAAATGAAAGCATTATTTTTGCTCTAAATTGAACGTAGATGTGCAACTAGATTTGTGAATGAGATCAATAAAGATTTTTAACGCTGTGTGTTTTAAGCAGTCAATACCAATTCTAAAGTCTCTTCTCTGGGTTTTGTAAAGAGTAAAAATATATTCCCTTTGGAAAATTACTTTAAAATATGGTTATTTTACAGAATATACTTCTATTTTCATACCTTTGTGTTGTAGGACGTTTGCTGCTTCTTATGAGAATGTTGGCATTTGTAGCTCAGCTCAGACCAAGAGTAGGTCAACTTTTTTCAGTTTTATTGTTCATGGTCTTATCATGCCATAAAAATAGAAACCCTGTAGAATTCTTGCATCCACATAAAACTAGTATGGCAGAGAAGTGCACAAGGTGATTAAGCATTCATGTTAGCTCAGAGTACCGTAATTTGATTCCTGTCCCTAATATTTACTCATAGTAAACAGTAATAGTCACACTTCTTTAAGCATTTTTAATATAAGACTGTGCACGTAATTGCTACTTCAAATAGAATTCGAGTACAAATTAACTTTTTAATTTTTTTTTGCTTCTGACAGAAAAAGCAAGAAAATTGCAGAAATAGGCAGTAATTTTAACTTTCATTTTTCATTTGGTTTCTTAACTAAAGATCATTATGCAATTGTTATCATAAACACTGATTGTTGTTCTGACAAAATGAACACATTTTCTGCATTGAGGTACATACCATACGCACCTTACCCCAAGGGAGGTCACAATGTTCATATAGCTGAGACCTCCCGAGGGGTTCATAGATGTACACTATGGCTGGTTTAGGGTCTGGTGGAGAGGGTACTACATTGCAAAGGCGACAGAGTACATACACTGAAGGTCCACCTGGCTAATTTACATAGAGGTGGATCTTAAGTATGTCAGCAACAGAAACATCTCCATCTCTGTCACTGACAAACTCCTCCGATAACTGACATACTAAGAGTCGTCTGTGGTTTGGCCATTCGACCGCCCACCCAATTCAGAGATGGCAGTTGAAAGCCCAGTTATCACTAGCCCTCACCTCCAGGTAAAATCTAGCAGTAAGGGGCAGTAAACACTGCAAAAGGACTGTGACACAATGGGATCAAACTTCCATGGTGTGGCGATCATTAGGTTTTGCATTTTCATAAACAAAACCCCACCTTGGGATTATGTTTTTGAAAATACTAAAACATTTTAAAAGTTTGACAGATGATAAGGTGATGTCGATGAATCTGACTTTGAAACTTTTAGTACGTTCACAGGAATGCCAATATTAAGTGATGTCCGCTGGGCAAGTTGGTCCGCTGGGCAATTTGGCAGCCACAGTCCGTGCAGCTAAAAGCAGTGGGGCGGTGGAGGATTTTGACAGACAACTGCGAGGCCAAATTAATTATTTATTTAATTTTCCCTCTTGGTCATCTGTCCAATCCCCCAAACCCAGCCCCGCCACTCCTACCTGCATGGGCTGTGGCTGCAACTTTGCAATTGATGACCTTCAGTATGGCGGCAGAATAGCAGTCCGGCATACTGACTGTTTTACCTACGCCCTCCAAACTCTAAACCAGGCTTTATGTACTCAAAAAGTGCAGTCCATATTTCATATATGAAACTCAAAAATGTAGGGCTTTAGCTAAGCCAAAATGCACAAAAGTCTGTAGAATATTATGAAACTGAGATGAATGAATGCACTTTTTGATCAATAAGTAGATAGTGGAAAGGGAATGGCACTCCCATACTATTGTTCTAAAATAGTTGTAAGAAAAAAATGCTTGATGCATTAAAGTCAAGGAAGTATATATTTGAAACTTAGTGCAGCCTTTGTTCATGTCAGAAGAACATAGTTTATTTAAAGGAAGACATACATCAAGCTTCTTGAACAAAGTCACAGAATGCTGGAAGAAGCTCCCAGTTTCCTGGCAGAGCACAGTGTGCTGATGTTTCACACAGGAATGCTATGAATTAAACAGCCGACTTTCATTATTTTCTCATTCAGTCAGGTGGTCAGATGGACCAGAAATATATGGTTCAATCAATCAATCAGTATTTGTAGAGGGAACTAATCAACCCGAGGGTTATCCAGGCGTGGTTGTCATGAAGGTTTAGAAATCCCAATGTGCTCACTGACAGAAAAGCCTTGAACTGAGTGCCTTATCTTTTTGATAAAAATGGCTGCTGATGAAGCCCTTTTGAGAGAGTGTGTTTGTGATTGTGATGTTATAAAGATGCTGGTGTGTGTGAAGTCATAGCGCGGTCTATGCCCTAAGGGCATAGTAAAAAACTCCTGACCGACGTGACCATGAACAAATAAATCAAAGATGAGGTTAAAGTGCACAGCTATCTTAGGTTATGAACAATTTTCAGATTTTGCACTTTAACCATAGCATATATTGAAATAAAAAAGTAATATTTTAAACAATATAGAGTATGAGACATCTCTTAGACAGGGTAATAACTTTAGTCAAGTCTGCTACATAATCCATGATTTCAGTCCCCACCCCATCTGGAGTTTTGACTATGGCACATTTATGCATCTGACCACTGACTCCCCTTACCTGGGCATTAGTGAGATCTTCAATCAATCTGTTTGAAGATGCTTCCCTAAAAAGTTACTTCCATCGTGATGAACCAGCAGAAATAGGTAATTTTCAACTGTACGACTTCTCCCCTTTCTAACTAAAACAGCCTAGAAAAGATAATCAACAAATTCACACTTTTTATTCTTAACTCTGCTACCTTACAATCCCTGTGAATACTGTGCACATTCTAGGATTCCCATCCAGCTAATCTTTGCCCCTAATGCCTCAGATTAACTAGGTCACTGCCTGCTGGTTTTTCTATTTCAATGTAAGGCAGTCTGATTAAGTTTCATTAGTTGCCAGTGTCAAAAATTTTATTGTTTAAAAAGCCTCTGCAAACGCCACGAAATCTGATAAGCCATATTTTTCTTTGAAATACTTTTTCAGACTGCTTTTCAGTTAGGCCTCTCAGCTCCTCGACAGCCAGAGTCCTTAAAGTGTTTAAAAAACAGAACTGGTGGAAATGCTTCAACTGCAAAACATTGAACCCTACTCCTTATTATGAAAAATCCCAACAATTATGTTTTTTTTTCGTAAGTCTCTGAAAACTTGGCAGCTTTATTCACCACTGGATTAGCATCTGTTTTCTAGAGACAGGGCACCTTCACTGTATTTGCACATTGTTCACGTACATTAGCAAATAAAAAATAGACAGATCAATATAATTGGTATGAATGTGAGTCGCAAAAGTTTTATTATATTCCAAATTTGAACAAATGTTCTGAACTTTTTACATGAATTTGATGAGCCGAGCTAGGAGGATGGGCAAAACATTTCCATTACTTTAAAGCAGGATAGTGCCTCAGTTTTTAAAATTATCATTTATTTATGTATAAGTCTACAGGAGATTACATTCTCCCGCAATAATCCAACATTTTGTGCATATTTGAACTCAACAGTAAATAGCAGAAATATCAATGCAGCTCAGCATTTTTAGGTCGACCCTAGGCAGCACACATGCGCTGCCTGGAAGACCTGCTCTAATCACTACATGAAGAGTAATCCTGCCTGCTGCTTGGGATTGGTTCACTCCTGCATGCCTCTTGTTTGCTGGCTCCTGATTGGTTGGTGCTCCCAATACATCACTTCCATTTATTGGCCAGGAGCACCACCCAACTACAGTTTCCTTACACTGTGATAGAGTGCAATTTGCTCTTTCATTTGTAAGGGTGCATTATAATCATGATTAGCCTGCATCCACATATAATCTGTCCTAACTTTCGTTTCTTCCTGTTTGTCTTTTGTGGAGAAGGTTGTTAATTAGGATCTATGTGTTTGTGGAATTTTCTACCTTCACATTTCTGTTACAGGTGCAATCATTTGTCCTTGTTAGTTAGAATAACATCTTTGTTTCAGGAGTTAGATGGACACAGGGAGGAGAAGATGCCTTCAAATAAGCGGAGTTGATAATGTAGGAGGATGTCTTTTGTGTCTGGAAATGCCTGGTAGCCAAGGGCATCAAGCAAGAGCCTGAACACACTATTCCTTCCTTGTTATTTTAAGGACTACTTCTTTTATTCACGGTTTGTGTTACACTGTGGGTGCTTACTGTGTTACTTATTTCTAGTACTGTGTGCCACCATTTATTTAATCATCACAGCACCCACTTCACGGGCCACCCCGCACATAACATATACATACACTGGCGCCGCGGTTCATGTTTCTGCACAGCGTCAGTGTTTATGTTTCTTTTTTTTTATGCGTCCACTCCACTCCAACACCCCCCCCCCCAGCACTGCTCCTTCCAAATAAATTACAAGTTTTCCCTTGCGGTTATTACATTAACAGGCGGAAATCGTGCCTTCTGTTAACCACTGTTGGAGCCGTGACCCGGCAATCGATAAGCACTCCTTTACCAACCACACTGCCACGACTATGCTGAACACAGAGAAGGGTTCCAGGAATATAGGTGGCTGACAAGCATGAGGCCCAATATCAATGGGTATTTTTATTTGCATTAGCCTTGCGCGTTATGAATTTCTGAGGAGCTACATCGGCAACATGGACTTAGTGCCGATAGTCACGTACCACTACCTCTACCTATCTCAGTTGCAACGCAACGCAAGTAATAATGGCGGAGCGCAGCATTCTCCATTTGTTTTTTCTTTACAATGCCAATAGCTCTAACACTCACAAATGCTGACCTTTTGCACTCCGCATGCTTGTTTGTAATATGATGTCTTTATCAAGTGTTGAGACCTACAGACAAGACAGCTCCCACACTGGGCTCTGTCTAGTGTTCTAAGGCAGCGAGCATATGAACTTAACATTTCTAGACAAAGTTAAGCATATCCCTAGGCCCACACAAGCATTCTTACTTGCACTATGAAAATAGTAGACAGACAATGGTTTTAGTGAGAGCTGGAGCTAAGAATCCATTTTGTAGGCTTTGTAAAATGCTTAACGCTAACAAACACAGTCTTGCTACTACAAAGCTAGCTAAGCTAAACTTACAATTTGCAATTAATTTCATGTTTTTATTATGCATTTTGGAAAAAGAAATCTAATTTTCACATCTCTAATAAATATCAACTACTTCATTTGGATATTGGTAAGATGATAATTTGCAGGCACCTCAAAGTAGCTTCGCAACTAGCAGGCAAGGTCGAGAGAGCAGCATAAAGAAATAAGCTGGTTTTGAAACATAACTCGACTTCAGGGCTCTTCAAGCGAATAGAAAAGTATTGATTTATCTTGGTTTATGTTCCATACTCCACAGACTCATTGATTTTGGTTCCATACCCCACATATTCCTGAAATGAAGGACTGATCAAGAAGCAGCACACAGTGGAAACTTGATTCCTTCACAAAGTTCATATTAATAACAATAATAATAATAAGCAAACTTATAAAGCGCCTGGTTACACTAGGTTAGTGTGTCCCCGCGTTGCGGAACAGGCCTAAGACACCCTCGTGGTAAAACAAACCCTACCCGTGAGAAATGCCTGCTACTCTATTCTGAGGGGAAAAGATAGGTTTTCAGCTCCTTATGGAAGGTCATCTCTGAGGCCTCCGTCCTGAGCCCACACGGGAGTTTGTTCCATTGTTGTGACGCCACAAAGCGAAAGGAGCTCCCGCCCATCCTTGCTCTCCTGATGGTAGGTATGCTGACCTGTCACTTCCCGCTAGACCTTAATTGATGGGTAGGGGCATAGGAGGTTAGGAGGTTATGGAGGTAGGTGGGCCCCTTCCTCTGTAAAATCTGATGGCTCACACAGAGCACTATGAACAGAATTTGCTCCTTAATCGGAAGCCAATGCAGGGTGGCCAAAGCCCTCTTGGAAGGGGCTCTCTTGGGCAGCATCAAAACCAGGCGAGCTGCCGCATTCTGGGTGCATTGTAACCTCTGAATGCACTTTATATTAGCTCCCAAGTAGAGGACATTTCCATAGTCCAGCCTTGATGTCACTAAGGTATGGACCATGGTTTTCCTGGCTGTGGTAGGTAGCAGGTCCAGCGTCTTCCTGAGTCCCCACAGGACTCCAAAGCAGGTGCCTGCCACCCGTCTTGTATGGTGTCCAAACGAGAGCTTATTATCAGGCCACACCCTTAAATTCCTAACCTGTTCGCTAGGCGTGGGTGTGGGGCCCAGTGTCTGTGGCCACCATGCCAACGTCCACACTGATGGTGCCTTGCCTATGACCAGCACCTCTGTTTTGTTTCCATTCAATTTGAGGCAGTTACTAGCCATCCAGGATGCCAGCTCCTGCAGACATGTTGTAAAATTAGTGGCAGCCATCTCATCTGGTTGAGTAAGAGACACAACCAGTTGCATGTCGACAGCATAAGACACGACCTTGACCCCAAAATTTTCCGTAATCTCTGCCACCGGCGTGACATAGAGATTGAATAGGGTCGGACTGAGGGTAGACCCCTGTGAGACCCCCTGTTTCAGCTTGATATGTTTTGATCTGTGGGGTCCCTGTGCTACCTGGAAGCTGTGGTCTTGCAGAAAAGATTCCATCCATTCCCAGGCTTTACCAACCACCCCTCCCTTTCTGAGACACTGTAGCAACGTGTCATGGGCCACAGTGTTGAATCCGGCACTCAAGTCTAAAAGAATCAAAGTCACCGTTTGTCCCTCATCCACATATTTCCGGATGGTCTCAGTAGACCATCCGGTCGAATAAGATGCTCGAAAGCCTGATTGGGTCGGGTGAAGAAGACTATGCTTACTAATATGAGCCGTCAATTGGATATTGGCTACCTTCTCAGCGATTTTCGCGAAGTAGGGTAGTAGCGAGATAGGACGGAAATTGTCCAAATGATCCATGCTGACATTGGGTTTCTTCTTCAAAGGAAGGACAGCAGCCTCCTTCCATTTTCTTGGGCAATGCCTGAGGTAAAAAAGAGCTCTAAAAGATGTCTTATACAGGGCTCGAGAGTCTCAATACTCTCTCTCAGCACCTTGGGCGATGCAGGGTCTCTGGGAGAGCCAGACTTAATGTTGGCGGCTATCTTATTTAAGGTGACATGGGATGGAACAGTGAAAGTATCAAGGCATTCTGTCTCCATTATGTTAGTGGATACAACAGCATCCATGTGCCCATCCCGAGCCGAAACCGGGAAGGTGGAGTAAATCTTCTCTACCTTCTCTGAGAGGAAGTCTGCCACTCGATTGCAGGACTCCACTGAGCCTATCATAGATGCAGCAAGAGTAGACAAGGAGGATATCTCTTTAAAGACATTGAACAACTCCTTGACCGAGTTCTCCGCTGTCTCTATCCTCCCCCTATAACATGAAGCCCGCGTCTTTCTAATTAGGGCATGATATCCATTGAGAATGGCTTTATATTCACTCCTCCCGATAGCCGAGAAGTCTCTTCTCCACCGTCTTTCGAGGCATTTACAAGCTGCCTTAGCCATTCTAAGTTCCACCCCGAACCAGGGGGCAGATTTTTTTTGTCTCCCTGATATGTTGGTGGACCAGGGTGCATTACTGTCGAGAGCCTCCGTGATGCGTCTATCTAAGGCATCACAGGCAGACTCAATATCCAAACCGCCCGGAGGCCCACCCTTTATAAGGGCCATGTTGAAATTCTCTAAAGAGAAGCCCGCCCACCTCCTACATTTCTCCTTACTTTCCACCTTTTCCTGTACCTTTGTTACAGGCATCCTAATTTTGAAAGGAATCAGGAAATGGTCTGACCATAAGACCGGCAGCAGGGGCTCTATTTCTAGTGCCCCCCAATTCGCAAAAATAGGGTCCAATAGGTGGGGAGCTCCGATTTTAATATCATCTGTAATGCTGCCAGTTCTTGGCAGATCTCTTGAGCCCCCACATTGGAATCATCATCAAAGTGGAGATTTATATCCCCTAGTAGCAGTAATTTCTCATACCTAAGTGAGGGTTGGATAAGACACTCTATCAAACTAGGGGCAAACCGTGTGGATGATCCTGGGTGTCTATAAACCAAGAGCCCCTATATGATATAATTATTGGGTGCCATAATGGAGAAATAACCAGCTTCACTGCCCAAGATATCCATAGGCTCAAGAGTGCACTGTATGGAGTGTTTATGAATTATCACAATCCCCCCTCCCCTACCGGTGGGTCTGTCCACCCTGGTAATACCATAGCCGTTGGAGAGGGCCTCAAGAATTTCCAGGGCTGAGTCCTTGTTTAGCCACGTTTCTGTGAGGAATAGCACGTCCACCTGACCATCTGACAGGTGGTCGTGGATATCTACTCTGTGCTTCCTCAATGATTTACAGTTAATCAGCAAGAGGCTCAATACCTGGCCAGAGTCCCTGGTCTTCAGCTGATTGCTGACAGAAAATGAGCAGTGACAACATGCCACGCTATTATTTCCCACCTTAATCCTATGCCTGCAATCTTCCCCCATCAACAGGCAAAGCGCATATAGCTGTTGGGAATTATATTGAACTCTGAGATCAGAACAGGCAGGGGTCTGGCCCCTGGCCCCGGTCGGCCGCGGACGGGCGCAGACGCGTTTACCCCTGGCACTCCTCTGGCGTGCCAGCGGCGCACGGGGGAGCATCTTGTTTAAGTGCTTTCCGTCTCCCGCCACCAGCCCGTTTTTCCCAGTCTTTCTTCAAAAACCCCAAGCCTATCAGACACCCAGCAGACCTTATATCCGCATATAATCATCGTGGATTATGAACAGAGGTAGAGGACTGCTAAAGTTGGAGAATTTTGATTTAAATTATGTCTCATCCACCTCTATTTTGGGTCCAAACTATGATTCTTAAGACTTGCATCTTTATCACTCTTAGCCAGTTTTTGGCTTTTGAGATCAGGCACATACATATACATCAGATTAGTCAGGTTTTTTAATGTAATAGGGTCTGAAGTTTCTTTATTGTGTAGCCTTATTGTGCTGATTGAAGTGTGGCTGTGAGAAGGTGCATGGTGGCTGACTGACAGCTTTTTTTTTTAAAGGTGGATTTGAACTGGTACAGTATCAGAAACAGATGAAACCAGCAGAATCACTGGCCTTCACTTTGGTTTCCTTGCACAGGAAGACATTCAGGACAATGCCTCACCTTTTACCATTTTTGAAATTTGGGAATGCATAACTGTTAGACCTGGCACCTTGGCATGGGTCTCCCTTCCATTTTTGCTATCGCCTCATGTGTTTTTGCTGGTGTTAGATGCTTTGGGCACTGTGTCACTGCTGTCCAGTGCCACAGTGCAAGTGCCCCCTATAGTAAATTGATGTTTGGATTGGTGATTCCATGATTGACTGATTTGGTTTACTTGTCAGACCCTAGTACAGTGCACCAGGAGTGCCCAGGGCTTGTAAATCCAAATGCTGCTGGTGGGCTTGCAGCACTGGTTATACCACCCACAGAAGAAGCCTGTAAAAGTGTGTCTCAAGCCTGCCATTGCAGAGCCTGCGTGCAGTCTGGTACTGTCATGCTTGAAGGGCAAGTGCACACACTTGCCAGTCCCTAAACCTTCTCTTTTCTTCATATCAGACACCCCTATGGTAGGCCCAAGGGCAGGGTGCATTGTAAGTATAAGGTAGGACATGCCCTGGTGTGTGTTGCATGTTCTAATAGTGAATTACAGCCATTTTCGTTTTTCACTATTGCAAGGCTACCTGTTCTCCATAGGCCAGAATAGGCAGTTTGATTATTACATCTTATAATCCTAACTGACTCATCACTGGAAAGCGTGTCGCAGGGCCTGTCGTGGCAAACATCATGAGGAAACATCCCGCATCACTGGAGAAGAGTATTGACGTCGCATCAGGCACCGCTGCATCACCGGGAAGCGTGTCACATCAAGAAGAAAGCACCATCTTTGTTTATTTGCACCGGATCTTCAACGCATCACCGTCCTTGCAACACTTTTGTTGCCCTGCATGTCGCATCTAAGGTACATTGATCTCTGAGTGTCGCATTTACCATCTTAAGAGAACTAAGCCAAATTCTACCATTTTAAAGTCACAGTATTGTGGATTTTTGTTGTTTGTGGTCTTGTGATAAGTCTATATAAAGACTTTTATTTTTGATATAAAACTTGTGTGGTGTCCACCTGTAGTGTTGTCACTTGATTACTGTATGTGGTCACAAATGCTTTACACACTGCCTCTGAGATACGCCTCTCTGCTCGTGCCAAGCTACAAAGGGGGTAAGCAGGGGTTATTTTAAAAGTGTACCCCATACCCTGACTAGACGCAAGGGTCCCTATTTGTCACAGGCACCTACCTATGCCAACTAGAGACACCCAAATCTAACATTGGTGGCCGCGGTGGGATTCTGGACTTGCATTTGTGACTCATGTACAGTGATTGGTGAACACTACTAGTGAGTGCAGACCAAAACGCAACCACATACTTTTGGTAGATTGTTTTCTGAGACTTTCTATTTTTGAAAAGAACTGCCAAGTTTAACCACCATGGAGAAAGCAGCATCCATAGTATCTGTTGATTTGGATTGGGAGAAAGAGAAACTGGAATGCTACACTGTTACCCAGCTCAAGCACTTCTGCAGGAGGTTCAAAGTTGCTATGACCGGTTTCTCCAGAAAGGAGGATTTCCAAAAGGCGCTGAGGGCTTGGTTTGAAGCAAGGAGCACCCCTGAGCATGTGGACAGGGCAGATAATGTAGATGAGCTGTTAGGTGGGCCATTGGGTCCAGGAGGGAGGAGAGCAGTCTCCCTAACAGGTAGCAGTGTTTCTGCCAGCAGCCTGTCTCCAGAAGAGCTGGCGAACAGGAAATAAAACAGGATGCATGAGATGGAGCTGGCCAAGCTCAAGTTGGGTGGGCAACTGGAGTTAGAAAATAGGAAACTGGCCCTAGAGAAAAAGAAAATGCAATTGGATCATGAGAAAAGTTTGAGGGAGTTGGAATTGGAAGCCAGGAGCTTAGAGATTGCTCCCTCTGGTGGCAGCACACCGTCATTGCCTGTTGAATCTAGAGTGTATATTCCTAAGGATGTGGTAAAATAATTTTTCAAGAAGGATGATATTGGGCAGTGGTTCAAGGCCTATGAGGTAGCCATTTCTTCCCACCGGGTCCCTGAGAAGGATTGGGGAGCAGGGTTGTGGGGGCGGTTCCTTAGTGAGGGGCATGACACACTGATAGACTTGCCTTCTGAAGTCTATAATTCATATCCCCACATGAAAGATGCATTAATGTCCAGGTATGGTTTAACTCCTGAATTGTACAGACAAAGGTTCACAGGTTGCTAGAAGATAGAGAACAGTACCTGGGTGGAATATGTCACTTTTTTCTGCAGAGCATTGGATGGTTGGGTAAAGGGTAGCAAAGTTGATGATTTTCAGGGGCTCTTTGCTTTGATTGCATGGGAGCTCTTGTCAAGTAATTGTTTTCCAGAGCTACGCCAGCACCTGATTGATAGCAGGCTGACTAACCCTAGGAAGCTTGCTGAGGAGGCGGACCGCTGGGTCAGTACAAGGGTCCACAAGGTCACGTGGGAGATTAAGCCAAGAGTGGGCAGGGACCCCAGCAGAAGAGTGGGGGGGGACAAGGGTAAACAGAGTGAGTTCCAGAGAAGGCCCCAAAGTAATCCCCAAGGGAAGGGTTCCCAGTATCCCCAACAGAAACCGCCAGGGGCTCGACAGTCCACCTGTTCAAGGGAGACCCCTGAGATGATACAAATGTGGGGAACTGGGTCATAAAGCGAATGATCCCAGGTGCCACCAGTTTGTGAAGGCAGCACCCCCTAGTGCAGCCCCCCGGCAGATGGCTAGTGTAGCCCTGGGTGAGGAGATGGGTGCCCAAGGTGGGTGGGGGCCAGCAGAGATGTCCCTTGTCTCTTTAGGAAACTGTGAGGTGGTCCCCAGGACCCAACTGCCTGATAACACTAAGAAATACAGGCAGTGGGTGACCATCATTGGCCATAGAGTTGAGGCTCTTAGAGATACAGGAGCCAGTGTGACAGCTGTCAAGTGTCACCTGGTATCTCAAGAGCAGGTTGTACCCAATGCATTCTATCCAGTTATTGCCGCTGACAACACAGAGAGCCACTGCAAGGTGGCTCAGGTTCTCTTTGAGTGTGGGGGGGGTCTCTGGTACTCTTCAGGTAGCTGTGAGGCCCGCCATGCCTGTTGACTGTTTTTTAGGGAACGATCTGATGAGCTCACCTTGGGCGAAGGTGGAGTGGAGTGCTCATTTGGAAATGTTGGGTCTGCCTGACTGGGCGTGTGTCACTACACGGTCCATGACAGCCAGTAGGGGTTCTCAAGAGGACCTGGAACCTGAGGTACCTGCCTTAGAGAGAGGAGGCAGGGGGCATGGGAAACTGGCCCCCGAAGTTCCCACGGTACAGGAGGGAGCAGACCCTGAGGGGGATGCCCTGGAGCCTACAGGGGAACAGGTAGCTGAACTGGGGGACCTGCCTGAGCTGACCCATTGGCAGCAAGAAGGAGGACCCTCCAGGGAGGAGTTCTGTGAGGAGCAGAACAAGTGCCCTTCTCTCGTGGGTCTGCGGCAGCAGGCTGCAGACCAGGCAGCAGGTGATCAGTCTGGGACACATTGGGTCTACTGGGAGAATGGTGTCCTGTATTCTAAGCCTAAGGTTGCTGAGCCTGGGTCAGCCCGTGTGCTGGTGGTACCACAGCGCTTCAGAGCCTTCCTACTGGGGCTGGCTCGTGATGTGCCATTGGCAGGACATTTGGGGCAGCACAAGACCTTTGAGAGGCTTGTCACCCACTTTTATTGGCCCCAAATGAGCAGGAGTTCAGACACTCACTGCAGAACATGTCGGACTTGCCAGGCAAGTGGAAAGAGTGGGAGGAAGTGAAAGGCTCCTCTCCAGCCATTCCCTGTGGTCAGCACCCCCTTTGAACGGGTGGGTATTGATATTGTGGGGCCACTGGACCCCAAGACAGCCATGGGCAACAGGTTCATCCTGGTCTTGGTGGACCGTGCCACCCGGTACCCGGAAGCCATACCTCTGAGGACAGTGACGGCTCCCATGGTGGGACGAGCACTGATTGAATTTTCTCCAGAGTTGGATTCCCTCGCAAGGTAGTATCTGACCGAGGTACTAGCTTCATTTCCAAGTATATGAAGTCCCTGTGGCAGGAGTATGGGGTAACCTGCAAGTTTACCACTCCTTACCACCCCCAAGGAAATAGGTTGGTTGAAAGGTTCAACCTGAAGGGCATGATTATGGGTCTTGAGGAACCTATGAGGCGTAAGTGGGATGTCCTCTTACCATGCCTACTCTTTGCATACCGTGAGGTGCCACAGAAATCTCTAGGGTTCAGCCCCTTTGAGCTTCTCTATGGACACCCAGTGAAAGGACCTCTAAGTTTGGTCAAAGAAGGCTGGGAGCAATCTCCCAGGAAACCTCCTCAGGATGTATATAGCTACATGCTGGCCTTTAGGAACCAAACTAGGCGTTTCAGGCAACTCGCTGAGGCGAATCTGGAAGCCAGCCAGGAGGAGATGAAGCAGTGGTACGACCAGAATGCCACTCTGGTAGAGCTTCAGCCTGGTCAGAAAGTGTGGGTCATGGCCCCATTGGAGCCCTGCGAGCTCCAGGGTAAGTGGACCGGACCATTTGAGGTTGTGGAGCGCAAAAGTCCGATTACCTACTTGGTGGACTTGCGGTCTATCAGGAACCCCTTGAGGGTCCTGCATGTTAACCTCCTGAAGCCCCACTTGGAGAGGTCCCAAGTGGGCATGCTCTTAGCTACAGATGGTGGAATGGAGGAGGAGACCGAGCCTCTTCCAGACCTCCTGTCGGTGACAGAGCAAGATGGGTCAGTGGATGGTGTCAACCTCTCTTCCACCCTGACCCCCGAGCAACAGAAGGACTGCCGCCAGTTGCTGGGACAGTTTTCTGATCTGTTCTCCCTGATTCCCGGTGTCACTGATTGGTGCGTCCATGATGTGGACACTGGGGATAGTACACCTGTGTGGCACAAAACCTACAGGGTGACTGACTGGGTGAGAGCTTGCATCAAGGAGGAGGTCTCCAAGATGCTTGCGTTAGGGGTGATTGAGTCCTCTAACAGTCCTTGGGCCAGACCAGTGGTCTTTGTCCCAAAGGCTGCCGCACCGGGTGCCACACCAGAACTCCAGTTCTGTGTGGACTACCGAGGGCTCAAGTCAGTCACCAGGACTGACGCGCACCCCATCCCCAGAGCTGTTGAGCTCATAGATCGGCTAGGGGCTGCACGGTACCTCAGCACGTTTGACTTAACATCTGGGTACTGGAAGATCGCCTTGACAAATGGGGCAAGAGAGAGGTTAGCATTCTCCACACCAGATGGGTACTACCAGTTCCGGGTTATGCCCTTCGGGATGAAGAATGCCCCTGCCACCTTTCAGAGGTTGGTCAACCAGGCGTTGGCTGGACTGGATGAGTTCAATGCCGCCTACCTGGATGACATCGCAGTGTTCAGTGCCAGATGGGAAGAACATCTGTGCCACCTCTGGGAAGTGTTGATGGCACTGCAGAGGGCAGGCCTCACGATCAAGGTGAGTAAGTGCCAAGATTGAAACCATCCTGGCTTGGGAGCTGCCCAAAACCCAGACAGAGGTAAGAATCTTTTTAGGACTCACGGGTTACTACAGGAGGTTTGTCAAGGGGTATGGCAACATTGTTTTACCCTTGACCGCGCTGTCTTCCAGGAAGCAGTCCAAGAGAGTGATTTGGACTGACACGTGTCAGAAAGCTTTTGAGGCCCTAAAAACTGCTATGTGCACGGAGCCCGTGCTGTTCTGGCACAGATGAATGAGGAGGGCCTAGATCAACCCATAGCCTTCATCAGTAGGAGCTTACTTCCACTGGAACAGAGGTGGAGTGCTATTGAGCGTGAGGCATTTGCTGTTGTCTGGGCACTGAAGAAGCTGAGACGCTACCTGTTTGGGACTCACTTCCGGGTTCAGACAGACCACAGGCCCCTCAGATGGTTGATGCAGATATGGGGTGAGAATTCAAAGCTGTTGAGGTGGTCCATTTCCCTACAGGGGATGGATTTCACGTTGGAACACAGTCCTGGTACAGAACACGCCAATGCTGATGGTCTGTCCAGAGTTTCCCGCCTTAGTGATGAGAACTCCCAGGAGGTAGGGTAGTTCTCCCCACATTTCAGCTGGAGGGGACACGTGTTAGACCTGGCACCTTGGCATGGGTCTCTCTTCCATTTTTGCTATTGCCTCATGTGTTTTTGCTGGTGTTAGATGCTTTGGGCACTGTGCCACTGCTGTCCAGTGCCACAGTGCAAGTGCTCCCTATAGTAAATTGATGTATGGATTGGTGATTCTATGATTGGCTGATTTGGTTTACTTGTCAGACCCTAGTACAGTGCACCTGGCGTGCCCAGGGCTTGTAAATCCAAATGCTGCTGGTAGGCTTCAGCACTGGTTGTGCCACAAACAGAAGCAGCCTGTAAAAGTGTGTCTAAGGACGGCCATTGCAGAGCCTGCGTGCAGTCTGGTACTGTCATGCTGACTGGGTAAGTGCATCCACTTGCCAGTCCCTAAACCTTCCCTTTTCTTCATATCAGACACCCCTATGGTAGGCCCAAGGGCAGGGTGCATTGTATGTATAAGGTAGGACATGCACTGGTGTGTGTGGGATGATCTAATAATGAATTACAGCCATTTCCATTTTTCACTATTGCAAGGCTACCTGTTCTCCATAGGCCAGAATGGGCAGTTTGATTATTAAATCTTATAATCCTAACTGACTTAGGGAACATGGTAGAAATTCGAATTTAGTATGCCTGAACTCAGAATGATAAAATACATCTTTTAGTGAAGTTGGTGATAATATTGTGTGTTTGCAAATACCACTTATGGAAAGTAGGTATTTTCTTGTCTAACCATCCAAACCTGCCTCTGCTAGGCTGTGTATTCCTTGTCTGGAGTTTGAGTGACAGGGGCTGGGGGATTCCAGGAGACAGGGTGAGTCAGCACAGGGCTGAATAGAGGGATCTGCATCTAGATGGGTGGGAGGAGTTGCACCTGGGACCTGAATAAGGGCTGTGCCTTCCCTCCACAATGTTGGCTCCACCTCCTGTGTTGCATCTAATGTCTCTGCCCTGCACTCTGAAAGGAAAGAAGGAGTCATGTAAACAAAGTGCTCCAGGACTGACCAGAACTGGTTTGGATTAGGCAAAGGCCTCTCTGCCTTTAGAGAACAAAGAGAAACTTGGTATAAATATTGGGACCCAAACCCAAGAACTTTAGATCACTTTGGGAACAAGAAGAAAACCTTTGCTGAGGATTGGAACCAGAAGAAACTGAGGAGAGACTATCCCTAAGCTGAAGTGCTGCTTGGGGGATTGGCCTGCAGTGGTTCCCTGACTGCCAAAGAAAGGAGCAAGGACTTTGTGTGCACTTTTATTCAACTTGTGAAGGATCTCCAAGGGCTTGGAAAAGAGCTTTCCTCCTGCTGAAGTCTCAGGGACAACAGACTTCACCCACCAGCTCCCCAAGAGTTCTTTTAAAGTGCCTGTAGTTGTGCTGGAATTTTTGAGGACTTGCGTATCGCAAGGAGCTGAAATCGCGACTCAAGAACTGCCGCTGCCGCTTCACAACACGAAGCGCCTCACATCGCCGGAGAAGAGGATCGACGTCGCAGCAGACACCGCCGCATCTCCGGGAAGCGTGTCGCAGAAGATTCGTTGAGTCATCGCAGGTCCACCGAAGCGCCTCGCATCGCCAGGAGAAGAGGATCGACGTTGCAGCAGATGCCGCCGCATCACTGGGTAGCGTGTCGCAGGGCCAGTCGCGGCTCATCGCAGAAGACGAGGGTCGACATCGCATCAGACACCGCCGTATCTCCAAGATGCGTGTCGCACGGCCTGTAACGGCTCATCGCCGGAGAAGAGGATCGACATCGCAGCAGACGCCGCCGCATCACTGGGAAGCCTGTCGCAGGGCCTGTCGCGGCTCGCATCGTGAGGAAACATCCCGCATCACCGGAGAAGAGGATCAATGTCGCATCAGGTGCCTCCGCATCACCGGGAAGCATGTCACATCAAGAAGATAGCGCCATCTTTGTTTATTTGCACCGGATCTTCAACGCATCACCGTCCTTGCAACACTTTCGTTGCCCTGCGTGTCGCATCTAAGGTACATTGAACTCTGAGTGTCGCATTTACCATCTTAAGAGAACTACGTCAAATTCTACCATTTTAAAGTACCAGTATTGTGGATTTTTGTCGTTTGTGGTCTTGTGATAAGTCTATATAAAGAATACTTATTTTTGATATAAAACTTATGTGGTGTCCATCTGTAGTGTTGTCACTTGATTACTGTATGTGGTCACAAATGCTTTACACACTGCCTCTGAGATAAGCCTGTCTGCTTGTGCCAAGCTACCAAGGGGGTAAGCAGGGGTTATTTTAGGAGTGTACCCCCGTACCCTGACTAGACGCAAGGGTCCCTATTTGTCACAGGTACCTACCTATGCCAACTAGAGACCCCCAAATCTAACAATAACCTGCTGGTTTGCCAAATTGTGTTGTGTCATCAGTACTCTGAGTCCATCTTATTGGTTTGTTCATGTATTTAATTTTTTTTTTCATGTTTCTAAGTTTCATTTTACTAAAAGTTTGAGACACTAGCACATCCAACAGTAAGGGTCGAGACATAACTACCATAGAGATAATGGACATGCGCTTAGAGTCTGGTCTTGTGGGAGGTTTTACATATATCGTTTTTGGTTGTGGGACCTATGAGAAGCCTTAGGCAAAGGCTTTAGTAAAAGGTTTGATGTGTATTATTCTGAATCAGAGAAAATTAGGCGCAACTATTAGGTAGGGGTCCAGAATGTTCCTGAGTTTTAGGATTTTGGTCCAGCACTCACAGGATCACACTCCATATCTCAGGTGGTTGAAGGCTCAAACTGTAATCATGATAGTGATGCCAGCCTTTGTAAGCATGACCGGCTTTTACTCCAGTAGGCCTGTAGGATAATGCAAAGTATTTTTTGACTTGGTCATGTTAACTCAGACACGTCTTGGTAGCTCGATTTTGCATTCTCTTTAATCTGTCCGTCAAGTTCTTTGACAGGTCTTTATAAATCACACTGCAATTACTTCAGTCGGCTGTTAGCCGGAGTTTACTATCACCCACCCTGCCCCTCCCCCGCCCCAAGGCTCTGCGGCACTCCCTCCATGAGCCGCTACTGCAAGGATGAACGCCCTAAACTGGAAAGTCACTGGAATGGAATATATGTGTTATCTTAAAAAATTAGGATTAGAATTTCAATTTCTGATCAGTTTGGGCAGAGGAATCTTTCACTCATCAATTATTGAATGTAGTCTAGGCAGTTGGTGATACCATTGTGTCTTCTGAATTATTTTTCAGGCGGCTGTAGATTTAGGTGTTGTAAGTGTCCATCTGGATGTAGATCTTGTACTGTTCATGAAGCTGAGACAGAGAGGTGCTGTATGTGGCAATAAAACATGAGGAAAAGCAGAGCACAGCCTTGTGGGGGGCCTCAGAGTCATATACAGAATGAGGATTTTGAGGGACTCATGACAACTACTATCGAATGAGCTGATCAACTTTAGTGCCAGAAATTAGGAACAAAACTTGGGCCTTTCGGGCAGAATGTTGTAATTAGGCCTGGGCTAAAATTTCGTTCCGTTCGCGGAAATTGCGATAATTTGACATTTTCGCGTTCCGCGGAAAGTGTGAAAATGTCAAAATTTCCGCATTCCGCAGCTTAGCGATAATTTGGCTCTTGCTCGCGCTGTAAAATAATACATTCTCGCGCGCGCGCGCGATCGCCTTACCTGAATCCCTGCGTTCGCCGACAAGTTTTCTTGATCCGGTCGCGTTCTCCATGAGATGTTGTATTGTTTTTAGCCATTTGCTCTGTCTCGCGACAGTTCGCACCCGCAGTGACGTCATGCGTCGCGCGATCACGTCTTTCTTCTCGCGATCATGCACCGCAAGACAACTGAAAACAAGATGGCCGCGCCCGCGAGCAACCACATGGGTAAGTTGGCGAGCTGCAACCATGCAGAAAATCTCGCGAACATGCGGGAAAAAAACTTCCGCATCTTTGCGATATTTCCGCATGTTTGCGATAATTTTTAACATTTTCACGATAATTTGCGAAAGTGGATTTCGCAAATTCCGCCCACCCATAGTTGTAATCAACTTTGTCATCTGATGCAAACAGGCCCGGGAGAATCAAGGAAACTTATTGACAAACTCAGAGTTTGTCTAGGTGCCCTATGCTGGTCAAGGCTGCTTCCATTTCTCTTGTAGTCAGAATCATGTTTCTAGCTCACAAGGCAAATGGTTTTGTTCAATGCAGTCTTTTAGTTGATTGATTTTTTACTACTCTTTCAGGATCTTGCTAAGTTAAAGCATTTTAGAAATCTGAGACATGTCCACCAATAATTAGTTGAGAGTCAGCAGCTGGTTTTGTAGTAGTAGAGAAAATATTGCATATTTCAATTACCTTGAGAATCTTGGTGATGTAAGAATATACTTTACCAGAATGTCATATTGAAATTGAGGATGAGGAAGATTTGTTACATGAAGTTTGCAGAACAAGGATCCACAGACAAATGTGAAGTTTATGTTTTAGCGGCTACTCTTATTATCCATTCCTCATGGACAAGGTTGAATGAGGAGAAAGAGGAATGTACTGAAGCATGCTAAAGTATACATAATGGGAAGTTTGAGTTATTTAGGTTAAAGACTCGATAATTGCTATTTTGATTTAAAGAAAACACTGAAACTGGTCTTCCCTGAGTGGTGGTGTTAAGGGAAGATCGTGATTTTTAAGGTTGGTTAGTTTGCAGTAGATACTGTTAGACATTGATTTGGGGGTTGACTGGGGTATGAACCCTAGGCAATCGACAACCACAGTCCTGGTCAAGATAAGAGCCAGACAAACCCTAAAACACCTATGCTCACCATTTGGTAGGTTGGCACAGAGCATTCAGGCTTAATTTCAGAGGCAATGTGTAAAATATTTGTGCAATACTTCAAACAGTAAAACAGTAATAACACCACATAAAAAGACCACACCAGGTTAGAAAATTAGAACTGTATTTTAAAAATAATACAAGAGCAAAATGATAAAAATCCAATAAATAGAACTGGAGCGATGGATTTTAAAAGAATAAACAGTAAAATAGTGCTTAGAAGCCTATAACACCAACCGGGGCTATCTGGTCATGCTGGACCGGGTCAAATCCCAAAGTTTAGGCTGACCGCAATGGAGCATGAGTCGAATACAGTTCCAGGTTAGTCCCGCTGAATGTTCACCTTCTCAAGTTTTGTGCCAAGAGTCCCGTTCGCAGGGAAGAAGAGTGCTGGGAGCATGGAGTGTGCCGCTGGTGATGGTTGGCGGGGCACAAATAGCCAGTGGGGCATTGCAGACAGAGGGCTGGAGCTTAATGGTGACTATCCACGCCGGCGGACAATGCTTGCTGTGCGAAGAGATGAAAGTGTGGCTGCTTGTGCTGATTCTCTATGCGAGCAGCGTGGTTCGGGTGCAAAGGCGCCCGTTTGCAATAAGCTTAAAAGCTTGACTTTGTGAGAGCTAATAGCCCAATTTCAAGGGCCCAGGACCTGAGAGGTGCCTCTTGTGGGTCAGGAGCTCATTGAAGAAGGGTCCAGGAGCTATGAGGATCGTTTAATATCCCTGAAGCTCGGATCAGGAGGCCAGCACACTATCTCTTTGAATCACTCTGGGGTCCTGGGTTAAAGATGGGTTCCAGATCCAGTTCCTCCCCATGCAAGAGCGCAGCAAGCAACAGGTCAGCATGGCAAAACAGCACCTCCTTCAGAGTGGCAGTCCACTAGATTGAAAGCCCTTTCAGCAGCACAGCAGTCTTTCTTCCTGGCAGAGTATCCATAGGTCCAGAAGTGCACTGAAGTGCTGGTGTCAGAGGTCCAGTACGTCTACCTAGGAATGCCTTTTAGTGGGGGGAGAATTCAAAGGCAGGTCTTCGAAGTGCATAGAGGTCCTCCCTTTCTGCCCTGGCTCCAGACTCACTTCAAAGGGGTATGCAGCCCTTGTGTGAAGGTAGGACACAGCCTATTCAGGTGTAAGTGAGACTGGGTCCAGCTCCTCCCTCCCATCTTGCTAGGATGGCCCATCAAGTCACACCTATGCTCCCATTGTGTGTTGCTGTCTAGAGGGTATACACGAATCCCAGTTGTCACCCTCCTCAGACGTGTATCAGAGATAGGCATCAGGTATCCAATGCCTAAAGTTTCCAAAAGTGGCATTTTCAGAACTGCAACTTAAATTCCGACTTCACTATATGTTGTGATTTTAAATTGTGATCCCAGATACACCAAACTTGGAAAGTCTATCTCTTCACAATTGGGAATTACACTTAATAAGGTAATCCCAATGTTAGACTATAGTTGAGATTGCAATAGTGAAAAACAAATTAGAGAGTTTTTCACTACCCGGACATGTAGAACTTAAAAGTACATATTGTTCCTTTTAAGTAAATTGTATCCTGCCCCCTGGGTTGTGCAGGTCCTACCTTAGTTGTGACTTATATGTATAAACAGGGGAGGTATGGGCCTGGCAAGAGGTTTATCTTGCCAGGTCAAAATGGCAGTGTAAACAGCAGACACAGGCTCTGCAATTGTAGGCTTGCGCCATAGTTAGAGGGCTACTTAGGTGGGTGACACTACAAGTGTTGAATACAGGCTCACTGGTAGCATCTAATTCACAGCTCCTGGACACATGTAGCTCACTTTACCAGGGACTTATAAGTATATTAAATATGCCAATTGAGGATGAGCCACTATTACCATGTTTAGGGGAGAGAGCACAAGCACTTTAGCACTGGTTAGCAGTGATAAAGTGCACAGAGTCTTAGACCCAGAAAACAAAATGTCAGAAAAGGGGAGGAGGTAGGCAAAACATTGGAGGGAAGATCGTCCTAAGGCTGTCAGGTCTAAGAGATGCTAATAATTTGTTTGGTTAGTCACCCCATAAAATGTTGGCTATACATCACCATCTCGGCAAACAAAAGCATGAATTGGGGTAACTTCTCATGACTGGAAATTTGCTGAAATTTCCATAAGCAGTTTTTGAGTATTCTCAAACCAAAATCCAAGTTTATTATGAAAACACCCTTTTGCTGTTTGCAAAGAACCAACATCATACATCCACTGTGAACCAAACTCTGATGATTAGGGAAATACAACATACGGACTGTGTTGAACAATAGAGACCCTCCCTGGTACATGCAATGTTTCATCACTAGAAATATTCTTTTGTTCCCAATATGCCATATGACTGTTTCATGCCTGGTCAAATTATAGTTCAAATTTGCCCGCACTACCCTAACTTAAATATAAAAATGAATTATATACATTGTTTTATTATGCTTTCATTCAGAACACATTCCATTCTTCGAGATAGGGCTCACAATTAGGTATTCCACTCATCAGACATTAAGCCAGAGTGAAATTGTGTTTTTGTTCAATTAGAGTGTGAGTAATAAATACCTAAGTAAAATGCCTTTGTGTTGTGCTTATTTGGTGTAGGAATGTGGATGCTACATATCTACAAACTTGGTAGGATTTGGATATTGACAGTTGGAGTTGGGCTGGCAGGGAATCAACTGCTGGCAATAGCAAGGGAGATCTTGTACAAAGAAATAAACCTTTTATTCAACTTACCTCGTGTTGATCTTTTATCCACTACATGAATTCGGCAATGACCTAAGCCAGCCACCCTGTGATAAGCTGGCGGTTCCAATTCTGGAGTGCAGTCACCCTGCTGACTCCTCTATTGCTGCTTGCTGTTCTACGGGAGTGAAGTTCCAACGAGGGATCACCACGGAGAGGACTTCCACGCAACTACATCACTCAGGCAAGATTTTTGGCAATTTGGGATAGCGATGATCTCAGTCGCAGGCACGAGCAAAGCACTCAAGGGAAATCAGTGGAGCGCGAGCTCATAGTATGATGGAGGAGCAGCACCCTTACATGCTACATCATCACACTACACAAGACCTGCTCGGGAGTACATTAATATACCCGGCGGCCATCTTGAATCAGTATACTCTGATCATCTGCACAAGGCAAGTGTTTCCTAAGTGATCAGCACACTTAACCAGCTGATTACTATTTTGTAAGTTAGACAGTTGTTCTCAACTGCTCAAAGACTAATGCCTCAACGTTTAAAGATAAGTGTGCGCGAGTCAACTTTATTCTTTTGTGACTTGCACACCATTATTTCAATGTGCATGTCATATGAATGATCCAACCAACAGGCTTGCTTGTTTGATCAGTGATTCGCACACTACCTCTTCTGCTTGTGCACCTTACTCAACATTACTTACCTGCATATTTCAACCAGTGATTCGCATACTTACTTTGCAAATTACTTATTCATCAGTGATTTGCACACTATTTCCCTGAATCATGCAATTACATGGTTAAATAGTTTCTCCCCCAATATTCTTGTCCTCACCAGAGCCTCTTTCAGTTGAGTGGGAAGACTGGCTAACCATGTTTGAAATGTATTTGGAAGACCTGGATGGAGTGAGGTTCAGTGCATCTCGGAAGAAAGCTTAACTTCTAAATAACTTGGGTAAGGAGGGTCCACATATTTTTCAGTATTTGTCACTTGCCTCCCAACCAAATGGTGACCCAATTGAAGATGTCCAGGTAGAAGCAAAGAAAAGACTAGAACTTAGGTTTGCAAAGGAGGTACATTTAGTCATGAATTGCTATAGATTTTACACCCGACAGAAAGCAGAGAACCACTCAATAGATGACTTTGTCTCCAAATTTAGGGAGCTCTCACTGAAGTGCAAGCTTGGAGCTATGACAGATGAATTAGTTCGAGACCAATTTATTGTCCATCGTAGGTGCAAGAAAACCCATGAACGATTGAGGGCAGCCAAGAAACCCTTCTTTCAAATATGCAATAGATATTGCTAAAGTTGTAGAGCAATCTCAACATTGCATGCGAGAGCTAGACAAGAAAGAGGGTATGAGTGGCGATGTCTCAGCAGCCATCTGTGATGACTTAGATACTGTTGCTGTACTTAAAGTGAATCGTATCAAATCAAGGTCTAGACAATTCTCTAGGTCATGTTATAGATGTGGTAGTGCCTTTCACACAGCTGATTATCATAAATGTGTGGCCCTAGACAAAACCTGTAGGAAATGTGGTTGCAGAGGGCATTTTGCAGCACTATGTAAACAAACTGGGAGACCAAGAGTGGTCATAGTGGAAGACAACAATGGTCCAGCAGGGCAAGTGCGACATGAGGACAGTATATTAAGGGTAGGAGAAATGGGTGAGGACTGCGGCAGGAAAAACAGACCAAATGGGATTATGTGGTTAATAGAAGGATGAGTCAGTTGATGGTGGACTCAGGATCCATGTATACCATCATCCCAAAGTAGAATTTGCAAAGTGGTGGTCAGGGATGAAGTTGGCCCCGAAAGACATTACTCCATGGGGATACCAGGGGATCCCATACATTTGCTGGGGTAAATGGAGACCTCCATAGAATTCTGTGGGATGATGACTAAAGAAAAGGTCTATGTAGCGATGGATGGTCCACCCATTTTAGGATGGATTCACCAATAAGACCTGTGCATTGTGGTGAATCCAAAAGCTCCTGTTCAATTAATGGTTGTTGAAGAGTTTGGGCTGGAGAACATACTAGAAGAAGCTAAGGAAGTATTTAGAGAGGAGTTGGGATATTTGGAAGGGTATGTACACAAAATCATACTGAGACCTGATGCGGTACCGGTGCAACACAAGGCTCTGTAGAATTCCTTTTGTTTCTTGGTAGGCTGTTAAGCATCTGCTCAAGGATGTGGCATCATCAGAAGTGATAGAACCTATTTAAAGCTCCATGTGGGTTTCCCCAGTAGTGATTTCTGAAAAACCAGATGGCAAGCTTAGGTTTTGCATTGACTTGAGGTGACTCAACCAAAATGTGGTGATGGACGTGCATCCATTACCAAATATAAACAAACTAATCATAGCCCTGAGTGGAGGAAAGTACTTCTCCTAATTGGATTTAAAAAATGCATACCATCAGATTAAACTTCATGAACAATCGAAACCACTATTTACATTCATTACCATGTAAGGTGTTTTCCAGTGCACTAGGATGCCTTTTGAACTGTGCTCTGCAGCGAGAGTCTCTCAACGCATAATGAGCAAATTGTTTAAAGACATGTCCAATATAATCTACTTCCAAGATGACATTCTTGTGTTTGGGGGCACTGTTGAGCAACATAATCTGGTTTTGCGACAAGCCTTGCATAAGATAAAAGAGGCCGGGTTGTCACTTAGACATGAAAAGTGTAAGTTCTTGGTTGATTGTGTGGAATATTTGGGCTATGACATATCTGTGGAGGGAGTTAGGCCTAAGAAGAACTTACTAGATGCCATTAGATTGGCTACCATGCCTGGGGACAAGGACCAGTTAAGATCCTTTTTAGGTCTCATAGAGTATTATTCAAAGTTTGTACAGAGGTTTTCAGAAAAAACTGAAACTTTAAGACTACACCTAAAGAAAGGAACCACTTTTGATTGGAGAGAGTGTCAACAATCTTGTTTTGACGCTATTAAAAAAAGAAGTTTGTGAAGTAGGTATTCTCATACCTTTCAAAACTAAATTGAAGTCCCTTCTAATGGTGGATGCTTGTGCCACTGGTTTGGGGGCAACTCTGGCACAAGTACATGGGGGTTACGAGAGGACCGTGGCTTTTGCATCCAGAACTTTAACTATTTCTGAAAGGAATTATTCTGTAATGGAGCGAGAGTCTTTGGCGGCTGCATGGGTATGTGAATATTTTTGACCTTTTCTTTGTTTCTTTGGGGTACAAAGTTTGTATTGAGATCAGACCATAAACCTCTTGTGAAAGTATTACTACCAGGGGGCACAAGTAAATGTTCTGCCAGACTTGCCAGGTTAGCCGCGCAACTGCAAGAATAATGTTACAATGTAGAATACATTCAGGGCTGGAGAAACATTCAGGCAGACAGTCTGTCTCGTTTATCCTTGGAGTGGCAGAATGTGGATGGGCCTTCTGTAAAGGCCAAGGAAAATGAAGGAGTCATGGCTACTGTTAATGATGCTTTGTGTATTGTGGGGACCCATGCCATCACAAAGAGTGAATGGAATAGAGAGATGGACTCAGATATCACCCTGCCGATTGTGAAGGATTTGGTGTTAAAAGGGAGCAGAAGAGAGAGTACCATGCCTCTTGGAGAAAGACCATATGTGAAACTCCTTGATGAGTTGTCAATGAGTGGCGATGTTGTATTAATGAGAGGTGAACATTTTATTCCTCCCCAAGGATTGAGGAGCAAACATATTGAAATTGCAGCACAAGAGACATTTAGTAGAAACCAGAATGATAAAAGGATTGCAGATGGATTGGTGGTGACCTGGCATGTATGCAGAGGTTGATAAATGGGTGGAGAAGAGGAGTATGTGCAAGGAAAGCGAGAAATGGTTGAAAGTAGGTATGGAAGAGGATGTAGGGCGAATAGAGGCCCCAGGGAAACCGCGGCAAACCATCTGCATGGATTTAATCGGTCCCATGAATGAGTTGAAAGCAGATTGTCGGTTTGCCATGGTGGTAGTGGATGTGCACACAAAGTGCACATCCACTACCAGTGCGGCTGTAGGCATGTTGAGAGAGATTTGATATGAGGAAGGGGTGCCTTCTGTGATCATAACAGATAATGGCACGTGACGGAAATCACTTCTCAAATTATGTGTGAGCTTATGAAAGCTTCTGGGGTGAAACACATTTGTACGCCCCTTTACAGTCCCTAAGGGAATGGTGTAGCAGAAAGGGCGAACCACATGTTCAAAGGAGTCATACAAATGGTGTTGGCCAGTGGGAAAGATGTTGGTATGTTAGTTGCTGAGATGGTTTTGGGTATATCGCACAAGTGTACATGGCGGACAGGAAAGATACCCTTTGAATTAATGCGTGGGAGGACACCGGCTATGAAGTTGTTTCCTGCATGGATTAAAGAGTTTGTTCATGGTGTGAATCAAAAGTGGTAGATGTGGGAAAGGATTGTCAAGTTCAAGGGACCGTTTAGGGTAGCGCAAGCTCTTCGTCGTGTTGTGGTATTGGAGAATGGTGAGAGGAGGAACTACAGGAGAGTACATTTGTATAAGAAAAATTTAGACAATGAGGTTGAGGTAAAGGACAATACTCAGTTTCTTATTAGTGCTCCCATGATGATGTCAAATAATGAAATTACCTCTTCATCTCCTAGCTTAGATGCCCCTGCTGCTCCTCTGAATAGGAGGGATACCAATGACGATGGAAGTCATGGTGACATCACTAGAGTAAACACAAGGAATATAGGTGTGCATGTTTGCCATATTCAAGGATACCCGGGCGACTACGTTCTTAATTGGATTTCTGTTTTTTGCTGTGTATGTTTTTACGCATTAGTTGTATTAGTTACTTTATCACTCACTTTTTTTTGTCTTTTTCTTTGACCAACTTTTACAGTGCTAAGGAAAGTAGATGTGTTGTATTTGCGTGGTGTAGGAATTTGGAACCCATGCCTGGATTCTACATTCCTACGAACGTGGGAAGATTCTGATATTGACAGCTGGATTCGGGCCGGCAGGGAATACACTGCTGGCAATCGTAAGGGAGATGTTGTACAAATAAATAAACCTTTTATTCAACTTACCTCGTGTTGATCTTTCATCCCCAACAAGAATTTAATTACTGAAAATGCTACAAATCACAAGACATCTTAAACTGGATTCAGACAAGTAGGCAAAAAACGATCTAACTTTGTAGAAAGCCATTAAAGCTTTGTTAAAAAGATTAGTCATTAATGTTGAAGACACATTGACCTTTAATGTATATGTCGTTTACATACACCCCTCTGATAAATAGCTGATTGTCATTTTGGCAAGCCCAGGTCCAGATTTAATCACCTTACTTCCTGCATTTCTAATGCAAATTTCTGATGTAAAAGCTGATTCATCATTTCTTAAAATCAACCGGGGGAATGAATGAAAAATGCAGGTCTATTATTAATGCACAATTAAAAAGTTTGGTTAGAGTGGATAACATCTGCTGCAAAGTCCACTGCTAAGGTTATATGAAGGTCAAGTTTATTTATTTTATGCAAAGTAAAATGCGAAATAATACATTCTGAGCTAGATTGAATTTTAACAGGACTGTGCTGCTTGAAAGAAAGAAAAAAAAACCATGCTGCAGCAAAAGTGCCCTGTGTTTCATAAAATAGAATTAGTGTCTGCTCTTTAAGGAGGCGATAAACACGTGAATTAGTGACTGGAGAGCCCTGCATGGAATGCAAAGTGAAAGTAATTTTTTAGCATGTATTGCAAAATAAAGAGCGTATGTACAGGATAAGTGAGACGTGAACACGGTATTAACGGGCCATTTAAAGAAAGGCAGATTGACTCATAGGCCACCAGGCTGGCTGGCCTCGTGAAAGACTGTTCGCCATCTTTAGAGATTCCCACCAGGCAGGCAGACATCTCTAGGCTCCATTGAAGGCAGCGAAGATTTGTCAAGATGGTGCCATGATTGATTCACCCATAGTGAACCACCCAAAGCAAGCAGGAGTTGAGTTTGGAAACATCGATGACTCTGAGGTATAGGGAGTTGTGTATTGGGACCTTTCAGAGAGTTCCCTGTTTGGAAGTGGAACCTTGCTATGTCACATTTTTACCTGATGGTCCATCAGGCCAAAGGTCACTGAAAGCAGAGCCAGAGGAGGCTTCACTGTCAGAAATGCAGAGCTCTCCTCCCCACTAAACAGAGTGAAAGAGCCATGGGTTCGGCAGGGCGGGAGCACCTCCAATATACGGCAGCCCATCCTCTCAAGCAAGATATAAATGACCCCCCTTAGCTTTCTTTCGGCACTAAAGTATGACAAGCCTCCCCTCATTCCACCCCCAGTGACTATCCGCCTGTATACTGAGCATTTCTGGCTAACAATGGTGATATAATGCATGCAATGTAATGCCTGGACAATTATATTGCCGCAATTCAAACCAGGATTGCCAAGGTCTTCCTCAAAACTAAACCGCAGCAACATTCAATTTGTGCTTTTCACTAATGGCTGAAAAAAGCTGGCTCTCCTATAAGAATAAATACAGCTTCATTCTTCAAACTATTGAAGCTGTAAGAGGAAGGTCTGCAGTAGCGGTCCGTGGAGGGAGTTCGGTGGGGCAGTGAGGCGGTGCGGGTGAGGGGCAGCGTGGAGAAATGTAAACACCGGAATATTGATGAACGGAGGTAAGTGCACATTTAAATAAATAAGACGAATTTCGTTGCGTGCGCTGCATCACATTTTGCGATGCAGCGCGTGCAAAGGAATTCGTTTTGTTTATTTAAATGGGTACTTACCTCTGTTCATCCATATTCCGGTGTTTACATCTCACCACGCTGCCCCTCCCCCGCCCCGCCTCACTGCCCCACCGAACTCCCTCCACGGACCGCTACTGAAGGTCTGCTACATTGATACCAACCTCGGATTCAGGGCTCAAATTGTGCACTAGACAGACAACCTGGAATAATCTGAGTGGATGTGACTCCAGAGAGTGAATTTCATCACATGCAAGGTGTACTGCAAATTTGATAAGGTAGTCAAATCTGTCACAACCTACTATGCATTTCAACTAAGGCCGAGTTCTAGGATGAGGATGTCCTACTGAGAGCAACAGCAGTATCAGACTGGAATACAGGAAAAACAGACAGTAGTAAACAAAATTCAAGGTGATACCTTACTTCCCACTATAAGCTTGATTGCCATACAAGTCTAGATGTAACTGGGTTCATCCCTTCTAGGAGTGGGCAAAATATTGCGTTTCGCTTGCGGAATTGGTGGACATTTGGTAACTCCATGTTACTTCTGTAATGCAGAGTTCTGGGCAAATCCCACCGATTGCAGCGTGGAGGAATTTTTACTGGCATGTGGCTCCAGAACTGTAAGTTGGCAAACGAGATTTGGCATCCCCCAACTCAGTTTCCGGTTGCTAGGAAGACATCCAGCGAGATTTTTTTAACTCTGGAGATCGCGACCGTTCTCACTCAGAAGGCTGCTCCTCGGGTATAAAGTCTACTCGAGTGGTAGAAAAATCCTCTCAAGAAGCTGCGCCCTTGGCATGCAGCCTGGTGCCATTTGCACTGATTTTTCAGCACAGAACACACTCCCAGCACTAATTCAAAGCGTGAGCAGCGCAACGTAACTTTTGACACCCATTAAGGAAACTCTGTGGAATCTCACAGAGTTTTTAATGTGACTCCATAGAATTCCACAGAGTCACATTCAGTGAATTCCGTCCACCCCTAATCCCTTCCCTACTGATACTAAAAGTTGCAGATTCATCTCTTGAAGCAACATCTCACATCATTGTAACTGCACAGATGCAGGACACCCCTGAAGAGTTCTTCTTACCACCCTTTCCTACCGCTACTCCATCCGCATGCAGGCCTGCCACTCCTTTTGCTGACCCTAATTTCCATTTTCTGTGTAAAAATAGAACAAAGATTGCCTCCAATATTATAATACCATGAAAACAGTAGAGTTTAGTGGTTCTACTTTGTTTGTAGCAGGTGCTACCCATTGCAGCCCACACTTGCATATTATTAAAGCATGTCTGCCTCAGCTTTTGTTTGCTATTGCTTAGCTGGAATCCAGTATATCAGTCCAACAGTGCTTAGCATGGGGGCTAAGAATAGGGTAGGCTAAATGGGAAGAGGGGCATTTTAGGTGGCAGTGGGTGTACTGATATGAAGGGGCAAAATGCACCATCAGGATTGCAGAACTTTGCAGTACAAATTTGGGAATGTTTGTTGATTAGTACACTTGCTCTAAACAACCGTTTGGGTCACAAATTAACTTCACTGACAAGATAGGTGTAAACAAACTCAAACATATATTGTATAGAGGACATAACTGGTAACTGTGTAAAATGGTTCACAATTGCCATTGAGGGGTTCTGGTTACATCATAAGCTGCGAGGCCAAAGTTTGTGAATGTAAGCAGAATCCTGAACCTGCGATATAGGATGATATTACGCATGGTACACAAAGGATTATTTAATAATACATGTCTATTTTTTGAGGAGATAGGTTGAAAAAGTGTTTCTTCAAAGTGCAGTTCCCAAAGGGCACTGAATAGAATTAGAATTTGTAGGTTTGGAATAAATAGGTAATAAAACAATGGGAAATGGTGATGGTCTGTGGATTTAGGCAATTCTGTGGCAGCAAAATGTATGGCATAAGTTTGGATTTACTGTATTTCACAAACAATGTTAGTTCTTTCTCGAATGGATGGAAAGAATACTATGAAAGGATGTGCTACATAGTTTGCATGTTTACTGCATTTTTTAGATATCCAGGGCCATATAATTTGGTCTTCCATGCTTTATACTCCCACTAGCACTGACAAAGTTTAAGCAAGGAACTCTGGGCAGCTCCTAAGCATAGGTGGAGATCAGCTTGTATACAGAGCACCCTACAACACCAGCGACAGTCTGAATCTGCTCACGTCAAACGTCTGTTTTTCTAGCAATGTTTTTAAGCTTAAGATTAGCACAGTGCCATCTACACCAAGCAAGTTAGAAAGGGACAAAGCCCTAG
Organism: Triturus cristatus; assembly: GCF_964204655.1. Taxonomy (NCBI): domain Eukaryota; kingdom Metazoa; phylum Chordata; class Amphibia; order Caudata; family Salamandridae; genus Triturus; species Triturus cristatus. Next base: position 685,421,599 of record NC_140586.1, on the reverse strand, counting down.
TGCTATCCATGCCACACTTTAAAATGACAAAAGACTTTTACCACTCCAGGAACAGTATTACAGCTTTGGATTTGTAAAATACCATTCAAGGCAACCTGCAATCCATAACCCCTGACACGTGAATAGCTTCTTGTTAGAGGTCTTCAGAGAGACATAGCTTTGTCCAGACACAAGGGAGCACCCAGTATAAGTCAAAGCAACAACCTTTCAGGCGTAAAGTGCCACATATATAGTGGTGATAGTGCCAGTGTACTTATCATTAGGTCAGACTTTTCAGAGGTAAAGCATTTTTTGTGTCTTAATAATTTTGGATCCGTTCTATGAATCTGGATGAAACCAACAAAATGGAAGTTCGACCAATTTGACTCCTTCATTGAAGGTTTTGCACTGAGCTGTCAAGTAGGGGCCAAGAAAAAGGAGGGTTCAAAAACATTGATTTGTCATTTTAATTCCCTTACAAAAGGTTATTTTCCAATGCAAAAAAATAACTTAACTGAATTAAACCAAATTTGGCAGAAAGTTAGAACTTTACTCAGAAAGTGCTCTTTTGATAATTTTGCCTATATCCGTTCAGGACTCTTTGAGATAATACATTTAAATAGGCGTGCAAGTGTGCCTGAATGAGTTAGCCACCAGGAAACTGTAATTATACCTGGACCGTTGATGTCCGATGTGCTCTGATTGGCCAATTTTAGGAGGATTGTGGTTAATCCTGAATGGCTGGCCACAACATGAACACGATGGGGCCGATTACGAGGCTGGACGGACCCACGTCTGTCCGGCATTGTTCTGGAACTGGATCTGGACGACAATCGTCGGTTCTAGTCCAGGAATTAGGAGACGACTGAACCCTGTTCGGTCGCAGTCCTATACTTTGCTATGAGAGCATGCATTCCGAATGGAATTCATGCTCTCATAGCAAAGAGCAGGGGTGCACTTCATCCTTGCACCCGGTGGCAGGCACCTCAAGGTACCTGCCACCGGGTGCAGGGATCAACGAGTGGGCACCAAAGGTGCCCTCTAGGACGCCACACATCCTGAAAATGAATTTAAAAAATACAAGGGTGCAGTGTCAGCACACCTTGACCCCCAATGGCATGTGGGGGGCATTAGCTGGCCTGTTGGGGCAGCAATTACAGGAATTGCAGAAGTGGGCCCCAATAAAAAGAATTGTAGAGAAAGCTTGTTTTTGAGAGTCACAAAAAGAAACGCATATGAAGTGTGATAACAGATATTTGTCACAATATAAATCATTTGTTGATGATACCATACCAATTTTAAGAATTGTGGTGTGTTGTAATGTGATTTTACTCTGTGAGAAATGCTGGATTTCTGCTGGGATTTGATGAGCCATGCTTGAGTTAAAATATTTATCTCTCATGATGTTCTCATAATGTTCATTATCAGCTTGTTCCAAAAGCTAAAATAAGAGCACGTTTCCTATACGTTCACAGTATCTCCTGCAGCCATGCAAGAACAAAGTGTGTTATTCTGAGTAAAACATGATTTTCTGTGAAAATATATATACATATATATATAGATAGAGGTAGATGGATGGATGGATAGATAGACAGGTGTGTGTGCGCGTGTGTGTGTGTGTGTGTGTGTGCGTGTGTTTGTGTGTGTGTGTGTATATATATATATAATAAGATGTTGGGTTGCTGGTTGTCTGGAGTGTGAGCCCTGGTCAAGCAGCTAACACAATCCTTTTCAGGGTGAGGTACAAACCAACCCTAAATTAACCCGTGCTCAACCCTTTGGTAGCTTGGCACAGAGCAGTCAGGCTTAATGCGGAGGCAATGTGTAAAGTGTACTTGTGCAACCTTTCAAACAGTAATAAAGTGAAAACACCACACAAAAAGGATCCCAAATCAGATTAGAAAAATAAAGGGATTTTTAATAAATAAAACAAGATCAAGACGACAAGCATCGAATCAATAGAACCGGAAATATGCAGTATTAAAGATTTTTGTGAAAATAGCACCAAAACACACAAAACGTCAGCTTGAAGAAATCTGCTCGTGCCAGATTGGGACCAAGTCACAAGTTCAGGCCGACTGTGGTGAAGCGTGGGCTTGCTACAAGTACTCAGTTAGCCCCACCGAACAAAGCACCTAAATCCTGGTTTGCGGAGCATTGCAAGGATCCGTATAAAAAATGCATTGTGCATTCGAAAGATGCGGCGATGCTGCGATGCGAAGTCTGCGTCATCATCGAGGATTTAATTGACGAAGGCTTGAGATGCGAAATACGGCATCAAGGATTCGTCACACAGTTGAGGTGATGCGTCGCTAAGGATTCGCGAAGCTGCAATGCAGAGTGTGTCATCATCATTGAGGCTGCCATTGATGAGGGTTGTGAAGTTCTGTGTAGAGGATGCATCATAGAGCAGCAGGACCAAGGCGGTTGCAGGCTGCGAGGGCGGTGCAGGTCGATCTGTGTGACAGCGGCAATGTGTCGGTTTTGCTTGGGTTGCTCAGCACAGGAAATTCATTAGTTCAACTGGGTGCACAGAGGCTGGCAGAGCCCTTAAGCCCACTTATACCCAGTTCTGCCTTTGAAGTGGGAGAAGCTTCTAGAGGTATGCTCTGGCTCCAGAATAACTACAGGGGGTATGCAGCGCTTTTGGTGGAGACAAGGAACAGCCTATTCAAGTGTAAGTAGGACTGCGCCCAGCTCCTCCCACCCATCCTGCCTGTGATGGCAGAGCCAAGCACACCTAAGCTCCTTATTGCATGTGGCTGTCTAGAGGAATACACAAAGTCAATCTGTCAAGTACACCCAGTCATGTGACCCACAGACAGGCTGCAGGCACCAAATGGTGAAGGCAGGAAAATCCCAACTTTCTAAAAGTAGCATTTTCAAAATTGTAATCTAAAATCCGACTTCCCCATAAGTTAGAATTTTTCATTACGATTCCAAAGACACCACAGAATAATGGGTTGCCTATTGCCATTTGGAAGTTACAGCTCATAAAATGTCCTATGGGAGAGGTAGGCCTTGCAGGAGCGAAAAATTAATTTAAGAGTTTTTAACAACCAGGATGTGTAAACAAATTCATGTCCTGCTTTTTTATTAAATTAAACCCTGCACTCTGGGCTGCTTTGGGCCTACCCTAGGGGTGACTTATATGTATCAAAGAGGACGTTTTGGGTCTGGCAAAAGGTTTATTTTGCCCGGTTGACAAAAACAATGGACATAAAAATACCAGTTACAACAACCTCTTCAGTAATTCTAAGATCCACATACACATCCACTCATTCACCAACAGTCCTATACAGTCACTCATACATGTACTCACTCATCATATGTACTCATGCACCTATACATCCTGTTACACAATGCCACTCATCCATAGAGTTACTCACACACATAGTCACTCATGCTAATAAAGAATCAAACATACATTTACTTGCATATACAGTTATACACACACCACCACACTTACTTCTACGGAAACTTACACATACTTAGTCGTTTAAACAATCACTTATAGAAACACATACTTATTCATACAGGAACTCGCGTGAGTTATAGTGAGTTATAGTTGCCTACAGGAACTATAACGGGGGAATTTCATTGGTTTTTTATCAGTAAAATTTCCAGCTAACTATAACATGTGTGAAACCTATGGTTTTTTCATTGAATTAGCAAGGTTTTTTAAATGCTAATTCCTAACTATAACGTGTGTGAAACCTATGGTTTTTTCAGTGAATTTGTATGGTTTTTTAAATGCTAAGTTACTTTACGCCATTCGTGGCGTGCACGCCCACTTAACGCAGTTCGTTCATGCCATGCCATGCACAGAGAGTGTTTTTTTTCTTTTATTAAAATTTTTAGCGTAAGCGCACCGTACGCGTACGGTAAGGGTAATCGGCGAAATTTTCAAAAAATAAAAATTTACCGTTTTTGGCCTTGGGGGATCTTTGAGGACTCAACTAACATGGCTATGTGCATGGGCGCTGTCTAAACAGCCCCTTTATATGTTTTTTGCCTTTGTTTACAGCCCCCCCCTCAGAGTGCGAGAGAGAAAATGGCGGCCGCCGCTTCCTGGTTTTGACCGATTCGAATGTTTACTTAGATGTAACAGCCAATCAGAATCGCGCTCGCGCACGCCACCGTACGCGTACGGTAAGCTTACGGTAAGCGTACCGTAAGCTGGCTCAGATATATATATTGATTTAAAGGCTATTTTCTCAGAATCTACTGAACAGATTTACACCAAACCTACAAAAGGCACTTCCTTGACCTGAGGACTACCTCTCTGCCAAATTTCTAGTAATTCTGTTCAGCCGTTCGGGCTGTAGCCCTGTCTAAAGGTCCTATGGAAAAATGCATGGGAAAAACGCGTTTTGGGATCCCCCTTTTATCTCAGCCCCCGCTTGACGAATCCCCCCGAGACTTTCAGGGTAGGAGCGGAGCGTAGCGCCCCACCTATTTTGAGAAATTCGCGAGGATTCGTCGACCGGCGCCAAAGTTATTCAAAATAGAATGTTGCGGATTTCCTATGGAAACAGGGTCCTAACTATAACTACCTACTGGCGACCGCCAGTAGGTAATATATATATATATATATATATATATATACACATATATATGTATATATATATATATATATATATATATGTATGTATATATATATATATTTATATATGATATAAATATATATTTATTATATGAAATATATATATCTATATATAAAATATATATGTGTATGTGGAAATAATGCATAACATAATTATTATGTGCTTACAGTAACCGCAAGTTACATATCTAAAATTAACCTCTTTCCTTGATCATTTCTCATTTTGGGCCTGATTCACAAAGTTACATTTACCCTTTTATGTAAACTTATAGTTGATAGTAACTTTACTACTTTATGGTATTCACAAACTACAGGCCTGATTCAAAAAGGTAAACTTACACTTTTGAGTAAGTTTTCGTTTTTTTTGTGGTCACTCGGGCGGAGAACTCCACACATAAAAAGAGTGGACAGTCCTATATTTTTATGTGCACATTTCTGTGCCCCTACTGTGAAGTGTCCACATTTGCAAACTTACTATTTATTCGTAGTTCATGAATACCGAAAAAAGTAAGCTTACACAGGATTGTAGGTTCACCTTTGTGAATCAGGCTTTAGGAATGTAATTTTACCACTAGTAAATTTGCTAGTAGTAAAGTTATGCTTGTAGTTTGTGAATGCCAAATCAGTAGTAAACGTACTACAAGGTGCACATTTACCTTTGAAAATCGGGCCCTGTGGACCCGATTCCCAGCACCTGATTCACAAGGGTAAACTAACACTTTTGTGTAAGCTTATGCTTGCAGTAGTAATTTTATTACTTTTTGGTATTCACAAACTGCGAGTGTAATTTTACTACATATATTTTACTACTAGTAAGAGTGCACTCATAGTATGTGAGTACCAAAAAGTAGGAAAGTTACTAAATAAGTGTAAGTTTACATTTGTGAATCAGCCCACTGTGCGTGTCGGATGTTGCACGTTTTACCCACAACGCACATGACCCACCCCAGCAGGATTGATGGGCACCAAACATTTCCTTTTCACTGCTGCATGCATGTGCATCTAGAGGCCTCCATCCTCCCCTGGCCCCCTGCAATAATGACTCGGAAGAAGTTTGTTTCAATAAAGATTCGCCACACTACTGCATGGAAACAGGAGACAGCTAGCTGGCAGCGAATTAAGAAAATAATGTGAATCCCACTGCTGAGGAGGCCATCAAGGCCAAATGTGTGCAGTGACCTTCAATAATCCCGGCTTTGTGCTTCTGCTAGGGGACTGCTGAATGTGCTGCTGCATCTGCTCCTCTTCACTCGGCGTGTTTAGGTAACAAGGCCCCCAGTGCTCATCTAATCCTCATTTCAAGCACCTGCGAACAATTCATTACATTAATTCAACAGCAGGGGTGGATCAGCGACATTCATAAATAGGTTGCAGATCAGCCTTTGTTGCCAGCAGCGCCTTATGCAGCAAGCACGTGTTCTCCACGCCCAGCAGAGGGAATTCACCAGAGATCAGCAGCAAGATGGCAGGGGCTGCTGTATGGGAACCTGTCAATACCCACACCTGGTACCCCTGAGCACCTGATGAAATGCCTCCTCTCGGCAGTTCTTGAAATTGTAACTAATACATCTATAATTGAAAGGCACTTTTCAGTTTGATTAAGAGCATATCTGTGTCAGTTTCATAAAGGTGGCATTAGAAGTTATTTGAAAGTCACTGGTAGAAGAAAGAATGACTGTAGTCAGTTGCTTAGTGTGGCGCTTCCTGAAATAAGTTTGAGGTCGTTTTTGTGTTCCGTTTCTTCTTCAGTTATTGCAAGCCTGGAGTCTTTCTATGAGTTGTGAATTAAACTTGATTTAGAATACCATTTCTATGTTCCATTTAGAGCCGCACCAAAATGGAAGGCCTGTGCACCATGTGTTGCACGCCAATATAACCGATCATGTATGCGCCTTGATTATTCTGTACGTGTAATTTATGTTTCTTTACACTTATTGTGTAATTTTCAATTGTGGGGGAGATAGGTTGAGCAGAAAAAGTCTTATGGGAACAATGAACCTGGCTGTGGGCCACAGTAGCATGCAGTGTGCGACCAACGTTCACAGGTGACTTTAGCAATTGTATAGACGATATATGGAACTCTTCTCATTTTATCATTGAGCTGATATCACATGTGCTTTAAGTAATCAAGGACAGTTTTAATGTAGACTACCACCTCTGCCTAAATTGTATAAAACATATAATTCCCTCAGACATTTGGGAAAAATTACAAAGTTTTAGCCACCTCTACTGAAAAGCATGGAATATGTGAATAAGCCTTCGCTTTAGAGGAATGTATCTGTGTGTAGTACGACCAGGGATGTGTAAACTATGTCCATGTTTTTGGAGCTTAATATGGACCATTTCCTGCCCATTACTTGGAGAATATCAAGGGACTACTCAGGAAAATGCACTGAAATAAGTGGATCCCCCACACAGTCGCATCCAGCCCCATTTTGCAATGCTTTTGCCAAGCATGTTTGGACATCTAGCACCAGAATGGTCCAGTATGAGCAGCAACAACTATTTCTTTGTAACACATATGATATTAAACAGTGCTTAATTCTTAAAAAAGATAAGTGCCTGGGCTCTTGTCAGGAGGCTTGCACCACACAGTGCCCCTGCCATGCTGCTAATAATAGCAACAACACAGCTACTACATTCACACTCCTACAAGAGTGACGGTTCGGACTATTACATGCCCCCCAAAGCGATAAGAATGGCTTGGGCGGCAGGGAATAGTAATTTTTGGTGTATATTGAATTCATAATTAACTGTACTTGTGGTCATCTCTAAATTAGTCAGAAAGCGCCACCTTGTGTCAGGCTGTCACAAGCGCCGGTGTCGACAAGTAAGTGTTGGTGCAGAGAACCGGAAACCACCAGCTCAAATTAAGCACTGAATTAAAACTTTGCAGTATTTCAAAGTGCTTTGCTTGGAAGTTGGACCTCAGCTTACTTGGCTAACATTCTGGAGTAAATGATGTAAAACATGTGGTGAAAAAATAACACATATATCTAGTTTTCAAAAGGCATGTGTAGAATGGATGGTAGAAAAAGACAATCAAAACAAAAAATGTCCTCACCATATGCACAATGAATATACTGTATGCAGGTAAATTTTGGAACACAGGTTTAAGTTACTAAATGCTAAGCAAATATGTGCAAGGATAGGGAGAAATGTGTGTTGCTCTGGAGTAATTGGCATCATTTTGGTAATTTCATATTACTCTTGTACATAAATCCTGAAATTATGCTATTATACTACAGTGCATAAATACATGCTGTTCGCAGTTACAATTCACACTATTAGTATGGTATTGAACCGTGGTCAATGGGGTTCCCTCTACCCAAGGGCCCCCATTGATCTTGGTTTGATCCGTTCCTGTCACAGCTACTAGCCACAGCCTAAGAAACGGGGTCTTGCTTTCATCGGCACAAGGGAGTAAAGCTGGGTGGTAGGAATTTGGTGGATTCCTTCAGCTTTCGGAAGTTTTCATCACAGAAATGTAAGGAAAATGGGTGATTTCAGATAAAGTTTGCGGTCTGCAGGACATTGTGGGTAAAAAAACCTTATAGGATCCACGCAAGTCACCCCATCCTGAATTATTCTGGGTGTCTAGTTTTAAAAAATAGACAGGTTTGCTAAGTTTCCCTAGGTGCCGGCTGATCTAGGGCCCACAATCTACAGCTACCTACTTTGCAAAAACGAGTCAATTTTGAGTGGAAAAAATGTAATGTATCCACGTTGTGTTTTGGGCATTTCCTGTTGCAGGCACTATGCCTACACCTAAAAGATGTAATAAGGTAATCCAATGTTACCTATGAGAGAGATATGCCTTGCAGTAGTGAAAAAAGACACTACCAAGACATGTAATGGTTAAAAGTACACGCAGTTAAATACACCGCACCCTGCCCCTGTGGGTTATACAGGGCCTACCTTAGGTGTGACTTAAATGTTTCAAAAGTGAAGGTTTAGGCCTGGCCAGAGAGTTTACTTGTTGGGTCGACATGGCAGTGTGAAACTGCAGTCACACAGGCTCTGCCGTGGCAGGCCTGGGACATGGTTAAGAAGTTACTTATGTGGGTGGCACAATCAGTGCTGTAGGCCTCTATAGTATCAATTCATTTTCAGGCCCTGGGCACATCTGATGCACTTTACTAGGGTCTTATAAGTAAATTAAATATGCCAATTAGGGCTAAACCAATGTTACCATGTTTAGGGGAGAGATCAGAAGCACTTTAGCGCTGGTCAGCAGTGTAAAGTGGGCCGAGTCCTAAAAAAAAGCTATAATGGGTTCAGAAAAATGGAGGGAGGCAAACAAAAAATTGGGGGAAGACACCCCTGAGGCTGTCAGGTCTAACACATATCCATTTAAAGAACATTTAACACTTTTTGAAAAAGCATATGAAGAGAAGGAGAATCACTTTCCTTTGCAGACCAAAGCCTTTATAGTCATTTGAAGGGATTTACAAATAGTTACCTTCCTAAAATCTATCATTCAAGTTTTTGAGATCTACTGTTAATGAGCAAGTTACAATGCAACCATACAGTATTCAGGATGCATTCTAAACTTCATACGTGTTCGCAAACCAGCAGGCGTGCAATTTACACATACTAATTTGCAAAAAGATATTGGAGCATCAGCCACATATATTCTTCCAATGGAAACATGCTATTTATCTCCTGGAATAGCAAAAACCCTTGGACAATTCATGAGCACAACCCTTGTAGACTGTAGCAAAACATTTTAGTAATGCTTTCTATCTCAAGGTTAGAATGTTTACATTCCAATGAAGTCACAGCCTGTATTCCTCCCTTTAGGACCAATCTTTGGAGGCTTAACAGAACGTAATACTTAACAATAGTACATATAATTAAATGCATAACTGCTTCTCAGTAGGAAAATAATGTGAAGTTTCAAATAGTTGCAGTACAAACGAGTTTTTGGCAACTTATTTGTCATTGTTTTATTTGTTTTACAATTAAGACCAGTTTGGCAAAGTCTGTGCTGGCTTATGGAACTTCTGCCACCCATCACTCCTCCCTGGATAACAACCAGAATCTAAAATGTGGTACCTCAATGGGATGTGTGTTGTGTGTGTCGCAATGAGCTGTCTCCGAAATATAAATCAGCCCCATCTTACCACGTGGAATACCCAGTCATTTTATAGGTGAAATCTTCCTGGTTTCATCCCAGAGAAATATTCCTCTGTGGTGAAACCAGGGAGATTTCCTTTATGAAGTGAGCATGTTGACTCTCACTTCACATCCTATTTGAACTGAGAAGGTCTACCAACCCTTAACAAACGTCCTTTCCCCCTAGTTTTTTATTCTGTATCATGCAATACCCCCATGTTAAGAGATATTTGTAATCTGTAACAGTTCATAAAATTCCGACGCTGGAATTTTGTGAGCTGCCCACACAGTTAAAATGCTGTTTCGGGGTCTTTATTCAATAATTTTACACCACACCTTGGTGGCGCTTGAAGTCTGCTGCCTTACCTCACCTTAGGGAAGTTCCATCATAGGCTCTCGTATTTGCACATAGAACAGAACCTGTAACCACAACGCGAGTGAAATATACAGAGCATGCTGCTTATCCTTCTCGCATTTGCATGCTGTGAAAATGGTTCCCCGCTGGCTCACTGCGGGCTTTTCAAGCCCCTGGTGCACTTTACCTTCATCAGAAGGGCTATTTCCAGAACAGAACGGCACTTCCAGAACAGCATGCGTTCCTGTAGGCGGCCTCTGATATTGAAGCCTGCAGTGTTCTTTGCCACGCAGAGACCAGCAGGGGCCCGCCCTCCCCAGTGAGCACAGCGAATCACCTGTGAGAATGAACTAAGAGCGGCTAAAACATACAGGAGAATGAACAGCTAACTGCACGGGCTGCAACAGGACTATATTTAGATGGCACCAGAATTATAGACCAAAAGGTGAAGACGTAGCATCTTGCCCTGAATTTCAGCTATGAAGGGATACAAAGTACTGAACAGGGTTTCATTTGTATTAAATTAAATGTGTGCCGTCAAGGGTACCTCACCTTTGCAGTCATTGATCTAGTTTGCTGGAAATAGGAAGTAACTGCACACAATATTGTTATTTAGGAAACCGATAAACGCTACATTTTGAAGGCACATTTGTTTCCATTTGGCCGCACATGAAATTATAAATAATATAATATGGGCTCTTTGATTTTTTGCTACAATCTATACGGGAGGGTTAAGCTGGTCATTTTTATTTTTGCTGGTAGGACAAACCTAAGTGCTGCCCATCACATTAGTATCAGAGAATGGCTCGATGGAGTTGAGAGTTCCCTTATAAATACAATGATAAAAAATGCAGACACTGTGAAACATTTATAGCAGAAAAGAGCAAGACACAGTGTAGGCTGGAATCTGAAATGACATTTTGGCATGGAACTGATCTCCCATATGGCATCTTTAAATCATCTAGAAATTCTTAAAGTGACATCTTTCAGAATGAGCAATCATCACATACCCACATCCTGAACTTAACGTACTGGAGATGAGGAAACAGTATGAGATGGTTTTTGGGAAAGGTTCTAGAAGTTTAAGACATCCCTAAAAACACCATTCTGACGCGGATAATGTCTTCTCATTCTGTCATTAAGCTGATGAAAATATCTATTTTCTCAGTTGAGTCAACTACCACAAACAAGCGGTGGCAAAGCCAAGAGACCTGGTCTTGGCATGCTGGTGCGCTGGTAATTAAATTTTTTTGTTACAAGAGTATGACACATAAATAAATATGGAAAAAGAAATTAGATTATCACCGAAAATGCTGTCAACTGATGCTTGCACTAGAATTGTAATTAAAAAGAAAAATCTTTCACGAGGCTGCAATTTTACTGGTGATGTTTAATTTCAGTTGTACCATGCTTTTTCTTTTTACTAGTTGTGAAGGAGACCACAATAAATCACATTCTAAGCAAAACACAAACAGACAGGTATGATACAATGTCACCGAATCACTTCATAACATACACTTTTTAAAGGAGATCACACACAATAAATTGTAGCTTTTTAAAATGTATATACACAATAAATACAATTCAAAAAACTTTTGGAACTTGCCACTTGTGAACTATATGCATAGACATTGTGCAGTCACTCAAAGTGAAGGAGCAAATTAAAGTAAAGTGGGTAAACCTATTGCCCCATGCTCTACCCTGTGGTTGGTGGAAGTAAGATGTGAATGACAATTTAATAGATCAGTGGATGAAGCCCACTGATCAAAAGACTCTCTATGCATGCATATAATGTATGGTTTATTTTTTTGGGGGGAAATAGAAGTCTGGCAAGACAGCTAAAGATGTTTGAAAGGGCGGACCTAAAAATGGTAAGTCACTACCATGGGAAATAAAGGGTGAACACCTGGGGTGAATTAGAAACATTATTATTAGCAGTGATATTGGCACTTTTGGTACTAGCAGCAGCAACAACAGGCGTAGCAGCATAGTATAATTATTTGGAAGCTGAATTTATTTGTAATGGTACTGATAGCAGTTTCAGTAATACTAGTAGCAATAGCACTAGTGGTAGTTGCTGTCATAGAAGCAGCAGCAGTTGTATAGTAGTAGTACACTAGGGCTATTACCGTGAGGTTTGCTTACATATAAAAAGAGCTGAACATGCTTTCCTTATTACTGACTTCATATGCCATCACTACCAACATTTAGTTGTGGCATTATTAAAGACTTTTGGCATCTCCCAGGTGTGTGTTCAAAGCACATGTATGGCTCCATGTCCAGCCTTTATTTGAGTTTTTCTGAAAGCTCACATTCATTAACTGAAAAGCAAATACCCACAGAGAGCAACAGTAGGTCTGCATGTTAGCATACACTGTTAAAAAAGGGTTTGAAGTGGGTTAAATCATCCTTAAAACATACATTTACCAGAAATGGCATGCTGCTTATTGATTTCTTAACAGTTTGGTGTAACAAGTTAAAACATTTTTCTGCAAACTTGCGTCTGTAATATTTTAAAATATATTTTGATTGTTTGGTATGTATTTTGTTTAAAGAAATGATGTGCCTTAGGTACCTCTTATTATTGTCAGGGTACAGTGTTCCCATGCAACTGGGAGTCCACAGGCCCTGTCCTGGGTTTCTGACCCTCTAGAAACTCCACTCAACCAAACTGACACTTTTGCCATATGTATATATATATACATATATATAACATACTGGTGGTCACTAGTAGGTAGTTATAGTTAGGGCCTAGTTTCCATAGGGAAAGCGTTTTTTGTTTTCTCAATAACTTTGGTGTCGTTTGACAAATCTTCGCAAAATTGTCAAAACTATTGGGGCGCTCCGGGCAGCTCCTGTCTTGAAAGTTTCGGGGTGATTCGTCAAGCGAGGGCCGAGAAAAAGGGGGTCCCAAAACACCTTTTCCCCATGCAATTTTCCATAGGAAACTTTAGACAAAGCTACAGCCGAACTGCTGAACGGAATTACACCAAATTTGGCAAAAAGTAGGGCTTGGTTCAGAAAGAGCCCTGTTTGTTAAATAGTGTAAATACGTTCAGTAGTTCCTGAGAAGTTCAAAAAAGAAAAAATATTGATATCTGAGCACCGAGGAGGAGTTGCGACCCCTCCCGGCCATGAGCTCAATTCTGATTGGTTGCCAACACTCCAAACTAGGAAGTGTTGGCAGCCATCTTGTGACTCGGTGGAACCAAGTCACAAGAAAACAGTGAAAAAGAGGTTAAAAAAGAAGAAAAGGGGGCAGGGTAGAAACACCCTGACCCCCTAGGTCTGCTCAGGGGTCCCACAAGGACCCCCAGGGCCAAAAAAAGCATTTTCTTAAAACAAATTGGCCGAATTCGGTCTGTGGTCGCGAATCCGGCCGAGAAAATAAAAAAAAGCCGAAGCGCGGGCCCGCGCTTTGTTATTGTTAAGCCCCTGGTTGGGCCAGGTCCCGGGGGCAATCCCACATTACATTGCAAATAAAATACAGAGGGCACCGGGACCGCCTTCTCCCCGGGGTTCTCTTTATTTTAAAGAATATATGTGTGTGGGGGGGCTCGAGCCCCCCTACATGCCCCGGGGACCACCACCTCCCCGGGGCACTAAATATGCAAATTAATGGGTCCGTTACGGACCCCCGGCCCCGGGGACCACCACCTCCCTGGGGCTTTGTATGTGAAGGGAGGGGGGCCGCATGGCCCCCCTCCTGGAGCCCTTGATGGCGCTGGGGACCACCCCGCCTCAGGGCCGGCTCCTGCAATGTCCTGGGGTGCCCACCCCCGGCACATTGCTGTTTGCAATGACAGGGCAGGAGCACAGCTCCCCCTGTCATTGAAAACTCTGCTTTGCTTCATTTGAGATGTCATCAGTGATGTCATCAGTGATGTCACTGACCATGTCATGAGTGATGTAATATGTGACGTCATCAGCAGTGTATTGTGGGGGCGCGAGTTATAGTTAGCTCTACTAACTATATCGGCCAAATTTCTCTGGTTTTGTACGAGTGAAATGTCCAACTAACTATAATGTCCCTGAAACCTATGTTTTTTTCAGTGAATATATATATATTGTGCATCACATTGCTTCTTCCAACCCACTTGGCCCGTGGTAATTGGAGCATGTCCCGGCAAAGCTTACCGGGTAAATGTTTTATTTGTCATGAACCAAGTAATCAGGCTCTCTCAGGATATTCCAAAGGCTTAGATTTTATTTCCAGTTATGCGTTTCAGGGAACGCTGTCCCCTTGCTCACACACTGGATACTGGTTTACACCACCACATTAGTAGTACAACAACACAGTTAAAGGACCACCTACACGGTCACATGATAAGATTGCCGTGGTGGAAACAGCATCCATTTTGAAGTGGAGTAAATCACTAAGTAAACCACCCTACAAAAGTACAAGAGAGAGCTAATTGTCATGCTGGCCGAGGTAGCCATTTATACCTTTGTCAGAGCAAAAACAGTGCATGTGAGAGTACACAATAGTACAGAACACCTAGTAAATACATAATATAATGATTTTCTTTGGCAAATAACTTAATTATAAAGCTGTGATAGAAGGCAGTCTCCCTGGTGGGCCCAAAATAAAACCCATTTCTGAGGGCCATTTTCAGACGTGGCGTAACTTCGCTTTTGATTCACCACCTGACAATAAGCATGCATGCATGATGTCTACTGCTACCAGCAGACTGGAAGAGAATGAGTACCCCAAGGCTAACCATACATGCCCACCCAAGCCCCTCCTAATGGCTGTGGAAGCAACACTCCTTCCATTTCATGAATGATGCAAACTCCCTAATGAATGCCAAGGAAGATATACCAAATGCGAAATTCAAGATCAACTTGTTTTTTATCCAACTCCTTGCACTATGTAGATCACAGATTCCTGTTTTAATAAAGTTCTTGAGCACTCATTTCTATTTTAGGCCAGAAAGGTCAGCCATTTATTATCCCAGGTATTTCACAGAGATATGCCATATCAAGGGCTGGTTTGCATGACCAGTAGGCTGAAAAAGATTAAGCACAGAGACATGTGGTGGATTGCTGAGTAATAAATTAGCAGTCTCCACTCTTTATTAGGTCTGGAAGAACAAGAAAGTCATTTAGACATAGCCGTTTGTTCGAATAGGGGGCCGGACGCATTGCTCTCTGCTACCCCAGTGAACCAACCTCAATATCCATGCGTGGCAGAAGTATAGATGCATTGTAGGAAACCAGCACTGGTGTGGCTGCCTTCCCAGCACTGAAAGTTTGCTAAGTGTTGCCCGCTTGTCAAACATTTTGGTTTGAGAAGTGCGAGTTTGGTTTCTTGATACAAAAAACAAATGTCCCATTGTGCAGGGAGTTTTCTTCTTCTGTGAAGGGTTAGTCTACATTTTTCATGCCCATGCTTTGAATTTCAGACAGTGATGGTAAAAATGAGTGATGGCCACCCATTCTCAATAGGGTGGGATGACTGGCACGGTGACCTGGTGTCCCCTTGATGAACAGCCCACCAAGTCGAAGGTTTAAGCAATTGGCGATCCTCCGCTAAGGTGAAGGAGCGTCTCCTCGCTGTTTTCAGCAGCGCAAAAAAGAAAAAGAAAATGTTAATAACACAATGTTATTATCATTTTATTTTTCAGTGTGAGCCAGGTTAGGGCAGGGTGGGGCTGGGCTGTCAGAGCAGGTGGACAAGGAAATATGTGTACTTAAGTGCAGATGACGGTTTGGCCGGCCAAACAGTCATCCTCACATAGCATGTATTCCACTTGGCTGTATGGCACAGCCTGGGTGGAGAACATGCACAGGCTCCCACTCCCTGTCAGAACACTGAACCAGGCTACTCGGACCAATCACGACGCTGCTGTCATGCTGGTGACAGCAGCGTCGTGATTGGCTTAGGGGAGGGCCAGTGTGTTTCCTGCTTCCGGGAGTCAGGAAGAGAAGCGGAGAATAGACAACAGAGGAAAGACAGAGGCCATGCAGAAGTTAATGTTATATATATTTTTTCACCCACAGCCCCACCACCCCAGTTCCATACCAGCCACTGGGTATACACTAACAGAGCCAGTCGCAGCTCTGCCGTTGTGAACACAGCATTTTCTCTGACTTGAAATACAGTTGGGAAATGCAAGTTTAACAATGGGGAGGGTTGGTGGCACCAACAATCACTAAATAAGATCCTATGCATTAATTAGCCCAAATGTGTGGGACTGAGTGAAGATTTCTTCTGCTAGTGGATTTCTGTTAGAAATGGGATTTCTGGTTGGCTAAGTCAGGCAGAAACCACCACTCTAGTCATGACAAGGGAGTTACAGGTTGAAGATAACCCCTGCTCACACCCTTGGTAGCTTGGCAGAGCAGTCAGGCTTATCCCAGAGGCAATGTGTAAAGCGTTTGTGCAACACACACAGCAGTGGCACACTAGGCACACCATAAAAGAAACTCCACACAAGGTTATATCAAAAATAGCCTTTGTATTACTCATAAAACATATTAGAACGCAATCACATCTATACACTGTGCCACCCGGCACTTGGTATGACTTTACAGGGGATTATATACATTACAGGGCCAATTGGGCCACTGTTCTCATATCACCACTCACAGGTTGTGAAAACAAGCAGTAACTACTGGCAATAGGGCAGTTAGCAAAACACCTTAGGCATAAATCATAATCATCAGTGCACCCTAGTAAATGCTAATAACGGGCACCCCCAATGAATGCATCAGGCATTAGGCATAACACAGTATAGTATTTATAACCACCAACAGTAGTGCACGTAACAAACCTTATTAGTGTGCACATATTGTAATCACATCAGGCCCATAACAGCAGTAGTCAGGGCTTGCCTAGAAGGCAGATTGCGCAAAACATAATCAGCAGTAGGGTACTTTAAAACACCTATCCCAGGGTATATCTCATAAACACATCCTGCCCCCAAGTCAGCACATATCCAAGCGGGGGCCACGTCCTGGGCTCATCCTGCAATGCCCCTTAAGGACAAATAGTGCCCACAACACCAATGAAATGTGCAACTGCCCGCAGCGTTGCGGCGCAGCTGTGCAACGTCAGAAATGCAGGGAGAAAAGTCGGTGCTGCCTTAGCACCTAAGTGAAGCTCGCCCACGGCCCCCCTGGCTGGGAAACCACAGTGCAGCCCGGGACAAGGGACAGTCCCTCCCCCCAAGGCACTCACCTACTTTCACTGGGGCTCCTGAGGTTCCTGTGGAGGCACCACGCCTCCAATAACGGTCCTTAAAGCTGCTGCTTCCTGCCACCTTGTGGTGCAGCCGCTCCCAGCCGGGGGGGGGACACAACGTTGCGGCGCATCTGGTATCCTCCAGGATCTTCCAGGCCGCCATTAGCCAGACTCTCCAGGTGGACATGCCGGTGTCTCTGCCCTCACATGGAATGAATGCCGGACACTTTGCCCACAACGGGGCAACTGCCGCCTGAGCTCTGGTGATAGCCCCGCCCGGCCCTTAGCGTCCGCTTCTCTCTGCCTGGCTTCCTCTCTCCTAGGGAAGCTCTGCCCCCAGTCAGGTGGGCTTCGACCTGACTTCCGGTTTGCGTTGTGACCGCTATCGACGCGGTCACTGCAGAGGCAGAATAATGGAATCCCAGATGCCCACATGCCCTCCTGGTCGGCCAACACAGCAGCGAAGGGGTAGTGCAGCGGGAGCTCTTCACTCGCTGCTCACTGGGCCAAACACGCACCATCAGCCCAAATCCAGTGCTTGCCCCACTCTGTTCTGGCACAACTTGGCTGAACTCCCTCACTGCGCGTTGCTGCAGACTCACAGAAGCCAGAGGCCCACAGCAGCGATAATCAAGGTTTCACCTCTCGAGGGCCACTTCACAGGTCCAGAATGCTGAAAGTGAAAAGCCCACCACGCGCTTTTGGTGTGCAGGCGCAGCCCTCTAGTGCAAGGGCCCTCAATCCTCTGAAGGCCGGGGCAAGAGTCCAGCACTCATCATGTGCTGATTTCAAGGTCACAAGGGGCAGAGCTGGGCACAGGCAGGCCAGCTCACAGGGCCCTTTAGCAGAGGTGTAGTGGTGGTTCCTCCTGGCACCCAGCAGTCCTCTTTGCCCTGTCTCCAAGTAAGCTCCTCATCATGGGGTCACAGCCCCAATATTTATAGTGCAAATGTCTTTTTTCTCCCATCCCCCCCCCCCCAGCACAGGCCTAAGCCCAGTCCAAACCAGCTCTGGGGGGCACTCAAACATTTTCTTTACAGTGCACAAACACCCTCATTGTTAGTGTAGGCTCTGGTCCCAGACACACCACAGGGGGCGGAGCCAGCATTGTGGAAGGCAGGCACAGTCCCAGGTGCTACTCCTCCCACCACTCCAAATGCAGATTGGCCTATTCAGCCTAGCGCTAACTCACCCAGCCCCTCTGGAGCCACTGCACCTTCCCAGCCCTTGTCACTCCAGAGCCAGACATGCAATACACATCAGGCAGGCCCAAAGGCACATAGCACACAGAGATGCCCACTCCTAAAAGTGGCATTTCTAAAATAGTGATAATAAATCTGCGAACACCATTACGCAGCATTTATTACCACTATTACAAACATACCAAACTTGACTACTCCACTCCTCACATGTCAGAAATTACCACTGAAGCACATATCAGGGAATCCCCAATGCATTACTATGAGAGGGAAGCCTCACATTAGTGAGAAACCAAAGTGGCTGTTTGTCACTACTATGGCATGGGACATGCCACACAGTTAAGGCACATGTCCTACCTTTTACCTTCAGAGCACCCTGCCCACAGGGCTAGCTAGGGCCTACCTTAGGGGTGACTGATATGTAGTAAAAGGGGAGTCACAGATGTGGCAACCACTTTATGTGCCACGCAGACGCCTGAGACAGGTTTGAAAAGCTACTTTGGTGGGTGGCACAAGCAGCGCTGCAAGCCAACCAATAGCATGTAATTTACTGGCACTGGTTATCTGAGATACCACTTTACAAGGGACTGATAGGTAAAATCAGCCAAACAGGTGTAGACCAATCTTAACACATTTATCATAGAGAGCACATGCACTTTACACAGGACAGCAGTGATAACGTGTTCAAAGTCCTAAAACCACCAACACTAGGTCAGAAAAAATACTAGGAGGAAGGCAAAAAGTTCAAGGATGACCCTGCAAAAAGGGCCAAGTCCAACAATTGCCTAATTAATCATTCAGAGCAGAGGGCAGCGTGGTGGCTACAGATCTGATTATCGAGTTTTCAAAATGTCCCAGAAGTTACAGATCCTTCCTCATTTTCAATGTGTTCACCATTAGCAAATGGGGAATACAATGCCATTCATTTGTGTTGATGTTGCCTACCGATTTGCGCTACTCATAATCTAATTTTCAAATCATGATGTATTTTCCACATGTAGCAATTTGCTCAGCAATTACATTATTACCTGGTCTTATTCTTATAACTAGCACTTCATGATTGATATCTTAGTAATTAAATGTACACTGCAGTCTCAGGCTGGAATGAATTGGAATTTCATGTGGAGGAGCTACCACAGCTTCATCTCATTAACAGTGGCATGTAAAGAAATGGTCAATAAAGCCAAAATCACATAATCATAAGCTGACTATTCTCCCTGTGACTAACCTCAAGAAAACAAAGTATAACAAATCTTAATTTGATAGTAAACAACAGAGTTATCTGTAATCACCCTTGCAAATTGAATAAAGAACTAAAGTTTAAGAGGCATATTCACAAAAGCATTCTGGACTACTGAAGGAATACTTCTGTGGTACTCTTTACATACTATTGTATGCCTGTGTGAACTGGCCCTTAAACATAAAGTGGGAAAAATATTATGGGAATATTCATAGACAATAATAAAAATAGAAAGGAAGGTGCTCCCTTTGCACTTTTACCATTAGAGGGTTGGGCATTTTGGGAACGATTACCAAAGGCATGTAAAAGTATTTAAAAGAGTACTCCCGTAATAGAACTTCCAGTACTCATAATGGGTTTTGTTGAAATTTATAAAAAACAAGACTTTATAGAGCAAATCGTTTCACAATTGATAATAATAGGATCGAAAGATGTTATAGTTAAAACTTAACTGTAAGAAAAATCAGAAAGACATAAAAATGTTCCTTCATTATAAATGTCAACCAAGGATGAGCAGTGCCCTAAGGTTGATTGGTGAAGAGAAAGTATTCAGCCACAGAATGGCTTCAGGCAGTCCAGAACAGCTAGTGCTTTGTCAGTTACAATAATTATGTATAGAACGCTCATCTGACTGGTTACACTGTATAACAATACTCGGGTCTGTTCTTTTCTTTTCTGTACCTTATACGAGAGCAATTAATTCTTCCAGGAGACAATGGAGTTCTGTTTGAATTCAATGGACACTTTACTTTCAAACTCCGAGGTCAGTAGAAAAACATCTTCCATAAGATGAAGTGATTTCCTTTTCTTTTTTTATACATGCAGATTTGAAGTATCAGAGTACCGAACAATGGTCTTAAAAGGGAAGCTAGAATAGCAGTGGGGGTGAACCTGGACCAATATTTAACATGTTTTAACAGACCCAAAATAGAAATTTTAACCCCATCCATATTTTCCCCAAAGCAATCCAGTCCCTATGCCTACTGGCATTAACCCTCATCAAGCAGGATTTGTACACAGAAAAGCTGTGAACAACACTCCACACCCAACTCCATCCACAGCTACAACATTCAACCCTGTCCACTTCAACGGGACTTCAGCATCATCTGTCAATATTGTATGAGGATGAATTTCTTATCAGATGATATGCTGAATCAGGATAGGACCTCTTCAGGAAAAGTGACATGTTGACTGTCTGAGTGATTCACATATGTCCAATTAGTGATCCCAGATCATCACCTTTTCTGCTTCTTCACCATTATTAGCACGTGAAGGAGGATGCTGGTTGTGATGACTACCAAAGTCTCGGATGCAACTGGTTCTTCCAGGCAGGTTTGAAGAAGGACTGAGGGTCTCAGCTCAAACTCTGGTTGAGAGTCAAATTATAGATGAAGTAACATCATAATTTTAAAGAGATATGGGTCTTCAGCCCAGTGGTACCAGGGGAAACTGTGAGGGTGATATATCATATCCACCACCTTTCTTAGCGGGTACGTCTGTGCAGGGGCAAACAATAATACTGTTAACTTTATGAGTGGCATAGTATTATTTAGGGTGCAGTTTGGAGTATGGAGGACAGTCTGCCCACCTCATTTTTTCTTTTTTAATCGTTTTATTTAGCGCAAACTTGACCCGAAGGTATCGGGAATCAGAGCGCTTTACATAGCACCAGTTGCGTTACATGAGGACACATTAATTTTTGTTAGGCACAGGGAGATTAAGTGATTTTCCCAGAATCACAGGATGTTCAGCTTCATTGCCGAGACTCGAACCCTGTTCCCCAGATTCGAGTTCGACCGCCCTAGCCACTAGGCCATGCCTCTCCCTAATTTAGAGACAGGTGTACCTTAAGTACTCCATCAATGGAGCCCCCATTGACTTAATCTACAGAATACTTCAACCAACGGCTCAACTGAGTAGTGGCCGTTGGAGGAAGGTCATTATTTAGGTTGGATAGTGTAATGTCTTTTTTTCTCTATCTGTTATCGTCAGGAAACTTCCAAAGGTGTGGGGAGTTTCTTTCTGTAAAACAAAAAATATTTTTTAGGTGAACGGTTGTCAAATCTTATAGTGGCCATCTCCCAACATTCTGAAAAATACAAAATGAAACAGTGAGACAACAGGTCCGTTCAATGTACAGAGATTATCTCTTATTCTGAAGTCATCTTCTAAATTTGACTAACAGTACTCCGTTAGTATGCTGAGGTGAAGTCCAGGGCCATCCTGACAGATGGTGTCACATCTATCAAATTCTACATCTGTCCTTTAGATAGGACATAGTGAGAGCCCAATGCCCTCAGTATTGGGGCCTGCACTGAAAACACTAAAGCACACCATTTTTTGCACCACATTTGGAACTGGCTCTCTGTTTTTCAGCTCTTACTCCAAGGCTGATGTCAGAAATCTAAAGTTCAAACTTGGGAGAAAACAGAGATAAACATTTGAAGTAAATGAATTTCTACACATCAAGCCTTACATTCTCTCCACATAGCAGCATGTCTCATAATATCTCTTATTCTCATACTATCTCTCAATCCTGGAATCAAACATACGCTGTAACCATCAAAACCAAGAACTAACCAAAATAGTTATTTCATAGTTTTCTTGCACAGCACACGATCTTTATTGCGATAAAAATAATTGCTTCTCCAACAACATGATATTCTTCCCCTAACAGCTGATTGTGGGAGCCAATAAGACCATGCACCTTGCAGGACAGACTTAGACGCTCATTTTGTTATGCCTACCTATTTTGTTTTGCCAAAATACAACTACCTTCTTCTGATAATGACCCTGGAACATGAGGCATAAAAGGAGGTGTCAAATGCACTAGTATATATTACCTAAAACAAACATTCAAGTATGCTACACTGAGTTACTCTGGGCTGGCCTCTGAAGCAAACCCTCAACATTTCTAACAGCACAGTCTACGCCAATCCAATTCTTGTACATGTCACATAGAGTTGGTCCCTATTTGATTCTACCAAAGGTCTAGATATTTTCCTTTAAATTCAAAATGCTACCATAACACAGAATATCAAAATCAAGTGGTAACATTTATTAACAAAAATGTGTACAAGACAATTTTGTGGCTAGAGATTTCAGGGTTCC
This sequence comes from Triturus cristatus, assembly GCF_964204655.1. Classification (NCBI taxonomy): domain Eukaryota; kingdom Metazoa; phylum Chordata; class Amphibia; order Caudata; family Salamandridae; genus Triturus; species Triturus cristatus. Next base: position 685,398,805 of record NC_140586.1, on the reverse strand, counting down.
TGAATTGTATGGCCAGCTTTAGGTTTCATGCCTTTTCGGTGACCAGAAACACAAATGTCTTCCGTATAGCAGGTGTTTGCTATTCACAAAGCCACATTGTTTTTAGGCTCAGTTCAAACTGAGCTGCCTATCTTAAACAGGAAAGCAGATGTCAGCTTTATGGAAAATGATTAGTTCAATAACTTGCACTGCACAACTTTACTTGAATGGGGGAGAAACAAGCTGTGACCCAAAAACCAACAGACATTCAGAACCCAAGATGATGTCCATTTCTAGGGAGTGGAAAACTATTTCTTGTTGTTGTAGGAAATTAGTTGAGCACTTTCACTTGCAAATTTTATTTGCAAAAGTGATTCCTGATAGCGGAATATCATGAACAGGCTCCTGGCTGGATATCTGTCTGACGGACTAAATGACCAGAAAAAATATTGTCACTAGCACCTGGAAAAATAATGTATATGTATACATTACAATTTGCTTGGATTCCAGCAGCTGCCCATTTCTAAAGAGAATGAACTGGGTGACGGGTAGTTCTTCCTCACTGTAACTGGTTGTACAGCTGTGTCTTGTGTTTGAAACTACAACAGCCATATCTCTCGGTCTGTGTCTCTCACTGAACCAATGGTCATGTTGACTTCCGGTGTGGGTGTATGGGGGCGTGGCTTACAGAGACAGAGAAAGAGGCTGGAAGTAAAAGACAGTAATCTTATATACTGTTTAACAAAACATGAGAATATTTTAAAGCAGGGATATTTTGCTAACGGTTAGGAGAACAAGAGTTTGGTTTTGTTCCTAACGTTACTGCTGTACTGAATATTTGGTTTCAATTTGCCAGAATAAAAGATACAACATTTAGAAACCGTTTTTAATTTAAAATAACGTCCATTAAAATGAGAAATCAGTGGACCTGAACTCGTGCCAATGAATCGACAGCTTGACATCAGGTGTGTATAACACAGTCAAGTCAAATTTAAATCATAACAGAATCTTGATGCCACCCTAATATACAGAAGCACGCGCCACTCTAGGATCCAAGTCATTCTTATGAATGTTTTACTTACGTGATTGTATCTCCCTCTAATTCCTAAGGAGGGGTCTCTTCTCTGCAAAGGATGCCTGTGTTGACTGTTCACGTAGACTCTTCCATGAGGAACAAAACTGACGTATCTAATGTCCAAAGCTGCAATACAAAACACATGTTCCCCTTTAAGATCTTGAGACTACATTTAAGAAATACAATTAAAAATGTACATATTAAAAGCATCAATGCATTTCTTTGGTTACCTGGTGGTTTTCAATTGCCACTGTGTAAGGGTGAGTACATTCGTTAGTGAAAAGTTTATGTAATTCCGTTGAGTTAGGCATGAGCGTTGACCCTCCTATCATTGTACAAAGCTGGGAATATCAAAGAAGCCCCCCATCCCTGGGCCTTTTATAGAGCATCCAGAGTTAGCTGGCCTTAAGCACCCTAATGCATGGTGCAGGGTAGAAGTAAGGCAAACAAAATCCACCTAACCGCCAGGTAGCTAGGGCATAGGGAGAGAGAGAGAGAGAGAGAGAGAGAGAGAGAGAGAGAGAGAGAGAGAGAGAGAGAGAGAGAGAGAGAGAGAGAGAGAGAGAGAGAGAGCACACTCTTGGCCAAGTTGCAGGGCATTCAAAAGCATCGTACACCTGGCCAATTTAGCGTGGTCGAGGGGCATCATATACCCCTGCTCTTGGCAAGGGTGAAAGGGTACAAATGCATCCTTGTGTGCAAAGACCATCCCAATCATTGTGCACGGTGGAATGCAGATGTCAGAGGTCCTTGAGCAAGTGGGGCTCGAACAGAGGTCTCCCTATCTTCGGCTTCAGAAGGTGATGGACAAGAAATCACACAGCAGGAAGGGCAAAAAATACCCACACACACAATTTGGAAAGACGGCAATAACAAAGATGCATACTGCAACACTGGGTCAAGGCAGGGGGGGCAGAAAACACCCACCACCCTTTTTCAAACTGAACCCACTATGTGAAATAAAAAAAACATGAGCATAAATGCTTGATACTATATTTTATTGCTAACAACGTATCAGACATAGTAGGCTTTATGTAACAAACAAATGCGCTCTATATCATCCAAATACTGTTAAATTCTACCTGATCGCACATCTACCTTGTGGGCTATTGTTTAAAAGCGCGTGGTGGCTGACTCATATTAATATTTAGCAGTTCGTCACTTTTAAAAAATGACTACACCTACCGCTTCTTCCAAATCAGAAAGGATTGAAGGGATTACAGATTGCTGAATGCTAAATAGCATCAGGATAGCTCTTCAGTACCTTGCTAAAGAGAACCCATTCAGACAGATAAACACAAACAAGTGTGGGCCAGCACCTCCATGTCTGCATTCTCTTCAGAGGTCAATTTCTTTATTTTAAAGACTGTAGAGGGAAATGCCTTTCTTCCACCTGCGCTGTTTTTTTAATCTCTATATAATTAAGCCATGCTAATTATCGAAAGTGATTACAAGCATGCCAGTAACAAATCTGCTACATAATTTGGCAGAACTCCAAATTGTTGGAAGGTCTATCTGAAGGGCTTCTTTTCCTGTATATTTCAGAAGGAATTGGTGGTGGATAAGACAGGAATTTGAACGAGAGTCTTTTCTTGATTAGAAAATACTAGAGTGAGTTTGTAGCAAAGCATGAAATAGCATGGGGCAATGTAGTCTGCTGTCTTGGCTCACAACAATCTGAAAAGTATCCAAGTCTGAAAGACAGGAAATGTTTTTAAATATACCTGTACCACAATATAGCTTTCAATGGACACTTCCAGCCAGTCCCTATGCCTTCGTACAAAATACAAACCCACCTGAGCCTCCATGCCTATTGATGTGAATCGTTGTCTCATGTGGAACTGTCTGGGAGTCGGAATTGACAATCACTCATAGATTAGTCATTAAACGTTAGACATGTACTCATCTTGTATCACACTTTTATACAGGTACCAGTCAGCTACTATATCAGTGTTACCTTACTTTATCTACGATTCTTTAAAGACATTTTCACCTATTTTCATGAAAAACGAGAATGCTTTGCTGAATTCTGGATATTCTGATGGCAGCATTACAGAAAAGGTTTCCACAAAAGTAGTGGTCATCAGACACTTCAGGTTGACCTCTACAGTTTCTCAATACTTTGAAAAAATATTTGGAGGCATCCCATAATCACACGTGTGCTCTAATCCTTTTAGTACCTCACATGTCAACAAGTATTCTAGGACCACACCAATTCTGGCACAGCACAAATCCTCTGTGATCCACAGACCCATTCAGATCCAACATCAAAGGACTGTATTTTTAGCACCTAGTAGAGGCTTGGATCAAGGACCTCTGTCTGCAGCTCCCACTGGGTTCAATACCTTTGCAGTTTTCCATCCGTTCCCTTAAAGGAGAGTCCACCCATAGTACAAATAACACCTCCAAATGTTCCCTTGGCAGACAGTAGAACATCATTTAAAAAGCATGCGGGTGCATTCTTATGCTCGATTGCAAGCAAAACCCTTTATGCACGTCTACAAATCTAATACATGGCAGCATGAAGACTGGTTCACTTTGAAGAGATCCCACAAACAATTGACTACACTATCTTACAATGTCTTAGGCGAGTCTCAGGTGTAGCAAGAACCACTGTACAAAAATAGCCAACTATAACTTGCACCATCTATTTCCAAGTGTACAGAGAGTGCTCACAAGTCTCACATCTGACTGTTGCAGATGCTGTATTTGAAGGGTGGAGAACAGGTGCCTTCTTGAAAGCCTGCCCATAAGAGTACAGTGAAACTGGCTCTCCAGGAAGAGGTTTGGAATAGGAGATATGCTCTTAACTGGGATACTGTAGACATATTAGGCACACAATGTCCCAAGTCTCAAGATTTGAAAAACTAAGTAGGCATCTGAAGCCAGACTGCAGGTTTGAGTGGTTCAGGACACATTATATATAGAATATAATTTAAGTATTCGGTGCATTTTCCAAACGTGAGCTCCAAACTAATAGTGAAGCAACATTTCGATTCAAGAGACATGGGGACTGCAGGAAAAGCTGATGGAGAGTTAGTGCAGTATGTAAGCTAAGAAAATAGAAATGGGGATCATTTATCCTGAACTACAATTTTTGATTTCTCAGCAAGGTTGGCTGCACTATCCTAGTGCTTCTAATGTACAAGAGGATAGTTATTGCTATTTCAACTATTGCATTTTTATCCTATGACATCAAATTTATATTTAATGCATCTTTTCATTGCTTATTGAATGCATCTTTTTATTGCTTTACCAACATCTACATTTTAACAAGCCTTGATTGATTGTTAGAATTAAGAATATCACATTTTACAGTTATCAATGACAGCTTAATGCCCTGGCTGAGCGAAGTGAGGCACGCTCTAGCGGGAACTGCTCTGAGGGTATAAAAGTGTCTGCCTTTCCAGAGCCTAACTGCTTGTGATCTGTTTGTCAAGCATACTGGTTTACATCTGAGGCCACACATACATACGTAACAATTTAATTAGCAAAGGAAACATGTAAAGTTAGAGGGAGTCCTTAGCATTGGACTTCTGCACTACGGCAATGGGATGTAAAAGGACCCATCGTAACTAGAAGCATACAATCTGTCCCTGGCCCACTACTTGTCATGTACAAATGTATCCAAAAAAGGAGTTACAGAGGGAAAATGTATACCAGGTCGCCCTCCACTCAGTCAGTACTACAACAAAACAGACCTGGTAACAACAAGGCTCACCTTTAAATTGATTTCATGGGATCATTAAAAGGGTAATGTAGACATCTATTACTCCTCCATTAGTAGTTCTAAATATGAACTATCATTATATCCCTGGTGCCTATACAACTTCATATTTAATAATTCCAATCGGTGAAAATATCCAACCGTGTGTATAGTCACTCAACCAAAATCTATAGTGCATAAACACGGAAAGTACAAATGTACAAATGTATGGACAGAATATTCATTTGTGTAAATAAATTACTCTTAAATAGGGTGACTATACGTTCAGGATTTCCACTGATAGTCCTAGTTTTTCATGTTCAGACCTGGTGTCCCTACAATTTTATTTAAAATTAATTAATGTCCCTGTTCTGGAGAGTGGGTCTGTGAGCGTGAATGTTAGATATAAAATAAAATGCAGGTTCACATTTCCTAGGGCTCTCTCAGAAACATTATCACGGGATAAAAGTAAATTGTTAGAAAGTTGTTTTAAAGACTCTCCAGCTGTGTTTTATTGTCTCATTAGAAGTAAAACACCTATGACTCTGCACTCAAATACAAAAGAGTTTACTGACTATAAATAGAAACTAATGTAAATGTCGCTAACTGTTGAAGTAGCAGAAAGTGTCAACCTTAAAAAAATTCTGGAATGATAGCAAGATCAGCATAAACATCTAGGAGTAGAAACGTTCAATGTTTAATAAGTGAAGAGAATATGTGTGAGAAATTGGGTCATTGGTTGAGGGGGTTGAAGCCCTACTCAAGCAAGTGCCACAATTCTTGTTAGGTTGATCCAAAAAAAGTAACTAAATTAACCTGTGCATAACCGTCTGGTAGCTTGGCACAAAAGCAGTCAGATTTCACATAGAGGCATTTATACAGCACTTAAACAGTAATAAAGTGAAAGTACACAAGAAAAATCCCACTCTAATTTAGAAAACTAGAGTAAATTATAATACATTATTTGACACAAAAACAACAAAAATCCAATCAGTAGAACTGGGGTTATGTATTTTTAAAGTTTAAAGTGAAAAATAGTGCCCAAAAGATCAAACTACCAATTGCAGTAATCTAGTTGCATACGAGCAGGGCAAAGTAGAAAGTTATGGCCGACCGCGATGGAGCAAGAGTCGGATGCATAGAGTGGTCTCCACTTAGCTTTGGACTTAGAAGAATTTTTTAAGGCAAATGTCTAAGAAGGTAAAGTTCAGTGTGTCACAGGAGTAGGCGTCGTCGTCAGGGAGCCACTGGGCGAAGCCGCAGGGAAGATTTCTATGTTCAGACTTAGGGCCTGATTACATGTTTGATGGACAGGGTTACACTATAACAAACGTGACGGATAGCCCGTCCACCAAATTACAATTCCATTATATCTTCTGGAATCTGTAATAAAGTGGATGGGATGTCCGTCACTTTTGTGATGGAGTATTCCATCCCCCAAACTCATAATCAGGCCCTTATTCTCTTTTTTGGGCTCCACAAGGCCAGACACCCCTTCTGCGAGGAGTGGCAACCAGGATTTGCTGCTGTTGAGAAGAATGTAGTGGGAGCTGCCGCAGAGTAAGGCCAACCAGCGATGTGCCTTGAGTGGATTGGTGAGCACGCAGATCCCAGTCTCAGCATACTCTTTGACAGGAAAGTTTCTATGTTCCATGTTTTGGATTTGGGCTATCTGGGCACTGTTAGCACTAGCTTCAAGAGTCCAGAACTGGAGGAGTACCACTTGGGACTCATTCGGTTGGGTCCTGGTAAGGGTTCAAGATGATTGGAGCCTTTCTGTCCCTGAGGCTCTGATCCAGCCAACTAGTCTTTGGAGTTACTCTGGAATCGTGGGTTCAAGCTAAAAAGCAGGTCTTATTAGAGCTGTCAGCCTTAGGGTGGTCTTCCCTCAAACCTTTTGTTCTAGCCCTCCATGTCTTTCTTGTCTCACTTTTTTGGCCTTGGGACTCTGTGCACTTTACTTCTGATAACCAGTGCTAAAGTACATAAGCTCACTCATTAAAACGTTGTAACATTACTTTGTCCCCATTCAACACCTTTAATTTACTTATAAGTCCTTAATAAAGTAGTACTACATGAGCCATGGGCCTGTAAATTAAATGCTGCTAGTGGACCTGCAGCACTTATTGTGTGATCCACTTAAGTAGTTCTTGAAACATGTATTAGGCCTGCCACTGCAACTTATGTGTGCAGTTTCAAACGGCCGCTTCAACCTGGCAAAGTAAACCTTTTGCCAGGCCCAAAGCTTTCTTTTTAATACATATAAGTAACCCCAAGGGTAGGCCCTGAAAATCCCACAAGGTAGAGTGCAATATATTTAAAAAGAAGGACATATACTTTTACGTTTTACATGTCCTGATAGTGAAAAATGCTTTTTTCAATACTGAAAGACCTAGCTCTCCCATGGGATAATATTGGGGTTACCTTATTACATTTAATGAGGTTATTTTCCACATTGAAACAGGTAACCAGTTCATGTTTGGTGTCATTGGAATTGTAATGACAAATCCTCTTGTATGGTTGAGTTGGATTTTTATTTAAAAAAAAAATGTCACTTTTAGAAAGTTGGAATTTTTCTACCCTAGCCATTTAGTGTGTGCAGCCTGTCTCTGAGTCACATGACTCGGTGTCGTTGTCAGTTGATCGTTGTGTATTACTCCTCGACAACCACACACAATAGAGAGCTTAGGTATGCCTGGATGGCCATCACTGGCAGGATGGGAGGATGGAGCAAGGCACAATCCCATTTACAACTGAATAGGCTGTGTCATGCTTTCACACAAAGGGTTGCATGTCCCATGTAGTTAGCCTGTAGTCATGGCAGGGGAGGCAGGAAACATGTTCACTTTAATGAAAAATCTCTAGAAGCTTCTCCCACCTCTAAGGAGGCACCAGGTACACATATTTAACATCAGACACCAACTCTTCAGTACACTTCTAGACCTGTGAAAAACTCTGTCAGGAAGAAGGACAGTTGTGCTGCTGAACGCACTGACATGTTGCTGGACTGCTGTCCTGCAGGACTGATGCCTGTTGTGCTGACCTGCTGCCCTCTTGCCTGGCTCAGAATGACTGGACCTGTAACCTGAACTTAGGACCACCTGAGTGACTTCAAGGTCTAGTCTCTTGTATCCAGTACCTGGACACTGCAACTGTAAGTCCTACCCTGTCAAGTGGAGCCACCCCAGTCCTAGACCCTTAAAAGTGGGTCTGAAGGTGCTCCGCCAGTCCAGCTGTGGATCAAGCAGAACTGATTCATATCTTCTGCAGCATGGCGCAACCCCAAACTGAACCGATGCATAGCTTCTGCTATGAGGATTCTTGAAGTGCAAGGCATTTGTTATGACCACACACCCTGCAGCCTCATTGGAACCACCACTGTGCGACACATCCCTGACGAAGGCCCTCCCATCACAAGCACCTCGTTGATGGCAACCTTGCCAACAATACAGGACTCCTCATCACAAGCGCTGCAGTCTCTTCAGAACCAGACGGTGCACGACGCATCCTCAAAACAGCACTTTGCATTGCAAGCTTTCCACATTGATGGCCTCCTCAACGACAATGCGGGACCTCGCATCACAGCTTTGCACCCCCCCGGAACCGACGCTGCGAGACACATCGACAACCCGGATCTCACATCGCTCTGAAACCAGGATTTAATGTACTCTTGTTCAACGGGCCTAACTGGGTCCCTGTAGCTGACCCATGCTCCATCGCAGTAGGCCTGAACTTTTCACTTTGTCCTGCTTCGGCACAACCAGATATCCATAGTTGATGCTTTGTGCTTTTTGGTGCTATTTTCACTTAACACTTTACACCTGCAGAACTACTGATTGGTTTCCTGCAGTTTTGGTCTTCTTTAATTTTATAATAATTACTCTTTTTCTAAATCTGTTGTGGTATCCTTTGTGTGGTGTGTTTTTACTATTTTATTGTTCAAAGTGTTGCACAAATACCTCAAATAATTGTGGTTACTACTTGAGTTGTATGTCACTCCTCTCCACCAGTAACTCAATTTCTTAAAGGTTCCCAGTAGCCGTGCAGTCATCTAAGGGACCAGAGCAGTCCACAAGCAGCAGGGCAGTCCCAAGAGTCCTTCTGCAGGCCCAGAAGTGAACTGAAGAGTGGGTCTGATAGTTATTTCCGTTTATACCTGGTGCCAGCTTGGATGTGGAAGAAAATCCTGGGGTTTTCCCCCACAGAAGTGTCTGGAATTTCCAGTCTCCCTGCCCCGATCTCACGCTCTCAGCAGGTACAATGGACTAGTGTGTATGAGCCAAGGCAGAGTCTTTCAAGTGCAAGTGGAACTGTGCTCAAGTCCCCACCGCCTTCCTGCTTGGATGGCCCAACCAAAAGAGACATATTTATTAAAATCCATCTAGATAATATATTTAGTATAATCAATATAGCTAATGTGCTTATTATGTGTTTGGGAGTCAGGCATCACATTTGCATCTATCACACGAGTGAAGTAACATTAATTTACCACAATAATTTACTACTATAACATATATCATTGTCTAATCTGTAGCACTGTTCCTAGTAGTTTCTTAATTTTACTAAGCCCAGCTGTACACTTGATTGATAGAAATCTGAGGTGGTCTTGTGGAAGTCGCATGTGTGAGTAGCTGCTCACATCCAGATATTAGAAGTGAGTTCAGCTCGCTCTCCGACTATCCCTGGAAAACCCAGCTGTAGTACATCAAAACATTACCTGAATGTTCCCCAACACTTGTGCATTTTTGGACTATAGCAGGCAGCAGCGCTCGAATGTCCTTGCTTTTTCCAGCAACTCCCACAATGAACGTCCCATTGCCATTTATACATCTTCTCTACTGTTTTCCTGGTTGAATATTTAAAACTTTATTCTACATCCACTTTTCTCCAACAGAGTGGAGATCTGGGCAGTTTTCTGCTTACACAATAGCTCTGCACAATATGAGAACATGGATGAATGAGGTTTGATAAAAACTCATTCCTCGTTGACAATGCTGGTGTGATTTTCTTTTAGGGCTCTGTTTGAAATGTGATGTATGCATCATAGCTTGTAACATAGATAATATCACCAACATTATTTGATATACAGGAATTCCAGTTTGCCATGTTCATGAGATTATGCCCAAGTTGGGATTCTGAGGTGTAAGGGACCACCACACTCCTCATTTCTTTCACCATCAAGGTTTACCATGTAAAACCTGCTGGAAAAAAGGCCCATAATGGGATGAAAATATGAGGGAATTGTTGAGCATGTTTAATATGGCTGTTATTCACATTCCTTAATTTAAAAAAGCGTTTAATGTGCCAATACACCTGAGCCCCGTAATTATCATAGTTGGCGGTATTATTAATTCCAAACATTGTTTTAGTGATGTGGGGGAACGACACTAGTAATTGTTAGGGTCTCTTATTGCAGGCCCAGCAAATTCCTATCGATCTATCATTGTCATTGGGTTCCTTAGTGGAACAGCACTTAATGATAGGGTCATTGAAATAGACCACTTCAACTTTATTCAGTCACATGGTGAACAAAAGGGTGAAAAATATTGTTTTAATCAGGTGTGAAAAGCATGTTTGAATTCACTTTTATATTTCTTTCGTTTTATACATTATGACCAATAAAAAATGAGTTAGAATTGATAGTGTTCAGGTTATGCAAGAACACTGTCAGGCAATTAACTTTTAAAATGTAGTTGAATACTTATATACAACCCTATTTAACTAGAGATTCACTCTTAAAAACATATCAATTAAATGAGCATTCAGTAAAATTGGAAATTCTTGCAAATTGCTTTGGTTAATGATCCTATATAATTTCACATTTCAGAAATAAATAATTATATTTTATCCTGTTCCTCTCTCTCTGCGCATATAACTTACCTTTTGAAAATCAATCAGCAATGAATGTTACTCAGAATGGGTTTATGAAGTGATTTTATTCATGCTAAAATGAAACCCTAACACTAAAATTCAGATATCCGAATTATAGATGAGAAATTCGGGATTCTTTACTTTTTATGAACATTTGGAGAGTATGCAAAAGGAAATTACTCACATTTAAATGACTTCTGCCATAGAATAATGCCAACTGTCTGAATAGATGCTGAAGTAAAAGGCATTTTTCTGTGTGTTATCAGACTACAACCCTGGCTGTCCGAGACGAGTGAAATGATAAAATGCCTCTTTAGCACAGCATTACATTAGGTATTATTAAAAGAAAATATGTGTAAGTAAGATTTTCCTACCTCAAAACGGCACAAACATATTTCATAATATGTAACGTGATTGTTAGATCTGGGGGTCTCTAGTTGGCAGGGTAGGTTCCACTGTCCAAGTAGGGACACTTGCTTCTAGTCAGGGAAAGGGGGATACACTGTTAAGATAACCCCTGCTCACCCTCTAGGTAGCTTGGCCTGAGCAGTCTAGGCTATCAAAGGCAATGTGTAAAGTATTTGTACCAACACTCACAGTAACACAGTGAAAACACCACAGATTTACTCCACACCAGTTTTAGAAAAATAATGTATCTTTACTAAAAACTTCACAAGACCAAATACTACAGACAAACCAACATATAATTCAAAAGGTTACTTTAAAGATAGTTCAAGAGTTTGCAGAAAGTACTCCAGGATGTAAAAGTCAGTGTCCTGCACAATGCGACACTCAATGCACAAAATGCGACACTCTCGTGCCCAATAGTACCTGTAGTTGCGATAAGGTTCCCAAAAGCTATAACAAGGAAGATGGCAAAGGCGATGCGATGCTCCTGAGATCCTGGGGAGGCTTTGCAGCAGCCCTGCTTCACGCAGCAGAGGTGGATGCGCCGGCTCCGATCTGTAGGGGGAGGATGCGATACCTTTGGCTTTCGTTGCGTAGGTTTCTTGGGGGGAAGCTTCACGCACAGGTTCGATGCGACACTCTTCGATGTGGTGCGATGTGTGGCGCAGCGTTGCCTTCCGGCGCCGCAACTCTCGATGCGCCACGGAACGGGACTCTGCGTCGACGCACGCAACGACTGGAGACTTTTCACGCACCGGCAGTGGTGCGGCCCGCAAACTGGTTCTGCGACGACCCTCGCAGCGTCAGGAATCTTCTCGCACCGGGACGATGCTCGACGCACTCGGCGATGCGGGGACCCTGCGTGTTGCGATGGTGCCGCGATGAAATTTTCCTCGCACTCTCATCTTGCGACACGCAATCGGATGATGCGTTGGGTACCAGTCACTCTTGTTCACGCTTCTGCTTCCCAGCTCCCAAACACAGCAAAACGACCTCCTGAGGCCCCAAGACTGGGCAAGCACTCCAAGGCAGGTCAGAACTCTCTCAGCAGAGTTCAAGGGGAGCTGGTGGTGAAGTCCTTTTGTTCCTGGGACTTCTTAACAGGGAGCCAGCTCTTCTCAGGCCCTTGGAGATCAGAATCAAAAGAAGGGGACACAGCAAAGTCCTTCCCCTCTCCTTGGCAGCAAAGCAAAACAGCAAGCAGGCAGTCTTCTCCTCTTCAGTCCTTTTCAGCTTTCTCCTTGGCAGGGGTTTCTTCTTAGTTCCAAAGTGATCTAAAGTTTAGGTGTCTGGGGTCCTCTTCTTATACCCCTCCAAGTCTTTGTCTCTCTCTGTTCCAGTGGGGGGATTCCCCTGCTCAAACCGGTTCCTGGGTGTGCTCTGCTCTGGAGTACCTGGTTCCTTTCAGAGTGAGGGGCAGGGTCGTTAGACGCTCAGCAGGAGGTGGAGCCTTCTTTGTGCCAGCAGAGGCAGAGTCCTCAGCCTGGCCAGCAGGGGGTGGAGCCAGCATTGTTTTTGTCAGGGGCAGCCCTATTCAAACCCAGGGACTACTCCTCCCACCCATCTAAAGCAGATCTCCCTATTCACCCTGCTGCTGACTCATCCAGGCTCCTGGAGCCACCTAGCCCATCACATGACACCAGTCAGCCAACCAGCACACAGGCACACAGGAAGGTTAAACAGGAGAATAGCTACTTTCTAAAAAGTGCTATTCTCACACAGTGAATTTAAAAACCATCTTGCCAAAAAGATGTATAATTAAATTCTGAACACAGAGATACCAAACTTGGATTTTCCATCTTGCCCTTATGGGAAGATAGGCATGTAAACAGCCTTCCCCATTCTATCCTATGGGCAAGATAGCCTCTCAGCAGTGAAAAACGAAAATGGCTGTAATTCACTACCAGGGCATGTTACACACCTCAGTACATGCCCTACCTTTCAGATACACTGCACCCAGCCCAGGGGGGTACCTAGGGCCACCATAGGGATGCCTGACATGTACAGAAAGGGAAGGATAAGGCCTGGTCAGTGGGTGCACTGGCCAGGTCGACATGGCAGTCCTGGACTGCACATAGGCACTGCAAGCCGGCCTAAGACATCATTTAAGCGCTACTCCTGTGGGTGGCACAATCAGTGCTGCAGCCCACTAGTAGCATTTGAATCACCAGCCCTGGCACACTCAGTGCACTTTACTAGGGGCTAACAGGTGAAACAAATATACCAATCATGGATAACCAATCAATATAACAATTTATACAGAGAGCATATGCACTTTAGCACTGATCAGCAGTGGTAAAAGTGCCCAGAGTCCTATTGCCAACAACCACGGGTCAGAAAAAAATAAAGGAGGAAGAAGCAAAAAGTTTGGGGATAACCCTGCAAAAATGGCCGTTTCCAACACAACCCCCTTCCAGCCTAAAGCCAGGGTAGACCAAGCGACACCTCGATGGGATTCCCTGCTTAGGGCGATAGAACACGGAAACTGGCCCAAACAGCAGGGCACTATTCCTGTTCTATGCCTTCCTGAACCCGGTTGGATCTCTCCATCCATACTCTCAGGGTCCACCAAACCAACCCATGTGGAACCCTTCTATTCACCTGTGGACACCACCTGTGCAGCACCTAGCCTTAACTTGCTCACAGATGTGTCCCAACAGACAGACAGCAAGCCGCAGTGACCAGTGACAGTGGTCAGGGATGGGACCCAGGCCTTATGCCTCTCAGGGCCCTCAAACCTCTGTGGCGTCAGAAGGTGGGGGGCAGTAGCCCCAGGTGCTTGGCACCCTTTGTCCACTCCCTTCCCTGTCAGGTCGGGTCTGACAACCTGGCACTGACCCACCAGCCCCGGGCCTGTATCCGGTGGCTGGACAGGAGGCTGGGGTGGGCTGTTCCATTCCCGGTCCTCCTCTTCCTTGGGGCTCTGTACCCTCCCACCTGGAGCGGTACCCCCTTCTAGAATAGTCAGGGCACCTGTGGCAGGTGCCCTGCACCATTCGCCCACCAGTTCAGGGGTTCTATCCTGCAACTGGGATCCCAGGTCAGGGGGGACAGCCCGGACCTGGCCCTCCAACCTAGGGTCTACACCCTCCAGGTGAACCGGGGTCAGAGGCGAGGACTCCCTCCCTCTGCACCCCCTTCCAGAATTCTGCACCCTCCTACTCGGAGCGGTACACCTCAAAGACAACTTGGTAGAGACACTGCTTACAGATGTCCCTCCCTCCAGTTCAGGACCTCTTTCCAGCAACTGGTCTCCTAACCTAGGGTCTAAACCCTCAGGTTGCACCGGGGTCAGAGGCGAGGACTCTCTCCCTCTGCACCCCCCTCCAGAGAGCTGCACCCTCCCCACTGGAGTGGTACCCCTGGAAGCCAAACCGGTCAGGACACAGCTTACAGATGTCCTTCCCTCCAGGTCAGGCAGATCCTGAACCTGGCCTCCCAACCCAGGGAATAAACCCTGCGGTTGCACACCTGCCTGGCATGCCAGGACATCCGGGGACTCACACAGCATCTCCCCGAGGGTGACACATGACTCATGTGTCTCGTGACAGTCTGCCTGGCGCAGATCTCCCGGCCCCTGTCCACCTGACAGTGCGCGAAGATCCCCCAGGACAAAAGTGGTGTCACCATGGTCACTCCTAGGGGACTCAGCCCTTCTGGCCAGTCCCTGACCCACTGGTTCTCCCACTGGGGAACACATCCCCCTCTCACCCCTCAGTCTGGACTTCTGCACCCTCCCAACTGGAGCGGTACCGCCAGACACCAGAACCACTGGAGCTCTGTTTACAGAGGCTCCAGGTTCTCCTGACACTAGGAGATCCTCCTCAAATGGCCTACTAGCACGGTCTAGGCCCCCAACCTGGTGTTCCCTTAAGAAACCCTCCAGGCCCTGAGACTGGGTTTCGGGCACCTTGGGACCCACAGTCCCATACTCACCCCTTCTCCACTGAGACAGGACGTGAGCCCCTACACCCCTCCCACTACACTGGGACCTAACCGGGCTACCCTGAACCTCTTCTACCTCACAGGTCTGGAAGATATCTGGGCCACTCCTTTTGGGATCACACCCCAATGCCTCTCCAGACCTTTTGGCATCCAACCAAAGGTCTGCCTCCAACGCAAGCTCTCTGGAACCAGAGAACTCACACTCCACCGGGTGTTGGCATAGCTCTGGAAAACAGGGACTTAAAATATGCTCTCCAACAAATGAATCACACAGCCCCCCACAGTTGTTAACCAAGCTACCGTTTGCCTCACCCTCCAGTGCCTCACACAAGTACCCCACACCACTCTCCTGAGATTGGCAAGACAGTATCTGACTGTCCCTGTCACACAACTCACACTCTTCTGGGCGGTCTTCACACTCACACACCAAGGTTTCTACCATGGGGGAACCCCTCTCCCTGTACCTCTCATCTAGGGTCAGTAGAGTGTCCCTCCCACCACTAGGAATATGGTCCCCTGTGCTAGTTCCCCAATCCACTTCAGGGACACCGCACTCCACTGGAACTACATCATAAACCTGAACCCCCTGGTGTATGTCAACCCCCTCCCTCAAGTTAGGCGCAACATCTCTGGGTGTTTGTACCTCTCCCTCAGCACTGGATATTACAATCTTGCTGCCACCATCTGAGCTGGACTCCACCTCCAACTCAGCAAAGCTCACTTCTTGAGCTAACCATTCTTCTTCAGCTGAGACACTCATGGCCTCAAGCCTCTCGAGCTCCAAATCAAGCTCCCTCATTCTTAATTCATGTGCCAAGGTCAATTTCAATTCTTCCAAGGCATACATCTTCTTGCTCTCCTCCGCCGCCTTGTCTACTTCCATTTGCTTCATTTTCATTCTCATTATTTCCAATTCATGGTCTCTCACCCTTTGATTCTCCTCCAACTCCTCTGGAGTGAGCCCCCTACTGGAATGGGAGCTGCCAGCCCTTGAGACTGGTCCGACCACGGGCAGATCTTGGGGAATAAAACCATTCTCTTCATCTGCATCATCTTCCTCTTGGGCCTCCCAACAGGCCTTCAAGAATCTTTGTAGCACATCCTTTCTAGATCCGCTTTTCACAGGGCAACCAAGGTCTTTGCAGAATTGCTTGAGCTCCTCAACTTTGTACGAATACAAATCCTCAATGGAAAACTCCAATTCTGCCCTCTCACTTGTTGCCACCTGAGACATGATGCTCTTGAAGAGTTACTCAAAAATAGAATCAAAAATAATACAGTATGTGGTTGTCTATTGGTCTGCACTCCTAGTGATGTACACCAATTACTGTGGGTCAAGTACAAATACAAGTTCAATCCCACCGCTGCCACCAATGTTAGATCTGGGGGTCTCTAGTTGGCAGGGTAGGTTCCACTGTCCAAGTAGGGACCCTTGCTTCTAGTCAGGGAAAGGGGGATACACTGTTAAGATAACCCCTGCTCACCCTCTAGGTAGCTTGGCCTTAGCAGTCTAGGCTATCAAAGGCAATGTGTAAAGTATTTGTACCAACACTCACAGTAACACAGTGAAAACATCACAGATTTACTCCACACCAGTTTTAGAAAAATAATGTATCTTTACTAAAAACTTCACAAGACCAAATACTACAGACAAACCAACATATCATTCAAAAGGTTACTTTAAAGATAGTTCAAGAGTTTGCAGAAAGTACTCCAGGATGTAAAAGTCAGTGTCCTGCACAATGCGACACTCAATGCACAAAATGCGACACTCTCGTGCCCAACAGTACCTGTAGTTGCGATAAGGTTCCTAAAAGCTATAACAAGGAAGATGGCAAAGGCGATGCGATGCTCCTGAGATCCTGGGGAGGCTTTGCAGCAGCCCTGCTTCACGCAGCAGAGGTGGATGCGCCGGCTCCGATCTGTAGGGGGAGGATGCGATACCTTTGGCTTTCGTTGCGTAGGTTTCTTGGGGGGAAGCTTCACGCACAGGTTCGATGCGACACTCTTCGATGTGGTGCGATGCGTGGCGCAGTGTTGCCTTCCGGCGCCGCAACTCTCGATGCGCCACGGAACGGGACTCTGCGTCGACGCACGCAACGACTGGAGACTTTTCACGCACCGGCAGTGGTGCGGCCCGCAAACTGGTTCTGCGACGACCCTCACAGCGTCAGGAATCTTCTCGCACCGGGACGATGCTCGACGCACTCGGCGATGCGGGGACCCTGCGTGTTGCGATGGTGCCGCGATGAAATTTTCCTCGCACTCTCGTCTTGCGACACGCAATCGGATGATGCTTTGGGTACCAGTCACTCTTGTTCACGCTTCTGCTTCCCAGCTCCCAAACACAGCAAAACGACCTCCTGAGGCCCCAAGACTGGGCAAGCACTCCAAGGCAGGTCAGAACTCTCTCAGCAGAGTTCAAGGGGAGCTGGTGGTGAAGTCCTTTTGTTCCTGGGACTTCTTAACAGGGAGCCAGCTCTTCTCAGGCCCTTGGAGATCAGAATCAAAAGAAGGGGACACAGCAAAGTCCTTCCCCTCTCCTTGGCAGCAAAGCAAAACAGCAAGCAGGCAGTCTTCTCCTCTTCAGTCCTTTTCAGCTTTCTCCTTGGCAGAGGTTTCTTCTTAGTTCCAAAGTGATCTAAAGTTTAGGTGTCTGGGGTCCTCTTCTTATACCCCTCCAAGTCTTTGTCTCTCTCTGTTCCAGTGGGGGGATTCCCCTGCTCAAACCGGTTCCTGGGTGTGCTCTGCTCTGGAGTACCTGGTTCCTTTCAGAGTGAGGGGCAGGGTCATTAGACGCTCAGCAGGAGGTGGAGCCTTCTTTGGGCCAGCAGAGGCAGAGTCCTCAGCCTGGCCAGCAGGGGGTGGAGCCAGCATTGTTTTTGTCAGGGGCAGCCCTATTCAAACCCAGGGACTACTCCTCCCACCCATCTAAAGCAGATCTCCCTATTCACCCTGCTGCTGACTCATCCAGACTCCTGGAGCCACCTAGCCCATCACATGACACCAGTCAGCCAACCAGCACACAGGCACACAGGAAGGTTAAACAGGAGAATAGCTACTTTCTAAAAAGTGCTATTCTCACACAGTGAATTTAAAAACCATCTTGCTAAAAAGATGTATAATTAAATTCTGAACACAGAGATACCAAACTTGGATTTTCCATCTTGCCCTTATGGGAAGATAGGCATGTAAACAGCCTTCCCCATTCTATCCTATGGGCAAGATAGCCTCTCAGCAGTGAAAAACGAAAATGGCTGTAATTTACTACCAGGGCATGTTACACACCTCAGTACATGCCCTACCTTTCAGATACACTGCACCCAGCCCAGGGGGGTACCTAGGGCCACCATAGGGATGCCTGACATGTACAGAAAGGGAAGGATAAGGCCTGGTCAGTGGGTGCACTGGCCAGGTCGACATGGCAGTCCTGGACTGCACATAGGCACTGCAAGCCGGCCTAAGACATCATTTAAGCGCTACTCCTGTGGGTGGCACAATCAGTGCTGCAGCCCACTAGTAGCATTTGAATCACCAGCCCTGGCACACTCAGTGCACTTTACTAGGGGCTAACAGGTGAAACAAATATACCAATCATGGATAACCAATCAATATAACAATTTATACAGAGAGCATATGCACTTTAGCACTGATCAGCAGTGGTAAAAGTGCCCAGAGTCCTATTGCCAACAACCACGGGTCAGAAAAAAATAAAGGAGGAAGAAGCAAAAATCTTGGGGATAACCCTGCAAAAATGGCCGTTTCCAACAGTGATACAGCAAATTATTTTTTTTAAAGTGTTTTTTTTGGTCTGTATTTTATCCTTGTTTGTATACACTAATAATTGAAGCAAAAATGCCACTCTTTTTGGATTTACAGAAACGTTTATGTTCTTTGGGGTAGCAGTGACATTTATATGTTCTTAAGCAAAAGTGCTGTACTTTTTTGAGAATTCCAAGTTCCTCACATTCAAAAGCATTTTTATGCACAAGTGTAGCAAGCGTACATTTGTAAATGTTTAAATGTAATAGGTAAATAGAATATATTTTCGCAGGGAGAAACCCTTTCCCCTGTAAGCTAAACATCTCCCTGAGCCCCACACTTTTTAACCTATACGTCACCCCGCTTGCCAGACTAATAAAAAAAACAGTGGGTTCGCCCTTGTATCGTAAGCTGGCGAAACACAAATAATCGTCTCTGTAGGTGGATCTCTGTGAAAGTTAGTCCAACCTTCACCACATTCCAGGTTCTGGAATCTGTGGCTTACAAAGAAGGTGCAGAACACCTCAATCTCCTAACACCACTGCAAGTAGCTTGCAAGACTGCATGAGTCACATCGGGAACTGGATGTCAGACAATTGCCTGAAACTAAACTCTTCTAAAACAGAGGTCCTACTTTTAGGCAATAATCCCCACTTTTGGACCAACAGCTGGTGGCTGGCTTAGCTCGGACCACTACCCACACCTGTCTCCAAAGCAAAAAGTCTGGGAGTTATCATGGATAATAAACTATCCTTTAAGGCTCAAATTAACTCCACTATCTCCAGCTGCCATCTTATATTAAAAATCCTGCAGAAGGTCTTACCCTCAATTCTATTGGAACTCAGGAAAACAGTTATATCAGTCTTGATATCGTCAAGACTAGACTCCTGTAACGCCCTACTCACCAGCCCAACAAAAAGAAGCATCCAAAAATTGCAGATCATACAAAATACCGCAGCCAAGGTCCGCCGTGGAATCCCTAAATCTGAGTCTGCAACAGCCATTCTTCCCCGGTTACATTGGCTGAAGGTAGCAAAGCCAATTCAATTTAAATACCTTTGCATTGCATTTAAAGCACTTAACCAAATGGGTCCTATCCAACTAGCAAGCTATCTACGACCACATGTGCCAGCCAGACTGTTAAGGTCAGCAGAACATAGGAATTTGATTGTTCATAGGATAAAAAAGATCAAGTGGGGTGGAAAGAGTTTTGCAACCACCACTGCAAAGCTCTGGAACTTCCTGCCAATCTCTCTGAAGAGTGAGACAAACTTGTTAAAATTCAGGAAGAAATTAAAAACATGGCTTTTTAGAGTTTAACTCTCTTATTCTGTCACCCAGCTGTTTGCATGTATTTCAGGTAGTGCTTAGACACCACAGGGTACTGTTACACTTTACAAATCATTTATTCATCCATTCATTCACACAGAGTTCAGGGGTTTTAGTTCCCCATTCTGACCATAGATGATAAATTCTGCTTGTTGTTCACAACAGTGAAGCTCAAACCATATTAATGGCAGGACTATGTCTGGCAAGAGGTCGTCCATACCCAAGAACCTGAGAGTTTGCGATTGTTTCACCTATTAGGGAGCCACCATGTCAGTGGAGTGCCAGCAAGAAAACCCTTGGAGCAGATTTACGAAAATATAAATTTACACAATACTATATGATACAACATTAAATGCTATAAATAAGACATTAAACATTACACATAGCGTATGATCAAATACATTTGGAAATATAAATTCACATTTGTAGATAAGAACTTAGGGGCCGATTACAAGTCATCGGGGTGGCCGCCCTGCATCCGCCATATTCTGAGGAGGCTTTTTGGATCCTCACCGCTGCACCGGCTGCGCCGGCTGCGCCAGGGAACCACTGTTCCCTGGCAGTGGCGCAGTGCACACACCTATACAATATGTAAGGCTGGACTGCTGCAGTCCACCGAGCATATTATGACTTTCCCCTCTGCCAGCCTTTTCATGGCATGCTCACCGCCATGAAAAAGCTGGTGGTGGGGAAGCAGAGGGCCCATGCTGCCATGAGGATGCATCCAGGGGGGCGCAATATTTGCCCCCCTGTTTGAAGGCATCTCAAGTTCCACCATGGCATAGACTTCACAGTTCATGTCATGTTGGAACCTCTTTTGTGTTCCCATTGTGGTGCCTGTTTTCAGGGCACCGCCATGGGGAAGGCAAAAGAAAGGACCAAAAAAGCCAGTCAGACACAAGTTGTATTCGTAATCTGGTGGGCGATCCCTGCACAGCTTAGGTTGTGCTGAGCTGCTGCAGAGCCGTCACAACGCTGCTATAGTCATACTTGGACCCTAAGATCTTTTCACAGGTACGTTCTACATGTGCAAATATCTCTCATTATGGGCCCATTTGTTCTCCATCGCCAATAAAGATGGCTGGAATGTATATTTATGGGCTTAAAGCCACATTTGAAGTATATTTATGGCTTTTTGGGACTTATCAGGGAATTCCAGAGGGACTCTTTGGAAGCTGTGTCAGTATCACGTTCCCAGTATTAGACTTTGAAATTATTTAAGGAAACCATGCAGCTGTAAAAAAAAACCCTTTCTTTAAATACAGTCACAAACATGGTGTGCTGATCTTTGCAGGCCACGATCCCTGTGATTGTTTCTCATCAGTCTGAGTCTTACGTTGTGACCTATCTACAGAATATTAATTATGTAGTTCAGATTGTGGCACACTGTGATTCAGAATTTCATGAACCAACCGTTTACTACTATAAGGTCGGTTCACAAAATTCTATACTGGTGGTAAAAATAGTTTGATTTACATGGCTAATTAAAGTTTTGTTTTTATTTAACTTAAACTTCATGGCTATGTGGTCCAAATATATTTCTTCATGCAATAGCAAGTCTGCACTTCTTAAGAGCTTTCTGCTAAAAATGTAATAATTCATTGCATTACCAAATTTAATTGAAGATTGTATAAAGTCAATGTTGTTGACAGTATCACTAATTAGAGGTTTTGAACATTAGGTAATCAAAGAGTCACAGGTTGATGCACAGTATATTCTCTTGTTTATACAACTGCCTTTTCAGAGGCAGGCCACCGCGGTCTACAAATGTGGCTGCTGATCATCATCAGCTTTGACCTGATGCTGAATGGCAAACATTGAAGGGTTTCTGTCTCTCTACCCATGTGTGGGAAAGCCAGTTAGGTTCTTGTCAATCTTGAACCTGGAGACTTAAAGAGAATTATAACATTCCTAGTACATAACCGAGAATGCACCAGAAGAAAACCCAAAATCCTACTCATAAAGCCCTTCACCTTCCCCACACCTCAATTTCATGGTGTTCACAAACGACGAACTTAGTTTTATCACAGTACAATGGAAGTAGTGCCCACTCCCTATTTTAGTGAACAATATTCGATTGATTTATTTGAGAAATCTTTCAAAATTGGTTATTACTACATTATTCACAAAGTTGCATGATACGACGCTACATAGGAATAGCACATTAACATTCTTTAATTGATATAAAGTAAATTGTAAGTAACATTTAATACTGTATATATACATATACCTACAAACCATAAAAACATAAAAATATATGGGTGTGTATGTTTATATGTACACAAATAAATTAGTGATATAATTTAATGACAAACAATTGAATGACCCCAACCAGGGTATCCTATCTATCTATCTATCTATCTATCTATCTATCTATCTATCTATCTATCTATCTATCTATCTATCTATCTATCTATCTATCTATCTATCTATCTATCTATCTATCTATCTATCTATCTATCTATCTATCTATCTATCTATCTATCTATCTATCTATCTATCTATCTATCTATCTATCTATCTATCTATCTATCTATCTATCTATCTATCTCTCTCTCTATCTATCTATCTATCTATCTATCTATCTATCTATCTATCTATCTATCTATCTATCTATCTACTGCCATGACGCGTTTTTGACCTTGATCACATACCCTTTTTCCATTCAAGTGTAGATATATATATATATATATTCACTTAGGTTTCACACGTTATAGTTAGCTGGACATTTCACTCGTGAAAAACCATTGAAATTCCCCCGTTATAGTTAGTGCAGGCAACTATAACTCAAGCGACCGCAATCCTCTGCTGATGACGTCAGATATTACATCACTGTATTTAGACACTTATTTACCCATGTCTTCTTCCATTAATCTTTAGCTATACATATATTACAAATATTTATTTTTCAGAAAGACACATATGTCATCAGTGATGTAATATCTGACGTCATCAGCAGAGGATTGCGGTCGCGTGAGTTATAGTTGCCTGCACTAACTATAACGGGGGAATTTCAATGGTTTTTCACGAGTGAAATGTCCAGCTAACTATAACATGTGTGAAACCTATGGTTTTTTAAGTGAATTTGCAAGGTTTTTTAAATGCTAATTCCTAACTATAACGTGTGTGAAACCTATGGTTTTTTCAGTGAATTTGTACGGTTTTTTAAATGCTAAGTTATGTTTTTTTTTAAGGTTTTTCACCGTGCGCGTACCGTACGCGCACGGTGCGCTTCGCGCCCACGTTACGCAGTTCGCGGAATTTTTCCGTTTCTACCATACGCGCACGCTACGCATACTCCGCGATTTTTCGGAAAAAAATTAAAGGAAATTTTGGCCCTTGGGGGTCCTTCTGGGACCCCCTGACAAAGGCTAGGGGGTCAGGAACTGGTCACCATGCCCCCTTTTCACGTTCTCCACCTTTGTTTTTCACCCCCTCAGACTGCGAGAGACAAAATGGCGGCCGACACTTCCTGGTTTCGACCGATTCGAATGTTTACTAAGATCTAACAACCAATCAGAATCTCGCTCGCGCACGGCAGCGTGCGCGTACGGGAAGTTTTACCGTACGCGCACGGTGCGCGCTTATAGATATATATATTGATTTAAATGCTATTTTCTCAGGAAATACTGAACAGATTTACACCAGACCTGCAAAAGGCACATCCCTGACCTGAGGACTACCTCTCTGCCAAATGTCAAGTAATTCTGTTCAGCCGTTCGGGCTGTAAGTTGGACTAAAGGTCCTATGGAAAAATGCATGGGGAAAACGCGTTTTGGGACCCCCCCTTTTTCTCAGCCCCCGCTTGACGAATCCCCCCGAGACTTTCAGGGAAGGAGCGGAGCGGAGCGCCCCACCTATTTTGAAAATTTCGCAAGGATTCGTCAATCGGCGCCAAAGTTATTCCAAATAGAATGTTGCGGATTTCCTATGGAAACACGGTCCTAAATATAACTATCTACTGGCGACCGCCAGTAGATAATATATATATATATATATATATATATATATATATATATATATATATATATATATATATATATAGTCTGCATTTTCCAAGAAACATATATTTCCCCTTGCTTCCTTTTGACTTCTGACTTTATTTAAGCACTTGGTTAGTATGTATGTATAAACACCCTGAGATCACTTATAAAAAATCAAAATCACTGAAAGACCTAGTTGTAAAAAGTGAGTATCAGGAGGTAAAGAGACAAGCTCCTACCTGGCTGCACCAGAAAGCGGGCTTCAGGAAATGCCCGAAGTGCAAAGCGTGCCAACATGGCGTAAATTGTACTACTCTAAAAACATTCTTTAACAAAACGATTACAATCAGGAGTTTTTTGACCTGCAAGTCTAGTTTTGTTGTTTATTTATTACGATGCCCTTGCCCTAAAATATATATAGGGAGTACAACTCTCCCTGTATTTAAACGTATTTTACAACATAGAAGGGCGATCGTAAATCGAGACAGACATACCCCATAGCACGTCATTTTGAGACCCACCACCAAAGTAATCCGTTGTTTCTCCAATATTCCTGTATAGCTGAAGTCCCGAGGAGAAAGAGGGGAGGAGATAGGGAGAAGGAATTGAGAAAATTGGAAACATACTTTATTTTAGAATTCAATTGCAAAGAGCCACAAGGGTTGAATGTGGATGAGGATCTCTATACGTGTCTGTCGTGAGAAACCTGATGAAGAAAAATGAGTAACAGAGAACTGCACACATGATTAACCATTAAGGATATGGTTTTTCCTTTTTTTTGCCCCTTTGGTGTTTTTAATGGTAAAAATTGGTCAACATAGTAGTGACTATGACACAAAATAACTGCTCTACAGGAATATGGTTGTTTATTTTTTCGCCGGTCCCAATGTTTGCAAATATATGTGGATATGTAATATTGTTTTATCTAGGTGTATTGGATGGAAAGGAACAAATATGCACTTTGTCCGAACAACTGTGCAGGTTTACAAAAGCACTTGCACTTTAAATTTTAATCATCAGGTTAAATGATATTGATTAATCAGTTCTTGGATAGAAGGTAGATAAGGAAATTATGGTGATTTCGCCTAATAACAGATATCTAATAACAAGTTACATACAGTAATTATTTGTTTTTAATACAACTTGGACCATGGGCGTAATTTGCACAGCAAGCACTAGCACTTTGAATGACAATGTTTTTAAGGCACTTGCCGGATAAAACTTCCTGTTTGCACTTGCACTTTATATTTCTTTCTATTCATTCCCTGTATAAATACTTGGAGGAATAATATTCTCTAATATAAATTCCTGGGAAATAGTAAATAGGAAGAAAGAGGTAACGAATTAGCTGTGCAATATATGTTAATATAAGTATATATACATGCTAAGAAATGGCTGCCAGAGTGTACTGAGCAAATAGTGGGATGTAATGTGTCAAGTCCCTTGTTGATGTTACATATGAAATGTCGGGTATTTTATTGTCAAAAAAAATGGGCACAAACATCGTGAACAAGGCAGCGTGAGTCTGCTGAAACGCGTAGATGTTTCCTCGTCTGTAAGGAATAAAAAGACCGAGTGCCAAAAACTTTGACTTGGAGTGCTGGATGTCTATTTCGAGAAAGAATGGAGTATTCCTATAATTGAATATATATATATATATATATATATATATATATATATATATATTACCTACTGGCGGTCGCCAGTAGATAGTTATAGTTAGGACCTATTTTCCATTGCAACATTATATTTGGAATAACTTTGGTGCTGATTGACGAATCTTCACAACATTTTCCGAACTTTTGGCCAGCTCCGGTCCGCTCCTATCCTGAAAATTTCAGGGTGATTCGTCACGCGGGAGCCGAGAAAAAAGGGGGATCCCAAAACATGTTTTCCCCACGCATTTTCCCATGGGACCTGTTGACGCAGCTACAGCCCGAACTGCTGAACGGTATTACACCAAATTTGGCAAAGAGGTAGTCCTCAGCAGTTCAGACGCATGCCTTTTGCCTAAATGGTGTAAATCCGTTGAGCAGTTCCTGAGAAAATTAGAGTTAAAAAGTTAGATATATCTGGGTGGAGCCTAACCACACATCTCATCATGAGATCTAATTGGCTGTCAGTACTTCATCCAAGAAGTGTTGCCAGCCATCTTGGGACCAATATACATGATAGCACCTCATTAAAAAGCATTGCAGTTAATAGAAGGTTTTAGGACTTTAGTTACATTATAAATCATTTGTTGAAGGTACAATACTCATTTTAGGAATTGTGATGTGTTCTAAGGTGATTTTACCAGGTGAAAAAGCCTTCTGCTGTGACATCATGAATCATGTTTGAGAGAAAACTATTTTCTCATGCTTTTCCCACAGAGGTTTGGAAGGTGATCTATAAGCTAAACTGAGAGCATATTTTCTGTAAATTCACATTATCTTTCTCAGTCATGTGAGAATGAAGTTTGACATTCCCAGTAAAACATGTACATCCAACAAGGGCAGAGACTGTCAGTTGATTCCTTTGTGTTCTACTGCAGCTTCCCAGAGTGTTCTAAAGAACAACTAGAGCGCTAACAGTCGTACTTATGACAAACATATTGCACACCTGAAGCCATCTTAATTGGAATAAAGTGGTAACTCTTAAAACATTTAATTTAAAAAGGAACAAAATGAGGGGGGTCATTTTGCCATAGAAAGTAGGATTAGTGCTGCAGAAAGAAAAATTAGGGCACATTTTGAGTGACTTCTCAAATCCTCTTCTATTTCATTAAACAATTCTGACATGCAGACTGAAACATGCACTTTCAATACCAGCAGCAGACTTCCCTGGTGAGCAGTAGCTTTACTACAGTGATCTAATAAGCAACTAGAGTGCTCACATTCTGAATTTATGGTAAATATGTGACACATCTGAATGCCTTCTTGATGGAACCAAAGTAAAAAACTGAAAGTATTTCCTACTGAGGAGACTGCAGTAAATGAGGAAATTAGGAAACTTCATAACAAATAAATCTCCCAAGATGGCCACCAGAGACAAAAGAGCCCAAATGTAGCCCACATATCACCCAGATGTAGCCCAAGTATAGCCCAATGACAGAATGTCCCAGAGTGTTCTTAAGAACAACTAGAGCGTTTACTGTCTTACTTATGACAAAAGTATGGCACACCTGAAGCCATCTTGATTGGAATAAACTGGTAACACTTAAAACATTTAATTTAAAAAGGAACAAAATGAGGGGGGTCATTTTGCCATAGAAAGTAGGATTAGTGCTGCAGAAAGAAAAATTAGGGCACATTTTGAGTGACTTCTCAAATCCTCTTCTATTTCATTAAACAATTCTGACATGCAGACTGAAACATGCACTTTCAATACCAGCAGCAGACTTCCCTGGTGAGCAGTAGCTTTACTACAGTGATCTAATAAGCAACTAGAGTGCTCACATTCTGAATTTATGGTAAATATGTGACACATCTGAATGCCTTCTTGATGGAACCAAAGTAAAAAACTGAAAGTATTTCCTACTGAGGAGACTGCAGTAAATGAGGAAATTAGGAAACTTCATAACAAATAAATCTCCCAAGATGGCCACCAGAGACAAAAGAGCCCAAATGTAGCCCACATATCACCCAGATGTAGCCCAAGTATAGCCCAATGACAGAATGTCCCAGAGTGTTCTTAAGAACAACTAGAGCGTTTACTGTCTTACTTATGACAAAAGTATGGCACACCTGAAGCCATCTTGATTGGAATAAACTGGTAACACTTAAAACATTTAATTTAAAAAGGAACACAATGAGGGGGTTCACTTTGCCATAGAAATTATGATTAGTGCTGAAGAAAGAAAAATTAGGGCACATTTTGAGTGACTTCTCAAATCCTCTTCTATTTCATTAAAATATTCTGACATGCAGACTGAAACATTTACTTTCAATACCAGCAGCAGAATTCCGTGGTGAGCAGTAGCTTTACTACAGTGATCTAATGAGCAACTAGAGTGCTAACATTCAGAATTAATGGCAAATGTGTGACATATCTGAATACCTTCTTGATGGAATCAAAAGTAAAAAACTGAAAGCATTTCCTACTGAGGAGACTGCAGTAAATGAGGAATTTAGGAAACTTCATAACAAATAAATCTCCCAAGATGGCCACCAGAGACAAAAGAGCACAAATGCAGCACGAATATCACCCAGATGTAGCCCACATGTAGCCCAATGACAGAAGTGTGCAAAACACTAATTTTTTGTGCATTTGCAGTTTTATATAGTGCAGACTTGTCAGGTATTGGAGTGCTTTACATGAGCATTGGTTACATCACACAAGATCAAATTCATTTTGGTTGTAGACATGGGGAGATTAAGTGATTTGACCAGAATCACAGGATGTTGAGCTGAAGCAGAAACTTCAACCTGGTTCCCCAGTTGCAAAGTCTGCAGCTCTGGAAGTAACACCACATCCTCTCCCCTAAGAGCAACATTTAATCAAGTGGTCAACTGGATAAAAAAACATAAAGATTACAAATAATTTAAAAGTTCTTTGTCGCTATTTGAAAACTCAGAAAATATGTCCACATTTTAGTTTTTTAGAGCACTAACCATAATTTTGATGTAAATAAGACCCTCTCATATATATAATTTCTAAAGGAAATGCTCTAGATATTACAGTTTTGATTACATCAAGATGACGTCAGGCGTTCCACACTTTTATAAGAATATAGAATGTTAGCAATCTAGTTGTTCATTGGGATACTGTTGAGAGGCAGAGGCCAGGGGCACTGACTCTGAAAATTGAAGGCAGGTAGGAGAGTGCAGAGGCAACAATTTGACCACACTGGGCAGGCAGGAAGGGCAGTGACAGCACAACAGTCTATGGAGGGCAGTGGAAAGGGGGGCAGGGGCAACAAACCAAAAATACAGGACTGGCAAGAGAGGCTGTGGCAATATAATAGACCATTGTGGGCAGAAGGAAGAGGCAGTGGTAGTACAACCATACATGCCAACAGACCCGTTTCAGCCAGGAAACGTCCAATGTTTTTAAGCTCAAATGGGCTTTATTTGATCTGTCTCCTGTCCACAATCTCCTCTTTTTCAATGTAATTCAAACGGGAAAATTAATACCCCAGTTTTTTTTCAAAATTTCCCTCTTACCAAGTTCAAAATGTTCGCAAGTATGGTACATTGGATCATGGTAGGCAGAAGGAATTGGGGTAGGGACATGGACTCGGATAACAGGACAGGAGGGACGTGGAGAGGTGCACCAAACTGACCCTACAGGGCAGGCATCAGGGTTTGCAGCAGCACAAAACACTACACAGGGCATGCGGGACGGGAGTGCAGCACAACAATCCATAGAAAGCAATAGGGAGGGGACAGGACCATGCACATGGACAACCGAGAACAGAGGGGAAAGAGGCAATGGTAGCTAGCGGACCATAATGGACAGACAGGAGAGAAAGCTGCAGCATAACATACCATAAAGGGCAGGAGGGACGGATCAGCGGCATTACAATGGAACAGACAAGCCAGGAGGGAGGGAATAGGGGTCTGCACTTGGAAACAGAGGCCTGGGGGCAAGGTGGCAGGGCAGGAGCAGCAAGATGACCATGGAGGTCAGGCAGGATGGGCACTAGAAACAAGACACCCCATGGAGAGCAACAGAGAGACTATGGTGGCATACACACAGACCATGGAGGGAAGGTGGGAGGGGGTCAGGGGCAGCTAGCTGACCACACAGGGAAGGTGGGAGGGGCCATGGCAGCACAGAAGACCATGCATGGCAAGCGGCAGGGTTAGTGGCAGCACAATGGCTATGAGGGGCAAGAAGGAGGGTGCAGGGGCATGCACAAACGACCATGGAGGATAGAAGGGAGGGTCAGGACCTGGGCACCGACAAGAGAGTTCAGGGGAAGGGGCCTCACAACAGACCGCGCGGGGCAGGCAGGAGGAGCAGTTGCAGCACAACAGATCAGGGAGGGCAGAAGGCTGTGGCAGTAAAATGGACCATGGAGGACAGGAGGAAGGGGATAAGGGCATGGCATGTGGACAGGCAGGGTGGAGGTGGCAGGGACAGGTTAGAGTCATCTGACAATGCTAGGCAGGTGGGAGGGGAGTGGCAGCTCAACAGAACACTCAGAGTAGATAGGAGTGGCAGGTCCATGGAACATAGTGGGCAAAAAGGATGGAGCAGGGGCATGCGCAAAGACATCGGAGGGCAGGGGGAAGGAGAATAGGGGCAGCAAGCTAAGCACGGAGGCTAAGCAGGAGGTCAAAGATGGGCCATAGAATTGGGCAATGGAGGGCAGGAGGAGTGGACTAGTACATCATGCTAAATGGAGGGCAGTGGCAGCACATCAGACCATGCATGGCAGGAGGGAAGAGGCTAGTCCATGGATTCAGACAACAGAGGATAGGGAGGAGGTGGATGGGGCAGCAAGCTAACTGTTCAGAGAAGGTGGGTATTAGGAACTTTATTGTTTTTAAAATGTGTGTCTGTGCGAACTACTTAAAATATGAAGTATGCAGCATAATCTCACTTTTATTCAGGAAGAAGAGGACGTTTGTGACTGTGACTCCGGGCTCACTTGGCAGAAACACCCCCTGACCCTCCACCCCCATCGCAAAATGTAATGCCCGTGAAAAGGGTAGGTGGACGCAGTGTTATATAGAACATAGTCCTGAGAGCACGATTGAAAATGAAAAGTAGATGTAGTATATGGTATAAACTATGCACCAAAAAGTGTGATATAAGATGAACCGGGGCGTGAAATATAATATGCAATACATTGTGCGCAATGACAGATTCATTGGAGAGCGCGAGATAGCACAGGCACTAGCGCGTGCTATGCGATATGCGCCTTGGAGTGTAATATGCACAGGGCAGTGTTGTGTAACATAACTAGTCTCTAAAGTTGTCATATAAAATATGTGCTGGGGAGTGTAACGTTGCATATGCACTGTGACAAAGATATGGATCCTAGATTGTAATATGTATGGCATAGCGCTGTGCGTTATAACATACACATCGAGGAAGGCACGTTAGATGGGGCAATATAACCTGTGCGAAGGCAAGTGTGGCATGACATATTCACGGGGTGGTGTTACAGTGCACATGGCTAGAGAGTGTCATAGCATACGCACTAGCTGGTGGAATACAACACAGAGGTGTGAGGCAATGGGCGGGCACTGGTGGGTGTAACACAGCATTGGGCTCAGCCAGGAGCACGCTGTGACTCTCAAGTGAGGTTTGTCTCCTTTCCAGAGAGAGTGTTCCCATCTTTTCTCTGTTGTCCATGTGCATGGTCCTGTCCCCTCCCTATTGCTTTCTATGGATTGTTGTGCTGCACTCCCGTCCCGCATGCGCTGTGTGGTGTGTTGTGCTGCTGCAAACCCTGATGCCTGCCCTGTAGGGTCAGTTTGGTGCACCTCTCCATGTCCCTCCTGTCCTCTGTTATCCGAGTCCATGTCCCTACACCAATTCCTACTGCCTACCATGATTCAATGTACCATACTTGCGAACATTTTGAACTTGGTAAGAGGGAGATTTTGAAAAACAGCCCACACCTAATATATAACTTAAAAAGTATAATTATTACACAATTTACATAATTATTAATCAATTAAATAATTCAAAATAAATGAATAATTACTTGTGAATTAATTATTACTTCATTAACTTCCCACCCTAAAATGGAACAAACACAACAGCCCGCATCTAATATATAACTTACAAAATAAACAACATATAACTACACAATTTACATATTTATTAATCAATGAAATAATTAATAATACTTTTTTAATTAATTGTTTGTTTTAATTGTTTATTTAATTAACTTCCCACCCTATACACCTACAGACCCAGCAGCCTGCACCTAATGTATAACTTAAACAAATATAATTATTACAACATTTACATATGTATTAATCAATTAATTAAGGAATAATAAAGTATTAATGAATTGTTAATTAGAATTAATTAACTTCCTACCCTATACCACTACAAATACAGCAGTTTACACCTAATGTATTCTGTAAAAAATATAATTATGACACAATTTATATAGCTATTAATGAGTTCACTAATTCATAATAAAATAATTAATTAATTAATAAGTCATTATTATTAATTAAATTCCCACCCGACACCCCTAAAAACCTAGCACCGACTTGCAATTAAATTAAAAATGTAGAAATCACCTAAAATTACAAACTATATTTCAAAATATTATTAACATTTATGCAAAACAATAATAACATATAGAATGAATATATGAAGTAACACACATAAAGATAATTAAAATGATATTTTTTACAACTATACTCTTGAAAACTATATTAACAGCAACAATATGACTGAAAACATTATTAGTTACCAGAAAAATCGATAGTCTTGACAACGACATTCCTGCATCACAATATATTTGCCTCACGATATTTATTTCTGCAACTCAATATTTCTAATCTGATATTTTTTCCAAAGACCGCTTCCCATATGAATATAAAGTCCTATATGTCCCATGTCCACTATTCTTCAAAGCCGAACAAAAAATCATCCTGGTAATTCAACTGTGAAACTGTATTCGTCCCTTTCGTTTAGTAATCATCTGACTCAACCTCTTTTAGCAATAAAATTGGCTACCTTGGGCCCTTTCTAGGAGTAACGTGGACAGGGCATCAGCAAGACTTAAAGCAAGTGGACTCTTGATCCAGAGCCTGCACAAGGACTGATAAGGTCTGGCCTCCCACTCTCCTTCCAAGTGACAACTTCTAGTCACACACTCATAGCCTCACTGAGCATTCTAATATGACATCTCTATTATCTGTTTGTCAGGCTGATGATTCACTTACACAATGCATCTTGACTTGTACAACTACTTGCAGAGCTTAATTTGCAGAAGTGAAAGTGCCTGTACCCAATGTTTGTCCCAAGAGCTCATTGATGCGTTCCCTAAAGTCTGAATATCAAGGCTGTTTAGCCTTCATTTCAACACATCCACTACCATACACTTCCTGCCACTTTAACTCACTATTGCAGTTTCGTTTTCATCCCTTGTTTCTCCCTTTGTCACTATTTTTCTGCCTTTGTTTTCATCCTTGTTTGCCCTTTTCTCTACCTCGCTCTAATTCTAGGTCAATTTCTGATGATGAACAATAAGTCAAGACCTTCAAAAATGAGTGTGGGTGGACGCCACCTGCAACCAGTGGCTCAGATTAAGCTCTGGATACATGCATTCCTAAACACACTGAAGTAAAGTGCTATCCCATGAACACAAAAACCTGGAAACTGCTTAAATTCCAAAGTTCGGAAACATGCAAATGTAAATTCTCAGCAGAAACCATTTGGAAACGCTTTCTTGTTACCGCAACCCTGACTTAAAATACTACTTCAGCTTTCTTTTCAGGAGGTAGATTCATGTTTGGATTAAAAGGAGTGCTGCAGTGGGGTTCTGGCCCTTTCTGCCCCACTGAGGACCAGATTGAGAGCAATTGATGTATGCTAAACACAACAGGTGAACAATACATTCCAAAATCCACACCCATATTATGGGTCAGTTCTCAATATTTTTGCATATTTAAGTCAAATGTACATGCTCAATAAATCACATTTGTAACCACAAACCTGTGACTCGAGGATAATAGGCTTGTTACTTTCATGAAGTGGTAAATATTGATACAACTTTGAACATCATATCTATTTACCAGTGTAAATTTACTGCCAATTCGTAAATCAGCTCCATGGGCACAAGTACCTGGCTATGGAATAAAAGCCGCAGGTGCAGGAGGCACTTTAATTTCATTGTTTTATGTCTCTTGTTTCTATTACTGCACTACCTGTTAAACAATCGTATTTCAATAACATAATAGAGCATTTGAATGCTTGAGATTAGTAATGCTTTGTTTTTCAATTGATTGATTGTGTACTTGGACCTGGATTTAAACATGTGGAGCTGAGGAGGAATCATCCACTATATGAAAGACATTGCAGCCTGATTGGATAAATTGGATAAATAGTCATACATCACGGTGTCTCTTAGTGATAGAGTCGCTGTGATTTGTTCAGTGTTAACACAAAGGTTTGGCCAGAACATGTACATTTCCCTAAAGCCAGTTAATTTTGCACTGATTATGGTAACTTAGCACCACTGCTGGACAATTTGGAAGCAGCAATTGCATCCATGACAAGTACAATGAAATTTGTATCAACTAACCACTGCCAAAATCACATTTTTTTGGGGCCGATTACGATGCGGCCCGTAAAGGCTCCGACCGATGGTCGGAATCTTTAGGGCCGCTCATTTTTTTTCCGATCACCTAATCATGATTAGGGCTCCCGGTTTGATGGTATTTCTTTTTTCTTTCCATTTTCATCTGTATTTATCCATATTTATTTTTTCCTAATTTTATCTGTATTTATTCATATTTATTTAGGGTTTGGTGGAAAAAGTAAGCTGAAATTAGTATATTTCCACATTTATTTATCCAATAATTATGCACTTATGCTTGAATTTCTGCCAGGTTTCAGCGTGAACACCCGCAGAAGGTAAATCAGTGCATTTATATGAAAATATGCTAATTTCAGTATCAACCTTGTGCATATCTACTGCTGTTAAAGCCTCTTTTCTAAAATCCCTTTTTTTTTTTAATCCCTTATCTACAATCCACACATCTATTGACCTGGCAGTCATGGTAGACAGTATTTAGAATTACTTAAAAAGCAACCCAATTTCCGTTTTTATCCACATTTAAAAATAAATACAGACAAGAAAATAAATGTTTTCTGTCTGTATTTATCTGTAAAAATCAGTAAAAATGGAAAATAGGGAGCCGTAATTAGGCAGTCGGAAAGTAAAATGGCCGGTTAATCGACTGGCTTCCGATGGGCTCCAGGAATCTGTCGGCCAGTTGGAAGCCGGCCAGTAATCTCAAGAGCGAGCTTTTATGCCCTTGAGATTACAATCCACAATTTCCAGCATGGCTCCATCCCGGCCTGTCCAAAATGGAAACCATGTCGAAAACTGTATTTGGGGGCCCGCAGCAGTTCCCCCTTGTGTGTGTGGCCTCTGGCTAGGGGCCGAGGGGGCACCTACGGTGCTGCTCTGTTGATCTCTGATCCTTGAGGTGTCTGCAACGGGTTGCAGGGATGAACCACACCTCGCATTTCCCTATGGGAGCATGCATTAGGCCAGTTTACAGCCGTAATTCATACTTCCGTAGTGAAAATGAAGGAATGTGACTGAACAGTGTTCGGTCGCATCCTAATTTGGCAGGTGGGACCGCCGATCAGGAGTCAGTTGGTCCCAGGACAGAGTGTGTGTCGGACTGAAGGAATTCTGCCCGACATCGAAATCAGCCTCTTTGTGGCAGATGGCAGAAGCAAATATTTATTCAAGACAGCAGCAAAGTTATTGCTTGGCACTGGTGTAAAGTTGCCCAACATTGCCCCAAAATTGTAAAGCAGTGCTAGAAGTGGTGCAATGTTTGTGTTTGAATTCATCGAAAATCCAGAGAAAAAAATCCTTTGTGCTCTGTAGTTTCATTATGTGAGTGAAGGATGTTCAGCTGTTCTAAAAAATAATCTAAATGTCTGAAATAAATGTTGGGATAGCATTATCTGCCCCATTGTATTAGGTGGCCTTGAGGGAGACAAGAACATATTGGAATTTCATTATTACATTGGATCAAACTCAACCAGTATTAACAGACAACATTGCTACTACAGAGCAATGGCAAAAGTACATTAAGGTACTGTATTTCATTTTAGAAGGGGGTCAATATCCCACGTGTAGTATCGCCTATAGAGCTGTCTGCATGGGCAACCAGAGAAAGGGTCGTCAAGGCCATTAAAAAGCATAGGTCTGGCAGTGCCCCATAGCTCAATGATCTGCCTGTATCACTTTTCAAACAAGACATCTCTTTTGGGGGAAGGTGCTTAAGATTGCTATTTAATGAGTGCTATAATTCATCAGTAATAACAGACTTAAGGTTGGGTTCAATCTTACACCCTATACAGAAACAGGGTTGTCAATCAGATCCAAAACTACAGAAAAAAAGCTGTGTTCAAATGCTCCACTCTTACGTGGCAATCTGAAAGAACGGACAAATGGAAAACCTTTCATTCCCAAGTACCAGTCAAGCTTCTGTGAAGATAAATATGCTGAAAGTCCAGGTCTTCCACCAACAAACATGGAAAGTACTCTGAAACTTCCAGACTGGACATAGGGGGACAGCTACATTATCCTTAGTAGATTGGGGAACTCAAAACTGTCAGACAAGCATTAGTTAGGGTCCATTGCAAACTTTGAGCCCGATCACGATGCGGTAAGGAATGGCTCATTACCTCAGTCGGAGCCATCCTTACTGTATCGTAATCTCCTGTGTGTGATAATTTCTGACTGACCCATTTTGATGCAGTCTGTCGGAAATTATTACAAACATTAGTTCCAAATGGCTGACGACGGGCTCAGAGAGCCCATCCGCCATTCGAAAGGCCTGCAGTAATCCCTCAACTGGCTCTTTCCGGCCGAGGGATTACAATGGCAGTTTCCCACTGCCTTTCTGTGCCTGCTTTTCCGACACGGAAAGGCATTGGGAAACTGTCTTGGGGGGCCTAGGGGACACCTACGGTGCCCCCCTGTTGATCCCTGCACCCAGTGGCAGGCACCTAGAGGTTCCTCCCATAGCAAAGTATAGGATCAGTTGCATCCTAATAGCTGGGCTGGAACTGACAACAGGAGGTCGTTCGGTTCCATTTCCAGAGCAATGTCGGACGGACGGCAGTCCATCCAACATCCCAATCGGGCCCTTATCAGTGAAATCATGCACAAAGGGACACAGACTGAGAGATATTAATCAGTGAGTACCGACAACACTGTCTGCCAGAGAATCCAAGGTGAAGGAGCACAAAAAATCAGATCAGTGCATTGAGAAAATAAAAAGCTTAGACTACAAGACATATAAAGCTAAGATACACAATGACCATGATAAAAGTAGATCACCCAAACCAAGAGAGAATTAACATGGTTTTCAGAGATTTCTATGAACTGCTTTACATGGGAGGAATCCTATGAACCTGGTTGTAGCTGGGTTTCTGCAACATGTTCTCCTGTCCAAAATCACCCAACACGTATTATATGCCCTGGGTAAGAAGGTTGTGGCACCTGAGCTTATGAAAGCGATAAAAGAAATGACAGCTGGAAAGTCTGATGGACTCCAGCAAGAATTTTATGTCTTGCACAAAGACTTTTTGCCCCTAGCCAGGGCAACACTGTTGAACAGGGCACAAAAACAAAGAACGCTCTTGGCACCTTTGTGTGAGGTGATGATAGTGGCTCTGCCAAAACTGAGAGATCCAAAGACTTGGCATCTCACAGCCCGCTCTCTGTATTAAATGTAGACTATAAGGTATTTAGCAGAGTGCTGGCAAACAGATTATTCCCTTCCACGATGTAGCTAATCCACCTGGATAATGCAGATTCATCTCGGGATGAAACACAGGTATGAATGCAGGTTATTGAGATCTTCGGAGAGGTGGAACACCTCTCCACTAAAGCAACGGTTATAGTTGTAGATATTGTAAAAATCCTTGATACATTGAACTGCCGATACCTAGATGCAGTGATGTGAGAAATACGTCTAGGGACACTCCTCTATACTAATTCATTCGCTAGGATGAAGTTGGGTAAATGGATCTCAGAGGCATTCAGAGTGGGAAGGGGGACAATGCAGGGTTGCCCCTTCTCCTTTGTTATTTGCAATAGCGATGGAACCATTCGCCAGGCTGAGGTGGCAGGGAACTACTTAGCTCATTATATGCGAATACCTTAATATCATATGTAGAAGACTTGCAAGCCCAATAATTACAAAAATATACATATTTGGTAATTAGTCTGACCTTAAAGTTCACCGGAACAAATGTAGTATATTTCCATTATAGCCAGGATTAACTCTGGAGGTTCTCCTACGAAATTTACATCTAATTATATGGGAAGCCACAACATTTTGCTACTCTGGAATTCAGATTTACTGAACCAAAATGGATCTAATAGATAATAATATAGGGTAAGTCATGGCCACATTGACATCTGGAATAACCTCTTAGACTCCATTACCCTCTCAGTGGCTGGAAGCATGGCTATTTCCAAAATGGTAGTTCTCCCAAGACTGATACTATTTTGGAACTTGGGCCATCAAAATTCCTAGAGGCATTTACGTGAGGCTGATAAGATGTTGCTAGACCTAATATAAATAGCCTTAACAAAACTTTAACTTCCCACAGCAGAAGTGGGCCTTTCTGCCCACGCTATGGATTATACTATGATGGACAATGCTTATCAATAAGACACCGCTACTAGATGACTGTCTTCCTAAGGACCAAAGGGAGGAAGCTAGGTGTCTCCGGGGGAGTAAAAGGGATTGACTATACTTGGGGCAGATGTTTTCAAAGAAGTAATACCTGGACCCATATGCCCTAGGCCTCCCCATTCAGGGTCTTTGTAATTTGCAGAACTTGGTTAGGCACCTGGATAGAAGCAGGAATTCCTTGAGAGGGAAACCTCTTTGAGGAGGATAAACCTCATGAATTTCAAGCTTGGATGAGTTGTGTACTCTTTGCTACAACCACTGTTTGGTGTGCTGAGATCAGTAATCCGCCACACATGGAGCACTGCAAATAGCACTTCACCCCCTCATCCTTCATTACAGCTATTATGCATTATTTATGAGAGATATAAAGCTGTGAAATGGATTTACAGATTGCTGTTACAGTAGTTGAAGTGCACCATATCAGTGCACACAATCAAGTGGGAGGGAGACATGGGACACGAAATTGATGAAAATTTGTGGCGAAGCATCTAATCAAAAACACCTATGGTAGCTGTTAAGTCCAAATTGATACATTTGAAATATTTGCACAGAACTGTGCTCATTAATACATACATTTGACATACTGGGACCACATGCCTTTGATGTGGGTTGCTGGATGTCAACTTCTTCCATTTGACATGGAGCTGTTCATAAATCACAACATACTGGAAGCAGACTACACTATTAGTTAATCAAGTAACAAGGAGGACCAATAACTGCACTTTGGAGGCATGTCTCTTGAATGACTTCCCACACCATAAAGAAAAGAAAGTTATAAGCCAATTCGCTGACCTTCACCATCACAGAACAACAGATTGCTATGAAGTGGAAGACAAGAGCAACCATATCCATAAATAAATTCCACCAAGAGGTTGGGACACAGGTCTGATACGGAAGTGCCCGGTTATATATGGAAGCGAAGCAGAGCCTTTGAAAACCCAAATTTGAGATGAACCTGGAACATCATCCATGCACAATTTGAAGGTATGGCTGTTGATATTGCTGGCCTACATTAGAGGGGATCTCCCTCATTAGAACCAGCCCCACAGAGATTATAACTAGTAGCTAAATATTTGTCTATGGCTGGCATTGGATGACCCTCCACTCAAACATATTTCCCTCCTCCTCATACTAATGAATACCTTATTTAGGTAAAGCTTCACCGGCACTTAACTCCGTCCCCAAATAGTGACCATACTTCTAGAGGTTGTCATCATTTTTTGTTAATGTTATTATGTTTGACAAGTTTTTATGAGAAAGCTAAGCTTATGTATTATTGTTTCAGGACCTATTGCAGTGATGTTATGTTATCTTATATGGGTTTTATAAAGCGCTCGATAACCGCGGAGATTCCTTGCTGCTAGGAAACTTAAGACCGCATGTGGCTGGAGATAATTTAATCATAGGTTTGTCGGAGGAGCCAAGTATTCTTCAGTAGTTTATGGAAATACATGTCATTCGCGGTGGATCTATTCTATGGAGGTAGAGAGTTCCAAGTTTGAGGGGCCAGCACGGCAAATCTAGACCTACATAATCTCTTCCATTTGAATGAAGGAATTCTAAGGAATTTCTTGTGCCTGGACCTCATGTTGCATTTGGATACATATTGTATGACTCAAGAGGATAGGAAAGCAGGGCATTTACCATTTAGGGATTTAAAAATTGAGGAACTTAAAAATCGAACGGTAACAAGTGCAGTTTTTCAATAAAGGGGTTATGTGACACCATCAAGGCTGTTGACAAATAATTCTTGCAATCTGAATTTGAACCAGCTGCAATATTTGATTAAGTCCTTTAGGGAGGCCAAAGTAGCGGGAATTGGCATAATCTAATCTAAGAAGCCAACACAATCTGAATTAGGGCATCAAGAGTAAAGAATCTGCAATTTTTCTTAATTCTTCGTAGTTGAGTGTAGCAGGCAGAGGTGACTGCTCCCAGATGGGGGTTCAGAGATAAATTCTTATCAATTATAATTACAAGGTTCTTGACAGAATTCTTGGGTTTAGGGGGATCACCCATCGATATCAGCCAGAAGGAGGAATCTCACATGTCCTGCTTATTGTGAGTAATAACAATCTTGGTTGTATCCGAGTTAATTTTTAAATAGTTGCCATTTATCCAATCTCTTATAAACAACATAGTGTTCTGAAAGAATTCCATGGATTCAGGGGAGTGACTAATAGAGAATAAGAGCTGCAGATCAGCAGCATAGTTATAAACTCTGAATTGCCTCTCTTTCAATGAGTGCACCAAGGGACGGATGTACAAATTAAAAAGATGAGGAGAAGATCCCTGAGGGACTCCACAGGTTAGCTGAACCCTGGGGGATTCAAAAGGAGATAACCAGACAGACTGTGACCTATCCTTTAAAAAATATTTAACCCAGGCCAAACAGACCAACGCCAAATATTGGAGGCCTTCAGCTCTGACACCACCGACCAAATTCTCATGGTCGACCTTGTCAAAGGTCGCTGACCGATCTAGCAGGACTAACGCTTGTGTAGTACCTCTATGCGCAAGTCATCAATGACTGAGAGGATGACTGTTTCCATTGAATGGGCATGACGGAAATATGCCTGCTGGAGATCAGGAAATGTAGACTCCTCTAAAAGGAACAGAGGTGTCTGGCCATGTGTGCCTCAAACCTTTTGTCAAAAAAGGTATTAATGAGATTGGCCAGTAACTTTTCAAGGTGCGGGGATTCTCACCCATTTTCTTTTGAAGAGGGACCACTATAGCCTCTTTGAAAGTGTTAGGAACAGTGCCATGGCTGAGGCAGTGATTGAGTAAAAAGATAGCTATTTCAGGGCAGAGTGAATAAACCATTTTGAGGATTTTGGGTGGGCAGATATCATCAGGAGAACCCAACTTAACTTTAGGGAGTAAATGCAGTAGGTCATCTCTGCAGATTGTGGGTAAGGCAGATCATTTGACAGAGTTGCTATCTTAAGTCATTGTCACATTAACAATGGGACTGAAGGGGATACGGTCCTTTAGTATCTTGATCTTCTCTGTAAAGAAAGTGTTGGGCGTATTACATAAGCTTTGTGACGGTTGAATGGGAAGGGTCACCCTATCAGGGTTAGACAACTTAGACACTAAATTGAAGATTTCCTTAGACCTAGTTGAGGAAGACATGATGTTAGTAGAGAAGAATGTTATCTTGGCTTGCTTAATTATTCTCATAGTCTTTTAGAAGTGACATAAAAAGTGCCTTATTCTCTATTGAGTAATTACTTTTCATTTCAGCGGGCGAAGAGTGATGATTACTGGTAACCCTGAGTGGGACAATAGTAGGGATACGTTTTTCTCATGCATTAAATGGCAAAATATCCAACCAAGATAAGTTAATCTTGATAATACTACGAAATACACATCACAGACATTTTATTTACTCCCCATGTATGTGTTTGTTGTGTATCAGATCCAAAAGACATGATAGTTATGATGTTTTTGTACTATGGTGTGATATAACGCATATTCAATTGAACACTCAAATTATGTTAAAAAACAGTACTTTTTAAGTTGATTGACTCCTGTATTACCTCTGATCAAGACACTTTTGTATGCATGCTTAATAGATGTTCAAACAGCATTTGATAATATTAATAGAAATCTACCATTGAGCAAACTGCATCGCTGGGAGATTCCTGATACATTACTTGGCGGCTGTAAAGTGATTACATCAGGAGACGTGAGTCAGGGTCAATTTAGGACGATGTAAGTTTATTTCAGGTCAATAAAAGCAACTGGAGGCCTAGTACGGGAATACATGTTAGCACCCATATTATTCAACTTACGTCTAGGTGAGAAGACTGTACCTCATCTGCAGTACAATGACAAAACTGTCCTGCTAGAGAAGACAGGTGTTTGTCGTCATTGCCTGTTTACATCCCTAGAAGCCTACTGTCCAACATAATCAGCGCACAAGACATCGACATCCTCTCCTACCCTGACTACTTGCATCTCATGAGCTCCCTCAGAGACAAGACTCCTACCACATGAATGAACTTCCCTGCCTTCAGAAAGATGGGCATTTTCTTACATCACTCTTAAAGTGTGGAACAACCTCCCACTGCACATCAGAGCTTCCTCCTCTCTTCTTAAATTCCACAAGAAGATGAAGACCTGGTTTTTCAATTAACCAACCTAACATAGGCAGGGCTAGGCACACACACCTGCTCAGCGCCTGGATACCCTCACAGGGGATAGTGTGTTTTACAAATACACATACCATTTTTATATTCATTCTTTGTCAGCAAACATCTCTCAAACAAATATAGTTATATTCATTAAAAAACGCAATCAATAATGAAAATCTAAATATGTCACCATTGTTAACGCCTCAACATATGAACGTATGAATACGTTGAAGTTGGCTGCATTAGAGAAGTGGCTATAAACATCTTTTCATTTTGAATTTTAAAATCATTCTTGTTTGCCCGGCTATTGACATATTTGACTATCCCTTCCCTGAATCCACTGCTGGAAGGTATATGGGCAAAATGTTTACCTGAGCTAACTAATGAGAATGAAGTTTCTAAGTGTTGGCTTTCCCACTGGCTGAAGACTGCACAAGGCAAGTTATACATACGTTTGTTCTGTCTTTCTACTTCGGTTCCTTAAGTGTAGATCAGGCTAAATTGCGACTTGTTAAATCAAGTTCAGGCTGCTAAAACAGCCTTATTTAGGTACTGGCGTAGAAACACATTTTACAGACATGGTTCATTAAAAGTGATTTATGGGAAGAGCTGTGTGCCCCGAATTGAAAACCATATGAGCTGGAGGTGATCTCTGACAAAGGCACTCAAAAATTTGCGTGTGTAGTGGTTTGTCGCATAATCATTTTAAGAGGATTTTAAAAAGGGAGGTGAAACGTCGATCAGCTATTCTAGATCTTTCACTATTCAGTAATTGCAAAATGTCCAGCTGGGTGGGGAATTCAAATGTTAAACCACAATCATGGCCAGCTTTGCCAACGATTGAGCTTTGGCTTCAGTGGCGGCTCGTCTACTAAGGGAGAGGAGCATCCCCCGCTTCTTTTCAGCAGTGAAAATAAAGGAAAAATAAAAAGATAATAACTAGCTGTTAATATTATTTTGTTATTTCCTGCTGCTGCAGCTTTGCATGGTGGGGCTGTCCTGCTCACAGAGCTGAGGAAGGAGTAGTGGGCACTGTATGTGCGGATGAAAGTTTGGCTTTCTTGGGCCAGCCAAACAGTCATGCATAATTGGCATGTTCTTCACACAGGCTGCATTGCAGCCTGTGAGAAGAACATGCCCGGGTTCCAAGTCCAAGTCCCTGTTAGAGCACCGACCCACAGTGCTCAAACCAATCGCAATACTGCATTGAAGCGCTGGGATTGGCTTACAGGAGCCTGGGTGCTTCCTGTTCGGGCCAGAGCAGAGGGATGATGGGGGAGGGACGCTGCAAGGAGGTAAGTTTAATTTTCTTTTTCTTTTTCTTTTTCCAAACCCGCTTCCCGCCACCCATGATCCGTGCCAGCACTGTTTGGCTTGTTTGACTTTAGTGAGGCCAGACTAACCTAGAAGCAAGTGACAGTCAGACTTCATGCATATTGTGTAATATTAAATCAATTAGGATTACTCAGTTTCTCTGCATTTGCCCAGCCCTGAAAAATGATTGTACACGTTGTTTTTAAACCAGCATTGTTACGATTGTGGTGTGGAGAGGCTATTGGTAGTTTTTTTTATCTGCAATCATGGTCGTCTTCTAACCGGATTCGAGAAATTCACGTTGGGCACGAAAGATAAAAGTTCAGGCTGTAGTAACAAATATGGACAAGAGCCAGTTACATGCAACACTGCAGTAGCACGTTAGCAACATTGTGTTAAAAAATCTATGAGGCACTTCTTACCCACAATAGTTAATTGTTTTGTA
Organism: Triturus cristatus; assembly: GCF_964204655.1. Lineage (NCBI taxonomy): Eukaryota > Metazoa > Chordata > Amphibia > Caudata > Salamandridae > Triturus > Triturus cristatus. Next base: position 685,354,489 of record NC_140586.1, on the reverse strand, counting down.
TTCTGCACTCTTTTCAGTATATTCTGACACTGTTGGAATCTTTAAAACGTTTTTAACTCGTACCCTTCTCTTGGTTTTTTTTCTCGATATTATAATGATTTTACTTAACTGCGCAAAAAAATTGAAACTTGAGTAGACCATGCAATTAGCTTCTTTTTATCAATCTGGTGCTTTAATAGCATAAATCTGAAACGTGGTATTTCATGTTTAAATTGTTGTTTTCTAGGAACTAAAACACACCACAGCTTGGTTGGTGATAGGCATGTATCGCGGCAGCCCCCGCACGAACAGAAAATGCCTGTTTCCGGCTGTATCCCATTGATATACACACCTGCGAAGCACGTTCTGCCAGCATGGTGCTCAGTCTATACACACCTGCCTCTCGGGACTCCTTGGAAACCACCTGTCCCTGCTGCGAGGTTCCAGGAATGCCAGCTCAATGCTGCATTGCTTGTTAGCATTATAGATGTGAACAAGAAAGGATCTGAGCGCTAACACCGTGTTAGAACCTGGTGATTTATTGGCGGCCATTTTGGATGCTTGCATTAATTCTTACTGTCTGTGTCATACAATCAGAGCCCAGTCACAGTGTCTGTAGGTGCAAGAGAAATATTGTTCTGATCCTTATATTGCGTACAGTCGTATCCTTAGAACCCACAAAGCAATCAATTGGAAGATATATGGGCATTCAGACATAGTACACTTTAAGGCTCGTCGGGTGAATGAATCCACAATAGAGCTTTAAGCACAAACTGATGTCGAACATTCTAGAATGCCTATTGTTGGTAATTGTTAGATATGCAGGATGGGTAAAGAGAACTGTTCCTTTTTTCTCAGCATTGAATGACCCCTTGAACGGTCGTTTTAGCATGTGTGTGATTTATAGTAACTAAAGCAAGGAAGGAGTGTAGCCACAAAGGACCATAGAGCATGGCATTCATTTGCGCAGAGGTCTACTGCACGCCAATTATGACTCTTTAATTATGTTTTACCACCTAGGTAGAAGAACGCAGTTTTCTTTATTCCAGTATTTTTCCATAGGACCTTTAGACAGGGCTACAGCCCGAACGGCTGAACAGAATTACTAGAAATTTGGCAGAGAGGTAGTCCTCAGGTCAAGGAAGTGCCTTTTGTAGGTTTGGTGTAAATCTGTTCAGTACATTCTGAGAAAATAGCCTTTAAATCAATATATATATCTGAGCCAGCTTACGGTGCGCTTACGGTACGCTTACCGTACGCGTACGGTGGCGTGCGCGAGCGCGATTCTGATTGGCTCTTAGATCTAAGTAAACATTAGAATCGGCCGAAACCAGGAAGCGGCGGCCGCCATTTTCTCTCTCGCACTGAGAGTGATTTTTAAAATATAAAGCCCAAAAACATGTAAAGGGGCTGTTTAGACAGCTCCCACACACATAGCCATGTTGAGGGAGTCCCCAAAGATCCCCCAAGGCCAAAAACTGATTTTTTATTTTTTCGGTAATTTCGCCGATTACGCTTACCGTACGCGTACGGTAAAAAATTAAAAAAAAAAAAAAATTATCCACACTCTCTCCACCCCGTGTGCAATTGGTGCCCGAAGGGCACCAATTGTGCATGGCTTATTACACCTGAGATAAACTAAAATATTAAAAAAAATAATAATAAAAAGCAATTTTCATTGGGTAAATGCAAATACAATACAAATTAATTCATCAGCATCTATCCAGGTATCTCCTGTAGCTTTGTTAGTATTAGGTCTGACACAGACACGAATTACAGGACTCTACAACTCTTCGACTCAAGAAATAATGGAATAGTGTATTAGGATTCATGGAAAGATCTTTGAAGAGATAACAGGCAAAGGCAATCTTATTCAAATGAGATGCATTATTAATAAATGGTCACAATGCCTTGGGAGGAAGAAAAAGGTAAGAGCACCGCAAGTAGTATAATGGAATCAAAGAAAGGAAGGCATTGAATGGAAACAGCGGTGAGTAGTCAGGCAGCGTCAATAGATTTATTTTGCAGGTAAAGGGAGTCGTATTAGATTTTCTTTTCTGAAGTGCTTCTGTTAGCATTCTATCTTCCATATCTGAATCCCATCGAGACTGAATATTCATTAAATGTTTAACAAAGAGGCAGAAGACACTGCAGTTTATTCGCAGCCTGTATCTAAAGGGATTTATGTTAATGTTTCCTTTTGTTTCTTGCCATGTTTTTGATCCATTTTAGGAATGGAAATTTACAATTGTGTGTTTTCAATCAATGCCTGAGAGCCTACGAGTGTCCTGAAAGGCCTACATTTACTTTCTGTTCCAGACAGATGATTATAACCAGATATAAATAGAAGACGCTCATTTACACTGGTATGAGTCCTCTTAAGCCTTCGAGTGGCTCTGCGAAAGAAATGTCCTATTCATTCTATTGTGCACGAAAACCACAGTATAGATAGACCTTTTTCAGTATTATCTCATGGCATCCGAGTACGGACGGATGCCAATTTAGCAAAGTTAGTTTGATGTATATTTGCCACAAGCACACCATCAATTTCTTTGTAAAGAGTATGTGCTTCTAAGTCAAAAGTGATTAGCCATGTTTTGTTGCCACTGTGGTCATGTAATAAGTATGGGGAGAGGTGTGGCGCAGCATCAAGAAAAGAGCGGCTGACTCTGGAGCGCGGGGTTCACAGTTCGATCTGCGGGACCGGTGACAGCTCAGCTCAGGATCAAGTGACTCCGGGTAATAGCTCACTTAATCTCATTGATAGACCCCAGAATATGCTACATTTAAAAAAAATGTAACTGTACAGGTACATAGCAGTGTCACTGTGCATAGGCATGTCAAAATTAATGTGCAACCAGAAACTCACACCTTCTGACAGTGCACATCACAAAGTCCTTGAACCTTGAAGGTTTATTCTTGAGTGTTTAAGGGCGACGCACAGATTCACTACAAATACAAGACTCACCTAGTGTGTGTTCAGCCGCAACAAACTTATTGCAGACATATCCAGACATTGAATTCGGCCACAAACAATTTATTCAACGCCATAACATTCTCCAACACCACCACGTGGTTCCTGACTTCCTTGACTCTAATAGGAGCAGAAAAGCATGAAAGACTCTTTTGTACAGGGCCAGGTTTTTTAATTCTTACCCAGTCACCCACCTTGATAGAAAGTGGCGGGTACTTTTTCTCTACAGAATTGTACAGCCTCCCTGATGCCAAAAATAGTCTCCATTTTTCAAAAGTTAACATACTTTCTACCCATCCATTCCCTGTTTAACTTTGAACCAGCTACTCTTTATCTTGACAAAGTGAAGGGCGATATTCCAGTACTAATATGCGGACTCGTCCTCACCAGTGGCAACTCATTAAGGTAAGTTCAACACAGTTTATTCCTTACAACCGCTGGTTCCCAATGTCAGGCAAGAAATGCCGTACAGCGAACCCTGTCATCAGGTTCCACCCAGTGGCGTAACACAGGCCCCCGCTCCCCCGCAGTGCGGGCGGCCACCGAGCTTCAGGGGGCCCCCTCAGCACAGTAGTCGGGCCTGATAGCTCTGGATTCAATCTGGGGTGGAGCCCCTCCAAGTACCTTGCGCGGGGGGGCCTCAACTTTCGTTACGCCAGTGGTTCCACCCAGAACATTCCAGTTCCCCACATTCTAATCTTCCCAGCATAACCCAGCAAGCACCAATACATAACTCATCTGCAATTTAGAATGCCACAATAATAAGGTGAATGCTCATTTAAGATAAGCTCAGTTCTGCACCTATGCATGGCTCACCAGCTATTATGAACACCACAGTGATAAAGTTAATGTTCTAACTCAGAACAAGAGCAATACATGACTCCAGCTATTATGAACACCTCAGTAATACAGTTAATGTTCTAACTCAGAACAAGAGCAATACATGACTCCAACTATTTTGAATACCGCAGTAATAAAGTGAATGCTCTTAATCTCCTGGGCTTTTAGGAGCCGTCACTCTTTTAAGCTGAGCTAAGCTTAGCACAACATCAATACATAACTCATTAGCTATTTTAAATACCACATTAAATGATCAAATGTTCTTTTAAGTTAAGCTCAGCACAGCATCAGGTCATAACTGATCGGCTATTTTGAAGAACACAGTAATAACGTGATTTCTCTTTTAATATAAGCTCAGCACCACACCAATATCTGACTCATCAGCTATAAAAAAAAATTGGATTGTCTGATATTCAAAAGAAATCCTGTTATTAGCGTAATCGAAAATGGGGGGCTATGGGCCATATTATCAAGCATGGCGTTAAAATTATAGCTGCTTTAGCGGCAGAAAACTGCCGCTAAAGCGGCGATAATGGGCTTGATAATATGCCGCAGAGAATTCCAATAGAAGCCGATGTTAACACCAGAACATGGGCTTCTATTGGAATTCTCTGTGGCATATTATCAAGCCCATTATTGCCGCTTTACCTGCAGTTTTCTGCCGCTAAAGCGGCGATAATTTTAATGCCGTTTCTTGATAATATGCCCCTTTCTGTTTTTCGTCAGTCACCGCCCAATCAAACAGTCGATAGCAAAAGGTGGAAGTAGTGTACTCTCTGTCAATTATACGTGTATCCCACTTCATGTAGCTAGGGAATGGTTTCTGAAATATATATATTCCCGTAAAGGTTGTGTCACTCGTGTATTAATTGTTTGTCTGATAGGGAACACTACCGCATGAACACGGCGATTGTGCCGGGAATATAGGGGGTTATCACAGACCCTCGTCTTTCTACACGAGTGACACAACCTTTACGGAAATCTATCTATTTCAGAACAGATAGTCCCCCATTTTCGATTACGCTAATAGCGGGATTTCTTTCGTATATATCGGGCAATCCAACATTATTTGGAGCAGCTACTTCAGACGTATAAGCCTTGAAAATGTACATTCGTAACGAAACACGTGTTGGCTGTTTCCATCATTTACAACAGGGGGGCTGTATGAACAGGACCTCCGTGGGACAATTGGCGAAAATAACACTTCTGTAAAAACGATATATGTCTTTGTTTTTGGATTGCACCTTTAATATTGGGTTTTCATAATTGGAATAAATCATTGTCAGCTGCTATTAAATAGAACTATGCAAAAATGTATCTGTTGGATTGTTTTCCTGTGAGCAGCCAACAGTTGATAAATTGTAAACTGTTTACACTATTCAAAATAGTGACATGTAAATTTCGAGTGTGCCGAGGTACAGCTGTCTCGTTAATAACTTCAAATGGATTTATCCAATCCTGTGGGGAAACTAAAACCTCGATTTTATGGTCTGTCCTATCTTTGACGAATGGGGAGTTTAATATATTCCAGAACAGTGTACTATCTCTGGTTTCTGCAGCCCGCTCTAAATTAAGCCATGCCTGTTCGTGTAGTGTTTTACTTCTCTTGTTTTTTGTTTGTTTATGATTCAGTCTGAGTAACTTTTTTTACTCTTTATCCCTTGGTGTGTGCTTTAGGGCCTTTTTAGGTCTCGCCTGAGACAGCGCTTTAGCGCTGCTCTGGCGAGACTTATAGTAAGCACTTTTGGAAGTGCAAACGAGTGCTTTCAGGCCGCCAACTACTGTGCATGTGAGCCGGGCGCGCGCACCATTTGATGTAATTGGTTTCAGATGCTACATTTGTCCATCTCAACTGTGTTTTTTTAAAATTGTATCTGTCTCCCCCTCCATGTGTATTATTTTTTTAATTTGACTCTCCCCACCCCGAGATCGCTTTTATCTTTTAATACTTAAATAATGCAGCCCATGCCGAGGCTCGAACCCTGTTCTCCAGCTCCTCTGTGAACATCATCAGTGACGAGCCCAGTGAAGAGGCCTCCGCCTCCCACTACGAAATCCAACCGCTGTGACAGGCATCACTTGCAAGTAAGTGTTTCACTTTCTGTTTAATATTTGGACAGTTCCTTCGATGCCCCTTGTTTAACATTATATCTGTTTAACTGCAGGGCACGCCATTTTCATTTTGTGTGCCGGCTGTTTGGCCGATGCTACAGGGAGGGGGCAGGGCACAGGGGCCAATCTCTTCAGAGCAACAGAGCTGCACCTAGTCAGAACGTGTGGCAATTGATGTTTGACTTCCTGTAGGCATGCTTTCCTCGGCTGCCACTGTAGTAACACACATTTACAATGCAGTAGGTCTCGTGTTTGCCAGACTTTGAGCTATTGGCATTTTAAATGACAATTAATAAAAGCCACTGTCATTTACAATGCCAATAGGTCAAACTCTCGGAAATGCAAAACCTATTGCATTGCAAATGCTTGTGTTGTATTAGTTGTTCAGGGTGTTGTAAACCTGTGTACTTTTAATACTTGCTCATTGGGCGTAATCAAGTTTCAGGCTTCTTGAGATGTACATACTTTGCCATGCTCGACTGGATGATGAAATGCCATTTAAATAGGGATCTTCTGAGCATTAAAAACATTTGATTTAATAACGTTCTTTAGGCTCCAATGTGAATAGCATTTATATAGCATGGAAAGTCCCGGAAACACAATGGAAAGTTACTATGAGCCCAAAAAAGTCTACAAAATCCGATCTCAAGGTGTGGGAAATAGAGGTGCCAAAAGTAAAACAAAAGGTGTCACTGTACAGACCTACTTCTGTTCTTGTTGTAATAGCAGGTCCGCCAGGCACACAGAGCGTAAACAGGGCAGGCACTTGTATCAAGTGCCTGGGAAAGCATCACATGGGGGTAAAAGTGGAAATTCGGCCTCCGGGCTTCGAGGCCAATGAAAACGGGCGCCCTGGGAAGGAGTCTGCTGACATTCGGACGCCTCAGTCGTTATATAGTATGCATATGGAAGCTGCAGAGCTTGGTCAGCTTTGATCCAGTGCTTAATTTGAGTAGGTGGTTTCTTTTGTTCAGCGCCAGCACTTAATTGTCAGCACAGGCTGTAATGATAGTCCACCACATGGCAGAGTCAGTCAAACGTCAGGAAAAAAATAAAAGATGCGCTCCTTTTATTCCACAAAACATTGTAAGGCCTTCAAGACAGGCATACTATATAGAATGTAAAGGGGTCTTCATCTGTATAGTCGAGGAGATTACAGGACATTCTCCTAATGCAAAACAGATGTTTGTGCCTGGCGCGAATCTGCATCATGGTGAGGGATAAGCTCACAAGAGCTATGTGAATGTGTATGGCGTCATCATTAAACACAAGATAATATTTTTGAATTATTTAACAGAACTAAAATGATTCACGTTATTATCTTTTGGTTGACAATGATCCAACTTCGATGACAGGATATATGTTAATCTTACGAGACTTTTGTTTAGTTATCCTTAACTATTTATTTATTTTCCTTCTACCCCTTACTTCAGCAGTGACCTACAGTTTGTTTTACAAGCTTAGTATCCTGCTGTGTGCTGATTTGCATCTCACAGATGCTGCAGAACAAAAGATTACGATCTTTACTACAAGGCTTATTGGAACTGAATTAGCTTGTCCTGGTTTTCTTTCACAAGTGGCGAAACGTGCTAATGTTTCACACTATAGCAGACTTGCAGTCTCCTTTTTTTCATAAACAAATGCCAGTACATTACAATATATGAATACACTTACGAAACCAACGTGTAAGCAAATATATTTTAAAAGAAAGTTTAAAGCGTATTACAAAGAAAACCATTATTGATTTTTAACGGTGCAACTTTTATTTGTGTGTAGCTTTAAGCACGTAGCTACAGTTGCTTTTTAAGTGGGTAATTTGTAAGAAAAAACAATTGCCTGTGTATTCATCATTTAGCAACTTTACACAATAAATGCAGCTTTACACACAAGTGGTCAAGATGCACTGTCATGGCGCTTCCCTTCTTTTGTTTACACTTTTGGGCATATTCCTGGGCACAAAAACAAAATGCCCACCGGATGCGTTCTTGTCTTGCATCACCTGTGCTGTTTTTATCAATTTCGAAGGCAGTCTAGCAGCTAGGGCAACCGCCGTTACAAAATAGGTTTCTATATGAGACTTGTGTACATTATAATAATGTACCCGAAATCGTGAGCATGTAAGACAAAAAATGTTTATAGAATCATTACACTTCCCAGCCTTGGTGCAACACTATCAAACGATATTCAAATTCCTAGTGCTGCTAAATGGGCAGGCGCCTTTCCATCCATCTCCTGCAGCCCATATGGTCTTTGGGGTCCCCAAATCAATTCCGTAGATAAACCATTGATATCACTTAGTGTCTACACAGTGGGCAAGTAGAAGAACAAGCATTTGCAATGCAATAGGTCGCGCAGTTACGCGGGTTTAAGCTGTTGCATTGTAAATCACAATGCCTTTTATTTATGTTTTAATAAGCAAAACAAAAAAAGGCATTGTCATTTACAGTGCCAATAGCTCAAACTCGCGTAATTGCGAGACCTATTGCATTGCAAATGCTTGTTAAATTTACGATTTTCTTGTGAACAGTTCCTCATCCTTGGAGGAAGAGTGAGCTGCAGGATTCTTCACCTCTTGTACTTTCAACATCTGAATCTCATCAAATTCATTCGTAGCTTGCCAGTTAATATGTCAGAATTGCAGTATCAATACTGATGTTATTTTGTTGGACAAGCCTTTTGACATGGCCATTGATCACACTCCGGGTGATGACAGAACCCCTGATTGGATGCATTTCCCTTCATCATCTCAACTGTATAACAGAGGACAGGATGAGATGTTTGATTGGCTAACAACAACCTATAGGGTGTGAGGAATAATCATCACGTTGCTGGTGTGTTGGTCATGGTTCCCATCTGATGTTGTTTTTCTCAACTCGTGTTCAAAGTAGTCCCTGTGATAGCATATTGTACTTCCAATGTGATAACTCCCCTAAGGCTTGGCAGCATTTTATATATTCTGTGCTTACATATGTTCTATATATTGTCTTTGACATACCTCTTGTTTATATGTGGGCCAATAAAATGAATTCTGTTCTGCATCCCAGTTTTGCTAATAATGACCTTACCATCAGCTGAAGATAGACCAGAAGTATACCTTTTTTAGAGATGCTTTTATTGTTTTGTACGATGCCACACTCCATGTCTAAAATGTTCTGAATTGTTTCTTCTCTAGTCAGCTGTAAATGTAATTGAAATAGTCTAATTGAGTTTCTCTCTAGAAAAAAGGTGGACAAACATGGAGTTTCCTGGGAACACGACAAGCATAATGTTGTCCTCTTATAATTCTTATGAAGATGAATGAGGGTTATGCTATGGAACAGTAATACTCAAATTACGTCCCTGACCTTCAAATGAGGCCCACTTGTTGACACAACATAAGCATCAACTCAGCACTAACAAAAAAAAGATGTTATTTGAACAGGAAATTTATTTCAAGGTTAATGGAAGTTAAAGTCCTGCACCACTTAACTTTAGGAACACTTTCATTTTCAAAAACATCTTGCAGCAAAAGTGTAAAAATAAATATACCAAAAGCAATGTCATATTGACTCAAGTCTGGATCACCAGGTTTGGAACTGGCACATTTGAAATTCCATAAAATTGTGCTGTTTCTGCCCACACTAAAGAGGCTGATTGCTATGTTTATTTTGATGTGTCCCTCACTTCAGTCAGGGTGGTTAATCGAAATCTGTTTTTTCCTGAATGCCACAGCATTTTAAGAAGGACAATCAAGTTAGAAATCATTTCTTCCTGAAGCACATTGAAGATACCTGCCCCATTCAGAAAGGAAGGAGTAACAGCACATGGAATGACCAGTTGCAGCGACGGCCTGTGCAGGTAAGAGCGGTGGGGTCGGGTGGGGGTAATTTCGATGGACGATGATGAGGGAAAATTAAAAAGATCATTTTCCCTCGTCATCTGTCAAAATCCCCTCCACCGCCCCACCACTTTAACCTGCGAGGGCCACGGCTGACCAGTTGCTAACCGACGTCTCATTTCATACACCAACCACATTGTTCCGCAGGGCTCACGAGTAATGCATTAGTTTTTGGGTGGGTATTCAGCATTTTTTGGGGGTGTTATTTAGGGGAGTGACGAGAGTTATAGATATTGGGGCAGACACTGGGTAGGCGTGTCATACATCTGCGTATGCATGTGTGCCTTTGTGTGTGGATGTTAGTGTATGCATGTCAGAGCCTCCAAATTGCCCCAAATAAAGAGAGTTGTATTAAATCAGTCCTAAGTTTTTAACGAACAACAATTTGAGTTCTGGGAGTTGTAGTTTCATATTTCCTATTTGGGAAAGTTGCTTACAAATCCCAGTGTGAAGTGTGCAGTTTGACAAAAAAACACACATAATTTCCTGATGTCCCAAATGGGGTTGTGTGTACACACATTGATATATTGAAAATAAAAGTTATAACATATACAAATAAAACATCAGTCGAAGTCAATGTCGGGCCTGGTTCATGCTCATGGTCTTAGCCTCTGTACTCCCCCATGCAGCCTCCTGCTTCAGTTTGTATTGCTCTGAACAGCTACACATGCCCTTACCCTGCTGCATCCAATCAATCTATTATTTATGCATTTCAATCAGCGTTGTTTCCTCTTGCTCAATTTATGCAGCAGTACCTAAACAACGCTGTTCTTTCTTTAATTATAATTTTCCATGCAAATAGGTAAACTGCCAAGAAGGTAGGAATATTAATGCAATTTCTAGATTCCCATTTGTGAAAACAATCCCCGGAGATTTTGAATAACAATAAATGCATACTAATAACCTGCTGGCTGAATAAGGAGATCTCACACTCTATGGGGCAGGCATAAAAATACAAACCTGTAGTTGAGTAGATTTATGTGTGAGAAAAACATTAATCGTGTTGTTCTACAATTTCCATTATTGTACTGTTGCAGATGGAAATGCTGATTGAGTAGCTAATGATATAAAATGAATATAAACATCAACACATACATGACTGCATATATTATGCCTATGCGGCACTGTGTGTTTCTGTCACATCACAGACTAATGAGATGCTATCTCTTTAACAAGCTTCATTGACTAAGATAGCAAAAGAAGTGAAAAAATATATACATTTTTGGTCCCATATGGAGACATGTTTACATCTAATTTCCAAGCATTGCCTTTATTTTACCTTCTAAGCAGCAAATAGGAGATTGCTGAGGAACTAAGCAAGGGACAAAGATATCAAAACTCTGATGTAATCAGTTTTCAAAGGGTGAGTGATGTAACTTCTCTTACAGCTAAATAACATGTGATGGATTAAATGGTTGAGTTAATTTCAGCCACTGACGATTGGTTGCGCAGCATCCCAGTTCATCATTTTCACCCACTGTGAGTAATCAAACTAACTAACTGAGAGTAATTTCACCACTTTCTTGTTTTACCTTAGTGTGGTGTGCATGCCCAGACAGGGAGCCCATATGCACTGAGCACTAGGACTAAAGCGGCCTTCACCTACTCATTACCAGACTGGGGTTGCTTGGGTTCCTGTCCACAAATAACCTATATTGGCAGTTCTGGCAGGACTGTTCCAATGTTACAGCAGGAGAAAGACAGATTTGTATATGGGGATTGCTGTCTGAGGAGGCACATTAGGTGGAAAAACAATGTACCGGAATGTGGTTACCTGAGACAAAGAATAATTCAACTTTTTCAAACATTATCCATCCAACTATGACTGGGGTGCTTGAGTTCCTATTCAGATGATATCTAGCCTGGCAGCTCAGACCCAAGTATTCCTGTTGGGCCAGGACCTGGCTTACTTTCAAATGTGGTGGAAGACTCCGCACCATTTGAGAAATGATACATTTTGCCCAGGTTTTACTAGTAATTTTTTCAATGTCAGCACACACTCTGCAATCTAGTTCCTGGAATGTTAGATTGGAGCTTTTCTGCTACATCTGTTTGTTTGCAATGGGAACACTCTATAGAAAAAAGAACAGGAAGAGGCATCCATTGTAGCGTCCACCCACTTGTGGTTCTTACCTGTTTTGAACCACCTTTCACCATATCCCTCAAAATCAAGCTGTCCAACATAGTGTACCATTCTTCAGTTACAGCTCTGATACCTTTGCCGCTGAACGAGACATCAAGGTAACCTTGCTATCATTGCAAGCACCAATGACATATCAAGTGGTGGGCACTCAGGATCCAACTTATAGTATGCCCTGATGCTGCTGAAAAGCCCCAAGTCAATGCTTATACCTTCTTCGATTGTTTTCACCATTTCCATAAGCTTGCATTGGATCATGCTAACTTATAAGTCCATTTTTACAGGTTTTATCAGATTATTTTGATATTTAGAAAATAATGTTCATTTTTCTGCACAATCTAATATTACATAAATTACTTAATGAATTGTTGATCTATAAACTGCACCATAACTCCTACCTTTAGTAAGTCTTGACCTCAGCCTACACTATTGAAATGTGACACAAATAAGTTATAATGAAATCTTTAGTAAGCCTCTGTGGAGCCATCCTGACAAGGACTAACTAGGAGCAAAGCCACAACATCTATCAAAGAATGCAGCCATTTTATCACCTACAATGCTGCAGACGTGTGTTCACTCTTCTTAAAGATAAACTGTTATTATTAATTTATTATTCTTCTGGTTCTCACCATTGTACCCCACAAGCTTGAAGTTTTGTCTATCCTGAGATTCAGATGGCGGACAATGTTGTGATTTGGGTCAAAGAACTGCTATTTTTGACACTGGTGTTAACATTCTATTACCTGGAGTAAATTAGGTCAAATAATACACAAACAAAGAAATTGACTCCAACAAACTGCAGCAGATTGTTACTGATACTATCCAAAACTACACTATGAAGTGTCCGGTCCTTTATGATTTAGTTGCAGAAATAGATTAGTTTGTCATGAGTCCTTACTAATGATAGGTGAGAGTAAATCTGGAGACCAGGGGGGTTATTTAGTGTGTGGTGGAATGGAATCCATTCCCACAGGGCAGAAGAGGGTTGAACTCCACTGACCTGGTGGGCTACATCTTGCCATATTTAGCAGCTCCTTTGAAGACATGTTAAGTTTTGTGAGCCACCACCATGTGTCATGCACTCCCAAAGCAGGAGTTAGTTTTTCAAAAGCAAAAAAACAAATGGTCTTGTCACCAAAGGAGTTTTCTCCATGAGTGTGTGGTATTTTTATTATTTTTATTTTGGAGACTGCTAGGCCTGTCCAGACAGTCCCATCCGGGACTGTCAGCAGGTGCCCTAAATAGGGCAGATGGTCTGAGATGCTTAGGATTTCCAATCGGGAATTCTTCCCCATGGGGGAATGCACGGGATGTATTCTGGCTCAGGGGAGTATTTATATCATTAGCAGCTCTAAGATATGACCAAGAGCAGGATGTGCTGCAGGACCTAAGGAATTGTTTTTGTTTCAATAATAAGCTGCATATATTTTCTCAATAGAGACAGTTCAGAATTAAAATCACCGAGAGGGAAGCATCTAGTGAATTGAGGTGGGATAAATGATCAGTAAATAAAATATGGTTCATCAACAAGCCTTCAAGGAAGGTAAAATAATATTGTTTGACACTAAGAACGGAAAGCAGGGCATAGAACAGTTGAAACCAAGTTAATAAAATCATAGATTAAGATACAGTTGTTGTTGGATTTGACATATTAGCAAGTTGCAGAATCAGGTTTTGACAAACATTTTTTTGCAAACAGGTTTGCACACATTTGTTAAATATGAAAGGCATTGATCAGGTTGATGAAACCAACCCGGTGAATGTTCTTCATGGGGAAAATGTAGTAATTTTTTTTCTCCATTATATCATTTCTTCCACCTCTCCTATACCATCTTCTTTTTATATGGGGTTCCACCTGCATCCCTTTTATTCGACCCATCCCCCTTATGTAGCTTTTGTCAGTAGCAGTCCGTGGAGGGAGTTCGGTGGGGCAGTGAGGCGGGGCGGGGAAATGTAAACACCGGAATATGGATGAACGGAGGTAAGTACACATTTAAATAAATAAAACGAATTCCTTTGCGCGCGCTGTATCGCAAAATGCGATGCAGTGCGCGCAACGAAATTCGTTTTATTTATTTAAATGTGTACTTACCGCCGTGACATCCTCCCGCTTACGGCAGTCCCTCTAGTGTCGAGAGCAGCACCAGTGGCATAGCTGGGAGAGGCAGTCAGCCCCGGGCGGCACTTTTTCTGGGGGGCGGCGTAGGTGAGCAAGTCGTGTCTGTCAACTACCGCCATCCCCCTGCCCATGAGAACAAGTCGGCCCTTGGCCGCCCTCCACTCTTACCTGCACCGGGCAGCAAAGTTAGGGGCCGCGCCAGCAGGTTATAGGTCCACCTACGCCACTGAGCAGCACACTTACATTCTTTCTTTCTTGAATCATCCACAAAAATTCAGCATGGGTTCTTTATCAAGCAATGTACACATTGTTTTAAATTACACAGGAACTAACAATAAAGTAAAACATCAAATGCCTATGCTAGTGCCCAGCGCTCTGCATGTATCATTTGCACAGAAAATACGTTCTAATACTGAAAAATCAATGTCTGGTTTTGAAAATATTTTGTACACTTTTCCCGTTCTTGGCTGCCATGCTTCTGATGGAGTTAATTCGTGTATAACAAATTTCCACTGCAGTCAGGCACAAAACCCCACATTTACTAAAGTGTTGCATGGCCGCTCAGGCACGACATTGTGACGCAAACGATAGTATTCAGTTGCTTCCCATTTAAAAGGCTATACCAACATATCAACCACCTATCCACGGAAAACATGCAACAGACATCTAGCAAGACTCTTAAAATTGTACTATTTTAATTCATATGAATTGTATAACTTCACATTGTTGGTGATAACATGTATACTTAGCAGAAGTAATGATCACTGTAAATTCACCTCCTTGTCCTTGTTCAGAATATGCACAAACGCCAGACCCTGGAGACTGCTAAAATTATTTCTCAAATGGTAGATGGCAGAAAATAAAAGATGATGCATTTTTTTCATCTTTTAAAGCAATTGATTCAAGGCGATGCCATGCTTTTGAAATATAAATGTGCACAGCAATATTTTCACAGCGAATAAAAGTCTGTTTCACTTTCCAGCTACGCCTACCATATGGTATAATGAAATTCTGGAATTCAGTTTGTAAAATAACTCCGCGCCTTGCACGTATTTAGTGATCTTATTTACAACAATTCTGAAAAAAAAACTTTTTGTTACTGGAGTCATGCTTTTTCAGCTTCAATGCTCTTCGAACTCGAACTATTGGTTAAGTTGCAGCCAGTCCTGCTCGACCCTTGGGTTTGAGCAATGAAAAATTTGATTGTTTTGTAAATAATGTGGTCATTTCTGTGGACTTTCGTCGGTTAAAAGTAACGGACTACTGACCGCATCAAGTGGCTTGTGTGTTTCAGATGACAATGTCTTAACTGGAAGAGTGAAAGTCTGTAAGACCTCAGGATTGCAGCTTATTGTTTGTAAAAACTAATTTATTTATGTGAGTGACGCTTAAGGGTAGATTTACTGAACTGTCGTAAAATGCAGCACAGCAGCTAAAAATGATGTGCTGCGTTGTGTGACTGAGAGGAAACAGGAGAGTGTCTGGGCAAGGCAAGCGCTACCTAGCGTGTGCCGCCATTATGGCGGTTGCGCCAGACCCCGGCAGTGAACCGGAAGCACTTTAAGTGCTTCCGGTTCACACGAACGCCGGACGTTTGGGGGAGACTGGTTTAGACCAGCCACCTGCCTGGTGGTCCCACTGCCCCGCCTTAAAAGTGGGCGGTGGGCGCAGGAACAGTCTCTTGTTCTTCGCGCCCTTACCAGGAACGCACCCGGGCCAGCGGCGGCCCGTAACTTGTTTTCCCCACCCACCATCCCCTAGGGCAGGCAGTTTGAATGTACATTACAGTAATAAGTGTTGTGCTTAATTGTTTGTTGCAGGTATCTGTGATAAGTTCAAAGTGAATTGTGATGTGTTTGGCAATTTGGTAATAAAGTGTGTGTTGTATGATGATTGTCTGTTCCAGGTAATTTTAGTGGAATACGTTGGTTAATATGTATGAAGTATCAGTTTAGTATCGTAGTAATATGTCAGGTCTATGTGGCAAGTAATTTTTTCGTATTTTAGTAGTGTGTCCCTGGTCAGCAGTAAGGTCATGGTTGGTAAGCATAGTCTTCGGCCCTTAGCGGCCAGCACCATGTAATTCCAGGGGCAGTGACAGCTGGTCAGTAGGCTGTCGGGCGCGGGGGCCAGGGGAGTCACTCTTTCCAGTAGGCCAGTGGCCACCTGCGCATGCGCATCACGGTGCAAGTATGCAGAATTGCAGCCCCCGTTATTGAGTTTAAGGCTTAGGGCCTAGGGGGGGCCCGGGGGAAAAGTATCCGTCCGATAAGCTGTACTCCCTACGCAAGCTTACTCTGGTGGAGTAGTATTTATAGTTCTACCAGGATCTGGGGGCTGCCAGTGCCCCCGTTGTGGAGTTTAAGGCTTAGGGCGTGGGGGGGCCCGGTGGAAAGTATCCGTCCGATAAGCTGTACCCCTACGCAAGCCGACACCGGTAGACTAGCATTTGTAGTGCCCCAGGATCTGATCTGGGGCTCCCAGTCATTGACCTTGCCGTAGGCTCTAGAGGGGACACGCAGAAATTAAAGTATATACATTTGTAGATTACGTTAGGAGTGGAATTTGTATTAGAGCAGGTTAAGGTTAGTCAAGTGACATGTATCTACCAATGTATCTGGACTTTCTGCGTAAAGTGTACATAATAAAAATTAATAATCAATGTTTTTAATATGTAATAAATACAGCCGGGGGGTTACGCCCCCCTAATCCAAAACAGTGTGGTTTGAAATGCTTACCCTGGGGGTTGGGGGGTACCCATCCATCCAAGGGCAGATTTGGGGGTTTCTTCCTTAAAAGGGGTCGTAGGCAAGTACCAGGCCATAATAACTATATAGATATTGCACTCCCCTCCCCTGTCCCTAGCACTAGAGCTTGTGCAGGATTTTGCTGCAGTGCCCCAGGCACACACATTTGCACCATAGCGCAAGGGTGTGTGTGTGACAGTCAAGCATAGGTTTACTGGAAGAGTTCTCTGCAAACTACTATGCCTAGCCAACTTCTAAAACTTTTTATGCTTTGCATGTGTACTGTATGGTGCAGCACACATGCAAAGTCAGAAAAGAAAGGAGAAATTAAAACATTTCTCCTTTTAACCCCCGGCTTCAAATGACGTTATTGTTTTACACAATACCCGGTAGGGTTTTGCAACAAAAAGGATGGGTTTTTGCATGGGAATGCTCATAATAGTGCAGAGATGGGGCAACATTTAAATAAAATGGTTCAACCATTAATTACTATCAAGTTCAATTAAGCCCCTTTACTGAGCTGGCTTTAAAATATCACTCGCTTCAAGTGATGGTTCTTTGCCACCTTTTCTGAACCGGGAGCTATTTTGTCATCATAAATGTAATCACAATAACACTTCTGATATTAAGTCACTGATGAAAGTTTGAAATAGTTTTAAAAGTTTTATTTGTCATTAACAGATTAGTAAGTATCTTTTTATTCCTTTAATTCAAATTCGTCTATAAAACGAGTTTGTTTACAGAAAACACATACATAAGAATAGTTAGAACAAATAATAAAATATTGCATAATGCGCATTCTATGAAGGATTAAATTCCCTAGTCTAAAGAACAAGATCAGAATGTAAAGTTAGTAGAACTCATGGAGAGTTTAATTTCAAAGGAAAAGAGTGAGATAAAGAGAGCATAAAGCCCAAATATCAAATTGAAGCAGCAGAAATTCCCATGAAGACTAGTTCATGTAACTCAGTTGAGCCTCAATAATATGAGCAATCAATCATGCAGTTGCAGTAGCAATCTGTCAAAAGTCAAGCCTAAGGTAAAATAAGGGATGAACAGAAGCAACAGTAGCCATAGCAGTTAGCAAGGGACAACAAGGAATGAGTCTCTGGGAATAAGCAATCGGGAAATGAGCATTCTGCCTAACTAGGAACATGCACTAATATAAAAAACGAAAATGATAAGTTGCAAAATATGTAAGAGGCTTCCCCTCTTTGTATCCAATCCAGGGACAGCACTCATCTAAGAGCTCCTCCTTTCCCATGAAATAACATGCACTTTGCAGTTTTATCAAAATATTGTGACAGACATTTCCCGTGTGTGGCTTCTTTATTGATAAGCCTCTGTTCCCATAGGCATCGAACCTAGTTTAACCTTCTAATGTTAATGTTTCACGCTTAAACAATGAACTATGCTAAAGAAGAGAAACATCAGCTTGAATAATACTGTTACGATTAACACAAACAAGAAATGCTGTTTAAGAATATAGTTTAATAGAAGCATTGTGTGAAATATGGTAAGAATAGGAAGTTTAATCATTACAAATAATATGTTGCTTAGTAAAATCTCTGCATTTACCACACAGCCTATACTGTCTCAATCGTGCCATTGTGTGTGCTTGGGGAGTAACGAAAGCGAAAGCATAGAACTGTGCACATTTGGGGCCCGATTCACAGAACTAACTTAAGACAAAATCCTAAACTTACTACTTTTGGTATTCACAGAAGTTAGGATTTTGTCTTAAGTTTGTCTTAAGTTTGTCTTAAGTCTGTCTTAAGTCTGTCTTAAGTCTGTCTTAAGTTTGTCTTAAGTTTGTCTTAAGTTTGTCTTAAGTCTGTCTTAAGTTTGTCTTAAGTCAAACTTAGGACAAAATCCTAACTTCTGTGAATACCATAAGTAGTAAGTTTAGGATTTTGTCTTAAGTTAGTTCTGTGAATCGGGCCCTAGATGTGGTATGTTATATTAGCTTTGTCACATACTCTGTGAGTATGAATGTGCAACCCTGCCAAGTTTCCCACTTCCATGCACATTTTTATTCTCTGCCTTCTGTTTTCTTGAGTGTCCTGTGTATCTCCTTCTACAACCAGGGCTTCAAATCTCACACTGTCGAGATAAAAACTTGTCGAACTCTGCTAGTCATGCAGGGACATGGGAAGCATGCATGTATATGTGGGTTTGTATTGTTCCCTTAGGCATGTGAACACTTTGCAGATGTATATGTGGTAGATTTTGGAAGTAGCAGATGACTCATAGCCTGGTGAAAGGGTTTTTCAAGTTTAACATGGGTGAGTGCTTTCAAAGTTTAGGGCTGCAGTGGACTGGAGTTGGTGTTTGACACTGTGTTGGTTGGAAGGAGAACAATGGAAACAATCCAGAATGAAAGAGTAGGTTAATTACTGCTGTTCCTATGCAGGCACTAGAAGAACACAAATACTGGAGTTAGAATGTGGGAAGGTGCAGAAAGTGAAAGTATGCACCAGACAAAGATGTTTCTGTGGTAGCGATTCGATAACTTCTTAATTAAATTTGCTTACCTCTGCTCCACAACAGTGGCGGCTCCTCACTGAACAAAAGGAAAAATAGAAGGAAGATGACGGTGGACAGAGGAGAGGTGGCGGCCGGCTGTTCCAGGTAAGTGCTTTTTTCTATTTTCATTGTCAGCCCCTCCCCCAGCCACCCCACCACTCTGGTCCAGTAGCAGCTGCTACTGCTTCACACTCTACTTGCATCTGACCCAATGGGTCTCAAAGGGTGTTACGAAGGAGTTCTGGATGTTTCAGGGAAAGGGGGGATGCTGTTTCACTGTATGATGTTATGTTAAGTTAAAAATATTTGTAAAGTGCATATACACCAATTGGTTTCTTAGCACTAAATATTAGGAACATAACCTACAGCTCACTACTTCACTCAAATGCTTGCATGAAGAGCCATGTTTTCAGGAGTTGTATTAATCTAGAGTGGCAAGAACTCATTCTGATGACAAGTGGAAGGGAGTTCGAAAAACGGAGGGGGGGAGGCTAGTATGGAAAATCTGGACACATATACTCTCTTCTTCTTAGAGGAGGGAGTAGTGAGAAGATTCAGGTAGGTAGTACTCAAGTTATGGGTGGATGTGAACTTTTGGATATGGAAAGAGATAAACTCTGGACTGTTACCATAGAGAGATTTATAAATGATGCAGCCAGTCTTAAGCCGTTCACTGTTTTACTGCCGGCCAGTTTAGTTTTCTCATCAGGGGGTGATATGGCACTTCCTTGCTTATCGATAGATTAATCTGGCTGCCTGATTTTGTACCAGTTGTAATCTCCGGGTGAGGCTTTCGAGAAGACGTAGGCAAAGTGAATTTGCATAGTCGATCCGCAAGATGACTAATGCGAGGACAATCTGGATGAGAGCTTCGGGGGTTTGTCAACGAGGACTCCAAGACTCTTAACTGAGTTCTTGAGGGGGGCATACCCATTGAAGTTGGCCAGATTATGGAGTTCCATAGGTCATGCATGGTGAAAGTTAAGACAATTTCCGTCTTATCAGAGTTCAATATAAGTTGATTCATCCATTCATGGATGAACAGCATTATGTTTTGGAAGATCCTTTTGGATTCTGGTGTGTAGTTGCATATCATCTGCGTAATTGTAAATTCTCACCTTCATTGCTTTCAGGAAGTGCACCAGGGGTCGTATATACAAATTAAAAAGGTAGTGGGACAAAGAGGTTCCTGGGGTACACCACAAGTAGGAGATAAGCGGACAGACTGAGAACAGTCCTTCAAAAATGAGACAATCTAATCAAGTGTTGTGCCCCATAGACCGGCAGCTCAGACACGATCAACCAGAATCTCATGATTGACAATGTCAAATGCCTCAGAGAGGTCAAGGAGCATCAACTACTTAGTGGAGCCCCTATCTGCTTCTTCCCTCATATCTATAGGTGACAGTGGATGGGTTGTTAGGCTTGGGTTTTGTTTATTGGCAGCAGATTATATCCATAATATATAGGTGGAACCTGCTACTTGAGAGGGACCTTCTTTTATGTAATAATTAGGCCATATGCTGCTATTGAGAAGTTCAGGACAGATTTGATAGGATCAATTTTATAACCCAGGGATCACAAAACAAGTATACAGCTCAAATGACAACAATGTTAACCAAAGGCTTCAATAACATGCCCCCATGTCTAAAACATAGTATTTGCTCTAAAGATCTGTTTATAACCTGCAGGTCAGAAATTGGAATCCCATGAGGGCTGTGATTTTACTGTTCTGTACAATTCTGAGTAAAACCACATGGAGTGAGGATTTACTGTGTGTGAGACTGATTGTTTCTCTTGTACAACCACACAGAAATACTAATTCCATGGGGTTTTAACACATACATTTAAAAACTGCTCTGAGCAGGTGGTAAGTGTGTGGAGACCTGTAGACGGGGAGGAGATAATGAAGTCTGGGGGAGTAGGAGAGGAAAGGGGAAGATTTTTTCTGGCAGGGGGGAACAAGTTATACCCAGCCCCAGTCTAAAAAAAACCAGGGAATGAGGCTTGGCTGCTGCTGAATACAAAGCCTCGTGCACTTTTTCCAGCTGGAATTACCAGCTAGCAATATCAGATACAGTTCTCCACACCAAAAAGAATTGGCTGTGGATAAACTTGCCCACTGTGAACCATGAGGAGTGCAACACCATGTGTAATTTTGCTCCACATGACTCAGATTCAGGGCCTGAATGAAGTAACAGGAACATTTATTAACGCCGTTTTAAGATCTTGGTGATTCAGTGGCATAAAAAAGCAATCTACTATTAATGTTATGATTATAATTATTATTATTATCAGTAGTAGTAGGGTATTCATAGTTTTCTTATTATTATTATTATTAGTAATATTGTTGTTGTATTAGTAGTACTTTAGTACCAGCGATAGTAATGTTGTTACATAGTTATTACTAGTAGTAGTTTTAGAATTAACACATCAGTTCTAATAATACTAATAAAAGCACACAGTAATGAAACACATTATAACAATTACATACATACATAATAATAAAATGTAACTGTTGTAATTATGCTTGGTACTTTCCCACTCCCCTCTCCCCTGCCCGGTCCCCTTTGGAATGTACCTAGGCATTGCTGATGTGAAGATTCCATAGCTGATATCAGCTGAGTGGAACCTGTGGTGGTGTTAAGACAGAATAAAGAAGCTTCCTTTCGTCACAACACTAGAAACGATCTTCTGCATGGAGGCAGTTTCACCACCACCCCCAACCAGTACTCCAGTACGGCAGTACTTGAATTTCAGCAGGGTATTGTGTATTTCTTCAGCACTGTGGATCTTGGTCAGCTGTATTATTCAGTGAGCATCCTACTCCTGGTTGGGCTTCTCTTTTTCCCCCCACATGTCTGCCCTTTACTTTTTCAGGCTCAAACTGGAGTGTGAAGCAAACGATTACCCAGCTGCCTGTTCAGAATCCCATCCCAGGTGCGTTTCAAAAGTGGGGTGCCTTGTTTTTCTAATGCTGTTATTTCCGCATTTGTTTTGCCTGTTTTCCTTATGCTAATGGGCACAGCATAGTCTATGTACACGTTGAACTCCTCTCTTCAGCAGTTTTTGTTGCCTGTCTGCCTTGCTGTTCTCACCTGTTTTTCCTGCGCTGACGGGCACAGCTTAGTCTATGTACATGTTGAACTCTTCTGTAAGGCAGATTTTGTTGCCTGTCTACCTTGCGCTGATCGGCACAGCTTCGTCTACGTACACGCTGAACTAAGGAGCGGACTTTTGGTGACTGCTGTTTTTCCCTGCCAATCCTTTCCAAGTTTTCTACCTTTCTTGCATGCTATATACTTAGATTGCCTATTAATCTTTACTGTGTGCTTTATGCATAATGGTCACTGATGAACTTACTGCAACGCCTAGTTTTGTACCATTTTTTTACACATTTATCTGCAGCACTTTTGTAATAGTAATACATTTCCTCCTGCAAATATAATAAGTCCATGCCGAAACTTTAATTGATTTCTGTTCGCTCTTTTATTTTATCATTCTTAGGACTATTGGAATACTATTCCAAGTTTTTACGTAATTATGCGTGTATAGTGGAACCTTTGCACAGGTTTCTCAGGTTTTCTGTGGAACATAGAATGTCAATGAGCATTTTCAGCTGTAAAAGCTGGGATTGTCGCTGCTCCTTCATTGGGCAAATTTGACCTGACCAAACTTGCCCACGATCTTGAGCACTGATGCTAGCAATAAAGTGTTTGGAGCCAGTCTTACGCAGTCAGTTGATGGCACCGAACACATGGTTGCTTTTGATTCCAGAGCACTGAAAGGGCTCGACAAGAACTACTCTGTGATGGAGAAGAAGGCCCTTGCATGTTATTGGGCGGTCAGACATTTTAGGTTCTTCTTATAGGGCATACCTTTCACCATAAAAACTGATCACAAACCCCTCATCTATGCGTTTATGACCAAAGGGACTACCACAACAATTCCCGGGATATCCAAATGTATATTGGGGTTGGAAGGCTACAATTCCAAGTTTCAATATCTTCCGGGCCCACAGAATGTGGTTGTGAACTTCCTGTCCCACACTCCAGTAGGAGAAGATGAAGAAGAACATGCTAATTCCCAAGAGGACAAAGAAATTGTTCTTAAGTTAACAAGTGGGAGGAATGTTTGCGTTCGGACAGTGAAATGATTTCTCTGAAGGAATATATATGACATTGTTGGCCGCTAAACAGGAATGAGGTTCTGGCCGCACTATCCAAGTACTGGGAAGTCAAATTTGAACTAAGCGCACAAGACACAATGGTGTACAGGGGGGAGAAAATCGTACTCTACTGGATTTAAGAGAAAAGATAATTGACCTGGCACATGTGGTTCATTTGGGGAGCAGTCTCACTTAAAGCAAAGTCTGCTTTGATCACTGGTGGCCAGGCATGGACAGTTCAGTTCAGGCCAAAGTAAGAAATTGTGTGGAGTGCACGAAGAGTGACAAAACACACCATGCGAAAAAAAACCCGTCTCTGTTTGAGGTTCATAATACCCCTTGGAATAAATGAGCCCATGACATAATTGGTCACCTAAATATGAAGGTACTTACTGAGCGTTGTATTCCTGTTTTAGTCAATTACCACATGTTGGGTGGTCAGCAAATGTGTGCATCACATTGACCAACAAATCCCTGATCAGGTTCCTTGGAGATGTATTCTCTGAAGAAGGTATTCCTGACATCTTGGCCACAGATAATGGTGTACAGTTCACTTCTGATCTTACGAAGGAGTTTCCTTGCCGATCTCCAGATTCAACATCACAAAACTACTTTGTATTGCCCCTGTGTGAAGGGGTTAGTTGAGAGATTGAATCGCAAGGTGAAAGCTTGTTTGCAGAGAGCAGAAACGATGGGCACTCCAGCCAAAACAGCACTTCTAGACACATTATGGGCATATCACACTACACCCAATAGCATCACCAGGTTGGAAGGTAGGAATCCCAAAACTAATCTGTAAGCTACTTGGTTGAGGAAGAAGGGTGTGTGTGGTGTGGACAGGAACAACATATCTTGGAGGCTTTCCCAACACCAGGATAAGCACAAAAACAGGCATGAATTTACCAAACATGTGAAAACCCCAAGGTTTGTAAAAGGAGAATGGGTCCGTGTTGACCTTCCTAAACCACAAAGGAAAAATGCAGAGGAAGATATTCTCTCTGGGTTGGCACAGAGACTATAAGTTAAAGTGACAGCAATTCTTTTATGTAAGTTACTGGTTGATCCTTATTACTCTGTTTTAATTCTTTCTTTCTTTTTGGTTCCCTTGTTTGGTTTTCTTTTCTTTACTGCTCCATATTTTGTTATGGATTGTACAGCCTTTATTTATCCCTACATAGGGAGATGTATTATAATCATGCTTGGTACATTTCCACTTTCCCACCCTGCCCCGTCCCCTTTGGAATTTACCAGGCAATGTTGATGTGAAGATTCCACAGCTGACTTAAGCTGACTGGAACCTGTGGGGGTGTGAAGACGGAACAAAGAAGCTGTTTGATCTTACCATGCCATCTTTCTCTCTTCACAATAAAAATAATGATAATAACAATTGGAATAATAGTTATTATTATAATTACAATATACATGGCCTTAATTGAGTGTAAGTTTTTGTTGTTGGGCTAACATTTCCAGGTTTTGGCTTGCATCTCTTACTTCCTGCACATATATATAGGTATTATTATGGCCTGCAGTGCAAACTCAAAAGAAATGAAACTGAGGACCAGAATTCCACAGTTTTGATCAAAGAACAATGCTTATCCAGGAGCCAACCCTGTTTGTATTTTGGAGAAATATAGTGTGATGTGCTACATATAATGCACCACTATGGCAACTGACAGGCCATCAGGATCAGCCTGCTCGTTCAATAATAATGGCTAAGTGCTTGTAGTGAGACAGAACCCAAAGGACGGTATGTATCAGGCGTGATATTGGTTGGCCCTGATGTGGTAATTTGACAAGACTGGGACAGCCAGATGCTTCCACTTAATTCTAACAAAAAAACATAAACACTGATCCTCTCAGAAGACAGAGTGTGTAGCATTTGTGCCACATACAGATCTTACAGGAGTCTATAGTAACAAATGAGTGCTACTGAAATTGACCAGGCAGCTTCAGTGATACACAAATAGAGAGGTCATTTTCAGACACTCTCTGAAACAACTTCCATTTGTAAACACAGATGTGCTTTTGTTAACATAGGTTTACTAGAAGTGCACAACTGTGAGAAAACAAATAGAGTATGCATAATAATGAAGGAAGTAGTCACTGAAAAGGATGAGAAGTCACTACTTAAAAGTTCTTCTTTTGTACCTTTCAAAATATTGTGGTATGTCAGGCATCAACTGTAATGTAAGGGGCATTGAGAAGGCCTTGTTGTTCCCTAGCTATAAAGTGGTGGTATGGCATTGTGCCCTATTTGCAGCTGCAAACTACAATATCCAGTATTGGTATTCACTGATGATTGGTTACACTTTGACAGATCTTGGAACTACAATATTCAGTGTGTTGAGTGTTCCGGCATTATGCCGGGATGTTCTGAAAGAGGAACCCGCTGGAAGAGTACATAAAGTTCTGGAAAAATCAGCAGCAGTAGTTAGGAGAAACATTTTGCCACTGAATAATTTTTTGTCTGTTTTTGTTTAGTTCAAGTAATGTTCTATAGAATTCCTCTTTCTTCTGCAGATTAACTGATTTCTAATGCTGCAGAGAAAGTCTTCAAAGTTTAAAGAAGTTTCTTTGAACTGTTCAGAATTTGTACTTGATTTAGTAAGTCCTAGTTATAGTTATTAAGTGTAGTTAGGTTCAAGAAACTATGATTTCCATTGTTGGCATTAGGCCAGCCATTGCTTTAAACTATTTCTTAGGAGGCCACAGCTTGTGGGTGGCACATTTTTCTGTAGTTCACATTTGGACTCATTCCAGTCAGGTCAATGTCCTCTGAATCTCCATACGTAAAACACAGAATACAATTTGAGAAGATTAATTAATTCTTTGTTCTTTTTTACTTCTACAAATATTGTTACAATTATCGATATATTTTTGCTCTTTCATATATGCTGTTTAAGTAGGTATTGGTTTCAAATATAAATAATTATTTATTCATTTAGTTATTTATTGCAACATGAAAATTAAGTCTGCTTGAATACATTTATATTTTCTGTATGAATGAATTTACTTCTCCTCTGGTAGTTTCAAAATAATTACCAAGATTTCATAGAAACTGATATCTTCACTTCTCATTTATTGTTTTTATACAATAGCAAGGTTTCACAGAATGTAAGTAGGTAAAAAGGCTTCCATGGCTTTACCACTAGTTGCTTATTCTGAAAATATTCAACAATGTTCAGATACAATATATAAAATAAGAACAGAGTGTAATGAAGAAGAGAGGAACTTCCTAACAGAGACCTTAGACTGACAGCCATACAGAACTTCAATCACCTTGCTTTGGTGAAGGCTACAGGGAAGCCTTCACTCGGTGAGCTTATCTGCCTGTCTTCAGATTCAGACAAAAATAGCAGATGCAGATGCTTTGCTGAACATTGGTTCTATTGTTCGCAAGGGCCATGTGTGTAGAACCACCTCTGAAACTCGAAGTAGGTCCCTATTGGTGCTACATTTAGCTTAGCTGTCAGAGAGGAATAGGAGTTGGAGACATTGATAAAATCCGTATGATACCATCAAGGTGTTACAATACTATTCATGGTCCTAATCAGTGCCATTGATACTATTATGCTTGTTCTTCTAAATTCTTCTATTCATATTGTATGCACTAGGAAAGTATTTTGATTCTAACTAAATCTAGGAAATATGTTTCCTGCTTTTCTAGTGTTCTTGAGAGTGCATTTCCATGATGAAAGGGGACTTGAATTCCGCTAACTACCCCAGTGAAATTCCAGAGGATTGGCCATAACCCAGACTGCATGTCACTCAAGTACTGTTCAGTGGGCTGCGGGATGGTTGCACTCCTTCAGGTTTTCTGTCTCAGGCTGGAGCACTTACTAAGTTCTTAGTAGCAAAGGATCTAGAAACTCATTACCAGGCCATGTTCTGGAAGAGAAATCCAGAAAACATATCAATATCTCCATTCTGCTTCTGAAGACTACACTGAAGCAGATGAAGTTCCTGCCTGTTCTGTTCTGTTCCCCTTTAGTTCTTTACTCTCTATTTTGTATTTGTAGTAGTGGTGCTGTTAATCTAATTGGCATTGGAGATCTATGATGCAGGAGTCTGGGTCACCATAAAACCCCAGTGAGACCTAACAGGGCCTTCACACTGAATAGACAGGTAGCGCTGCACAGTAAAACTGCCAGGGTAAACACTAATAAGGCACAGTGAAGTTTTGACATTTGACATTTCAGCTCCCCAACCTGAGACTTTTCCTGTTCCGAATGAATGGTAGCCTGCTGTATTGTGGGTTGCGCCCTTGATAAACACAGAATTTCTCTCTTTCAGACCAGTTTTTCCCTTTCAAATCTCAATAGTTTTTTAAATGTAATGTACATAGGAACATTTTGTACATGTGGTCAGTTTTATACAAGTTGTGGAGTTGAATTCAACGCATTATACTATGTGATGGTGATTCAGAATTGCTGGGATTTTATTTCGCACTCACATCACAAAAAACACAAACATTAAATTCCAAACCATCCATTTGCACATATGCCCTTCAAAAACCCTATCCTAAAGTCAATTATTCGACACATTTAAATCCGCAAGAGAAAACCAACAAAATTGAAAAAACATATTAAAATAACACAAGCCTGGCTCAGTTACAATTAAAATTTCACTGCAAGTTCCCCAAAACACTCAATACTCTTTGAGAAAAGTGGCAGCAACCTTTTTCCTCTTATGACAGTTTGACGAGTGCCAGCTTAGTGTATTTCTAGGTGGAAGAGAAGTATATTTATAGAATTGGAACACTTCAACTTGTCTAATCTTTCACTTGTATGACCTTGTCTGTCAAGGGAAACTGACTTCCACTGTTTTCAGTATGATCTTTTTTCTGGTCACAAGCTTTTTGCTAAATAGGACCTAGTCAAATATTTAAATAGATTTTTGTCTAGCTTTTGAGACCATTTCTGATTGTTTAGGAACTCTCAAATTATTACAGAACTATGCAGATCTTCAGGATTCCTCACAGGCATAAGCATTTCTGCATGGCAAAATGTCACACTGAAGTGCATTTGCGCCTTTACATTTTATTTTACTTCTTCAAGTAAAATATATTTTCCTCATGAAGACAACTATTGCTACATCACTAGCTGCTCCATACATTCCCACAGATTCTCTATGAATGGCCAGAAACTTTGTTGGTTCTCATTACCTTAGGCTGGGGTCCATACCTTGGAATGCCCACAAACCTGCCTTCAAAAGCAAATTTACTTTCACTGGGCCCTAGACACAAAAAGTGTAAAAAATACTTCCAATGCTTTCAATGTTACTCCTACACTTGAAGCAAATGTCTGACTTTTGTGCAATTTACAAAGAATTCAAGGAGTACTCCTGGAAAGTTGTGGCTGTCTCTTCCCAAGAGTGGTCTAACATTTAAGGCCTGATTCATCAAAATTATTAAATCTGAACGTGTAGATTTACTCTCATGACAAAGTCAGATGATCTACTTTTCGAATTTGCAAACATTCCCAGAAGAAAGTCTGAAAAGCTAGCTGCAAAGTGTGCAGGTTGGCAGGTGTCCTATTGGAAATGTCATGTGACATTTCTAAATGTTTTTCCCCCACACTACATAATTGTACCCACAAAACAAGTCACCGTTGGCAGAATTCAGTCCCTATGTGCATTTGCACATTTTTAATTATTTTTAATCATCAGAGGGAAAAATCTTTTTTCCTGCAAGGACATCACTTTCACTACACCTGGAAGAAGTTTCGGGTGTTTCATTTCTCTCTCCACCCTAAAAGGGAATCTAATCCAGAAATTTGCAGGAACCAATGTTTGAACATTAACAGATTTTGGCCATAGATCAGTGTGTGAGTGAAGTGGTTCCAGTGACAATGGTCTTAAGTTTAAATGTTATCAATTATGTCTTTCTGCCATCAACTGATCTAGCTATTACCAACTTATTCAACCTTCACTACAATGGCCGATCAATTTGTAAGCAGTTTAATAGGTCTCAGCTTGTTTTCTAGAGCCTGAGACAAGTAATTCACAGATGCTAACATGTGAGTCAATATCTTTGGTCTAACAGAGCTACACTGTAGCGCTGTGCCAAGAGAAGTGGCTCTGGGAGTTATTAGGGCATATTCTTCTGTAGCTTGGGGTTTGGGTGTAGTTCAAAATCAGTTTTGGTGCTGGCAATGACAACTATATGCATATGGTTGTTGAACCTGGCACTCTCTGCAGGGTCACCACCAAACGTCTTGCCTTCTCTCCTCCTGTTTTCTGAACCCTTATTTTTTGGGCTTTAAGAATCTGTACAACTTTATCACTTCAAACCAGTGCTAAAGAGACTGTCCTCTCCCCTTTGAGCATGGTAAAACTTGTACATTTAATTTGCTTATGAGTATCTAGTAAAGTGGTACTATATGTACCCAGAGCCTATAAAGTAAATGCTACTGGTGGGCCTGTAGGAATTATTTTGGCACCCACTTAAGTAGCCTTTTTAAATATTTCACAATTCTATCATTGGAGCCTTTGTGTGCAGTTTTAAACTGCTATTTCAACCTAGCAAAATAAACTGTTTGCCAGGCCTAAACATTCCCTTTTCATTTCAAGTCACCCCAAGGGTAGGCTCTAAACAACCCATAGGGCAGGGTGCATTGCAATTGAAAAGTTAGACATGTACTTTTACTTTTAAGTTTCTCATGTCCTCGGAGTGAAAAACTCTCAAATTAATTTTTCAGCATTGCAAGGCCTACCTCTCCTGTAAGATAACAATATGTTAACTTATTATATTTAAAAAGTGATAACCTTTGTTTGGGAGCAAGTACAAATGTCATATTGGTGTCTGGGGAATTGCAATTTAAAATATTCTTTGATGGTAAAGTAGGATTTAGAAAGTTGCCATTGTCTTCTCCTAACCATTTAGTGTACTTGCACTTTCAAGTCATTGGCTCAGACCACATACACATGACTTCATATTAGCCTATTGTGCCCCTAGACAGACTAGGACCAGGGCACAGAGCCAGGAATTTCCAGACACTTCCTTAAGGCGAAAACTCCAGAAGCTTCTCCCTCTTCAAAGGGGGTTCCAGTTATAAACATAGCACCATCAGACAGACTCTTCAGTACACACCTGAACCTATGAATACTACAGAGGCGGGACAGTCCCCTGCCAGAAGACTGCCCTTCCTGAGAAGGAAGACTGGACTTGCACCATTAATTCCAGGCTGAAGTGACTCCAAAGTCAGCTGACTAATCCCGAGTTCTGACCTACAGGGACACAACAAGCACCAGAGGCCCCTCTGGAACTTCCCACCTGATCTGCTACGCTAGACCTGCCTAGACCTTTAACTTGGCCTGCCTGAGCCCTGCTGGCCGATGCTCAAGTGAGCACTTGATCCTAAGAAGTTCCTCCCAGGTTCTGGACCCTTGATGTGGCATCAGTCCAGCTACTCCTAGAAGAAAAGGAGAACTCCTGAAGTTATGGGCTCTTCACGGCTGCAAATGGTCCCGTTTGTGCCAAGATCTTGCCGTCCACGCTAACTGCCAATGTGAGGCTTTCAGTGAATCCGACTCTTCATGACCATCAGCAATGACCAGCAACTGGAGATCTCCACTTCGCACAACAGCATCGACAGCCGGCAGTGACCGCCAGTACTAAGCTCCAGCAACGACCGTCTGCCAAGCCTGGGAGGATATTTGCACCCGGCTTGCTCTTCACACTACAGGGATGACCTTCTGAGATGCTCTCTCTGCTCCTCAGGGTCTCCTCCACTGAAAACTGGACTCTTTGCGCTGGTTGTTAGAAGGTAACATTTTCAGCTGGACTATCCTGGCCTCTGTATCCGGCTCACGCTCCATTGCCATCAGCCTGAACTTGGGACTTTCACCTGTTAACAAATGACCAGATGACGGTGAGTGGCGCTTTATGCTTTTTATGCTACAATTCCCTTAAATGTTTGATGGTGCATATCTCAGGATCTACTTATTGGATTTTTGTCATTTTGGTGTCAGATCATTTATTAAACTTTACCCTAGTTTTCTAAATTGGTGTGGGGTTTCCTTGTAATGTGCTTTCACTTTATTGAAGTTATGCCAGATTTCTTTTGTGCCAAGCTACCAGTTGGTATGACACAAGTTAATTTATTGACTTTTATGGTTGACCCTGACAACGATTGTGGCTGTTGCTTGAAAAGGGTTCACACCCACCTCAACCAATGACTCCGTTTCTCACAATGGTCTTTTCATGCCTTCTGCTGCTGGAACAGTGTGCAATCATCTTTTAATAAAAATATCCAGGAATCCTTATAATAGTTATTCTAGTTTAACGGTTATAGCCTTGATAATGGCAACCAAAACTTGTTTTACCCTTTCTCACTCACCTCACCTCGCTATCAAAAGACAAATTAAACTCAAAGTCTAGTCATCTCTTGCAAAGATGCCAACATCTGTTGATTCCGAATGAAATGTGTTTACTGATGTTCCCATTCTGCATCTATTTCCTTAATATACTTTTACGCTTTTCTTCCTAATATTTTCCTCTTTCTGCATTTGCATTGCTCACATCCCTTTTTTTATCGCTTATTTTGTTCAACTCTTGTAGTATCCTCCTTGTTTGCTATGCCTATTATTAAACTCTGCGGGGAAATTTCTCAAGGACTTATCGCTGAGTTAGCGGCACTTTATCGCAGCCAAAGTGGCGATAAATTTATCGCACCATTCACAAGCTGGTGCTAACAGCTGATAGCACCAGTTTTCCGGCGACAGCAGCCGCAAAATCATCGCCACAAATGACACTGGCAACTAACGCTAATGATATGCAGAGTAGGCGTTCCAGTGAAAAAAGCTGCAACAACACCACTTCGCAACATTCTCAGCGACCAACCAGATCGGCGATAAGATCCAAAAACATGCGATAAGGCGGAATTTAAAACTTGCTCCTACCTGGTGTTAAGTCGGATGACAACCTGCACCATAAGAGGGAGCCCAGCCCAGAGCCACACCTGAAGAACAGATGCCAAGGAGCGACTGATCATGCAGTATGGAGCCCCAAGAGGGCCATAACACCCACCGCCACCAACCCCAGGCCTGCCACCCCCCTAGGAAACCCCACCCCCCCCACGGACTACCACAGAGGCAGCAAAGACAAAGACAGCAGACCTTCAGAAAACACACCAGCCTCACAAACTTAACACCAGAGGATGTCATTGCCCACTACAGGCTCAAAAGGACAACCATCCTCCGCATCTTGACCCTCATTGCCCACAGGCTGATGGTACCAACACAGCACACAACCAACATCCCTCCGCAGACAAAGCTGCTGGCTGTGCTGCACCTGTTGGCCTCTGGGACCTTCCAACCAACAACTGCCAGAGTCAGAAGTGTCTCACAGTCAGCCCTATCCAAGTTCCTCACACCTGTCTTGGATGCTATCATCGCCTTGGTACCCCAGCACCTTTACTTCCCGCACACTGTGCAGGAACAGCTAGAGACCAAGTAAGGCTTCTACGCCATAGCTGGCTTCCCACACGTGTTGGGTGCAATCAACTGCACAAATGTACTCCTCGTGCCCCCTGCCGCCACTGCACACAATTACCGCAACAGGAAGCACACACATTCCATCAATGTGCAGGCAATAGTGGACCACCGGAGACTCTTCACCAATGTCGTCGCCAACTACCCAAGCAGTGTGCATGATTCCTTCATCTTCAGACAGTCCATCATCAACCAGCACTTTGAGGCTGGCACCTATGGAACTGCACTGCTCGTCGGTAAGTAACAACTGAACACACCACACACCTCAACTCCACCAACATACAACTCACAGCTCTGGGAATGCACATGTGACAAAATCACATACAACATGACAACCAACATGCCCACATACCAGACACGACAACACAGCTTACTGTGGCAACCTGGGCTAGCCCTGTACACAAGCCATCAACGGCATGTCACCTCAGCCACACAATAGCAGAATGTGGGGAGAGGTGGGAGCCAGGCATGTGCGAAGGAGGTAAGTGACACATGAATGTGAAAGTACACAATGCCAAGTGTGGCGTGGGTGTGCTGGACAGACTTCAGTATGCAGACCACAGACATTTCCATGTCGACATAAACTGCTGGTGTTTGGAGTGTACTGGACAGTGGACACAACCATGTTACCTCAGCCAGTGGGGAATATCGCAGAATTGTAGCTTGTTATGTCCCCCCCAGTAAGCGTGAGTGGAGTGGGTTGGACTGGCGTACGCCAGGCCAGCATAGTGGTGTGAATAAAAAGCCCGTTGCTCTGGGCGTGGTTCTCTTCTGGAATGGCCAACGTGTATGCCATGGTGGCGCCTCTCACCCTGCCATGAGGCCGATGCCATGAGCGGTGGTGCCTGCGATCCTGTGCGCCTGCTGCACCCCAGTCTGCTGGCCCCCAGACACGTATTGCCTACCCCTGCTCACCCAGGCCTCACTGCTCACCTGCCGACACCGGCGGGTGTCAAAGAGGGCCCACCATGTGGCGGTGCAAGATCCAAGCCCGAGGCCGGCGACCTTGGCAGCCTACTCAGACTATCGCTGGCCTCAGCGACACAGGCCCACAGCACTCTTTTCTCGTTGACGTACTCCACGGCTGCCTCCGGCCTACACTGTGGTCGAGTAGGTCACACATTTGGAACTCTGTCTTGATTTTTCAAAGGCAGAGTACATATGGTAATGGCAGCATTTATATCACTGTACTCCCTTCGATCTGGTGCCATCAACTCTGTGCATCGCAAGCCAACGGCACGTGTCTGCGGGCCCTTGCTGACTACTGCCTTAGGCCTACACTGCAGTCCAGCACCGCAGGGTCACCTGTGTACTGCCTACACTGTGGTACAGCAGGCCTCACACTAATCCAATCCAGTCTGGACCAAGCAGGACACAACATCGTTGCAGGCTGCACACACGCTCAGCTCTGGTGCTTCTACTCTGTCAACCACAAATCATCGCCACATGCCATTCCAACGTAATGTCTGAGAGTTCGAGGAGGAGCTGACAGAACAGCGGTTGGCCCGCGCTGACTGCTGTCTCCGGCCTACACTGCGGTCAAGTAGGTTACACATTTGGAACTGAGACTTGATTTATTCATGGCAGAGTTTATACCATTGTACAGGCCTCATCGCAGACTGCATCCCCTTTCAGCTCTGGTGCCACTAACTCTGTGCACCGAAATTCATGGGCACTCTCTGGTAGAACTTTGGTGGCATCTGAGTCTATGGCCTGGGGATTGTCTTCATCATCATATAGCTGATACTGACTTGGTGTTAAAAATGAGTCTGTAGCATTCATCTCCTCCATATTGCCTGTTTCTGCTTGGTTCGGCCCTCTGCATCATGCCTTGGAAGAACACCTTCCACAGTCCCCCGAAAAACTCCGTGACATTCACCTTTGACATCAACGAGGACCCACTCAGCTCTCGTGGCCCTACCTCAGTGCACCGCAAGTCACCGTCCGGTGGCGGCATGGCTGTGCCAGCCACAGTGTATCCCGGGCCACTAACTCTGTGCAGCTCAAGTCATGGACCCTTGCTGTTTGAACTGTGAACTCCTGATTGTCTGATCACTGTTGTAGTTGTTGCCAGCACCAACCACTCCCTGAGGACTGGCTTACACTCACCCCACACCCATCCAGCATAGGTGTCACTGGACATGTGACCCTGGCAATAAAAGGGTCTGGGAGCATGTGCCATAACCAGTTCCACAAAGTGTCTAAGTGTGTCCGTGTGGTCATTATGTATGCATGAGGGCCCCCGGCCCTACCACATCACATTGTGCTGTGTATAGCGGATGCAACCATGTCACCGCAGTAGGGAGGACATGTAGCTGTGTTGTACTCCCCTGTAAGCGTAAGCGGAGTGGGCTGGCATGCGACAGTCCAGCGTAGGGGTGTGGATAATCACCCCGGGGCTCTGGGCGTGGTTAAGTTTTGGGCTTGCCAAGGAAGTGTCTAATGTGTGTGTCTCTGTTGTAGTGTCTGCGCCACCCGTCCCGCACTGGACTATGTTGCAATGTAGCATGCCCCCGGAGTGCAGGCTCGGCCGAAGTGATAAATGAAGAGGCGCAAGCCCACTCGGGGTCCAGGATCATACATGCCAACTGTTGTGTGTGTATCGCTATTACCGCAGCATTAGCCAAATGTCTAGCCTCAACCACATCGCAAGTTCGGCCAGCCATGAACTGTGTTTGCCCTATCCTTTATATATTATGAGAGGGTAACTGTTCCTAAGGCAAAAATGAGATAGATTGTGTGTGCTCTCACGATGTGGTTGGTAGGATGGAGTGTGGGGAATTTCTCCTTTTGTATAAAGTGCCCTCACACACCCTTTCGAGTGTCTTGCTTCATCATGGGGCGTTGCTCCTCGTGGGGGTGGCGCTGCAGTCCCCCACGGGCCCCGCAAGAGGGCTCTTTGTCGGAGATCTTTTGGTTGGAGACGCCGCAGTTGTGCATGGGGGTGTGTGGGCCTATCGGAAGGAAGGTGGGTGGTGCGTTTAAAAATTACTGGATAGAGTCCAAGACCTTTATTCACGGCTCTACCTAGCAAAAGGTTAAAATTTATAATCCTGGAGCTACTCTTGGAGAAAAGAATAAAAGAGGGCAGATTGTGAAAAATAACTGCTGCTCTCAGGATAGTGAGTGGGAATCCTACTGGTGGGGGGTCAACATGTTTCGCGCTTACGAGTGGGTCCTTAAGGGATCCCAAATGCGCTTCGTCAGGACCTAGAAATTAACAAGTGAGTGAAAGAGTTGTGAATATTCGAAAAAACAGGTTTCTGTAAAGTGTAGTTCTGTAAACCTGTGGTACCTTAATAGTAAGGTGGAACAGCGTCCTCGCGCTGATAGGTTTTTCCTTCTTATTTGGAAACCTTTACCCAACCTGGTATGGTAGAGGAAAAAGGGGAGAGACACACACACGGACAGGGGAGAGGGAGAACAATAAATGCGCAAAGAAACATAGCATCAAATAATCATTATACATTGTATGTCATAATTACCATATAAGCAGCATGCTCCTACTAATGACATGCGAGTGTGATGAACTCGTTTGTGAAGAGTAATACAACATCGTGCATCGAATCCGCTATAGTACAGTGAGAATATTGCTGTATTCAAGTGCCTCACTTATCCAGCAGTTTGTGTGAGGTAAACAACACCGGTGGCACCGTGGGAACTGCTGCTGTCATTATCGTGGTTAAAAAAGAGACGAGCAGTATCTCTACAGCGGTATACTCGTATTTGTGAAGAAATAACAAATACTCGTATTTGTGAAGAAATAACAAGAAAAACTAAACTTAGAGATAAAGCCTACCCTCAAGGTGTAGGGATTAGGGCTCCATCAGCAGCGCGGAGTTGGCATAAAGAGAGACTGGTAAAGGGGGAAACAGAGCGGAATGTCATGGACATCGGTATCTATCCCGAACATGAAAACAGAGCGTCTAGGCTCACCTTTTAGGTCTAAGATTACTCACAAGTGCTCCTTTGCCCGGGACGTAGTAACCTACCCCTCCTCCGTCTATCGCTGGAATGGATAGGGACAATGCAAAAACGTGCTGCTTAAATGCGATCTCCCGTAATGCAGAGTTCTGTTAGGGGGCGGTCCCTGGGTGCTGGAAAGTGATGTCACGACGTAGCGTGATTAGGTGTCATGGTAACTGTGGGAAAAATTAAGACGCTATTCGATGACGTAGTGGCGTCAAGGGACTAACTGTCAATGTAACTGTGGGAATCGATTCGTTCCGCAAAATGTAGTACTGGACACTCCGTCGTTATGGAAATCGGTAGTGTCTCTGGCGTGAGCGAGTGCAAGGAACGTTCAAAGAGAGTCGATTAATTGTTTCCCATCAAAAATAAAGTTTGTAGGTATTGAAACCAAGTGTTTGTGGTGTAAAAAAACGCCGGGAAATGATATCATGACGTTGTTTGGTTGGTTGTCATGGTAACTCTGGCGGAACTAAGACGCTTCTTGGTGACAGAGGAGCGTCGAGTAAGTAATTGTCACTGTGATCGTGGAATTTGGTTCCTGCCGAAAACTGTAGTAATCTACACTCCGTTTGTTGTGAGAATCGGTAGTGTCTATGACGCTAGAGTGAGTAACTCAAAGTGTTCATGGAAAGTCGATTGTGTGTTTCCCATTGAAAATCAATAAAGTTTTAGGTATTGAAACAAGATGTTTATGGTAATGAAAGCACATTGGGGGGTTATTTGGAGAGCTAGTATGAGATGGTAACTCTGGGGTAATTGAAGCCGTCGTGGTATCCCATTATTCAAGAATGGCGCTAATACACCTCGTGTTTTTTAAAAATACTTAAGACCGTTATGTAAGTATTGTAGTACCCTTCATTATCCCTCTGGTTGATCGCATGGAAGTGTATGTCACGTATATGACAGGGAAGGAATTAGAAGTAAAATCCCTGGTAGGGGTATGGAATAACAATAGTCAGGCTCCCATTTGAACATTGGCTGTGTGGGTGTATAGATGTCATGTCAACTCAACCCACGGAATTTCTTCATTCAGACCTATGGTGTCGCATCTCAATCTGTGGACCCATCGTTGTTCCTGTTTAAATAGAGTCTGTTTTGTCCAGTGGGGATTGGAGACAATGATGGTCCATCTTAGACTATTCGCTGTGTGTCCTTCCTCTGCAAAGTGTGTCAACAGTTTAGTGTTAGTCTTGCCTCGTCTGATGGTACTTTTATGTTCCCCCATGCGGATCTTAACTGCTCTAGTGGTCATTCCTACGTACCTTTTGTTACATGGGCAGACTATGGTGTAGACACAATTGGTCGTATTACAATTCGTGTGTCTTATTTGACGCCAAGGTGTGCTGAGGCCCAAGTCGATTTCTTTTGAAACCGTAGTTTCTGCGCAACTTGAACATGAGCCGCAGGGGTAATGGCCTACTACTGGTGGTAAAGACCAGAGTGTAGATTGGTGTGCGGTTAGTGGTTTCGGCCTTGTATGTACCAGATGGTCTCTTAAATTCTGTGTGCGCTTGAATGCGAAGAGGGGTGGCGGGCCTGGTTCGAATGTACCTGAGTTTAATATTGGCCAATGTTTTTTGATCACTCTCTGAACACTGTTCGAGCTTGGAGTGAATGTGGTGACACATGTCATTGTGTCTAATTCAGATTTTTCTTTTGTCTCAAGCAGAGCAGCCCTAGTGCTGTTTCTGGCTCTTTTATGTGCCTGACGAATAATGTTCTTCGGGTAATGTCGTTTTTCCAGATTATCTCTGAGGAGATCAGACTGTATTTCAAACTCCTTGGTGGTGTCACAATTCCTCCGGAGGCGTAAAAATTGGCCAACCGGAAGGTTGTTCCTGAGTGCCCTGGGGTGGTGGCTGTCATAGATGAGGAGGTTGTTCCTATCCGTCGGTTTTCTGTAATTGGTAGTGTGAAGACAACCATTCTCCAATGAGATGAGAAGGTCCAAAAATGGGATGGTTTGACGCGACCTCGTGCTGGTGAATTTTAAGTATGGGTTAAGAGTATTCACCCAGTTGCAGAATTCAATGCATTGGTCTTCATTCCCTCGCCAGAATAAGATAACATCGTCTATGTAACGACGCCATATAAGAATGTGCTCCTTAAAGGGGTTGTTATCTCCTAGAATGTGTCTTTCTTCAAAATGGGCCATGTAAAGACATGCCAGACTCGGCGCGAAGGTGCTTCCCATGCTCGTGCCTTGTATTTGATGGAATAGTTGCGATTTAAAGGCGAAGAAATTTTCTTTGAGAGCCAGGGAAGCACAGTCGCAGATGAAAGAGATAGGAGTTATGTAGGGCCATGGTTCGATGTTCCGGAGAGTGTCTTCTAGTACTTCCAATGTGGCATCCTGCGGAATGTTCGTATAAAGGGCTTCTACGTCCATAGTCACAAGGAAGTCTATTTGGTCTGCGTCAGGAAAAAGATCAATGAGATTCAGGACCTCTGTGGTATCTCTCAGGTAGGTAGGAGTCTGGCTCACCAAAGGGCGTAGGTAAAAATCGCAGAACTTACTCAGTGGTTCTAACACAGAGTTAATACCAGAGACGATCGGACGGCCGGGAGGGGGGGTGACCCCCTTGTGGATCTTCGGGAGAGTATAAAAGTATGGGGTCCGTGGTTCTTCTGTCGTGAGGAAATTTGCTTCCTGTTGCGAAATCCAGCCTTCAGCGGATGCCTCGCTGACCATGCTCTTAATCCTCGTCGAAAGGCGTTTAGTGGGATCTTCTGTGATCACTTCATAGTAGGTGGTGTTGTTCAGCTGGCGGGTGCATTCTCTGTCATAAGTATCCTGGTTCTGAATGACAATGGCACCGCCCTTGTCTGCTGGTTTGATTATTATTTCCCGATCTTCGGTGATGGTACGGAGGATGGTTCTTTCCTCTTTAGACAAATTGTCATATGGTCGCTTCTTGTTGAGGGCTCCTATGTCTTTAAGGACCGCTTGTTCATAAGTAAGGACCTCGTGAGGTGTCATGGCCATGGTGGGGGTGAATTTTGAAGGTTTTTTCAAACCCGTCTCCGTAGGAGGATTGTCTGGTTTTCCTTGAAAGAAGGCCTTAAGTCTAACTTTGCGGAAGAACTGATGAAGTTCTTGGTGTAACTTGAAAGAGTCTTCTTTGGGTGTGGGACCAAATCCCAAACCCTTTTCAAGTAGCATAGTTTCTTTCTCTGTAAGTGGTCTGGATGAGAGGTTCACCACTAGGGTCTCTGGCCTCTCGCCTGGCTCCGTAGTGTCATCGGTTCCTGATCTTGCCACTGTACCTTCTTGTAGTTTCCTCTTCTTCTGCCTCTTCCTTTGCCCCTCCCTCTGTTGTGAAAAGGTGGGTTCGGGAATTGTTGGAATTGAGTTGGCAGAAGATGATGGGTTGGAGGTACATGCCACATGGGTGGAGGGCCCATCCATTGTCCCGGATAGCCGGGTGGTTGGAAAGAAGGGTGTGAGAAATGAGGTGGCGGTGGAGGATTCTGGAATAAGGGAGGGCGTATCGGTTGAGGTGTCCCTCTGGCGTACTGTGTGTACCGCTGTCCTTCATAACTTGAATCACTGCCAAATGATCCTGTCCTACTGGATCTGGTGCTGCTTCCTTCATCAGATGATGTGTCGTGATTTTGGAAAACATAATCTTCTTTCGTGTAAGGATACACCTTCTCTTTGTTGAACCGTTTTAAATCTTTCTGGAATTTTGTAATCTTCTGTTGAGTCAGGAAATCTTTGTGTTCATTCATT
The DNA here is from genome assembly GCF_964204655.1 of Triturus cristatus. Lineage (NCBI taxonomy): Eukaryota > Metazoa > Chordata > Amphibia > Caudata > Salamandridae > Triturus > Triturus cristatus. Next base: position 685,313,810 of record NC_140586.1, on the reverse strand, counting down.
TCCTCATTAATTTCCGCTAGTCTCGACTTAAATGAAGAAATAGAGATACCTGTTTTTAAGCCATTCTCAGCTATAGTAATCTGAATGAGGAGTTCATCTGAGAGACGTTTAGCCGTGTTAATTATTAGCACGAGCCAGTCTCGTGTACACTTCCATGCAATTTGTGACCATTCTGTGCGGAATGTCAGGTCTTCTAGAAAAATCCTAGGGGGTAAGGTAACTAAGAGACCGTTAGGTGCTACGTTCGCTCTCAGATATTCTGTCATCATCAGCCCGTGCAGGGCTGTCTTGATTTGTAGTTTCCTCAGTGATTGTAGAGATTTCCAATCGTCTGCTTTACTGCCTGTAGCTGCGCTGCCATCATCTCCTAATAGTGAGGGTGCCCGAAGTATCTCAGCTATTGTTTCGTCATCGAAACTGAGTCTCAGTTTCGATGACGAAACAATAGCTGAGATACTTCGGGCACCCTCACTATTAGGAGATGATGGCAGCGCAGCTACAGGCAGTAAAGCAGACGATTGGAAATCTCTACAATCACTGAGGAAACTACAAATCAAGACAGCCCTGCACGGGCTGATGATGACAGAATATCTGAGAGCGAACGTAGCACCTAACGGTCTCTTAGTTACCTTACCCCCTAGGATTTTTCTAGAAGACCTGACATTCCGCACAGAATGGTCACAAATTGCATGGAAGTGTACACGAGACTGGCTCGTGCTAATAATTAACACGGCTAAACGTCTCTCAGATGAACTCCTCATTCAGATTACTATAGCTGAGAATGGCTTAAAAACAGGTATCTCTATTTCTTCATTTAAGTCGAGACTAGCGGAAATTAATGAGGAAATGAATGAACACAAAGATTTCCTGACTCAACAGAAGATTACAAAATTCCAGAAAGATTTAAAACGGTTCAACAAAGAGAAGGTGTATCCTTACACGAAAGAAGATTATGTTTTCCAAAATCACGACACATCATCTGATGAAGGAAGCAGCACCAGATCCAGTAGGACAGGATCATTTGGCAGTGATTCAAGTTATGAAGGACAGCGGTACACACAGTACGCCAGAGGGACACCTCAACCGATACGCCCTCCCTTATTCCAGAATCCTCCACCGCCACCTCATTTCTCACACCCTTCTTTCCAACCACCCGGCTATCCGGGACAATGGATGGGCCCTCCACCCATGTGGCATGTACCTCCAACACATCATCTTCTGCCAACTCAATTCCAACAATTCCCGAACCCACCTTTTCACAACAGAGGGAGGGGCAAAGGAAGAGGCAGAAGAAGAGGAAACTACAAGAAGGTACAGTGGCAAGATCAGGAACCGATGACACTACGGAGCCAGGCGAGAGGCCAGAGACCCTAGTGGTGAACCTCTCATCCAGACCACTTACAGAGAAAGAAACTATGCTACTTGAAAAGGGTTTGGGATTTGTTCCCACACCCAAAGAAGACTCTTTCAAGTTACACCAAGAACTTCATCAGTTCTTCCGCAAAGTTAGACTTAAGGCCTTCTTTCAAGGAAAACCAGACAATCCTCCTACGGAGACGGGTTTGAAAAAACCTTCAAAATTCACCCCCACCATGGCCATGACACCTCACGAGGTCCTTACTTATGAACAAGCGGTCCTTAAAGACATAGGAGCCCTCAACAAGAAGCGACCATATGACAATTTGTCTAAAGAGGAAAGGACCATCCTCCGTACCATCACCGAAGATCGGGAAATAATAATCAAACCAGCAGACAAGGGCGGTGCCATTGTCATTCAGAACCAGGATACTTATGACAGAGAATGCACCCGCCAGCTGAACAACACCACCTACTATGAAGTGATCACAGAAGATCCCACTAAACGCCTTTCGACGAGGATTAAGAGCATGGTCAGCGAGGCATCCGCTGAAGGCTGGATTTCGCAACAGGAAGCAAATTTCCTCACGACAGAAGAACCACGGACCCCATACTTTTATACTCTCCCGAAGATCCACAAGGGGGTCACCCCCCCTCCCGGCCGTCCGATCGTCTCTGGTATTAACTCTGTGTTAGAACCACTGAGTAAGTTCTGCGATTTTTACCTACGCCCTTTGGTGAGCCAGACTCCTACCTACCTGAGAGATACCACAGAGGTCCTGAATCTCATTGATCTTTTTCCTGACGCAGACCAAATAGACTTCCTTGTGACTATGGACGTAGAAGCCCTTTATACGAACATTCCGCAGGATGCCACATTGGAAGTACTAGAAGACACTCTCCGGAACATCGAACCATGGCCCTACATAACTCCTATCTCTTTCATCTGCGACTGTGCTTCCCTGGCTCTCAAAGAAAATTTCTTCGCCTTTAAATCGCAACTATTCCATCAAATACAAGGCACGAGCATGGGAAGCACCTTCGCGCCGAGTCTGGCATGTCTTTACATGGCCCATTTTGAAGAAAGACACATTCTAGGAGATAACAACCCCTTTAAGGAGCACATTCTTATATGGCGTCGTTACATAGACGATGTTATCTTATTCTGGCGAGGGAATGAAGACCAATGCATTGAATTCTGCAACTGGGTGAATACTCTTAACCCATACTTAAAATTCACCAGCACGAGGTCGCGTCAAACCATCCCATTTTTGGACCTTCTCATCTCATTGGAGAATGGTTGTCTTCACACTACCAATTACAGAAAACCGACGGATAGGAACAACCTCCTCATCTATGACAGCCACCACCCCAGGGCACTCAGGAACAACCTTCCGGTTGGCCAATTTTTACGCCTCCGGAGGAATTGTGACACCACCAAGGAGTTTGAAATACAGTCTGATCTCCTCAGAGATAATCTGGAAAAACGACATTACCCGAAGAACATTATTCGTCAGGCACATAAAAGAGCCAGAAACAGCACTAGGGCTGCTCTGCTTGAGACAAAAGAAAAATCTGAATTAGACACAATGACATGTGTCACCACATTCACTCCAAGCTCGAACAGTGTTCAGAGAGTGATCAAAAAACATTGGCCAATATTAAACTCAGGTACATTCGAACCAGGCCCGCCACCCCTCTTCGCATTCAAGCGCACACAGAATTTAAGAGACCATCTGGTACATACAAGGCCGAAACCACTAACCGCACACCAATCTACACTCTGGTCTTTACCACCAGTAGTAGGCCATTACCCCTGCGGCTCATGTTCAAGTTGCGCAGAAACTACGGTTTCAAAAGAAATCGACTTGGGCCTCAGCACACCTTGGCGTCAAATAAGACACACGAATTGTAATACGACCAATTGTGTCTACACCATAGTCTGCCCATGTAACAAAAGGTACGTAGGAATGACCACTAGAGCAGTTAAGATCCGCATGGGGGAACATAAAAGTACCATCAGACGAGGCAAGACTAACACTAAACTGTTGACACACTTTGCAGAGGAAGGACACACAGCGAATAGTCTAAGATGGACCATCATTGTCTCCAATCCCCACTGGACAAAACAGACTCTATTTAAACAGGAACAACGATGGGTCCACAGATTGAGATGCGACACCATAGGTCTGAATGAAGAAATTCCGTGGGTTGAGTTGACATGACATCTATACACCCACACAGCCAATGTTCAAATGGGAGCCTGACTATTGTTATTCCATACCCCTACCAGGGATTTTACTTCTAATTCCTTCCCTGTCATATACGTGACATACACTTCCATGCGATCAACCAGAGGGATAATGAAGGGTACTACAATACTTACATAACGGTCTTAAGTATTTTTAAAAAACACGAGGTGTATTAGCGCCATTCTTGAATAATGGGATACCACTGTGGTAAATAAAATAAATATTACCTGACTGAATTTCGTACGGAGTCTTAAAATAAAGTAAAATAGCTCAAAATAACAAGAGGCAGAATCCGTGGTATAAGAGGTTCTCTAATGGGCTTTATTCCATTCAAAATGGCCGACTCGAGTGGCGGCCTTCAGGTTCCGTCACCACGAGGGTTCAGGAAGTGAAGTACAATAATTTATTGATAGACATGTATTTTTATAATAAGTACATTACAATGAAACGAATGTAGAAGGCGTAACATTTGATAAGAAAAATGACGTGACAGTGACATAATCGAAACTAGGCGTAATAAGGAATAAAAGAAACATGATTGGTTAGGATTATCAGACATAGGTGGATCTATAAGATAATACTTGGCATAGATGCGCGCGCGGCAGCATGACGTGTGATTGACGTGCAACTAGGGGGTGAAGGGGACTTGACATTTAGCTCTACATGTGGAGACGAGAAGTCTGGGGTTATGTCAACCTAATCCCAAATCATATCTAACATCCTATGTTTAAAGAACTATGTTATCCACAAGGAAGAGACTCTCGGACAGAATCTATTCTATACTGACTGTGTGCGTGTACAAGCGTCTAAGTGTCTATATGAGATGCGAGGGGCAGAAAACTTTCCATAGCAACAGGGCTATGAATCACTTGCAGGAGGACGGAAAGGCTGAGTCCTTTGCTTGTGAGCTAAAGGAAATGTTTACCTAAATCACTAGGCAGGAATGCATCGGCTGAGGGGGAAAATAGATAATTCGAAGGTGAAATACAACTTCTTGGCAGACAAGCGAAAACTGGCCGAGGCAGGCACCGTTAGCTGCACAGGGAGTAGGACAAAGTTCATGGATACAGATGCGAGCTCAAGCTGAAGCTGTCAGAGGCTGGGAGCAGGGAAAGGCTTTGAGGACAGAATCGGGCCTACTCGCCTGAACTGTAAAAATGGAGTAACTTAGCCATGTAAAGTCGGTGGCCTTTCATACCTAGGAATCGAATATCCAGCCCATAGATGGCGGATCTGACAGAGAACATGTTGACGGTAGACACACATATGTTTGCGTCTTAGAAACTGGAACTGGAGGGAACATACATGTACTTGTAACATGCATATAGAACCGTTGGGGTCCAAGATAGGGGACATAACTGACCAGGAAAATCCACATTTCCACATTCCCTCCTTGTCCCCTTCTTGCCCTTCAAGAGATATCAATCTTCATCATTCCATCGATTTGCTCATGGAGCATCATTTCTTCTTCTTTCTTCTTCCGGGATCTTGAGCCAAAACCTTGATGTGGAATACACGATGTGGCACACAGACCACAAATCGCTGGTCCACATTGCAGGCATAGACAACAACTGAAGAGCATAAGAAGGCCAATACCTAGGAAAGATAGAACTCTCCATCCCCAGGCTGATATCACATTCCAAAACCACCCGGACCACGTCCAAGTGCCTGAATTCTCGTGTATCTGGCTTACAATCTTATGAAGGCGTGTTATAGCTTTATATACAGATGGCGAATTTTCTGGTATGAATATGCAGCAGCTGGATCCGATGACCCTGCAAGCTCCGCCCCTATCGGCCAGGATGACGTCAAGGACAAGACGATTCTGGAGAACAACAATTCTCATCACTGATTGTTCCTCTGTCAGATTGCCTAGGGCGGCTATAGTCTCGTTTACTACAGCTTCAAGAGTCTTGGTGAGTCAGCGTATCAGCTTACTATTTGATATTGTACCTATATAGGGAAAGATACCTTTATTGAAATCTACATACTTGTCCCATGCTGTCTCAGTATAATCGACAACTGGGAGATCTCTTTGCTCTCTATTGTGTACTAAATGAACATTTCGATAATAATCAGGGGGAGCTAGGAAAACAGGTGGCAGAAGGAATGCTATATAACAGGTACCATCCCAATCTAGAGGCAGACGCATATATGCCGTCTGACCACATATAAAGTAAGAATGGCGAGAAGCTCTAAATGAAGATTTGCCTTGATCACTATATTCTACTGTAGTAACGCATTGGCTATGGCCCATATGTATGGAACCAACTTTTCTCACACATAATTCACCCTTAACTGGAAATACTGACATAGTGGGCAGAATTAGTTCAACTTCGGATTTGACATTCAAAATCATAAGATTAGGCGTAAAATTACCTAATTTATACACTTCATTTTCTAAATCAGTTCCTGTTCTACTGGGGTGACCCTCCTTATTAGGGTGACAGACTTTGAATAAAACTAGATTCAGATTTCCCCATATCCAATGTTGTTGATAAACTGCTGTGTCTGGGTCTATGGAATTTAATAAACTAAACCATGCTCCACAGGAGCCATTGCGTGTAAATGGATGTGGAAAGAAAGGCAGAACTCCTTTGTTATTCTGATAGGGAGGGAGTCGGCCACACACCCAACAATTGGTGGCATTACTAGTCTGATGGGAATGATGTAACATACTAATGAATGTGTTATTGCGCAGCGCAAGTCTATAGGACAACTCATGTGGCGGTAGGTCACTAAAAGAATGTTCATCAGTTATATTGAGAACACGTTTAGAAACAGGATAATACATATGCAACAATATACTTGCAATAACTATTAAAAAACTCAAGGAAAACAAAATTAATAAAGTCACAATACAGTGGTTACGCAGTAATTTACAATAAGCATGTCGTTTCATTATGATTCTGGACTCTACATCATTCAGACCTAAGGGATACATGTCGGGACAGATTCAACCGCTTCACCTTGGAGAGGACTTAAACAATCAAATCGTCCGACAGTTTAGATCTGGACCTGAGTTTCTGTTTATAGAGTTCGGTGCTACTGGCCTCAGCCAAAGGTAGCTTTGAGTCAATGGGGGAAGACACACGGGAAGTACTGTTTGTGTCAGGAGGAAGTCCATGAAATTTTTTTATATGGGTGGAATGCACCCATCCTTTCCGTCCTTCGATCTTCACAGCTGTTCTGGTCGTCAGCAGGACCTGCTTAGGCAACTTCCACCTAGGATCCAATTGGCTTTTCCTATCAAAATTCCGAACCAGGACAAAGTCCCCGGGGACCACGTCATGGGGTTTCACCTCAGTGTTGTCAGGAAAAGCTGCGACCACCTGTGAACGAGAAGATTGTAGTGCAGACATCAAGGAAGCCAGGTAATCTGTCAGCATATTACAGTCAACATCAGTTATTTTACGGGGTATAGGCGTCCCCCACATATTCGGTGGTCTACCAAAGATCACCTCATACGGGGATAGCCCTGTTCGAGAGTGTGCTACCATTCTCATGTAGAATAGCGCAACTGGTAAGGCTACTATCCAGTCCACACCTTTTTCCTGACATATTTTAGACAATCTGATTTTTAAAAGTTGATTATGTCGTTCCACGAGACCTGCTGCCTCGGGGTGTCGGACACAGTGGAATTTCCACTGATATCCCAACAAAAGTGAGACATGTTTCATTAATTCGGATGAGAAAGGCTGGCCGTTGTCTGAATATACAACACGTGGTAAACCGTACCGTGGGAAGAATTCTCGAACTAGCTGCTTGGCAGTAGTCGGGGCAGTGTAATCTGATACGGGATACGCCTCTGTCCAACGGGAGAGAGCGCAGACAACTACGAGGACATATTTGAATCCTCGACAACGTTCCATCTGAATATAATCCATCTGGAGGACTTCAAAAGGATGGTCAGGAGGCTGAAATCCACCCTGCTCTACGGGAACACTCTTTCCTGGATTAAACTGACAACATATCATACAGGTACGAACTTTTTGTTTAGCTGCTGCTCGTAAATGTTTGTTGAACCAAATGTGCTGAATGCTGTCTAGCATAGCCTTCTCTCCTAAATGTGCTGGACTGTGAACTGTAGCTATAATGGCTTGAACCATGGAATCAGGGAGAAACCATACAGATTTCTCCTTCGTCATCCATCCTTGATCTGTCTGGATCCCTCCTAGTTCAGTCCACTTCTTTATTTCTTCTGCTGTGGCATGTGTCTGTATGTCAATTACGTCAAGTGCGGGATCCTTAATTGTCATACACTGTGTTGGTGTCTGAACTATTGGCTTTGTCATGTCTAATGTGCGATTCTGAGCAGTCTGTTTAGCTGTTCTGTCAGCTAAGTCATTGCCTTGAGAAATGGTATCAGTAACCTTCGTGTGTGCTTTACATTTCATAATTGATATAGCAGTGGGTAGATGTATTGCGTCTAACAAGGCATGAATGAGGGGTCCGTGCTGAATGTGGGCACCATGGGAAGTTAAATAACCTCTCTCTCGCCATAGTACGCCGAAGTCGTGTACAACTCCGAATGCATAACGTGAGTCAGTGTATACATTAACTTTTTTATTTGTGGCTTGAATACAGGCTTGTGTTAGAGCAATAAGTTCTGCTGCTTGGGCTGACAAAGTATCTATACAATTTGTCTCAATAACTTCAGTGTCTGTTGTGACTGCATACGCGGCCACTAAATCTCCTGTATTTGTTCTCATGCACGATCCGTCTACATACAACGTCAGGTCTGGATCTAACAATGGAACGTCTGTCAAGTCTTGTCTAGGTTTCGTCTTTATTTCAATGATTTCAACACAATCATGAGCTAGTGGGTCTGTTCCAATTACAGGTAATAGTGTAGCAGGATTCAATGTATTACACCGTCGGATCTCTATGTGTGGTTGAAACAATGTCAGTTCATAACCAGTAAGTCTTGCTATGGTCAAGTGTTGTGTTTGTGTTCGGTTCACAAGAACCTCTACTGCATGTGGTACTTGTACTGTCAATGGGTGTCCTAAAACTATGGCATCGCTTTGTCTGATTGCTAAAGCTGTCGCTGCCACTGATTTCAGGCATGCAGGCAAAGCCTGAGCTACGGGATCTAATGTACTGGAAAAATAAGCACATGGCTTGCGTGATCCTGCTTGATCCTGAGTGAGTACTGATAAGGCAGTACCTTCGCGTTCTGTAACAAAGAGTGTAAAATGTTTGCTACAACATGGTGTTGCTAAAACAGGTGCTTGACATAAAGCTTCCTTTAGGCTTTCAAAAGCTTGTGTATGTTCCTGAGTCCAAGGGAGAACAGTCGATGTGGCTGCCTCCTGTGTGGTTAACTGAATGAGTGGTTTTGCTAGAAATGCGTACTGAGGGATCCACTGTCTACAATATGAAGTGAGGCCTATGAAAGCCCGCACCTCCTTTTGTGTCTGGGGTATTGACATGTTGGCAATTAACTGGATGCGATCTGGTGTAAGCTGCCTTCCCTCCTTGGACAGCGAGTGACCAAGATAAATAACTCGCTGAACACAGAATTGCAGCTTAGAAGGGGACACCTTGTGCCCCTTGTCGGCTAGGAAATGTAAAACTGTCAGAGAAGCTTTTTCACATTCTGGCTCGCTTCTCGCGGTGATCAGCAGATCATCGACATATTGAAGCAGTGCAGTATTGACTGGCATGTGGATACTGTCAAGTTCTCGTTTCAGTGCTTGGCTGTAGATGCTGGGGCTTTCTGTAAATCCTTGAGGAGCGCGTGAGAATTTAAAGCTGCGCCCATTTAAACTGAATCCGAACAAGTATTGGCTTTCCGGATCTATTGGGACGCTGAAAAAGGCATTCTTGAGATCAATTACAGTAAAGAATGTTGCTTCGGAATCAATTGCTGTCAATAATGATGATATATCAGGGACCACAGGGAATTGTGGTACAATACACTTGTTTAGTTCACGCAAATCAATAACCAATCGGTACACTGGTGGGGCAGTAGGATCAGTTCGTTTAAGAATCGGAATTATCGGTGAATTACATACATTGGAGTCTGTTTCTACAACTACTCCCTGGGCAATTAGCTCATCAATGATTTTCAGCAAAGCCACTACAGCATCATGCGGTAACTTGTATTGTCGCATTCGTGGTAGTACCACTCCTGCTTTCAGTGTGACTCGATAGGGTGTAATGTTCATGCAACCAACATCCGTAGGGCCTTGTGCCCATAGATGTACTGGTAAAGTCTGTAGTCGGGGATCCATGTCTCTAGACACATAGTGACCTTTAAAATCACGTAAAAACAACCTTACTCCTTCCGGAGAACAACATATTATGGCTCCTAGTGCTTTCAGAGTTTTAATTCCTAGCAAATTTTCTGGGCATGATTTAGTAAGCAACAAATCTGTAGTTCGTGTCAAAGGTCCTATTGTAAGTGGTAGAGGCTTTGATACTTCATTAACAATAGGTTTTCCTGAAAAACCAAGGGAAACATTTTGAGAGCCTGAGAGGGGTGCCCCTGGAACTTCGCTACGTGTTATAGTTGTTCGACTTGCCCCTGTATCGAGTAAGAATTTTCTATCTTGACCTAATAATTCACTATGTACATAAGGTCCTTCTTGATCTACAGGAATCTCGATAAGTGGTAAGTCAACTTCCCTCTCTAGGCTGGTTCATGCGTAACGCTGGTATTCAGGGTATTCATACTGTGCAGTCTGATACAGTTGTCGTGTTGCGGTTTGTGTGGCAGTAGCAGGCAACGGTGGTGCAGCTGGCACAAACTGTATAGGTTGCTGTGAGGCTGGCATGGACTGTCCATGCTGCATAGCTCCTTGTTCATTCTGATCTTGTCTAACTAATCGTGGTCTCTCCTTTGTAATGCCTGTAGCTATATTACGTTTCAGGACTGGACAATCGTGTACATGATGGCCCAGTTGTTTACAGTAATTGCAGGTTCCTTTTACAGGAACTGCAGAATCACCAGAATGTGTCACACCCTTTTTGTGACCATCTGCTGGTACTGTCTGAGAAACTAGCATTTTCATTTTTGTATCCTTCATGCGTCTATGCTCGTGTTCTTGTTCATCCCTAATTCTATTGTGATGATACTGTAACATTTGTAGCATTTGCGACGGAGTGTTACTTTGCCAGGTACTCTCGAATTTCAATATTCTATTCTTTACTGGAGGTAATGCATTTTCCACTAATTTTGTCACAAATAAATGTGGATATGAGTCACTACTTGCTTTTATACCACTATTTATACCAAAACATTTTTCAAATCGAGCATAATAATCGCTTGTGTCTTCATCTTGCTTTTGTTTGCAGGCTGTGATTGCACCCCAATCTTCCTTTTTTGTAGTTAATAAACGTGGCAGTACCTGTACTAGTAAACCTGGTAACAGTTTAACTTTATCCCCGAGCCCCGAACCTGCAGTTCGGCCCCTTTCTTCCTCTGCTAATGCTGTCCAGTCTATCCTTTGGTCTCCCACTTCCCACTCTTTTTCTTTCAGTTTTTCATAAATGCCAGCAGGCAAAAGCACCTTTAATATCGTCATAATATCAGGAAAGGTGTACTCTCCCATCAGTAACATGTCTTTAATTTCTCGGTGGAAACCCGCTGGGTCTTTATCATGGCTAGGTACTACTTTCTTCATTTCTAATAATTCCATTTTTGATATAGGTGTGTAAACAAATACACGGTGAAACTCATTGTCTTCGCCTTTTATTGGGTGCACTTCTCGTAAAGGATTTTGTCTATCCATATAGTACGGCGTTCTTTCTCTATGGGGCAGCGAGAGAGAATCCGGACTTACAAAAAGGACATACTGTTTACGTGACACTAATATCTCTTTAATTAACTTGTTACTAGAACCTCTCCATCTGTTCGTGAGTAGTTCCGTTAATATATCAGGTAAAGGACCAGGATCAGCATGTTGGCTCTTATATAATATGAGGAGTTGCTGAATCATATAGATTCCAGCTAAACGTTGTTCATCTGTACTGAGATTGAGAAACGTGTGTGCTACGGTCTCATCACCGTATTTTTCAGGACTAACAATTCAGTGAACGGCTGACCTGGCTAATTCTTGCTCATCCATGGAATCGAGGAGGTGGTAACCTCTTCGTTCTCGTAGTATTTTATCTGCGGCTTGAAACGAATGTTCAGGAGACTTCAGATTCATTACAGGCGTCGGATACGTTCTGCTATTATTTGGACATACAGAGTGTATTGGATCAGAAAAACATCTAGTATTTTCACAAGATCTTCCTCTGCCTACATAGGCTATGGTCTCTGACTGTCTTGCAGGGTTCCCTGATTCGGACACTTCATCTTGCTCAAACTCGTCTGTTCCCAATCTCTCTTCATGAATACGCTCTATTTCTTTACGTATTTTTCGGCACATGGCTGTTATACAATTTTGCTTATCGTGTCTCCCTTCTGATATATTCTGACTCCATCTTGTAAGAGTAAGCATTGCATTCGGGTCTACCCCCGGACGATCTTGATTTCTGATCACACAGTTTATGAGGAAACGCAACAGTTCCCCCTGTATCTCTACTTTCTGGAATTCCATAGCTCTGTTAATACATCCTGGATCTCGTCCTGTTTGAACAAAATGATATATGTTATCCAGATGCGTAATCATCCCTGGTAACCTTGCTAAATACTCTGCGGCTCGCCTGATACGTAATGATGCCAGAACCATTTCGTCCTCTTTACCAACCACGGGGTCATATCTACAATTTACAAGGAGTTCCTTAAGCGTACGTTCATTTACGAACTTAGGTGTACGTGAATGTGCTGACTCTTGAAAAACAAGTTTATTTATTCTAGGTGGTGTAAAAGTACTGCTAGCACCTCCCGTGGCCCCATCTGGGGCGTTGGGTGTGAATGGGTTCGTTGAACGTGACACGGCAACTATGGGTGTCGATACCCCTGTAGAGTCGACTGCGGAGACAGATGCGGAAACAGATGTGCTTGCCGAAGCTTGCGTCGGGACTTGCTGTTGCACGGGGACAGATACCTGATCCTGACGTTGAACCCCTCCGCCAGACGGTCTATGTGGTGTGGCGTTAGCATACTCGGGGGCTGCATCATCTAGATATGAGGAAAGGAAAACGTCTTCTGCGGTTCTGGGATGCCCTTTTGGATGTACCTTAATTGGAAATAATGGGGGTGGCAAGTCTTTTGGCATCTCTGGAGCAGCCTTAGGTAGTCCTTCGGCTAGAAGGGGATACATACCATTCATAAGAGCATTACTTTGTCTATTTACTTGTTCTGATTTCACTCGGATCCCTTCCTCGATTAATACATTTTCTTGAACTTTATTTGAACTTTCTGTACTCCTCTCTTCTTGTCTACGTGCTTTTTCTGTTCGTCTATGAGATTCTTTACGCCATAACTCGATAGCGTCTTTCTGTGACTGTCTGACCTTTCTTTTCCATAACTCTTCCTCCACTTTCATGATGCACTCTGCATCCCAGGTTCCCGTTGCGGGCCACCTTTGACTTTCCGGTAATCCCTTGGTATAATCTACCCATAGATCAAGAAACAATATGGCATCTATGCCATGTTTATGGTACATGAAATGTCCTGGAGTGTCTCTAGGAGGAATAGGAACTGCTTCTTCAAGCACCCCTTTTCTGGTGGTAATCTGTCTTAACTTCGAGAAGAGCGGCATATTAACAACTGATCTGATACTTACTCTTGAACTTACTTAATACGAGAAACACAATAATGAACAGTGAACAATGAACAGTCATTCATACCACAATATGCAAGACATTTTCTGAATACTTTAAACATTAAACATTAAACATTTAATAATGGTCGACAATGATGACAGTCTGCTTAACTAATCACCACGCTGAATTCTTGACAATAACTGAATACTTCGGGATACTTGATATACTGCTAAACAGTACATATACACTGCTAAACAGTGCAGACCGGATTTGTGTACCCAAATCCGTCTTGACCGGCACAACCTATGTGCACGTCAACACGCCTCCCCGGCGATGGTACTCACCGAGTAGCTCCTTGAAACGGAAGGCCTCAGAGAATGGACAGGACTCGACGACTGTGGACATCGGACCCTCTGCACATCGGGATTTCGGAAAACCTGGTGGGCCTCTGTATACCTCGGATCTTGCTCTCTCAGCTAGGCTCTGGTCGGGATACTTCGCACTTCTCACCGCCTCGTCTGGGTTGATCGCAGCCTCAGTCGCCCCCGCTTGACCGGAGGGAGCTTACAGGAAATCCTGCTGGTACGCGTTTATGGTCCGTCCAGCTGTGGCAGGAGACCGGGCCTGCAACGCACCGCCGGCGCGTGAGATGAGAAAGTGTCCCTATTCGGGCGCCATTATGTGGTAAATAAAATAAATATTACCTGACTGAATTTCGTACGGAGTCTTAAAATAAAGTAAAATAGCTCAAAATAACAAGAGGCAGAATCCGTGGTATAAGAGGTTCTCTAATGGGCTTTATTCCATTCAAAATGGCCGACTCGAGTGGCGGCCTTCAGGTTCCGTCACCACGAGGGTTCAGGAAGTGAAGTACAATAATTTATTGATAGACATGTATTTTTATAATAAGTACATTACAATGAAACGAATGTAGAAGGCGTAACATTTGATAAGAAAAATGACGTGACAGTGACATAATCGAAACTAGGCGTAATAAGGAATAAAAGAAACATGATTGGTTAGGATTATCAGACATAGGTGGATCTATAAGATAATACTTGGCATAGATGCGCGCGCGGCAGCATGACGTGTGATTGACGTGCAACTAGGGGGTGAAGGGGACTTGACATTTAGCTCTACATGTGGAGACGAGAAGTCTGGGGTTATGTCAACCTAATCCCAAATCATATCTAACATCCTATGTTTAAAGAACTATGTTATCCACAAGGAAGAGACTCTCGGACAGAATCTATTCTATACTGACTGTGTGCGTGTACAAGCGTCTAAGTGTCTATATGAGATGCGAGGGGCAGAAAACTTTCCATAGCAACAGGGCTATGAATCACTTGCAGGAGGACGGAAAGGCTGAGTCCTTTGCTTGTGAGCTAAAGGAAATGTTTACCTAAATCACTAGGCAGGAATGCATCGGCTGAGGGGGAAAATAGATAATTCGAAGGTGAAATACAACTTCTTGGCAGACAAGCGAAAACTGGCCGAGGCAGGCACCGTTAGCTGCACAGGGAGTAGGACAAAGTTCATGGATACAGATGCGAGCTCAAGCTGAAGCTGTCAGAGGCTGGGAGCAGGGAAAGGCTTTGAGGACAGAATCGGGCCTACTCGCCTGAACTGTAAAAATGGAGTAACTTAGCCATGTAAAGTCGGTGGCCTTTCATACCTAGGAATCGAATATCCAGCCCATAGATGGCGGATCTGACAGAGAACATGTTGACGGTAGACACACATATGTTTGCGTCTTAGAAACTGGAACTGGAGGGAACATACATGTACTTGTAACATGCATATAGAACCGTTGGGGTCCAAGATAGGGGACATAACTGACCAGGAAAATCCACATTTCCACGGCTTCAATTACCCCAGAGTTACCATCTCATACTAGCTCTCCAAATAACCCCCCAATGTGCTTTCATTACCATAAACATCTTGTTTCAATACCTAAAACTTTATTGATTTTCAATGGGAAACACACAATCGACTTTCCATGAACACTTTGAGTTACTCACTCTAGCGTCATAGACACTACCGATTCTCACAACAAACGGAGTGTAGATTACTACAGTTTTCGGCAGGAACCAAATTCCACGATCACAGTGACAATTACTTACTCGACGCTCCTCTGTCACCAAGAAGCGTCTTAGTTCCGCCAGAGTTACCATGACAACCAACCAAACAACGTCATGATATCATTTCCCGGCGTTTTTTTACACCACAAACACTTGGTTTCAATACCTACAAACTTTATTTTTGATGGGAAACAATTAATCGACTCTCTTTGAACGTTCCTTGCACTCGCTCACGCCAGAGACACTACCGATTTCCATAACGACGGAGTGTCCAGTACTACATTTTGCGGAACGAATCGATTCCCACAGTTACATTGACAGTTAGTCCCTTGACGCCACTACGTCATCGAATAGCGTCTTAATTTTTCCCACAGTTACCATGACACCTAATCACGCTACGTCGTGACATCACTTTCCAGCACCCAGGGACCGCCCCCTAACAGAACTCTGCATTACGGGAGATCGCATTTAAGCAGCACGTTTTTGCATTGTCCCTATCCATTCCAGCGATAGACGGAGGAGGGGTAGGTTACTACGTCCCGGGCAAAGGAGCACTTGTGAGTAATCTTAGACCTAAAAGGTGAGCCTAGACGCTCTGTTTTCATGTTCGGGATAGATACCGATGTCCATGACATTCCGCTCTGTTTCCCCCTTTACCAGTCTCTCTTTATGCCAACTCCGCGCTGCTGATTTAGCCCTAATCCCTACACCTTGAGGGTAGGCTTTATCTCTAAGTTTAGTTTTTCTTGTTATTTCTTCACAAATACGAGTATTTGTTATTTCTTCACAAATACGAGTATACCGCTGTAGAGATACTGCTCGTCTCTTTTTTAACCACGATAATGACAGCAGCAGTTCCCACGGTGCCACCGGTGTTGTTTACCTCACACAAACTGCTGGATAAGTGAGGCACTTGAATACAGCAATATTCTCACTGTACTATAGCGGATTCGATGCACGATGTTGTATTACTCTTCACAAACGAGTTCATCACACTCGCATGTCATTAGTAGGAGCATGCTGCTTATATGGTAATTATGACATACAATGTATAATGATTATTTGATGCTATGTTTCTTTGCGCATTTATTGTTCTCCCTCTCCCCTGTCCGTGTGTGTGTCTCTCCCCTTTTTCCTCTACCATACCAGGTTGGGTAAAGGTTTCCAAATAAGAAGGAAAAACCTATCAGCGCGAGGACGCTGTTCCACCTTACTATTAAGGTACCACAGGTTTACAGAACTACACTTTACAGAAACCTGTTTTTTCGAATATTCACAACTCTTTCACTCACTTGTTAATTTCTAGGTCCTGACGAAGCGCATTTGGGATCCCTTAAGGACCCACTCGTAAGCGCGAAACATGTTGACCCCCCACCAGTAGGATTCCCACTCACTATCCTGAGAGCAGCAGTTATTTTTCACAATCTGCCCTCTTTTATTCTTTTCTCCAAGAGTAGCTCCAGGATTATAAATTTTAACCTTTTGCTAGGTAGAGCCGTGAATAAAGGTCTTGGACTCTATCCAGTAATTTTTAAATGCACCACCCACCTTCCTTCCGATAGGCCCACACACCCCCATGCACAACTGCGGCGTCTCCAACCAAAAGATCTCCGACAAAGAGCCCTCTTGCGGGGCCCGTGGGGGACTGCAGCGCCACCCCCACGAGGAGCAACGCCCCATGATGAAGCAAGACACTCGAAAGGGTGTGTGAGGGCACTTTATACAAAAGGAGAAATTCCCCACACTCCATCCTACCAACCACATCGTGAGAGCACACACAATCTATCTCATTTTTGCCTTAGGAACAGTTACCCTCTCATAATATATAATTGATTCTGAGGGAGCACGGGTACTGGACCTATTTTCAAATTACGCTCCCGGTCCCCCCCTCTTTATGTGATAAGATTTGCCCTATCCTTACCAGAGGCCTACACACACTTGGCGGCCCACCTTCGATGCACAACATCACAGTGTCGTTGTCAGGCTTGTGGACATGCGCAGACAGGCATGAGAATGGTGTGCCGTAGGAGTGCAAGTGATGCAAACGCGCAGCGCACATATGTAAATAGGCTCGGGGAAGGGAGGAGCAGCAGTGAGGCTACGTTATACACATTGCTGGCGCTCATTTGCTACAAGCAGTACATGTCAAACAGGAATCACTAAGTCACACATATCACACACCAATAAACTAGTGAGCCTGCCAACACATCATGCAGAACCAACTATTGACTCATGTCTCTCTGCACTGTCACAGGTGATCAAGGATATGCACTCTCCCCTTGGATGATGACACCCCTCCGAGCCCCGAACACAACGGCAGTAAAATTGGTCCCACAAATGCACCAGGGGCATCGTGGAATGCACATTTGGCATGTTGAAGTCATGTTTCAGGAGCCTTGACATCACAGGTGGTAGGCTCCTGTACAGCCCAGACATCGAGTGCAAGATGATCATTGCATGTTCTTTGTTGCACAACATATGTGTTCGCACCAATGCCCCATGGATACAAGTGCCAGATGCACCGGACGATTATCAGGAAGATGAGGTAGGTGGTCCACACCCCACTGCAGCTGCAGCAGGAATAGCCCGGAGGAACTACATCATTGACAATTCTTCACATGAGTACGTCACATTGCGCCAGTCCTTGGCAACCATGGGACAGTACAAAATGACCACAGGTGCACAGCATGTGCAAATAAATTTATTACAACACACATTCCCTTTGTGCATGTCACTCCTCTGTACATGCACATCACTCTGACAAGTGTATGGGCAAAATGTAGTGTGAACAATCTCTAAAATGGAAAATAGATGGTGGGTGTGTCACCTCTGTACAGAGAGGCTGTTTAGGGTGTCACGTATACGAAATGCCATTTCTGTGTGTCAAAGATAGTACGGAGTCCCACTCATCAGCGTATCACATGTGTCCAATATCATTTCATAGAGGCTGTCATTTGTGACCTACAATTGACAACAGGGCTTCTTTTGGGCTCAAATATGTAAAACCATGATGCAGGGATGCACCCTGTGAATCAAGTCCCACAACATGAGCAACATGGATGTAAGGGGGAATCACTGCCCCTAGATTCATCCAGGCTTTCATACTTGATTAATAATAGACATGACACATCTGTGTGTATTAGAATGTATTATTCATGTCCAGTGGAGTGTTGAAGCTGACTTAGTACTGGGCCATGCAAACAACACTTTACAATGTTGCCCATGGAGGGCCAGCCAGAGTCATTTAGGTATTGACAAGTTACTCTGAAGAAGAAGTGTCCAGTCCGCAGTCTGATTGCTGTGTCATTGTTAGGCAAACCAAATATGGAAGTCCATGTCGAGGTCCAAGGTTATTGTCGCAGAGTGTATCGGGGGACAGTGGAAGGTGTAATTCCAGGGCATGATGCAGAGGGCAGAAGCAATTAGTAACAAGCCATATGGCGGAGATGAATGCTACTGCTTCCTTCTTACCACTAAGTCAGATTCCTCCTCATCTTCATCCTCTGACGTTTCATGTGCCTCACATGTGGATGGTGGTGTTTGGTCTGCAGCACTGTGTGACACTGACACATCAGGGGCCAGAGATGTGGATGTAGAAGTAGCATTCATCTGCGCAATGTCTTGTGGCATCACTCCCATGTTGAGGATCTGCAGGGCATTGGAGATCCCATCTACAGCTTGCTCGTGTGTAGCCGTGGTAGCCATTCTTTGTACCTGCATCCGCTCCATGTTCTCCATGACCCTCCTCATGTTTCCCAACTCACAGATGGCATCGCTGAAGCCACTCTGACTAGACAGTTGTTGTTGTTTCTGACTCATGACTCCAGCAACGCTAGCCATGGATTGTTGGAGGGCATGGGGTGGACTGTGAGTGTTCGTTAGAGAGTGTAAGTGGTCCCTGATGGGACTTAGACACCCACGTATGGCATCCAGTTTGGCTGCCATGAGGTCGAACCCCACCCTCACCTGTTCAGCCAACTCCTTCTGGCAGTCTAACACACGGCGTTGGAATGCCATGTGTTCTTCAGTGAGGTGCTGGGAGCAGACGTGGTGGTGGGTGCTTCCTGCTGTGTGGTCTGTGCAGGGGGTGGGCTCACCTCAATGGTGCTGGGCTGCCCTGCTACTGGAAGTGGGGTGCGGAGGTTGTCCATGAACCGTTGGAGTTCGTCATAGTTGATATCCTGGGGCTCGTCTCCATCCCCACTGATGTGATGTAGGGTCTGCTCTGCAGGAGGTGTTGATTGTCCCTCTGCAATGTAAAGGGGAGATGCAGTTTCACAGTGTGTTCCATGTATGGTGACGCATTGGCAAAGTTAACATACAGACTTCATGACAATGTACATTTTGACTGTTTGTGAGGAGATGCCTATTTGATGCGGAACAGTGGACATTTGTACTATATCACAGATGTGAGGTTGTACTCGTACATTGTCATCTCACATTTTCCTGCTATGCCAGATGTGATTGGCCATTTTGTACACACATGCGGCACGTCCTGTGTTCTGTTGTGAAAGTGTTGCAGTTTGTACCACACTGTTGTCAATGTTGAGGTGCTCAGATTCTTATGTGTGTGTGCTGCATTGTGGGTGATTCGCCCCTGCAGCTCTGATTTGACTTCCCTTATCCCTTTCAGGCGGTGTGCCTTTGATTTCTGTGCTTCTACTGTGCTGAGATGTTGCAGACTAGGGTAAATTGGGCTCTTGGTCGAGTTGTGACTCTTGGGCATGGTTTGTCCGCAGATGTGTTGTTGACGTCAGGGGTTGTTTGTGCACATGGATGTGTCAGAGTGTGTGACCTGCTCCTTTACGGATGTGGTCCTCACTCAGCCACCTCAGTGTTGTGGCATGCACAATGTCATGATGATTGGACGGCAGCCATACTAATCGTCATGTAGTGTCCCTTGAATTCTCATTGTGGCTCACAAATATGCATCTTTGCTGGGTTTCGCATGTGTGCATGTGTTGGTTGTGAGATTGGTGATGTGTGGGGTGGGACCCCTTTAGGCACATGATGGACAGGGGCCTACTTGGTGTTTGTATGTGTGCTGCAGTGTGGCACAGGGATCCTGGACATGATCCAGAATCATTGTGGGTGTGCAGTGTTCTCTATTTAATTGTGCATGTGTGCCATTGTGCCCATCTCCCCCAGTCCCCCCAGTCCCTGGTCGGTACTCACCCTGTTGATGTTGTGTCAGGTTGTGTTGAGCAGTGTCCGGATCCCCAACTCCTGGCACCGTATCCCGACTGATGACTGTGGCCACCATTTTCTCCATGTCATCCAGCTCCTGGTGTGCCACTGGACCCCCACCTCCAATCTGCGTTGCTGCTTTCATGTTGGCATTGAGTTTCTTCTTGGTTTTGCCCTTCACATCATTCCAGCACCTCTTGACCTCTTCCATTGTCCTACTCAATGCTGCAACTGCATTCACATGGTCCAAGATGGTTTGCCATATTTGTGTCTTTGTTGCCAATGACACGTTGGAGGTGACGCATAGTTGTTGGCAGTGTTCTATGACCTCCGTAACGATGATCCTGTTTTCTTGCGGACTGAACCGCGTCTTCCTCTTCCTCTTCTCCTTGGCCTTCCCAGACCCCGGGGTTCCTTGCTGGTCATCTGTGGGGCTTGTGGGGTTCGCATTGTCCTCTGCACTCGGTCTGGGTGCGTCCATTGTGCTATGCAGTTACATTTTTTAATGATTTTTTAAAATCTGTGTCTATAGTGAATTTTCCTGCATGATGCGTGGGAATTGCAGGCCTGTTGCTGGTTATTGCTGATTTTTGTATCGCGTTTGTGACATTGCATTTTTTTTGCGTTTCACATTTTTTCAGTGTTGCGTTAATTTTAACGCGTCAACTGGCGAGTTATCGTGAGACTATCGCAAGGTGCCGCCGGGTTGAGAATACAACGTTAGCACGGTATTATTTTCCCGACATAGAATACGATATGCAAAGTTGCGTTAAGCTAATTTTGAGATAATTAACACATGTTCTTGAGAATATCCCCCTTTGTGTTTCCCTTCCAAGCAGTGCTCTGTGAAAAGCTGCACTGTTTCATGCCACTGGTTTCACGAACCATTCACTCAGCTGCTGCTCAGTTTATGCCTCACATAAGGTTTTACAATGAATCTGGGGGCCATTAGCACAACAGGGGACTTCTACAGAACATGCACAACCGCTTGGACCTTATCTTAATTTCTTAAAAGGATCCGTGTCTTCCGTATCTAGGATGGCGAAATACCCATCACAAAAGTGAAAAGATACAGTGAATATGGCCTTGTAAGAAAAAAAGGAAATATGCTTTCAGCAAGACTTATTTAATGAAAACTACTAAAAGAGATGTATTACAATTTTAAGAAAAGTAAAACAAAAAATGCTACAACAACGTTAATGTAAGATTTTCATATATTATAAATCTCCAAATCAATTAATAATAAAGGTATGGGCATTGTACAAGCCAATACGTTAGTCTGTAACTGTTTGGTAAATTAGTTTTCATTGCCAAACACCACATTTGAATACGGGGAATACAGCCATCTCAAGATGCAACGACTTCCATCACTGTGGGCAAGATTACATACATTACTCTGGTACTAGTAAAATGTATGCCTCAGCTTTTTCGGATCACCTAGATTTCACCAGTTTAGTTTTGCAATTTCATTCGTACCACCATTTCATTGTAAAAAGGGATATTTTGCCTGGTTAGTCTGTCCAAATGTTGGTGAAAGTTACATAGGAGTTGGTGAAAAATAGCTGTGAAATATACGTATTATGCAAACGTTTGTGCATAAATGTAATTGCACGTAGTACTGTCATTTTAATCTGGCCTCTTCTGAACTAAATTACAAGATGAACGAAAAAAATGAATTTGTAAATAGTTTATCTCTTTCTACTAAAGTTGCTGCACAAGTTTTTTTTAATTTCTTCAAAGACTCCTTGAACGAAAGTGACGCCAACAGATACAAAATGTGTGCGCCATCAGTGCACAAAAACACAAATGAAGCGCGCTCAAAACAAAGTCACCTTTAAAAAAAAACCACTGAATGCAGCAGTAAATAAAACCAGAAAAGATTCTGACACTGATAAAGCTCAAACAGCTGATCATTTTGTAGCTGGTCAAGTCCCTTATGACCAGTGCATTGAACAAACAAGCTATTTCACCATCATGATCCAAGCTATTAGTAATGTGATTGCATCAACAACAGAGACCTTGACCCCCCCAATATCACTAGCGTAGACCACAACATACTCTTGAACAATTGGACATCCTTCCGCCCTGTCGCCAGTGGCACTCCAGAAGAAGGTATCTGCTTTGATGACCCCTCTAGTGAACCGCTTGAACCATTGGGCCAGGATCTAGTTCACACAGTCTTAAAGAAAGTCACTTTGACGCTTCTCCTAAAAATACCCAAGGCTGCGTCGGAATAAAACTGAAAATTATTGCCATATCTCTGGCCTCCCATTTTTCTAAACCGGAGCGGGAAATGTTTTATGTCAACATTCACAAAGGGATATGAAGCAATGGTGCATGCATTTTTACTAAATTAAACCATCTGGCTTTTCGCCTATATAAAGCGTTGGCTCATGAATTCTAGCACATTTAAAGACATTTTACAGAATACATGAAATCAATGAATAGAAGAAAGATATCCGAGTCTAATTTTTCTCATTTTTTTTTAGTATATTGCAAGAATGTTTACTGTAGTGCTTTGAAGAGAAAAACTCAGTTGCTATAAATAATATAATAGATGTAATGGAAGACAAAAACTAGGCTTTGGTCAACTATGTATGAAAAATATCAAAACCAGATTTCAGCATTCTGCTCTGCTCAAAGACATAAAAAATACTCCAGCAACAATGCTTTATTTAGGTGCATTGTAAAGCACTGACTGTCACCTTAAGTCAGTAGTGGTTTCCTGATGTATGCAGCACACCAATTGTTTCACTATACACAAGATACTTTAGGATCATGTGCACTACTGTTCAGGCATAGTAAAGAGAATATACTGTAGCTGTAATGGGCAGTGCCAGTGACTAAGCCACCCACCTCTTGGAGTTGTAATAGAATTGTGGCAAACGAAGGCTAGGTTCTCCAACGAGAAACCACACATGGAGCCTGTAAATCTGTGTTGTTATTTTATATCCAATATGGGGTGACTGCATGTGCTCTATTGTTCCTTATAGTTTTTATTAGATCTCTGCAAGATTGATTAGCCACTTGTTTTGTCTTGGGTTTTATAGACATTGCCCTTCATTTTAGCATTTTAAATGTTGTTTAGATTTCTGTGGGCCCAGCTTTTAGTTTCCTATTTTTATCATCTGTGTTTTATATAATAGACCTCACTGCTCAGTTCTAATCAGTGCTTAATTTGAGCCTGTGGTTTTAGATGGGGCCCACAGGCACTCCTTTTTGGGGACCATAGCTTATTCCCCTCTCCCCCAGATTTTCACCCAGAGCAAGAGAGCAAAAACATACAAAGGGGAAAGAAACACGTAATGAAAGATGGAAATTACGTGATGAAGGAAGAACGTAAGAACATGTAAGATTGAATTAAAGGAGCATGAAATGTCTGGAGGTGGATTAAAGATGCGTGAGTTGAAATCATCACCATGAAGACCATTCAATCTTACTTATTCCCCACCACACCTTCACCAGAGGACTCCTACCAATCAATGAAGCACTAACACCCGTCCTCAATGCCTCCATTGACTCAGCCACATTTCCTGATACATGGGAACATGCTACCGTCATGTCCATGCTCAAGAAACCACAATCAGGCATACATTTCAACTATAGACCCATCTCTCTCCTTCCATACCCGACAAAGGTCTTAGAGAACTGATCAATAAATGCTTCACTGAACACCTCAGCTACAACCAGCTTCTCGACACAAGTCAGCCCGCATTCAGACACAGTACAGAAACAGCACTCATCACCACCACATATGACATCCGTAACAGAGGCAATACAGTAGCCCTCATTCTCCTAAACCTCTCTGCAGCACTTGAGCTAGTCCCCCATCCCATCTTCATCAAGCGCCTGCAAGAGATTGGCATCCAAGGACCTGCTGAATCTGCTCCTTCTTAATGGACAGAACACAAGCTGTCAACATGGCACCTTACTCCTCAGAAACCCCTAAGCTCATCTGTGGAGTGCCTTAAGGTTCATCCTTCAGTCTCACTCTCTTCAATGCATAATCTTTCTGACCAACATCATCTGCCCACACATGATTACATCCTCTCTTATGCTGACGGCACATAAATCATACTCTCCCTCTCAGATAAGGCCCCAACACAAGAAACAAGTTCATCACTTGTATGACTAAATTCGCTAACTGAATAAAAGCCAACTTTGTCAAGCTCAAAACAAACAAGACAGAAGCAGTGATATTCGCAAAAACACCTCACCATGGGACTCTAACTGGTGGCTGGCTAAAGTAAAACCTACACTCACACCTACCCAGCACCCACGCTAGGAACCTCAGAATAATCATAGTCAGCAAACTAGACATGACCGCACAAGTTAACGCCGTCACTACATCCTGCTTCAAACCCTGAAGTTGCTGAGGACAGTCTTCAAATGGCTCCCAACCAGCACTAGAAAAACAGTTACTTACGCCCTAGTCACCAGCAGTTTGGACTACGGGAACACCCTCTATGCTGGGATCACCAAGGAACTTACTAGAAGACTACGAAACGTCCAGAACTTGGCAGCCAGACACTTCTTCAATCTCCTACACAAAACTCACATCACACCAGACCTCAGGGAGCTCCATTAGCACTTGATCCACAAATGAGCTAATTTGAAACTCCTCACAGACCCATCCAAGGCACTACACAACATAGGCACCACCTAATTGAATGGTCGCATCTCCTTCCACCACCCACCCAGACAACTCTGCTTCCCGAGAATCCTACTCACACACATCCCACAAATACACAGATCCAGATCAGCAGGACAGGCATTCTCTTACATCACTCCTAAAGCATGAAACTGCCTGCTGCTCCACATAAGAGCCTCCTCCTTTCTTCTTAACTTCTGCTAGATGCTAACAACCTGGCTTTTCTATCAACCAACCTACCAGAAGCAGGGCTAGGCACACAGACCTGCTCATTGTCGGGACACCCTCGTAAGTGATACTTCACTTTGCAAATACAAATAACATAATGATCAAGGCTACACAGCTTTGGTATTAGACACACAATAGCAATGGCTCCAGGCTTCTGAGTGAAATCTGATGCCACGGCATTAGTTCCTTTACACATTAAGCACTCATTCTAGTCGTTTCTGTTTTGTGCTACAAATGGCTTTTAATATGCACATCTACATTTCTCGTCCATCACTGTGGAGGTGGGCTGCAAATTGCTCTCTTAAGCTACTCCAGAAACTCGGCTAGTGAGATATAAGCTGTGAAATCACAGTTTTTAACTGTGACGCCCAGATGATTTGCATACATTATGAACCTTCAGTAAAGACTAAACCTAAGATTTTTCCTTAGGCCTTATATGTGTCCGTTTATCGGATGACCTTTTCACCGCAGTTGATTTACATAGATGACATGTCTTTGACCAGGTACAGACCAGACCTGCAAACAAAAGGTTTGGGAAATATTTATATCAGAAGGGTAATTATGAAAGTAATTGTTGTAGATGCAGGGAGAACAAGTGCATCCATTCATGTAGCTTTAGAAGTAGGTGTGGAGCAATATTTACATTTTTCATTTAGTTGCAGCAGGCTGACTTGTCTGCTGGTATTGCTGATATACAGGGAACAATGAGCTTGCATGGTATTTTGTGATTTAACCAATGAACAGAAACTAAAACTGCAATTTATTATCAGCCTCATGAAAGGTCCAAGATAGTTCATTATTAGAAGGTTTATAGAATTGAACCTAAAACGTTTGAAGCTAAACTAGTATGTATGAGGCTATCTTCAAAAATTTGATTTTATAAGAGGTTACATCTGATACATAATCTCAGTGACTCAAAATGTCACATTCCCTAGAATCGGGCAATCTCTGAAAACATCTTGCTGCATGTTTTTTTATATCGCTTGAAAACACCTGGGGTAACTGGGTAAACAAAACCCTTTTTAATACATGAATTATCCTAATTAAAGAACCATTGTTCGCAAAGGAACTACCAACAGACAGCTGGCTGCAAACCTATTGTGCCTTTGGTGTAGCAAAGCAGGGAGAAATTAGCTCTCTATAAGTGATGGCCTGAGCCTTTTTGAAATTGAGCAAATTATCCCTACATCAGCTCACAGACCACCTGGAAAATACAGCCTTCTTGACGCCACTCAGTCCGGCTTCCGCTCCAACCACAGCACCAAGAGCACCTCAGCTGAAACAGCGACATCAGATCCATCCTCGACCGTGGTGAGACTGCAGCCCTGATCCTCCTTGACCTCTTAGCGGCCTTTGACACAGTCTCCCACCACACCCTCATCACCAGACTCTACCAAATCGGCATCAGAGGAAACGCCCTCAAGTGGATCACCTCCTTCTTCACAGGATGCATACAGAAAATCTGCCTACCGCCCTTCACCTCCAAATCCAAGAGCATCATCTGCGGAGTCCCCAAAGGATCCTCCCTCAGCCCCACTCTTTTCAATGCCTATGTGACTCCACTGGCTGACATCGCCCGAACTCATGGATTCAATATCATCTCTTCGCTTTCAGCCAGTGATGTCTTGATAGTGCTTGCTTTTCACAAAATAAAAAAGAAATGTAAACAGCAACCCTGGAATCTTTTTACTCAATTGTATAAATTGATGGTTTGATTATTTTTCATCATATTTAATTGTATGATATGATTGTTTATGATCTTATATTGTAATATTTTAATTAATGAACAATAAACTTACTTGACTTGACATTATCTCTTCTGCTGACGACAGCCAACTAATCCTGTCTCTCATGGAAGACACAGCCACAACCAGAGTTAACTTCCAGAATGCCATGATCAACATTGCTGACCGGATGAGAACCAACTACCTGAAGCTGAACACACCTTTGGAAACACCCTACCCACGGGCCAACATATGGTGACCCACTGCACTCAGACCCTCACTTACCCCTACCAGCCATGCCCACAACCTCGGCATCATCCTGGACAGTGGCCTCTCCATGAAGCATCAGGTCAAAGCAGCAGCCTCCTCATGCAACCACACACTCTGCATGCTTCAAAAGATTTTCAGAAGGATCCGTCAACAACAGGAAAACAGTGACTCAAGCACTCATTACCAGCCAACTGGACTACAGAAACGCTCACCGGAACAACCTCCCATCTCCTCAAATGACTACAGACTATACAGAACACCATAGCCAGACTCATCCTCGCCCCACCCAAATAGACCAGCATCACCCCCCATCTCAGAAACCTCCACTACCTCCCCATCCAGGAATAGATTCCAATTAAAGCTGCTAACCCATGCCTACAGGGCCCCCCACAATGCCGGACCCTCTGACATCAACCAATGCATGACTTTCCACCAGCCTACCAGACAACTCAGATCCACCTCCCTCACTCTCGCACACGTCCCCCACATCTGGTGGAGCCTCAGAGGAGGTTGCTCCTTCTCTTACCTCACCACCAAGTCCTGAAATGACTTCCCACTCCACCTCCGAACCTCCCTCTCACTCGTAGATTTCAGAAAGAGACTCAAGACCTGGCTCTTCAACTAACGTGCCTCTCTCCTCAGGACCTAGATACCCAATGGGGTGATAAGCTAACCTATGTAAATACTGATTGATGGATTTATTAACATCAAATTCTATGAGATTTCGGAAAAAGGGATAGAAGGGTGTAGGCCAGCTTAAAAAAGTGTGTTGATGGCCAAGAACAACAACTGTGTACAAATGTCATCTCTTTCTGGATCAATGCGCCAACCAGACCTGTCTGTTGGCCACTGCTTTTTTGACTGCCCCAATAAGGAGTATGCAACGTTTTATTCAACTTTGGAAGCTTCACACAGCACAATGTTTGTGAAGTATTCATATATAAAAAGAAAATGGGCAAAGGCTCCACATGGCGCTCAATTCCCTGACACATAGAAATTTTTTCCACCCAGTCCCCACAGCATGGTCTCTAGAACTTTGCTCATCTGGATTCCTACATATCTGCACCTGTGCCCTGCACCATTCCCTTTCACCCTCTCCTGCATCCCTTACTAGGTGATTCCAAGAGGTTTGCAGACAGCTTTTAGTTCCAACTCCAGTATGTTCCACCCAGAAGATATTCTTGAGAATATAGTCATAATTTGTGGCAGATGAGAGTGTACACTTTGTTTAGATGCAGCAGGCAATGTCAGACACTTAGCCCACCATCACCAACGACATTATTTCCTGACTTAAGCCAATTATGTGAAGTACAAACTTCACTCATTCATAGTGCCACATGCCAAAATGTGTGTAGTGCTGCAAGGAGAAAGAGAGGGCAAAAGTACTACAGGGTGAGCTGTTTTGAGATGAGAATGTCATTCTTCAGTCTGTGCACAGCTTGTTGCTGAGTGAGTGAGAGCATTGGGACACGATGGCCAAGTAGAATATCCACCTTATTTCGCATGCGTTTACAGCGCATTGCGTTACAAAGCAGTTGTTACAACGACCGCATTGTTAGTTTGCATACCGTTACAACGCAAGTCGGAACAACGACTTGCGTTGTAAGGGACACTGGATGTTGGAATAGTATAATTTACTATTCCAACTCCAGTCTGTGCAGACAGTAGGGAAGGTGTTGGATTTTAAATCCAACACCTTCTGCCCCTTACAACGCAAGTCGTTGTTCCGACTTGCGTTGTATTGGTATGCGAACTAACAAACCCGGTCGTTTTAACGACCGCGTTGTAACGCCATGCATTGTTTCGCATGCGTAGTTAACGCTGTTTACCGGCCAAGTATTCTACTATGTATTGGTCATAATGGCTATAATGTGAATGTGGTGGCCACTAACTATATGAAATTTCTTAGGATCCAAGTCCTCAGTTCGAGTTTCAAGTGTGGGAGGTCAGTGAGTCATAATCAAGGTTTACCTGGTGTACCCAGCTAAAACTATACTGCTCTGGACCTTTTAACTTGTCCCATCAATAACATGGCACTCCAACCAACAACACTTCTTAGTCCCAGCTTCCCACTCTATGATTTACCATATAGAAAATCCTTCTCCACTAATAGCACTTGGATGCAAAAAGGCGATCATGGAACCCTGTTTGGCCTGAAACCTTTGCCAGTCACTGATACAACTGATGTTCCTTTAAACTTTCAAAATTGGAACTTAGGGATGCAATCTAAAGAATTCAACAACCTCAACAAAAGCCACTTGCATATTGATCTATCCTCTGACCCTCTTCTTGTCAGCCTTTAAAGCAGTCTATCTCATCGTTTACCCCTCATTGAAACAACATATGGAGGTCTGTTGTTGGTAGAGGTTGTTAGTTTATAAAATGATTTCTGCATTGCTGTCAGTTTTCCAACAATGGACAACCCCTCACATCCAATTTACATTTGCAGGACTCAATAATTATTTAGAGCTGCCAACACTTTCCCATAGGGTTAATTTAGCACCCTTTTATTTGTGTCTTCACAACTGCTCACGTTTATTTACACTGAAATGATTACATTTGTTTCCCTCTGGTTTTCTTTAATTTATTCCAGTTTTTTACTACGTTATTTTTTCCTTGATCTGTATTGCTTTTTGAAATGTCCATCTATACATCCAAGTACCTCTGTAATATTAAACAGATGCCAATGGGTGAGAAAAACTTACTTTTCTGAAGACTGCTGATGGCGACTGTGGAGCCTTCCTGCCACTGGTTTTATTGAGCTCAGCTAAAGCCCATGTAAACGTCCTAGTAATTTTCCCAATTTCACCAGCATGGGTAAGTTCTTACAGAATAGTACAAGATTATATCCAGATATGAGATTATTTCTTATGCTGTTAGTTCATATTTAAGACCTAAGCCCGTGTAACAGTTAAAGAGAGTGAGCCAGCCGTAAAGAACAGCGGTGAACCCTCCGCATACAAAAAGGAATGAGGCCACCATTAAATTCATTCATTTTTTTATCTTTTGATGTTGCTAAAAGAAAGTAGCTTGATGTTAGGTTTGCTGTCCAAGCTGAAACGCTGCACTGATTTTATAAAACCGAAAGGCCTTAGCTAGATTCGCATTTGTAAACTCAATAAATATGTTTTTTTTTATTTTAAATATTGCGTATTATGTTTTAGGGTTACAATCGAATGAAGGAAACATCCTTTCCTCGACCTTGCATAAATACACTTCACTCGGGCCTGCTTCTTACCAGGAGGCACGTGCGGGCGCGATAATGAGCAATTCTTTCTGGTTTGGCAAATCATTCACTCTACAGGAAACCTTGGAAGACCCATGTCAAGGCTTAAGGTAATGAAACCTTAAACCAGCAGGCTTTTGGGATTAGGACTAGCTTTAGAGCAGGGATTTGCCCTGTAATCCCCGGTGAGTAAGTAGCTGATTCAGGCTTCCACTTGCAGTGCTCTCTTACTGGGACCAGGCGCAGAGTAGCAAATGACTTTAAAGGCATGTCCTACATTATGTATGAAGAGGCTATGTCATTCAAAGTCACGTATTTTTTTAAAAAATATTAATCACTTGTACATTAACAGAATACACATAGCAGGAATGGTCAGTGATAAACTACTGATAGGAATCCTGGTGTATAAATATAGTTATTGCGCATGAATTTGCATTGGCAAAGCCTTGCAGATAGTCACCGTACCATGATAAGAGCGTCTGACCAGTATATCTACTCACGAGGAACAGGCAGCAGCACAAAGATAGGTTGGTTCCCATCTGAGCAATGATGTCTCACCTTCACTGAGCCACATGTGAAGACAACACTTGCTTTATCAAAATAAGAGCATCTTTTTGTGAAAAGGGACCTGCCGGACCTCAATGAAAAGTAGCATTGATGGCCAAGCCTCACCTCAGTTGTGCTTTTGTAGTGTAAATATGTATAATGAGTTTAGCGGTGTCAGCTTGAGTCCTAGTGTGCTGTTACTATTGTGGAATTTTACCCGCACTTACCCACCAACTCACCAAGGCTGTCACTCCAAAATGTTTCTAAAGAGCAGGAGAATAATTGAAGCCAATATGTAAGCTGCAAAGCAGATTTCAGAATTCCCGGAGCCCTCAATCGGGAAAAGGCAAAATGTGCAGATATATTTTTGGATTTTGGCGTGTGAAGTTAAGTAAGCATTTAGTGAAAACAATTAACCAGTAGACCATGACTCAACATAAGAAAAAACAAATATTTCCAGATTCTGAAAACCATAAGGCGTCTCTCAGATGTGAACCCAGTGATCTCAGGCTTCCTTAAATTACCTAAGGAATTCTTCCATGTACAACCCTGGAGAAGACTCACCAGAATCAGAAGTCTCCTTGGAAGATGAGAGCCAGAGATTATAGGCATCTAATACCAGAGACATGTATTTTTGTGGACCACCTTAATTCAATATGCCAAGATATTTCCCTTCCAGGGTTGCACCCTAACATTTACTGACTATAAAACTCCTGTCATGGGATGTATTGCATCTATACCAGGAGTTGCCAATATATACACAGAAGAGGTAGATCAATGGCAGTTTTTAGGATAATCGCTTTGTACATTTGCTTCTCTGAAATGAATTCTATCTACATTGATCTCATTTGTATTTCATGAAAAAATGGCATGCATCATGCCCTCTACCACATATTTTTGACAACCCTAGTATTTACATTTAGCAACCAACAATTCACTATGTCTTTTCTTTTTAGCATATTGCTGTCTTTATAAATATATTATCTGAAATCCAATTTCCACACAGGGCTTCTGGCATCTAATGCACGACGCCTTAGGGATTATGATGTTTTTCACTTTTGATGTGGAGGCACATGTTGCTGTGTAGTGATATAAATTTCCCTACCACATAAAACAACCTGCTTCCAAGTGGAGGTCATAGTAGCACAAATATTTATTCTCTTCCTGATTTGTGTCCTATTCTGGGGACCTAATTGACTCCTGCATCCACTCCAGAGATCTGTGCTTGACGGTCACAGATTCAAATCCCTAGACTTTTATCTTTTAGAGATCAACAAAATGAGCACCATTCACTTGGGTAACAATAAACATCTGTTATTACAGTGCCAAGATACACCTCAAGTGGACGTGTATTTACAAACATGCTTCATGTTATCCATGTTGCCCAAGTATAAATGGGCAGTTCTCAAAGGTCACACATGTAGATATCATTAGTCATCTTCTATGTGTCTGGAGCTGGCAGAGAGAGAGCTGAGAACATTGTTCCTCCAAGCAGAGAACACCACTTCAGAGCTTGATGTCTGGGGATTTGTTTTAATATTTTGTACGCTACAATGCATTTAAGGTCTGATATTCTAAACACTGATCGTAAAATACTGGTCAGAATCTATGACAAGTATTTTGTGACTAGTGTGGTATTTTGCAAACCTTCCTGTGTACTAACAGGTTGGTTTGTAAACAAAAAAATCCTAGTGAGTCGCAATTCCACCTATCTTGTGAATATTAATGAGATAGGTCGCAAATTGTGAACCACTACAATTCTTTGCAATCACAGGGAGCTGGCCTCCATGTCTGTGATTGCTATTTAGAGAAGCCAACTTTTCTATTTTAATACAGCCTGCTTTCCTTAAAGGAAATCGGACTGTGTTTAAAAAGAAAAGTTATCCGATGATTCAGGCTATGGCCAAATCCTGGCAGAGGGCCTACCGCCTCTTCGGTGTGGATGCTCATCTCTATGACCATGCATCTCTATGGGGTAACTCCAGCCTCCGCATCAGCGGCTAGGTTCTGAACTTGGGTGTGTGATGTGCTGTGGGTATCCTCACTTTTCAACAAGTGCTCGAGCACAGTATCCTCAAACCATTTGGAATGCTTTGTGAGGAATTCGGCCTCCCACCTCACCAGTCTCCAGCTGCGCCATTGCCTTGACCACCACCTAGGCATGGGTCCCTGGTCTCTTCCTCCCTCCCCTGTGGTTTCATACCTCAGAACATGTGGTCGCTTCTGGCGGTAATATCTGGTTTCTACAGCATTTGAGCCATCATCTCTTCTCCTTACCCCTGCTGAATACCCTTCTCATCAAATGGCAAGACAGGCTTCAGGCAGACCATGACCCAGAGGACTGGATGAAGCTCTTGGATGTGCTGGACCACAGCGCTAGGGAGGCATGGCTGAATATTGCCTTTTTAAGTCCCTGCATGATTGGCACTGGACCACAGCAAATATATGGGCATCAGGACTGCTGCCTCACATGAATTGCTTGTGCTGTGACAACACCCAGAGTGACATGGTCCATATACTCCGCGACTGCAAAATGGTCCACCCCTCTGAACAGCAGTTGGTGACACCCTACGTGAGACCCTACCAGTTAAGGTGCTCTGCCCATCCCCTGATCCTGCTGCACTACCACTCGGACTCCCTGGACATCTTGCAACTTGATGGCTGCCTACTCCACACGATGCTTGCGATGACAAAGAATTGCATAAGCTACCACTGGCACTGCCTGCACCCCCCTTCCCACAAGGAGTGGGTCTTGGCTATGTACCAGACAGCCTCATATGAATGGGTCATATGTAACTTGCAGGACAGAGCTGCGACCCTTCTTCTCACTTGACCGCCTTTCCTCTAGAGCAATGGGAGTTAAGTACTATCAACCTCATACAGGGGGGCTGGATGCTACAATCCGACCCCCCTGCTTCTCGCTACCCACACTCAGTCCTCCCCTACTCATTCCCCTCCTGCCTCATTCTCTTCTCTCTCTCCTCCTAACATTGCCTCCCTTTTCCTTCCCCTCCATTGGGCCCAGGAGTCTCTCCCTCCACCCCCCACCCTGTCACTACCTTAGCTAACCCTCCTACTGCTGGCCATCACATGTGTCATCATACGAATGCCCGAGAGGTGCAACCGCTGCACCCTCACATGCCCTGGCACTATTGGACCACTGAATGCCTTTTGCCTTGTACTTCATCATGCACCTATCTTGCAGTGTTTAAATCGTATTTCCTCAATGTATCATGCTCCTTCTCCTCTACGCCCATGCCCCCTCGCTGTTTTCCATCAAAACCTTAATAAAGAAGGATGAAACAAAAAGAAAAGTTTTTTTTCTTTGTTTAAGAGGATCCCAATGGGACTTCTTTTGGGATAACACCTCCTTTGAGGTGCTGGTAAAATATAAATTTTCTGCTATCAGATTTCTGTTGCAAAACATTGATACTTACCATCCCCATTCGGGATTTGGAAGGGACGCTTATAACACACCCTTTCCAAATACCAAATTAGTATCTATTTCTAAACACAGTTAGGCCATCTTGTACAAGATTCCATTTAAAGAATCCTAAATTGTGACAAATAGCAATTCACAATTTGTGATTCCTTAAACGAAATGTACAAAAATGGATTTGTTATAAGTGGTTATAATTTGCGCACTGACTTCTAACAAATCCATTGGTATTTTGCACACCGACTTCTAACAAATCCATTGGTATTTTGCACACCGACCTATGTTGGTTCTCAAAATGCCAATTCTTCCTACCTCATTAATATGCATGAGTTAGGCTGCAAATTGCAACACACTATGAATGGCAACAATGACAGCTACGGTGGCCTGCTGGGGTTAGCAGACCACCATGTCTTTGATTGCTTTAATTATAGAATTACTTTTTTTTAAATGCAGCCTGTTTTCCTTAAAGAAGTAGAGAATGTGTTTAAAGCAAATTTCATGACCACTGCCTGTTTATAAAAGAACATTTTTGCGAACATTCACAAAGGTAAAGGATTCCCCATTAGGATCCTTCCCATTTGAAAATGTCTTGCTTCCTCCTTTGAGGAGTTGGCAAACATTAATACATAGCTTAAAGATTTGGTATCTGAAAGGAATGCAATTAATACGCCCCTTCCACATACCGAATCTGTATTTATTCCCAAACCTAGTTAGCGATTCAGTGAGATTTGGTAACATATTTTGGAAATGCTGTTTGGATTTGATGAATTAAAACACTCAAACAGGCATTCGGAAAAGCTCTGATTTTATGAATTGGAAACTTACTGACTCTATAAGTGCCTGATACATAAGGGCTGTAGTGATTCAAAAAGACTTTTCCAAATCACTTAATGGGTTTATTACATATGAAAAGGGATTTTAGCTCCTACAAACCTCTGAGCTACCGATTTGGAGAGTTTGCAAATGCTAAAGTTCTTTATACATCTAGCGCTTACTTCTGCTTTGTTCATGGAGATTTGTACTGCACAGGGTTGAATACACAAGGCATTGCAACATGCTGATTGTTTTGTGTAGCTGGAGATCTTCACCAATTTAGCTATGTGCTTCTACTGTTCGCTAGCTCAAGACAGAGCATGCATTCTAGTATTTCCCTTCTTTCACTTTAAATGAGGCTTTTCACCTTAACAACTATTCAGTGCCGGATAAATACAATTGTGCACAGCTATGTCAGGGTCACCGTTGGGGCTGCATGTGCTGAGGATCTCTCAGTCTCCATCCTGAGGCAGTCTTGCCTTTAGCGAGTCCAAGCCTATGGATGCTGTCCTCTATTCTACTCAGTTGTTTCACTTTGCCCATCACCACTAAAGCGTACACGCAGCCTATGTCAAATCAGTACGTTGAATAGTGATGCACATATACAGAATGTGGCTATACTATTACATGTAAAGGCAGAAATACAGTACTCCGAACAATAATAATATTAGTTGGTATTGACGACATGCAGGGTTGCTGAACATAATCCGCCATTTACATTGTGAGCACTGGCCGTGATGTATCACAGGCAACACCTTGGGGATACAGTACATTGGTTGCAAGAGCGATATTCAATGCGCCTGACTAGCAAGTCGGGTGAGTATATCATTTCTCAATGGCCCTCAAATATATCAAGGGCATGATGTGGTGGGGACCAATTCTCCATACACTTCAAGCTGCACATTACAGGATATTTATTTATTTATTTTTGCCTTTTTATTTATCGCAAACTCAACCAAAAGGTATTAGAGTACTTTCCATGAGTACCAGTTACATTACAGAAGGTCACTTTTTTTTTCTAGGCAGAGGACATTTAGTGATTTGCCCAGAATCACAGGATGTTGAGCCAGTGCCGAGACTTGAACCTGGCTCCAAAGTCAGCAGCTCTGGCCATAAAGTTGCATCCTCTCGCCAATAATGTAACAGTATGCAATGTATTTAAGCCAGTTTTCATACATTGCAAGGGTCTCACCCCCAGGACATACCAATTCATCATTTCACAAGTAATAATGCCAACAGGCCCTTGGCAGATAAGTTCCAACAAGCAGATCCGGGGGTCAGCTCCATATGATATTCTGTCATTACAGAGTTTTCACTGCAGATCTTCTGCCAAAATCTCACAATATAGCGCCAGTTCCATGCTAAATGTAAGTAATCTGCCAGTGACATCCTGCACCTAGAGCAAGCAGCATCTGGCACTAGGCCTCTATTAATCAGACTAAGTGGAGTATGATAGGCTCTGTGGAGAAATTCAAAGTGAATAATGTATAGCCTATTGTTGGGTGATAGAGCCCGAATTTGCAGGGATCCTTATTACCAATCAGATTCTGATATTTGGTTGTCTAGCATTAAATTAAATTCATCCCAAGAGGCTGCAACATAGATTGGGGTCTCAGAGTGCTTAGAGTGGTTTCGCCTAGTAATCAGATCACAGGTGTTTGTGGATGCCAGCAAAAGTGGTAAGGTTTTAAAGTGGGGGAGGGTTGAGTGAAAATGTGGGGAATGAGGCTCTAGAGGCTGCACGCAGTCATTAGAACAGGGAAATGGAGTGCATGTTTTGGAGATAGTCAAATTATGCAAAACAATAAATGTTTCACCAGGGACGAGGACTCCAAAATGAATTAATATGAGCTGCCGAAACAGACTTTCTGCCTTATCCTCATATGTCAAAGATATGCATGGATAAAATAGTAGTGGAAAGTTAGGTGAATAGAAAATTGTGTGTCTTGACCTAATGTTCAATTTTTGCCATGGTGTCTTTGTTAAACCCACTGTGAGTATTTCAAACTTCCAGACTTATATTTCACTGTAGAGTGCTACCTCTTTCATTAGAACAGATACACCTTGAGAATATGATGAATGCACAGTTGAGCTGCTAAAAGCAGCTGAGAAGAGATGGGCTTGGGATCAACCCTTTGGTGTAATCCACTGCTGTCCCCTACTTTCCGGGCTGGGCCACGGTTGCTCTGCATCACACTACGACTGCCTCTCTCAACGCTTCCCGTAGGTGCTGCCTTGGCGCCCGAGACACTTCCCACAGACTAAGCAGCAAGAGAACTCCGAGCTACTGCCGCCCTTATATTCCCAAGCGATTCCCTAACGAAACGGGAGAGAGCAACTAGTTCCTGTATATCACCCTCTCATCTCCGAGCCTGCCCCTCCATGTAAGCCAGCACCCACAATTTGGCTTCTTCCCCTGACTTGTGGTTGGGTCCACAGGATCTGCAAGCCTCCATTCAATGAAAGAGGTCTATGGGACTGGGACCGGAGTCCTCCATCTTGGTGGTAAAAATCGTATCCAGGAACGCCTCATGCAGCTGTCTTTGTCAAGGATCGGCAGCCTGATTTACGCATCAAGTTGGACTCCCCCATCGGGAACCTCCCCGGCATCTTATCGGTAAGGATGGTTTGGTGCGAGACAGCCTCTTTGTCCCCTTCTACTGGCCCTCCCCGTGGCCAGATTACTCCAGTTTGGAGAGCAAAACCGGCCCCTGGTGCTGCGATACCGTGACCCCGACCGGATTAAGGATCTGCCTACATAACTTGAAAGGGACCACTGATGTTAACCTTTTTGGTAGCAAGTATGCACAACTTGAATTAGTTCCAGCTACAGGCTCAACTCCCCATCTCCCACCACTCTTTTTGTTAACCGTTTCCTGCATTTGTGTTTTTTTTGTTCTCCTGTAACCGCTTCATTACTATTTTTCTTTTATATATATCCATCACTGGCCAACTGTATGTTGTTGCGTATTCAACCCTTTCCTATTTATTTGGATCTACTCATATGTAACTTATGTAACTATTATGTCCACATCTATGTAAAGCGATCTGATTCCTCTGGGTCTATTTAGCACTATATATAACTCTACAAATGAATATATGGAAGCAAAGTTAAAGGCAATCATTCCCGCAGTAATTTTTGTGAGGCTAGTGTTTTGCAGAAGGGGTCATCATGCCTATCAAGGCACGCCAGTACCTTTCTGGTCATATTTCATGAGAGGAAATTAGTTTGGTAAGCTACCAGCGTTTCTACACACAACTATCCATGAATGTGGCCTACATAACAGAAGACTGCTTTTGTTCACATTATATTGAATACCATGATCATCAAGTCAGTATGCTAAATGTAGATCATGTGCATACTTAGTGTGTAGCTGTAACATTATCCATCATACCTCACCTCCTCCAACACTGAAAGCCGAACCTTGCCAGCAGGCAATTCCCCCTACTTCCACTAGTGTAATACTACACTGTGTAATACAGATAAACATGTTATGCATCAGGGATATGACAAGTAGTCAATTGGTGATGAGAAATTGTTTTTTTTTTGAGGGGTGGGGGAGAAGACCCCTCTCAAGCAACAACCACAAACCTTGTCAAGGTGAACCTCAAAAGTCATTACATTAACCTGTGCTTAAACCTCTCATAGCTTGGCCAAAAGCAGGCAGGCTTAACTTACTGTTAAGCATTTATGCAGCACTTAAACAGTAATAAAGTAAAAACACATCACAAAAAATGTCCCACTCCAATTTAGAAAAATAGAGAACATTTATCAAGAATTTCAGACCAAAATGACACAGTCTCCAGATCCCCATGCTTCAACACACCTCTTTTTCAAGAAAATGGGTGAAGATATGCTGCTTGCCTTGGTGAAATATCTTGAGTCAGGTGGGGTAAAGCATGGTGTAATATACTTGCTTGCTTAATCATCTTTTTGAGGTGCAAATACTGCCATTTAGCCTCCAGAATTGTTAAAGGGAAATCTAAAAAAGGAAATCGAACAGCCACTTTGTGAGAGGCCTTTTTTCTCCTTGGCTAAGCAAAGTGCCTTATCTCAGTATCTGAAGTTTAGCAACCAGGCTTATCAAAGTGCAAATCTTTTATCCCCATGGCTTGTATGAGTGGGCCATCCACACCAAAATCCGTGCCCATATATCAAAATACATGCCTACAAGCTTCAGGACAGAGTAACACAATCCACATTTAAAAGCGATTTGTCTCTAACAAAAGTTTCTCATAATGTCAGGCTTACTAACTTTGTCATAACTGTTCATCATAAAATGGTTCAATGGTATGTAATCTGCCATAACTTTTGCCGTAGCACCAATAATGCCCATTTTTAACATTGGCTTGCCACTTAAAAAATACAGGCCTTCTGAATTGCCTATAAATTGGAAAAGATCATGCACACAGTTATAGAATTACAAATATGTATAGTAGTGCAGTTGGCAAAACAATATTCAGACCTTCTCAAAAGGCCTTACAAGGAATATCACAGTAAAAATCTTCTACCCTGAGGGTTGGGCATAGGGCGTGACACAAATCTTTATTTACTACAGCAACCTGTGAGATTTCATGTAACAAACTACCTACCTAAAATCTGAAACACAGTTGGACAACAATCCACATTAAATAGCATTTTGACTTAAGAGAAATGTTTTCCACAGTAAGTTAGACAGACTGACTGCATTTGTACTAAGGTCTCATGATAAGTAGATCAACATATGACTTTGGACATAAATTTTCCCAATAAATCAGGCAAGCCTATCGTCTTTATCATTGGGTTGCCACTATATCTCCAACTTAGGCCTACTTTATTGAGCAGAAGGTCTTTCACAAGGTAACTATCAAGCATATAGTCATAAAATAAGAATATGCAAAATAACATTTGACTCTGCAAAGTGCTACCTCCTAACAGGGTCTAACAGCGATTTTCACAGTGTAAATCTTTCATCCCCACAGTTTGTCAGAGGGAATAACCAACAACAAAGCTCTTATCTACCATGGGTATCTGTGAGATTCCATGTAACAAAATACCTCTTTGTTGGCTAAATACAGTAACCACAATCCACTCTTTTCAGAACCCTTTGAGAGGCACACTGGGCAAGCAGAGGTTCCTGTGCTCTAACGTGGTGGTTGAGGTCTTTTCCTCCTAATGATCCAGGGCCCAACCTACAATGGATCCTGCTCATCTGGGCCAAGTACCCCCTCTGCACTTGACTCTCAGTGGTTGTTGTGGCTCTAGTAGTTGTCAGGTAAATCCCTGCCACCCTCCTTTGTGTAACGTGTTCAAGATTATTCCTCATTCACTTTGGGACTGCAAACTATGAGCCTGTACTCAAGAATTCTCCTTTTAGGAATTTAGTCAAATGTGTCTATGGTGCCGCAATACCATTTGCTGCAAGTCCCCTAGAGTCCACCTGACCTAGGTCATGTCTTACCCCCTCTTGCAGCACGGAAGAGTTCAGCGATGCAGTGGGTGCAGTTAGTGCACACCCGTAAGTCCTGCTTAGTTCAGAGAAGTCATGCTGTGCACAGCCCATGGCTCAGCACCGGGCAGCTCGGGCTCTCTCTCCAGAGCGATGCTGTGAGGGTCTCTCAGATGTGGGAGCAGCTCACTTTTCATGATTAAGCGGCAAGTTGACTTTGCTCAATGGGAGAGGTAGGTTCCTTTCTTCAGCCTTCAGCTCCCGACTGGTGCCAGTGAAGATGCGACATCATCCACGCCATCTCCGGCAGTCGTCTGCTGTGAGTCCGGGGCACTTCCCTCGCAGTGCGGATCCAATCCACAGATCGTAGCCTCAGTCTCTCCTTTGGATGGTGGCCTGAATCCTTCAGCACCATTGGTTCGAACATCCACTCCGGGCAAAGACGTTGCCGTGGTGAGTGGTTTTACAAGTGTAGGTTCTTCCAGTGTCAAGGCACATACAGCCACAAGTCTTGCCACTCATTAAAGTGGTAACTTTACCGGTGGTCCCTTCTGGCATAAATTTCATGACTGCATGGCAATGTGGGCGTAGCAAGACCTGCATGGCACTCAACACACAGATCAGTTTACAATTGCCCTGCCCTGGCATACGGGGGTCACCGAAAATAATCCTGCACACAGGCGAAGGTTCGATTGGTTCATAGCCTAATCCTCACACTTTGCACAGGGAGTCCTCATGGTAGGGTTCCCCATTGGACCTTGTTCCCTTCAACACTCTCCTTTCTCTCACAGGGCACACTGGTCTTGGAAAGCAGGCAGGCACTGGTGCTCCAGGGCATGTGGTCTTGGTTTCCCTGGGGGGATTTTCCCTAACTTAGCAGGGAGAATAGCAGGCCTTTGTTCCCAGTCAAGTCACAGGGAGGAGTTTTTCTGAGCTTCCTCTTCTCAAACAGCCCAACTGGTTGCTTGGCAGATGACACATTTCTGTGGACTCAACCTCCTCTTCATATAGTCATTTTCCGAATACCAAATGTGACTTAGAGTTTGAGTCTTTGAAGTCTTAAGTTGCGGTTCTCCTTCTATTGAAATGGGAATTTCTCTCTTTCTTCTTGAAAGATGGCAGTGACAGCAGGCATGACTCCGAAGCTGATTGA
This sequence comes from Triturus cristatus, assembly GCF_964204655.1. Classification (NCBI taxonomy): domain Eukaryota; kingdom Metazoa; phylum Chordata; class Amphibia; order Caudata; family Salamandridae; genus Triturus; species Triturus cristatus. Next base: position 685,271,792 of record NC_140586.1, on the reverse strand, counting down.
CCCATAACACAATTCATGCTAGTGACCAGAGCAAACACCTGGATGTCAGCCATAGTGATATGTGCATCAAAAGGTTAATCCCAGGCTTCCAGCCGTACTCTTTATGAATCCCTTACCAGTCTCATCTCCCTTCCCGAGAGGTGTCTAGGTCTCTTCCTTGTGATCTATCACTGAATCAAAGAGCAACCTCTTGAAGTCTCTCCCTTCCCCCATTGTGTATGTTCCTCCCAGTCCACAGGAATGCAGCAAGCCACAGATCTGTCTGGGGAGATTCCTCTCCTCCTCATGTCTTCAGCAGGCAGGCCTGGGCTTCCCAAAATGGAATCCAAGGTCCTCCATGCAATTTAGTATTGCAGGCACATTTGCTCAGTATACTTTCACAGCACACTTTTGGTACAACACTGTTACCGCTATGCATTGTACCATCACATGTACACATGCATTCAGGACACACACACAGTCTGCATGCACTGTTCAGTACTGAAGCTTTTCTATGTTTACCAAGGGTGTTCTCTTTACAAACACACACACTGCCATCACACACACCATGTGTGCTGCAGAACACTTCACCCTTCATGTATAGTACTTCACTCAAGCACACATACATCCAGCACATGATTCCAGTACCACATCTTTCATGTAATGTATTCCTCTCAGGCATACATTCACTCAGTACTTACCCTTTGAGGGCACACATACATCCAGCACAGAGTCACTACCCCTTCACAATGCAGTAACACGCATTTGATTTTGATTTGATTTTGGATTTTCTAAAGTGTTCTACTGCCCTAAGGCGCTTTGGCGCTGATCCGAGCAAGTTAGGATGCTGAGCTATTATCCGAGTAGGGTGATTTATTTACAGTAGAGCCACATTTTCAGTTTTTAGATCAAGAGGACGTTCGTTCCAGAGGAGTGTAGTGGGTTTCACAAAGCATCTTTCATCTCAAGTAGTCAATCTGTCGGGAGGCACAACAACTATTTTTGTCACGCTGGATCGTAGGGGTCTGTTGGGAATATACCAGATGAATTTATTTTTCAAATACCCTGGACCTGTCCAGGCCAGCGCCATATAGGCAACATATAAAGATGTAAACGCAGCTCACTTTATCACTGGAAGACAGTGGAGATCGTTCACCGCTGGAATAGCAGATTGGAATTTAGGCAGATTTTTAAGCATTCTGGCTGCGGAAGATTGTACAGTCTGCAGTTTATGCATAGTGTTCACTTGCAAGCTGAAATAGAGGCCATTGCAGTGGTCAATACATGAAAATACTAAAGCTATGACCACTGATTTCAGAAGGACATGCAGAATCAGATTTTAATTTTCATCAAGGTGTTTAATGTGAAAAAAGACGAAGAGATGACTGCACTGACCTGGTTTTTGTATGTAAATTTGTTGTCTAGAAGGACTCCTAGGTTCTTGACTATTCTTAGAGATGGGGAGAGTCCCCATGTCTTTGGGCCAACATATGGCCAAATAACATCACCTCTGTCTTAGCTGAATTTAGTTTAAGACAGTTTTTTCATATCCAGTCGCTAACTGCGGACATATAGTTGTGAAAGGATTCATCGAAACCGTGACTAGAATTGGAAAGGGATACAATTATCTGGGTATCATCAGCATATGAGACCAATGAGAACCCAAAGGATCTGATGAGTGCTGCCAGTGAAGTAACATAGATGTTGAACAAAGAAGGGCTCAAAGATGAGCCATTGGAAACTTCGCATGGTAACACGTAGGATTCAGAGGTGTATTCGCCGAGCTGGACTGATTGAACTATAGAGGTGAGGAAGGATTTGAATAAGGCAATCACTTTGCCCTTAACTCCTAAAGCACTTAATCAGTCGACCACGTGAGCATGGTCAACCGTATCAAGCGCAGCAGCTCATTCATGGCTCTTTCCACTAGTTTGGTTGGAAAAGACAGCCTAGTTTTGGGGCGGTAGTTGTTGGTGTCTAGGGTATCAAGGTTAGATTTTTCTGAAGTAGCGGAACCAAAGCTTTCTTCCAATCCTCAGGGAAAGTCCCTGATTTAAACATGGTGTTGAAATGCTAGTGAGCTGTTTTGCTACAATATCCGATGCCGTATGAGTTATGGAAGGAGGACAAGGATCTAGAGGGGAAGCTGAATTAGTGGTCAAGATCAACTGTCTATTTCTTTCCTCAGCGACCTGATGTGAGCTAAGAGTGAGTTAAGCACAAAGCAGTGGAACTTTTAAAAAGTTGAGTGAGCCTGTGGGCCTCACTCCAGTGATATAGTGTAAAAAGGTCCTGTTCACTATTACTGATCACTACACAGTACGCTGCCACCACTGTGCCTGTGCTGCTTAATGCCTGGATAAGGCTCTGGCCTTCCCCCAGTATGAGGGGAGTGCTTTGGGTGTGTGCCCTCCCAGTTCAACAAGAGTTCTATCTGTGACAAAGACCAGTGTCATGACACACACACATGATCCGTGTTTGCCTATGACAAAACGTCAGCATTAGGGATCCAGCAACAGTACAGATGGGTTCTCAAGGCAGGGGTATAAGTCTTTACCATGCAAAGGGCTTTGCGGTTCAAAAAACCCTCAAATACCTGTTGACTTTAAAAATTATTTTTTACAATAAATACATCTGGTAACTCATGCTAATTAAAATTATTATAGTTCCTCAGTGTATACTCTTTCTTAGAGCTCCAGTCCTACAGGTGTTTGCTAGTTATAGTTAGTTAAAGCATCTGGAGTTAGTAAGATGGTGCTTCTAGATGCACATAGAGGTAAGAACCCTGTCATTATGCAGCAGTGCTTCATTGAAACGAAATGTGTGTACCTTGCCACACTAGAATGGGAAATGTTTTGGACATCGTGCCCTAAACATCAAGGCACCAGGGACATTACTGATGAAATGGAGCATTAAGTGAAATGCACTGCCTTAATCTAGGCTTCTGCAATAATGATTCTGTTTAATGTTAAACTGATTTAAAAAGTATAATAGCTTGTCCTCTAAAGGGCTTCCAAAGATCCTTTAATTTTGTTTTCAAATACATTTTTTGATAGACACATTGGAAATGTATGTGAGATAGAGCAGCATAATGATACTGTTGAAAACATTTATATAATTTGAATTCTGCATTACTCCTAATCTCTGTACAGCTTCGGGACTCCTCATATACCCATTTTCCAAAGCTCGCCTGCATTCAGATGGACGGTTTCCAGAAAACTGATTTAATTGTGTGGATTCCAAGAAACTAAAAGCTATTCAGTTTCTGCTTGAGTAGCCCATGATTACTTTTGACAACTAATCTGAATAAACGCATTCGGATAACACAGCAGACTTTGAAACTAAATACAAGGAAAATTGATAGAAGCTCTAGACAAACCTCAAAATTTCCTATTGGCACTAAAACTGGTTTGAATGATCAGAAACTCATTCAACAAATTACTACTAGTAACATTAGTATATGATGAGATTGCAATATTAAAATTCCAATGTTTTTACTATAGTAACAATACTAGCCTTTAAATAGCCAGACTTACATGGGAACCAATACAAAGAGTGAAATGGCATAATTGCACATTGCAATTTGTGAAAACGGTGTTTTTTTTTCAATGAAATGCATCATTTTATATTTATACTACAATTTCCAGTAGAACATGAAACCATAGCCCACCTGCTGACCTGTACATCAACTTCCACAATTTGTTTTAGACAACACGTGATACCATATATCTCCTTCTGGTTTAAAACTTTTAGAAAAGTCAATGTAACTAGTTACTTTGAATAAAGAGTTACTGTCGGCCCTGTCTTGTCAGCATGCTATCTGTTTTTCCTCCATGTGACACGACACACCCATTGAAATCACAACTGCTTATTGTAAGAGACCTAGTTGGCAAAAGTTTTGGGATCCAAACATGCCCCAAAATAAATAGGAAGAGGACTGAAAAAGACACCGGAAAAGACCCCACCAAAAGTAACTGTCCATGACTTTGGTTTGAGTTCAGTTCTTTTGGGGCTCAGGTTAGAATTCCCGATTAAATCTAGCATCCATTTAGGGGCCGATTCCGATCCTGGAAAAATGTTCCCCGTACGAATCGTATACGGATTTTTTTCCGTCCGAATCGTACAAGTACCGTACAAACTGGCAAGTACGATTCGCATGGGAAAAAATACATACGAATCGCATTGGGAAAATTCCCCCACACGTCCTCAGGTCGGAAAAAGTGTCCGACACGTCCCCGGACGATTTTACGTACGAATCGGAAAACTGAAGTCCGAGCGCGCAAGTACGATCCATCCCGTCCGTCCGATTGTACAACCGTATGGAAAAAACACCGCACGGAGCGAACTTCAATAGCAACCATGGAGACATGTGCCCGCATACGCGCCGTCCCCCCCCAGCCCCCGTATGTACGCGCCGTCCCCCCAGCCCCCCTGTATGTACGTGCCGCCCCCCCAGACCCTCGTATGTACGCGCCGTCCCCCCAGCCCCCCCGTATGTACGGTGCGTACCCCCACCCCGTAAGTACGGTGCATACCCCCACTCCCGTAAGTGCGGTGCATACCCCCACCCCCGTATGTACGGTGCAAACCCCCACCCCACCCCGTAAGTACGGTGCATACCCCCACCCCCGTATGTACGGTGCGTACCCTCACCCCCGTAAGTACAGTGCGTACCCCCACCCCCATAAGTACGGTGCGTACCCCCACCCCCGTATGTACGGTGCGTACCCCCACCCCACCCCGTAAGTACGGTGCATACCCCCACCCCGTAAGTACAGTGCGTACCCCCACCCCCGTAAGTACGGTGCGTACCCCCACCCCCGTAAGTACGGTGCGTACCCCCACCCCCGTATGTACGTTGCATACCCCCAGCGCGGGGGGCTGGGGGGACAGCGCGTACATCCACGGGGGGCTGGGGGGACGGCGCGTACATACGGGGGGCTGGGGGGGGGTACGGCGCGTACCGGTCCCCCAATTCCGCTCGCATCGCGGCGTACTTCGCTTTTCCGGCACTTTTTGGGTGCCGTAAAAATATTGCCGTCCGGACTGCTGTCGGTTCAAATCGTACTTCCTGGTTCGTGAAACGCAGCCTGAATGCGTCCCGACGTCACATCGGCGCTGTTCCGGATCACATTGGTATGTATTTTTTCGTCGGTCAGTGTTTTTTACGATTCGTACGGAAATGGTGTTTCCGTGAGAATCGTACTTGCATGTTTGTAATGTTTTCCGACCGACGGTTTTTCCAGGATCGGAATCGGCACCATAATTGTTTAAAAGCAACATCAATTGAAGAACTGCAATGAAAAATCCCTATATCTATGGAATGGGATCAGATATTGGAAGCCTTTAAATGCTTAGACCCGTTAACCCCTCCAACATCCCAGATCTTACCTACACCGCCCACATCTCCCATGTCCCTATTGGTTAACCACGGCTGCACCAATATAATGCCATACCTCTAATTTCAGGAGACTTTAATTACAAATGTTTGTATATCAAATTGGGATTCCCTTTTTCTTTTTTTTCCACGAGAGAATGCAACCTCATGTAATGTTCATGCTCAAAATAGGACACTAGAGAACCAGGGGGGAGGGGGGAAGATTCAATTGTAAATTAGTAGTATATAGATAACTGTATAAATACGAGTTTTGTAACACCTGGCTGTTAATTCTATGAGTGATCCGAACTTTTTACAACCGGCTAGACCACTGTATTATTCAAAGTCAAACTGTATATGTACTTATACTCCCGTATGTGATTTGGTTGTATTAATCTGTTTCAGGACCACCATTTTAAGAATAATTGTTATTATTTTCACTTATTCTACTTTTGGCTCACTCTGTATTGTATATGCCACAAGAATTGAAAAACTCAATAAAATTATGTTTAACCTCTTCAGTGCCCATGACGACATAGTCTCGTCATGGAGCACGGTTGCGCTGTGCCCATGACGAGACTATCTCGTCATGAACCCCACCCACTAGTGCAACGCCCGGCACAGGAGGGGGAAAGGGCGTGGTACTGAAGGGGTTAAATTAAAAATTGAAGAACTGCAACAATTTCTACGCTATATTCACCTCTATTGTGTTCTGGCTGATGTTATGACAGAAACTTGAATAAATGAGCATTGCATCTTGTCTGCATCTTATTTGTCCAGGATACATGTGACAGTGTTAATGTCCTGCTTTAAGGAATGTGTTTCAAAGACCTTAAAAACGCTAATATCCTCACACAATAAGGAGTCTTGAAACAACATTTACCAATATAGTCTGAAAAAACAACACGATGAAAAGTATACTATGCCTCGTTAAAAGCCAGGCCGGAGGCTAAACGCACAATTGGGCCTTCTCTTTCTTCATTGGGCCTGTCTTCTGCCACATAACTGTTGAAAGGAGATGCCCCTTGAGACAGCTAATCAAACCTTTTCAAGATAAAGCAGGCCAGACTTTTCTATTGACCCCAGTATGTTTGAAAGTGATTTGGGGGGACTGGACTCAGTTCTTCACACCTGGGTGGATGGGGGGTGGGGTGGGGGTAGATGGTTTGAGGGTATGTGAGGGGTAAATTGAAAAAAATTAAACCTAAAGAGCAAGAAAACAAGAGGGCAAGGAGGAAGCATAATGGATTCCAAGTTATCAAAGATGTATGAAACGGGCATAGGGACAAGGCCATGGATATCTATATTTTCAGTTAATCTGGGGGCTCTAAATGATACGGTTAAACGGCAGAGGGTCACGGGAATTTTAAGGTCTCTGGGATCAGAGGTCATTTGTCAACAGGAAACACTTGTTCCTTGGGGCAAAAGGGAATTTTTGACAATTAGGGGGTATAACCTCATAGAATATACAACCCAGAGCTCAATGTCTAGGAGCCTTGCTATCTTTGCTAAAAGTAACATGGGGCCCATAAAGTAGAAAATAGTGGATAAGTGGGGTAGGCTGGCAATTGTAAGCTGCCACTTGGGAGAACTATCTGTTCTATTTACGGTTCTAAACAGGATGATTTTAAAATATTGGAATATCTAAAGGCTGAGTTAGCATCCTTGCCAGCTCCATTGATAATATGTGGAGACATAATTATAGCATGATTAAATACTATGGGAGAAAACCTCGAGTTCACCAGGCTTTAGTATCACTTATAGATAGTCATGGGCTGGTGGATATATGGGATGCTAAGAAAGCCCCTGATCTGGGATGTACATATTTTTCGGCTCCACATAGAAAATATGTCAGATTAGATTATTTTATGGCTTCATACAGAATGGTGGGCAAGATTGAAATTAAGAACCTACCAAGGCTTTTTTCAGATTATAGTCCATTAATACTGGAAATTTCAGGGCAGGGTAGTGTTAAAAAACAGTCAAAAGAGACCATCGATAGAAAACTGCTCTTAAACAACCTATTCAAGAGCATATCAGGAAATGGGTAGTTAAGATTTTTGGTCTGAATAGATATAATGCTTTGAGGGGGTGGATTAGGATTCTTTTAAAGCAGGATTGAGAGGGGAGGTTATCAGTTTTGTTGCTTTCAGTAGGAAGCAGGAAGAAAGCAAGATAGGAGTGATGTACAACAAGCTAGTGAGTTGGAAGAAAGGCACATGGAGAGGATCCTGCGGGTCAGGAGGAATGGCACAGACATTTGGAAATTATGACAGTAAAAGCTCAGATTAACAGTTATAATACTAAGAGGGTGGCAGAAGGGTTCCAGGTACACAGAAATAGGAGTAATCAAAATGGTGAGTCTATAGGCAAAATCCTAGTGCTGCACACTAGACAAAGGGAAGCCAGGAAAAACATTGAGAAAACCAAAAGGAATGAGGGTCATACGCCATTGAACCCAATGACATCCTCAAATTTTTTTAAGGTTATTGTAGAACGTTATATCATAAAGATGTCCCTCGCACTATCCTTGGGAGAGAAGAATAAGGGAAAGAGGATGGCTGGGGCATTATAGAGCCAGAGTTTAGCAGGGAGTTGGAGGCAAATATCACCTTGGAGGAAGTCATGTATTGCATTGCATTCACTGGCTGAAGTGAAGGCCACTGGCACCGATAGACTGCCCCTTGAATTGTACAATGCTTTGCAGGCAGAGTTGGCTCAGTTTTTGCTAGATCTGTTTGCTGGAGTACAGCAGAATAGGTTATCCCCTCCATCTTGGTAGGGTAGGTATATTGTTATCTGTCACAGAAAGGGCAAGCTCCAGGATAATCCAGCATGGTGCCGGCCTATCTTATTGATACATTCTGACGCCAAGCTGTATTCCAAGATTCTGCCTGTTTGCTTGGGGAGGATCATAGCTAGTTTGTTCACACCTTAGCAACATGGATTTATACCTTGCAGAGAAACAACAGACCATGTCAGACATGCTATAACTTTATTTGATATTGCATAAACCACAGGTGACTGAATGGCTATGATCCTCCTCAATGCAGAGAAAGCGTTTGATAGAGTGTTGTGGGGCTATCAATGGCACATTATGGAATGAAAGACGTTGGTCCATAATTTATAAAGGCCATAAGGGCAATTTATACTACCCCCCATGCCAGGCTTCAAATTATAGGTCAAGAGTCAGGGAGGAGTGATATAACTAGAGGGACAAGACAGGGGTGTCCCTGCTCTCCAATTTTATTTGTCCTTTCTGTAGATCCCTTTATTGTTCAAATCACCCAAAATCAGGGTATAAAACCATTCAAATTAATGGATATGACACCAAGGTGCTCACGTACACAGATGACATTGCAGTTATAACTTCTGACTCGAGATGGCAATATTCGAGATTGAGCAATTAGCCGGGGAATACGGATGAAAATCTGGTTATTTTCTGTACGGATAATATTTTATTTACAGAGGCTCGCGAGATGGATACGGCAACATTTCCTGGGATTAAGATTAGACGCAAGGTATCCACAATTTACCAAACTATTTTCGATCCCCTGATTAGTAAGGATAGTACAGATTTAAAACGTATTCATGGGTTACACCTATCAATTATAGGCATATGCAATGCTTGGAAAATGCTAGCTTTACCTGAGTGCTTTATGTATTTCGCTCCATCCCCCTTAAAGTCGATGGGTCCTTACTTATGATGCCATTTGCACAAACTTTATATGGCAATAAAAAAAGACTCCCACGAGAGCAGGGAGGGTGTGCAGCTCCCAGCTTTTTGCTTTATTATTGGGCGACCCTCCTAAAACAGATGGGGGTATTGTTCTCTGCAGGTAGAGGAAACGGGCATGATCAAGGACATTGAGCCATCCTTCCTACCATATATGAGCCTGCGCTTGCTAAAGTAGCTTGGGGTTGTCTTCTTCGACAAGTAAAGCCAAGTTACTTTTAAAAAGCATGGGTTAAGAATGTGATCACCGCCTGGAGAGTTTGGAATAAAGTTCAAAAACTGATGGAGATCAAACAAAATAACAGATACACCCCCTTGTGGAGGTCCCCTCTTTTTTCTGACCAATTGTTATGATATAATGGGTAGACAATGGGAACAATCAGGCCTTATTAAGATAGGGGATCTATACGCCCCAACACAACTATGTTCAGTTGTGGATCTGCAACAAGATTTTCAGAGTGGTTGATGGGTTTCTCTTTAAAATGTGCAGGCAAGGGGATTTCTGAGACAATTTAGTGCTAGCAAAATCTCCCTGGAAAGGATACCGCTTTTGGAGGTAAAAAGTCAGCCATATTGTAGCATAGGACAAATGGTTAATCTTATAAGGGATACAGACAAGGATGATTTGGAAAAGATCAAATCTAACTAGGTGAGGAAATTAGGAGAGGGGGACGTGGACTTGTATATGTCCATTGGACTAGGAATGAAGGTTCTTCTTTTATCCAATACGAGAGCTAGGCACTACCAAACAATTTTTAACTTATACTATACTCTGGCAAAGCTGTTTGGATGGGGTAAAGAAGAATATGACAAGTGCTGTAGGTGTGGTAAGGGCCCTGCAGTTTTAATGCATATGTTTTAAGGGTGTGAGAAGTGGCTGTCTATAAAGCAGGGTATTAAGTCATACTGGAAAAGCTGTTTGGGAGGGAGATACACTGGTTTCCCTACAAAACATTTCTAGATTACAAAGAGTACATCATCAGAAAACTAAAACTAGCCAGTACCTATGGAAATGGGAACAGATTAAGCAAACCTTGATGGCTCCCCATTAGCTCTTCATTCAAGACCAAATTAAAAACATTATGCATCGAGCACAAAGCATTTAGGGCAAATGTCCACTACCTTCGCAAAACTGGAAGCCATTACATTCTGGCTAGGAGTCCTCATCCTACTCTGCCCAGCTAATTCACCACTGTTCCTCTAAAGACTAAGGGAAATACATTACACCATCAACAGTAATTAAGGGTGGGCGATGTAATGTCCTTCCTCTAGTGGCCCCTATCCTGGTCTCTCACTCTGTTCAGATTTTGAAGAAATAAAAGAACAAATTCAATCCAGCAGAATGACCATGAAGGTTGTGTTTGAGATGGGCTGCAGGACCGCTTTTATATTAAGGTATAGATTCTCATGAGCTTCAGACTTGCAGTATAAAAAGCTCGGAGTGAGACAAAGGGGCTTCCAATAGGAGTTGCCAGATGTAAAGAAAGTAGATTCTTATTGGACCTTCCTTGGTTGGATCTTTTCTGCACCTTTCATGGATCTTGATTTGAGCCAATGGGTCAAGCCAGGGTACTTTAGCGGTCAAAGGAGTCTTAATGTAACATAACCGTGGTTCATTCTCTTCTTAGCGGTATTTGTGAGGAAGACAGATTTCATGACGGGTCAATCTACTTTTTTATTAGAATGCTCTAGGTTACCCTAGACTTCCAGTTTTCAGAAAATTATTTCTCCTGCAAAACATCCTTTAGTTGGAATTTTTCTAGACACCATGGCACATCCTCAACATCTGCCCAAACCCCACCCCAATTCCCCATGATCCCCGGCTCTAAAGAGTTCCCCTACAAACTCCATCACATCCCCTATCTCTTCACAGCTGCAAGCCCCACCCTTTAAGGACTGAACGTCCTGCATCTCAATACAGTGTGCCACCTGGGTGGATTAAACTTCACCTCGGGCAATGGCTTACTTTACCAACTTTGTGGACAAAGGAAATACAGCCAGACAACCGTATGCATATCTAAGTGGACTTTTAATCTAGTTAACACAAAACTGCACTGTTTTTAAAGACACTCAATGACAGACTAATGACCTGTTAAAATGGCAGTTCAACCTCATTTTATCAGGGAAGCAAAAATATATAATTTCAAGAAAGAACACTTGTGACAGAGAATTGATCAAAAGGCTTCCAACCAGCACATAAGCAACAGAGCAACAAGTCTCTGCTTGTTGTTATTGAGCCAAAACTCTACTGTGCTTGTCTAGATTAAGGGATATTTCTTAATTCAGGGGTGTATGTGCTATGGCAGAAAATGTTTATCAATATTTTGAATATAAAGGAACACAAATGTGGCAGGGATAGAAAGAAAGATACAATTTTGTGAAAATGAATTTCGATGTGGCTGTCATTACAATCTACCACAGTGCTTTGCGTACTTGACAGTATAAGCACGTTTAGATACTTCCACAATGTGCTTGACTTCTCAAACCACACAGCAACGTTTTTATCAATCCGATTTATTTTTACTTAATCAAATCACTCACATTGATCTCCACATCTGATACATGCTTGTGTTTGTTATAATAATCTTTACAGTTCCTTTGAAACACTTTTACCTCACTTTACAATGATCCATATCCCCATAATCACATCCACGCACATCCTGCACGCATCCAGGCATTGGTTTAGTTGCTGGCTCTCTTACTCTCAAGAACGAATCCTACTTTGTTAACTGTTAATATTGCACTGTACATTTTTCTGCTGTCTCTTCTTTTGATATGTGTCTCACACTAGAGTGCTGGCTTCTATGTCATTGAATCTCAACTGATGGTTTTGGTCAGTTGGTAGATTCTAGTTATGCCTCATGTGGAGTCAAGAATCAAATAACATTAGTCCTAAATTTTGCTTACCGTATCCTAATACTTTACAGTTTGTGCAGTTGGTCAACTAAATTGTGCAATTTTAATAATTCAGGATATGATTTAGAGTACGGCCGATGGGATGTGAGGGATTAGCTCTAATGTTCTGAGGGATGTCTGCCCACCAAATTATAAGTTGTCCACTAGCTCTGTGGACAACTCTGTACATTGATAGGAACAAGATGGTTATCCATCAATCTATTGAAATGTGTTTTGCTTTTCTAAAAGAAACTTTAAAAGCAAGAATTTGTTTTTATAAAACAAAAACAAATGTCTCCCATGCCCTTGGATATTTCTCCCAGATTGTGTGTGCGGGTAGGTCGGTGGTGGTAACGTGATTATTTCTTTCCCTGTCCCTCACTGCCAAGTTTTTCCTGGTGGTGACCTCTTTGCACTAGCCACATTAAACTGGATTGATGGTGTTAAGTCCTTCCTCAGAAGACCCCTATTCAATCAGAGGAATTCTTTTGATGATAGTGCCAACGGCCAAATACTGATGATCTGCAAGAAAGTGTCTTTCTTAGCATCAAACACAAAGCTTTTGTAAGTGTCTTGCTGATTAACATACACTTTATGCAGACAAGAGCAATTACTACATTCCAATATCAGCACAGCTACTCAACTCACTTCCTTTGTACCAGCACTGTTGCAATGATTGCTAACCTCTGGGCTGCTATCAATTCTGTTGATATGTTCCTTCCTTTGTGGGTACTTACAGACTTAAGGATAGAGGGAAATACATTAATCATTTTCACAAAATTTCAGAAGAATAGACCCACCACAATGCAGACTTGGAAATAATAGATAATGTCGCTATTCAGGTTGTGCAAGGCATGATTATGTGCTCACGCTGACATGTTTTGAGTAAGTCCCTAAATATTCTGATTCATTTATGTAGATGGCCTGTTGCAGGTTCCACCATCATTAATACGACTCCAATTCTTTAACTCAAAATTAAAAACAATGATGCATTACATTTTGCCAAAACAGGTAAGACCCTTAATAAACTGCTATGGTCACCTGTTGCTCTCCTATGAAACTGATAATCAGTTTAGCTAGAAAAGATATTAGCTGTTCAAAGAAAAGGTGCCTTCAAAATGATTGTGAAAAGGTAAATAACCAGAGCTGCCTAGTGCAAAATTATTTTTGGACACACAAAAATAGTCTGTCCAGATAAACAAAAGCAAGAATTACCTTTGATGGCCTTGTTAAATTCAGCAGGTGGCTTTTTTCCGATGATGCCAAGATAGACCCTCTGGTGTGTTCCAAGCACAATCTGATGCAAAACCCTGTCTAGGTCTAGGTTACTGGCATACCCAAATTTTGCACATTTTAACAATGTTGTGAATACTTTCATAAAGAAAGTGATACAATTAGGCCTGGGCTAAAATTCCGTTCCGCTCGCGGAAATTGCGATAATTTGACATTTTCGTGTTCCGCGGAGAGCGCGAAAATGTAAAAATTTCCGCAATCCGCATTTTACCGGAAATTTTTTGCTTGCTCGCGCTGTAAAATAATACATTCTCGCGTGCGCGCGATCGCCTTACCTGAATCCCCGCGTTCGCCGACAAGTTTTCCCGATCCGGTCGCGTTCTCCACGAGATGTTGGATTGTTGGTAGCCATTTGCGCTGTCTCGCGACAGTTCGCACCAGCAGTAACGTCATTCGTCGCGCGATCACGTCTTTCTTCTCGCGATCATGCACCGCGAGGTAAGTGAAAACAAGATGGCCGCGCCCGCGAGCAACCGCATGGGTTGGTGAGCCGCGACCACGCAGAAAATACCGCGAACGGGCGGGAAAAAAACTTCCGCATCTTCGCGATATTTCCACGTGTTTGCGGAGATTTTTAACATTTTCGCGATAATTTTGCGAAAGTGAATTTCGCAAATTCCGCCCACCCCTAGATACAATCATGGAATGGAAACAGTGTAATTCTCCTGCCTGGCTGCTGCACTTTAAACATGCAGTCCAAGCTGTCTGAATAACCATTTTGACAGAGGGGAAAACCTTCCTTCTAAATATTAATACATCACCCCTAATTAGGGCCTGTAGCCCAGAAGGCAGTTTGGATAGTATTTCAAATTGTTGCATGCAGAATTTAGTGTTGCCATGTCCCTACAGTGATAAGCTCCCAAAGGCTCTAGCTTTCCTATGAGCTAAACCACATAGTTCAACCACTATTTCTAATATTTTTCAAAATTCAATTCACCGGTCAAATTTGTGATAAATATTGAGGAAAAGTAACTTTTACAAACTAATCTTTTCCCTGTTTGAAGCTCATGGAGGCTAATTTGCATTAGTCTGCCAGTGGCAATCCCAGATAGAGCTTGATCTAAAATGCAGCACAATGGCTGACACTTGCTGAACAGGATGGTTAGGAGTGAGGTAAGTGACACCTGCCAACTCAAGAAGAGAAGCTGGGAGGGTTTATGTCTTTAATTATCTTAAAAGGGCAAGGATAGCACTGCCCGTTTATGGTTTATTGTAAGGGGAAGTAGGGGAAGGTAAAATCCTTTGATCCAAGGACACAATGTAATCTGACTGACGACATCCCTTTGGGAAAGAGAGCTGGTTCCAGAACCAGTTTTGTGTTGCTTTGGAGGAGAGGGTCTGCTCATTTCCCTAGGCACACTTCTGGGTGGACACTTACTCTCCTGCCTTAGTAGAAGGGATGGTCCCAGGTACTTACTCCCCATTGGTTAGAGAGTGTCACTCCTGCCCACTGGCTACTGAACTGTACAAAACCGAACCTCACCACCAGTTCCTCAGAACACTCAATGGACATGCAAAAGAACAGAAGTGGATTGAACCTCCTGTTTGAGACCAGTGTGTAGACTTTAAGCGAAGGGCCTGTTCTCACTTATACCCTTCACTAAGAAGTGAGCTCCAAGGGTAAGTTGGCTGACTTCCTGTATATCTGCAGGAACACAATAGGCTACAGGAGGCCTTTTTATGAAGTGACCCGCTGACCACTAGCAACTGGAGCTCAACTGGACACTGCTTGTGGCCTGCACTGGAGTATTCCAGGTCCATGAGTGCTTCCTGAGGTCCTAGGTGTCTTAGACATGACCTAGAGGAACTGCGCCCAAAACTCTCATAACTGGGAACATACAGAATTTTTGAACTTTCAAGACCTCGTGGTGTCATTAGGACCTGGTAGCAAGATGTCCAATTTTCTTGTGACTTTGACAAATACAGCTTCAAGTTTATCAGCTGAGGATTTTGAGCTCCATAAAGAAGACTAAGTTAAAGGTTTAATTCTAGATCCAGTGAAGGTTCTAAAAGTATCCATTTATCGGGAAGATTTCATTGGCTGCAAAATTTTAATTTCTCCCACCTGGAGCCAGAACCAACAGATACAGCAGGACCTCATGCAGTGGCTATCTTGCATCGAGAGGAGTTCAGTGCATACAACCTGCAAGCTTGTCCCTCTGGAAAATTTCAACTTCTTTTGCAGAGAATAAGTCAGAGGGTAAAATCTTTGACTGGGACAAATCTGACCCAGGCTCTGTTGTGGTCAGTGTAAAATCACGCATATGTCCCAGTCAATCACGAACAGCAACTACTGGTTGGTGCTTTACATTTTCTGTGTGTTTTACGATAAATCTTTTAGAAAATAATTTCCTTGGTACCTTTAGGGAAATCTTGTTGTTTTGACTTCCTTATTGTTCATTCAAATTTTCTCTATTTGTATACATTGGAATGGATGATTTTTATTGTGTTTTTTTTTTAACTTTTCAGCTCTTTTAGTTCTCCTAAGTATTTTACACATTTTCCCTACATTTTGCCAGTCTGATCTGTGTCATAGTAACCAGAGGTTGAGCTCAAGTTTAAATTGAAACATTTATCTGGATCTAGCAAGTTAGTCACTATTACTTGTGCTGGACCACCATCCCTCCCAATTAGTTCACTATCCTACACATGGTTTGCATGTAAGACAATGCAAATGAAGGCTCTTGATTTAAATTACACATGGGCCATTAAAGAGCTTATGAACACCAAGGATCTTATTCTGCTGGAGAGACAGGATGGATGGAGCAAACAGACTTAGCTTGCAGCACACCATTAGGAACACACTAGATTGAGAAGAAGATTTGTTGGCATGGAGAGGCTTAATTAGTGCTCTAATTAGAAGCTTTTTCTAATATCCTTCTAAAATTCTTTATGGCCTGAATTGGAGATACAAGATTTATAAGAACACCCCCATCTTTGGGTTTCTCCAGACACATTTTCCCAGTGAAAAGCAGGGGGTTTGTATCTCGGGAATCTCACTGTAACAAGGGGCAGAGGGAATATCTTGTGCAAATCAGTGCACAATAAACAATTTCAATACTTAATACCTATTCCAGGGTCAACTCTCTTAATGATGTGGTTATACCATACCTGCTAATTACACACACCACAGTATTGATAATAAAAGGTGCAATATGTCCATATCAACCTTCAGGTGGGATTTATAATTGGCCCATTTGATGAAATAGCCACTCCAAAGTTGGGGACTATATAGTTGAACAAAAAGTGGCACCTCGTTACAATGTTTTAAAAGGGATTCAAAGCACCCCTGTGTTAGGCCCTGGGGCCATGAAGCAACCAGGAGCTACTGGGCCTCAAGGATTGGAAATGAGGTAGTTTTCTTCTGATGTTGTGGAATCCTTCCAAATGTGGCTGTAGAAACTGGACCAATCACAACCCTTTCAGCACTGGACTCTCAGTAATAGCAATGGTGAAGAGTTGAAGGATTCTCAGGAAAGTACTGTGGGGCAAGCTTGAGCTCAGTACTCAATAAACACATGTTAGAAAAATAAATTATTGCCCACCACAGTGCTTTACCTTCAAGGAGGAAAGTACTTTAATGCACACTAGAATTAAATACTATGCATACAATATGACCAGGAGGCAAATTAGTATCCTTGGTGCTTTAGGTTGTCTGTACCATATCCTTCTGATACTCCAGGCAGTTCCTTTAAAAGGAGAAATGGAAACGTTCAAGCTATCCATTCTTGTCAGGACATCTTACTGCAGTCAACTCTCTCTGAAGATGCAGCTGCTCCATTACATTGGGTGGCTGGAATGGCTTCATGCAGGAAGGCATAGTTGTTCTGAAAATCTCTGTATCACACCTATGGCTGGGTAACCAGGTGCTTGAATATTTGTGTACCTTTCCTTGAGACAGTTGGGTCCAGGATGGTGTAGACTTTTAGAGTTTAGAGGCTAGACTCAATCAGATGACACAGTCCAGCAAAGGCTCTGACAGCATGGGTCACATAATAGTTGCGTCTTTGGGCACAGTAGCTCAGTTCATGCCGCAAGAACATTGTTGGCACAGCAGTTCAAACCATCTAGCAGCTTTTCTTCTGGTGCAGCGACTCATCTTACACTGCAGCTTCTTTATTGGCTCAGGTCAAACCATGGTGGTTGACAGGCCTGACTGGAGACTTACATTCTTTGATTGGGTTGCATGGTGCCCATCAGGAACCACCAAGGAGGACACTGTTGCAGGCTGACACTGGAGCAAGCATATTGCTCTCTACAGTCCTCTTCTGCTGGTAGACCCCACCATGCCGGGTCATGCTGCACCCCCGTGAAGGGTGGCAAGCTCCTTGTCTTTCTGAGCAGGGAGGCTGCGTGCAAGGTGCTTCAGGAAAGGTGAACAGCTCCTTAATCAAGGGCAGACTTAAGTGATATCCAATAACCTCTGAGAAGTTAGCAGTTAGGGAGACACCAGTTTTGGTTGCAGAGCAATCTTCTGGGTACCCTGTAGAGCACTCCCTTCCTTGATGATAGAGAACTTGGACTGGAACACAAGTGGGTCAGTGGCTCTCACATTTATAGACTCAAAACAGATAGGAACTGTGGATCCACTGTCTGCGCTTTCAAACCAGCTTGAGGTGGCTCTCTTCTAAAGTTTCCATTCCAGGTTGTTCTCCAGACTCGGACTTTGTATAGAGTGAGTTTTATACATCAGGGTTTTCTCCAGCCAGGAGCACCCATAGCAGAGTTACAAAAAGGTTTACACATCTTGCCGTCATTAGCCTCAATGAAAAGTGTAATCAGGGAAAGACAAAAGGCTGGGCCTCACCTAAAGGGTACCTTTCACCTTGCACAACAGAGTCTGAAGTCTTACCTTTCACCAACACAATCTATCACATGGCAGTGCTTCACGAAGACTGATCAACAGCTCCATGTTCGACAAAAGGCCTAATTCAAATTCTAAATGATCCTTGTCCCCTCTTCTTTGACTTTTCAGGTAACCCTCTCAGCCCCAGCTTAAGAAATGTCAGTAATACACTTCCACTCTCTGGGAAAACAACTTGACCCTAATATTGTGCTGCAAGTCAGGCTTGAGGCATCCAACATTGCATTCACAAAACATACACCCATATAATTGGAATGATAGCACCAGGTCTTGGGAAAGGACATGACAGTAGACCCTTTCACAAGTGGTTGGTAGTAAAGATAAAAGGATCTGGTCACAATTATGGATTCAGAAATTATGGTATGCTGCCACCACTACTCTATGCGCTAAACCCATGACAGGGACAGTGGTCCACTGTCAGTTAAATGAGGGCATACATAGTATTCCCCTCAAGGTCACCGGACAGGTCCAAGACCTCATTCATGTCAAGGTACTGGCCTAGACCTCTGCACACACACTGGAGTAGTGTGAGTCTATGGTCAAAATCCAGGATACCAGTTACACACAGTTGGGCACTCAGGGCAGGGGAACAACATGCAGGTTACATTCACCAGTCCTCAATCATTTTCTACTTGTTCTACCCACCACAAGAAAAGGAAATGTCAATGGTGGCACATAAAATGTTGTGCAAAACGGTTGTACAGGCGTGTAAATTTTAAATACTGCAATCGGTTTCGAACATATAGGATGCTAAATATGCTTTCCCTGTTTTGGCACTAGTAATGCTTTTAATATCTTGAACATAAGAGTTGATAGTCCTGTCAGCCTTAGGGTGGTCTTCCCCCAAACCTTTTGCCTCACTCCTCCATTTTTTTGCTGATCTAGTTTTTGTTGGCCTTAGGAGTCTGTGCACTTTACCACTGCTAGCCAGTGCTAAGGTGTGGTGGCTCCCTCCTTTAAACATTGCATAATTGGCTTACACCCAATTAGCACATTTATTTGCTTGTAAGTCCCTGGTAAAGTGGTACTACATATACCCAGGGCCTGCAAATTAAATGCTACTCGTGGGACTGCAGCACTGATTGTGACACCCACTTAAGTAGCCCTTTTAAACATCTCAGGCCTGCCAGAGCATCCTGTGTGTGCAGTTTTAAACTGCCATTTCAACATGGCAAAATAAACCTTTTGCCGTGCCAAACCCTTCCTTTTTAATACATATAAGGCACCCCTAGAGTAGACCCCAAACAGCCGATAGGGTAGTGTGAAGTGCATTTAAAATGTTGGAGTTGTACCTTTGTATGTTCTGGTATTAAAAAAACTCTTAGATTCGACTTTCACTGCTGCAAGGCTTGCCTCTTCCATAGGATAACATTGGTTTAACTTATTCCATTTAATAAGTGATAAGTTTCAATTCGGAGCAGGTGAAATTATCAGGTTTGGTGTCTACACAATTGTACTTTAAAGTCCTTTTTAATAGTAAGGTTGTTTTTTAAGTCACAATTCTGAAAATACCACTTTCAGAAAGGTCAACATCAGTGTGGCAACTGCTCCACCTGTGATACCACGATTGAGGGCAACAAGTTTACCTACAGAGAAATCAAGATCAGCACACAGAATTTACAAACTGTAATATGAAGAACATCATTTATTGTGTCATTTGCCCATCTGAAAAAAACCTACATAGGAAAAACAAAACAAGAGATATGAAAATGCATTGTTCAACCCAAATTTCAAATTCTCTGCAAAACCTTGATTGCACCCATGGTCCAACAATACATAGAGAAAAATCACTCACTGACCGACATCAAATGGAAAGAACTGAGCTACCAATTCAGAATCAATATTGCTAAGACTAGAAATGCAAACGATATTGCGCACAACAGAACATGGCCATAATGAATTACCAGATATAGGGAACTTTTTTGTGCAGGAATACTCAAGGTCATACACACGCACCTATTTAAGTATACTGAGGACACCACATCAAAAGACAATTTACACTAAGCTACACATGAACTATATAAACTGGGGAAACGTTGCAATGAGAACTATGAGCATCAAGCAAACCTAGCAGAAGATGCACGAACAGGGCTCAAAAACACCACTAGAAATCATCAACATGTCAGCCAGTCAGTCAGTCAAATAACTTTATTCGATTCGAGTGAATCTTAAAAGTACACAAAAAAGAAAACATACATTCATGAATAAAAAGTTTCTACACCAAGATTTCGAATATACAGGACAAAGACAGATTGCAGCCTGATCACACGACCCCTGTAAATTACCTTTACATTGCATAACGTTTCCTTATTATAAAAACAATTTTGATAAAACTAAGCACAGAGCTGCAGATAGAAACAGCTGATAACGACCATAAATAATTAAAACCCTCCTTATAGGAGCAGGGACAAATTGTATTTAAAATCGGTTTAAGGAAACGGACCCTGGGGTCTTTATATAAGGTGCAAAATAGCATGATGTGCATTGTACTTTGTTGTGCTGAGTTATTACTCGGACAGGAGGGGTAGTCTCTAAGACCACCCCGCCTGTTTTGGAAAAGCTACAAGAAAGTGCAGGGTGCCTAGGCGAAATCTGGTCATTAAAAAACGTGAGTGAGATTGTCGGGCGAAAGACAAATAAAATTGTTGCTGATTTGGAGAAAAACAGTCCAATCTTTCCGTAGCCCGGTGTGATGTTCTCAAATCAGTTCGAGATGCATCTTTCATGACCATTTTCATATTAGGTCATATGGTCTCTGGCTTGTCATAAAAATATTCTAGTCCGATCTTATAAAAGGTTTGTTTGACATAACGTAACCACGGGACTGCCATTGCATTATCTAGGTTCATACAATCTCTTAAGATGCATCGTGAGAAGGAAAGTTCTTCTTTAATCTAAATTTTCCCTCATAGAAACAGGGGGGCCATATGTATGCTATCCACAATATAGTCCATGCCACCTCAGAATGGCAAAATGATGTTGGGGAGCTATTAGGGATAAGTAAAAGTCTCTTTAGAAATGTATTCTCTAATGTTTGGATTTGTAGGCTCTTATGGTATCCCCATACTCCAGCCCCATAAGTGGCCCCGACAAACATTTGGTTTTGTACAAAGTTATCAGCTCAGCTACGGGCTTATGGCCAAGTTTGGCAGCAAAACGAAACAACCCCTCAATAGCTCTGCTCGTTTGTTGTACCCTGGATACTATAAGTTGGTCCCAATTTAAGTTAGAGTTAAAAACGTTCCCCAAATAGGAATTTCTTTTCACTTTGTCAATAACTTTTCCTTTAACTGTGCATTTTCGTGTTTTCATTAATTTTGGACAACAGACCACAATAAAAGATTTCTTATAATTCACCTTTAAATCTAATGACAACATGTACTCGGTAAAAGCGTCCAGGCACCCCTGAAGGCCATTGGCTGTCAGGGCCATCAAGACTATGTCGTCAGCATAAGACAGTAGAGGTACCTGTTTGCCTTCTATTTTTGGGAAATCTAAATGTTGATTTATCAGAAAATATTCAAGGCCATTGGTGTATACCAAGAACAGAAAAGGAGCCAATATGCAGCCTTGTCGTACTCCCTCTGTTGATACAATGGGCTTGGTCTTTTCTCCGCCTGGCCCGTAACGGATAACTACAGAGGTGGAATCATGTAGTCTGCGTAGGAGGGTAACAAGGGGTTCCTCAAAGCCCAGATCTACCATTAATGACCACAGCTTCCCCCGACACACTGTGTCGAAGGTGCTGGATAAGTCCATGAAGGCCAAGTGGATTGATGCCCCCCTGGCCTTTATGTGATTACCCATGATCATGGACAGATTGAGACACTGCCCATTCCCTTCCTAAACCCGTAATGGGTTTGTGATATTAGGCCGGAGGTATTAGCCTATATCTCTAAACGTGCAAGGATTACCCTTCCCATCACCTTGCACGTGGCATCTATTAGAGAGATCGGCCTATAACATGTTGGGTCATTTCTGTTTCCCTTTTAAAAAATTGGCACCACCACTGCTTTTTTCCAAGATAGTGGGATTTGGCCCATTATGACTGCTCTAAAAACATTTAATATCAAGGGGCCCCATATCACTGGATTTCTTTTAAAGAAGTCCAAGGGTGCCCCATCTGGCCCTGGGGCTTTGGAATCAATACCTTTTCGCAGGGCTTCATCCACTTCACCTAAAGACAGGGATGCACCTAGCTGCTGAGCAGATTCAGGAATAAAACATATATCTGTCTGATAGTCCTGTGAAATAATATCCTTTGGGTTAAAAATCTTAGAGTATTGAGACTCCCAGGCTGTCCCCGTTATGTTTGTTTCCATGCTCCTAGTTTCATTTGTAAAAAGTGGATGGTTTATCACCTCCCAGAAGCTCCTGGAATCCCTTCGGGCACTTGCTTTTTCTAGATCATCCCAAGCCTGGCGTCTCAGTTCGTCCTTTCTACATTCTATAGTCTTCCTATAGGACTGTCTGGCTTCCTTTATCAAAGCTCTATCACGGGGAACTACTTAATACTTTCTTTAGAGCTTTATTTGCCATTGAGCACTCAGTGTTAAATCATTTGAGTTCGGGACAGTTATGTTTTTTCACTGATCTAAACAGGTTTTTGGCCACATCTTTATAGATGATTTCAAAACTCTGTATAATGGAGTCTGGAGGGGCTAGATAAGTTAGACAGGTCATCACTTGAGTAAGATTTGTCCTGATAATGTTCTCCTCGAAATTGACATGGTCAATCATACTCCATTTTAACCTTACCCAATGATTACGATTATATTTTATTGGGCAATCCACAGCCCTCCCCTTCTGTGCCGTAGCTTTTAAAGAGGCTATTAGAGGATTGTGGTCACTGGCCGGGTTAGTTTCGACCATGAAACTATCTATAATGTACGAGTACCTACTAGAGATCAACATGAAATCAATTGTACTGGTTCTGCCTCCCCCCCTGAAATGTCGGAGGAGACGCTTCCGGACTATCAACCAAATTGTTAGCCAGACATAAATCATTAACTACAATAATTGAGTTTAATGCGTCACCCTGGGGAGTATCTTTAAGGTGGGCTAGAGGTTGTTCATAAAAATCTAAGATCCCACATACTTTATTACCACTGAGCTGGCATAAGGTGCAATTAAAGTCTCCAACCCTACATAACGGGGAGAATTTTAATGCTATTTTGTCAATTTCTTCTTTAAGCAAATTTATAACCCCAGAGCTTTGAGAGTCGAAAATATTGTAGTACCAATTGACTAGTAATAAGGTTACATGAATCAGATTAAAGCACACAATTAGCTGGTACCATTCTATTACAAGCGCCTCATACTTTACCGAGATCATAGTTACCAATCCACCCTTTACCCTCCCAGACGGGAAGGTTCTGCAAGGACATTTAAGGAAGAGTATCTATCTATGTTGACATCCTTCCTGCTCCACGTTTCCTGGGTACAGATAATATCAAATGATTTTACATACCGAACCCATGTCTCATCTGTTAACTTTGAGGTAATCCCTGCAATGTTCCAAGAAAGCAAACAAAGCAGGCGGCTGTTTTGATGAGAGTTTGACACTTGCACGGCGTTCGCCTCAGGACTGCTAGAAATCTGATTGGGTAAAAAGGGTAAATCGCTTAGTGGCACAAATAGATTTCTATGAAACCAGGGTTGGGGCTGAAGGTGCTGATTCATCATCGGGCATCTCTCTTCTTCCATGTTATAAATTACAGATTTGGGTGGTGGAAGAAAGAAACCCAGCGGTAATACAGAAATTGTGTGCTTCCTTATTCACCGATTGGTTGACCGTCATGCCTAATATTGATTTTACCAGGCCTGGGGATCTAAAGGTCAGCACAACACAATCCTCTGCCAGGTTCTTGTTAGTTGCACCTACCCACCCAATCCTGCGTGCCATCTTAAATTCTGAGAATAAGAGTCTGTTATCAAACCCTGTTTATATATTTACAAAGTGCAGTGCCTTATTTCTCAGAGAAGACCCGTGTTCCCTCTGGCCAGATGGTAACGGAGAGACATTGGCTAACACAATAATGTAAGATGTAGTTTGTGGTGGAAGGTGCAAGTTAATATCAGTGCCACTTGTAATTTAATCATCTATCTGCCATCTCACAGAAGTACTTTGGCTTTGCGGTCTATTATCTGGTTTAGCATATGCCTGACCAACCGACTCCGAGTTAAAAGAGTCTGTGGCCTGTCCATCTTTTCAGAGAAGACCCTGCTCTGCGATGAGGGCTCACTATCGTACAAATGAGCCCTCCTTTGAACTAACCCATCCTGTAACATCACTTTTGGTGGGGGAATCAAGATCCGCACATCCCCTCCAGCGGCCCCATCAGTAGTCCTGATTGGCCTATGTGTACGATCTCTTAATGGCAGGGGTGCGCTATTAGTTTTCTCTTCTAAACAGTGTAGCCTATTCTCTATATCAGTCAACTTTTGTAAGATGGGAATTAAATTTACTGATATTAATGCTTCCAATTTAGCCCAGAAAGCCCCCACCTCCCCTGTTGGCACAGTCATTGTGGATACCTCCTCTACTTGAACTGTGCACAAGGTGACTTCTGAGCTAAGTTCATTATCTAACTGTTCAAGCTCTTCACTCAGAGGTTTAGATGAGAAATGATTCTGTTTTGGTGGTTTAATTGCTGCTTAAGTCTCTGGCCTCTCGTTACAACATTTGGCCTAGCCTCTTCAATTATCTGTGCCATGCCATTGTTAGGCATTGGGTTTGATGAATGTGGCCCACTGGTTTGAGGTTGAAGTTGACAGTCACCCAAACTTGTTTTCACACACGGAGAGTGAGAGATTGAACAACACAGTTGCGTTCTCCCAATCAATCTTTTGATCACAGTCAGCAACTGTTGCCAAAAGAAAGAGACCCACAAGGTCTTCAATTTTAACGAGGTATTACTATGCTATTTACTATGTCAGGTGGAATATCCAAGATATTGAAGAAGACGCCTCACTCACATAATAGTGACATGCTTCATCATAGGCGTTTTCTCCACACCCAGATAAGGTGGTACTATCTGGGCGGACTCGACCAAAGATGTAATGGGAGTGCTTAGATAAGTGAATGACTGGTCAAGCAGGGAACCAGATTTTAAATAAAAATACCTACAAGTATACCCCTACTCAATCCTTTATTCTGGGGTACCCATGTTGATAGCCCAATCGGGTCTGGGGGCCTTCGTCAGGGCAATATATTTCTGTTCCTTAACTTTAAGGTCCCTGCCTTGTTTTTACGCATGTGCTACATGCATACCAAGAGTGAGGCCTAATGCAAACAGTCGTCAAGGATCCACCACCGCTGACCCGCCTATTCGGACACAGTGTCTGCCGTCGAGTAACAGACACTGTGTCCGAATAGGCGGGTCAGCGGTGGCAAATGTTTGACTACAGGACACTACCTCGACACACGAGGTCTGCATGATGCTAGCAGGCATCGATCAGTAGAAAATCTACTGGATTTCGAGTACAAGATGTGCAGGTGAGTGCATTAGGCCGAAACATGTTGGCACTTATATGAGGGTATATTTGAATAAAATTATGTTAAAAAAAACCCAACACATGGTTTTTAACGGTACCACGAGTCCGCCCAGATAGTACCACCTTATCTGGGTGTGGAGAAAACGCCTATGATGAAGCATGTCACTATTATGTGAGTGAGGCATCTTCTTCAATATCTTGGATATTCCACCTGACATAGTAAATAGCATAGTAATACCTAGTTAAAATTGAAGACCTTGTGGGTCTCTTTCTTTTGGCAACAGTTGCTGACTGTGATAAAAAAAAAAAAAAAAAGTCACCCAAACTTCCCTGTGAACCTAAAGTGCATGAGGTAGTACAGACCGGTTCAGTATGGGGATCCAAAGACAGTCTGCGCTCAGTTAACTCTATTTCTTGAATGAGAGCAGATTCTGCCCTTAGTAAAAACGCATCCAACATGCCAACTACCCCTTGTCCCACTTTTAGTTTTGACATGATTTGCTTTCCCTCCTTCCTTTATGCCACAATCAATAAATTAAGTCAGTAGGGGTCAATGATGTCAATAATGACACACTGCAAGTTCAAACAGTACCTTTTAAGGTTGTGCGCTTATCAAAGGTGGCCTCTGATGTGAAAGCTGAAAATAATGTGGCCCTGCCCGGCCTCCTTTGGCTTCTGATGGGTGCAGACGGGCCTGCCCTTGGCCTGGGCTTTGCCCAGGCGCGGCCCGGGCACGCCCACGCTGCGGGAGGCTGGCTGGTCTTTTATGCGCCTCCAGGCGCGGTGGGAGACATCACGGCAGGCACCACTGCAGGGCTGCTGGGGGATTTAGTCACCCCAGTGGCGAGAAGGACTTGTTGGCCGTTCCCCTCACGGCAGGCAAGTGATGGCGTCGATGGCTGTTCCCCTCACGGCAGGTAAGTGTTTATATGGCAGTTCCCCTCACCACAATGACAAAGTACAAGTGCACTGAGTTCCAGCGTCCCACGCTGCGGGAGGCTGGCTGGTCTTTTATGCGCCTCCAGGCGCAGTGGGAGATGTCACGGCAGGCACCGCTGCGGGGCTGCTGGGGGAATGTAGTCACCCCAGTGGTGAGAAGGACTTGTTGGCCATTCCCCCCACGGCAGGCAAGTGATGGCGTCGATGGCCGTTCCCCTCACGGCAGGTAAGTGTTTATATGGCTGTTCCCCTCACGGCAATGACAAAGTACAAGTGTGCTGAGTTCCTGCGTCCACATCAACATGTCATAACTACAGGATCTAGAAACGTGATGAACTATATGAGAAAAGCATGTCAAAGAAAAGGCTCCATGTGCACCACACATACGAGTGAACAGTATTAGCACAGAGGTGCACACAAACTTGTCAATCATTAGCATCTAACAACTGTAGGACCCAGGAATGTATCGAATGTTATGTTGTTAATCTGTTGAGGAGATATGTATAAAACCAATAACGTATTTAAATGTGTTTTAAATTCATGTTATAAAACTGTTGAAAGAAAGTACTGATGCACACCACATATATTAATAGTTCACATTTATACAGTACACAGAATACATTTGGCGTAACATGTTATGATGGCAGCCGGTCCTAGTTTGCCTGCACCATCCAAGAATTATCATTTCACCCCTCCATAAATGGCTATACTTCCAATTCCCCCACATTCTACCCAATGGAACAATTTAAAGTCGCTAAATCCTCAGACTTAAAAGCAATCCAATGATTGCCTAAGTAGTTTTGCTCAAACCAAGGGACTCTGGGACCCTATCCTAAGCTGTGCCACGAAAAACTACATTTTCCATGACTTTCCTGTGGCCGCAAGCACACGTCTGTTAAAGTCCTTCAAAAGTTAGGCTACACAGTGCAACTGACATGCATGGGACTGATCACACTGCGAGTCAAGTCCCCTACTACAGGCTTATAAAAAGTATGTCTTCTGTCCATTCTGGACGGCTCATTGAGAATTCATCAGACTGGAGAATAAGGGCTACAATCTTAATGTAACCGCGTACATGCCATTCTCTCCCAACAGCATAGGGAGCAACTGCACCTACACAGAGCAAGGAGGAAAGATAGCCCTCAGGTAATAACAAAGCACCCAACACAACATAGACACTATGCTCAAGGTATGTGGACACCATCTCCTCTAATTACAATGTGAAGCACCTCTGGTGCATTAGACTAGCACCTCAATGTGGGTAATATCATTTTCATGCTTTTATATACCCACAGAGGATTACCTGCAACTCCAAAAATCAAAGTTTCAATACCCGCCAAACATGAAAGATCTACCAGAAGGAGGACAAAAGTCTCCTTCACAAAAGTAAGAGCCTAAAAACCATTTTTCTTGCATCATGTGTGCCTGGTCTAACGTGGTTTTGAAACTAAACCACAACGTTATGTTGTTCCTTCTTCTTTCTTCCAAAGCAGAGGTTAAACCCTAGGGGGAGTCTTCTGCCTCTATACGGACTACCCCCTATAATACTACCACTCACGGGGCAACACTGGTTGATAACAGAGACACGGTATGTGTAAGGTTTAGGGCACCAATGGCAACAAACATGAAAACATTCACAGAGCTGAGGAAGACCCTCATTAAATCAATCGGCTCATCGAGAAGGTTGGCTTAGTCGAGTGCAGTCTGATGGCAGACACACCTTCATAAGGCTGAAAACAGCTAGAGGACAGAAACAGAGAGGTTAAGATTTACACCTCCTAGATCCCTGAACAACTGAAAAAACAACATGCTCCGACCACATAGGGCCCCATGGTATCTACAGGACTATATATTTGGAGGAAAATAAAATACCCCCAGTGACATAAATTTGCTATCTTTTTTGTTGGACACTCTCAAAAAAATCACCCTGCATGTTTGTTGAAACAGTACTATGTGACTATATATGTTGGACACATTTTTGTTGATACAAAAAGTAGTATGTGAAAAAAAGTCATGTCAACTGGTCAAGAATTTAATTCTCTGTTTTGGTTAAAATTGTCATTTATGTGATTTTGTTTTGCATTGTCTTATGAATACACTCTGTGAACTAACTAAAAAGAGTCACAACAAGAAGTCTCTTTCTTGTAAAATATGTATTCTTTATTTTTGTGTGTTTGTCACATGTTTAAAAGGCTAAAAATTACTCTTGGAAAGCTTATATTCAACTTCTCAATAAGCACACCATTAAGCATTCGAAAATTCCACTCCACTAATTGGCTCATACATATGTACACAAAATTACAATGGCATAGTTAAAAACAATTTAAATAGTTATTACACACAATATAAGAACCATTGAAGAGAGATACAGTACAAGACATGTACATTTGTCATTAATAACGTTTAATTTATAGGAATCAATCTGACTATTGACATTATTTCATTATCTAAATGCAACACCTCGTTCCGCAATCCTACTCTGTTGCCCTGGACCTGCATTTTTAACCCAGGACCACCAGAGTGATTCAGGGGCAAGCAGGCTGTCCTCATGATCAGAGCCTCAGGGTCAGAAAAGACTCCAATCACCTTAAACCCAGCACTTGGACTCTGTCTGCTGTGAGTCCTACCCTACAAGTGGTGCCACCCTAATCCTGAGCCATTGGAAGTGAGCCTGAAGGTGCTCTGTCAGACCAGCTCTGGCCCTGTGAAGCATAACCAACGCAGGATGCAGCATCTCCTTGCAGCTGCATCTGAACCGCCGCATCGTGAAACAACCCCTACGCTGGACCTCGCATTGCAGATCGCAGTCTCCTCGGATCTGCCGTTGCGTGACACATCCCCAATACAGGTCTTCGTATTGTAAAACCCTCACCGACATCATCCTAGACGACGACGCATCGTAGCCCTGCAGCTCATCGGAACAGACTGTGTACAATGCACCTTCGATGCAGAACTTCACATTGCAAGCCCCTCATCAAAAGCATCCTCGATGACAATGCAGGACCTTGCATCGCAGCCTCAAAACTCTTCAGGACTGCTGCTAACAATGCATCCTCGACCCGAGATCTGTCAAGGCTCCGCAAACAAGGATTTAAGGTACTTCCGTTTATTGGGCCTTATCTGGTCCCTGTATCCGGCCCGCTCTTCATCGTGGTCGGCTTGAACTTGTGACTTTGTCGCAGTACGGCACAACCAGATAACCACAGTTGGCGCTTTGCGCTTCTAAGCACTATTTTTACCTTAAAAATAAAAATTGCATATCTCTGGTTCTACTGACAGGATTTCTGTTGTTTTGGTCTCAAATATGTTTTTTTACATTTTACTCTATTTTTCTAAATTGGCATGGGATTTTTCTTATGTTGTGTTTTCACGTTATTAGTGTTTGAAGCACTGCATAAATACTTTACACATTGCCTCTAAGTTAACCCTGACTGCTTTGTGCCAAGCTATCAGAGGGTTAAGCACAGGTTAATTTGGGGTTTGCTTCTGTTTCACCCTGACAGAGATTGTGGTTCCTGCCTGAGTAGGGTTTCACCCCTTTACCAGTAACCCAATTTCCAAAAAGAGTCCTTTTATTTGCTTCTTAAAAACTATCCATGTTTATGTTTTGTTTTAAATTGTTTTATAAAAGCCTCCTTTTACCTTCTTTCACGTGATGGTAAATCTTAACTTGTTAAATTGATGAAAATAGATGGAATTACGTTGAAATTAGATTGAATTGTAAAAATTAAGGCCACAGGTGACGTTTATTAAGCTTCTAAGTGCTTCTGCTTTTTGTGGAAACTTAAGGGTTGTGCTCATAAAATACGAGGAAACAGATTCACCTTTCAATCCTACCATTATTGCTTTAGCTAGGTTTTTGTCTTTTAATACAAATATTAAATGCTTATGATAGATTCGAAATAAACAATGTTATTGTGAAATTCTCAATAAAAGTGTCATATAATTCTAGTCCACATTAAATTGTTAAGGCTAGTTTGAAATAATTACGCATTTATTTTGTATTTTCTGCAGTTTATATAGCGTGTACTCGACCCGAACATATTGGTGCGCTTTGCATGGGCACCGGTAATATTACACAAAGTCACATTTTTTTAAACACTGTGAGATTAAGGGCCAGATGTAGGTAAATGCGTATTTGCGATTTTTAGGAAATCGCTATTAAGGAATCACAAAATGCCATGTAGGTAGGAATCACAATATTTTTTGCGATTCCTTAATATTCCTTAATTGTGAATCGCAAATTGCGATTCGCAATTAAGGAATACCTTCTCATTCATTCCTATGAGCTAAGAGGCCCATAGGAATGAATAGGAATTGCTCCCGTAATTTGCGAGTCACCAAGATGCACTCGCAAATTGCGGGAGCAATTTCAAGGGTGCTAGGGTTCCAAAAGGACACCCTGTTGCACCCCTGAAATGTGCATGTGTGCACATGTGGCACACATACATGCCCTAAGGGCATGAATGTGGGCCACATGGCACTTAAAAAAAAGCATTTAAGGAAATCGCTAATTACCACCAACTTGAAGTTGGTGGTAATTAGCGATTCCTTAAGACTAAAGTGCACTTTCTTTTGTGCTACTTACATTGCATTTAAGGAATTGCAATTTGCGATTCCTTAAATGCAAGAGCAAAATAAGGAATCGCAATTCTGCGATTCCTTATTTTGCTAGTAGGTTTCAACTTAACTACATTGCTCGCTGCCAAATAGCGAGCGCTAACGCGTTAGCGCTCGCTATTTGGCCACCTACATCTGGCCCTAAATGATTTACCCAAAATCACAGGATGCAGAGCTAGTTTATTTACCAGCTCGATAGTAGGCAGCTCTGTCGGTAACGCCACATCCTGCATTTTAAAAACAACAATGAATCTGGAATCTTTAAGAGGCTGCGATTATAACATAAGTGCGTCATCTACGAATTCACAGTTTAGCAAATTAATATATATCACTAAAGGTTAATTGAACAGAGAGAACAACCGTTTTGTTGGCAACCAATAAGACAATAGGCTGCAGTTAAAGGTCATGTTTTATTCACCTCCTGCTGGAAGTCACTCGAATTTTACAAACTGAGTGACATTGGTTTTGCATCAAACAATCTGCTTTACAGTAAAATACATAGTCTGCCTAGACTAATCCAAGCTTTCTTTTAATCACCGTCTAGCTGAGATTTTCAATTGCAAAAACGGCTTAGCTACTGTGACGCTTTTTTTAACCTTTGTGGGAAAACTTAAGATCACAGAATTGGGCTACTGCCAAAAGTGGATAAGGGGGATTTAGTGGGAATTACCGACTGATTTGAATTTTATTACTCAGTGCTTTCTGAGCATACTGCACTGAAGAGGGGTGGCTGAAACAAGCCTGAAGACAAAGTACTTGGGCCCTCATTGTTATTGGTCCATGAATTCCAATGGACCTAGCAATGCAACAAACCCAGCCCGTCACAATTATACATTTTTGTTTTTCACATAGAAATATCAACTGTGAATGTGTTTTCATCAACTTGTATCAGCGGAATTGACATTTTGAATCTCTCTCTCTCTTTAATTGGTCTGAAGTCTAAAGTACAAGTTTCTTCCGGAATTTATATGTTTGAGACTCCATCCAGTGGCAGCTCCTCAAGGGAGAGCTGCGGGACGGTGGTGCGTGGCGGGGGAGGGTCATGGTGGGTGGTAATAAACTCCGGAATACGGCCGAACAGAGTTGAGGAAATAAATAAATAAAACTAATTACATTGCGTGTGCTGCAACGCCAAATCGCCGATGCAGCGTGCAATGTAATTTAATTCATTTATTTACTCAACTCCGTTCGGCTGTATTCCGGAGTTTACTACTCCCACTCTGCCCCTCCCCCGCCCCGCTGCCCCACAGCACCCCCTCGAGTAGCCACCACTGACTCTATCTAGCTGCAGATTCCTTACCTTAGAACAAGCTTCTCCAACAAGTAGCTTTTGAGCTAGTGGTAGCTCTCCTTCTACCTAAAAGTAGATCTTCTGTGTGCATTCCAGTTTACTAAATGTGAAGCTTTTCCTTGACTGAATTAATATATCTATACCAAAATTTAAATGTGTTTATCTGGGGCAAAAAGTGTGTATTTTTCAGAACCTTTAATCTTGTTTGCAAAAAAATGGTTGATTTTCCAAAATATACATGAAGCTGATATTTAAGCGATAAATCATGTGGCACTGGTGTAAACATATTACTAATGTTATTACCTTTGTGCCAGGGGATGCAGCCATGGCTGCTATGTGTTACCCATGTAAAGGCATTCCAAATTGACAAAACTTTTTATATTGCTTCTGACATCCCTGCCTGATGTGATGCATTGAACTGATCATTGCAACCCTGCACTGAGGTGACCACTACCAGTAATCTTGCATAGAGTAGCCACCAATGTATTCTTGTCTGGTGCGTTCATTATTACAACACTAGCAATATTAGTAGCTCTCTATAAATTTCATTGAGCAAAAGTAGCTCGTTATAGAGAAAAGGTTGGAGACGCCTGCCTTAGAATATTCCCCAGGCATCCGACTGGATATGGAAATTTTCAAGCAGTACCTCTGTGTGGTGGTAGGTGGCATAGTTCAGCTGCACATCAGCATCGCCCACTCTAGATGTGAAGTGTGCAGTCCCTATATAGGCACCACCCCAGTGCAGTGAGGTCAGTTTCTTTTCACAACTTTCCACAGGTGTCCACGCCAGAAGCGCATAGCTTTGAAGAATGCTGACATACTGCTGTGCTTTAATAAGTTCCTCAGAAAGGTTACCATAATGACTCAGTTCACAGAGCCAGGAGGATGGAAGCATCGGTATGGAATCTGTGGCTAGGTAGAGCCTTTCCAAAGGTAAGTAACTTGTTCATCTCATAGAGGCTTCCTTACCATAGTAGAGATATCAAGCAATACCTTCACGGAGGTGGGTCTGCGCAGGTTACACCAATATGTCCTGCAGGACTGAGCTGGCAAAGTGCCCATCATGACTGGCCTTACTATCCAGGCAGTAGTGCATGGTGATCGTGTGAAAGGCTGCTCTCATTGCTGTCTGACAGATGTCCAGGACAGGGAATCCGCGAGCTAACTCAGTGGTAACAGCCTTGACTCTGGTAAAATGGGCAGGCACGTCTTCTAGGGGTTGCCTTTTGGCCTATGTGAAGCAGATCTTAATGCAGAGCACTATCCATCAAGAGATGGTACATTTATGTACTGCCTTGAATTTCTTAACTCCAACATAGCCAACAAATAGTTGATCATCCACCTGGAACTCTCATGTGAAATCAATGTAGGATGACAACTCTCTTTTTGGGTCCCTCCAGATGGAGGAGTCTCTTCTCTTCTTTAGACGGGTGAGGCGTAACAAAGAAGGTAGGCAAGGTGATAGTTTGGCCTACATTGAAAGGCGTTACAACCTTCAGAAGGAAAGGGGTATGGGTCCTCATAGCCAGCATGTCTGAGTAAAAGGTGGTATAAGGAATTTGTACAGGGAGGTCCTGCAGTTCGCTGACCCTCCTGGCTGATGTTATGGCCACTAGAAAGACCATTTTAATAGTCCACAAGCAAAGTGGGCAGTTGTGTAACGGTTCAATGGGTGTGCACATGAAGAAGGTAAGGGCCAGGTTAAGATTCCACTAAGGCATAATGAATGGACTGGGGTCAGCATGTGTTACTGTCTTCTCAGGGATCTAGTCACAACGGCTGACTTGAACAAAGAAGGTTGGTCCAGAAACCGCAAGAATGCTATAATGGCAGATGGATAACCTTTAGCAGTGCACAGAGCAGAGCCCTGCTGGGCCAAAGAAAGAACAAATAGCAGAACCTGGGATAAGGATGCAAAAAAGGGGGAGTCAATGTTTCTGAATGCACTCCATGCCACAACTTTGTCCCAGCAGCAGGAGTATACTGTCTTGGTGGAGGAACGCCTGGCTGCCAGAATAATACCGCAGACATTTGAAAGAATGTCAAAAGCTGTCAACTGTCGCTGCTCAATCTCTATGTATGAAGGCGGAAGGTGCGCAATTACAGGTGCAGAACCCTCTTCCACTGCTGCAACGGTAGAACCCCCGAAGGGGCAGCCTGATCAGAGGGCCAATGCTCATGCTCAGAAGGTTAGGATTGGAAATGCTCTGTCCCCAATATGGAGTCACAAGAATGACTTCATCTGATCTTATAAAGAACTCTGGGCAGGAGTGGTGTTGGGGGAATAGAATACAGGAGGCCAAAGTACCACTCAGACAAAAAGCATCTCCGGGTGAGGACTGTCTTGGAAACTGTGGCATAAAAAAGTGCTGTCATTGTGTGTTCTTGATAGCACTCTGCACTCTTGAAAGAGACCTTGCACCACATCCACACAGAGACACCATTCACGATCCACTAGGCATCAATGGCTAAGTTTGTCTGCCTTGGCATTCAGAGAGCCCACCAGGTGTTGACCCACCAGGGAAATGCCCTGACATTCCCACCATGTTCAGATGCACAAGGCAACGGGTCTATGAACTCACCTTACCCAGTTTGTTGCAGGACCACATGACTGCGGTGTTGTCCATAAACACCTGCACTAACCTTCCCTTGATCAAAGTAAGAAATGCTTTTAATGACAACCAGATCACCCGGAGCTCCAGCAGGTTGATGTGAAGCCCGGACTCTGTAAGAGACAAGAGTTCTCTGATCTCCACCTCTCCTAGATAGCTGCCCAAGCCCAGTAGTGAGACATCTGTCACTACTGTCAGCTCTGGGTAAGGAAAGGAGAGGGTCTGCCCCTGACCCAATCACAGTTCATCAGCCACCAGTGCAGGTATTTTACGGTTCCCTCTGAGATCTGGACCAAGTTGGAGAGATTCTCCCGAAGCTCTGCCCTCTGGAAATTCAAGTCCCAATGCAGAGCCCTCATATGCCAATTTAGTTGTTTTACAAGAAAGATGAAGGAGACCATGATGCCCAACAGCCTCAGAGTCAGTCTCACCGAAATCCAGGATAGAGGCTAAAACATCGTAGTCATAGCCTGAATATCCTTAACTTTCCGCTTGGGAGGATAGACCCAAAACTTCACTGTGTACAGAATGGCCCGATGAAAGGGAGAGTCTGAGAGGGAGTCAGGTGTGATTTTGGGATGTTAAGAGTGAACCTGAGCAAATGAAGGTGGTCTCTCATGCTCTTGAGGTGGGACATGACTGCCTTGGGTGAGCCCGCTTTTAACAACCAATAGTCAAGGTAGATGTGCTGCAACCACCGCCATCACTTTTGCAAACTCCAAAGGGGCACTGATGAGGCCAAAGGGGGGCCCAGCTTACTGGAAGTGCGCTTGGCCCACCGTGAGTTGAAGGTAGCGTCGGTTGGCTGGCAGAACAGGGATGTGGGAATATGCATCCTGAAGTCCAACGCCACCTTCCAGTCTCCAGGGTCCAGGGCAGAAACTACCGGAGCTAAGGTGAGCATTTTGAACTTCTACATTTTTCAGAAGGAATTTGAGAAGATGCAAGTCTAGGATAGAACAAAGGCCTCCATCCCTTTTGGGCATCAGAAAGTAGCAGGAATAGCAACCGGTAGCTACTTCTGATGCTAGTACCTTCGCGATGGCTACTTTGGCTAAAAGATCCAATACTTCCAGGCGCAGCTGGGAGGGATGGTCTTCCGACAGCCAGTCATAAGTGGGTGCCATGGTTGGGGGGAGTTTCAAGAAAGAGATGGAGTAGCCCTTCTGGATGGTTTGCAAAACCCACATGTCTGATGTTATTGACTTCTAGTGGGGCATGTGATGGTGGATCCTGCCTCCCACTGGTAGAAGCCAATGCTGGTATAAGGACAACCTAAAGGGGTTCTGAAACTTTGGCTGCCAGGGGGGTGGTGGACTGACCCAACCTCTGGCTGGTGGTCGCACGTGATCTTGGGACCTGCATCCATGGCCACGAAAGATCTCAGAACTCTATTGGGCTTGATGGCTTGGTGGCACGGGACGCGGTTGGTATTCCATGGAAGGGGCAAAAGGCAGTGGCAGCCTTGTGATAGTCCCATGGACCCGGGCATAGCTCTGATATTCTTAGAGCTCTCCAGCGCTAAGTCTGCTTTCTCACCAATGAGGCGATAGCCATTAAAGGTCATGTCTATGAGTGAAGCTTGGATATCACCCAGAGAATACAGTGGTTCTCAACCAGGCATGGCATATGAGTGCCACTGAAAATGAAATCACTCTGCTCAGCAAGTCAATTGCGACTAGTCCACATATGATGGTGAACTTTGCTGCATCTAGCCCATGAACAATTGCTTGAGAGAGTGTAGCTCTGGCCTCCTCCATGACTCTGGGCAGCACTAGCTCAACCAAATCCCGCACAGTGTGTTGGTAGCCCAAAAGGCATACATTGTTCACTGATCTCAGTGCTAGGCTGGCAGAAGAGACAATACTCTTACTAAAGGTATCCAGTCTTTTGGGATTCCCCATGTGGTGGTTTGGTATGGAATGCGCCGGGCTTGATCCTAGAAGTGGAGGCCTGGACCACCAAGCTCTCCGGGGTGGGGTGCTGGGTGGGGAAACTGGTTTCCTTGGGACTTAGACGATGGCGGCGAGCTGTTGTCCTGTGCACAGGAGCCCTTGTGCAGGGCTTGTACCAAGCCCCAAGAAGGACATCTGTAAGGACTATTTTGAATGAGAATAAGGGTTCTGAAGGGGTTACTCCTTGCCGAAGCACCTCTGTCAAGATATTTGTCTTGACTGCCACTGTGGACAGCTGTAGGTCCAGGAGGTGTCCAAACCACTGGCATCCACCATTTCCTCATACCAGTTGTCCTCTGTATCATCCAGCGGGTGATGATAACCATAAGGGTCCTCTGATCCCTCGCAATCATCACCCACTCCAGGTCTTTTCTAAACAAAAGGGGACAGGCTCTGACTTGGAAGGCATGGTACAGGTCGGAGTAGAAGTTGGCTGTGTGTCATATTTGAGTATGACGACGTGGCCTGCACCACCATGGAACGTTGGCAGCATCTAAAGTGATCAAGAGTGATGGTGCTGGAGCGAGCACCAGGGAAGGTTGCACCCTCACGGGCAGTGCCGCTCCAGATCCAGAACCAGATTCAAAGGGCCTGACTGGCCACCAAGGCAAACCCACCTGTGAAGAGCCAGTGGGGGAAATTTCAAAATCCCAATCAAGGAACACACATACACATATTTCTCTGCACTAAAGAATATAAACATATCAAAATACCTGAGTTTTTCTAATGTCTAAAAAATTAGCAAGCATTGCTAAAAAATCAACTGTAATGTGATCTATGTGTAGCACAGGCAAAGTTTCTTCTCATATTATGACAGCCATGGCTTCACACTGAACACTCTGGCTACCATCAAACCTACAAAATGTCCACTATTAATGCTCAGTCAAATCATGTGTCGTAGGTGACATCTGGAAACAAAAATGCAGGAATAAATCAGTGAGAATTATTGGAGGTGCATAATACTAGAATACAGTTGTCAGAATATTGTCTGAATGAAATAGCTTTTCCTTAACATCATTTACATAAATGTAGCCCTATTGGCGTTAGTAAAAGGAAAGCTGCCACTAATGGCATGATAGTTTTGTAAACAATATCTAGGATACAATATTAATCAGACAATATTTTTGCATGTGACATTCTGACATATAAGCGCAAGAAGAAAAGAAACCCATCCACAAAAGAGAACGTCGCATTTTTCAGAGGGACTACAAAAATGCCATTCCCAAAGCAAAGAAATATCTATAAACAGACACGTTAAATGTCAACAATTTCTCTAAAGTGACACTTTTGAAAATCTTCAGAGAATTAAAAGCGTTCATTCACCTAGAAGCCTCAGTGGTCCATTTCAGCAATTATGTGGCAACTTAATGGCCAATTCAATTCTACAGTTGAAAAGCTCATAAACAACATCACCTCCCTCTTTTAAATATACCTGAGGAAGGTAGTGTTTGCACTAATGATATGTTTGTGGGCACAATTGTCTTGACTGTGTCCAGGGCCAAGAGTAGTGATGATCCATTAAGTAAATTAATGGGGGGAGTGAGCTACTGCATCTGAGGGATGCTGGGAGAGCTAGCTAATAGAAGTTGGAGGGCCGTCAAAATAATTATCAAAAGCTACTAGCACAAGAGAGGCAAGTATGTTCTCTGTTGATTCTAATAGAGATCCAGTTCTATAATTTGGGCTCTTAATGTGGCCCCCTGAAAGCCCAAATTGCATGGCTGAGAGTGACAAAATATTTGTTTTGGCCAATTGAAAACAGACACTTGACCCTTGACGTAGAGTGCTGAACCTCCCAAAATGGGGCAATCACAAGAGAAGCATAGTCCAGAGTCATGCCTGGCTGACACAAAATACAGGTGCTGGCTGGAGGCTGTAGAGACCATAGTGTGGAGGTAGTTTGCCTCAAAATTTAAAGATGGTTTCTGATTGTGGCTGCAGCCCAGGTAATTTCCATCCCAGAGTAAAGGTTGCCTTTGGTCTCAGAACCTCTGAGTTGTTCACCTGGGTTTATTAGAGGGCACCTCAGTCGCACGCACCCATCAAACATCTCTCATGCCATTGAAAATGAATGTGGCCAATAACACAATTCTGCTATGTAAAATTCCATATTATTACCACATAGTGTACTGCCTCACAGATATGTTACAATGACACTGCACAGGGAGACAACTCTACTAATAGCCAAGACACCACAATCTGACTTTACTGAACTGTAATCCCTTTCATCCTGGTGTTCATTATATAACTTTTAAAAAATAAATACAAAAAGACAATGACATGAACCTAGTATGCTGAGATGCAGATGGTAATAATCAACGTATTACTTCTCATGAATAACAGCGCCTTCCCCCATTCAATAACAGTAATAAATTGCACATTACACTGTATACATCTGCTGTGAGCATATGGAGTACACATATATAAAGTCAGAACATTTGAATCAACACACAGGGGTAGAAATGGTAGAGGCTGTCCAACATCTTTTCTTTTAAGTAGAGCACACAATTTGAAGAAGTGTGCCTGGACAAACATGGGTCATACAAGTCCTTCAGTGTCTTCGGTACTGAAGCCCTTGCTGTGTACAAGCATCAACACTGCATTAATGAAGCCGTGCTTGACCAAATAGTAAACAAGCAGTGGCAAAGCCAATTGGTTTGGAAATGGCTGCCAGCCTTTTGGGTTTGTCAATGCTTTTTTTTTTGTGTCATGGCTTTCTTGCAGGGGGACTTGCAGGACCCTTGTCAATATAATAAAATTCCTAAACGCAAAAATATGTTTTTGATCTTAACAACGCACACATTGTCTTAGTAACCCCCAGCGAGGAAGGGAACTACAATTTATGTGGGTGTGCTGCTTGCAAAGAGCAGAATGCTATCACTCATGGTGAAATCAGCCCACGGCTGAACTAAGATTATCATTGCCCATGTTCTAGCTCTAGTGAGCAGAAGAAAACATGTAAATTACACAACAGACCAATGGATAAAGAGGGCTGGCGAACACTCTATATAAGTGTTATATTCAAATGAAATTAAAAGAATGAAAGAAATGAATGAAAGAATCGTCCCAAAAGGCTATTCGAGATAATCAAATCAAAAGGCGTCTCCCAATCCCCCCAAGCTAATCCAGACACACTACCCAATTGTGAGGAATTTGCCCCCTTTTTCATGACAAAGACAGAAAACATAAAGACAGACCTGCATAATGACCTGTTATCCACCATCAACCCTCATCTGATCTCCCCACTGACCCCGCTAGGGACCTCTCTTAGCTGTTGAGCAAAGTTCGACCTCAAAAACAACGCAACCAGGGCCCCCTTCAACACTTACAACGAAGAAACCATCCTAAAAATGCTCACGTGCCTAAATACCTCCAACCAATACAGACCCTCTCCCAGCAAACCATCTGAAAGACTTAATTCTGTTCCTCGAATGTCCACTATCACATGTACGCAGATGACACACAACTCTACATAAAGATCCACTCACTCGAGGACATCAAATCTCTTAATTCAACACTCCCAAAAATGCAGACCTAGCTGGCC
Organism: Triturus cristatus; assembly: GCF_964204655.1. Taxonomy (NCBI): domain Eukaryota; kingdom Metazoa; phylum Chordata; class Amphibia; order Caudata; family Salamandridae; genus Triturus; species Triturus cristatus. Next base: position 685,231,190 of record NC_140586.1, on the reverse strand, counting down.
AAAAACCACCTAAAACTAAACAGCCTCAAAACCGAATTCCTCCTAATCACTCCCCCAAGCCAATCAACCATCATCCTCGAATGGATGAAGCACCTAACAGCACTCAACGGTCAACCTCTCATCATCAACTCAATGAAATCACTGGGAATAACCCTGGACAATAAGCTAAACATGAAGAAAAACATCAGTATCTCTACAAAAGGAGCAACTTTTCATATGAACATCTTGAAAAGACTGAAACCCTTCCTACCTGCAAATGACTTTAAACAGGCAGTACAAGCGCTAGTAATTCCCAGAGTGGAATATGGGAGTGTCGATCTCTGCGGCCTTCCCTAATTGACGACGGCCCCTCTGAGTGCCTTTGTCAATGCAGCAGCTAGACTCATCACCGTCTCCAAAAGAAACTGTCACATCTCCCCCGACCTGCGTGCCCTCAACTGGCTTCCGTTTGAGGCTAGAATTCACTTGAAAATTGCCTGTATGACGCACACGGCATTACATCACAATACACTGAGATACAAAGCTGAGAAATTGGTGTTATCCTGTGGTAACAGAACCACAAGGAGCTCCTACAATCTGATACTGAAACCTCAACGATTTAACAAGAAGAAAACATACAACAGGTCCTTCTCAGGAATGGCTCCCAGGATTTGGAATGCCTTACCCTCAGAAACGAGACAGAACCCTTCCACATCAGCTTTAAAAAAGGACGTGAAATCGATTCTCCTGGCCAAATTCACTTGAACTACTCACACAACTGTGTATATATTTGCGGTATCTTCTAAGCTGTTATATTTTTACTAAGTGCTTACTATGTAACCTATATTATTTGTATGCGTCTTGATCCCACCTATACTTCCCTGTAAAGCGCTCTGATACCCACAAGGGTCTTGTTCACACAATACAAAACCGTTAAAATAAAATAAAAATAAAATAAATCAGAAGGTTTTGAGTGGCACCAGACCTGAAAAAGTCATTCCATCCATTGCATTCCAAACATAGCATATTTTCTATAAAAAGCCACATGGAGCTATAGTTCTCAAACATGGGCATGTGGGGAAAAAAAGTAAACATATCTAGTCAAGCTCAAACTGTCCTTGCCGTTTTTGTATCCCTGAAATACAGCCCACCTAATGAGGCATTTTCACTTTGCTCCTTGTCTATCCACTTCAATCTGTAAAATATCTAGAATAATTAGGCCGCTTTCAATGGGGATCGAGAAGTGTGGTTTATCTGTTGCTTTATAACATTTTCAAAGCATACCCATAGTCACATACTCATTGAAAACAGAGTGCAAAATGTCAGTATACCTTTATCAATACCCCATTCAATTGCAGAAATGTTTTTATTTGAATATTTAAATAGACATTTCCCAGCTGACATATCAAAAGATTACTATTTAGGGCCCATCAGCATTATACTTTTTGGGCAAACCCCAAATGTAAAATGTAGGAGCCTGACGATTTATATTGTAATGAACTCTTCAAACAGAGTATTACTAGGTTCAGCATCTATACAAATCAAACTTCCATTCTCAATGTCCTCCAAATAAAAATGAAGCAACATACAAAAAGATATCGTTTGATTTTTGCAACACATCATTTAACAATCCACACACTTTAAATGAACATACTTAATTGCCACATGATGTATTTGGTTTTGTACAATCTATATTGCATTTAGCCATTTAACAAATTTAGCCATCAACATTTTAATATTTAAGTCACAGTGGCTCTGAATACAAAGTCTCTAATTATATTCTAAAGAAGAGTGAGAAGGTCTGTGTTCATGCAGTCAAAGATGCATCCATCAGAGGATTACTTCTTGCCAGTTGTGAAAATATGGCATGGAAGTTGTTTCCGATACTGGTGTTTGTTTACCTGGGAGGCTGGATGAACAGAAGAAAAGTGTCACACAAAAGAAAGGCATTTGCAAAATTTTATTTTTGGTATGATGTTGATTAGGAGAAATGAAGTGAAGCAACCATAGCCCAGTAGGAAAGCGATGCTGTAGCCCTGAAGGCAATAGCTCTGTAAAGAGAATTATAATGCCTCCTGTTTAGTGGTAATTGCCATGTGCGCGCCTTTAATCTTTCTGTACGCAGCACAAAGGCAGTTTCTGCGCGGGCGCCCATTTGAATATTAGAGGGAACATAACTAGTGGGCCTGCAGCACTTACTGTGCCACCCATTTAAGCAGCCATTCAACACATCTCAGGCCTGCCATTACAGCCTGTGTGCATGCTAATTCGACTTGCCAAACTAACCCATTTGCCAGACTTAAACCTTCTTTTTAAATACATATAAGTCACCCCTAAGGTAGATCTTAGACACCCTTAAGGCAGGGCAGATTATATTTAAAATGTTGGGCATGTATTTTTGAGTTTTACATGTCCTGGTAGTGAAAAACTTGAAAATTAATTTGTCACTATTGTGAATCTAACCTCTCCCTTATGATATCATTTAATAAGTGATAATGTTTGTTTGGGAACAGGTAACAAAGTCATGTTTGGTCTCAAAATAATTGTAATTTAAAATCATCTTTAATGGTAATCTTGGATTTGAAGTCACAAATCTGAAAATGCAACTTTTAGAAAGTTGAAAATTTGTGTCCGAACCATTTGGTGCCTGTAGTATGCATCCTTGGTCACATGACTGTGGACAGTTGGCCTTTTATGAATTCATCAAAGGCAAAGGGGACTAAGTGTTGGCACGATGGGAGGGATGGACCTAGAAAACTTGCACATTTCTACTAAGCACCTGGGGGAATCCAGAGTGGGGTGACTTGCATGGGTCTCACTAGGTTTTTTTTCATCCAAAATCCCCTGCAACCCCAAACTCTGACAAAAAGGTATATTTTCCCCAAATTTCTGTGATGGAAAGCGATGGAATTTGAGGGCAGTCACAAACTTCCTTCCACCCATCATTCCTCTAGGTCTCCCAATAAAAATTACGCCTCACTTGTTTGGTTAGGACTAGTAACCGCGGCAGGAAAGGACCCAAAATGCAGCATGGATACATCACATTTTTCCACTCAAAACCGACTCCTTTTTTTTGAAAAGTGGTTAGCTGTGGATTTTGGGCCCTAGCTCAGCTGGCACCTAGAGAAACCTAGCAACCATGCACATTTTCAAAAACAAGACACCTGGGACAATCCAGGACATGGTGACGTGCAAGGTTTTCACTAGGTTTGGAAAGGAATGTAATCTACGGGGAGCCACAAAATTCCTTTCACCATCTTTCCTCCAATTCTCCCAATAAAAATGGTACCACACTTGTGTGGATAGGTCTAGCGCCCGCGACTTGAAAGGGCATAAAATGTCACATAGATACATCACATTTTTGCCCTGAAAATTGACCCCTTTTTATTGCAGTGCGGGTAGCTTTGGGTTTTGGGCCCTAGCTCAGCCAGCACCTGGAGAAACCTAGCAAAACTGCACATTTTTGGAAACTAGACAAAATGGGAGTCAAATTTTGTCTGACATGTGTGGCTCTCACTAGGTTATTTTACCCAGAAGTCCTTGTAAATGTCAAACTTTGGTAAGAAATACATTTTCTTCTCATTTCTATAATAGAAAATTCTGGAATCGGAGGGGAGCCACACATTTCCTACTACCCTGAATTCTTACATGTCCCATGATAAAAATGGTACCTCACTTATGAGTCCCAAGGCTCCCATTTACCTTAGTTTGATCCATTCCTGTCGTAGGCACATAGGTGGCAAAGAATATTTATCAGCATTAGTGGGGTAAAGTGGGTGGTAGGAATTTTGTGGTTTCCTGCGGATGCCACAAGTTTTCATCACAGAAATGTAAGGACAATGCGTGATTTTAGGCAAAGTATGACATGTGAGGGCATTGTGGGTAGAAAAACCTCATGGGATACACACAAGGCATACCACCCTGGAATCAACTGATCATCTAGTTTTAAAAAAATGACTGTGGTTCACAGGTTTGCATGGGTGATACCACAGCACAACCCCAAATACCGCAGCTATCCCTATTGCTTATCAATCAATGTAGTGCTTTAGGGCCTCATGTGTTGTAGTCTCTTGGCCCACCCCCACAAAAGTGGTACAGTTCATATAGCGGACATGTGAGAACTCAGGGTGGTAAGTAATTTGTGGCTCCCCGCTGATTGCAGAAGTTTTCCTGCAGGAATGTGAGGAAAAAAATAGTTTTAAGTCAAAGTTTGAGGTTTGCAGGACAGTGTGGCTAAGACCATGTTATGGGATCCAATGCAAAGCACATCTTCCTAGACTCCCCATGATGTCTAGTTGTCAGAGCTGTCTTGGTCTGGTAGGTTTTGCGAGGTGGCAGCCAACCCCAGCCCAAAACTGTGCAGCCATTCACCATTGCAAGTGGGGCAATATCAGGAGTTAGCCACACTCTCCTTTCCCATATGTTAAAACAACCCCCAAATTATTAAAATGTCCTCTTGCTTACCATTGGCATGAGATTTTGTAGTCTGCAGGGGTGCGAGTGGGGCCTGCTGATAGGATCCACACCATTATTTAACAAAAATATATGCCTGCCATATAGTGGGCTTTTTGCCCCTTCAGGGGCAAATTGGCCTTCGATTTGCCCCTAAGGGGGGCAGAAAGCCTCCTACGCACCAGGTAATTCTAAATGATACCAAACAAACAAAATGAGGGTGCAACCTACCTAGGAATCAAGCTACACCCCCATCCCAGAACAGGCAATAGTGTCAATAGTGTCATGGGCAGGTAGGATGTTTGCCTCAATTGGGAAGGTAGTCCCAAACTTGCTCCAAGGGAGAGTAGAAAGTATACCTTACACCAATAATTTTGCCTTTGGGGTAAAGGAAAATGGTAAGGTGCTCCGCCCCAAATGGGATAAACCACCCACGTCACTTTCTAACAATTCCAGGTGTTAGGTGGAATTTCTACCCTCCCCGTGGGGACATATTTGGGGCAATCTCCTCAATTGGAGGAAACCTCCTACCTGCCCCCAGGGGGTCATAAAGATACTATTGCCCCTTCTGGGGTGGGATATGGCTTAATGCCAGGGTAAGCCACCCCATCCTTTTGATTGTTTTGGCTCTGTATTGAAATCCATGGTGTTTAGTTTAACTAGGATTTCTGCACCCTCAGAGGAGCACATTGGGGTAAATATACCTATCGACCTCTCAGGGGGTAGAAAGACTATTGGGCTGTGGGATGGGGTAGAGCACGGGCCCATGCATATGAGAACAGGGGTAATGATTCCCGGAGGGCCAAAAAGACCAATGCTGCATTTTTTGGGGTGTGGTAATGGACATGCCCTTTGAGGGCAGCCCCATCCCTGTACATTTTTTTTACAAAATTTCCCTGGTGTTTGGTGGACTTTCTGTCCTGCTGGGGGGAGGAAGGGGGGAAGATTGGGGGTTCTCAAAGATTCTTTTTTTCTGTTATGGGTTTAATGTCAGCTGTCGCTTTGACATTAAAAAAAATATATATTTATAAATATAATCACAGACAAATGGTACAAAGAATGAGGAATCAAAAGATCGGGAGCAATAAATAGCATTTGTACAAAAATAGTTGATTGATATATTAAAAAAAGTCATGAAAACATTTTATATTACAAAATTAAGAAGTTAGAGCGATCAGTGATCCTTATCTTAGCAACTTAATTCCAGTTTTCCCAGTAGATTTATTGGTACCCCGATAGAGTCTTTCTACAGTTACCTCTCAATCACCACTACCCACCTTGTATATGCCTAATATTCCCCTTTATCGCTACTATTCTTGGGAGATTAAATCTTCTCCCCAGATTTGGATAAACTTGTGAGACGCCCCCACCCTTAAATAATAGAGTTTTTCCTTGTTTTTAACTAGAAGCAATAAAAACAAACTGCTTTTTATGAATTGTTCAATTTGAATTTGGAATCCCAAATAAGGCAACCAGGGGATCGGGGGCTAGTCTTATAGAAAGTTTCTCACTGACCCATTGCAAAATCTCGCTCCAGTAGTCTGTCAACTTGGAGCAGGTAAAGCAGACATGAGACCAATCTCCTATCGAGTAGTAGCATCTAAAACATTGTGATGACACCGCTGGGAGTATTTTATGAAGCTTAGATGGGGTATAGTATAACTGCCATTTACAAAAAAGGGCCAAGCGTTTAAAGTTGGCCACACGTATGGCCTTATTGGACCATTCATTGTAAGCTTTCCATAATGATGTAGCTATACAACACCCCGTGGACTCCTGAACTTTTTGCAGAGTTGTTGGGACTATCTAATCGTAGAATTGCTCCATTTCGGTATCCCCACCATTTCCCTTACATATATAGCATAGCTAATTGCCTTGGGGAGTCGACCCTCAGGAGGTTTTAGTTTTCTTACCAGACTACATATAAGATAATATTAGAGCCGAAAACTGTTCTGTTCTGCCCCTTTTTACTTGCTCGCAGGTCTTCAACAACCCTTTGATCACTAGGTCTTTTATTTGATGGAGTCCAACCTTTCCCATTTCTTAATAGTGTGCAGATCCACACGTAATTCCAGATCCAGTGCGTAGCTTGATATCCGGATGAATTATGGAAAATGTAAACTCTTTATTTGAGTAAATCTATCTAGAATTATATGTGGACTCTTGTATCTATTGCGTTTGGGTAGTATTGGGATCTTGATAAAGGGTACTAACTGTATGTTGCTCTCCAAAAACATTTGCTGCAGATAAAAATTAAATCCAAAGTCATAAGACGCAGCTGCACGTCCACACCAATCCATAACTGGGGCCTGAAAATATTTTTTACTGTGGGGTAACCTGAGCCCTCCTTCTTCTGATCTTAGTTGTAGGGTTTTTGATTGAGTGCGGAGTTTCTTACCTCACCAAAGGAATTATGAAACATTTGATCTATTTCCAAAAAACAGCTTTGGGGAACCTTGATGAAAATCATCAAGGACAATTGTAGAACAGCGTTTCGAGATCTTAGATATCTGAGGGATCTGGCTCAGCTTCCCAATGTGGCCAGTAACCTACTGTGATAGGCCTGCCCCAAACTTAGATGCACAACACTTTTCAATGGTTATTCCTTAATCCAAGGTACATAGTGAAATTACATCACACTGTTCATTGATCCTTGTTCGTAATGCACAGTGGAATTTCATCTGTTAATTGGGGATAGGGTAGAAGGGGTTAAATGTAGAGGGCAGGCCCCATAGGTAGATGTCGACGTTTCGACCCTAGTGCAAAAGGGTGGGTGTACTCCTTTGCTACGGGTCTTCCTCAGAATAGGGGGATGGGGACCTTAAGCAACCATGTCAGATACGATGCCCCTAGAAAGTGGGTGATCCGAGTTTACTGGAGTGCAATGAAATCAAAGATGGTTTTCCCAGCCAAACCGTGCTGGGACCAAGGGAAATGAGTCCCTGATGTACCGCTATCAGAAAGATGCGGCGTGTCACTTTCAATTAATTATGTGCGGGAATCAAATGCTCCTCTTGGAGTTCTGTACAGAGAACCTCTGCATCAGTCCGTGTCTCCGTGGCTGAGGGGGGGCGCAGACATTGTCTGGGTTCTTTGTAGGCTGCATCCCCGCTTTAAACCCTCGGGAGAAGTTAAATCGAGCTCTACCAGGTGATGAAGATGGAGTTGAATGGTTCAAAGTCTTGGATTTGTTTTGTTCACCACGCTTGTTTGTCTGGGTTTTCTTCCTTGTAGCACACTTTTACACTGGCGGATCTTTTGATATGGGCTTCATTGGTTATTCTGGAGGTACATAACGCAAGTGCTCTCAACACTATAGCGGGGAAATGCCTGAGTTAACACAGGTCGGCCGCAAGCTGCATCCGCAGTACATGGACCCGCTTCTGCAACCGGCTTGATCTTCCTCTTCTTTTGGGGAGGCCTAGAGCTCCCCCTCAAGCTGCTGAAATCTCTGGTTACTGCCCCTTCTAATTGATGGAAGAAAGGCCCGGGCAAGACCACCAGTCCATTGCTATCTGGTGCAGTAGAGTACCTGGGCATCTGGGAGCTCTGTGGAATAAGCAGCTTCGATCCTGCTTTCTTAAAACGTTCTAGCAAATAGCGCTCCAAATAGAGGTCCAAATCTAGGCAAATATGGATCCTGGGCTTAGCCCTCCTGCTAGGGTCCACTTGCTGTTACCATTGACTCACCTGTTACCCTTAAAGCTCGCAATGGATATAATGCATGGAGTGAGCCCAGTGCAAGCCAAAAAGAACAGTAGGGAGTAATGGGCTCACCAATAGGTCTCTTACACTCACTCCACGATCTACCCGGAGCTCCTCTAGTAATCTTTGTAGTCAGCCCCAGGGATGAACCATCCGCCACCGCAGGTCTTATCTGCCTTTTTCCGGTCTCGACTGATCTGGACTCCACTTCAATTATGCCTTACTGGGTCAAGGCGACGATCCTCCGCCAGCTCCCGCATGCAGTTCTTATTGGCTGGCTGCTGTAGTACTGCAATACCACTTGCCACACTGCAGCTCACTTCTGCCTTGCCTCAGCCCCAGACAGTTGCTGTCTTAACCGTGGATCGAACTGGAACCAAAGCTGCGGCACTTCGAGGTCCTGGACTCAAAGCGGTGTGCCCGGGATCATGGGACTCATAATTATTATTATTATTATTATGGAGTTTTGTAGAGCGCATGGTTACGCACCCCGGCGTGTCCCCGCGCTAAGAGGAGAAACAAAAGGCGAGTCAAGCAAGAGATCATACCAGTGCGGTGCGGAACAGGTGTGTTTTTAGTGCTTTACGAAAACTGATTTCTGAGGATTCAAGGCGCAGCTCCAACGGGAGTAGGTTCCATTTTTTTGCCGCCAGAAATCTGAAAGATCTTCCTCCCATTCTAGCTTTTCGAACTTTGGGGATGGTGACCAGTCCAGTGCCCGAGGATCTGAGCGACCGCTCAGGTCTGTAGGGAGTAATAAGATTACAAAGAGGAGTGGGTGCCTTACACATAATGATGCGATGGCATAGGCACAGTGCCTTAAAGATAATCCGTTCCCTGACAGGTAGCCAGTGGAGGGATTTTAAGGCCGCTTTAGATGATGTTCTTCTAGGAAGCCTCAATACCAATCGGGCAGTTGCGTTCTGAAGAACCTGGAGACGGTTAAGGCATTTTGTTGTCACACCCAGATACAAAAGATTTGAATAATCGAGTCTGGATGTGACCAAGGCATGAACAAGAGTCTGCCTAGCACTAACTGGAAGTAAGTCGAGAGTCTTCCTAAGACTCTTAAGCATGCCAAAGCAGATTCCGACCACCCGATTAATCTGGGCCGTGAAAGAAAGGTCCAAAACCTCTCTGATGTACGGTTCAAGGGTCTCAATACTCCCTGCCAGAAGCTTAGGAGATGCAGGGTCACGTGGGGATCCTGACGTAATTGAACGACATAACCGCTGAAGTTCTTTCGAGGAAGGAACAAGAAAGTTAGTCAAGCTGTTGGTTCCTACATCGACTGCTTTACTCTCCCTGAAGGCTGTTCCATTTGTTTTTCCTCCCGAGAAGGTGGAATAGATGGTAGCCACTTTGTCCGAAAAGTAGGCAGCGATGCGATTGCATGAGTCTTCCGAGACCAGTGACGGGTCAGCCGAAGAGCCACAAACGGCAATCTCTTTATAAATTTTAAAAAGCTCTTTAGTGGAGTTGTTGGCTTCAACTATTCTACCAGAGAAATAATTGGTTTTGGCACGCCTAATTTGGGTGTGGTATTCTCTACGTTTAGCGATATATTTCTGTTTTGCTTGATCCAAATAAGCCAGTCTCCACTGTCTTTCCAGTTGTTTACAATCAGCTTTCACCAGGCGTAGTTCTTTAGTATACCATGGGGCGGATTTCTGACGTCTGCTAAGCGGATTCTTATAGCATAGCGGGGCAATATCGTCAAGGGCCTTGTTTATACGAGCTTCTAGTTTCTGTGATGCAGATGTTGCATCCACACCTCCTGGATTGCCATCCTTGGTAAGAGCAATGTCAAACTTGGATTTAGAAAAAGCAGTCCATTTGCGACTCATATATTTAGAATTAGTGCTCTTATAGTTATGGCTAGGAGGGATGCTTAGTGTAAAGGGCACCAGAAAGTGGTCGGACCAAGAGACTGGAACGGGGGCCCGAATATCAATATCTTCCCAGTTCATAAAAATAGGATCCAATAAATGTCCTTTTTGATGGGTAGGGGTTTCAGATTTAATCTCTAGTTGAAGAGATTGTAGTTGCTGACTGAGATTAGTAGCTCCTTTGTCCAGTGGGTCCTCCCAGTGGATATTAAGATCGCCTAGGAGCATAAATTTGTCTCTGCGTAGAGCTGTCTCAGTCAGACCCTCAATAAGGCTATTAGAGAAATGAGTAAAAGGGCCTGGAGGACGATAAATCAAAAGGCCCTTCAATACGTTTCCATCATTAACCTTAATGGAAAAAGCACCCGCTTCACTGTCGGCAATGTTCAGTGGTTCAAGCTGGCAATATAGCGGTTTTTTGTAAACTATGGCTATTCCGCCACCTCTGCCCACAGTTCTATCTAAGCGTGTCATGGCGTAACCAATAGGCAGAGACGCCACTATGTCAGGCTCAGAATCAGAATCAAGCCAGGTTTCAGTAAGGAATAATAAATCCATCTTATGGTCTATGAGTAGCTCATAAATGTCAAGACTATGTTTTCGCAATGACCTAGTATTAAGTAATCCGCATAGGAGCCTTCTATTCATAATCTTACACGCAGGGTCGATGCGCCAGTTGTATTGACACTTTTTGCATATGGAAGTACCTTCTGCCTTGAGACTGTGGAAACAGGCTTTATCGACAGGCGGGCAGAAGGCATGGAGTTGCTGGGCGCTCCAACAGATAGCAGGGCTTTTTTGGACAGGGGTTATGGCCCCTGTCCCCGGCCGGCCGCGGACGGGCGTAGACGGGCATGCCTTTGGCGCGCCTTCGGCGCGCCAGCAGCGCGCCCGCTGCGCGCGTCCGCTGCGCGGTCGCGGGGGCATCGTCCTAAATAGGATCTCGCTAGGAAGCCTAGAGCGCTACCCTCGCTGCTCCTAAGATGGCGGCTCTGTTTGAGCAACTAAGACTGACGACCTGTGCAAAAACGCTCTGAGCAGCTTCAAAGTGCAAAATAGCAGAGAAGAGTTTGTAGTAGCAGGTAGGGGAACAATTTAATTTTAAAAACAGTGATTTATAAAACAATGCTAGATTGACTCACCCTATTGGCCGGCAGTCAGGCTGCCAAACCCAAGTCCAGATCAAAACCCCATCGTGGGTAACTACAATTGTGCCTATCGGGCTGCGGATGCCATGGATTCCTGCATCTGCATTGCTGCTAGTGCGTTGGCCGTCATGCACCTTCCCCCAACAGAGATCAGCCATGGAGTTTGACGAGAGCGCTACATGGCTTGGGGGGTTCTCAAAGTTTGATCAGGCATTTTGCAGGGTTGGGGGAATGGCCATGCTCATGGTGTGTGTAAGATATGGGGTGTCTCTAGTTGGCAATGGTATGCACCATTGTCCAAGTGGCAATGTTTTGCACCATTGTCCAAGTAGGGACCCTTCTTCCTATTAAGGGTAAGGGAGATACACTTCTAAAATAAACCCTGTTCACCCCCTCGGTAGCTTGGCACAAGCAGACAGGCTTATCTCAGAGGCAGTGTGTAAGTAATTATGCACACATACAGTAATACAGTGAAAACACTACAAATGGACACCACACCTGTTTAGAAAATAAGTAAACTTTATCTAAACCAAACAAGCCCAAAATGACAAAAAAACACAATACAGTAATCAAAGTATGACTTTTACAAGGTAGAAATAGTTCTGTTCTTAGAAAATTGTGGATGCAACACATTACACAAAGTGCCTTGGGTGCATCAAAAACATAAGTAAAAAGGATCGCAGGGAAGGTGATGCATTGGTTCTTTGCTCGGGGGGAGGTGATGCATCAGTACCTTAGTGCTGCGTAGGGGAGGTGATGTGTCAGTTCCTTACTGCATAGGGAGGTGATGCGTCAGTTTCTTACTGTGTTCCCCAGCAATGCGACAGAACTGGCGCCTCGATGCGATGCGTGACGACCTGGGAAGATGTGATGCATGAAGATCCGGGATGTGATGCGTTGGTTCTTACACTGCTGGGCCTGCATCAGAGTCGGAGCAGTGATCTCGGTCGTCAGAGATCGGTGCACAGGACTCGTTGTGTAGCAGACACTGCAGCCATGGGCAGGTGCTGCATCAATTCTTCAACTGCGGTGATGTGTCTGAATTTCTTCTTGCACTGCTGCGTTGTGTCAGAAATTCTTCTTGCACCATTACGATGCATCGGAACCAGGCAATGCATCAATTTTCACAGTTCTTTGGTCTTTTGCAGTTCCCTACTCAGAGACAGCCTCCAGAGGCCCAAAACACTGGCAGTCACGTCTTGGCAGGTCAGAACTCCCAGAAAAGGAGTTCAGCGGGACTGGGGGCAAAGTCTTTGTGCCCCTGAGACTTCAGAACAGGAGGCAAGCTCTACTTCAAGTCCTTGGAGATCTTCCTCAAGCAGGTGACAAGACACACAGCGAAGTCCTTGTACTTTCTTTGGCAGAAACGGCCACTGCAGACCAACCCCAGACGGCACACAGCAAAGGGACAGTACTTCTCCTCAGTTTCTCCAGCTCTTCTGAGGTTGCGTGAAAACTGAACCCGTGTTTCTGAGCTAATGGTACCGTGACGATCCTGGCGTTAGCAAATTGCAAATAATGAGTCTAATATAAAGCAAGCGTTTTCGCAACGCTGCACTGAAGGATTCGTCATGTATTGCTGATTCTTGTGTTCGAACCTACGGGTTCCATTTTGTGCAGGACGTCCATTTTGTATCATTGCCCTCACATAGTCAGTGAATAAGCGATGTCCGAACAATGACCCTGATTAGGTAACCTCGAGGGCACGTAGTCCCTAGTGCGCGTTCTGCCGACTTCTGCATGACTTGGCGAAAGCTGACCCTGTCGCCTGAGGCGGACCCTGCCGTACTGGTTTTCTGTCCTGTCCTGCCTGAACCAAGCTACTGACCCTGACACAATAGACCACGCTTCTTTTATTGGCCTACGAATATGTCTTATCTGACTCTTCTATTTTCTGCATCTGTTCCTGCATTTCCCTTTAGCCTTTTATGATGAGGAGGTGACCAATTTTATTATGGGGCGGTCCGGCCTTTCAATAGAGGGATGTCAGAAACATGTGATTGAAGGCCAGACACCTGGAGATGGGAATGTGATATTGTGTGATCTTATTGTTTGGAATACAGAAACGGGAATAATTGTAAGCTTGCAGGAATGTTTGCCCGAAGCAGAATATTCAGTATTTAAGGAGCGACCTGTTTTGTACAAATCGAGCAGTCTCCTTAGAATCTATCTTGTATGATACTTCTGTGACTTCTGTTCCTGACTGCAGTCATTAAAGACGATCTTTTGACGCCAGAGGAAGAACCCCGCGTCTCTGTTTGTTAAGTACGCCAAAACAAGTGAACCTCGAAGGTTTCAGGTGTTGTCCCTTGGCACCGCTGGGTCTTAGAAACTGCCCAGTCCTTCACTTCTCCTCGGGAAAAGGTTCCTCTTGAATCCCAGAAGTAATCTAAATGTCTGGGGTCTGGGCCCCCCTTTTTTATAGCACAAAATCATTTGTTCTCTGGTGGCAGAGAAGCTATTTGCCCAGCCCAAACCAGTTCTATCCTCTCTGGTGTAGCTTCCCGACATGAGGTGGAGAAAGCATTGTCCAAGACAGACCAGGCCCATTCAGGTGTGAAAGAAATCTCCTCCCCCTACTCGGAATGCAGCCCAGGTCTATTCAGCCCAGCCCTGACTCACCCTGCAAAGGCAGAACAAACATCACCCAACCAAGTGGCTGTCTGAACAGAATGCACATCCCCAGCACCTGTCATCCAAAGCCAGACAGTCAATACAGAAACCTAGCAGAGACACATCGGATGGCTAAGCAAGAAAATACCTACTTTCTAAAAGTGGTATTTTCAAACACAGAATGCAAAATTCATCCTTTCTAAAAGATGCGTATTTACATTCTGAGCATCAAACTTGTCTTCCTATCTTGTCACAATGGAAAGTTATATTTATAAGATGTTATAAATAAACTATCCTATGGGACAGATAGCCTTTCAATAGTAAAACACTGGATTGGCAGTATTTCACTATCAGGACATGTCCTACCTTTCACATACACTGCACCCTGCCCATGGGGTTACCTTAGGCCTCCTTTAGGGGTGTCTAAAATGTAATAAAAGCTACTTTTAGGGCCTGGCAAGTGGGTGCACTTGCCAGATCAACATGGTAGTACAAAGCTGCGCACAGACACTGCAGTGGCAGGTCTGAGATACATTTACAGGCTGCGCATATGGGTGGCACAATCAGTGCTGCAGGCCCACTATCAGCATTTGTTTTACAGGCCCTGGGCACACACAGTGCATTGTACTAGGGACTTATCAGTAAATCAAATAAGCCAATCATGGAATCACCAAACCATAAGCACAATTTTACAGGGAGCACTTGTGCTTCGGCACTTAACAACAGTGGAAATGTTCCCAAATCATCTAGACCAGCAAAAAAGAAGTCCAACACACAGCAAAAAAACACAGAAGGCAAAGGTAAAAATACAGGGGAAGCCCACACCAAGGATGCCAGGTCTAACAGTGTGCAGCCTCCACCACTACCTACCTAACTAGTTTCTCTGGCATCTAGTGGACCGACACCCGCACTTAAAGTGTTAAGTGCCATCATTGTGAAATCATATTTGTACCTCAAAGAAATGCTACAGGGCATGCTTAATTTCTTCCTACCACAAACTTGAGCAGATATCTTGCATTGAGTACTACAATATCATCCGTGTGAGCCTCCAAATAAAAACTTACATTTTTAAATATTAAAGAGAGCCAAATATATGAATACAAAGAAAATCTATACTGGATCCATCCCAAAAACTGAATAAACTTCACAGTACTCTGCCTGACCAAAAAGGCCCTGAATGCCATGAACCAGACTGACTCTCAAGATCCACTGTACACTACCAGCAGACAGACTGCGGAAACTTCCTGAAAGTGCCATCTCTCCATACTATGAGATACAAATACTACAGGTGGAAATCTCTGCACTACAATAATGTCATCTTTGGAAATTCCTTCTCCCCTCTGATTTATGCCAGACTGCAATGAATTCACAGTAGCATTGAAAACCTATTTTGGTCAGCCATAAGATTCAGGTTAACGTCAGCTGAACTCAAGTTTTTTGCTTTATGAATCTTGCCAACAGACTCAAGTTCTGTGAAATCACTCACCATTCACCGTAGGTACAAGCAGCAGTGCATATAGGACACAAAACCCATAGAAACCCAGAATCCCCAAAAAACTATAAACACAAAAGGGTGGGTCTGTTTAAGTGTCAATATGCAGCAGCCGGAAACTATTCTTGCTGTTTCTATGAAGGGGCACACAATGCAGCTGGTGGACAGCCACTGCTTCGCAGCACTCCTCATGCCCTGCACTAAACACTGAGACTACAGGGTAAAGAGTTACTCCTCACCTCTCCTTCTACAACTACCCTAGCAGGAATGCCTCTCAGTTGTGGGGCCTGCTGGCCCAGCCTCGCTCAACCCACTCCACGCACCTGGATTTGACCCCTTTGGCAGCACAGCACCATTCCCTGTGGCTCTATGCAGCACCTCTTACCGGGTGACCACAAAATGGCTGCATTCTCTGCTGATCTACTGTTAACGAATAATCCTCCCAAGAGGAATCCTGGAGCAGGAAATCTTCAGAAGGAAGCAGCAGTTGTTTCCTTTTCCTTACGTTTTGGAAGAAATTAGGAAATTTAACAAAAACCTACAATTTTTGATTCCTCCCAACTACCTGAGCATAATAAAAACGCGCCCACTGCTGGAGACTTCATAAAATCTGAGACTATAGTTATGCACAGCTCATGTAGACACAAAGTATACTGTTTGGAGTTGAAAACTAGTTTTGTTTGATTAATACCACATTTAATGGAAATGTCATGTTGTTTAATTTTAGCGAATTTGTATGCCTCTTTTTCTTATTGGCACTTGCAATCAATATTTCACAAATGACTAAATAAGCATCTGAGAAATGTAATTTTTCTGCATCTTTTCAAAGTCTTATTTTCCTTCTCAACCGAAAAAAAGGTTGCCTGGAGTTTCAGTATCTGTCAATTGTCTTTTCCTTTTCTGCTAATGAGCTGAAAATATATCAAAATGGGTATAATGTGGGAGGAGCTATCATTGCATTGTTATCTTGCAAGGTGAAGTGAAGTGCTGTCTCACTGAGAGCTTACCTTTTATATTTTTGCTTTTTGCTTAATAACTGTTCTCACGCTTCAAATAGTGTGAAGACTTTGTTTTAACTTCTACAGAGTGTAAAAGTTGACAAAAATGAATTAATGTACACATTTTACTCTCCATGACTTAAAGTAAACTGAGCAATTTGTCCCAATATATGAGCCTGCTTGTGTCATATCTGGCCAGCATTCCACTTGGTATGACACTATGAATTGTTCTTATTAGGAAATAGGAAACTGATCAAGCCCGCCCATCAGTAGGGGCTGCTACCATACTCGGGTGGTGCAGCAGGGTGGAGGGGGGTAGGCATGGGAAATAAAACAAATTAAATTAAAAAAAACACTTACCTGGTTGGTGTTGCCGCCGACTCTCCTCCGATCCTCTTCATCTTCTTGTCTTTTTCCTATCTGGAGGTTGGCAGCAGGAAGCACCTGGGCTCCCAAGCTCTCCTGACCAATCACAACTCTGCAATGCAGTGTTGTGATTGGTCTGATCGCCGTATTTTGGCACTCAGACCAAGCTTGGGGCATGTTGTCCACCCAGGTTGTAATGCAGCCTGGATGGAGAACATGGCAGTGTGCATTAAAGGTTTTGGCAGCCTGAGAGGGCTGGTCAAAATGTCATGCACACTTGGAGTGTCACCACTCCTCCACCAGTGCTCTGGTGTCATGTGGCCCAGACCCGCCCCAGGAAAGAATGGAGCCACTGCAGTAGGAAAAAGAAAATGATAATAACATTGTGTTATTATCATTTTGTTTTCTTTTTTTCACTGCTCGGAGAGAAGTGTGGCTACACTCATCTGCCTCAGTGGAGGAACTGCCACTGCAGCCGACATAGGAGATGCATAATGTGCACTTCTCAGACTGTGAGACCATCCATGCACTGTTAAAACTACAAGGTAAATTACATAGCCCTACCACAAAACCTATTATGAGAGTAACAAAATCCAAACTGCTCGCTGTTGTTCGGTATGCATCTCACGCATTCTCAGGAAAGATGGAAGAGATGATGGAAAAAACCCAGTGCAGGTGCTATAAAAGGCTTTTCAAGCTCCCTAACACACACACAAAATGCCCTGATTCAGCTCGAGTTTGGCTTGGTACAACAAAAATATGAATGCAGGAGTATATTGGTCAAATTCTGGTTTAAGACAGTAAAAGCCCAGAAAGGATCCCTTAAAGAGGTAATGAGAACCATATTTGAGGGGCCACCGAACCCATGGCAGAATTACTGTCTGCAGACAGTGGCTGAATTGGGCTTAACCACAGCGCCCTGGACCCAAGAGGAACTAAACTATCCAGCAATAAAGAGGGTGTTAAGAAACAAACCACCCTGCTATCAAGGAATGAAGATATAGCTAGACTCAAGGACATCAGAGGGTTGGTCGACCTAACTAAAGCATACGAGTCACACAAAATCCAGCCATATATGAACAACCCCCTAGGAAAGAACTGCTTGAAAGATATTCAATGGGCGTGCCTAGTCCCACTGCCAATAAAGGATCTGAACTGGGGCTGGAAATCTTTGAGCAAGATAACCAGATGCAGGCTGTACAACTATAGTGCAGAATTGTTGGTACACCAAATATGTTGCTGCCCTGCCTTACAGCAACATCAACGCAAATTGTTAAATCCTATGTTCTTAAGGTATGGGCTCAGAAAATCTGTTGACTCAGTGGCCCTGCTCCAGTCCTGCACAGAGCCCTTGGATCTGGCCAAATTTGACAAATTCATGAATATGACATGAAGGGTCCTAATTGAAAACAGCACAGAAGAAAATTGTGCAGTTGCAATTGTTGAGACTCCTATAGTAACAGAAGGAGACGAACAGTGTGGATCCCCTCCAGAAAAGGACTGCATGGTCTCTACAAAACCGCAATGCCTTAATTTTTTTTTTGTTTTCTCCTTCTCAGTAACATATAAGTAACAGGGACATTTCCAAACTTAATTTTAAAACAATGTATTTTAGGGTAATACCACTTTTACAAATGTTCTGCGACCGGAGTTCAAATGATATTTTTTATTTTTATATATGATTTGATATATGTATTATAATGGTGTGAGATATGTATACATACAATAATTTTGATATCATACTGCAACTTTGCAATGATTATAAGTAATTATGCAAATAAATTCATTCATTCATTCATTCATTTATTCAGACTGTGGTCCACAATTTACAATCCAGTTTCTTGGTTGTAGGCTCTAGGAGGGTATTTCGGGGATATCAAAGACCTTCTTGTGCATGGCATCTTTTAAAGTCAGGCCATGGCTTTCTGGTGCAGTCTGTGGCACAGCAAGCGCTACACACCTTCGGCACTTCCTCAAAGGGTTATCCTGTGCACTGCCATTCTATTAGGATACGGACCTGCTTAAATAGTCTATTTAAGTGCTTGCCACTGTATATTTTTATATGTAGATATTTCTGTCAGCTCCATCTGTAAACATGCACATAAACACGCAACAAATCCTCCGAATAACTATAGCAATAGAAAAAAATAGCAAAGCATGTCATGCAGACGCAACAGAAAGCTTCACATTTACTTAAAACAGCAAAACGACTATGGCTAGCTGATAGTCCCTTAAGTAGAAGCTGAACCTGCTAGCCAGAATTGAAGCAATACCTCCTACGTTAAATATAGATATCTGAGTCACAGGAGTGGTAGGGATGTGCATGCCCCTGGCTCACTGTCTTCTACCCACAGTCCTTTGAAGATGCAGATGTGGGCTCCTGCCACTAATCTGGTCTCCGCTCCACAAAAGAACAAGAATATGCGCGCCCGCCAATTCCCACAGTACCTGTTTAACCCCACTCGAATTTCAAGTTCAAATATCAAATGGGTCTTTATCCTACTGCAGTCCTCTGCACATTAACCCCAGAACCCCTAAATAATGTGTGAGAAATTAAACATTTAAACATGCAAGCACAAAAAGAATATGTGTGTGCATGAACATTTAGAATATATTATAATATGTGTTTCTCTCCTCGCAGGTAGCAAAACACAGTCATTAAAAGAAGAAGGCTGAAAAAGGATTTGAACCTGGAATGGAGAAGATAAAATGCTCTGTCTTTGCAGCACAATGGCACGTGCTCTAAAGCAGCATTTCATTGTAATCAAAATTCACAAACATTCCCGAATATTGTCTTTGGATTCATTTTTGACTTTTTCTGTTTTTCAAAAACACGATGACAGGGAAGATTCTCGATTTGAAACCCATTAAGGTTTTCTCTGTCATTTTTCATGTCTAGTATAATCTTTCTCTATTTTCTTCTGCCACTTTGCCCTCTCTGGACATCCGCAATCAACATTTTTGGAGGCTGCACGTGTTTTACAATGTGACAAATGTCACTGGCTGTGGGGCTGCCTCGCTGAAAGCGCTACAAATGCAGATAAGAGTTGTCATGCATTGAGCAGGTTGTCTGGAGTCCGGAGCGCACTGAAAGGAAGAGGCAGGTAATGAAATGCTGTTGTCTTGCTGCTAAGCTCCACATATCTAATTCAATTAGTGATAATAAAGCGACTGCGGGAAGATGCACATTAGTTGTTACTAGGCCAGGTCTCCTGGGTGCACCACCGAGAAAGCATATTTTCTTTTGGAAAAACAAATAAATAATAAAAATTGGCTTTTCTTGTGAAATAGTTCAGAGACTACATTTGATCCTACAACGATTTCGAAACAATCAAATGCTTTGAATGGTTTCAATCTTGTTGTTCTGTATTCAGGAATTAATTAGTTATAGGATAGCACATATTTTTAAATAGACACTGTAGGACTATATCACTGAAACCTCCCTCTCTGGACATTTTTGAAAGCAATGTTATTAGACGATTGTCACTTTTAGATCACCCCTGATGATGTTGTTGTAGACATTACAATTTGGAGCATTTATGTGTAATTAAAGTAGGTGCAAAGAGTTTATACAATGCAGGCTTCAATTCTGTCTATCATTAATGTAGTCAGGTATTTGAACAAAGTATATTCAGACGAAAGACATTATCCAAGCCTTTCCTGCCTCTTGAGTTCCTTCAAATATCATAAACCACCAATGTAATATTAAAACTACAGCACTCAATGGAATGCTCTCTCTCTAAAAGAAAATCAAAATCTACCAAAATTAACGAAAATAAATGGTTCTTGGGCGCTCCTCTGCCTATCAAACCAAGAGGGAGTTTCTGAGGAAATCCCTGTAAGAAATCACATTTAACACCCACTAAACAGCACATTTTTAAATCATCTGCAGAGCAAAAAGCTCTTCCTTTCAATCACACATTGCCACAGAAGAAAAAGAATCAAAATAACCTTTGCATGTGTTAGACCTGGCATCTTTTGGAGTGTTCCCCCTGTCTTTTTGATTTCTGACCTCCTGGTTTTGAATCTGTTTTTGGTGGCTTTGTGTCTCTGCGCACTTTCTTGCTGGTGTTCAGTGTTAAAGTGCAAGTGCTCCTGTTGAAGATTATTATGGATTGGTGTTTCCATGATTGCCATATTTGATTTACTCTTAAGCCCCTAGTAAACTGCACTGAGTGTGCCAGGGCCTGTAAATCAAATGCTACTAGTGGGACTGCAGCACTGATTGTGCCACCCACATGAGTAGCCATGAAAAGGTATCTCAGACCTGCCACTGCAGAGTCTGCAGGCAGTTTGTAACTGCAATGTCAACCTGGTAAGTGCACCAACTTGCCAGGCCCTAATCTTCCCTTTTCCTACATATAAATCACAGGTAGGCCGAAGGTACACCCGTGGGCAGGGTGCTGTGTATGTTAAAGGTAGGATATGTACTGATGTGTGTGAAATGTCCTGGTAGTGAATTAGAGTGCATTTCGTTTTTCACTATGGAAAGGCCATCTGTCCCATTGGGTAGAATGGGAGTTTTACTTATAATATTTTATAAGCATAACTTCCCACTGGGACAAGATGTGGAAATGGAGTTTAGTGTGCCTGGACTCAGAATGTAAAAATGCATCTTTTAATGATGATTATTTTTATGTTCTGTATATGAAATACCACTTTTAGAAAATAGGTATTTTCTTGCTTAGCCATCCTGTGTGCCTCTGCTTGGTTTGTGGATTGACTGTCTGGCTGTGGAGTGATAGGAGCTGGGGATGTGCAAGACAGGTGTGTCCTGCCTTTCCTGGATGAGTCAGGGCTGGGCTGAATAGACCTGGGCTGCATTTAGAGTAGTGGGAGGAGATTTCCTTGCACATGAGTGAGCCTGGTCTGCCCTGAACAATGATGTCTCCACCTCCTGCCAGGATGCCGGGCAAGAGAGGACAGAACTGGTTTGGACTAAGCACAGACACTCTCTGCCTGAGAGACCAAAGGAATTTCAAGTATAAATATTGGGGCCCAGACGTCAGAACTTTAGAACTTGCTGGAATCATGGAACCTGCCAAGAAGAAGCGCTCGAAGAGCTGCCAGGAGGAGTAATGCCCCTTTGCTGCGTAGTTGCTTTGTTGGGTTGGCCTGCAGTTGCTGCTTCTGCCTAGGGCGGTAAAAGGACTGGACTGAACTTTCTTTACTTGTGCTGAGTATCTCAAAGGGCTTGACGTAGAGAATGCCTCCCGTTCTAAAGTCTCAGGGAATGCACAGACTTCATCAACCTCTGGGTACAGCTTCTGGAACGGCTGTTTCAGTTGCCACAGAGAAGGGAAAAGCAGCCGATTCCGTCACCGACTCCGCCGCTGGCTCCGTGTCCTGAACACACTGGCACATCTCGCACTGCAACCCTGGTGTCACCGATGACGGCAACCGCCGCCGCCACCACTGAGCTGCTGCTTGCACCGTGGGGCACGTGTGGGCACCGCACACCGCACAGCCTTGCTTCACTTCGTCCCCCTGGTCTCACTGACACTGTCGCTGCCTGCTGACTTCGAAACCTGTGACTGCATCATTGTTGGGGGCGCAGCTGTAAGTTTCATGACACACCAGTGTGTCCCACGGAGCAGTCTGGGCCGACGGATGCCAGCTCCCACTAACTGGCTCTGTCGCTTGCACCGCAACCTGCTAGCACCACATCGAGCACTGACTCTTCTCGCACCGTAAGCCTTGGTCTCACCCGCCGCCTGGACGATCGTCACCAAGCCACTGCCTGCACCTCATCGTAAGGGCACCGCACCCTGCACTGCTTCCATTTTGCAACACAACTGCGACGGTTGCCCCGACCGGCTCGCACCAACATGCCAGCCACAACGAGAAAGTTACTGTTCATTAGTCTGTCCACACTTTAGCTGGTCCATACTGACGCAGTCGGCTGGAACTTTTAGACTTTGTTGTTTTCAGCATTGTGATAGCCCCGGACGGAGCTACCGACTTAGAAGAACTGAGTTTTTGAGATATTTCTGCAATTATAAGGATATTTTGCAAAGTATATATCTTTAAGTACTGTATGTTGGATTCTTATAGTTTTGGTCTTGTTTTGGATGTATAAATATATTGAATATTTTTCTTAACCGGTGTGGTGTCCTTTTGTAGTTTTTTCATTGTATTACTGTTGGATGTGTGCAAATGCTATACACACTGCCTCTGAGATAAGCCTGACTGCTTGTGCCAAGCTACCACGGGGTGAGCAGGGGTTATTTTAGGAGTGTAACTCCCTTATCCTGACTATAAAGAAGGGTCTTTACTCGGACAAAGTGCAAACCATTGCCAACTCGAGACCCCCATTTCTAACACCATGTTTATCAGCAAATGATTTATACACCAATAAGGCCATACAAGAACAACCATCACTCAAGATACGAAATGAGCAGAGTTGTAAAATTGCTCTCCCATGGCCCAACTTCACCAGAAAGTACTACCCCAACTGGACCCCATTGTTTCAATGAGCAAATAGCCTGTTATGGATAAACTGACACCAGCACAACCAGACAACCTCACAAAGGGCATTACCAACACAATCCCAAGAAGATCTTTGCAGTGTGAAGAGCAATGCCAGGGTGCCATAATGGTGATTATCACAAGGATCGACAGTGTATCTCCATAGTGGAGATTTGTCCACCTGAGAATTTAAAGTGTACCTGTGTAACCTTGCTGCTAAAAAAAGGTTATGGATTCAGAGGTCCTGGCGAACTAAAGGCTATTCTCCAGCGTATCACCTTTTCTAATGGAGGTAACCTCATTCCAAGAAGGGCCACCTTCCTGCACAAAAACAAACCCTGAGGCTTTTCCCTCTTTCTGTGTGTGCGGCAGAAAAACAGAGGAGAAATAAAGATATATCTCCCCCTTACTCCTGACCTGGGGAGGTGTAGGTTTTTGGCATATTCCCAGATCAACCAATTCTGGTAAGTCTGGGAATGGATTAAAATCCATGGATGTTGGGTGAGAACACCCACACAACACCCTTGGCACAGAGTAATGTGATGCATCAATTTGCACTGCATTGCATTACTCTAGTTTTATGAAGTTACGCGGCCATTCAAGGTGGCCTTGCATGGCTTCATAAATCTCATTTTTCATTTGTGTCACACTTGCACCACTTAGCTGTAAGAGTGATGCAAAGGAGCTCATCAGTAGGCCCCTAGTGTCTCAGTATGCACCCTTTTATATAATTTTAAGCACCTTCATGTGCCTTGCTTACTGGTATCATTTACGTTTTCCCTCTCAGATAATGCAGATTGTTAGTGTTCCCTCAGCACCAGTTTTCCTCTCCCCTCATCCTATCAATTTACCTCTTGCTTACCTCTTACAATATCTTGTCACCATCCAGACAGCTCAGTGGAGTGTTGACTACCACTGAGATGGATGGATGTGTGTGTGTGTGTGTAGGTGTGTGGGTGTGTATGTGAGTGTGTTCATCCAGTACAGATCGCCACTGGGTAGTAATACTCAGTATCGTGTTTCCATAGTAAATGTTTTTTTTGTGTTGCTAATAACTTTGGCGTCATTTGACCAATTTCCTCAATACCTTTTAAAAAAAAGTGCTACTTTTTGACTAGTTTGCACATGGAAAGTTTCGGGCTGGTCTGTCAAATGGAGGCAGAGAAAAAGGGGGATGCCCCAAAATGCTGTTTCCTCTTTCATTTTTCCATAGGAACTTTAAACACAACAACGGCCCAAACCACTGTCCCGATTTACACTAGTTTTTACAGAAAGCCAGATCTTTGTCCAGAAAAAGAGCTTTTTGTGACTTGGTGTAAATCCGCCAATTTTGAGCCAATGATGCTCAAAAACTTTGTATATATAGGGACGCATAGCCTCCACAGATCTAACAGATTTCAGCTGAGATCTAACTGGATGCCACCACATCTACCATGAAATGGTGGCAGCCATCTTAGGAGTCGGGACTCAGTACTGATTGCTACAAAAAAAGTCCAAAAAAAATAAGAGGGCAGGGTAGGGATAATCTGACCCCCTAGGACTGGTGATGAGGCCAAACGTTTATATGTTTTTGTTTAAATTTGGAGAGGTTGAAAGAAAAACAGGTCGGGTAGCGCATATTGCAGATATTGTAAGTTGGGGAGGGGGGTGCAATGCCCCACTTCCCGAGCCTTACTGATGCACCAGTGACCCGTTCCCCTGGGGCAGAGGCTGAAAATGTCAGGAGGGGGCACGCAACAACCCCTCCCAGAGCCTTATAAGGCTCCAAGGACCCCATCACCCAGGGAGGGAATCGATATAAAAGGAAAGGGGGGTGACGTGCCCCCCATACCCTAGACTAAAATGGCCCAAGGGACATTACAGTAAAAAAAATGCTCAGTAACAACATAATGTTTTTAAGTAAAGACAATCACAGTAATTTAGCAGCTATAGTCTTCTCAAGTAACTATAACTCATTCCCTAAAGTAACTATAACTGGCCCTTGACATGCACTTCTAATTACCCCACATATTCCATCATTCATGACATCTTCTATGACTTAACTGATAATGTCACTGCAACACTTGCACTGAAGACTGTGCTTGGCAAGGAGTGAGTTATAGTTACCTAAGCGCATGGGTCCACAATCTTCTTATAGTATGATTTATCTGACATTTTCACCTAACCCTAACACTTTGAACTTTGATTTTTCAACAAAAACATATATGCATGCACACATGTTCATTTATATAAATATATATGTGTGTGTACATATGTATTTATATATTATAGATGTATAAGTAAGAAAAATAATTATTGGGCTAAAAAATTCAATGTTTTGAAAACATGCAATATGCATCAGAACAATATTTAGCAATCAATGAATATTTTGTAAAGCGGAGCACAGAAATCTTGTCCATAGTACCAGACTCTCTTTGTCACTTCAATCTCGTGAATCTGAATTTCTATCACGCAATAGCTGGCTTTTGAAGGGAGATTATTTTTGTATAAAGCATGATTGGCCTGCGAGTCTTGCAGATGACAGATCAAACACACCACATAAAAGAGTGTTAAAATCGGCTTTACTTTTTAAATAATACTGAAACTGGAAGTGCTCTTTTGCAGAGTATTAGTGACCTAGTTAAAGAAGTGTGATAATAGGATAAAGCATAAAAAAGTCCATTGTGGCATCTCAAGCCTTTGAATGGATTTGTGCTCGAGTTATATCTCATTTCTAAGATACCTTTGTCTGCAGTGTTCTAAATGTACTGGTACTGTTATGAGTGAGGTTTGTCAGCTGACCCATCTAGATGCTAAGCAATTCTGATATTGCTTAACTAGGAGACTGCCACAGCAACAGGACAAATCATCTACTCTCAGTGTATTTAATCATAAATAAGTGAATTTATTAACCAGGATCAAATCCTCACTTGCATTATACACTGACATAATAGACATTCAAGATAATTGTTTTTTCCACTTTACCACTTATTACTTCTATTCTTTTACCGATCAAATTGAATTTTCGGTTCCCTGAGCATGAGGGTTTTACTTCTATTTCCCTGCAGGCTGTGTCTTCTGAGAAAACTACCGTGTTGCAACTGTAGGGGATATATTTGAGTTAACTGCATCATAATAAATTAAGAGACAGTTTCAAATATCATAGAAAATATCATATACACTATCAAAATTATATATTTTCTTTTAGCCTAGTACACCATTTTTATTGAGTGACACCTTAAAGTACCCCTTGACACAGGATAAAAAAGAAGACAATTTTTGTCAGTCCAAAAGTTGAAGTTCAACATCAATTTCAGGGTACTATCTTTGAACAAGGAGCCACGTTTATATGGTGATGTCTCTACAAAACTTGAACCATCCATTCTGTTAATATTTCTAAAAATCAAATTGAAGGATTTTAATCAAGAAACTAGATTTTCATATCAGTGACTTTAGGAGTTGCAAGCCATCATCCTTTCTTCCAAGCTCAATTGCGATCCTTGCTCTTTCTGCTCAGTTAACCTAATACTGCATACATGTTTTAAGCGAGTAAGTTCCATAAATTATGTTTTTCATCCCCTTGATGAAACCATGAATGAGTCTTACTGCATGTCATCTCTCAAAGATGAAAACCTGTACAAATGCAACATTCAGACTGTAAGAAAACAAAAATGTCCAACAGGCAGTGGCATCACAATGGTAGTGATGGGTTGTTGAGGTTTGTTTCATTTATTTTTCAAGTTGTTCATGTAGCTTTTTTAGATGTTCATAAAAACTATAAAGTAAAAGCTTCAGAGAAGGTGTGAGCTCTCTACTTAAATAATGAAACCTAAAGCTGAGACAGAGTTTTTCCTTATTGTATTCATCATTATTTCCAGCTTGCCTTTGTCAAATATTCTACTAGTGAATACTTCTGTTCATATTAAATGGTAATATTGCTCATTTGCCTCAATTTCTTAGTCTTACATAATTTATGTGAATTACATTTAATGCTGATCTTTCCAGTCTTTAAAAAAAAGTCTGTCTTGCAATCACTAGCCATTTGGTGCCATTAAGAAGTCACTCTTTTACCAACATGGGATCACTCTGAAGGTAATTTGTGTTTGGCTTATAAAAGAAAGAGATGTTAAAGCCCGTCCCTGGCATATTTGTTTAGAGTGCATAGAATAATCTGACAATGTCTAATAGGTTTATGAGCTGTGGTTGTATCAGGATTTCACAGAACTGTACACGTAATTACCTCAACATTATGCTTCATTAGTTGACGAAAAGTAAATTCAGACTTTTCTACAGAGACTTGTGAAAATATCTACAAATCTAACCATGGTGCCATTGGCAAGGATTAAACACATTTAAAGGGACCATCCTATAAATGATGTTATAATGGGTCTCAAAATCCAAGCAAACATTATCAAACAAAGGAACCTTCTGGAACACCTATGATGATGATTGTTAGTGCTGCAAAAATGGTAAAACAATATTTGTACTGTACACTGGATAGACCATTAAAGGTTGCTTGGAAGTTCCATTTCAAAGTACGGATAATAGTTGGCCAAGCTAACATCATTCAGGTGTTAATGGGGACGCATCTTTACATGTCATTGAATATAATGTCATGCCAAAGCTGTAAAGTGAAGAGATTCTAACTAAGGAAACTAATACTATAAAATCTAGACACACAAATAGTCGTATTATCTATGTTAAACAATGTATATTGTAAATGATGGGTGTTGTTTTTGGAACATTCAATCTGAAATTTTTTAAATTATGTACAATTATATTTTCAGTTTCTTTTCAATGAAAATTCCCACAATGCTTTTGATTTATTTCTTTATTTGATGCCTCAGATTGTGGGTTGGACACTTGGGAGAAACATACTCTATATATCAAAATTAGAAACAACTAGAGCAGGTTTTGGGGATACGGATCATGATGCTGTATAACATAGTGATATTTGAATATTATGGCTGCTCTGCTGGGCTAAATGTGAGACATCCAGCAAGCCAGATATTTTGTAGAATGATGTTGTTAAATGTAGTATGGTTTCAAGACATGCAGAAAAGTTGGTACATTAGGTTTGCCAGCAACTCACCCTGACTTCATTTGAAAATGTGGAAACGGTGCTTAAATCTATCTATTTAAGTCGTCCTGTTTCAATTCAAGAACATAATGATCACTTTTAGCAGTCCCCGTCCTTCCTATTGCCATTAACCAAACTAATGAGCCTCGGATGAACTCTTTCAATTAACACTTCCAGATAATTAATACAATTGAAGACTGTGTGTTCAGGGGCTACAGGTCTTGGGGCTTGATTTATCAGCAGTTTTCTTATTTGTGTCTCCAGAAGAAATCCATGATTAATGTGACCTCTTCTAGGCCATTAAAAGACCCGAGGGAATAGAGTCTTACAACAGGCTTTTGTGTCGAGAGTTTATAATATTATTATGTTTCAGCTAATGCAGAATTCTGCAATGAGACTACACAAATTTCTTATATTAATTTTAACACCCAAATTTCATTTTATTGAAATGTACACGACAGACACTGTTAGGCTCACAACTAATATGCGAGAATGCAGATAAACCTGAAAATAGGCTGAAAACCTTAAACCTACTTTGCAGGGCGACTCGTCTTTGGCTGATGAATCTCATCCTCATATAAATTGTTTGTTTTTATCCTTTGTTTGCTATATGCAAACTTTCGATTTAACATGTTGTACTCTTAGCAAGCTTAGGGACAGCTTAGGTCTGTTACTGGATCCATGCCACGTTTTAAGAATAATTGTAAGTAATTGGAGTATTAGTTGAGGAAGGTGAGAACCCACTTCAATAAGTAATTAGATCATTCATTTTGAGCAGGAATCCTTAAATTTCATTTTAGTAGTCTAATGGAAACTCATAAACATAAGTTATTGTTTGTTGAACACTTTCTGCTTATCTCTGTACGAGCCAGAAGCAGTGAACTTGGGAGCTCTCTCGTACCTTACTGCCAGGTAGCTTGCATGGGAAAGAAGCAGTCCACAGAACAATTGTGATATCAGTCAGGTTCTACATCACTAGACATGGAGACCTAAAAACGGTCCACGCCTATAAAGCTGATGAGTGGAGATCCGGAAGAGAAAGCACGAATTCAAAAGGTACTCCTTGGACTGGAAGTAGTGTCAAGTAATTTCACGGGAAAGAAAATAACGGTAGAGTCAGCATCTAAAGGAGAAACAAGCATTTGAAAAATCTTAGATCGGCCATTTTGTTGGGAAAGGGTTGGGCAATAGATGGACAAGTGTGCATGTTTTATAGCAACTGTTGTAGAAAAAAAGCTTATAATGAAGAAACATCTTCAACTACAACAATTTGGAGGCTTGGCATAGAGCCCCTTTGCTGAACAGAGTGACTGCATTAACGGAGGTAAACTGTACCGTCAAGAAGAGTGTTAAAAATGGAATCAGAAGAAGACGTTTTAGGTTGTAAAAGTTGAACTTAAGAAGCATAATGGCCAGTATTTCCTTTGCAGCTTCAAGAAAGCCCACAAACATGCACAAACTAATTTTATCAATAAAAATGAAACTGTAAATCCATCAACATGTTAACATGATCGTAAACAAAAACGGCAAATTACACTGTTACTTTATGACAGGACACATCCAAAAAGCATACATTTCTTAAACAAAAAACAAAACATCATTTTTGTGTCAGCAAAGGAAACAGCCCAAAGAACACACACTGACCATAGATTACAAAGTATATGTCATGTTGGAAATGGGATTCTTAAGCCCTGGTGCTAAAAACTAATAGAAAAAACAAATATGGCAATGTAACTATCCAAGAAATACTGTGGCTTAGATGGACAGTCTATTCGAACAATGGCAAACCATGACAAACACATGAAAGACAATGACTTGAGAGGGCTGACCTACAACCTACTCTCATTATTCTTATGGTACTTTTTTGGATAATTTATGTCATGGGTTTTTCCAGACATCTTAAGCTGTCTATATCCAGACCTAAAAATCAATGGCATGGGATTTAGGTGTAAGGAAAATGACGTTGGCAAAAATAAGCACAGCAAAAGACCGGAGAAGAAAATGCATATAAACAGAAAATGTGGATGTAAATGAGCAAGGCAAGTGAGGCAAGGAAAAGTATCCCAGGAAGAAGGAAAAAATTAAGAATATGTTTCAAAGAGATGCATTTTGAGGAATAAAATAAAAAAAATGATTTTACATATTCTTTCTGACGCATTGCCCTGTCATATTTCAAATAACACTGAGTCTATATGTAGTCATTATATTTCAGTTGTTTGCGGTTTATCTTAAATGTAGAACACATTTAAAAAATGCTATATCACTATTAACATAAATGTGAAATAAACCCTATTTAAAGAAAATATTTTCCATTAAATTAAAAAACCTTTAATGAAGTTTAAATTAGAAACTGAATTCCCACCTAAAGAAAACTATTTTTTATTATGCATTATAATTATTTAAAGTGATATATAAAATGTTAAAAAGTTATTTTTAGATATTTTAATAATAATTACTGTGACATATTTTTTTAAATTCAACATAGGGTATTAAAATATTTTCAAATTGAATAATAAATATGTACTATTTTTTTGTTGTCAAAAAACATGTATTGTTATTTTTAACTATAAAATATTTAACTCTAGCATTATTGCCTATGGGGTTTTATTTCAATTCCCTACCTCTATTATTTTCTATGGGAAGGTGTTGCAATACCAGTGTTTGGTCATGTGCTGAAATGAATACTGTTTTCTTTCAATAGTTAGATACACTTGGCTTTTGTGAATAAGCAAAACATAGTAAACGTATTCAAAAGTGTAAATTACTCAAATTTGTAAGTTACCTTTGTAATTTAGTTCCTAAATACGGCATGCTGGAAATTCTTCACCCTTTAGTGATTTCCCTTATCGAGCAAACTCTATATCAGACCCTCACTCTTTTACTCCCAGTCCTTAAGCGGGGTAAAGTAAGATGCTTAAGTTGGCAAGGGTCCCTGAAACTCAGATATGCACTCACCAAGCTCCTACTATAGTCATTGGTTTTGTGACAAAAGCTCCTAGAAGCACATAGTAGGATACGGTAAGCACTGGGGACACTTTGCCACAGGGATTTATTTGCTAATTCTTTAATTTTCAAACTTTTACATTTGAACCTTCACACGTGTTCAGTTCTCAGATTCCACCAGAGGGACGGGGCTGTAAGGACTAGCAGAGCAGGACTACACAAGGCCAGATGTTGACCCCACAAGGTCCTGCTGAATTATACAGCAAAAACCTGTGACTATGCCAAATCTGGTTTTCTTGCCCCCCTGGGATTCCACCCTCCCTGGCGAAGCCTCAGCGCCTTTTCCTTGTCCACAGGCGGTAGAAAAATGACTTAATCTCACTTTCTAAAGGTAGCTTACTCTTTTGAGTAATTTTCACCATTGTATATATTTGTTATATTGATTTCTAAATTCAAGATAGGGTGATAAAATAATTTATAAATGAATATATGTACTTTATATTTTTAACATTAAATTATATTTATTATATATTTTTAACAAACTTAAATAATATAAGCTAGCGTTACTCCTATTCCATTCCTCAATTGTTTTCGATGGGAGGGTGTTGCAGTACCAGTGGTTAGTTGTGTGTGGTGCCAGTCCTACAACAGTTTTTTTTTGTTTTTAGCAGTAACTCACACTCAGAATTTGTAAATCAGAGGGCGTGGCTTGGATGCCGCGCAAGATGGCCGACTAGGTACGGAGCTCCGCCGCATCGATCACCTCACGGCGTATTTTTCCCGATGTAAACGGGACCGCTATTGAACACCGTCGCCGGATTTGGCTGGCGGAACATTTACGGAATCAGCGGAGCAGCTTTTCACCGCTGGTGGAGCCGTTTTCGCCCTTCTCCGCGATGAATTCCCTGCCCCTCACGGAGCCGCCATTTTGAAGCTCTTCCGAACATCGGAGCCTCTGCTGACAGGAGCTGTCATTACACGATGTGTCACTGGACACCAATGAACTTTCAGACACCGACTTCATTTCAGGGGTGAGATTTATATATATTGCGCAAGACGCCTTTGCTGCATTTTTTCTCTCCTCCTCCACATTAGAGGAAACGTCCAAACACGCAGTTTTTACGGCGCTTCACCCCTGACAACTGGATGTTTCCCGCCCTAACATGCTCACTGCTCTGAAATACTTTTTAGCCTAAATTTCTTCCTCATGACGCTATGGCATCAACGTTCTCTGAGACTCTCTGCCCGTTTCTCCTGCGCCTCAGCTACTTCAGAATGCTCCTTCCTGTGCTTCCTTTTTAGTCATCCTCCCCTTTTTGTACTCGTTATTTAGCACAATCTAATTCCCTGTCGCCTTTTCCACTGAGTTACGTCTTGGTGCTTCACCCTCTCTTTGGAGATATTTCTGGAACATTTCACATGCACCTTTAGTCGTCTCACAGGGAATTGAGACTATATTGTCGCACGTTCATTTCCTTCTATGGTCAACTTACGCAAACCTAAATTTGTCTTCACACCATCGGGGAGTACTTCAGGAGCATCTTCATCTGATACAAATAGAGCCACTGCATCTGCGAAAATGACGACCCCAAAATCATCATTGGCTCATACTAACACCAGTAAGTCCTCCCCACCCGCTCCGGTGGGCAAGCGCCTCAAGCAAAATTCTCCTACCCCAGAAGACAATCCTTCACATTCTTCTACTGACCAAATTCTAGAGGAATTGCGTGCGCTGCGCCCATTTATTGAAAAAACGAGTTCAGATATGCAGCTTTTAAAGGATAAATGGGAAAATATGGATGCCCGTCTCTCTACTGTTGAACAGCACCTTCCTGAAGTTCAGTCCAACACACAACGTATAGACTCTTTAGAAAAAGCGGTCCTCTCACTCCAAAAGCATACAGAGGATTTGGAAAATCGAAATAGGAGGAATAACCTCCGTATTTACAATCTGCCGGAAAATCTTGAGGGAGATAATCCAGTAACTTTCTTCACCACTTTCTTGCCGAAACTTCTGGACCTACCACCTTCCACCTCCATTAGTATACAAAGAGCCCATAGACTGGGTGCCAGAACGGGCTCCTCTTCAAAACCTCGTGGAGTCATCATTTTATTTCTGAAATACACAGATCTTTTATTAATTCTCTCAGCTGCGAGGAGTAAAAAACAAGTGTCTTGGCAAGGTCAACGAGTATATTTATCTCAGGATGTCTCTAACGTCACTGCCTCCAGACGTAAAGAATTTCTGGCTATGCGTCCCTCTCTGCGCGCCTTAGGAGCAAGATATGGCTTGTTTCATCCTTGTACTCTCAGAGTCACCTATCGAGAAAAGACTTGGTCATTTCAGGAACCTGGAGAATTAAGGAACTTTCTTCTTCTACACCGTGAAGAAGGGATGGACGCCTCCTCTTCTGCTTCGACCAGTGGCTGAATTGGCTTTTTATTGTTTAACTTGTTTGTCTTCCTAATGGCTTGTCTTTGACTTCATGTATTCTCCTTACTTCTCATCTCAGTTTTTACACTCTCTTTTTGTATCTCTTCTCTCCTTTATCTGTTTCTGGCATCTCCTATATATCCTTCTATTTTCTTTTTCTACTTTCTGGACTTCTGTTTTTACGTCTACATGTTATTTAGGTTAACATTTTTCCCTTTTTTCCTCCCCAGACGGATATGTATCGGATACTCCTCTCAACACCTTGTCCCATTCCATGTTCCTTTTGTGCGGTCTCGATGTGGTTTTCCTCCTGATCCTGGTCCGTACGTCTTGTAAAGCATCACCACCTCCCCACCTTCCCTATGTGTATTTTTTCTCTTTCAGGTATGTTTAATACAGTCATCCTTCTGGATTTGTACTGTCTTCTATGCATTCTCTCTTTTCTTCCTTCTTCCTTCCCCACTGATCTCCCTTCCCTTCTCCCATCCCTCTCCTCCTCCCTTTTCCTTTTTCTTCTTCCTTTTCTACCTGTTCTTCCTTCTTCCTTCTTGAAGAATTTTATGGTTAATACTTCTATACAGTTTGAATTATTATTACATGTACAGTATGCTTTTGCAATTCTTGATTTAGATCAATTTAGTAAGCTTTCACCTTCAAAGTTGTTTCATGGAATGTGAAAGGATTTAATCACCCTATCAAAAGGCAAAGAGTACTCTCCCACCTTTCCTCTTACAATCCAGACATCGCCCTTATCCAAGAAACTCACCTATCTGACATCGAATCTTTAAAGCTAAAGCGACTATGGGTTGGAACTGTTTTATTTTCACCTGCTTCTCAGAAAAAGAATGGAGTAGCCATTTTGATTCATAAGCGACTCCAGTGTAAAGTAGTTCTAGAAGAAAAGGATGACGAGGGACGCTGGGTCTTAGCTAAACTACTAATTAACAATATCCCACTTACGATATTCAATGTTTACGGTCCCACATGTTTTGACTCCTCTTTTTGGCCTTCCATTACAGCAAAATGTATTCAGCATAAAAATGATGCCTTTCTATTGGGTGGAGATTGTAACCAGATCATTGACCCATTTTTAGACCGAAGATCCTCTGTTCGTTTTTCCTCTCATAAACCACATAAACAATTCCTTGACACTATTACCCAAACTCACCTTGTAGACTCATGGAGGCTCACTCACCCAGACGTTATGGATTTCTCCTTCTTCTCTCCTCCTCATGCTTCCTTCTCCCGCTTGGATTATATCTTTCTCTCTTCATCTCTTTCTCAACATCTTATTTCTTCTTCTATTGAACCGATTGTTATCTCTGACCATGCTCCTATTATTACTGTTTTTGACCTTCTTCCTCCTACTCCTAAATCTTCTCGCTGGCGCTTCAATCCTTCTCTTCTTACTGATCCTCTTTTTTCCTCCTCTTTTCGTGCCTTTGCCTCTGAATTTTTTCATCTTAACTCTACGCCTGATACCCCACCTCATATTCTTTGGGATTCCTTCAAGGCCACAGCCCGAGGTTTTATTATTGATTTTGTCTCTAAAAAAAAGAAAAAATTCCTTCAAAAACGTAAAGTCACCCTTGCACATATTAAATCTCTGGAACATCAATTCTATACTTCCTCCGATAAGATTATGTCTCCTGAATTGTTTAAGGCTAAGATTGCC
Source organism: Triturus cristatus (assembly GCF_964204655.1). Taxonomy (NCBI): domain Eukaryota; kingdom Metazoa; phylum Chordata; class Amphibia; order Caudata; family Salamandridae; genus Triturus; species Triturus cristatus. The sequence continues at coordinate 685,195,969 of NC_140586.1, read as the reverse complement.
TTTAACAAACTTACCACAGACTCTGCCTCCTCTTTTCTTCTCCGGAGCAGCGCGCGATTTTATGGAGGTCAAAATAAATCAGGTAAACTGTTAGCCAACTATTTAAAATCTCGTAAAGAACGTACTAATATTGATTCTATTTATTCCCCATCTAATGTACTTCTTCATACCAATGCAGAAATTTTGGAACAATTCCACTCTTTTTATGAGACTTTATATACTCCGGAAAACCCTCCCACCCCAGAGCTTATTCAATCCTACTTTGACAACATACCTCAACCAGATACTTCCCACCTTAATATTTCGGCCGTTGATTCTGATCTTACGATTTCGGAACTCTCCTCTGCTCTATCCTCCCTCACTAAGGGGAAAACCCCAGGACCTGACGGCTTCCCAGTTGAATTTTACCTACATTTCTCAGACCTTCTTTTACCCCACCTTCTATCTCTATTTCAGTCTTTTTGTTCTACTGGATCAGCCCAAGGCTCTTTTCAGGACGCTACCATATGCCTTATCCCTAAAGATGGTAGAGACCCTAAGTTCTGTAAAAATTACCGACCTATATCTCTAGTTAATGTTGACTATAAAATTTTTGCGAAATTATTAGCTCTTCGCCTTGACCCGCTCCTGCCACATCTTATAGGGAAAGAACAATGCGGCTTTGTTAAAGGCCGCTTGACCTCGGATAATTCTAGACTCTTCCTTAATGTCTTAAGTAAAGCCCCTTCACTATCGATTCCCCTTGCAGCCATTTCAGTAGATGCTGAGAAAGCCTTTGACCGAGTCGACTGGTCTTTTCTTCTGGCCTCCTTAAAATGGCACGGCTTTAACCCCAAATTCATATCTTATATTTCTTTGATATATTCTATGCCCAAAGCATCTGTTCTCGTTAATGGTCAACTCACTTCCCCATTCACACTCCAACGTGGTGTTCGTCAGGGCTGTCCCTTATCACCTCTTTTATTTATTTTAGCGCTTGAACCTTTCCTTACCTCCATACGCAATAATCCATCCATCTCTGGCTTCCCGTACGGTAAACGTCATCTTAAACTGTCTGCATATGCTGACGATATTCTTTTATTTATTTCTGACCCGCCTACCTCAGTCCCCGCATTACTAGACGAATTTCAGAAATTCTCCTTGGTCTCCGGTTACAAAATAAACTCGGACAAAACAGAAATTCTTCCTTTAACCAAACTTTGTCTCCCCCACTTTTTCACGGCTACTGGCTTTGCTTGGAATTCTACAAAAATTAAATATCTCGGTGTTCTTTTTTCTAGCTCTATATCCTCCTCCATTCAACTCAACATGAATGCAGTCATATCTAGGATAGACTCATTACTCACCTCTTGGAATCCACTATTTCTTTCCTGGTGGGGCCGTCTTGATTCCATCAGAATGATGATTGCCCCTATTTTGATTTACTTATTATCCATGCTCCCACTTCGTATCCCAAACTCCTATTTCCGTCGCATTGATTCTGCGTTGTCCAAATTTCTTTGGAAGCAGAAAAAAGCCCGCATATCGCTTTTCAACTTACGTAAATCTAAACTCAATGGTGGTACCAACTTTCCAGACTTTCGCCTCTATCATAAGTCCTTTTCCCTTCGACAGGCTTCCCGCTGGTTATCTCAGGAACCCTCCCCCTTTCTCCCCTCTGGCTTTCTGTTGAACAGGAACTACTGCTTCCGTACTCTTTCCAAGAAGTAATTCGTTTTACTTCTAAAGCCCCATGCCTTACTCCCCTTTTATTCAAGCATACTTCTTCTCTTCTGCGCCCTTTAGTTTCACCTTCCTCAGTAACGCAGGAATCCTTCCTACTATTGCCTATATGGTACAACCCACTTCTATTAATTAACAACCGACCTATTGCATGGCTCTCATGGAGAGCGAAAGGTATCATTTGGATACGTCATCTTTTTGATGGGTCATCCCCTTGCTCATTTCCTGCATTTCGGTCTCAGTTCCATTGCCCTCCTTCTTTTGCAAAGAAATTCCCTATCCTTATGGAAACCATTCTAGATCGTTATTACTCTCTCCCCTCTGAAGATCTACCTACCTCATCTTCCTCTCTACTCACTGTCCTTTCTACAACTCCTAAAGCTTCCGTCATTTACCGGTACTTTTCAGCCCCCAATCCAGATCTTCTCAAATCAAAATTAGAATTGTCTTGGGAGTCAGACTTACATTCTTCATGGCCGACTTCTCTCTGGGACAAAATATGGGCTCGATCCTTGAAGATTTCCCGTACTGCCTCTCTCACTCAATCCCTATTTTTCTTTTACCACAGACTATACCTTTCTCCTCTTTCTATCTCTCGCTTTCAACCTGATGCTGTATCTAATTGTTGGACCTGTAATGCCCCTTCTGCGGATCTTTTCCACCTCTTCTTCTTCTGTCCTTCAACTCGTATTTTCTGGTCTCAGCTATTCTCTCGCCTTTCTCGCATTTTCAACCTCTCTATTCAATTTTCTCCTTCTTTAGTATTTCTTGGTAGCCTTTCAGAGGATTTAGACCTCCCCCCACATTCTCGCGGTCTTTTTGACCTTATGTTGGCTCTGGCATTACAGCATATTGTCTCTAATTGGAAATCTCTGAACAAATTGTCTCTCAATTGTTGGTGGAATCTTGTATGTCACTCACACAGACTTGATGTTGCCTTTGCTTCCTCCTGTAAACCCTCCCGAAATGTTGAATTTTACTGGCTACCTCTTACTCTACACCTTGACCAATCCGCCAAAAAGAGTTACTCTCCACTATCTTCGGATAATTTCAAGCCCCCCTGAACACATGTACTCTTCCCTGCAGTTTTTCATGATATTTTTCAGTCTCAATATTGTAATTATTTAGCTTTGTATTGACCTTCTTCATACTTCTGTTTCATTCATGCAATTACTCATATGATGGTTTTTTACTGTACTTACTGATTGCCATTTACTGTATTTCCTATTATTGCTTACCCATCTTCTACGATAAATACCATGTTTTTGTTTTCTTTTCTTCTCTCCTCCCTTCCCCCCCCTCCTTCCCTCCCCATAACTTAAAAATGCTTTATTTTTTGCCGTGATATTGGCTGCTTTTATTTTCTTTGTCCCATTTTATACCTTTTTTCTCATATTTGCTGATGTCACCTTACTGTAATACTTATTTTTCTTTAATAAAGCTTTCAAACAGAAAAAAAAGAATTTGTAAATCAGGCCCCTAGAGTGTGAAGACATCAGTGCACTATAAATAAGGCAGATAAGACATTCACCACTTTTTTGGTGCAGATCCCATATTTCCCAACCTCAAAACCCAGCCCCAAGTTCTAAGGTAAAAACTTTGATTGGTGCAAAATCGCCAGCTCTGCTGACCTGTACTCCATCATGGTTAGCCTGGAAGTGTGCCTAGCTCCCAGTCAACCTCAAACGGAACAATTGACTTGCACTTTGTGTCTTCTTGGTGCTTTTTGACTCAACAGTTCTTATCCCCAGTTCTCCTTATCTTAATTAAAACGCGATGATGTCTTTATGCTCATTATATTTTTCTCCATTTGTTAAAATTAGTTTAGGAATTGTATTGTGCTTTTACTGGAATTAAAAGTTGTTGTAATGTATGCTCTTAACCCACATTTCTATATGGAAATTGCCTGCCGTTTGTGCAACAGTGACCAGGAGTTGAGCAGAGTTGCTCAAAGACTTATGTTGAGACCTAACTAGAGTGTGTTTATTCAGTTGCTAGGGGTCCCATTTCCCAAATGGTTTGCCTACCATTTGCATTGCTCTCATCTTAACTTCTTCTACTGGAGCTGTTTGCCTTTTGAATAAACTTTCATTATTAGTGATTAAGTGATCATAGTTTTACATTACCAAGCAATAGGACTGCTGCTTATTTGTGATGGTGTTACTTTGAAGTGGCTATGCAGAGATTCTCTTAAAACTGTGTAGTGATCTAACCAGGGTGTGTTTATTAAGCTGGGGGTGGTACGGATACCCCCTCACAAATCAATAGCCTACTTTCTGACACCCTCATGGACAAGTACCCCACAATTTAGTTATTTGGGGACACATCGTGTCCTTTTATAAGACGCCATTTCCGCAGTGGTGCAAAAGCTTTGACAATAGTCAGGAAATTTGTTTCAGGGAAGTTAGCTTTTAGTTTGTGGGGCAAGTACAGTTGGAGCGATATTGCCTTTATTTTTGGCTTTATATGTTTTGGTGCATGGAGTCAGAAGAGGTAAGAAACGTTTTTAGCTTCATACTTGTGCATAAAGTCACTGTTGTTTAGTGGTGATGACTAGTATGAAACATATTTCTCCTCATTATGCCTCACCTCAGGAGACTAACGGATTTGATGCTTCCGCAGGTTTACATCACTTTGTAAATCTGGAGCAGCGTCAAATTCCATGGGTGTTGCATTGTACATTGTTGCAAAAGTTTGAGTGTTTTTTTTTAATGTTAGCGTTACAGACAATTTAGTTTATATGAACTAAAGCCAGATGCTGCAAGGGGGCTATTCAAACAATGGGCCATATTATCAAGGAACGGCGATAACATTATCACTGCTTTAGCGGCAGGAAACTGCAGCTAAAGCGGCGATAATGGGCTTGATATTATGCCCTTGTGAATTCACCAGAACCTGGGCTTCTATGGGAATTCACAAGAGCATATTATCAAGACCATTATCGCCGCTCCTTGATAATATGGCCCAATGACTTCAGTAGCAACATATACATCTGTGTTCAGACCAACTAGGTCATAACCTTGACTTCACCTTTTCTATTTTTGGATTAAGAACATTAACTTTACAGCTGTACAATATGTGCTCCAAAAGTGAAACTAGATTTTGAGAGAGAAAAGCTTGAAACATTCTCTTAACCCCCCAAAAAAGTACATCCATTTTAAGAGGATAAAAGATTGCCCATACAGAGACTGTTGTCTCCATAGAGAAAGTAACTTAGCAATATGAATGACCTTACTTAGTTACCCCAGCTATGAGTACATACATGACACAATGTTATGATCCATAGAACAAATATAATTCATACAAATTACATAACGGTATGACATCTGATGCAACAAAATAAGTAAATCAATGTTAACTTTTAATATACCATCTGCTATGAAGAGAGTACAGAGAAACATAAACCCACTCCCCACTCCCACCCCAGAGAGATCTAGATCATTGTGAGTAATACCGGTGTTTTAAGCTTACGGTTACTGGGTTTGAAAATACCAGACAGGATAATCCACATCTTGGCAACACTGGACTCGGACCTGGGTGTTGAACTATGGTGGCTGTGAGAAACTACTTGTCTCAGTGCCTTCACATCCGCTCCTACACAATGGAGGGAGTTACAAATGCTCCCAATCCTTTATTTGTGTCATGATACACACCACTTTCCAAATGGAAGTCCTCACATAGAGTTGCCACCTGCTGCATGCTAAGTGGAAAAATGTCTGTCATATCAGCATGCAATTGTGGCGAGTACTTAAGCATCTAGGTCTCTCAGTTGAAGTTGTCAGTTATTCTCTATGTGGCTGTGGATAATGTCTCAGTAAGAGTCAAGACCAGCACTACTAAGGGTTTATGTGGCTGTGGTGTTTGAGTGGGTTTGTTACAGCCATTGGGAATGGACATGCTGAATGACCACTTTCAGGGTGGTATAGTGAAGGAACATAATGAGAGCAAAACTGAGTGGGCTGTGCTGAGACTGTGAGAGGGCCATGGATGTGAAAGGCTGATAGAAGTGGCATACAGTGAGAGGTAGATGGAGCTGTGAAAAGGCACTACAGTGATGTGTTGCTGAAAGATGCTTCATTGACAAGCAGCACTTGTAATCTTTGGTGAGGGACTGCACCTTTGTGCTGCAGTGAGTGATTCAGGTGAGGGATTGCTGGGGGCGTTCCCAGCAACATCCATGGCCTTTTGACACTGCCCCAGATTTACGAGAAATCGTAAATCTGAGGCTGCGCCAAAAGCTTCCGCCTCCCCAGTGGAGGCGTAAGGGAGGCGCAACGGGGAGAAATATCTTTATTTCTCCTCTTTTTTCCTTTTTCTATGTGTGCTGCATTCTGCAGCACCCATACAAGGAGGAAAAACCTCTTGTGATTATTTTTGTACAGAAAGGTTTCCCTTCCTGTACAAAAATATTCATCCCCGCAACGCAGGCATCCTTGCACCATGGTGCAGAGGTGCCTGCGTTGGCGGAGGCAGCCCAATGTGCGCCGGCGCAGGGGAAAAGGACAGGAATGCGCCGCATTTTATAGATACGGCGCATCCCTGCCCTTTTCTTTTGCCGTACGGAAGCGCAGCAGGAAGGCCTGCTGCGCTTCCCTACGGCAAAACCTCATAAATGAGGCCCAAGGTGTGTAGATGAGACAGAGTGGTGAGGTGCAACAGGATTAGGGGGCACTCCATAAAATGAAATCAGGGCCTGGCTCTGCTAAACCTGCATGTACATTGAAGAGCATGACATATGGCAACACATAAAGGTTATTGTTCCTTCAAAATGAGTATGTATGGAATCAACAGCATGTAAAATGACTCTGGTAAGTCTACATGTGACAAACACCATGCCCCTATTGTCACATTTACTAGAGCCAAGTACTGATTCCACACACTATTGATTCTATCGATTAATAAAATCTTAATATTGTTCCTAGTTAGGTGCTTCTCATTGTTTTTCATATATTCAAATGCATGTTCTTTTTATTATAAGTGCATAATAGTCAAATGCATTTACTAATTGTTTCACTGTAGTGTGATAATTCAGCTTTCGCAAATATACATTGTTTAATATTAGTTTTACTAGAATCTAATATCTTGCTTGCCTAGTCATTTATATTGACAGTAAATAAGGTTTCACAGGAGCATAAGTAGGTGAAAGGACATTAGAACTCGTATAATTACTGTCTGTCTCAACAGCATTTAACTAAGCCTGATGTTTAGATAATCTGTACCAGAACATTATTAGGGGAGAGAATCTTTGTTTCTAGAGAACAACAGGCCAAGGTTTGTGCTAATATGTACCGCCTTTCCTTTCTGTGAACTAAAAGAAGACAGACTCAGCCCTCAGAGGAGTATTTCAGCCTATCTGGAGACTCCATAGCTGCTGATAGCAGAGACAGAAGATACAGCTGTCTTCTAATGGAGCAATACTTCTGTTCATTCACTAAGATATGTCAGTGAAAGCAAGGCAAGCTAAAAAACTTGCACAGGCTCATTTTGGTGATAAGAGCAGCTTAGGGATTTTTTTGTATTTTTTCAGAGTTTTATATAGTGCGAACTTGACCTGAATCCAATCAGGTATCAGAGCGCTTTACATAGCACCAGTTACGTTACATGAGGATACACATTCATTTTTTTGTTGTTAGGCAAGGGGAGATTAAGTGATTTGACCAGAATCACAGGATGTTTTAGCGTCGTTACCAAGATTCGAACCCAGTTCCCCCAGGTCCGAGGCTGAGCGCCGTAACCATTAGGCCAACTCCTCTCCCTTAAGAGAGAAAAGAGGAGCTTTAAAGGACTAGCATCGACATTCTTAATTATTTTAATAATCTTGCAGTACTTTGTACTGTTCCATCAATAAGCCAATATTGTTGCCACTACCACGTTTGTTTTTATAGTAACCACTGTGGAGAGGTGTGGCTCACTAGTTAGAGGCGGCAGACCCGTAAGCAGAGAATCGGCCAGGGACCAGGGTTCAATTCCTGACGCGGCAGGGTCGTGGACCAAGGTCAAAACGGACTCGATAATTCTTGCCTTGGTACCTACGCTAACCAGTAACACACTTGGCAACTCTGGGCATTAAGCTTGCCTCATCTCTACAACGGCCCCCCGGGGATGCCTGGTTTCACCTTGGAGATTCCCAGAAAGGGACCATCTCACAGGGATAGCCAGGACGGGTTCCCCAGCGGTCTACAGTGCCGGGACGCCCTGTTGCTGGGGCAGCTGTGTGCTTTACAAGTCTACAACATTTACATTTACATACTGTGTTCAGTAGGATAGGTTTTGATTTAATAAAAATCATAAAAATATACTCCTAGAATAAGTTATCAAGTGTATTTATTCATGGTTAAAAGAGGTTACTATCCCACTAATAAATACTTCTGTCAGTCTCATAGGACTGAAAGTTGCCTAATAAGCACCTTCCTCATGTAAATCCATCTCCTCCTCGTGCTTTTCCATCTTGCACATGCTCAGCAAGATCTTCAAATGGCTACCACGGAAGCCCTCATCACTGACTAGACTACAGCAAAGCTCTCTACTCAGGACTCGTATCTCACCTCCTCCATAGAATTCAGGTCATACAGAACACAGCTGCCAGACTCGTCCTTGACCTCTCTCGATGAACCAGCATCACACCTTACCTCAAGGAACTCCGCTGGCACCCACTGCAGAAGAGATTCCAGTTCAAGCTACTAAACCATGCATACAAGCCCTTCACAACTGTGGCCCTTCCCATGTCAACCAATGCCTGAACTTTCGCCAGCCCACCAGAAATCTCCGCTCTGCCACTGTCACGCTTGCCTTCACCCCACGCATCTGCTGATGCAGAAGCGGTGAACCTTCCTTCTCCTACATCATACAAAAGATGTGGAATAGCCTCCCTCTACACCTCTAGACCACCCAATAATTACAAGAGCTCTGAAAATTATTGAAGACCTGGCTCTTCGACTGAACAACTGAACCCGACCTGCGCCTGGATACACTCATGGAGGACCAGCAGTACTCTAGAAATCATCTGATTGATTGATTGATGCTTAGTGTGTTGCACTGTTTAAAGCCCAACAAGATTCTCCATCTCATGATGGGTTGTTGACTAAGTCTGTTTTATCCGAGGCTCCAAATATTGCATATTCTAGGGAGATTCCAGAAAATGCGTCAATTTGCTCATATTCCAAGAACACCTACTTTTACGTCTCCACAGTTTCCAGTCCTGATACAGTTCTAAATACTCTGAAGTCTATACACCTTATTGTTTCAATAATTGTTACCTTTATGCCCTTAAGAAGTTGCATCTGGTAAGACAAATGTGGCTGATCTATTGATGCATTTTTGGTGTGTCCTCCTGTAGTCAATTGTGGAAATGTTTGATGTTTGAATTAGAAAGCAACATCCTGCAAGGGCACTGAAGTAGAAGAAGACCTTGTTTAATTTTGTAATTGCTGAATGTTGTGCGCAGTATGGGGTGTACCCCAATACTGTAAATACAAATGAGATAAAGTACTCCCTGTCACACATTACTAGGATATGAGGAGGTCTGAGTATTTATAGACGACCAAGGCCAAAGGCTGAGTTCTTTTTATAAAGTCATGGAATGCCAAGGTGACTTGCAGTATTCTATTAGAATATGACAGATGGTATCATATCCCTTATAATGAATGCTCAGACCATCATCATTTCCACAAACCATCAAAATCCTTGAGTCTTTCTCTTTCATATGAAAGAGATACTATTTCGCAGACATGAATAACAAAAGTAGAATCTGTAAAATCTGTAGTGCAAAATTAAACGCATAGAAAAGCAGCAGCAATTTGTCACAAAAACATATTAGAATTAGGTTAACATAACTCAAAGTAAATAAATGCTGTAAATCAGATTGCAAAGAAACACGCAGAGACATTCTATTTTTCCTGTAATAACCAACAAGGTGGCAGAAACGAAGCAATAAATATCTCTTTCCTGGTGTTCAATGTTCAAAAAGTGTGAGTGAATGAATGAATGAAAGTAGTTTATTAGTCAATTAAAACCATAAAAATTGCGAAAATCATTTATTATAAGATATTTAGCTAACAAGTTCTAAAAAAACGTATTGTACATCGGAGAAACCATTGCACATCTTACTTGGAAGACAGTTTCATTATTTTCTGCCCTTCATAGATATAAAAGTAAAAATTCCAATGTACAAAAGGTTAGTGGGGATGGGATAAGGCGAAGCAGTCACAATACCTACCTACAAATCTAAAAGTAATTCCTCATAAATGTAAATCCAGTAATTGTATAGCGCACAAATCACCCCCGAAGGGGTATCTTGGCGCTGGGGGACATTGGGAAGATTAAGCGAGCTATTGTCCAGATTTGCATGGTGCTGGGCAGACCCCTGCCACTGGAGCCAGGGATCGAACCGTGATCCCCAGCGTCCAGCATCAGTCGCCTTGGCTGTGGTGCCACACCTCTCCCCTATGCCAGCTTTTGCCCTGATTAGCGAGAATATACATACTTGACTATGCTAGTTGTAAATCTACTGATAAAGTGCCAGTGTGCAAGACTATAATACGGTTAAAGTGCTAGAGTGCAAGATTACAGAGGGGATAAAGTGCCAATGTGCAAAAAATAACTTATTGTTAGGTGAATATTTCCATAACTTGACGGGATAGGAAGCAGCTCCTATCGCTTTCCCTAGCAGCCCGTCCTTACACATCATTTTACCCATACACGATTATTTGCAAAGCTCGACGGGATTGACCAAGCCTTGTATCAATTTCTCAGCAGCCTATACCAACAAAAGCATGAACCCACTAGGTGCTTAACAGATCACTTCAGCACCCCCCACCCCTGAATCCAACCAGGACCGGACCGGACCTAGTCTTCTTTCAGGTCTTTAAAGACAGCCAGGAACTACAATAATCAAATATTCAACATTATGTTTCTTGAGTCCAGTGATTTCATCAGAGCAGTCCTGCACAGGACTGGTTTTCCATTGTTTAAATTACAGCGGCCACTATGCTCTGTGATCTGCCTTTCACCTTGGCTGTTATCTCTAGAAGCAGGCATTATGAAATTGCAATTCACCTGTAATAACCTATTGCAGTAGATCTGCTACATAATTTCATTATTACAGGTGACTAAAGACGGCAGAACTCTACTGTAAGAAGGAAACTGGGGGCAGTCTTTTTTACAGGCATTGCAGCCCCCCTGTACTTTATATTTGCAATTCTATTTACTAACTTAAGGGGGCACTTTGTAGTTGAGGGCCAAGGTTTTTAGCACTGCATAGCTGGTATAATAAAGCAGCATGCTCCTTTGTAGTGAAAAGCTGGTATCCAATTTCCTCTGGGAGATTGTTGTTTTGTGTTGATTCTAAGGTGTGCGCCCTCGGCTCTACTGTGCCCGACCCCTTTCCTGAATTTGCATGACTTCTTTTCACTGTGTGAAAGTAGCCTTGTAGGTTTTCTTGTGTGAGTCTGGAACAATGAAACTGTAGTTCTGTTGTTCAACTATATTATTTTGTGCATGCAATGCTATCTAGTAAAGGCTCTTACAGAGTAGTACTGTTTGTACACATATATATGTGTTTCTTCAGACCTTTGGGATATTTGGCTTACCTGCGGTATTTCTTCAATTGCTTTAGTCCTTTAGTGACTGATGTTGTCATGATGGTATGTAAATGCCTATTTTTGGATGCACAAGGAAGTATATCTATTTGTTGATGTATTCATGCAGATTCAACAAGGAGTATTTTTAATTGTTGCAATTTAGATGTTGTTTCCACTTTTCAAATTCCACAGGAGGTGGACCCTTCATATGTTCACGGCTTAGCGCATTGCACTTTTTTGACACTGAAGCCCTGATTTAGAGTGGACCAGTGCTTGGATCCCTATTTGTGTGGAGGTCAGAATTATGACCTAGCTGTAATTTCCTCCATCCAGCAATTACCAGGTGTAAATTATCATACCATTTGTTACATTTCAGCATGCTGGAATTTAACAAGGAAAAGGATTCAATATTTACCTTACCATGCGGAATGTGGCACAGTAAACACCAACATCTAAAAAACTCGCATTAGGTGCTATTTAATGGGTCCAGTAAATGCCATACACCAGGCTATCATTATTCATATCAGATAAAAGCATGTGGATTCCAACAAATTTAGAAACAAGGCCATAGAGTAAGATGTTTTACTCTTTTCAAGTCCTTAGTGGTAAGGTAAAGTAGTGCTTCCGCCAAACATCTTTTACCACCCTATTGTGAAAGCAGGAATCTAGAGGGGATAATGTGTCAAAACTATGTTTGGGTACCATATCTGTGTGTTATGTTGTTTTGATCCTAAAGTATTATGTTGCTTTTTGTGTAGCTGTGCTTTTGTGCCCTACAATGACTTTGTTGAGCTGTACAGCATTTTTAGTATTGCTATGTTTTGACTGTTTTTTGTGATGTTCCCTATTATAAGGTAATTGTGTTATGTTGCTTTGAATATGTTCTTGCATGTTCTTGCATGATGTTCATCTCCTTATTTTATACGTCAACAAATACTGCAATACGTCCCGCAAAAAGCAGAATACACCTTTAAAGTTCCTATAACAAGCAGCCACTTACCACTGTCTAAGATGGTAAATAGCAGTACTGTAGCTCTTCAACAGCTTAAGACACTAGTTAACCCAAAACTGTAGCGGAATGTAATTCAGATCACAATACATTTTTGACTGGCACTTTTTTATGTCTTTGTTAATAAGTTGAGGCAATGTTTCGTTCAAACCCGTTTTAACATAGTATTATGAAAATAAAATTCTGGAAGTGGCAACGTGTGGCAAGAACATTTGCCTATGTTTGTTGTGTGGCCTTTTGTTGTGCTGGATATGTGTTCTGCCGTTTGTTTGTGTTGGTATGTTTTTGTACTGTGTTATCCCAATGTGGTGTCCTTGTTTTGTATCCTATTAGTTGTGTTACACTGTGTTTCAAATATTTTGTTATGGTGTGCTTTGTTATGTTTTTATGTTGCTTTGTAGATGATACTGTGTTATGTCCTGTTGTTTATATTGCATATCTCCCAAAATGCTGCTATATTTCCAGCCAATGGCAACAACAACAAGGTGATGGTTGGATTGCTTGAATTAATCTCAGCCCCCAGCAATCATTTGGGCCGTATCCCAATCCATCATTTTTTGCCCACCATGCCACCTCAGTAGCGAACCAGCCATATGAAAATCAGCAATGGGTGAAAATAATTCAAGCATTCTATCCATCACCTTGTTGTTTTTGCATTTGATGTCCTAAATTCACCGGGTATGCCCAAACGTGGGTCCTGAGGTCACTGTGCCACTGGAACCAAGAAAGGGAGAAATCGGTCCTGGGTTGCTTGTTTTCTGGTTCAGGAAGAACCTGGCCTGCCAGGTCAGGCTGGACTGTTTCCATGAGGAACAGGGTCAAAACTGATTACAATCATTTACCACTGTCCAAGTTGGTAATATAGTGCAGCTCCAACTCTTCAATTCCCTATGCCACCTGGCAGCCCATAACTGTGGCAGAGACTGTGTCTTAACTTAGCACTCACAATGTTCACTTCAAGTGATACAGCCCACTGTGTCTTAATGTATTGCTCCTGGGCTCACCTTAGGGCTCCTAAAGTATGAGGCTAAAAACAAATGGATTTCGATATTTTGGCAGATAGAGCAAAAAATATTCAGGGAATAATTACATCTCTAAAATGAAAAAAACATGAAGCACAATAGGTTTCATCAAAAGGCTTATGATTTTGCCAAGGGAACAATATTTTCTGATAGTTCATAACACAATACAACTGAACCCCATCCACGCTATCAAAATGTTTTATAGGGTTCCATGGTAGATGTTTCAAAGGCCTCTAATATGTCACACTTGACAAAACCGTGAACAAAATGCTTTGTTGCCCAAATCCAGGAGGTAACTGATCTGTATGGAATATTCTATGCTGAATGAGTTAAGTATCTGATTGAAATGACCCAAGAAGCTAAATGGCATGACTGAAATATTTACTTTTGACAAACACATTTATGAATAACTTTCTACTTGAAATTGAAATTGTTAATAGAACATAAATCTGACTTGGGTGCATCTATGGATGGACAGAGAACAATAATGTGGTTGATTTCAAACAGTACGAGTTTATAACTTAATGACACAAATGTATTTATTGTGTCTGCACTTTTACCACAAAATATTTAGTGAACGGGGTACCATGCACTCAACACACAAAACTTATGTAACACCTGTGGTGCAGTTATATTGTCAATACTATAGTATTTGATGTGTCCCTATGTCTCTTAAACCTAAACCTTATTTTTATGAGGGTTTATTTCTGTATTTTTAGATGGTAACCTTAACAAAATGTCAGTGCCCCACACCAAGACTACGAAATGGTGAATCAAAATGTAATTGAATTACATCAATGAAGTGAGCTTTCTGGTTGCCTGGAGAACTCTGGAACTTTCAAAATCTGCGAGCTAGGTTACTGAGCCTCCCTGCACCATCTCCCTCAAGAAGTCCCCAGCCTGGAGTGAGTCCAGTGGATTTTTAAGGATTTGGTGCATTGTGAGAATTGTAGGTCAAATTTCCAAGGACCATCTCGGAGCTTTTAGACCCTTGGTATTGTGTTGTGGACACTTTAGGGCCCTCAGGAGGAACTTCAGGATGAAGGTACAGAAGTTTGGAGAAGTTTGGAGCAACTTTGGGAAAAAGCTCCATAGGTGGACAGACCTGACATAGAGAGTCAAGTGGACTACTTTCAACCGCGACCTGGCCTGAATTTTAGGTTCATCCAGCTGAAAGCTCCAGAGCTCCAGGGCCTCGTCGAGAAGCAATGCAATGATGTTGCATTGAAATCGACCTGCTGGAGGGGAAAGCACAATGCAGAGAGAAAATCCTCCAGAAAGGTTTCCAAGTCCGAAGGTAACATTTTGACTGGGCCTCCCACTTAGTCAATCCAACCAGGGCTCCATCGTGGTCAGCCTCAAACTTTGACTATGTTCCGGGTCAAGCACAACCAGATTTCCCAAATTGGCGCTTTTTGTTTTTAAGCACTAGAAAGTGTTTATTCTTTAAAAACTACCTATATTGGATCTTTGTCATTTTGGTGTCATTTCAAAGATAAAAATATTTCCTATTTTTATAAATTGGTGTGGGATATTTATTGTGTGTTGTGTCTTATTTAATGCATTGGTGTTTTTAAAAGCTTTATATACCTGTCTCCTGAGATACGCCTGCCTGCTCGTTGCCAGCTATCAAAGGTTGAGCCCGGGGCTTATGTATTGAGACCTTGACTGGACCTTATGTTACGTTGGTGACCTTATTGCTAGTGGTAGGTGCATACTTACCCCTACTAATAATCCACCTTCCAACACATGCTTCCTGTTTTTGGCAGGTAAACTTGGGATTCATTTTCCTTCTCAAAGTTTAGATTCATGATCAAAGGTTTTTCTTGCCGTCCCAAAACTCATACTTCTTCTCCCTATGAAAGAACTGTGTTGATTGCCTTGAGCAGAGCAATTGATTGAACTGTTGTGTGCTTCCGCTGTAAAAGAGTGCTTTGATTGCATTTTTTTTTCTTGTGGAAAGCTTGTGTTTAATTCAACAGGCCTGAGTTGATTATGGTGACAAACCAATGAGTGATGATCTGTTTATTATGAAAGGTGATGTCTAAGACAGGAGACATGACATATTTTTTGTAAAAAGCATATGTTAAATCCTGAATGCATTTATGGGTGGATTGTTATTACACTGTGTGAACGTCTGTGTGCAGGTGTTGTGTTATCTGGAATCACATAAAGTACTGTAGTAATCAAGGGTTTTGGTGCAGACACACCATGGGGGTGTAAAGGGATGTATATTCTTTTGCCAACTCTTATTTTGTGCACATTTTTAATTTTATAACAGTATGGTTAATGGTTACCTTGTGGGAAAGCTTACACTCAGTATAGTAGGCCTGACTTTTTCATGATGACAAACTAATGATAAAGTCAAGAGGCCTGGCTAATTCATTGTGTAAACTTTTGATGAATGATTTATTTATTATGAAAAGTTATGACAAAGTAGGAGGCCTGATGTATTTATGTGAAAACCACATGTAAAGGCCAACAAGGAATGAGAACTTTACCGGGTCATTAACTTTACTAAATTTCATAGGCTGCTGGGCAACATTGCCTTAAGTTTAAAAAAACACAATGATTTTACTAGTGCTGGCTGAGTGAAAGCATTTTCTTTTAATTGATGGTGGGAGGGTGGTATAGAAGACATCTCACAGGGAAGGAGGGCACCCAGGAGGGAGGGTGTAAATGCTTCCTGCCTGCGCTGCTGCCAACAATATGAAAACCATCATGGTGTGACTGGTGCTGGCTTTATCAAAGTTATTTTTTCAGCTATGCAGCACAGCAAATGCAGTGATGTACAACATAGTTAAAACAGTGACAAAGCCAGTAAGTCTTGTATGCAGGACCTTTTAGATTTGCTAATGTTTGTTTTCTTCGCAGCTCGACAGGATGGGATGGGACAAGCAGCAACAGAGGAGGGTGGAGAGGATAAGCAGTAATGTGGGTCAGGGTGGAAGGGAGCATGCAATACTGTGGGGCAGGATGGGGCAAGCAACAATGCAGGATAGGCGACAAGGTGGTAGGGGGCAGGCAACAACACAGGATGGGGCAGGAGGGTCGAAGGGGCAAGCAACAATGCAGGAGGGGGAAAGCAACAACGCAGTGTGGGGCGGGAGGGGTTCAAGCAACAATGTGTAAAGTGATGGGAGGGTGCAAGCAAGGAGGAGGTGTGGCGCTGCGGCCAGGGCGACTGACTCCGGAATCTGGGGATCACGGTTCGATCCCTGGTGCCAGCGGCAGATTAGCCCAGCACCATGTGACTCTGGGCAATAGCTTGCCTAATCTTCCCGACGGCCCCCAGTGTCTACAGACCCTTACGGGTGATTGTTCGCGCTTTACAAATGTGGATTATTGTTATTAGCAAACGGATGGACCAGGACACCATGCGTCATGCAACAAAACGGAGCCTGTGGGAGGGGCAAGCAGCAACATTGAGAGATTGATATGGAGCATGCAACATCACGGAACGGGATGGGAGGGCAGGAGTCCAAGCAACAACACAGAGAGGGAGGGTGGTAGACAGCAAGCAACAACACAGACAGGGATGGCATCAACACAGAGAGGGAGGTGAGGGTAGAAGGGTGCAATTAAGAGGAGAAAGTGGGGAGTGAGCAAACAACAACATGGAGAGGGATGGGAGGGAGCCAGTAAGCAACAACAGAGTGGTACTGGGGTAGAAGTACTTGAGGAAATTGCGTGTGATGGAGAGCTTCAACTAAAAGAAAACATTATTTCTGAAAGAGACGACACCCAGCTGATCATATCCCTCACCGAAGACCCCCACACCGCCAAAGCCAACCTCCAGAGAGGAATGAAGGCCGTAGCCGACTGGATGAAGGACAGCAGACTGAAGCTGAACTCAGACAAGACGGAGGTCCTCATTCTCGGACCCACCCCATCAGCCTAGGACGACTCTTGGTGGCCCACATCGCTAGGCACAGCGCCGGAACCCACGGACCACGCACGCAACCTGGGGGTCATCCTCGACTCCACTCTCTCCATGACCAGGCAAGTCAATGCCGTCTCCGCCTCCTGCTTCAACACCCTCCGAATGCTCTGCAGGATCTTCAAATGGATCCCCCTTGACACGAGAAAAAACGTCACCCAGGCCCTCATCACCAGCAGACTCGACTTCGGGAACGCCCTCTACTCAGGAACAACAAACAAGCTCCTGAGACGACTACAACGAATCCAGAACACCTCGGCTAGACTGATTCTCAACGTCCCCCGCCGCAGCCACATCACACCCCACCTGAGAGGCCTGCACTGGCTCCCCATCAACAAGAGGATCACCTTCAAACTCCTCATCCATGCACACAAAGCACTACACAACACTGGACCCACTTACCTCAACAACCGACTCAGCTTCCACACCCCCACCCGAAGCCTCCGCTCAGCCAACCTCGCCCTCGCCACAGTCCCTCATATCCGGAAAACCACCGGCGGCGGCAGATCCTTCTCCTACCTCGCCGCCAAGACCTGGAACACTCTCCCTACCAGCCTACGACTGCTGAGCCTTCACCAGGCTAGGTCGCCCCCAAGCACTGCTGCCTCGCTCCTGACTCGCTCCTGACAACCCAGCCACCGCTGAGCCGCCCGACCTCCGGAGCTTCCCGCCGCTGCCTCCCTGCGGTCCCGCCCCCCTCCAGCCCATTCGCCACCCCACTCCTGCCACCCTGCTGCTCCTCCCTCCCGGCTCCTGATTTAAGGGGACCTGTTCCTGTGCCAGGGAATGACCGCTGAGCCTTTACCAGGCTAGGTCGCCCCCAAGCACTGCTGCCTCGCTCCTGACTCGCTCCTGACGACCCATCCGCCGCTGAGCCACCTGACCTCCGGAGTTTCCCGCCACTGCCTCCCTGCGGCCCCGCCCCCCTCCAGCCCATTCGCCACCCCGCTCCCACCACCCTGCTGCTCCTCCCTCCCGCCTCCTGATTTATGATGCCCCCAGAGCGACCGCGCAGCGGACGCGCGCAGCGGGTGCGCCGATTGTGCGCCGAAGGCGCGCCAAAGGCAAGCCCGTCTGCGCCCGTCCGCGCCTGGCCCGCGCCCAGCGCCAGACCCCCTGGTCCCCGCAGATGCCAGCCCACCTACCGGACTTACGACACCGCCACCCTCAACGCACTCAACACCGGCCGGATCCCCGGTTGCTACCGAGCCACCCTAAGACGCACCCACGGACCCTTCACCTGCCAATCCTGCAAGTTCTCCTGCATCTGGACCTGCACCGCACCTGTAAAGCTGAGCACCAGCAGCAACCACCTGAAGTGCATCCTGCTCAACAACTGCTCCGTCCACAGACACGCCGTGGAACTCTGGAACCTGCTCGACACCACATCTCCAGACGTCGCCTTCCTCACGGAAACATGGATGAACGCCTCCTCAGCGCCCGACATCGCCATCGCCATCCCGGACGGATACAAGATCACCCGGAGGGACCGCATCAACCAGACAGGAGGAGGCATCGCCATCGTCCACAAGAACACCATCCGCATCACGACCAACTCCGACGACACCCTCACAGCCGCTGAACATCTTCACTTCCAGATACACACCGACCCCAAGACCACACTCAGAGGCACACTCATCTACAGACCCCCAGGACCCCGCACACAATTCAGCGAAGACATCGCAGACTTCATCAGCCCACACACCCTCCCCTCCGCTGACTACATCCTCCTAGGGGACCTCAACTTCCACCTGGAGAACAACAACGACAACAACACTACCACCCTGCTGGACAACCTCGCCAACCTCGGACTCAAGCAACTGGTGAACACCCCCACCCACTATGCCGGACACACGCTTGACCCAGTCTTCTCCTCCAGCAAGTACATCTCCTTCAGCCACTCCACCGGACTCCACTGGACGGACCACAGCTGCGTCCACTTCAGCTTCAGAAGGACCACGACTCACCACCACCCGCAACAGGTTCCCCGCAGGAGCTGGAACAAGATCACCACCGACCAGCTCACCACATCACTGAGCCAGAACCCTCCCGCTAGCTCAACGGACCCCAACCAAGCCACCAACAACCTCACACAGTGGATCACCAACTGCGCTGATGACCTCGCACCGCTGAAAAACCATCCCAGCAGGCCCAGCAGCAAGAAAGCCTCCTGGTTCAACGACAACCTCAAGGACTCCAAGAAGAACTGCCGTACCCTCGAGAAAGCCTGGCGAAAAAACCCGACTACAGACAACATGACCGCCCTCAAGCACGCCACCCGCAAACACTACCAGCTGATCCACACCACCAAGAAGACAGCATTCAAGGAACGACTAGACAACAACGCACACAACAGCAAGGAACTCTTCAGCATCATCAAAGAGCTCTCCAACCCCAGCGCCGGAAACAACGACATCACTCCCTCACAAGACCTCTGCGACTCACTCGCCTCGTTCTTCCACAGCAAGATCGCCGACATACACAACAGCTTCGGCACACAGACCACGCACCCAACCACCGAACCGACGCCCCCCACCACCACCCTCCGCGCCTGGACCCCGGTCAGCACCAAAGACACCATCCACATGATGAACACCATCCACTCCGGATCACCAACCGACCCATGCCCCCACCATGTCTTCAACAAGGCCGACTCCGTCATCGCACCCCAACTCCGGGACATCATCAACTGCTCCTGCAACACCGCCACCTTCCCGGAGAGCTGGAAGCATGCCGAACTCAGCGCCCTACTGAAGAAACCATCAGCAGACCCCACCGACCTCAAGAACTACCGCCCCATCTCGCTCCTCCTGTTTCCTGCCAAAGTCATCGAGAAGACCGTCAACAGACAGCTTGCCGCCTTCCTCGAGACGAACGGATCCCTCGATCACTCGCAGTCCGGCTTCTGAGCCAACCACAGCACCGAGACCGCCCTCATCGCAGCCACTGACGACATCCGAGCCCTGCTCGACAACGGGGAAACAGCGGCCCTCATCCTCATGGACCTCTCCGCAGCGTTCGATACTGTCTGCCACCACACCCTAGTGCAGCGCCTCAGCAACATTGGAATCCAAGAGAAGGCACTAGAGTGGATCATCTCGTTCCTCGCCGGAAGAACCCAGAGAGTCCGCCTCCCCCTGTTCAGATCCGAGGCCACCGAAGTCATCTGTGGCGTACCACAAGGATCATCACTCAGCCCCACCCTCTTCAACGTCTACATGAGCCCCCTCGCAGCCATCGCACGCCAACACAACCTCAACATCATCTCCTACGCCGACGACACCCAGCTGATCCTCTCCCTCGCCAACGACCCAGCCACTGCCAGAACCAACCTACACAAAGGGATGAAAGACGTAGCCGAGTGGATGATGAACAGCCACCTGAAACTGAACTCAGACAAGACGGAAGTCCTCATCCTTGGATCGTCACCCTCTGCCTGGGACAACTCCTGGTAGCCCCCTGCCCTGGGCAGCGCACCCAAACCAACGGACCACGCACGCAACCTGGGCTTCATCCTGGACTCCTCCCTCTCGATGACCAGACAAGTCAACGCCGTCTCATCATCGTGTTTCAACATCCTACGCATGCTCCGAAAGATCTTCCGATGGATCCCCACCAGAACCAGGAAGACGGTCACCCAGGCACTCGTCACCAGCCGACTGGACTACGGAAACACCCTCTACACCAGAACCACAGCCAAACTGCAGAAAAGACTCCAACGCATCCAGAACGCCTCCGCACGACTCATCCTGGACATCCCCCGACACAGCCACATCTCCGGACACCTGAGAGACCTGCACTGGCTCCCCGTCAACAAGAGAATCACGTTCCGACTCCTCACCCACACGCACAAGGCCCTCCACGACCTGGGCCCCAGGTACCTCAACAACCGCCTGACCTTCTACACTCCCACCCGCCAGCTACGATCGACCAGCTACGCCCTCGCCGCCGTTCCACGCATTCGAAGAGCCACCATGGGAGGAAGATCCTTCTCCTACCTGGCAGCCAAGACTTGGAACTCCCTCCCCATCCGCCTCCGTCTGACCCAAGACCACCTCTCCTTCAGGAAGCAACTCAAGACCTGGCTGTTCGAGCAGTAGCAGATCCCCTTCCCCCAAGCGCCTTGAGACCCTCCGGGTGAGTAGCGCGCTATACAAATTTCTTGATTGATTGATTGATTGATTACGACAGACCCAGGACCTGCTGGCCTTCAGAAGACTCCTCAAGACCTGGCTCTTCGATCAGTAGCGCCCCCCCCCCAGCGCCTTGAGACCCTCACGGGTATGTAGCGCGCTTTAGAAATGCAGTGATTGATTGATTGATTGATTGATTGATTGATTGATTGATTGAAAGAGTGAGCTATGGAAGGACACAAGCACTTAGGTCATGCTCCAGCAGAGGGGAAAACTCATATAGAGGATGAGAATCCATTCCATGCTGACCAAAGAAAAACAAACAAATGAGAATGAAGATGAAGCCAGCTACTGGTAAGCAATGGGTGGGCTCTAAGCTCACTGTAAGCTAACAAAATGCTTTGCAAGCAACAAGTACACAGACTGTTTTAGGTGAGATCTTAAAAGGTCTAAAAACCTTACCATTTAAGGCTGCTTACTGTCAATCCTAAATGTTTCTCATTAGCTTCTCCTTTTTATATGTTGGGTTATAACCAGTTAGTGCCAGGAAACAACCAGTGCTTAATCTATAATACAATATGTGCCAGGGCCCTTGCCAGTAGGACACTGCAGCATTAGCCACCCATTGCCTTGCCAGCACTGCCAATGACAATTCCTATGCAACTACCAATTATAACACTCTTACAAGTGTGAATATTCAGACTATTACAGACCCCCAAAGCTATAAGAATGGCTTAGGTGTTAGGAATTATTCGTTTTAAACATATATATTGAATTAACAAACAGCTATTGTTCTGCTCATCTCTAAATTACAGACAGCGCCACCGTGTGGCAGACTGTTATAGAGCCGGTGCAGAGCAAGGGAAACCACCCTCTCAAATTAAGCACTGGAAACAACAGTGTTCAAGTGCTCAAGAAGTACCTTATCATTACATAACATTAAGATTGATAAGTGTTTTTGGTAAATTACTCCACATTCTGTGGGAGTTTTCTGTAAACATAAAGGATATAAAAGGATTTTCGGTGACTGTGATGTTACCCCAGTTACATCTATCTCAAGAATATGTGCCCCATTAGAATTACACTACATTCTTTTCATACTTTTTTGAATCCCAAACCACGGAGAGTGTTGGAGACGGACAACTCATCTTATCCCTTTGAATACAATTAAAAGTCTATCAATAAAAGTGTTGGCGAGCTGGTGGGTTTGCAGGCATTTCCAGATATTCGAGTTCCTAAACACAGTGAAAAGGAAACATAATCCAATTGCTATGAAGCAGGTCAAAATATGATTGCCGAAACCAGGGGCCAGTAAATACGGTGTCTCTCGATAGCTAAACATTCAAATCCATCATTCAGACTCGCATTACCCAGCACATTCTGTACAGGTAAACAATCCGGGGAAGGGAGCTGGCATGACCACACAAAGGGCAAATCTTGTCAGTCTAATCTAAATGAATTCTATCACAGAACCACAAAGGTGCTGAAGAGGGTAATAGTGTTACCTTGCTGTAGTTGGATTTTTTGCAGAACAATTTGATACATGTCTGCTGACTGCACTGGCAGGAAAATAGCATTCAAGGAAAGAGGCAATGTTCGGATTTGAAGCCATGTTTTTCATGGCAGTAAAAAGATCTGCAGTATTTGTTAGATTACACCTTAAAGTGTAGATTATTATCAGGTGTGTAGTATGTCGGTATTGCACTTTGCGGCACGCTGGTCTTGCAGTTCAGCCAGTTTGGCAATTTGAGACAACAAAACATTTTAAATGGTGTGTGAATTTTTGTTTGAGTTTTACGTGCGCTTAAAGTTGAAATAAAGCCACAGAATGACACGAACCTGGTCAGATGCTGGGGCTTACCTGACACGAATCAAAAACTGAAAATATTTCTGAAAATGTTAGCATTTCTGTCTCTCCCTGTTCTTGTTTGTGCTAGTGGAATGTGTGTTTCAACTTTCAAGTAACACTATAGCTGGCTAAGGACATTATACTATCCACGCTCATTAAAACTATAGCAACTTTGTTTTTGGCCACAATATCGCCTTGCAAAAACCCAGGGGCAGATTTACAAGCCCCTTGCGTCAATTTTGCGCCGCAGTTGTGTCACTTTTTGTGACGCCGCGGCAGCGTTAAAATGCGGCCCATTTACAACGTTGTACAAAACAATAGGGCAACCCAATAAACCCCAAGGATTTGGGTATAATGTAATTCCAAACAATATGTAAACCTTGAGGATTTACTTCATTAATATTTCTTAGTCCTACAGTCACCTTAGTGAACTTAATTTCAAAAAGAACCTAGAGGTAAACAGTAATTATCACAGTTCCTTATTTATTCATTTTTTGAATTCTTTTTTTAAATTTTCAATGTAGCAAAATTCGTATGTACAGAAGGAAAAAATCAATTTTCATTTATACACTGGCAACAAAAGACTACTGTCAGTTCAATACACATAGAAAACAGTAGTTATTGACACTTTTACAATAATGAACCATCCACAGTTTGGTCATGTATCAAGAAAACTCTTGTTTCAATATTTGTAGTATCAAAGCACATCAGATGGGTACTTGTTTACACCAAATAAGTGTCACAGCGTCGACGTTTCGGTCTCCTATTAGAAAATGTTAATCAACGAGACCATCTTCAGGACCAACGTTGCGCCATGTATCTGTTATAAACAAATGTATTACATTACTTAACTCATTAATACAATTATACATCTAAGTTCTATATATTGGTATTGCCTATACAATGAAGGAAAACAGGTGTATCCAAGGGTAAAACCCGATCTAGTGAACAAGATCCCAAACACCATAAAGTATATAACCAACATTTAAAATCTCCAAGCCACAACTCCATAAGTCAAGCCAGTGCGTGAAATCTAACCACTAATTAATATATCTCACGTAGCGTGACCCTCACCACTTTGTGAACCTATTCATCATGTTAATGTGGTGGAAATGTGCCACTTACTATATAGAGACCATAGGCTAATCAAGGTCTATTGAATCAATTCTTCCGCAGTCTTCAAAAGAAGAGATTGGTTTCTAAAAATGTATACAAAACGCCGCAAATCAAAAAACTAACACAAACATATTAAAAACTTTCCATAAGTGCATTGTTTCAAACAAACAAAGTATAGCATAACAAGAATGCCTCTCAGCCACTACTTACAGGAAACACCCCCTATCGTCGGCGTTGTATGAGTCCTTATTCTGTGAACAAACAGACACCCGCCTAATCAGTAAACGTCAATGTCTTGTCTATAGTCTCTTTCTCAATCGAATTAGCGATCCATCATACTTTCGTGACTTACTATTTAGCAGAAGTCCACAGCTATTCTCCTTCCATTACGCGTCTCGCCAAAAAGTCCGAGCAAGAATGCTGGGGCGACGCGAACCTAAATAATGGCGTGGTCTCAGACGTCATTAGTACGTGGTAAATAGGTCGGCCATCTTTGAGTGTAGTACATGCGACGAACTACCCTGATATCCAGCTGGCTTCCAGATACGTCACAACCAGTGACAACCAAATCATAACAAAATAAACCGCCTAATTACAGGCGTCCATCTGTCTTACGAAAATCCATTAAATTTAGTTATACCACAACTGTTGCGAAGTCACTTATGCGGGATCATGTCTAAACCATCTTATTACAGGTGAAAGACTGTCGGCCATTTTAAGGTGGGCATATTTGCACTAGAGACAAAGTTCCGACCTACTGCCACCACATTTATATCTCCCTGGAGCTGGAGTAGTAGGAGAGCAGGTCAAAAAGCCACAAGTCAAAGCACACGACCTGGCTAATACTCTCCATGTAAGCCAGGAAGCCACTTAAACCCACAAGTGTAGATGACTTTATCAGCAGTATGAATCAGATGCTATCATTATAGAACTCTAAGGTAGTATGTAGTCCTACAACATCAGAGACAACCAAATGGTGATCATATAGCTTACAGTGTTGCTAAAGTTTGCCATTCGATAAAGGAATTTAATCCCCTTTCCACCGTTTTAACTAGCCAAATCCACCTGTTTTCCTTCAGAGTCAATAGGCGTTCAACATTCTGTCGCTTTTTTGTGTTCTTAACAGTCTCTAGTACAAACCATTTCATTTCAGTAGGGTTGTGTTCTTTTTCCACGTAATGCTCTACCATAGGTGCGGTAATGATTCCACATCTAATAAGCGATTGGTGTTGTATTTTCCGCTTTTTGACTTCTTGTGTTGTTTTCCCTATATAGTATAGGCCACAGGGGCATTCTATACAATATATGACATTTCGTGTCAGACAGTTTGTATGTTGGCGTATTGTCCACTTAATTCCATTCAAGACACAGGATTTTACTACTGAAGTCGTTGGGCAGGCTATGCAATGCCCACATGGGTAGTGACCAGTTATGGGTGCTAGCCCCCACAGGTTTGTTAGTGTAGTCGGAGCAGGTTCTTTGTATGCTTTTACGAGTGAGTCCCTTAGATTCTTTGCTCTTTTGAATGCAAACCGCGGTCTCGAGAGCTGTGGTTCCGCTTTCTGTACCAAATGCCAGTTTTTTGACACAATCTTTTTGATGGAATTAGACTCAGTGCCAAATGTCATGACACAGGTAATGATTTCAGATGTGGGAGCACGTTGGTCCTTACTCTGTAGGAGTGCCTCCCGATCATAATACCACGCCCTTTTGAGTGAACGTTTTACCAGCCTGTATGGGTAGCCTCTCATCCCCAGTTTTGTCTGTAAGATTTTGGCCTCTCTGAAATAATCCTCCCGTCTGGTACAGTTCCGTTTAATGCGAAGGAACTGGCCAAACGGGAGGTTATCCCGTAGGTTCCATGGGCGGTGACTAGTGTATTCAAGCAATGTGTTTCTTGCTGTCGGTTTTGTAAACAGACTAGTGGCTAATACTCCTTCGTCATTCCAAATTTTTAGATCCAGAAAATTAATAGACTGGTAATCAGAGTCTAAGGTAAATTTGAGATGATTACTTTGTTCATTAAGCCATACATGGAACTCATGTAGTCTCGAAGTAGGCCCCTCCCAAATCATAAAAACATCATCGATGTATCGAAGATATTTTTTAATTTCATTTTTGAAGGGGTTGTTGTTGTAGATTACCTCTTCTTCAAAGGCAGCCACATACAAGTTCGCTATATCAGGAGCAAAAATTGCTCCCATAGCGACTCCCTTTACTTGGCCATAGAAGTCGCCATTGAACAGAAAATAATTTTGTTCCAAGGCAATCTTTGCACATTCGATAATGAAGTCAGATGGTACCTGATGGGGACGTGGCCTCCTTTCTAATGTCACATGAATTACTTCTAGGGCCTCTCTTTGCGGAATACTTGTATACAAGCTTTCTATGTCCATCGTGACTAGAATATTATGCTGCTTGTTAAAAGGTTGACCTTCTACTGCTGTGATCACATGTGTGCTGTCTCTAGTGTAAGATTGTGTTAACATTACAAAAGGTTTTATGAAGAAATCAACATATTCAGCTAGTGGTTGTAAGATGGATTGGCAACCAGCCACAATTGGTCTTCCGGGGTTTTTTTTGTTGTCCTTATGTATCTTAGGTAGCGTGTAAAACGCAGGTATGGAGAAGTCATTTTTGTTAAGATAAGCAAGTTCTTTTTGGCTCAACCATAGGTTGTCCAGTCCATTTCTCGTTAGGGTTAGAATCTTAGATCTGATCTTATCTGTGGGGTCTCTCATTAATTTAATGTAATGGGTAGTGTTGTTCAATTGTCTTAATGCCTCCAAATCATAATCTGATTTATCTTGTATGATAATACTTCCCCCCTTGTCCGCAGGTTTGATAATAATATCATCTCTGCTGGCAAGCGTTTTAAGGGTATGATGTTCCTCCTTGGTGAAATTATATTTTACATAATGTTTATTTTTGAACATTTGTTCAATTTCCATGAGTACCACACTTTCAAAGGTCACTAACTCCCTCGGGATCAGATTAGTGGCGGGATAGAAGGTAGAAGAACATCGCAAACCTGTGACATTATTTTGTGTGACACTAGGAGTCCTGTTGAACATGTATTTGAGACGAATCATCCTAAAAAACTTATATAGTTCAATCTGTGTTGTGAAGATGTCATTTCTGTTAGTTGGTACATAGGAAAGGCCATGACTAAGTAACTCAATTTCCTTTACAGATAGTTCATGTTTAGAGAGGTTGAAAATGGGGACTACCTCCAAATTTCCTCGGTTGTGGTCAGTCATTATACTTGAGTTCTCCTTTGTGAGTGGATCTACCACTCGTAGTATGTGTTCCTGGTTTGTCTGTAACCCGGAGTGTATTGGTTCCTGTACCATCCTCTCCTGTTGTTGCGAGTTCTGCCTCTCTGTGTGTGTGGACCTCTCCCTAAAAAAGGAGTAGTGGAGGAAGTGGACTGATTCTGACCTCTACCGTGTCTATAGTTGGGAGTTCCTCCACGGCTGTTATTTTCGTCAGAACTTGAAGAGCCCGTGTCGGAAAAAGTAGTATGTTTTGGTACCCAGTTGGATTGACTTGGGTTCTGTTGGAAAAAATCTTTTTTCAGGTATGGATAAGTTCGTTCTCTAGAGTAGTTTTTTTATATCTTTTTGTAACTTATCCGTCTTTTTTAGTATATTGTTTCTCTGAAAATCAGAGATAATATTCTCTAACTTTGTCAGAAATTCACGGGAGTCTGTCACTGAAGAATCTTCCAGGATTTGCTTCTCTAAATCCGCTATTTCTGCTTTAAGTTTGTCTATATGTTTTAAGGCCGTCTCTATACTAAGAACCATCCAACTCCGTGAGCATTTATTGGATACAAAACTAAAGCCCACCTTAAAATCCTCGTCATCTATAAAGATCACTGGTATATTGCGTACCTGTAATCCTACTGGAATTATGTTGTTATTAAGGCAGTCTGTTAGGAATTTAGCGTGCAGTTCGGTTCTTATAAGTTTCTTATGTAACCATTTACAACGTGACGCTTCTGGGGAGACGCATCACGTTGTTAAGCCCTGCGTTACAGTATACCTGCGTCAGGTATAATGTATACAGGGTGGGCGTTCCCACGCAGGAAAGCCTCATAAAAGCGACGCAGTGAAATCTACAAGATTTCACTGCACCACTTCTAGGACGCCACTCCGTCAATACCTTACGCCAGCTTGAATCATGCATAAGGAGTGACACAGCACAATGAGGATACGCCTCAACATGCATTGCAGGAGTTTCGTTGTGCTTGCGACACGACTCCAGCAATGCGTGACTTTTGCGGCAACAGATGCTTCGGAATTCCTGACGCATCTGTCAATCCTTGCGCCATGGTGCGCCGTATTTTAAATACGGCGCATTCATGGTGGCGCAAGGGCTTCTAAGGTTGGGCCAGGGAAAGTGACGCATCTCTACAGATGTGTCACTTTCTTGTAAATCTGCCCCCCGGTATTTGTAAAGCACGAACTAGTAATGACCCCTATGGGTCTCAAGGTGCTGAGGGCTGTCAGGGAGATCAAGCAAGCTATTTCCCCGAGTCACATGGTACTAAGCTAACCTGCTGCCGGAGATCGAACCGTGATCCCCGTGTTCCAGAGTCAGCCACCCTGGCCGCTGCGCCACACCTCTTTCAGGTGTGGTGCCAGGTTAAAGTATACGCCTCCAAGACAGAGTCATTATTCAATGTTCATTCTTGCAGTCTTTTCTATGTTCCCAAAATTTAGGAGCATAGTTGAAAGAGGAGCTCCCTACTGAGTAACAGGGGAATACCATATAACGATTTGATGATGAAAAAGTTTCCTGCCAAGAACCATTGCTGTTTATTTTCAATATAATAACAAACCGAGGACTCACCAGTAGAGGAAACTGAAAAAGAGTGGAACCGCAAAAGGAATCCGAGTTGCAAAATTAATTTCCCCTCTGCCAAACAATTCAAGACATATGAAACACAAAGGAACTTCTCTAAAAGTGATATACCTCGCCTATTGGATGAGCTAGACCTTGCCTTAGGAGATCAATCACAGTATTAAAAGTTCAGGAAATACTTGCAAGCATTGGCAATGCCAATAGATCTGATTTAAAATTATATTGACTATTCAGAGACTGGTGAGTTTAGCCAATGAACACACCATCATCGATACATGTATTTTGTCAATCATTCTTTCAATCATGCTTCCATTCATCTACCCACTGACTCACTGAACCACATTCCTGCATTTATTTACCTAGACACCTGCGGTGATTCATCGTTCTCCACTACAACAACGCTGAGTCACTCGACCACACTTTGAAATTAAAACAGTTTTTCACACAAGTTGGATATATATCTTGATGCCTGAGTAATTCCATGGCCTTTCTTCACTAATTGCTGTGAAGCACACAATCTTGTCTTTCATTTTCATGCATCTGGAGCGATCGAGCCCCTTTACCCAAACTCCACTGTCGACCGAACAGTGCTCCACTGAGGTTGCTCCTCCAACGGTCCTGATGAAGACCCCTTTGTAAGTCATGATTCACCTTCTTCCATTGTCTGGGGTTGAAACGTCAACTTTACCTATAGTCGGACATGTACTTACCCATTGAACCAAGAAGCGGAGATTCTATTATGCATTAGTGGCATTGTATTACTTGGGTTGTTTAGCCAGCCCTTTGATATATTGTTAGACAGATTGCCTTTATTATTGTATATATAGTAAATATTGATAATGATATACTTACTATCACATCCCCACCTTTTTCATGAGCACCACCTCGAGCACCATATTGACGTTTTCACTGTGGAGCAACCATTAAAAGTGTTAACTTGTGATTATTGCATTAAACTAAATCTCTTTGATTGCCAAGTTTCACCTATTTAGTTTCCAATTCAATCAATGTGGGGTGTTTTCTAATTTTGTTTTCCTCTATGTGAAGTTTATTGTTTGTTGGACCATTTGTCTTACGTACTATTAGTGGCCCAGGTCCAGCTGGGTACTGGGTACACCCAATTGTTATGTAACAACCTAAACATAGCAGGCATGTGCTTGCATTAAAAAATCAAAATAAAGTTGGACATATTTTTGCCAAAATGCTAGGGGTAGCAGAAGTGCAAATTTTGATCATAATGGCATCACAGGAAATGACATCATATGACCTTACACCCTGATTCTTACCAGCAGTGTGACCTTAACTCTGATTTCATCAGAATAACTGACTTGGCTGAAGTTCCATAATAATTGCATGATTAATATAACGCAGGTACATCAAAATGTCCGTTTTAAATTCTGCCTATATTAGAGTGTTGATATGAGTCAACATAGCAATAGAGTGACTACACCTGGGCATATTACTAATTTCCAGTAGAGAATATAGTGCCACAAAACACACAACTGTCATGTTTTAATAGTTTCCTTAGAGTATACCACAACGGGAAATGTATAAATAAACCATATGGCAAGGAATAAAGACAGTTGAAAAAAGTATTTATGCCCACCTATGGTAATTGATAGAGATTAAACATTGATTGTGAACTGGGATATTGGCTTGATTTATTCCTTAGTGTTAGTACATTTTGATTCATGATGATTTCCAAGACACTGTCACTCGTTGAAAGCATTGGGTGAAGTTTTTATTAAAACCCATCTTTTTTCATTTATTCCCAATAATGAAACATAGCAACAACTAGTTTAAAAGTCCGCTCGTTTTTATGTTCTTTATTTATTTTTACAGAAGAGTGCACATTGCAAAGCTGACACGATTTATTTCCCAAAATCTAAAACCTAATGTCCTGGCCCCAGAGGAACCAGTACTCTTTAAGGTAATGTTTGTTTTTTGTTTGTACAGTGGCAGCTGGCGATCCTTGAAAGAAGTAGGGTATAAAACGTGTCCTGAATTGTAGCAAGCAAGCAAAGTGAGTGAGTCCAATCTCATCTCGGGAGAGTTTAGGGGGTTCTCTCCCCAAGAAAACCATGAACAAATGGGGTCAAGAAGTGCTGTTTAAAGCACAATATTCACAGCAATAGGTTCTAAAAGAACACCCATTAGATATCCACGTAGTTCTTAATGGTGTGCCAATTCAATAAAACATGATACTCTCCAGGCTTTGACCCCATTTGTTTTAAATATTGCTGCTAATGTCCCCGACAGCCACTTGGGCGGTTGAGGTGTATGGTGCCTTTCCAGGGTGAGTCAGGGCTGGGCTGAATAGACCTGGGCTGCATTCAAAGTAGGGGGACGAGATTTCTTTCAAACCTGAATTGGCCTGGTCTGTCTTGGACAATGCTGCCTCCACCTTCTGCCAGGAAGCTGCACCAGAGAGGAAAGAACTGGTTTAGGCTGGGCAAACAGCTTCTCTGCCACAGAGAGCAAAGGATTTTGTATTATAAAAATAGGGGCCAAGACCCCAGACTTTTAGATCCATTCTGAAATTCAAGTAGAACCTTTGATAATTAGAAGAGCTGGAGAAACTGAGGAGAAATACTGCCCCTTTGCTGTGTGCTGTCTGTGGTGAGTCTGCAGTGGCTGTTTCCGTCAAGGAAAGGGCAAGGACTTTGCTGTGTGCTGTGTCCCCAGCTTGAGGAAGATCTAAAAGAGCTTGAAGTAGAGCTTGCATCCTATTTTGAATTCTCAAGGATACAAAGACTTCACCCCCAGCTCCCCTGAACTCCCTTGCTGCGACTACTGACCTGCCAAGAGGTGCCTGTAGCTGTTCTGGGACTCCGGAGGTTGTTCTGGCTGTTGGGAGCTAGAAAATTAACACAACGAGTAGAAGTGTGACATATCCGGATCTATTACCGATGCATCGCCAAAGAAACCGCTGCAGCGCCTGCCCGCGGCTCGAGAAATCTCACATACTGCATCGAGTGCACTGATCTACAAAGGCCGAAATCACTGCACTGATTCTGACTCAGGCCCTGCTGTGCGGCTGCAAGAACCAATGCATCATGGGACCGTGGCTGAAGAAATCAATGCAAGTGCCATTGCCGCCACCACATCGAGAACCGATGTATCCCAGATCCTCACACATCACACCGGGGCGCCAAGTCTACATGGACGCTGGGGCCGCAGTAAGAAACCAACGCATCTCTGCCCTTCAGTAAGGAACCGACACACCACATCCCATGGAGTAAGGAACCGACGCATTACCTTCCCTGCATGTAAGGAACCGACACATCACCTTCCCTGTGGATATTCTTGCTTTAAATTTTGACGCATCCAAGGTACTTTGTGTGAAAAGTGTTGCACCATAATTTACTATGGACAGAACTGTTTCTACCTTCTCAAAGTCATATTGTTTATTACTGTATTGTGGATTTTTGTCCATTTGGTCTTGTTTGGTTTAGATAAAGATTTCTTATTTTTCTAAACTGGTTTGGTGTCCATTTGTAGTGTTTTCACTGTTTTACAGTATGTGCTCGCAAATGATTTACACATTCCCTCTGAGATAAGCCTGTCTGCTTGTGCCAAGCTACCAAGAGGGGGAGCAGGGGTTATTTTAGAAGTGTATCCCCCTTACCCTGACTAGGAAGAAGTGCCCCTACTTGAACAACGGTGCAAACCATTGCCAACTAGAGACCCCCATTTCCAACAGGTTTTATAAATGGTTTTCATAAAAACGTGTCAGCCCTACTATTTTTGTCACAATTTTTTTAAAAAACAGATAATCTGACACAACTTTTCATTATAAACTACCCAGGCCTCTTACTTCCACCAGTGATTTGTCATCCTCAGAGAGTCAGGCCTACTGTATTGAGTGTAACTTTCCCAGGAGGCAGCTATCAGCCATGCACTCATAACATTGTAAATGTATACAAAATAAGAGTTGACAAAACAATATACAACCACATTCACCCCCCATGATTTGTCTAGACCAAAACACTTGCCAACTAGAGTAGTCTATGAGATTCCATCTAAAAAGTACTCAGTCCTGTTGTATTGATCACAAGCATTCCATGGACAAAAATGCACTGCAAGCACCTTTTCGGTAGAAGCACACAACTATCCAATCAAATAATAGACTCAACGCAATCAAGACGTGGGTGGATCCACCGGCCACCTCTCAGTAGTGCTTCCTAAAGTTTTTTTATGTGATGATCACATAATGTATCTTGATAACTGTGCTGTCAGTTCAGGTCTAAAAGTGTCGCTTTAAAAGCTCCTGCAACAAATTTCAATGCCACTACTCCCATTTTCCAGTGAGGAGGCTCCACCATGCTTCAGGTTCCTTCCATGACAATTATCTCTAAAAGTGTTCTCAGGAAGACTATCAGAACCTTTTATTTTCATGGGCTTCTTGGATTTAACTGAGTTTCGAACAGAAGCACTTTGAATTGGCACTAGAAAATACATGTAATTATGAAATAAATGTTGGGCTCTATTGGGATAGTTTGTGTTTAATTTGGCAACCTTGGCAGAGAATATTCAGTTGTCCTCCACCTCTAGTCATATGGTTTTAGAGGCTATCCCTTTGTGAAATAATTTGATTACTGGTAATAATGTTTTTTTTTCTTCTGTAGTATTTCATGTGGCAGGGTTGTTCATTATGTAAAGTAAGCAGAAGAGGTGAGATCCAAGGATGTGGTTAGAAGCTGGAACATAATTTAAATGACTGGAGTCATTGATCAAGTGAGCCTTTGATTCTACAGGAGTAAGTAGAATAATTTCACAGCAAAAAGCCTTGAAGTTGTACAGCTTTACCTACGTGAAGAATCTTAGAGAAAAAGTAACTGCTCTGGCAAAGAAGTTGATGAGGATGACTGAATGAAGGCTTGGACAGCGATTGAGGAGGGAGTTTTCGAAGGTTCGGAAAATATCAACAAAACCATGTATAAGTAAATCATGACTTTAAAACGCCTGAACAAAATGATTGAACACAATATTTCAGAGCGTTTTACAATTTATAAGACAGTCTGGGTTGTGGTGCCCTCTTTCAGTAGGTTAACCAGACAATGTCATTAGAAGTAGCACAGTTTTGATACTGAACCCTGTAGGACGTATCTGACACCAGTGATAGCTTAACAGTCACAACACCACACCATCCAGCCCCTGGATTGAAATGGCCAGGTTCTTCACTTGGACAGAGCACAACATGACTTCTACATAATCAAATTGATCAATGAGAAGATCCTGCTACCCAGTTGTGAAATACATGACAATACACACTTCAGAAAGTGAATAAATGTACGCACTTTATTCTTTGGTGATGAGTGCAGATATCTCGTAGCATGAGTTATTTGACCCATTTTCTGAAGCAATGACGCGCTTTTACTTCAATAGTCCTGACTATCTCTGAGTCCAAAAAATAAATTATTCTAAATGACTTTTAAAGTTTCATGTTGCACTCATAATTAACATTGTTGAAGCTCTCGTGGTTTCAGTGTCTGTCAGTGCTTAATTTGTGTCAGTAGTTTCCGGTGCTCAGCACGGCACTTAATTGTCAACACCGGCACTTGTGACAGACTGCCATAAGGTGGCGCTGTCTCAGATGACCAAAGCAACATTAAATTATTAATTCAATGTACATTAAGAATGACTATAAAGGCCCCCCAAGCCATTTTTATAGCTTTGGGTGCCTGGAATAATCTGAATTGTCACACTTGTAGGAGTGTGATGGTTAGTAGTTTTGTTACTATAACTAGCCGCATGCCAGGGGTGATGTGTGGTGCAAGCTGCAGTGGACGAGATCCCTGGCACTTATTTTTTTTTACAAATTAAGCATTGGAGTCTTAGACCACACAAGGTATGGGCTCCTAGATAGCCGTGAAATACACTGAAGATGAATTCCACACGTGGCTTTACCCAGATGCATCTCTTTTTAAAGATATGTTACAATGACAACACACTAAGTTTCTTTCAGTAACATTTAGAATCCCTGTATAACTAAAGAGTGGCAAATTGGCCAGAAAGGTTTACAATTGTGCTTATGCCTAGTATGAAAGAAACGTGCCCAAAGTACCCACACAGATTCTTTTCCGTTTCTTATTTCTGGAATTGTGATTTTGGTTGTGACTTGACGCCTTGTGACTAGGCTTCACTCATTATATGTTTTGTTTGAAAATGATTTTGCTGCACTTCTAATGCAGCCAGCCCTGGTTAATATTGGACTGGCCTGAAAGTTTGACACATCACCATGCGGACACTGGGAGAAGTGTACAATATTAATGAGCAATCTATGAGTTAGCTGTATTGTGCAGAGACACCTTTGTCAGGAACATGATATATGGTCATGGAGCTGGAGTATGAATATTTCCTGCATAGTTCCCTTCAGTGCTGTCATTCAAAATGTCATTCAAAATGATTGTTTGTCCTTAAATATAATCTAGAATCAAGTTGCAGATACAATGAAATTCAAAGATTGAAAAACCTGGGTAAGGACTCAAAAATTTGAAATACAATTTTAATGATCTAATTTAGTTCAAATAATACAGACACATCTGAGGGTGTAGAGTAATTCAATAAGATGTGCAGACACACCTGGGTCATTCCCATATGTGTTCACCAGGATCATTAGTTGAGATGATGTAAGTCTATACCACGCAATATTGTCACAAGTATGTACCAGGTCCAGTTAGGTCTCAATAATTTGAAGCTGAGCTCAACCCTTGGTAGATGTAGGACAGAGCAGACAGGCATAGCCTAGAACAAATGTAAAACAGGTAAAAAGCAGACAACACAACAAAATAAGAGTCTCACCACTAGTTATAAAAATAGAGTAACATGTAATGAACGACTAGACACCAATATTACATAAATCAGAAGGTTTAATGATGACGGTCAGGTGAAGTGTGGGTTCTCAGTGTGGCTTTCAGCTCCGGCAAAAACTTGCAGTGGTTGGCATGGATGGCAAAAAAGCTTCCGACTGGGCAAAGTCTGGAATCTGTAGTCAGCAAGGTCTCATAGACATTCGAATGCTAATTGATATTGGCCTCAGTGAAGTCCCTCTACGTTGGGACATAGAAACTTTACTGGAAGTCGAAATCCTTTCAGCGTGGGATATCGATGATTTAAATCCAACCAGCAATTAAACTGTGCCAGCTGTGCCTTCGCCGACAGTCCCGGTCTCCGTTGGTTCTTTGCAGGAAAAATTCTGAAAAAGTTACAAAGTGCCTAGTTTTGCAGATTTTAGGGTACTGAAAGTACACTCTAACACCAGTCAAGGGTACAGAACCTATGTGGCACCACTTGCGGATTGGTACTCACTCTTCCAGAAGCCACCAGCAGAGTCAATGACAAATCCAGTTTGAATTGGTCATCCCGGCTCCTAGAAAATGCAGGTTTCTTGTAGCTTTTGTGACTCTGTACAAGTGGGAGCAGGTCCAGCCCTTGCAGTCTTTTCCCATGTTCAAAAGTAGGTGCAGTCCTCCTTTTGTCTTCCACAGTTATGTGTGTTGTATGCAGAGGGTACTAGGGGTGTGACATTTATGCCAAGTGTCTGTCGATGGGGAAACCCCTGGCCACTCCCTAACCAATGGGGTAAAAGTCCCCATGTGTGACTGTAAGAATTTGGGCTGTTGGTTGGCTAGGGTGTGAGCACTGGTCAGGCAGAAACCACAATACTTTTCAGGATGAGGCACAATTCAACCCTAATTTAACCTGTGCTCAACCTTCTGGTAGCTTGGTACAGAACAGTAAGGCCTAATGTGGAGGCAATGTGTAAATTATTTGTACAACACTTCAAAAAGTAAAAAAGAGAAAAACACCACCCCAAAAGGATCCCAAACAGGGTTAGACACATGGAGCAACATTTAATAAATACAACAAGACCAAAATAACAAAAATCCGACCTGTAGAACCGGAGTTATGAATTTTAAAGAATTTAGTGAAAATAGCACTAAAAAGCAAAAAATAGCCAACTTGGGAATCTAGTCACACCGAACCAGGTCAAAGTCACACTTTCAGGCCGATCGCGATGGAGCACAGCTCAGCTACAGTCAGCATGTTAGGTCAGCTGAAGTTTAACTTCCCAAAGTCCATGGCAAGAGTTCTGTCCGGGTTGGAGGGGGCCGCAAACAGGAGGGAGAGCATTGTGGGAGGCTGCTGGTATATTGCAATGATCCAGTGGGATTTTGCAGGTGAGCATTGATGGAGATTCATATTGGCGGTCCCTGTGATGGTCAAAGTTGTAATGCGAAGAGTTGGGCTGACGGAGCTGTGAGCAGAATTGCAGTGCAAGCGACGATGTCTCAGTGCAAACGGGACTGTTTAATGTTTTGAAGAGCTTAAAAGCTTGATTTCAGCTACCTGAACCACACCAAGGGTTCAGGACCTGAGGTGCACCACTTGGGGGTGAGGAACTCACTTTAACTGGATCCTAGTGCTACTGCAGAACATTGGAGAGTGTTTTATTTCCCTGAGGCTAAGATCAAGAGCCCAGTAGACTAACCCTTGGAGTCTCTCTGCTGTCCTGGGTTCAAAAGTGAAGTTGCAGGTCCAGTGCTCCTTTCCAGGACAAGAGGGCAGCAGGTGAGCATAGCAGGGCAGCACTTCCTTGAGAGTAGCAGTCTAGCAGAGTGACAGCCCTGCCAGCAGCACAGCAGTCCTTCTTCCTGTCTGAATGTCCACAGGTCCAGACGTGTACTGAAGAGTTGGTGTCTGAGGTCAAGTATTTATACTTAGTTGTGCCTTTGAAGTGGAAAGGAGCATCTAGAAGCATGCCTTTGAAGTGCACGGGTGCCCTACCTTCCTGATTTCAGAATGACTATGGGTAATGCAGCCCATTATGTGGAGGCATGACATATCCTGTACAAGTTAAAGTGGGGCTGAGTTTTTCACTACCAGAACTTGTAAAACTTAAAAGTACATGTCCTACTTTTTAAAAACATTGCACCCTGCCCTCTGGGCGGTCCAGGGCCCACTCTAGGGGTGACGTGTATGTATTAAAAAGGAAGATTTGGGCCTGGCAAAAGATTTATTTTTCCAGTTCGAAAAAACTGCAAACGCACAGGCTATAATGGCAGGCCTGTGACATGTTTAAATGGCTATTGAAGTGGGTGGCAGATTTAGTGCTGAAGGGCCACTAGCAGCATTGAATTTAGAGGCCATAGACACAGGTAGTGCAACTTTCATAGGGACTTACAAGTCAATTAAATATGCCAATTGGGTATAAACCAATTGCACCATATTTACTAAAAGAGCACAATTACTTTTGCACTGGGTAAAAGTGATAAAGGCCAGCATAAATAAAGTCAGAAAAAACAGGAGGTCTGAAGGCAAGAAGCTAGGGGAAAACCACACCAAGGTATACAGTTTTGCCACACTTCTGTGTTTTACGATAATCTATCCTAAGGTTCCTCTCTCTACCTAAAACCAACATGGAAGAACCTTTCATCTCCTGTGCAGATCTCCTTGTGCCCACCCAGAGGTGTGAATGCGATAATGGCAAACCATCCCTTGTGGACACTTTAAACCAGTTCCAATGTGTTTGGAAACACACGGGCTATGAGGACAAAGGAAAGACAGGCTTAGGTATGAGTTACTTCTGTCAGTGACAAGCTAGGCTTGCTCTGAAGTTCAAGAAGGGGCAGGCACAGCCCCAAGGCTATCCTATTCAAGGAGGAAAAAATATATGCACAACGAAGACTACATTCTGAGAGCAATAAAAATTAATTTTATTATTATTTTATTTTAGTGTTTTATAGAGCGTGAACTTTACCCGTTAGGGTATCAGAGCCCTTTAGAGGAACAAAACAGTATACAATAGGTTTGAAGTCAGAAAAGTAAACAATAGTATAGGAAGGGGCGGGGTGCTGGGTACGTAAGGGATAGAAGGTATTAATGTGCATTTTACATTATACATCTCACTCAGGAGAGCCATTAAACATCTGTTATTCAGCGCCAGGACACCTACGGGTAATCATGTGCTTTACAAATACACCTGTTTTGTTGTTATGTTATTAACAGTCATGTTATGCTGAACACTGACAGAAAAATACATTTGGTTCAGGCAGGACAATGGAAAATTTCTAAAAGTGCATTTTAAAAAAGTCAAATCCAACAATATAAAATGTAAATAGGCCATTAAGTTGGATTTTAAATTACCATTGAAATGAGCATTTGAATCATTTTTCTAGCTATTTTCAAACTGAAGTTATGCATTATAAGATCTTATTTTAACCCAGTGCTTTTCTATGGGAGATCCATTCTTACCACAGTGAAAACCGACTTTGGAGATTTTTCACTGCCACAGCTTGTAAAAGAGAAGTACACATGTCTTACTTTTACATACCATGCACTCTGACCTATAGGCATGCAAGGCTTACTTTAGGGATGACTTATAAGGATTAAAAAGGAATGTTTATGAGGCTTATAAGCCAGTCATTAGGGGACAGGCAATTCCCCTCATCGCAGGCCACAATAAAGAAAAGGCCAAAATCATAGAGACCCTAGAACAGGAAGTCAGTGACCTGGACACAGCTCATTCCCAGGACCCTTCAGAAGCCAATACAGCAAGTTTAAATGTGAAAAAACAAGAATACAGTTAACACATGTGGGAAGACGCCAGGACTAAGTTAGCATCCACCTGACATAAGATCTACGAGGCAGGGGACAAAGCGAGCGAGCTTCTCGCCTGGTTGGATAGGCGAGAACGTGCAAACAGATGGGTAGCTGGACTCCAACTTGATACGGGAGAGACCATTAAAGACTCAGATCTCATAGAGGGCATGTTCGCGCAATATTATCAGAGGGTGTATGCCCCGGTGGCCACGGCGTCGCTTGATGAAGCTGCTGGCCTCCTGAGGGATATCTGCACCGGGGCACTTACAGCAGAGGAGGCCCAAATACTTGAAACAGAGCTCACACCAGAGGAGATAGTAATAGCCGTATGCAGTATACAATCAGGGAAGGCCCTAGGCCCAAACGGCATTCCTTCAGAATTTTACATAAAAGCAGCCACACGATTGGCGCCATACTTGCAAAAGATGTACACAGCCAGTCTAGAAGTGGGAAAACTCCCCAGAGACCAGCACATGGCCACAATTGTGGCCATTCTCAAACCAGGGAAGCCGGCCCATGAATGTGCCTCTTATCGCCCTATCTCATTGCTTAATGCAGAGGCAAAAATCCTGGCCAAGGTACTGGCAAATAGATTGATCCCACCACCTCGCGAAACTTATGCATCCAGACCAATCTGGCTTTATGCCAAATAGGAACACGACGCTTAACCTACGTCGCTTACACAGGGTGCTGAGCCGCAGACATACCACCCACCAAGATGCCATTGTCCTGTCACTAGACGCCCGCATGGCCTTTGATACTATTGAATGGCCATTTCTTTTTGCAGTCCTTGAACACATGGGACAAGGTTCAACATTTTTGTCCTGGATAAAGCTGCTTTACACGCAGCCGCTAGTGCAGGTAGTGGTCAATGGCAGGCTCTCTGATACATTCCCGCTAGGTAGAGGTACGAGACAGGGTTGCCCACTGTCCCTGCTCCTCTTTGCCCTGCTGCTAGAACCATTGGCGGCCTGGATTTCAAGAGACCCTGTTATTTGTGGGCTTAAATGGACAATGGACTGGGAAGACCAGATATACCTGTATGCGGATGACATCCTACTATATATGGCATCCCAGAGGGCCTCCCTAGTTAGGCTACTGGGCATCTTTGAAATCTATGGGGAACAAATCCATTTTATATGTCCTGAGCGGCCTCCCTCCAGTGTTACCTAGAGGCTGCGAAGTCAAGGTGGCAGAGGATGGCTTCCGATACCTCGGGATCTTTCTAACAGATAGCCCAGAAGACTTCATGAAGAAGAACCCCTCAAAAGACTACACAGGGATGCCAAACACTGGCAGTCCCTCCCCCTGACACTACTAGGACGAGCTGCACTTTTCAAAATGATGGCATTGCCTAGATTTTTGTACGCCCTGCAAAATACTCCATTTCCAGTTTCCCCATCATATTTTAGGACGATAGAGTCAGAAATACGCAACCTCCTATGGGAGGGAAAACCAGCCCGGATAGCAATGGACAAATTGGTCAGAGGGTGGTATGATGGAGGTATTGTGCTTCCCAAAAAACAGATGTACTATTGGGCCGCCCAACTAGCAGTTCTTAACCAGTGGATTCACTCTCCCCAGACGGAACCCGCACTCCGTATGGACCAATTTGGTCTGGGAGAGGGAGGG
This sequence comes from Triturus cristatus, assembly GCF_964204655.1. NCBI lineage: Eukaryota > Metazoa > Chordata > Amphibia > Caudata > Salamandridae > Triturus > Triturus cristatus. Next base: position 685,154,494 of record NC_140586.1, on the reverse strand, counting down.
GTCATGAGGGCACTCTACAACAAGACTCTGGGAGAAGCCTCATGGGACCCACTGCCCACACAGTCCATATATGGCATACCACCAGCAAAAACCTGTGTTGGGCCAATACGACAACGCATTTCACTCCACTTTGGACAACCGGGAGGCTAGGCAGGCTGAGCAATTGCAAAGGGTTCAAACAATGGGATCTAATCAGGATCTCCAGGGTTGGCTACCTCTGGAACAAAGGGAAAGTTATCTCATTTGAACAATTGCAGGAGAATTACGAAATGGCACCAACAGAAAAATCCAGGTATCTCCAAATTCAACATGCACTGATGGCCACCATTCCGCCAGAGACTGCCCTCCCGGAGGCTTCACCCCTGGAGGACAGGCTTCTTACGGATAAAATTGATCTAAGGGCCATATCCTTGACAGATCAAAAATGAATTAACAACCAACCATTCCCCACAGTGAGTCTCCATGAGAAGTGGCAGGCAAATGTGGGTGAACTATTTGACGCAGACTAGCAGGAGGCACTAGAATCTCCAACGGTAGTGGCAATACCAGCCAGACTGGTGCAGCTCAAGGTGCTCCACAGGATGTACTTTTACAAGCCGACTTTAACCAAGATGGGAAGAGCTAACGACCAACTCTGTCTCCGACAATGTAGGGCTATAGGAACATTCTTCCACACGATATATGGGACTGTCCGGATATTCGAGTATACTGGGAAGCGATCATGAAGACAATTACAAGAGTCAGTGGTGCTCAGGTGCCACCAGACCCTAAACGTTGTATTTTAAACATATGGGAAGCCACTGACCTCAATCAAGCAGCCCAAGACTGAGCAACTCTAGGCATGACAATAGCTAAACGTGATATCGGCCGACACTGTGGAGTTCAAACTGTGCCAACACACACAGACTGGTGTAACAATATGGACTGGGTCATGGTGGCCGAAAAGGTGGTATCTATCAACAGGTGCTGCTTCAAGAAATGGGAACGGATATGAGGAGGGTAGAAGAAATCTCTGATCTTATCCCTTTCCCAACTTAAAAACTGCTGGAATTAACTCCAGCTAAGTGCTGAAACAAGCCTACTTCCAGGAAGAGAACTGGAACGTGTACCCAGTAGATATTTTAGGGTTATAAATTAATATCTTTGCCCAAATGGGAAATATCTTCTCTGCAGAGTGTGCCAAATCTACTCAATATAGCTTTCCAGGATGAATAGGAGCCATCTGGAGGTGTTGCATGACATTCCCAGTAGGGTGCCTGGCAATATGCACCTGACGCAGCTCCAGAGGTGTAATTCTGGAAATATTCGCTAATTGCACAACAAATGTAATAGTAAGTTTAGTCAAAGATGTAAATTTACACATGTATTTTCAGGTTTATGAGCTTCTGTCCCATTGTATATCAGATTAAACTTGAATAGCTGCGAAATTACTAGATATCACGCTATTTTTTCTTTCCTAAATATTTTAGAAGAATAACTTGTGAAGATTTGCTATAACATGGGGTACCACCTAGCTATCAGTGAGGTACATAGCTTGTCTTTGACTAAATATTTATCTATTTAATGTGCCATAAACATTCAAAAATATTTAACCTTTGCGCAATAGTGCCCTTGCTGACATTTAGGTGGTGGGGAGTTTGCACAAATCCACTTTCAATTCTGTTATTCAAAATAAAGCCTTAACTTTTTCCGAAATATGCAAACCAATATGGGGGCATATTATCAAGGACGGCGTTAAAAATTATCGCCAGTTTAGTGGCATAAAACTGCTGCTATAGCGGCGATAATGGGCTTGACAATATGCCCTTGAGAATTCCCATAGAAGCCCAGTTTCACACCAGAACCTGGGCTTCTATTGGAATTGTCTGCGGCATATTATCAAGCCCATTATCGCCGCTTTAGCAGCAGTTTTTTGCTGCTAAACCGGCGATAATTTTAACTCCGTCCTTGTTAATATGCCCCTTCATTGGGTAACATTGAAGATAGAAAAGGGAGGACTCTATACTTATTTCACTTTGTACTATTAGCAAAATTATGATTCCAGAAATAGACACACTGAAAAATGGCATTCACGTTATCTTTCTACATAGTTATATAGTGTCTAAAACAATAATAAATTAAATCAAACTATGTACATTATAAACCCTTCCAATGGTTCGCGTTCACATTATTAAACATTAAATACTATGAAAAATAGTGCAGTCACGCTGAAAATGGAAGAAGGCTTTTAGGACTCTGTTGGGTTTTACAGACTCGGAGTTTAAAGTCGCGTTTCTAAAAATATGCATGAGACATTGTGTAATTAATTTTGCTCACTTAGTTTGAAGAGAAAAGTGTGAAAGCTAATGCTTATATAAAATATATCACAATTAAAAAATATCAGAAATAAGGTCTCGTAGAATTATCATGCACTTGCATATGCACAATTCCCAGCTCCCATGAGTGTTTATGAACAGACATGTCACTCAGCATCAGAGCATTTGATGGTCCACTGCACAGCTGTTCGGATATCATTTTAGAAGCACAGCAGATGCCTAGCCAGAATAGAGCCCATCACGAAAATCCGCTTTCATAGTGTAAGTAGATATCCTGAACCATTGTAGCCAAAGATTTAGATCCTCAGATACAAAGAAATCTATATTCAGCAATCAGTCAGACCTGCAAGTTCCCTTTCCTGTACAGCAGCGTTTAATGCCGCAGCAATAAACTATGTCTTTAATAAAACACCTCATCATTGAAGCAATCGATAACCAATACAGTATTCCAAATGGTATATGCCTTCATTGCTCTCGAATCGATTGCTGCACGTCTGAACCAATACTCTACAATAAAACAATCTCAAAATCTGTTATACGGCCCATGATTGGATTGGAAGCCTCTGGATGAAACTCATTTTATGTTTCTGCGATTCAAGATGCATCACCTAGAGAAAAATAAAGTACGGAGTGTATATATGCCCAGGTTTGAACGGAAAGTGAAAGTCAGTTCCCCTCAGCTGAATGTCTTGGCACCTGACCTTTGACCTCTGAATACAGGATAGGATTATCATGGTAAATCCTTTTTTTGCAGTGCTTAATTTGTAAAACAATAGGTGCCAATGCTCCAAGGTTTTGCTCAGAAGCATCGGAGGCCTTGGTGCCAAATACCAAGGCTGTGGGTGTGTTATTCCACTGGTGTCTCTTTAATCCTCCACCAGACCCTCACTGCCTCTTTATCTCAGGTTTGCAAGTAATTTTTCATCCCTGCTTTGTCCCTTTGGCACTTTTCCCTCATGTTTCTCTTCCTGCTTCGTACTCCCTTTTGAGCTTTTTTCTCCATGCAAAGTCTCTTGAAGAAAGTTAAATGCCTGCGCTCTCCACGAGCAACCACTGGCTCAAAGTAAGCAGTATGACTTTATAATATGTATGTTATAAAGATATTTCTCATTCACATCTTGGTACATTTCTCAGCTGTGCCACATCTCGTGCTAGTTTGTTGTATTCTGACCTGCTCTATTCATTCACCTATGAAAACTGTTTTACCCGCAGTTGACTTTATTTTTAAATCAATTCCAAGATAGTTACCTTTTACATTCACTAGAATCTTAACGCTGAGTTTATGCTGAAGGTAAGAGTTAGGTTATTCAGCAATATTTAATAAAACTCTCAGTTTTCTATTTACTCCAATGTTATAGGCCTGTGTACAGGGTCTAAATAGATTTTTACAAACAACATATTGACACACTTGCCTTAGCCACGCACGCCATCTTTACCCTTTGGACAGCCACCTCTCCCTGCCACGCCATAAACATTTCGATTGTGTCCTTGGTCTCCCACGCCAGTGTTTAGTGCACTGTTGTTCCCTAGCAGAATTCGCTCCATTTAAGCCCTACGTATATACATTAATACATAAAGAAATGCATACCTCGGTTTACAGAATGTGACGTAAATACGTTGAGCTGGTACTTGAAGGTATCGAATTGGATGTTCAGTCTATGTCGTGAGTAAACCATGCTTCCCATTTACGGAGGGCGCAATTTCTGGATAGTCATTTTCAATAAATCGTAATGTATGCAAACAGATTTTTATATTAGACAGAGGGAGTCCACTTTTACCCTATGTGTTTTTGATTTGTTTTGGAGTTTTCAAGGCATGGTGGGCATCATAATCTGGGGTTAACCACACGAGTATGGCCTCATTTCTTTCTAAATAAAGATCAGCTAATAAACATTTGCCCACTTTGATTTTGCAGAATATATTTATTTTTGATATTCTTTTACTTCTGTATCTCTAATTGTGGCAATCATAATAGCGTTTGCACATTTGTTGTCAAAACAAAGTGCCATTTTCAGAATTGAGCCAACCCACCCCAACATACAGATGATTGTTGACATGTTTACTAAGTCTACCATAATAATGACAAACATGTTTTCATTAACATATTTCCCACACAACTCACATTAACCCACTCCTGAAGCGCTTGAAACCCACCCCCACCACCCCCAACAACCACCACCACATTCATCAAATGGCACACGACAAAATGAATATTTCACTGCAGGTTACGAAATCCATCACAATAACACTGCAAGACATAATGCAGCAATCATTTCATGTCAAAGTTTGTCATTTATGTGCAGACATTAAAGATATTGCATTCTTCGTCGTTAAATGCATGTTACTTCCTTAGGTCAGCCCATGGTTAACAGCTAGTGATGAAGCCCTGTGCTTCCAGCTGTAAAGTTCACTGAGTGGAAATGGAGAGGGGCAGAGAGCATGAAGCAGCTGCCGAGCCACAGGCACTGGCTTCAAGGAAGAACATTGGGAAATTGACTCAAAGCTCCCCCTCTGAATGTGAGATGCAACATATGCTTTCAGACTGTTTTCTAGCTCTGGGTCAATTGTTCAGTTGTTATGATGCCTGCATTGACTTTGATGCCAATGTCTGTTTTCGAAATGGAATGAAATTATATTGTAGGCAAACTAGCCTCATCAGACTGAAGGGACATTTTTCAAAAGACCATTTTCGTTTGCATATTTTTTTTTTTTACAAGAACTAAAAGCCAGCTGCTCAAAACGTAATGACTCAATAAGATATAAAGAACAAGTTACGAATAGAAAAAGGAAAATAAAGAAACATACAGTGTTGTGCTATTATGTGTTTGCATAGTTGCTAAAGTGCCTTTATAAAACACATTCTAGATGCTGTAAATATAAGCTGTATGGGTAGTTGCAAATAGAAAAATAATGACAATCTATTGATTGAAAATAAAACTTTTGAAGACTTTTGTAAATCTCATCAAATCGAATTCTTTACTTAGATGTGAAAGAATTGTTTTCAAAAGCTCCTCTGCTCCTACAGAGAATGCTCTGCCCTTTCATCTCATAGTCAATATGCTGGGACATCTATATTAAATAACCTCATACAACTTGAACTTTGCAGAAAGTAAACCAGATGATTTCTGAAAGACTGTTGTGTACAAGCACCTTTGCTGTAAATTGAAAATACTGTGGCTGGGGTTTCAGGTTTAGGTAACGGCGCCACAGGGAAATTAAGCATAAATTATCTAATTAGCTGAAGTGATATGACGGTGCTAAAAGGTGGGAAGTACCGCCCAACTCCCCAGAAAAAAGAGCCGAGGCTCTACACAGTTTAGCAGTCAGTCCTTAGCACACATCCTTTTTCTATCAAAAAAACAAGTTATTTAGTGTTTCCACAATGACAGTACAATTTTGTAGGTGAAGAAAATAGATTAGTCTCCTCTTATGGGTGGTTCTTTATTCATTAGGTGTCTTCCGTGCGATATACAACATCCAGCTGTAAATTGAACTTTGCTTTTAGCTGGATATCCTTGTTTCATTTTGATGTTAAGTTTAGCTGCAGCATTTTTATTCAACTGCAGTCAACCCTATTTACCATAGCTAAGCACAAGCATGCTCTATATAGTTGGTTATGGATTTCAGCTGAAGCATAGTTCACTATCAGCAATAAAGATTTTGAATATAAAAATAAATACACTTTTTTAATTTGCGCATTATGGTACAGCTTCTGATAAATGAATAGGCTAATACTTTTTCACAGTTAGTGCAGGACAGAGCCACCGAGAGAGAATGTAAATTATACCTCCACAAAAGAGACTAGATCTTTTACATTTTAAATGTTTTTACCCATTTTTCATCTGAAGGTAGACAGACAGGTGATCAGCTAAAAGGCACTAGGATAACAAGACAACCCAATCATGAGGTTGTATACACTAATGTCTATGTGGGCGTCCACTGCATACATGCAGAATCACGTAAAACATCTTATGGAAAGCTGTGAAAGAGAATATGGAAAGATGATGATTACACAAGACGGAAGGCCTACAGTCTGCCAGCAAGGAAATGCGTATGCTTGTCATACGTGTAAACAAAGGACCTCACCTTGGTTAAAGATGATCATTTTCCTCATGACAATGACAATATGGGAACTAAGAGATGACATTATTTGTGGTCACGTCTATTGTTTGACAACTATTAATTTAATATTGCAATATTTTCTATTAGAAGAATTTTTCAGTCTGCTCTCACGGGTGTTCAACCACAAATGTGGGTCTTTTAAGGAGCACCACATGTTCCACTCAGAGGGATATTTGACAAAACTAATCAGTTTCCTTATGAAGACAGTCCAGTTTTACATTTGGGGGAGCTTAGACCAAATTAATCTGGACTAGAGTCTCATTAACATTGCAATCAAAAAAGAGTGACACATCTCCTACCATAAATAATCAATTGTGTCTTTTAGAAACAAGCCTATTGATGAACTGCCACACCTCTACAATAGTATTTGAAGTAATAACACAATTTACATTTATAATTGTGTGGTGGATCTCTGACAGAATATCGGAAATGAAAATATTGTGTGGACAGAATATTGTCTCAAAAATATCAAGGATCAAATTATCAAGAATTCAAGTGCAAATAGGTAAGTACAGTTTTACTATTCTTAACTCCATATCTACTTACCTTGAAGATACATATATATCATCAAGGCACATATATGTGGAGCTATATATGGTAAAACTTACCTGTACAAACCTACTTTCATGAAATTTGTGTCCCCGATATTCTTGACACAATATTTTGTACCAAATATTATTGTTTCCGATATTCTGTCTAAACACCTGTGTGACATTAATTCGTAGAAAATGCAGAAACAATCCTCAGTGAGACAAGGTTCATTTTTAAACAACATATCAAGTGAGTTAATTTCTATTGGGTGAACCAAAGCTTCTATGATTTTTATTGTGATTCTGAGCATAACATTAATTAAAAGCTGACTAGTACTATATGTGCTGAATTGTTGAAAGGTACAGCATTTTTCTAATAGTGATTGAATCTGCTAGTGAGTTATCATTTAGTCTTTAGGAAAATTCAAAAGCAACAGTTGATGGACAGAATGCAGAACAATGTCATACATTCACCCCAGTACAGAGATCTGGGCCTAAATCCATTGTTTTTTTGCTCACCATGCCATTACAGTTTAAACCCAGCCATATGCAAATCAGTCTTGATCCTGTGCCTCATGGGAACAGTCCAGCCCGAACTGACAAGCCAGGTCCTCTCTGGACTGAAAACAAGCATCCTAGGACCGGTTTCGGGGTTTCACCCCTCTTCAGCCAGGATAGCTTGATTCCAGTGGCATGGAGAGCACGGGACCCACATCTGGGCATACCCGTCCCACTCGGGGTGACAAATGCAAAAACAATAGTTGATGGACAGAATGCAGAACAATGTCATACATTCACCCCAGTACAGAGATCTGGGCCTAAATCCATCGTTTTTTTGCTCACCATGCCATTACAGTTTGAACCCAGCAATATGCAAATCACTCTTGACCCTGTGCCTCATGGGAACAGTCCAGCCCGAACTGCCAAGCTAGGTCCTCTCTGGACTGAAAACAAGCATCCGAGGACCGGCTAGCCTGGCTGATGACGGCTGATTAGCCAGAAACCGGCCCCAGGATGCTTGTTTCTGATCCAGGGAAGACATGGCTTGGCAGTTCGGGCTGGACTATTCCCATGAGGCACAGGGTCAGACTGATTTGTATATGGCCATGTCTGAACTGGGGTGGCGGAGTAAGCTAAAGAATGATGGATTAAACCCAGATCAGTTGACTGGGGGTGAGTGCTTGCATTGTTCAACACTCCGTCCATCATCCCCTCTTTTTTTTGCTTTGTTCGCCCTAAGTTGGCTGGGCATGCCCAGACGTGGATCCTTTGCTCATTTTGCCACTGGATTCGAGCTAGTCTGGCTGATGACGGCTGATTAGCCAGAAACCGGTCCCAGGATGCTTGTTTCCAGTCCAGGGAAAACATGGCTTGGCAGATCGGACTGGACTGTTCCCATGAGGCACAGGGTCGGACTGATTTGCATATGTCCATGTCTGAACTGGGGTGGCGGAGTGAGCTAAAGAATGACGATGGATTAAACCCATATCAGTTGACTGGGGGTGAGTGCTTGCATTGTTCAACACTCCATCCATCATCCCCTTTGGTTTTGTCTTTAGGAAATTACATTTTGTCTCCCAACTTCAATGCATGTTTTTTTCCCATGGGAATGCCTGACCCTACCCAAATTGGTCTTGGCTTGACCAGAATGTTCCACTTTTATTAGGAGTTTACTTTTTTTGTTGAGGAGTTTTGTCGAATGATGCAGCGCACCTAGCCAACTTCAGAGAGCTAAGTCAAGAAGAGAAAAGCAGCAATTAAGACACCAGAGAGTTAGGATAGCCTGATGCACCGTAAAAAATAAGATCTGACATTATTTGGCTGTCGCCATGTAAAAGTTTGACTTAGATGAATACCTGTATGAAAAGTTCAGGCTTCGAGAGTTTCCTTAACTGAAGGTAACCAGCTACAGTTTAGAGTCAGTTACTAATCCAGTATGTTGTTTCAGATCCAAACCACCAAGGATCTTCTGCCACACTTTATTGGCTCTTGAATGTGCACTGGTAAATCAGATTGCTGCATCATAGCTCTGATGGTAATTGGAACCCTTGCCTTTTTTTAAATTTGATTCTGAATTCAACTGTAGCCATGGGAGACCTTCCATAATGTCCTAATGTGGTTGTTGAGAATGGCTCAGCTCATTTAGTCCTCCAAGAGTTCTTGCCTTTGATCACCCTCTTTTGGACTCCTGTGTTAGTCTCACTACCTGAGTCTCATTCACTGTAATTTTAAGTAATTAAACTGCGGGTGCTTACTGCCAGAGTGTGCCTTTTAAGATAAGGCTGATGTGACACAGCTAGGGCACGGGGCATTGGGCTGTTTACAAGTCAACTTTTGAGCATGTGTGTGAGTACGTATGCAGACAAAACTTAATAGACAACTATAGTGCACATACTGGTAGCTGCTCACAGGTAACCTGCCTGTGGTAGTTTTAAATGCCAAATAAGCCTGTCAAAATACCACCCCTCTTGGACAGCCCTAAACCTTCATTTTGAATATTAATAAGTCACTCCTAAGTAGTCCTTATAGCCCATAAAAGCAGGGCACATGATATTTGAAAGTAGAACATGTAGGGGCATATCATCAAGGGCATTATCGCCGCTTTAGCTGCACCTTTTGCGACTAAAGCGGCGATGATCTTAACACCCTATCAGCATGGACATGTTAGCGCGTGTTTCCATGCATTTTCACCCTTTCCCTAAACGCCCAGCTGTGCATCTCTAATGAGATGCAAAGTGGGCATTCCTCCCCCAAATAACGGGAGAAATGTCGCTAACCGACATTTCTCCTATTATCAAACCTCCCGCTAACTGGAATGGCGATAAGAAAAGTAGCGCTAACCGCGCCTATCGCTACTTTTCTTACGTCTGCTTTTAATCTGACTTAGCCATTTTATCCAATGGAAGGTGGATTTAATGGTTAAGTCTGCCCTCCCCTATCACCAACGTTTCGCCGATCGTTGTACGATTATCGCTGGATTTCCAGCGATAATCGCACAATATGTAGCTATTGCTGGTATTTCAGTCGCTTTTGAGATAAGCGTCGCTGATAGCGCGCTATCTCAGTGATAGAAACCAGCGATAGCCGCGATAACTATCCTAGCGCTAAGTGCGCTTAGCGATAATTATCGCCGGTTGTTGGTGATATGCCCCTTAGAAAGTAATGCTGAACATGTCCTTACAGAGAAATATCTGCAAAAGCTATTCTCACTGTAGCAAGGCTGGCTGCTTTCATAGGGAAAAATTGGGATACACTGTTACATTTATTAAATGCTGAAATCAAATTGGAAGCAGCTAGAGAGATAATTAACAGACTCATTTCAATAGTGATTTAAAATCCAACTTAATGATTAAGTCATACTTTAATTTGTTTATTGGGAAAGATAGTTTTAGAAAGTAGTGAATTTCCTGGCTAAAAATTAAAGGTCTTTCTGCCAGTGTTCAATGTCACATGACTGCTGATGATGTCCCTGTAGTAAGATGTTTGTTGCTCGCAAACAGTGAAAAAAGGGCCCTGGTGGGTGGTGGGAATTTTCCTCCTAGACAAGATCACCTGGTGCTCAGTAACTTGATTAACTTGAAAGTGGCCTCATCTGTCAAAGGCGGATTTAGCGGACACCTGGACCTGCCGTCTCTATTGTCAGATTGACTCCAAACTCAGTGATGGGGGATCTGCTCCAGAGCTAGTTTGGAGTGACCACAGAGGATGGGCTCCTCATTTCTATGTAGGAGGGTTGGGACAGGGGTGGAGAGATGATTTGGCATCCTGAGAAAGGCCGAGGGTTCATAACACCTAAAAATGACCATCTACATTTATAAACCCCTCTACAAGGGACAGAGAGCAAGACCCTTGATGTGGACAGTGATGGCAGCAACTCCAAGGACAGCTGGAAGGAACCCTAGGTCTACATGGGTCTATCAAGGGCCAGTGGCACCTGGCCTGTTATGCCCCCTGAGGATCTGTTGGAGAAGACTTGGGCTCCACTGCCCCCCAGGTGCCCTACATTATGTCCAAGAGGCCATGGTGGCTGGGGGCAGAAGGGCAGAGTAGAAGGATGGGACCCAGAGCCAGTTAAATGAGCTCACAGAAGAGTGTTCCCTTTGAAGGCCTGTTGGCCTGTTAAACTGCTCCGGGTGGCTAGGGTTCACCATTAGAAGCACATTGAGCCCACGCTCAGGAAAAGCAGCTCGGTAGGGCAAGAGTTATGCACATTTAAGGACTGTCCATTTTAACGTGCCTAAAATGAGTGATGGAGTGCATGGGGCTCTGCCACATCTTCTAAATTTACCTCTGGGCTGGGTCAGTTCCCGGGGGCCAGATCTCTTTTGCAACTATTGAGGAGAGGGGCGTGCATGGGAGCCCCACCTAGAGGCTTTTTTTTCAGACCTCGGAACAACATCACCCAGGGCACTAATGCAGGAGGAGTGGAGCACCACCACCCTCCGAAGCAGAAGAAGGTAAACCTTAGCAACCCTTTCGCATCATTGCAGGTGGAAGAATGAGCTCGCCAACTCCTGTGTCAGCAGAAGATATATATCGGCCAGGCAGGGCCCTGGTTAGGGCAGCTGGGGTTGGGCACTCCATGCTCTCCTCTAGCCCCAAGATGCTTTGGGTGTCTCATGTGGGACAAGGGCACCCAAATATGCAAAGAAAAATTATATGAGGCCGCACGTGTAACTAAAGAGGCTGAAGCTGCTAATGAAATATGGACCCTCCCAGCAAGGAGATCCCCATAATACTCTGCAAGGGCTTTTGCTTGTGTTTTTCCTCTTTTTTTGGTGATCCAAGGAAGTGCAAGAGCATTAAAGATGATCCTATAAAGTGTTGTGGGGGGGGGGGGTTCCAGGAGGAACCGAAGAAAACATTAAACCTATGTCTCCCAGGTTCCTGGATGCATGACTTGGGGAGCTTTACCGATGATCCTATACAGTGTTGTGGGGGGGTTCCAGGAGGAACCAAATTAAACACTAACCCTATGTCACCCAGGTCCCTGGATGCATGACTTGGGGAGCTTTTTCAGCATCTTTTAAAGCATTCCGTATGCTGAGGCTTTTGCTCTGCTGATTGGGAGTACAAGGACCCCTATTGGTGGGTCTTATAACTAAATTGTATGTGGCCTGAAGTAGTAAAAAAAAGACTACAACCAATGTTATATTTATTTTCAATGATTTGTCCAAAGTGTTGTGTTTACAATGACAGTTGATGAACATTACGATGAAAGCCCTTGAATGCCATTGGGATTAGTATTGAATCCTAAGATGTGCTTATTGTTCTTATATTATACTCCTTGACACACCTGATAGGCTTGCTATCAATATTAATGCGGTGACCCCTTGACAAAGTCGACAAAGTCAATAGGCCTGTTTTATTTAAAGTGACACCTCTTATATAGGGGTGCTCTATTTGGTATAGGTGGGGGGACTGTGATTATTAGGGTCATAACCCATTTTGGGTCAAATGTGATTTCAGAATGTTGCCAAAGATATTTCCATCCACCACATGCATATATGTGTAAATGAATGCATTGTATTCAGTAGTGTAGTGTATTTAGTAATGTGTGCATCATAAATGTACTTTTTTTTCCCCCAAAGTAAAAGCACTGGCTGGACAACCATTTATTCATTAATTGAGTGTGTACTTAATATAGATGAATAGCCCACACCATCTCCCCTGAGTAGGCCTTGGACTGCTCTTCTTCGCTACCCTGAAGGAGTCAAGTGCTACAATGGGGTACCCGGTTCCCAATAAGAAGAACATTTTGGTCCTATTATTTGAGCAAGACTCACATTCTTGTAAAATCTTTCTCAGCAGTGGGATGTGATTCAAATCTAGTAAGCTTTTGAGTTACTCTGAGTCTCAAATGGTATTCTGGAATTTGCTCAGATGGTGTAATGTTTCCTCTACTGAACAAATGTTTTCTTCTCAGTCTACCTTTTCCGGCTTAAAACAACAGAGGAAGAAACAATCTCACAAACTGGACTGCTGGTATCCTATGGTATCTGTGAGCTGAAATTCTGAAAAGTTTATTACATTTTTTCCCAAGCGTATTATCACATTTAAACAAGTCTTGGAAGGTCTGCTCATATTTTCAACTGCTTGGGAAAGAGCTGTTTGAAGCTTGGCACCTCAGATGATGGTCACTCCTTGCTATTTGTGTAAGGGTTTTTCATTTCTACTCATCTCAGAACAGATAACTGACACATTCATTTCTCATTTGAGAATCAAATACAATACAGATTCCAAATCACCATAGTGCCATTATGTTCTGCCACTAGACGTTAGATCCTTATTAGGAGTCTAACACAAAATTCCTCTGAAGAGATGCTGGCTGCATACCAGCTGATTGTGAACACAGTCAGAAGAAACATTTCAATAGGCGGTAGGACCAAATATCTTACTCTACCGAAACTTATAACTGGACACCTCTTTGACTACATTAGTGTTGCATATTACAACTACAGTGTTTAAACAACAAGGCACTTCACAACTATGGTGTTTAGACAGTATTCTGATGGCTTTTCTCAATTTCAACACTGAAACCTCATGCATGTCAAGTCAATACCACTGTAATATAATAGGTTTTTCCCCTTTCGGCTAAGAAAAAGCAACATTAAATAAAACCACATGGCACCAGGTTTGTATCAAGGGCCATTCTGGTATTTTATCTCATCAGGCAGTTCCCTAGTTGTCTGGGGCTTTTGGAGGTTGTTTTAATAGTCCACTTTAGCCTCTGCTGCCACATCTGTCACATTAACGGACATAGTGCTCCCACTGTACAACAGGCACAGTGGAGACAGCAGCAAAGAGAGAGACAGGAGGGAAAGAGACAGGATGTGAAGAGATCAGAAAGAGGAGAGAGGTAGAGATACTGAAATTTGATAAATGGAAAATGCAAGCATGGGGAAGAAGTGCCTAGGGCTGGTTTGAACATTTTGACAGGGCTGCTTTTGGGGCCAGATGTACGACCCGTTTTTGCATGCGCAAACAGGTTTGCAGTCCGTTTGCGCATGCAAAAACCACATGGGCCATGTACAAAGCCTATTTAGCGACTCGCAATTTATTTGCGACCTGCTAAATAGTTTTTGCGACTCGCTGTTAGGAAGGGGCATTCCCTTCCTACTGGCCTATGTACCAATGTTTTGTGACCGCTGTGGAAATATGGATTTTCATGATCAGTTATGTCCCCTATCTTGGACCCCAACGGTTTCATGTATAAATCACAAGTACATGTATGTTCCCTCCAGTTCCAGTTATGAAGACGCAAACACATGTGCGTCCACCGTCAACATGCCCTCTGTCAGATCCGCCATGAATAGGCCGGATATTCCCTTCCTAAGTACGAAAGGCCACCGCCTTTATATGGCTCACTTATGCCATTTTACAGTCCAGGCAAGTAGGCCCTGATTCTGTCATCGAACTCTTCTTGCCGTCTGCCTCTGAAAGCTCCAGTCTGAGCCTGCATCTGTGACCATGAACTTTGTCTCATTCTCTGCGCAGCTCACGAAGCCTGACATCAGCCCATTCTCTGCCAAGAACTGTATTTCACCTTTGAATTATCTGCCTCCCCCTCAGCCGATGCATTCCTGCCTAGTAGTTTAAGTAAACATTCTTCCAGTTACCAAGCAAAAAGGCCCATCTTCTCTGTCCTCATGCAAGTAATTCATAGCCCTGTTACCATGGAATATTCCTACCCCCTCGCATTCAGTGTAGACACTTAGACGCTTGTACACGCACGCACAGTCAGTATAGAATAGATTCTGTCCGAGAGTCCTTCTTTTATGGATAACATAGTTCTTTAAACATAGGATGTTAGATATGATTTGGGATTAGGTTGACTTGACCCCCCAGACTTCTTGTCTCCACATGTAGAGCTAAATGTCAAGTCCCCGTCACCCCCTAGTTACACGTCAATTATACGTCATACTGCTGCGCGCGCATCTATGCCAAGTATTATCTTATAGATCCACCTATGTATTACATCACAACCAATCATGTTCCTTTTTACTCATTATTACACCCATTTTCGGTTACACAGACCAAACGTCAATGTCCTTATCAATTGTTACGCCTACTGTATTCACTTCATTATAATGTATGTACTATAAAAGTTACTTCTTGTCAATAAAGTATGTACTTCACTTCCTGAACCCCCGTGGTGATGGAACTTGAAGCATCCGATTATAATCGATCACCGGAATAAAGCCCATTCCGAAACTCTAATATCACGGATTCTGCCTCTCATTTTACTGAGCTATTTTATAATGTTTCTGTATCAAATTCAGTCCCGGTAAAGGAATTTTTATTTACCACATGATGGCGCCCGAACAGGGACACTTTCTCATCTCACGCGCCGGCGGTGCGTTGCAGGCCCGGTCTCCTGCCACAGCTGGACGGACAATAACGCGTACCAGCAGGATTTCCTGTATCTCCCTCCGGTCAAGCGGGGGCGACTGAGACTGCGATCAACACCCAGACGAGGCGGTGAGAAGTGCGAAGTATCCCGACCAGAGCCTAGCTGAGAGAGCAAGATCCGAGGTATACAGAGACCCACCAGTCCGAAGTCAAGCCCAGTGTCCGAAGAGTCGAGTCGAGTCGAGTCCAGTCCGGTTCAAGTTCAAGTTACTGAGGCCTTCCGTTTCCGAAGCTACCCGGTGAGTACCATTACTGGGGAGGCATTTCTGACGTGCACATAGGTTGTGCCGGTCAAGACGGGTTTGGGTACACAAATCCGGTCTGCACTGTTTTAGCAGTGTATCTGTACTGTTTAGCAGTATATCAAGTATTCCGAAGTATTCCGAAGTATCTAGTTATTGTCTAGTTATTGTCGAGAATTAAGCTTGGTGATTAGTTATGCAGACGATCATCATTGTTGTTTCAGTTAAAGGTTTAATGTTAAATGTTTAAAGTGTTTAAGTATGTTCTGTATATCGTGGTATGAATGACTGTTCATTATCGTGTTTATTGTATTAAGTCTGTTCAAATTCAAGTATCAGGTCAAAATCAAGTATAAGGTCAGTTCTCAATATGCCGCTCTTTTCGAAATTAAGACAGATCACTACCAGAAAAGGGGTTCTCGAAGAAGCCGTCCCTATTCCTCCTAGGGACACTCCAGGGCACTTTATGTATCACAAACATGGCTTAGACGCTATATTATTTCTTGATTTATGGGTAGACTATACCAAGGGATTACCAGAAAGTCAGAGGTGGCCCACAGCGGGGACCTGGGATGCAGAGTGCATCATGAAAGTCGAGGAAGAGTTATGGAAAAGAAAAGTCAGACAGTCACAGAAAGACGCCGTTGAATTATGGCGTAAAGAATCACATAGACGAACAGAAAAAGCACGTAGACAGGAAGAGAAGAGTAAAGAGAATTCCAATAAAGTTCGAGAGAATCTATTAATTGAGGAAGGTATCCGAGTGAAATCAGAACAAGTAGACAGACAAAGAAATGCCCTTATGAATGGTATGTATCCCCTCCTGGCCGAAGGATTACCTAAGGCTACTCCAGAAACACCAAAAGACTTACCAACCCCATTGTTCCCAATAAAGGTACATCCTAAGGGGCATCCTAGAACCGCAGAAGATGTTTTTCTTTCCTCATATTTAGACGACGCAGCTCCCGAGTATGCTAATTCCGCCCCACATAGACCACATACCAGGGAGGTTCAACGCCAAGATCCAGTGCCCGTATCCCTACAGCAACAAATCGAGTCACAAGTTCCGGCAAGCACATCTGTTTCTGTATCCGCTCCTACAGCTACTTCTATGGCTGTGTCCACACCTGTAGTTGCTGTGTCACGTTCGACGAATCCTTTTACACCCGACGCCCCAGATGGGGCCGCGGGAGGAGCTACCAATATCTTTTTTACGCCACCCAGAATAAATAAACTTACTTTTCAAGAGTCAGCGCATTCACGTACACCCAAACTCCTTAGTGCCCGTGCGCTTAAGGAACTTCTTATAGATTGTAGATATGACCCGGTGCCCGGTATAGAGGACGAAATGACCCTAGCATCATTGCGTATCAGACGAGCCGCAGTGTATTTAGCGAAGTTACCAGGAATGACTGCGCATCTAGATAATATATATCATTTTGTCCAAACAGGGCGAGATCCAGAATGTATTTACAGAGCTATGGAATACCAGAAAGTAGAGATACAGGGGGAACTGTTACGTTTCCTCATAAACTGTGTGATCAGAAATCAAGACCGACCGGGGGTAGACCCGGAAGCAATGAAAATTCTTACAAGATGGAGCCAGAATATATCAGAAGGGAGACATGATAAACAAAATTGTATAATAGCCATGTGCCGAAAGATCCGTAAAGAAATAGAACGCCTACACGAAGAGCGATTAGAGGTAGACGAGTTCGAACAAAACGAGGAAGAAGGGTCAGGACTGCCCACAGGACAGTCGGACACCATAGCCTATGTAGGTAGAGGAAGATCTTGTAATAGGAATCAGACTAGATATCATACTGACTCAATACATCCGATATGTCCAGATAATAACAGGAATTTTCAAATACCTACAATTAATATAAGGTCTAACGAGCATTCGTTCCAAACCGCCGACAAACTACTCCGAGAACGAAGGGGTTATCATTTCCTCGATTCTATGGATGAACAAGATTTAGCCAGGGCAGCTGTCCATTGGGTGGACAGTCCCGGAAAATATAGTGATGATACAGTAGTACGCACATTTTTTAATCTTACCCCAGATGAACAAAGGTTAGCTGGGATTTATATGATTCAACAACTCATTATACTATATCGGAGTCAGCATTCGGACCCTGGTCCCTTGCCTGACATACTGACTGAATTACTTATGAATAAATGGAGAGGTCCAGGTACTGAATTAATTAAAGAAATTCTAGAATCAAGAAAGCAGTATATTCTTTTTGTATGTTCAGAACATGTCCCATTGTCCGTCAAGGAAAGAACTACGTATCACATAGATAGACAGAATCCCTTACGAGAAGTGCACCCAATAAAGGGTGAGGACAATCAGTTTAAACGCGTATTTGTATATACGCCCATATCGAAAATAGAATTGTTACAAATGAAGAAAGTGGTACCCAGTCATGACAAAGACCCAGCGGGTTTTCACCGAGAAATTAAAGACATGTTACTCATGGGAGAGTATACCTACCCCGACATTATGACAATATTAAAGGTATTGATGCCTGCTGGCATTTATGAAAAACTCAAGGAAAAAGAGTGGGAGGTAGGAGACCAAAAGATAGAATGGTCAGTGTTAGAAGCTGAAGAAAAGGCCCGAACTGCAGGAGCAGGGCTTGGGGACAAAACTAAGGCATTACCAGGATTACTAGTACAGGTACTGCCACGTTTATTAACTACGAAAAAGGAAGATTGGGGTACAATTTCAGCCTGTAAGCAGAAGCAAGATGAAGACACTAGTGATTACTATGCCCGATTTGAAAAATGCTTTGGTATAAATAGTGGCATAAAAGCAAGTAGCGAATCATACCCACATCTGTTTGTAACAAAATTAGTAGAAAATGCTCTGCCCCCAGTAAAGAATAGAGTATTAAAATTCGAGAGTACCTGGCAAGGTAACACTCCATCACAAATGTTACAAATGTTACAGTACCATCACAATAGAATTAGAGAGGAACAAGAACATGAACACAGACGCATGAAAGACACGAAAATGAAAATGTTAGTTTCCCAGACAGTTCCAGCTGAAGGGCATAAAAGGGGTATGACACATTCCGATTCAGCAGGACCTGTAAAAGGGACATGCAATTATTGTAAAAAGCCAGGCCATTACGTACACGATTGTCCAGTTTTAAAACATAATATCGCCATAGGTAAAACACAAGAAAGATCACGGCCACTCAGACAAGATCAGAATGAACAAGGAGCTATGCAGCATGCCCAGGCCATGCCAGCCGCACAACAGCCAATACAGTTTGTGCCAGCTGCACCCCCATTGCCTGTCGCTGCCACACAAACAACAACACGACAAATGTATCAGACCGCACAGTATGAATATCCCGAGTATCAGCGTTACGCATGAACAAGCCTAGAGAGGGAAGTTGACTTACCCCTTATTGAAATCCCAGTAGACCAAGAAGGACCTTATGTACATAGTGAATTATTAGGCCAAGATAGAAAATTTCTACTCGATACAGGGGCAAGTCGAACGACCATAAAACGTAGTGAAGTTCCAGGGGCACCCCTCTCAGGCTCACAGAATATTTCCCTTGGTTTTTCAGGAAAACCTATTGTTAATGAAGTGTCACAACCTCTGCCACTTACGATAGGACCTTTGACCCGAACTACAGATTTATTGCTTACTAAATCATGTCCAGAAAATCTATTAGGAATAAAAACGTTAAAAGCTCTAGGAGCTATTATATGTTGTTCTCCGGAAGGAGTAAGATTGTTTTTACGTGATTTTAAAGGTCACTATGTGTCTAGAGACATGGATCCCCGATTACAGATTTTACCTACACGTCTATGGGCACAAGGCCCTACTGATGTTGGATGCATGAATATTACACCATATCGAGTCACATTAAAGGCAGGAGTGGTGCTACCACGAATGCGACAATACAAGTTACCACCAGATGCTGTAGTGGCTTTACTACAAATCATTGACGAGCTCATTGCCCAAGGAGTAGTTGTGGAAACAGACTCCAATATATGTAATTCACCGATAATACCGATTCTTAAACGAACAGATCCGAAGGCCCCGCCAGTATATCGATTGGTTATTGATCTGCGCGAGTTAAACAAATGCATTGTGCCACAATTCCCTGTGGTCCCAGATATCTCGTCATTACTGACAGCTATTGATTCCGAAGCGACATTCTTCACTGTAATCGATCTCAAGAATGCCTTTTTCAGCGTCCCAATAGATCCGGAAAGCCAATATTTGTTCGGATTTAGTTTAAATGGACGTAGCTTTAAATTCTCCCGCGCACCTCAAGGATTTACAGAAAGCCCCAGCATCTATAGCCAAGCACTGAAACGAGAACTTGACAGTATCCACATGCCAGTTAACACTGCTCTGCTTCAATACGTCGATGATCTGCTGATCACCGCCCGAAGCGAACCTGAATGTGAAAAAGCATCACTGACAGTTTTACAATTTCTAGCCAAAAAAGGGCACAAGGTGTCCCCTTCTAAGCTGCAATTCTGTGTCCAGCGAGTTATTTATCTTGGACACTCGCTGTCCAAGGAGGGAAGGCAGCTTACACCAGACCGCATTCAGTTAATAGCTAACATGCCAATACCCAAGACACAAAAGGAGGTGCGGGCTTTCATAGGCCTCACTTCATACTGTAGACAGTGGATCCCGCAATATGCATTTCTAGCAAAACCACTCATTCAGTTGACAACACAGGAGGCAGCCACATCGACTGTCCTCCCTTGGACTCAGGAACATACACAAGCTTTTGAAAGCCTAAAGAAAACTTTATGTCAAGCACCTGTTTTAGCAACACCATGTTACAGAAAACAGTTTACACTCTTTGTTACAGAACGCGAAGGTACTGCTTTGTCAGTACTCACACAGGATCAAACAGGAGCACACAAACCATGTGCTTATTTTTCTAGTACATTAGATCCCGTAGCTCAGGCTTTGCCTGCATGCCTAAAATCAGTAGCAGCAACAGCTTTAGCAATCAGACAAAGCGATGCCATAGTGTTAGGACATCCATTGACAGTTCAAGTACCACACGCAGTAGAGGTTCTTGTAAATAGAACGCAAACACAACACTTGACTATAGCGCGACTTACAGGATACGAGCTTACATTGTTTCAGCCACATATAGAAATCAGACGCTGTAACACATTGAATCCTGCCACACTTTTACCAGTAGTCGGAACAGACCCACTAGCCCACGACTGTATTGAAGTTATTACTATAACGACAAAACCCAGACAAGACTTGACAGATGTCCCATTGTCAGATCCAGACCTGACCTTGTATGTAGATGGTTCATGCATGAGAACAAATACAGGAGAGTTAGTAGCCGCCTACGCAGTCACAACAGATACTGAAGTCATTGAAACTAATCGTATAAATACTTTGTCAGCTCAAGCCGCAGAGCTCATCGCTCTGACACAAGCCTGTATTCAAGCCACGAATAAAAAAGTCAACATATACACTGATTCACGTTATGCATTCGGAGTTGTACATGACTTCGGCGTGCTGTGGCGAGAGAGAGGTTATTTAACTTCCCACGGTGCCCACATTCAGCACGGACCCCTCATTCATGCCTTATTAGATGCAATACATCTACCTACTGCAATATCAATTATGAAATGTAAAGCTCATACGAAAGTTACTGATATCATTTCCCAAGGCAATGATCTAGCCGACAGAACGGCTAAACAGACTGCTCAAACTCAAACTCCCGACATGACAAAGACAATAGTCCCGATGCCGACACATTGTATGACAGTTAAAGATCCTACTCTTGACGTAATTGACATACAGACACATGCTACACCAGACGAAATAAAGAAATGGACTGAATTAGGAGGGATCCAAACGGACCAAGGA
Source organism: Triturus cristatus (assembly GCF_964204655.1). NCBI lineage: Eukaryota > Metazoa > Chordata > Amphibia > Caudata > Salamandridae > Triturus > Triturus cristatus. The sequence continues at coordinate 685,132,989 of NC_140586.1, read as the reverse complement.
TGGATGATGAAGGAAAAGTCTGTATGGTTCCTTCCTGATTCAATGGTCCAAGTTATAATTAACACTATACATAGTCCGGCACATCTAGGAGAAAAAGCTATGCTAGACAGCATTCAACACATTTGGTTTAATAAACATTTACGAGCAGCAGCCAAACAAAAGGTCCGTACCTGTATGATCTGTTGCCAGTTCAACCCAGGAAAAAGTGTTCCCGTAGAACAGGGTGGATTTCATCCTCCTGATCACCCTTTTGAAGTCCTACAGATGGATTATATCCAGATGGAACGATGTCGAGGATTCAAATATGTTCTCGTAGTTGTTTGCGCTCTGTCCCGTTGGACGGAGGCATACCCGGTTTCAGATTACACTGCCCCGACTACTGCCAAACAGTTGGTTCGAGAATTCTTCCCACGATACGGTTTACCACGTGCTGTTTACTCAGATAACGGCCAGCCGTTCTCATCCGAATTAATGAAACACGTTTCACTTCTGTTAGGATATCAGTGGAAATTCCACTGTGTCCGACACCCCGAAGCAGCAGGTCTCGTAGAAAGACATAACCAGATACTGAAAATCAGAATGTCCAAAATATGCAGAGAAAAAGGTATCGACTGGGTAGTAGCGTTACCCGTTGCACTCTTTTACATGAGAATGGTAGCACATTCACGAACAGGGCTATCCCCGTATGAGGTGATCTTCGGTAGACCACCAAATATGTGGGGGACGCCTATACCACGCAAAATAACTGATATTGACTGTAATATGCTGACAGATTACTTGGCTTCCTTGATGTCTGCACTACAATCTTCTCGTTCACAGGTAGCTGCAGCCTTTCCCGACAACACTGAGGTGAAACCCCATGCCGTTGTTCCGGGTAATCTTGTCTTTGTGAGGAATTTCGACCGAAAGACTCAGCTGGAGCCCAGGTGGAAAGCACCCAAGTTGGTCCTGTTGACCACAAGAACAGCCGTGAAGATCGAGGGCCGCAAGGGCTGGATTCATTCAAGCCACATCAAGAAATGTCATGGACTATCCTCGGATATAGACATTGTGCCCTGCACTCCTCCACAGACTGATACAAAACTCCCTTTTGTTGAACCGAACAAATCTGAAAATTACAAATTAAAGCTTAGGCCCACCAAGTCGAGCAATTTGATTGTTTAAGTCCTCTCCAAGGTGAAGCGGTTGAATTGTCTCTGACATGTATCCCTTGGACCTGAGTAGAGAAAATACCCGAAAAATGTTGAAACGACAGGCGTATTGTAAATCACTGCGTAGCCACTGCATAGTGACATTATTAATTTGGTTTTTATTGAGTCTTTTAATAATTATTACAAGTATGTTGTTGCACATATATTACCCTATTTCTAGACATGTTTATAATGTTGCTGCTGAACATTCTTTTAGTGACTTACCTCCGCATGAATTGTCCTATAGACTTGCGCTGCGCAATAACACTTTCATTAGTATGTTACATCATTCCCATCAGACTAGTAATGCTACTAATTGTTGGGTGTGTGGCCGACTCCCTCCCTATCAGAATTATGAAGGAGTCCTGCCATTCTTTCCACACCCATTTACACACAATGGCTCCTGTGGAGCATGGTTCAGTTTAATCAATTCCATAGACTCAGACACAGCAGTTTACCAAGATCATTGGATATGGGGAAACCTGAACCTAGTTTTACTCAAAGTCTGCTACCCTGACAAGGAGGGTCGCCCCAAAAGAACAGGAACTGATCTAGAAAATGAAGTGTATGGATTAGGTAATTTTACACCTAATCTCATGATTCTAAATGTCGTATCCGAAGTTGAGCTAGTCTTACCGACCATGTCAGTATTCCCAGCAAAAGGTGAATTGTGTGTAAGAAAGGTTGGTTCCATACATATGGGCCATAGTCAATGCACTACTATAGTAGAATTCAGTGATCAAGGAAAATCTTCATTTAGAGCTTCTCGCCACTCCTACTTTCTATGTGGTCAGACTGCATATATGCGTCTACCTCTAGATTGGGATGGTACCTGCTACATTGCATTCCTTTTGCCACCTGTTTTCCTAGCTCCTCCTGATTATTACAGAAATATTCATTTAGTACACAACAGAGAACGGAGAGATCTCCCCATTGTCGATTACACTGAGACGGCATGGGACAAGTATGTAGATTTTAATAAAGGCATCTTTCCCTATATAGGTACTGTTACTAATAGTAAGCTGATACGTAGATTAACTAGAACCCTTGAAGCAGTAGTGAATGAGACTATTTCCGCCTTAGGCAATTTAACGGAAGAGCAGTCTGCTATGCGGATTGTTGTGCTTCAAAATCGTCTTGTCCTTTACGTCATCCTGGCTGATAGGGGCGGAGCTTGTAGGGTCATCGGATCAAGCTGCTGCGTATTCATACCAGAAAATTCGCCATCTGTATATAAAGCCATCACTCGCCTTCATAAGATTGTAAGCCAGATACACCAGAACCCAGGCACTTGGACTTGGTCCAGTTGGTTTTGGAATGCGGTATCAGCCTGGGGATGGAGAGTTTTATCCTTCCTAGGTATTGGCCTTCTCATACTATTCAGTTGCTGCTTATGCCTGCAATGTGGACCAGCGATTTGTGGTCTGTGTGCCACATCGTGTATTCCACATCAAGGTTTTCACTCAAGATCCCGGAAGAAGAAAGAAGAAGAAATGATGCTCCATGAACAAATCGATGGATTAATGAAGATTGATGTCTCTTGATGGGCAAGTAGGGGACAAGGAGGGAATGTGGAAATATGGATTTTCATGATCAGTTATGTCCCCTATCTTGGACCCCAACGGTTTCATGTATAAATCACAAGTACATGTATGTTCCCTCCAGTTCCAGTTATGAAGACGCAAACACATGTGCGTCCACCGTCAACATGCCCTCTGTCAGATCCGCCATGAATAGGCCGGATATTCCCTTCCTAAGTACGAAAGGCCACCGCCTTTATATGGCTCACTTATGCCATTTTACAGTCCAGGCAAGTAGGCCCTGATTCTGTCATCGAACTCTTCTTGCCTTCTGCCTCTGAAAGCTCCAGTCTGAGCCTGCATCTGTGACCATGAACTTTGTCTCATTCTCTGCGCAGCTCACGAAGCCTGACATCAGCCCATTCTCTGCCAAGAACTGTATTTCACCTTCGAATTATCTGCCTCCCCCTCAGCCGATGCATTCCTGCCTAGTAGTTTAAGTAAACATTCTTCCAGTTACCAAGCAAAAAGGCCCATCTTCTCTGTCCTCATGCAAGTAATTCATAGCCCTGTTACCATGGAATATTCCTACCCCCTCGCATTCAGTGTAGACACTTAGACGCTTGTACACGCACGCACAGTCAGTATAGAATAGATTCTGTCCGAGAGTCCTTCTTTTATGGATAACATAGTTCTTTAAACATAGGATGTTAGATATGATTTGGGATTAGGTTGACTTGACCCCCCAGACTTCTTGTCTCCACATGTAGAGCTAAATGTCAAGTCCCCGTCACCCCCTAGTTACACGTCAATTATACGTCATACTGCTGCGCGCGCATCTATGCCAAGTATTATCTTATAGATCCACCTATGTATTACATCACAACCAATCATGTTCCTTTTTACTCATTATTACACCCATTTTCGGTTACACAGACCAAACGTCAATGTCCTTATCAATTGTTACGCCTACTGTATTCACTTCATTATAATGTATGTACTATAAAAGTTACTTCTTGTCAATAAAGTATGTACTTCACTTCCTGAACCCCCGTGGTGATGGAACTTGAAGCATCCGATTATAATCGATCACCGGAATAAAGCCCATTCCGAAACTCTAATATCACGGATTCTGCCTCTCATTTTACTGAGCTATTTTATAATGTTTCTGTATCAAATTCAGTCCCGGTAAAGGAATTTTTATTTACCACACCGCAATTGCGGTCGCATAACCCTCGCAAATTGCCACCCTCTTCAAGAGGTTGGTAATGGGGTCGCAAATGGGAAGGGGCCCCCAGGGGACCCCTTCCCCTTTGTGACAGGCTCTGTAAATATTTTTAAGGGCAGGCAGTGGTCCCAGGAACCACTAGCTGCCCTTAAAAATGAAACAAAACCATTTCATTTAATTTTTTTAAATGGATCCCGTTTTCCTTTAAGGGATTTTTGGGACTTGCAGCATCAGAAGATTATTCAACCTAAGCGGTCTGCATTGCTTAATTGGAAAAAGTATTTTTCCCAAATAGGGAGTGTCCTTGCCCGAAACAGCAGCAAACGCAAGAGTAAGGGCTTTAAATTGAATCCGCTTTATGGCAGGCAGCCAATGAAGTTGCCTCAAATAAGGTGACTGCTGATACGGAACTCTTCAGACCAATATAGCTGCTGCACTTTGGACTAGTTGAAGTCTTTGAATTAGGTAGGCAGGAAGTCCTTGATAGAAACTATATGCATAATCTAAACGGGAGGTTACCAGCTTGTGGACCACTGTCTCTTGTATTCTCCATGATCGAATACATTAACGTCTTCAGAGATTTGAGTTTAGCAAAACAGAGTGGTGGCACATGTATAATTTCGAGTAGAATCAAACACTATTACCAGATTCCTGGCTGTGAAAACAGGGGCCGGGGGACAAGAAAGAACCTTATTGACAAGAATTAAAGAGCAAGAGATTGAGTGATAGTTCTCAAAGAAACAATTTGCATTGATTTACTTATCTTTCTTTTTGAAGCTATTGTCCAAAATATGGCACATATTTGTTTTCCAGTGTCACAACTCACTGGAGGAAATAGGGGCAGCAGGGCTGAAAATCATTATAGATTCCTCTCAAATGGACAATTTACATGTGGGGACTTTACAGGTGTGAGCCTGGTCTTCTGTCTCTTCTAGTGGATGTTGATTCGCCAAAATGCCAGGAGAAGCGTAAGTGACATCACATAACTTTTAATTTTAATGGCATCACATGAAGTGAAACCCTATGACCATAGAAAGTCATGGCACATGCCCTTAACCCTTATGACATCACAATAAGTGACATTGATGAAGTTCTATAACAACCACATTGTTAATATACAACAAAACACAGAAGTCTATTTGAGATACCACTTGTATTATAGTACTGACTTGGATCTTGATGTCAACATCACAAAAACACACTATGTGGTTGGCGGGAAACAGACCTCCAAAACCAGATCCATTTCCATCAAGGGAAAGGTCATCTCAAGGGTGGCAACATTTCATTATCTAGGGGTTACATTTGCACAACAGAATAGCTGGCATACCATGCCTTGCTAACTGTTGTTTGTGATTTACTCAAGCATTAGAGGTTACCAACTCCTGAGGCGGAAGTCGGGAGTACGCTCGTCTTTTTAAAAAATTGTAAATATTGGAACTGACTGTTTTCATCTGTGTGCACTTGCCCCTGAGCACTCCCCCCGCCCTTATTTACTTCAGAAATCCCCGCACAGCCGATCTAAACGCTGCCGCGGGTCCGAGATCTCTTGCCGCCATTCATCTCCAAGCCCACAGGCCACGCCCACGGGCGTGAGGCCGCGCCCCTTTCCCACACAAAAAAAACCAAAACAATGTGCCTCCCCCGGACGCGCAGCGGGCGCGCCGCCTGCGCACCGAAGGCGCGCCAAAGGCAAGCCCGTCTGCGCCCATCCGCGCCAGTCCGGTCCCAGGGGCCAGCCATGCCGGTTATCCCACCTCATACTCGGCCAACTCCCTCAGAGAACTGCAACTCTCATACCCTCCACCCTCTCCTGCCACCACCAGACGAATCGCTACAGCTGGCCACGCGCGCTCAGACTCACACCTCCCCAGTCGGAGCATACCCCCGCTAAACCGGTCAGGAGTGACACTTCCATCCGGGTGTTGTATTTGAACACCCGTTCCCTGGTAAAACACCAAGCCGATATCTATATCCTCCTGTCTAATGAGAAACCAGACGTACTTCTGCTCACAGAAACCTGGCTGACTACAGATTCTCTCCCTGACATTCTGGCGGCCCTCCCCCCAGACTACTACATCCTCCATGCCGACCGCACTGGAAATCGCCCCGGGGGTTGGGTGGCAGCCATCATATCAAAACACCTTAACTTCATCTCCACATCTTCCCTTATCCTCCCGGAAGTAGACAACCTAATCATCAGTCTGAAAACCAACGTAGGAGCCCTAACACTCCTTCTCTTATACTGGCCTCCACACTTTATGCCGTCCTTTGCTACCACCTTGATCGAACAGCTGTCCGACCTACTGACACTGCACTCCAGACTAGCTCTCTTTGGCGACCTTAATTACTGGTTCAATGACGTCTACGCCGGGCCCCACGCCACAGAACTCTTTGAAGCCCTCAACAGCCTTAACCTGACCCAACAAATTTCCTCGCCCACCAATATCAAGGCCACATCCTGGATCAGATTTGGACCTAAAATTTAGCACTCTCCCAGCCATCTGTCTCCCCCTGCGTTTGGTCAGACCACCACCTAGTCGACACCACCCTCACTGTCACAGGCAGGACCTCCGCCCCTCTGATGGCTGGCGGCCTCTCACGCAAATGGAACTCCCACGACTCCCAAGGCTTCCTCGCGACCTTAGCCAACACCCGCCCAGCTATTAACACACCAGCCAATATCGACACGATGGAAAGTGATATTGGCACCTGGCTAATGTCGGCCAGTGACCAATTCGCCCCCCTTACCAAGTTCCCCCACACCAGACACCACAACTCCCACAGATGGTTCTCTGGCGAACTTAAGAAACACAAACTGAAGGTGCGCCAGCTGGAACAGACGTGGAGACGCAATTACTCTGAGCCAGATAGACTACAATACACTACAGCTCGCAGAGAATACAAAAACGCAATCTCCTTAGCCAAATCAGAACATTTTTCAAACAGAATCTCTTCCGTGGACAATAAATCAAAGGAGGTCTTCAAAATCATGAACGAACTCACCTCAGACGACAGAACTCTCCCGGGTCAGACCCCCACCCAAGAGACCTGCGATGCTCTTAATCTTTTCTTTATCGAGAAAATCAATAAAATCAAGGACTCCTTCCCCCCTCCCTCAGATACTCCCCCCAGACACCCCTCCGAACAACTCATCGACCTTCACCCACTTCCCCACCCTCAACCCCAACTCACTAGCTGAACTTGCGACCCGGGTAAAATCAGGCTCTCCGAACGACTGCTGCCCTCTTTCGGTCCTACGGGACGTCTGTCTCAAACTACCCGACTGCATTCTACCCCTATTGAATGGCTCTCTCAGCACCGGTATTGTCCCCAGCTCCTTCAAGGAGGCCATTTTAGTGCCTCTCCTGAAGAAACCTGGTGTGGACCCGGCGGAACTCTCTAACTACCGTCCCATATCGCTTTTGCCCTACTTTTCCAAATTGATGGAGGCCCACGTCACCCGGTGTCTCTCCAACTTCATCGAGACCTCCTGCCACCTGGAGCCTAATCAGGCCGGCTTTAGGCCAGCCCATTCCACCAAGGCCGTCATCCTAGCAGTCTTGGACACGCTGAGGAGGAACGCTGACACAGGGATCCCCCAGGCCCTCGTACTCCTGGATCTGTCGGCCGCGTTCGACACGGTTGACCACAACTTCCTCCTTCACTGTGTCGAGCGGGCAGGCATCCAGGGTCCTGCCCTCAAATGGACCCAGTCCTTTCCGACCGGCAGAACACAAGCCGTCCGCTTGGGCCCCTACACAGCGTCCAAAACCTCCACGACCTGTGGAGTCCCTCAGGGTTCTTCCCTGTCACCCCTATTATTCAACCTCTACCTCCGTCCCCTGATTCACTCGCTTCAGAGCTGCGACATCACAGTGTACAACTACGCTGACGACCTGCAAATCATCTTCCCACTCAACCCCTTGGACGCTGTGAACAACTTCCATTCCGCCATGATACACATCCAGGAGTGGATGAACTACAACCAATTAAAACTAAATCCTGGTAAAACTGAGCTCCTTCTCCCCGGCTCCAGCCCCTCCCACTGGGGTCCGCAGTTCTGGCCTAATAAACTAGGCCCCCCCCGGTCCCTGTGAAATCAGTAAAAAGTCTTGGTGTGACCATCGATACCGAACTCTCCCTCAGATCTCATGTGGGCGCTGTGATCTCCTCATGTACGTTCCAGCTTCGCAAAATCCGTAAAGTCAGTCACCTACTACCACCAGCCGCTCTGGTCCAGGTTATCCTCTCCCTGGTACTATCCCGCCTGGACTTTTCCAACTCCCTGTACTACGGACTCCCAAAATCACTGCTGCATCGCCTTAAGGTCGTGCAGAACCAAGCAGCCCGTCTCATCTACAAAACTCCCAAATGGCAGTCGCCCAAACCTCTGCTACACAAACTGCACTGGCTACCTATAGAACAAAGGGCGGCCTTCAAGCTGGGCTGCCTCACGTTCAAATCCCTCCACTGTTCCAGCCCCGCCTTCCTGCCAACACTCATCAATCCACACCGTCCAACGCGCAATCTTCGTTCACCTCTCCTCAACCTGCTTGCTGTCCCCAAAACCAAAACCAACAAATTCGGCGGCCGTCGGTTTGCCCACCTTGCCCCCAAATTTTGGAATCCTCTTCCCCTGACCATCAAATCCAGTAGCTCCCTCCTTCATTTCAGAAAACTGCTCAAAACCTTCCTTTTTCCCCCACTCGGCTAAACTCCGCCTCCTCTGACCCCAGACTCACCTCTGTCTTACAACGCCAGGAAACCCACGGTGTCAGTGCGCTCTATAAATTCCACTTAACATAACATAACATAACATGCATGTGGAACCCTTTTCGTTTTGGATCAATGATGGGTAGCGAAAACATCCTTCCGCTGCTGGAAATTTACAGAATGAAATATCTACCAGTGTTGCTATATGGCACTGCTAATTGTGTGTATCGTAACTGTCAGAGCATCCAGCGCGAAGAAAATTGGTTTTACAGGAGATTGTTGTGTATGGGTGCCATTAGTTTGGGGTTGTCTATAAACAATGAACTGCACCTTGACTATGCTGAAGACTTTGCCAAAACTGCCCCGTTATGTCTTTGGGTAGCTGTTGTCGAGTGGCAAACATACTGTGTTCAATAGGGACGTGGATTAAGACTGTCTTGGTTGTGAGTATGGACATAAAATCCCTTAGCTAAATTACAACAGAAGTGCTGCTTTATCTTTGGGCCACCCAGAGCTCTTTTCCAGCTCTCTGCTTTTAAACAAAGGTGACGGGACGTTCGTTAAAGAGTTGTTCTTAAAGCGTGCCACAAAGAACAGAGACACCATGGCCTTGGGAAAAACAACTATGAGACACCTTTTATCTGTAAAAACTAGTGTTGGTCCTAAACCCTACCTCTATCCCATTGAAATTCCTGGGAGAGATCACTTCTTACAAAGTTCTGTCTGTGTACAATTTGATCCAACCCTTGCTTTCCTGCAGGGTAACGGGAGCTTAGCTCTATCAAAATATATCCCTGTGATGTCCCAGACCTTAGAGCACTTGGTATTATTCTGTGGGTATTATGATCCCCCTCGAAGGAGATATTTGCCTCCCATTCTCAGGTCAAGGGTTTTTTATCAATATAGGCGGGTCTTTTTCTATTTGCAAATATTTAGTGATCATGCTGTGATCTTTGTGGTTTGTTCTTTTTTAAAAGCGCCTTGTACTGGAACAAAGTGATAAATTCTTAAAATGTAATTTGATCTTTTATTCTAAGGGTCAAAGTGATTCCCAGTGCTATGTGATGAATTCTTGACTTTATTCAATTTTCTTTTATTTGTATGTTTTTATATTTTAATGACTGGCTTGTTTTAGCTTGCATGTTGTATTTTCACAATGTTTCTCTTTTATGAATATACATTTATAATTGAATAAAAAAAATGTCAATCAATCAATCAGTGGTGCTGACTTGATCCTTGACAATGCTGGGGTGTAATGCTTGCCCTGAATTGAAGCGAATAAGGCATACTTCTACGAGGGGTTTCTCCCCCTGAGAATTTTTTTTAAAGATTCTCGGCATATAGTACATTTTAAAGGACAATTTCCACATAAATTTGCTGAAAAGCCAATGATCCTAACAGTGAACTGGTCAAATCCTTTCATGGTGTGCAAGGCCAATGAAATCTGATGCTCCCCAGTTTACCTTTTTTTCTTCAAAATGTGCTATCAGTGCCACAGTATGTGAAATATTACCTCCATTGTGCAAAAGTCCATTTTATGACTCAAAAATAATTTTTCGACTCCCAAAAGGCCTGATGCATTTTAAAAAAAGGTGTTTTGCATTAGCAAACCCTGTTTTTTTGTATATTGCTGTCTGTGCAAAAACAAAGTGCATGAAGCCCAAAATGAAATTGAATGCAGATGAGTTTTACTTCATTAGTGTGGGCTTGATAAGGAAAAGCCCAATACAATACATAGCAACTAATTTACTTATTTGTATACAAGAGAATATATTTGTTTTTCCTCTAACACTAACTTTTTGAATTCAAAGATGGTTCAAATGAGAGGATTCATGTAGGTTGCTAGAAATCCTTGGTCGGCCACTGTAGATGTTGATACTACCTCTGCTTATTCTCAGATTACAGCAGGGGAAAGTAGCAGTTGTTTTTTCATGTGCATCCTATTTGTACTGTTAGCACGTGAATTGATGTGTATTCTCCAATGGAAGAAATGCCACATATGTTGATTTCTTTTCCATGTTAAAGGAAAAAAAGAGACAGATAGATCCAAAAAGTGTCTAATGGAATGCGTGGCAGTAGAGTCCATCAAGGCTGTTTTATTTTTTTGTACAGCCTGTAAGAAGCAACATGCCTAATGGATGAAACCACTCTGCAAATTGATGGGCTTTAGGGATCGCCACACAGCACTAAGAGTATGTAGAGCAAACACCAGTGGTCCGGTTATTTTTTCAATTGGCACATTTCTATCAGCAGTATCGCATGTGAGGTTCAAGAAAATCCATGGCTCAGAAAGGAGTATTGACTTTTTCGAGTGTTGCCTTGAAATTTTAATATACCAAAGTACAGATTGTTGTAGTTTGTGCTTACATTTTGTTTAAACAATGTACCGACCCCCTGGACCCCACAGACTTTTCGCCAACTCCATCACGGACATCATCTCCCCGCATGCCATCATGTCCACCAACTACACCCTACTGGAAGACATCAACTTCCACCTCGACAACCAACTGGACCCCAGCATGACATCCCTCCTGGACAACCTCCACAACATTGGACTCCACCAGATCATGAGCAAACCCACGCACTCAGCAGGACACACCCTCGAACCCCTCTTCACAACAGGAAACTCCATCACCTTCAGCCACACCACCGAACTCCCATGGACTGACCATCAATGCGTCCACTTCACCTTCAGAACACCCACCATCCACAGACACCAGCACCTGATCCCACGGAGAAACTGGACCAGAATCACCGACGACCAGCTAACCTCATCACTCAGTAACTCCACCCCAACCATCGCGGAAAACAACGAAGCCAACACCGCAGCCCGAATCATGCACAGATGGATCTCTGACAGCGCCAACACCATAGCCCTCCTCAAGAAAAACAACAACACCCACACCACGAAAGCTAGATGGTTCACCACCGAACTTCGAGTGTCCAGACACACTTGCAGCTGCCTCGAAAAGGCCTGGAGGAACACCAAATCCATGGAAGCCCACAACAAATTCAGAGCCGCCACCAACACCCACCACCAACTCATCAGAAAAATGAGGAAAAAAGCGATTGAAGACAGAATCTCCACTCATGCACACAACAGCAAAGAATTCTTCAACATCATCAAGGATTTCGCCCAACCCACCAGCGAGTCCACCGACATCCCTCCCTCACAAGACCTCTGTGACAAACTCAGCACATTTTTCCACCACGAAATCAAGAGCATCTACGACAACTTCGACGAAGACAACCAACACACTGAATCCTCACCAACCACCCCCGACACCCTGAAGCCAGCGATCGACAACTGGACAGCCCTCACCACTGAAGACACACTGAAGGCGATGAAGTCAATCCAGTACGTGGTCTCCACGGACCCCTGCCCCCACCACATTTTCAAAAGAGCCACCAACACCATCGCACCCATGCTCTGCCACACCATCAACCGCTCCCTGGCAACCGTCTTGTTCCCTGGTGACTGGAAACACGCTGAGATCAACCCCCTCCTGAAGAAACCCTCAGCGGACCCCACCGACCTCAAAAACTCCCTGCTCCCGTTACCAGCGAAAGTCATCGCGAAACCCATCAACAGCCAACTTGCTACATTCATCGAACAGCATACTATCCTCGACTTCTCCCAATCCGGCTTCAGAAAAAAACCACAGTACGGAATCCGTACTTACTGGACAAAGGAGAAACAGCAGCCCTCATCCTCCTCGACCTCTCAGCGGCGTTCGACACAGTCTCTCACCGCACCCTAATACGCAGACTCCATGACGCAGGGATCCAAGACAAGGCCCTCGACTGGATCCGCTCCTTCTTCTCCGGCAGAACACAGTGGGTCAGACTCCCCCCTTGCCTCTTGGACCCTACACCTACCACCTGCGGAGTCCCCCAGGGGTCCTCCCTCAGTCCTACGCTCTTCAAAGTCTACATGGCTCCGCTCGCCCCCATCGTCAGAACCTACGGACTCAACATTGTGTAATACGCAGACAACACCCAACTCATCCTCAGCCTATCCAGCGAACCCAACACCGCCAGACACAACTTTCGAGGAGGCATGGAACCCATCGCCAAATGCATGAAAAACAGCTGCCTACAACTAAACACCAACAAAACGGAAGTACTCATCATGGGCCCAAACCCAGACGCCTCGAACGACACCTGGTGGCCCCCCGCCTTCGGAAGCCCGCCCACCCCCATGGACCACGCACGCAACTTGGGAATCATCCTGGAATCAGAGCTCAAAATGCACCGCTAGATCAACTCAGTCTCGTCCTCCTGCTTCCACACCCTCCGTCTCCTACGTAAGACCTTCAAATGGATCCACCTCAAAAACAGAAAGACCGTCACTCACGCACTGGTCACAAGCAGGCTCGACTACGGCAACGCACTCTATGCCGGAATAAACAAAAACTTCACCCGCAAGCTACAGAACATCCAAAACACCGCCACAAGACTGGTCCTCAACCTGCCAAGACATTGCCACATCTCCCAGCACCTGCGCACACTCAACTGGCTCCCCATCAAAGCTAGAGTCACCTTCAAGATGCTAACCCACGCTCACAAGACCCTCCACGACACCGCACCAGCATACCTGAATAGCCGACTCAAATTCCACGCACCCCAAAGGACCCTACGATCAGCCCAGCTCTCCTAGGCCGTGGTCCCCCGCAAAAGAAAAACCAGATCGGGAGGCTGCTCCTTCTCCTTCCGCGCGGCCAGAGCCTGGAACGACCTTCCGCTCCACCTCAGACAGATAACATCGCTCCCCATCTTCGCAAGAATCCTCAAAACCTGGCTCTTCGACAGACCCCCTCCTTGATGGACTGGAACCTGCGACCCCCCCACCCCCCAGCGCCTTGAGACCCTTATGGGTGAGTAGTCGCGCTTAACAGACATCTGATTTGATTTGATTTGATTTAAATGTAACTAAATGTAATTGATTCAATGTTTATATTTTGCAGATATGATTGCATGTAGTTGCCTTTTAAGTTTTTTTTTATGAGCCAAAATAAAGAAAATATGAGTTAATTTCTCTTCTCTTGTGCAAATGTCCTGTTCTTCTCCATTCTACCTGGAAGCACTCTTCTTTGCCTGTACCCATTTCCTGTAACCACAGGGTCCAGCCATGACTGAACAGGATTCCATTACTTTATAGTTAGGTTTATGCCCACTGAATATCCCCACATAAAATACACTGCCCACGCACATTTTTTATTGGCATTGCCAAGCCTGACTGAAATAACACTTAAATTAGCTATTCAAGAGAAGAGCCAGGTGTGATTTCCTGAGTATGTTATTCTTAATGGCGCTTTGCTGGGCTAGATGGTGGTTTTATAACAATATTGTTAGACTAGCATGCAATAGTACTACTGCTCTGCTCTGGAAAAACAGCAGCCGCGGCCCGTGCAGGTAAGAGCTGTGCGGCGGTGGGGCCAGCTAGAGGGGGGGATTTAGACAGACGATGACGAGGGAACATTTAATATTTATTTAATTTTCCCTTGTCCTTGTCCGTTGAAGTCCCCTCCCCGGCTGGCCCCACCGCTCCTATCTGCATGCGCCTCAGCTGAAAAACAGAAACATTTCAGTTCACAGTCCCGAAGACACAATAGTGAATGACTGCAAGTAGCATCATCCCAACTCACCTAACTCACAAAAAGACTGACTGACGCCTTCAAAAATGTCACATTCTGCTGCTATTTGATGTCTGTCTACATCACAGTTGGTAACATACTGCAGAAGGTTTGAAACTTGCAAGTGAGTGATGTTTGGATCTGCATGTTGTTCCACATTTTCTCATCACTACCAGTGTAGACATAAGAGCTTCCTCACCGCTATATTCATGAAATGTTCAGTATTATAGTAGTCCTCTTGTATATGTCTATTAAAGTGTAGCTACCAAAACCATGATAGGTTATCACAAGTAAGTCCACTGGTGAGAGCTAACATAGTGAAATGCGGTCAGATGATCCCGGAGAATACATTAAAGGGATATGAGCAGTTATACCTGTAAGAGAATGCAATAAAACAGACTACGGCTTGAATTATATATGAATTGAATGTCAAATGATGCCCAAAACTCCACTTATTCTCAGACTTTCACCCTTATTATTGAATTCTGCAGTGTCCAACAAAAACACTTTTCTCCTACATAACCGGTGAGAACTATGAGTTAGGGGGCTTAAATTTAAACAAGGCCCCAATCTTAGGGGGAGATGCTATATCTGCTCAGCGTGCCAACACCCATCCACATGCAGTTGTAATTCTCCTGTGTCTGAAAGAAGAACTAAATAGAGATACTACTATTCTGTTTTCCAACCTTCATGGGGGACTTAACCATACATGGTTCATGAGACCACCACTCGGGCTGTTGGCACACATCATGGCCTAAGGAATCTCAGGGAACACGTCCACGCTTCCCTGAGGCATGGAGAGCTTGCTCTAGTCTGCCCGCTTTATGTGATGTACTTCAGCATCACTTGTTCATTCACGTTCTATTAATTAACACTTTGTTTTCCATTTGGTTACAAGTAAAAGACCTCATAAAAGTATTACAAATAAAAATAAATATGTTTTATGTCTTGAAACAGCCTTGGACAGAAATGAAATCATGAAATTTCACCACAACCATGTTGAATGTAGACATTGTGCACAATGCACAGACAACGGGGTATAGAAATGGGTGTAGGCTAAGAAGTGTATATAAATACTGTTCATACAAAGCTGACTATTAAAACACAAATGTATTTTGCATGAATCACAGAAGAATGTTTCCGAATGTTTGCGAATTCGCCAAAATTCCATACTATATGCAAGTGTGACTTAATTTTCACTTTGTGCTGATCTAAATCATGCCTTTCATTTTTGACCCCTGTAAACTTATATAATTGTATATACTTGTGGGCAGACAGGTCATAAATAACCCAGAGATCATGGAGTGAAGAAAGTCCGAACAAATTGAACGTGCTGCCTAGAAAGAAGAAAAAATTAATAGGTGGCAAAGAGGTGGGTAGTCTTCAGATGAAAGACTAGGAAATGTGGTCCGGATCAACAAGAGATGAAACAGAGCATAAGTGGGGGCTAGGGAAAAGGAAGAGGCGGCACTAGAGCGGATGACTTTGAGATCAGAGGTCAGTGTTTGCTGGAGGTTAATCTCTTTCATGCTTTGTTAATATGAGACAAAAGCACATGGAATGGAAAGGGAAAAAAACTACGCAATTATTTGTGCTAGCAATTAGTCTGTTTGAGATAAAATCCAATTATTGTAATGCCTAATAATTACTGCCCAAGTGGTTGTTGCTCGCCAAGTGACAAGGCTGCGTGGTATAATTTTGTGTGTGTAGTGTCTGGAAAAAATAAAAACTATGCTCAGCTTCCACGCTACGATCTTGTCCTTGATTCAATCTGTATATGTCAATTTATTCCAAAGTGATTTGCCTACTCCTAAAATTACGTACTCAAGCAATACTTGAATTCTTAAAAAAATGACTAAACAGTTTGCAGTTTTAGAGTGTTTGGATTAAAACAGCTATGAACTTTAAAAACATATTTTCCATTATGCATCAATAAAAAAGGTTTTTGCCGGCATGGCTCGTGGGGGGTGGGGTGGGTGGGGGGTGGGAATGGTGAGGGGGGTGGGAAGATGTGCAGCTGCATAAAAAATAATAAGAAATAAATAAAACTTACCTTGCCGCAACTGGGTCCCGCGTCTTCTTCCCTGCTCGCCTGTGTCCGACTCCAGGTCGAAACAGAAAGCAGGCAGCCAGGCTCCCCCAAGCCAATCACAACGCTCCAATGGAGCATTGTGATTGGTCTGAGCGCCGTGACACAGCACTCAGCCAGGGGCTGGAGGGTTGGGCATGTTCTCCGTGCAGGCTGCATGGAGAACAGGGGAGAGCGCATGACTGGTTTGGGTGCACGAGAGGGCTGACTAAAAAGTCATTGTGCACTCAGGAGTGGGCAAACTATTCCTCCCCTGCCCTGCTTCATAAGCAGAGCAGCCCCACCCACCAGCCCACCCGCAAAAAAAAAAAAAAAAGTGGTAATAACTGCAAGTTTTTACCATTTTATGTTATTGCTTCTCGCACTGCCAGGAAGCAGTGGCGCGACACTCCTCCGTCAAAAACCTTAAAAATATGAACCTAGGTTTACCTCTCCATATAAAAGTGCTTTTATCTCTTTTAGTTACAAACTTTGTCAGTAGTACGCCTGGTAAGCTCGGCCAGGTGCAGATTTACACAGACAAATCCTGTGACTGTTTCCAAGGGCTCCTATTTTTAGTTTTAGCTTAGTTTTAGTTTAGTCTAAGACATGTTGAAGACAAGACTGACCATGACTCAATATGTTTTGTTATATTCCCAAGAAATCTATGTAGTGTGTTAAAGAAAGTGGATCATTATTTGGAGGAAGGGATGTTAGGCCACCCCAAGGAATAAGGCCTTGAGCTTGTTAATGTAAAATGCAGTTTCAGTCATTTAAACCTGGGCTCGACACCCTTGTAGCTATGGTGCACAGATACTGGCGTAATGTAGGAAAATGTGTAAAGTATTCAGATGTAATAAAAACAGAAAGTCACAATTACAACACTCAAAATACCACAAGCAAGTTAGTAAAATAGAGAATAATTTAATGAGTAAAATGACACACAAGTGTCAAAAATCCAACAAGGGGAACCATAGATAACAATTTATAAATATTTAAGGCAAAAAGCACCAAGATAAGTAAAGCAGTGATTAAAAGTCGCTGTTCATGGTTGACTGGGGCCTAGATGCACTTTCAGGCCGACCAATATGGAGTGCAGGTGGGATATACCAAGAGGTCAAAGAGTTTGCATCCTGACTCTAAAATGGAAGTCAAAATCCTCTATCAGGACAAGGTTGCAGGCTTTATACACCAACTGCTCTTTAAGCCAAATACCCACTGAACGAGGCCCTGCTGAAGCCATTGGTTTAAGTGGGAAAAACTATGACTGGTAAAAATTAAAATATTGCAGCCCGCTAAAGTCGTCGTGCCAGGTGAATACTTTTAAAATGTTCAGCCAGTCAAGATTTCTGCCTTTAGACTTGGTCTTTTTAATATGGAACTCAAAATCTTCCACCAGGACAAGCCTGATGTTGTATCTGACAAGGTATAATCGAAATCTGACACCTTTGCTGCGATGTCCCTCTGACGTGCTTAAGGTCTTGGGAGTCCAACAATACTTTAAGTCCCAACTTTTCAAAGTTTCTGGGGCAGCTCCTCTTGGTCAATTCTAGGGCCTTCAGAACCTAATTGGCAGCACTTAAGGAGCAGGACTCTCTACTGCAGAGGCCACTTGTAGGGTTCCGGCCAGTCACTGTTGCTACTTGTCAGCTGGACACCTATTCTACTCAGGTGCAAGTGAAAGCAGGTCCAGCCCTTCATGTCTCCACAAAGTTCTCAACAGCAGATCCAGTTCACTCCTATTCTTCCACAAGTCCAGAGAGTGTTCTGATGAGCTATGATTAAAGTGCCACTTTTGTAGAATTCACTAGCCAATGAGAGGGGCTTATTCCTCTTTTTTATTGAGAAAGTATTACAATATTAAACACAAGAATTACTTTGCTTCCTGCCTGCTTCCATGTTGCCTGGGTGAGAAGGACTGCACCGACATCTCTTGAACCAAGAAAATAGAGTGACTCCACAGGCTAATTACTGGCCTCCTGATCTGAAGCCTCAGGGACATGACAGGCTTCCAACACACTTGCATCTGCACCTGGACTCTGCCATCTGTGAGTCTACCTAGCCAAGTGGTGCCACTGTTGTTCTGGACCCTTGGAAGTGAGCCTAAGGTCTTTTACCTACCGCTGTGGACCCAGCGGAACTGATGAATCTCCTCCGCTGCTTGGTACAACCCTGAGCAGAACTGATGCATCTCTGCTACTTTGTGTATTGGGCCCATTGCAAAGACCCGCATCGCCGCCGCAGCCCGCAACCCCTTCAAAACTGCACCTGCGTGATGCACCCTAGGCGCAAGCCCTAGCATCCCTCATCAACAGCAGCCTCAACGGTGATGCCAGAATATGCATTGCAGCTTTGCAGTCCTTTGGAACTGATGCACTGTCCCGACTGCATGCACATCCTCAACGCCGGGCTTCACATCGCAAGCCCCATCTACTGGATCCTCGATGACGACACAGGCCCTCACAATGCAGCGTTGCACCTTCTTGGAACTGATTCATCACTTCGGCTGCGCAGCGCAACTTTTACGTGGATCAACGCAATGCTGCACAAACCAGGGTTAAATGTACTTTTGTTCAGCAGGCTTCGCTGCTCCATCGCAGTTAGCCTGAATTGTGAATTTGTCTTGGTCTGGCGCATCCAAATGTTAACAATTGTCGCCTTATGCCTGTTGACAAAACTTTTAACATTCATTATCTCTGGTTCTACAAATTTGATATTTGTCATTTTAGTCTTACTTTATTAATTAAAAATCCTTATAATTTTCTAATACTGTTGTGGGCTCTATCATGGTGTGTT
This sequence comes from Triturus cristatus, assembly GCF_964204655.1. Taxonomy (NCBI): domain Eukaryota; kingdom Metazoa; phylum Chordata; class Amphibia; order Caudata; family Salamandridae; genus Triturus; species Triturus cristatus. The sequence continues at coordinate 685,113,838 of NC_140586.1, read as the reverse complement.
TTCACTGTGTTACTGTATGAAGTGTTGCATACATATTTTACACATTGCCTCTAAGTTAAGCCTGACTGCTCGGTGCCAAATTACAAGGGGGTTGAGCACAGGTTACATTGGGGTTTGCTTGTGCCTTACCCTGACAAGGATTGTGGTTGCTCATGCCCCAGGCAACCAACAACGCAATTTCTTACAAGACTGGACAACAGTGCCTCAGTGTGCACATTACAAAAACCAGCACTATCAGTCAGCACAAAATGCAGGTGACCAGGCAAAAAGTGGACCTTTGTCACAGTGGGGCTAACAACAATCATATCCACATTCTTGGCAATTTGTTAAGCCCTGTAGATAAGAGAGTTGTATGTGGTAAACTTAAAAAAGAGACTGAAATGAGAGTATTGTCATGGAAGAGAGAAATCCTATAATAGTAGTATCAGTCATATCACATTTGTTGTTATTGGCAGAAGTGGCACCTGAGAAGCTTTCACAGATATGTTCAGGCATGTGATTACTGGCTTACTAAACCAAACAGAAAGTCACCCCAGGAAAACATCTTGACATAATATGACAAGGAATGTCAAATGGCAAAACGGTTGCTGTGTGATTTAATTAACATGTATTATTTTGCATTGTCCTTGGTATTTCCTGCATGTTTCGATATGTCTTTCAAAGTTAAGACTCATTCTCATACAAAATTATGAAACTGACTGATTCAGCTCCTCTAAAGGTTATTTAAAGGCATGGAACACTCTCCCACTCTACCTCCGACAGACTCCATTACTCCCCAAGTTCCTGAAAGACCTCAAGACCTGGCTCTCCGACAAATCACCGTGAACATCCAGGAGCTGTGCCCCAACCCCCTCAGCACCTTGAGACCATTTTGGGGGAGCAGTTGCGCTTGACAAACCCTGATTGATTGATTTGGTCATGATAAAAGTGATGTGCTTGAAGTATGCGGGCAAGCCATACAAACAACTTAACCCACAATTTCTTGGGCAAGGGAATGTCATTCCACCCCTCTTACAACTACAGAGGAGGCTCTATGGCAGATCGCAGTCAGGACAGAATCCTAGAGATGCAAAAGGGCCAAAATTACTGAACACCTCACTGTACCTGAAACCGTAACGAAACATCTAGCAAATGGCACAGGCGTTGGTTATTTTAACATTTTTATTTCACTGTGCTCCATATTAAAAATTGAAAAGATCTGGAAACTAACTACAAGCGCCACTGTTTGTGGCTTTAGGAGAATTTGGTGAGTTAGCCATGTCCATTAGTCAGATCAATGCAGATTGCAGAACTGTATTGTACATTGTTTCCAGCTTTTTTACACATCACGTCAGAAGTTTGCTAAGTTGCAAAAACACTTTTGAAAACTAAAGGCTTCATTTGCATCCAAACACTCAATTTTTCCTATTTATAACCTCTGGATTTATTTGTTTTGCGGAATCGAAATGTTTTATTTTCAGAAATGCAGACAATGTAATTGTAGGACCAAATTAAATTAATCATGTTAATTGATGAAAAATAACCTGAATGTTAATTTTCCAAAAACAACATGAAACGTTCCCTGAAGACCCTAATAAGCACCTGAAATAATAAAACAAATTGACTACAAAGGTTTTCTTTTCTACTTTCTTTGAATGTGCATGACAGGAATAAGACATGGACTGCATTCCTCACATCAAAGAAACCTAAAGTTTAACAGCCTTTGACAGCAATTTTAGTGATACATTTCTTTCAATATATAATACAATCGAATTGATTAATAATATTTTATCACAAAACATCTACGACAGGTGAACTTGTTGGACTGATGGCACGTCGACTATCTCGTCAAACTAACATCCCATGTATATATCTTTCCTTCTCTGGTATTACAGGTCAAAGCTGACACATCTTTTGACACTGAAGTCATCTCCAAATGACAATTTACATAAATATGAAAGTTAAGTCAATCAAGTGGAATAACATAGATCTGTAGCACAGACTGTTCAGTATATATGATGATCACATTTTTTTTTAAAGTTTCACTTCACTTTAAACTTCTGTACAAATATATTTGAAACTTTTTTGTTATATTTTTCAGCTTCTGTAGGCCGTGTTTTTGTTGACAAGTTCACAACTGTAGATTCTTCTGTGTCTCTGTAGTCACCAATTAAAATTGCAAGAGAGAAGACTGGTGTCTGCAGTGTGTTGTTACCTGCAAAGCCAGGCCCACAAAATGGTGGTCTGAAATAGAGGCAACTAAGTAAAAATACAGGGCCATTTTAGCAACAAACTGCGATAAATTTCGCAGAGCGCGCTTTGCGCGAATTTTTTTATCGCCAGCTATCGCTGAAATATATCGCCACGCTAACGCTTTATTAGCAACAATTAGCGCTATGGCGATAAATATTCCAGCGATAGCGGGAGGGAAGGGCCAACATCGTGACAAAATCAGCGATGTTGCATGGGGAAGGGGAAAAACCTTGCTGATACGACCCTCTGGTCATATCAGCATAATCCACCCCTCACGTCAGGTATGGTTAAGTCAGGAAAATAGGAGGTGTTAAAAAACTGGCGTTGACCCCGGTTAGCGTGACTTTTCACGTCGCTAACAGGGGCCAGGGCCTCCTTGCTCATAGCAGCTGTTTATCAGGTCTGTTGGTCAGGAACGCCTACTTTGCATGTCATTAGCGATAAATATCGCTGACATGCAGAGCGGCACCCAAACCGGTCGCTTTCGTCAGAAAGCTGTCTCTAACTGTTGTTAGCAACAGCTTGCTGATAGGGCGCCACTTTAGCAGGAAAAGGTCCCGCTAAAGCAGCAATATTGCCCTTGCTAATATGTCCCACAATATCTTTACAATGAGCAAAATCAAGTGAGCACTCACCAAAACAGATCTTACTAAAAGACGGTAGAATACATTTGGCAGAATGCTCTCTATGGCCGCTTTTCTGAATGATGAATATTGATGAATATTGAGGCATTAGTTCTGTGACCTTGTTTTTGTTTCAATTCGTTTCCTGATACCTGCACATTTTTTGTAATTGTTTATCCGTTAGCCAAGAGCTTATCAAATTAAGACTCGGGCAAAACATTACCAAAGGCAATCTGGTGACACCAGGAATCGCAGAGATACACCTTTCTTACTCTGTCAACACGTTTCCGAGCTTTATAAACCTATCTGCTTGTTGGGGGAAAGAAACTCTTGCAAAATGGCTGATAGCGCCACCAGCCGCAGGGGAGGGATTTTAAAGGAGGTGATTGACAGGTTGCAACATTTACCCGGAATGGTAAAAGCATTTTATTTCCTCATATTGCGGTGTACAACAGACCCGAGTATTGTCAAATGCCGGCAGTTAAGAAGAACAGCGAAGTAGACTGTAAAACATTTGTCCCCACGTCCTTTTATTGCAAACCACAATATTTTCAAGGTTTCCTTCTTGGTCTGCAGGTACAAAATAGTACAGAAATCTCAGTGGAATTATTAGCTGCAGTCATTGAGGTCAAATTCTCAGAACAAGAACACATTTCTCTGTTCGATGGACCATTTGAAACCTACCAGTGTTCCAAATCTCCCGACAGTTTATCTACTAATATCAGTTTTTCCATGTGAGAAGCACGGTTTAAAGCAGGATTGTAGACCTTCTCAGGCCAACAGACGTGTACTTTACACTGATGTGATAATATGGGTTACCAACAGTAATATGAAGGTAATTGCAGGTTAGGGAAAGAGTGTAATTCGAATTTGAGGGCCTTATTTTATGAGGCCTTGCAACAGTTTGGCGCTGCTGTTGCATCACTTTTTCTGACGCATCGGCAGCGTAAACCATGCCTCCTGTTGCGCCCTATTTACAAAGTGATGCATCTAAGCAGATGCGCCACTTTGTAAACCACTGCGCTACATTATACCTGCGTCAGGTTTATTGTATGCAGGGGGGTGTTATTATGTAAGTAAGCCTCGTAGAAGTGACACAGTGAAATCTATGAGATTTCAGTGCGCCACTTGTAGGACGCAAATGCGTAAAAACCCTATGCCTGCCTCATGGCAGGCGTAAGGGTGATGCAGTGCTATATCCATAGCCCTCCCCCTGCATTGCTAGAGTTGTGTCATGCTTCTGACACACCTCCAGCAATGCGTCATTTTTGCGCCGACAGATACATCAGTAAAACTGACGTATCTGTCATTCCATGCGACATGATGCGTCATGCAGTAAATATGACGCCTTCATCATGTCGCAACGAGGGCGCAATGAAAAGTGACGCATCGCTGTTTTCACGCAGCGATGCTTCACTTTTCATAAATGAGACCCTCAGTATTTAACTCTGTATGATGAAAATGCACTTACATTATGAAGTGATAGTACATAACTCGGTTAATTTAGTAACACACAGGTCAGTCTTGGCAGTAGGGCCATATCGATTCAGTGGGTGCGCCCAGTGCAATAGTAGTAGACCTATAGTCTAACACAAAGGTTTACAAGATTAGAAACAAATGACATCCCATAAGCATTTCAATGAAACGAGGAGGTCTTTGTGAAATAATAATCCACATTTGTAAAGCACGAACCGTAAGGGTCTCTAGGCGCTGGGGGCCGTTAGGAAGATTAAGCAAGCTATTGCCCAGAGTCACATGGTGCTGAGCTAATCTGCCGCCGGCACCGGGGATCGAACCGTGATCCTCAGATTCCGGAGTCAGTCCCCTGGCCGCGGCGCCACACCTCTTCAAATTCTTGAAATTGACCAAGCCAGGTTCTTTTTGTTCACATACAATATTTGCATGGTCCTTAGACCCATTTGTTTGAGGGTACAAGTTGTGAGACATAAAAATACAAATATCCTTTGAAAAGGAGGGCTCAATAGTTGATTCAGGAAAAAAGTGCATGGACTAATGTCCATAGCATTTAGACTTGCTTGTTTGTGTACAAAACTCAAATGTTAGCATAATGGTACCAATGTTTCAGCATCACTCAGAAAGCAGGAAGTCAGGCGACCTATATAGCAATAAAACAACCACAAACAGGTTCATGCAATCAAAAAAGGTGAAAAATGCAGGAAAGAAAATAGTTTGCACTTGATGTTGCCTAATGCTGAATTTAATTGCACGCAAGTAATTAAGTGCAAGAAGAGGTACATTAGACATCCAGAAATGTAACGTGTTCAAAAAGGATAGCCAGAAGTGAACATTTTGAAAAATCGTTTTAGTGTGTGTAATACAGAGTAGACTAAATGAAGAGTCTCTGCACTAAACATGATCTCCTGGAGGTGGCTGCCAACTGACTGTGCTTCATACTACAGAGCCACAGAGCTCTTCTCTCCTCTTCCTCTCATAGAGCATTGGAAGTACCCTTGACTGAGCCACATGACCACCACTGGTGTCCGGTGCCTTGCCTTCACGGCACACCTACAATGGAGCTGCAGATATTATATAGTTGGTTGGTTTCAGTGACTCAAATTAATTGCATTGCACATATTCAATTGCATGTTTGAAAATCTTCACTCTGCATCTGGGTACCAGTAGCATATCATTTATGGCTGTTAATGTGATGCTCGTCACACGTGAAAGTCATAGTAGTGACGTGGGTCTGTTTTTAGTCACTAAGTGGCACACTGAGACATTTTCAGCATAGCCCTTGACATAGAAATTGTTTACAAAAATTAAAAAAAGAAATATTTAGTTTACAAAAATATCACCGCATTGGAGGTAAGAATAGAAAGCCTACACTTGATGGTACCATATTTTTGTAAACGATATTTAGGACACAATATTTACGTCAGGTAATATTTCTGCAAATGATATTCTGACACACTGTCACTGTGAGAGGCTTGTTTTCCATGGCCTGTGTTGTGGTGACTCTACTAGTCACCATAAGTCAAACCGATGGGGCAGAATATGACAGAGACTGGTAAATGGAAGCAGTGAGATGGTGAATGAATTGAAAACCTGAAATAGCATAAGAGGCAAGTAATTGAGAGAGGGCGGGGATGCAGAGACTTGGATACATTGATGTGGGGCATGGGCACATAGAAACAGGGAGCCATAAATGTGTGAAACAGGGATCAGGAGACAAGGAAATAGTGAAAGGGCAACACAAACAATGAGGTTCATGATGACGGAGATTGGGATAGCGCCACGCGATTACTGAAGGCATGGATATAAAGGGGTTGGACATAAACAGTCTTTTGTTCCATGTTCTCAGTCGCGACCAGGTTTTCATGAAAATAGCCAATTACTCTCTAGAAATGGATATCACTGGCTTTGGTCCTCTGAAATCCTATTCTCAAATGCTACTCTAAATTTCGATTTTCTGTTTAAAACTATTTCGGATATACATGTTTGACCATAGATTGATCCCCAAGGAACACAGCATCTTATTATGATGGAGCTGGCACTCTTGTGGATGAACATTATTTCTCTGCCAATTTTGTAATAAAACAATTGCAACTCTAGATACCTCCCACTTCATTTAAGAAGCCATGAACTAAAAGTATGGAGTTTTGGATGTTAGCAAAGAGCAAAGAAATCTGTGCGGAACCTAGAGATTTTACACTTAGAGCAACAGAAAAGCACAGACACAAATATACCCAGTTGTCTCACTTCTTTGGTTTAGCTCAAGTGAGATATATTCTCTTCCTCTTCAGAATGAAGATCCCAGTGAGAAGTGGTACACCTTATTTAAGAGCATTAAAACACTGGATGTCCCATTAAGAATTACCCATGGTGAACATATAAATTACTGCTGAAAAGAAGTTAAATTCTGCTGGAGGTATAGGGAGGACTATTTAGCACTGGTGCTGGGATGGATACTTCCAAGCAGACTTGCAGCTTGCTTGTCAGTGAATATTATTCAGAAACAATAGCAGGAAATGATGCATTACTGAGCCATCTTACCCACCATTTTGGACATGGAAAAAGGGCACTGACAGTTATGACCCAGCAAGGACACACAGAAACATAAACCTTTCTAAAAGGCAACTTCTAGATAAAGAAACTGAGAAGTAGGTCATTAGTGGTGCACTAAAATTAATTGGAAATCAATGTTTCCATCTAGCCAGAGGACAAGAAGACATAGAAACAAGCAAGGAAGAAATTGATTTGCCTATGGAAGCCTGTGAAATCATGTCAGTGACAGAAGAAACTACAAATGCTATAAACTACTTCATATGCATACAAACACCTGTTCACCGACAATACAGACCAATGAGCACTAGGAGCACACACATGGCAAGATGTTGAAAGTGATAGAAGTATTTGCGAGTGTTGACAGTATTGCATTTTCAATCTCCCAGGAAAATGTTCCACATCATGTTACACCTGCCAAGGCTTTGTTGCCTGTTCATTTGGCTTAAGTACGCCTAACAGGGGGTTTATGGATGTGAATTTGTTTTTAATTTGGGGGCTTGACTGTTCTGTCCTAGTTGCATTTAAAACGAACATCTGAGTGGACACAAAAAGCATGTAGGTATAACTAATCCCAGCTGCTCCAGGCATTTCATCTCACTGGACCTGACAAACGAATTTTGGGGCTGTACAAGGCCCCACAAGATTTTCCAAAGTTTATGGCAGTGGATCACTTGCCCACATTCTGGAGCTCTTCAGATCCAATGCTAAAAAGAATGTACTGTATGGATCAGAACTATGGGGAACTCCACCACTTAAATCATCAGCTCTGGAGGGCCACAATAAAGCCTTGGTAAAACCATACTTCAAATTCCTTAGCCAACACAAAATCGTCTTGTTGTTCCTGTCTGTGGAATAACCAATTTAGATCTAAAGAGCAGCATGACATCAATACGTTATGTGGCCAAAAGGAGCGAAGCCACAACAGGCCTTCTAATGGGCGACTGTTGGAAAGAACTTGCCAGCTCAGGAAAACGTTCCTAAAGGAGTTTGCAGATTGGTCTCTCGATAAAGGGACTTTCACAGTTAATGATGAAAACATGCACCTTGTCAAGAAGCATCTTATATAAGCCAAGAAGTTGCACATCTAAGAAGCAGAAAAGGAAAAACTGAAACCACACCCTTGGGGTGATACCATTACTCTTTAGAACTATGTTCAACCACTTTTAATCAAGCTATCAAATCAGAAATGTAGATTTGTTTTCTGCATGGTGAGATTCAACATTCTTGATCACTGGAATCAAGAAGAATCCAATTTATGTACCTGCAACTGTGGGCAAGAAGGAAATCTTTACTATGTCTTTTAATTTTGTAAATCCTATAGTCCCATTCAGAAGGATTCTATGGAAGATCTGCAAGGACTTCAGCATTAAGAGTAGCAAAATATTAATACTCTTCTCCTTAGGGAATGAGTCATCTAATATATCACTCAAAGTGGGAAGACAACTAAACAAATAATGAAAGAGAGGAAATTAAATCACACCATCATCATAAAATAATAGCACTAAAAAGAGAGAAAAAGTGTGTCTGTGAATGTCTGAGTGTAATGAAAGCAACTTAATAAAAGTAGGGTAAGGGTGAATCTGCTCCTTAGCACTTTCGCCTATTTGATTTTTCCTTCGCTTACCCCCACACTCACTTAACTAATCTTTCCATGTGCCAGCTAGAAAAAAGGTAGCATCCAATGTTAGGGAAATAATTTCCTGAGTGCTAAAGTAACATCAGAAGAAAATGAGAAATGAAAGTTTAAAATGTTTTATATTGGAAAGAACAAATGGGAGAGCTAGGACCGTGTGCGGGCCGCCCTTGTCCCCTGGTAAATATTGATAAACAACTGGGACAGACCAGTCTAGCAGTTTGTCCGACACCACAGTGCCTGGCACCGCAATGGTTTGTTAAAAGAACCCTCACACACCAACCTAGTTAGTGTCATGCTTCATCATCGGATTTCCAGCTGAGTAGCCGTGTGCCACTCAGCTGTGCTGCGACATCTGATTACAGTGGAGCTGTTTTTTTTTGTGTGCTTGTGATGAAGTGGTGTATTAAAAATACCTGTGGGTCTCTAATTGATAATTACTTTATTCCCAATGGTCCAGGGTATATTTAAAATTAATGAGTGGATAGGGTAGAAGACTGCTAGTTGCATCTTAGTTATCTGCTAGGTCGACATGTTTCAGCCCTTGAAAAACTTGAATAGGGCTTTCATCAGGACCTTTCTCACAACAAATTAAAATCGTGGTGAAAGTGAAAAAAGTGAAAAGCGAGTGACAAAATTCTTTTTTTAAACCACGTGTATACGCTAAGGTGTGCTAGTTATGCTCTATGGAAGATCTTCCTGTTCACGCAGAGACCGGAATAGGTGCAGATGCGGGTGAGCTCCGTTAATCAAAGAGTGATATTAGGGGTTCTCTCCTCCCGGGACCAGAGTTACATTGTATTTTCGTAAACAACACACATGTGGACGCAAAGAGCGGTTAGTCCACAGAGCATAATTAGCACACCTTAGCGCTTCCTAAATGTTTTGCTTTTTGGATCATGCCGGTTTTTGGATCTCTGCTGCGTGTGACTCTTACTGCCTGAGGGCTTGATTCACAAAGGTAACCTTACACTTTTTTGTAAGTTTGCAATTGTTTGCTATTCACAAAGGGATTTACAAGTAGTATCTTTATGAGTGTGGAGTCTCTGCACATAAAAACACATCACTGTCCTATATTTTTATGTGCGTAGGCTCCTCACTCATGAAGATACTACTCGTAAATCTCTTTGTGAATAACACACAATTATAAACTTACACAAAAGTGAAAGTTTACCTTTATGAATCAGGCACTGAGTGTCTCTCACTGTAAGCTATGCTAAATTGGAGTTGAGTGCTAAGCAATAGTATTAATCTCTTAAAATATGGCTGATGCACAGCTCGGGTAAAGGCTGTGGGGTGTGCATATAGACATTTGCATCTGTGCCACCGAGTTGGATAACAGCCTTATAATTTAATGAGGAATTAAAAAATAAATGTTTGCATTTCTTTTTTAGTGTAGTGTAATTCGATAGTGTTTCAATGTATTTTTGCTGTGCCTAACTGTATTCACACTGTAGACAAAAGCTGCACAAACTATACATTTGGGTTGGCTGGGCCTAAAGAGAAGTTCAATAAGTGCTTCTCAAGAAAACATGTGTCCCATGTGCAAATGTAACATTATTTTAATAGTAGTTGCACTACTTCATGTACCTTACATTTGGTCATATTTTGTGGAGTCTAACCTTAATTATGTTTGGGCTTTGAACTACCATGCTGGGCCAAGTTAGTTGATTTGCTGGCCACACAGCCTAATTTTGATAAGCATATATTCCAGGACCATAGGTATCACTTAGGATGCAACTGACCACCCACTGCTCCTGTCAGTGTTGCAAAATGCCAGTACCAATATCCTGGACATGCTGCTATTTTCTTTTTGTGTTTATTAAATTGCCTAACTAATGTGCCCTGATGAAAATAGGCAGAAAGCACCACCATGTTGAGGACTGTCATAAGAAAAGTGCTGGTGTTAAAAATTAAGTGCCTGTGCCAAGCACCGGAAACACCAGCACAAATTCAGTACTGGCTGGCCAGCAGATAACTCCAAGCCCTCACCCTCACAATAGGCCCATCCTGAAGGAATTAGGTATTTTCTTGAGAGAGGAAGAGGGTGGGGTTATGATCTGCCCAAGTTAATTACATTTCACACTGCTTGGCAAGCATGGATATGTATTTCCAGGAAACAAAAGGGGAGTCTTCATGCTTCTCTGGACAGTCTCCTCAGCAAGCCCCATTGAAAGTTGGTGGGAACGAATGGGTTGGCAATGGCCTTTAGATATAGGGCTCATCATTCTCTATCTACGGCCAGTGACTACTTGAGATCATTATTCTGAAAATACGCCTGGGGTTGTACAAGAGGAATGGGACAGGAGTGTCATGCAACATGGTGTGTCACATGTGAATTTGGCAAAGGTAAGCACTTTTTGGAACTTTCCATCCCCATTTAAAAACCCCAACAAAAAGAACAGAGTTCAAGAAGCATTGGATTCTGTAGTACCCCAAAATAGATGGACCTCTGTCTCCATTGATGCGAACCTCTGAACATGCACTGACTTCAACTCTGGGGCTCTGTCTCTCCCGGGCCAAAGGACTTGGCCTTCCCACTCCCACTGGGGGACAGTTTAGGGAGGGCTTTCTGGTTGTACCTGGAGGGAAGGGTTACCCAGGACCTTTTGTGGACTGGTCCTGTAGGTGGTTGACCACCAAGAAGGGACCCCTGACTCCTGTTTGACACAGATGACCTGCAAGTGGCCACAAGCTTTTGTGGCCTAAGGAGTGTGGAAATGGTGGATAATCTGTTTTGAGGGCTGTGAGATGCTTCTGCGGAAGGCCCTGGGCCTAAGAGACGTACCAGCAGTCCAAAGGAATGAGTCCTGGGTGTGAAAGGGTAAACAGCAGGAGGGAAGGCTCTGAGCTCTTCTTCATTGGAGGAGAGAGCAGCAGCCAAAATGAGCTCCTGAAGATTGCAAACAGAAGCCAGTCGCATTCTCCCCTCCTGAGGCGTTAAGCCGGGAGGTCCTTCCTTGCACTCTTGCTCTGTGTAATTAATTTTACTGTTTGACTTGCTTGACTCAAGAAGCTTTTACCTTGCTGTTTTAAATTTGCGTTTGTATTTGCATTTGTGCCTTGTGTTTAATAGTTCCCCCAGAGATCGTAAATTGCCACTTTACCTGCTAAGGTGTTTCCTCGACCAGTCGCTGCTCGGGCCGCTCTCAGCTGAGCATCGACGCTGAGAGCTCGGTCCCGGGGAGGCGAACCTGGTTTCGGCAGTCATATTGGGGGTATTCTAGCGCGCGGACGCGCTCTAGTCCTCTACATAAGGGGTCCCTGACCCGGGGATCGCGTTAGCCAGTCGCATTCTCCCCTCCTGAGGCATTAAGCCGGGAGGTCCTTCCTTGCACTCTTGCTCTGTGTAATTAATTTTACTGTTTGACTTGCTTGACTCAAGAAGCTTTTACCTTGCTGTTTTAAATTTGCGTTTGTATTTGCATTTGTGCCTTGTGTTTAATAGTTCCCCCAGAGATCGTAAATTGCCTCTTTACCTGCTAAGGTGTTTCCTCGACCAGTCGCTGCTCGGGCCGCTCTCAGCTGAGCATCGACGCTGAGAGCTCGGTCCCGGGGAGGCGAACCTGGTTTTGGCGGCCATATTGGGGGTATTCTAGCGTGCGGACGCGCTCTAGTCCTCTGCATAAGGGGTCCCTGACCCGGGGATCGCGTTAGCCAGTCGCATTCTCCCCTCCTGAGGCATTAAGCCGGGAGGTCCTTCCTTGCACTCTTGCTCTGTGTAATTAATTTTACTGTTTGACTTGCTTGACTCAAGAAGCTTTTACCTTGCTGTTTTAAATTTGCGTTTGTATTTGCATTTGTGCCTTGTGTTTAATAGTTCCCCCAGAGATCGTAAATTGCCTCTTTACCTGCTAAGGTGTTTCCTCGACCAGTCGCTGCTCGGGCCGCTCTCAGCTGAGCATCGACGCTGAGAGCTCGGTCCCGGGGAGGCGAACCTGGTTTTGGCGGCCATATTGGGGGTATTCTAGCGTGCGGACGCGCTCTAGTCCTCTACATAAGGGGTCCCTGACCCGGGGATCGCGTTAGCCAGTCGCATTCTCCCCTCCTGAGGCGTTAAGCCGGGAGGTCCTTCCTTGCACTCTTGCTCTGTGTAATTAATTTTACTGTTTGACTTGCTTGACTCAAGAAGCTTTTACCTTGCTGTTTTAAATGTGCGTTTGTATTTGCATTTGTGCCTTGTGTTTAATAGTTCCCCAGAGATCATAAATTGCCTCTTTACCTGCTAAGGTGTTTCCTCGACCAGTCGCTGCTCGGGCTGCTCTCAGCTGAGCATCGACGCTGAGAGCTCGGTCCCGGGGAGGCGAACCTGGTTTCGGCGGCCATATTGGGGGTATTCTAGCGCGCGGACGCGCTCTAGTCCTCTATATAAGGGGATGACGTTTTCCCCGCGCAGCGGACGCGCATGGCGGACGGGCCGGACTCAGGCCGGAGTCATGCCAGAGTCCTGCCTGTCTACGCCCGTCAGCGCTAAGGAGGCGCTAGGGGCTAGGAATGCTGCCCGGTGTCTTTGTTCTCCACCTAATATCCTTCTGTATTCAATGAGTACCCTTAAATCTCTTAGACCCCCCCTGTTAAAATGTCATTATAAATTCTCACCTGGGCAACTGCACCGTAGTCTGGACTGTGGATGTCTGAAGGAGTCTGGGACAGCACTCCCGGCACCTCTTACTAACTCCTGCAGGAAAATTGGGACACAGGAGCCCCCACCCCCCTTGAAAGAATTAGGCTTTCTCATCAATGCCCGTTCCCTGGTCAAAAATAATTTAGCCTTCAGAGGCTTTGTATCTCAAAGGAAACCCTCCTGGGTCTTTGTAACTGAAACGTGGGGTTCGGATTCAGCAGGCCCTGATTTGGTCAACGCTTTCCCTGACGGCTATGCCATGGTAAGACAGGAAAGAGAGGGCCGTAAAGGGGGTGGAATAGGTATAATCTATAAGAACATCTTTACCTGTCGCATGGAGTTTCTTCCTTCTCCCCATAACTCTTTTCAGGCCATAGTTTTCTCCCTTAGTTCCTCTCCCATAGAAAATGTTTCTGGTATTCTTAGTTACAGACCCCCAGGCTCCAGATCCTCGTTTGGCACCGACCTTTTGGAAGCCATAGAGCCTTTCCTAAATAGGCCCTCCCTTACTATTCTCTGAGATTTTAATTTCCATTTGGAAAATAGTAATTCTAGTGACACGCTATCCCTTGTGGATTTGCTGGCCTCCCTCAATCTTTTTCAAAAGGTATTATTTCCCACCCATACTGCCGGTCATACGCTAGATGGAGTCTTCACGAATGACCCTAGGTTGGAGTTGGGTCCTTCCTTTCCCCTTTCTTGGTCCGATCATTATGCAGTTTCCATGGAATTTACTCCCTGTACCTCTCTCGTCCCCAGAAAAGATATAAACTGCTGGGTGCAGAAGAGGAGCTTCCGGGGTTGACTGATCAATCCCTGGGTCCCCTTATTGCTAACTTCAAGCCTCTTCCCTCGCAGAATATCGACTTCTCGGCACGGGAGCTTGCGAGTACTATCGCAAAGGCAGTGGACATCCTGGCCCCCTTAAAATCTTCATATAGCGCCAGGAAACGCCCCTCAGCACCCTGGTACTCCGACTCCCTTAGAGCTCAGAAGCAGGCTTGTAGGAGGCAAGAAAGGCTCTGGAGACCCCAGCCCGACGCAGAAGGTCGGACCAAGCACAGAAATCTCCTTAAGAACTATAAAGCGGTGGTGCTGGCTGAAAAGCAATCTTATTTCTCTAACCTCACTTCCTCTCTTGCTTCCTCTGGGGACCTGTTTAAAATTGTAGACACCTTATCCCTTGTCCATCACCCAGACCCCATAGTCCCTTCACAAGAACTCTGTGATCAGATCTCTTCCTTCTTCCACACCAAAATTTTAAACATTTACACAGCCCTCCAGGCGGATAATTCTACTCGGCCTTTCTCTTCTGATTCGGGGAATACTACTCTCCCTATTGAAACCTTCCCCAGCTTCCCCCTTCTCACGGCCAAGGACCTCGAGAGTCTCTTGGATTCTCTTAAGTCAGGCTCTCCTCTTGACCCCTGTCCGCTCAAAGTCTTAAAAAACTGTAGGGCAACTTTAATCCCTCCCCTGTTGGCAGTTATGAACAGGGCTATATCCAGTGGTGCTTTTCCAGCCTCCTGGAAAACAGCTATTGTAAAGCCCCTCTTAAAAAAGGCCACTTTGGACCCTGGGACTTTAAAGAACTTCCGTCCCATTTCCCTTCTTCCTGCCCCGGCAAAGATGTTGGAGGCTCATCTTAATTTCCATCTCAGCGCCTTTCTTGATAAAAGCTGCCTGCTTGATCCATCTCAGCATGGTTTCAGAAAGGCGCATAGTACGGAGTCAGCCCTTACAGTGGTGGTCAATAACATCCGCGCTAAGGTCGACGGGGGGCAGACCACGCTTCTGATCCTGCTCGACCTTACTGCCGCGTTTGACACCCTGTCCCCCACCATCTTGGCATCCCGTCTCAGTGAGATGGGGGTGGTGGGTTTGGCCCTTAGTCTCCTTACCTCCTTCCTCAACAACAGGGAGCAAAGGGTTAAATTGGGTGACTTCCTCTCCACCGCCAAGCCTTTGCAGTGTGGGGTTCCTCAGGCCTCCTCTTTGAGCCCTACTCTTTTCAACGTTTATGTGGCCCCACTCGCTAGGCTTGTCAGGTCTTTTGGACTGGAAGTACTCTCGTATGCCGATGACACACAAATCATGGTCTCCCTGTCACAATCTGTTGGGTCTACGGCCCAAAACTTTAGGATTTGTATGGGGGCCGTGGCAGGTTGGATGACGTCAAACTTCCTAAAGCTGAATGGGGAGAAGACTGAGATCCTTGTGTTCGGGGGAAACAAGGAGGTTTGGTCAGCCAATTGGTGGCCATCGACTCTGGGATTATGCCCCCAGCCATCTCCCGTTGCCCGTAATCTGGGAGTCCTATTTGACACCTCACTTGCCTTTGATAAGCAAGTGAATAGGACCGTTTCCACCTGCTGTGGGGTTTTAAGGGTGTTGAGAAAGCTCACACATTACCTTACCCCTGACGCCCAGAAACAAGTCTCGGTTGCCCTCCTATCTTCGCGTTTGGACTACTGTAACGCCCTCTATCTTGGGATGAGCAACAAACTGGTCCATCGGCTGCAAGTGGTCCATAACGCGGCAGCAAGGTTTGTTGTTAATGCCCCTAGACGCTCCTCAGGAACCGCGATCAGGAAACATCTTCACTGGCTCCCGGGGCATGCCAGGATAAAATGTAAAACCCTGATTATTACCCACCGGGCTCTTCATGACGCAGGGGCTGAGGGCATTAGGTCTCTGGTGTCGTACTACACCCCAGGTAGGGCCCTGCGATCCGCCAGTCAGAAGTTGCTAATCGTCCCTCGCGTTGCGAAAGCAAGGTGGGGAGGCAGGGCCTTCTTCGCCCTTGCCCCCAGACTCTGGAACGAGCTTCCCCCTGATCTCAGGAATCAGGAATCTCTTATTCTGTTTCGTAGAGGCCTCAAAACTTTGCTTTTCTCTGAAGCTTACCCCTAACTTCCTTTCCGCATCTTGGATTTGGCTGATTGCTTTCCATCAGTTGCGCCTTGACGCCTTCGGGCAAAGTAGCGCATTATAAATTTCCTATCAATCAATCAATCAATCAATCAGTGCTGTAAGAAAAAGTGCTGCACCCGAAAGCATGCAGTTTTTAGGTCTCGCGCCTAGCGTTGCAGTGTGCAGCCCTGCTCGCGCAGCGAGAGACCTCTTGTAGGGGGTTTCAAAATCGAGCTAGGAATCGCACACGCTCATGCGTGTGCTTTTCCTTTTGGCCCACGCTATTGGCCTTTGCGTGCGTCTTTTTATGAAAGACAGCACGCAATTGGCCAAAGGCGGGCGCATTGCTTCGCCCATGGCCTATTGGTGTCTATTACGCGCACCGGCTGTCATGTGATTTCAATTATCGTGCCCAGACACAGGCGCGATAATTGAAACCACATGTCTCGCTGTGGCGCGCGCGCACCACTCGCTGGCTTCTTTTTTTTTTATCCATTTCACAGGGAAGCAACTAAATGAAAGAACCGCTGACGTCCTGTGTGCTTCTTGTTATACATGCTCTCACCTAAATAAGCATAACAAGGTTAAGTGGTACTATTTACAATCAGAGCAATGTAATGAAGCCAGCCTGTGCAATTTTAAGTAAAAATACATCTTAAACATTTTCGTACAACTCATCCCTTTCAGGAATGGCTCTACACAAAGCAGTGTGCGATAAAGGGGAAAGATAGAAAAGTTGAACGACTGCGTTATAATAAACAGTGCGTACCTTTAATTTACAAAGCGTGCAGACAACAGTAGTTTTCTATAAAAATTGAAATCCAAAGGAGCTGTGAATAACCAAGACTCTCTGAAGCCCAGCAAGTTTTACAATTTTGCCGCTGCCATACCAGCGTCCTCGGCTCGCCTATAGCACTATCGGCATGCCGTGCTTACCCGAGTTCTTTCTTGCCCTCGGGACTCGGACCCGTGCTAGTTCTGTGTGGGACTCCGAGGCATGAGCTGCTGTCAGTCAGCGAGGGCCTCACCACCGGACTTGGAGCTCCAGTGCCCTGAGCCTGGTATCAGCTCCGTACACATACAACAACCGTTGATGGTTTCCTTGGAGACAGGCTCGTCCATGACTGTGAGCTCTAGTGCGCGCGTCCGTCGCCGGGATACAGGTGAGACAAAAGAAGGAGGTGGCGTTTGAACACCAAGCAAAGCTTCGCGAAGAGTGGCAAGCTTGTCTGTCTTTCAAATGAGGAGTGAGGCACCCGGGTTGTCATGCTGCTGGTGTGGAAGCTGTAGTCTCACACTTTTTCCTGTGCAGCAAGCAATGTGTGGAAACTGAGAAATGTGGTATATTTGCGCTTCATCTGTACTACTTGGGCTACTTTCCATCCACTTCAGGTTGTTTTTCAGCAAGGGTCCATTTATGGGACTGTGTTTGAACTGTCAGGGTTTTTTAATTCTGCAGTCAGTCTGGGCAGTGCAAGTATTCAGGTAGGGTTTTTACAGCAGGGCACGCCATAGTGGCGGCCGCATTTAAAAACAACCATTTATCCACTTTTTTTGTTGTTTACAAGCGTTCCATGCCACGCCTTCACGTTAATAGAGGCTACGTCCCTTTCTTTAGTCGAGCCTCTTCTAAAGAGAGGGGCAGGGCCGCCATTAAAGTGAAACCGCATCATGGGGCACTTTTACAAAAAAATGCATTTGTTTGTCAACTTTAAAAAAATGCATTTGGTTGAAAGTTGACAAAAACATGTTTTTTTTGTAAAAGCGCCCTATACCACGTTTCCACTTTAAATGGCGGCCGCGCCCCTTTCTTTAAACACTTCTCGTCTAAAGAAGGGGGTGCAGCATCTATTAACGTGAAAGCGCAACATGGGGCACTTGTTAACAACAACACATATTTGCAATCCAATAGGTCTCGCGCTTGCGAGAATTTAAGCTATTGTCATTTACAAGGCTAATAGCTCAAACTCAAAAAATGCTAGATCTATTGCATTGCAAATGCTTGTTATAAAAAGTGTTGGACTTGGCCCTTTTTGGCAAAAGTTCCCTAAACGTTTTGCTTTCCCCTGAGACCATTTTTCTGACATCGTGTTGCCAACTTAGATGCTTTGGGCACTTTGCCACTGCTGATCAGTGTCAAAGTGCAAGTGCTCCCTGTACTGGTAATTGGTTGTCCATAATTGGTATGTTTGCCTTACTAGTAAAGTCCCTAGTAAAGTGCACTATGTGTGCCAGGGCTGGTAAGAAAATGCTACTAGTGGGCCAGCAGTACTAATTGTGCCACACACACAAGTAGCCCTAAAGAGAGAACTCAGGCCTGCCACTGCAGTGCCTGTGCGCAGTTTGTTAAACTTCCATGTTGTCCTGACAAGTGCACCCACTTGCCAGGCCTTACCCTTCCCTTTTTATGCACATCAGACACCCCTATGGTAGGTCCAAGGTACCCCCCTGGGCAGGGTGCAGTGTATGTGAAAGGTAGGGCATGTAATGAGGTGTGTACCATGTCCTAACAGAGAAATACTCAACATTTCATTTTTCACTGTTGAAAGGCCATCTAGCCCATAGGACAGAATGGGGAGGATGTGTAATATGTTTCCAGCCTATCTTCCCATAGGCTTAAGATGGAGAGGTGAAGTTTAGTGTGCCTGAACTCACAATTTAATAACACATCTTTTTGTGAAGGTGGTTTTTGCATTGTGAGTTTAGAAACCACTCTTTTAGAAGTGGCTGGGTTTTTGTGTTCTAATATTTCTGTGTGTCTCTGCCTGGCTGTGGATTGACTGTCTGGATTTGAATTTGATAGTCTCTGGGGAATGTCTTGACCCAGGGGAGGAGGTGAGACAGCAACAGGCTGACCTGCATCTGGAGTGTAGGGGAGAGGAGTAGCCCCTCGCGGTGAAAAGGCCTAGGCTGCCGCCATAAAACAATGGCTCCATCTCCTGCTGAGTGATTGAGGATCCAGACCCCCACTATCAAAGGACAAAGTTGTCACTGGCAGGGAAACACCCAGAACTGGTTTGGACAGGATTCAGTGCCCCCAGAACACAATGAACTTCAAAGACATTTAGGGATATAACTATGAGTGCTGAAACCTCGGAATGTTGGAATGGAACTGTTCAAGACTGTAAAGGATTGAAACTACTTTGTGGTCAAGAGGAACCTCTGCCAAGGAAGAAACAGCTGAAGAGACTGAAGGAAAGGACTGACCCATGCTGTGTGTTCTGGGGCTGGCCTGCAGTTTGCTGATTTAACCAAGGAGAGCCTAAAGGGACTTTGCTGTGTGCTGTGTCCTCCTGCTTGAAATGTCTTTGCTGTGTCCTGAAGTAACTAATCCCCAAGGGACCGAGGAGAGCTGGCACCCTGTTGTGGAAACTCAGGAGCACAAAAGTTTCAGCGACGCTGTGTGAGTGTGCTTTTTGCAGCCTGAGACCCTCATAAGAATTGACCTGTGATCGTGGGCACCTGGAATCCAAGTGAGTCTCAGCGACGCTGGGTGCGTGTGCTTTGTGCAGCCTGAGACCTTCACGAGGATTGTCCTGTGATCGTCTGCACCCGGAATCCAAGTGAGTCTCAGCGACGCTGTGTGCGTGTGCTTTGTGCAGCCTGAGACCTTAGTGAGGATTGCCCTGTGATCGTGTGCACCCGGAGTCCAAGTGAGTCTCAGCGACGCTGTGCGCGTGTGCTTCGTGCAGCCTGAGACCTTCGTGAGGATTGTCTTGTGATCGTGTGCACCTGGAGTTCAAGTGAGTCTCAGCTACACTGTGTGCGTGTGCCCTGTTGCAGCCTGAGATCTTCGTCATTGCCATTGGCCCGGGCCGGCATCCCCAGAGGAGCTGTGCTGCCAGCTCGAGCCTGCCTTTGCCAAGGAGGGACCTCAAACCAACCCCGTCGGGGAGGGGCCCGAGTTCCACTTCCCAAAATCCAAGACATCGCATCGGAGGCCCAAGACGCGAGGAGAGGAAAGTGAGCTCGCACCCCCCAGGTAATGCTCAGCAAGCATACATGTGTCTCCGCCGGTGGCGGGGTGTGGACTCCGAGAGAAACGATCTCGGTCTTTCCCATTCTTGCAGCATGAGCCTCCGCTCAAGCTGGTATCGCGGCCCATACTTGCCGAG
This sequence comes from Triturus cristatus, assembly GCF_964204655.1. Classification (NCBI taxonomy): domain Eukaryota; kingdom Metazoa; phylum Chordata; class Amphibia; order Caudata; family Salamandridae; genus Triturus; species Triturus cristatus. Next base: position 685,093,672 of record NC_140586.1, on the reverse strand, counting down.
GAGTGGCAGTACCGGGCCGAAGTGTGGAGCTACACTTTTATTTTACACCATACCCGTGTTGGGGGCATATGTTGGCAGAAACTGACCGCGAGTCAGTACGAGTGGCATAGAGATCGTCCAAAGCACCTTGATCGGTGCCTGAGTACATTACTGTTGCATTACGCATTGCAATATTTTTGCATAACGAACTGCCTGATTGTTGCATTACGTATTGCATTATTTTTTGCATAACAAACTGCCTGATTATTGCATTACGCATTGCATTATTTTTGCAATACGAACTGCCTGATTGTTGCATTATTTTTGCATTATTTTTGCATAAAGAACTGCCTGATTGTTGCATTATGCATTGCATTATTTTTGCATAAAAAACTGCCTAATAGTTGAATTACGCATTGCATTACTGTTGCATTACGAACTGCCTAATTGCATTATGTTTACATTACGAACTACCTGATTGTTGCATTACGTATTGCATTATTTTGGCACTACGAACTGCCTGATGGTTGCATAACGAACTGCATTATTTTGACATTGCAAAGTGCCTGATTCTTGCATTACAAACTGCATAGCATTGCATTAGAACTGCATTGGATCATAGAGAATTGCTCATTAATACTGCAAGAACCTACAAGGGTTTGCTGACCTAAAAACTGGCAAAGTGAAATATTACAAATACGCATATGTTGGATTTTTATTGTGTGGTGTCATTGTATATCTTTTTATATAAACATATAATTGTTTTTATGAAACTTGTGTGGAGTCCATTTGTGGTGTCATCATTGGGTTGCTGAGAGCGTGGTTGCACATACTTTACACATTTGCCTTGAAGATAAGCCTAGCTGCTCGTGCCTAGCTACCGAGGTGGTGGGCAGGGGCTATCTGAGAAGGTGTCCTTCCTTTCCCTGACTTAGAAACAAGGGTGTCTATTTGGCCTAAGGTACCTACCTCAGCCATTTAGAGACCCCCAATTCTAACAAAAAGGAAAAAAGAAAAGAGGGAAATCCTTGCCCGGGGCATTCACACAGGAGAACCATTGTGGGTAGAAAGAGCCTCCCTATAAGACAAATGCAAAAACAACAGTTGTTGGACAGAATGCAGAACAATGTCATACATTCACCCCAGTACAGAGATCTGGGCCTAAATCCATCGTTTGCTTGCTCCCCCATGCCATTCCAGTTTGAATCCCAGCCATATGCAAATCAGTCTTGACCCTGTGCCTCATGGGAACAGTCCAGCCCAAACTGCCAGGCCAGGTCCTCCCTGGACTGGAAACAAGCATCCTAGGACCGATTTCGGGGTTTCAGCCCTCTTCAGCCACGATAGCTTGATTCCAGTGGCATGGAGAGCACGGGACCCACGTCTGGGCATACCCGTCCCACTCGGGGTGACAAATGCAAAAACAACAGGTGATGGACAGAATGCAGAACAATGTCATACATTCACCCCAGTACAGAGATCTGGGCCTAAATCCATCTTTTTTTTGCTCACCATGCCATTCCAGTTTGAACCCAGCCATATGCAAATTAGTCTTGACCCTGTGCCTCATGGGAACAGTCCAGCCTGAACTGCCAGGCCAGGTCCTCCCTGGACTGGAAACAAGCATCCTAGGACCCCTCTTCACCCAGGATAGCTTGATTCCAGTGGCATGGAGAGCACGGGACCCACGTCTGGGCATACCCGTCCCACTCAGGGTGACAAATGCAAAAACAACAATTGATGGACAGAATGCAGAACAATGTCACACATTCACCCCAGTTCCTATAAAACAAGCAGCCAGAATCGAAATATGCATATTGACACATGATGTCCCATGAGGGCAGGGACACTGCAAGACACGTTGTTTTGTGCTGAGGGACAGCAGGAGCAGCTCTCGTCCCCACAATTTCTGATGGAACCTTAAAATAAAATTAGTGTTGGTACTCTAAGTCTACCAGGTGCACAAAAGATTGACTTGGGCAGACTGACCTTGTTTATCAAGCACTCTTGGAGCTGAAACTTTGTCTGATGGCTCTGATATGCAGGGATCTTGGTTCATAGGCCCTAAGATGGCTTTGGAGCAGGTTTAAAAGTCAAAGAAGGACTTGTACATTACACAGTCTAGAGCATATAAAGCTTTATAGTCTATAAATTATAGATAATAACAGTGAACTATTGAATATAGTGTTTAATGTTATTGAAAGATGGTACCAGATCAGCGAGACAACACATCCCACCAAAGATATATATGCGATTGTTAATTCATTCCTAAAACCTGATGTTGTAGAGAAAGGCCCTCCTCCTTCTAAGGAGCGATGTGAGCAGCTGGCAAACTATTTTTCGGGGCAAAATCACAAAGATCTATGAATCTCTAGGAGTATCTTCGGACCTCCGAACCACTACAGTATTTAGCGGCACAGGCAGGAAGGCCATTGTAGAATGCACGTCATTTCCTCGGTTAAGTGAATTGGACATATTAGGAGCAGCAAATGCAATAAAATCGGGATCTCCTCTCGACCCTGCCCCAATTAACATTTTGCAGAAAGGAGGGGAGGCCATATGTGCTGCCTTGACAGCCTTATACAACGCATTCTTGGACGCAGGCTGTGTTCCTGATGAATGGAAGCATACAATCATTTGCATACTATTGAAAAAAGCCTCTGTGGACCCTGATAAACTGATAAACTATAGGCTGAGCTCCTTGCTTTCACGGCTAAGCAAAATTATAGAGAAGCTCCGAAATGGCTCTCTAAAAAATTTGGGAGACCAATAATCTGCTTAATCATACACAAACAGGCTTTCGCCAAGGCTGCAACATGGAGACTGCTCTCCAGTTGGCCAACCTAAAAAAGACTCTTGACAAAGGAGGGTCTGCTGCACTCATTCTTCTTGACTTGAATCAAGCTTTCGACACCATCTCACATGCAGCCTTGAGAGAAAGATTAGAAGCGATAGGGGTCACAGGGGTAGTTTTAAAATGGCTAATGTTATTTTTGACAAACAGAAGTTTTCAAGTAAGTGAAGGGCTTTTTTTGTCAGAAATGTATAAGCTGGAGTGTGGAGTACCACAGCGCTCATCTTTGAGCCCTACCCTCTTTAACATATATGTTTGTCCACTTTCAGACATTGTCTGTTCACATGGCTTCACAATGGTATTTTATGCAGATGATACGCAGATTGTTGTGCTGCTGTCACCTGATACCTTCTCTACCTCTAAGAAGCTTGCTACATGCATGGGACAGGTGACCATCTGGATGGCAACATGCTGTTTGAAGTTAAACGGTGACAAAACAGAGGTGTTGGTGGTGGGTAACAACCCCTCACTTTGGGACCAAATCTTCAAGCCCCCTTGTTTGGGAGAGCCTCCCCTTCCTAAACTTCAAGTTAAGAGTCTTTGCAGATAAAGACATAACTATGATCTACCAAGCTAAGAAAGAATCAGGAATCAATCAATCAATCAATTAATCAATTAATCGATCAGGGGAATTGTAAGTGCACTACTCACCCATGAGGGTCTCAAGGCGCTGGGGGGCAGCAGTTCCGTATCAGTCGAAGAGCCAGATCTTCAGAGCCTTCTTGAAGGTGTTCCGGGAAGGGGCGCATTTGATGTCGTTGGGGAGCTCGTTCCAGGCTTTGGCCGCGATGTAGGAGAATGATCTTCCACTTGTTCTGGCTTTGCGGATGTGCGGGGTTTTGGTGAGGAGAAGGTTAGCAGAACGGAGGTTTCTTTTGGGTACGTGGAGAATGATTCTGTCATTGAGGTATTGGGGTCCGGTGTTGTGTTGGCATTTGTAGGCATGGATGAGTATCTTGAAGGTGATTCTTTTCTCAACGGGGAGCCATTGGAGCTTGCTCAGGTTTTGGCTGATGTGTTCTTGTCAAGGGATACGGAGAACGAGACTGGCAGCGGTGTTCTGTATCATCTGGAGCTTTCAGAGTAGGGACTTGTTGATGCTGGCATAGAGGGCATTTCCATAATCCAGCCTGCTGGTGATGAGAGTGTGGGTGACCATCTTCCTTGCCTCGGGGGGGGATCCATTTGATGGTCTTGCGTAGGATGCAGAGGGTGTTGAAGCAGGTGGAGGTGACGGCGTTGATTTGTCTATTCATGGAGAGGGAGGAGTCGAGGATGATGCCGAGGTTTCAGGTGTGGTCCATAGGAGTCGGGGGTGCCGAGGGTGGTGGGCCACCAGGTGTTGTTCCATGGCGATGGGGTGGCTCCGAGGATGAGGACTTCTGTCTTATGTGAGTTGAGTTTCAGGCAGCTGTTGCTCATCTAGGCTGTGACGTCCTGCATTCCTACCTGGAAGTTGAGTCTGGTGGTGGTGGGGTCCTTGGTGAGGGAGAGGATGAGCTGGGTGTCGTTGGTGTAGGAGACTATGCTGAGGCTGTGCTGCCGTACGATGGCGGCGAGCAGAGCCATGTAGATGTTGAAGGGTGTGGGGCTGAGTGATGAACCCTGTGGGACTCGGCAGTTGATTTCCGTGGGCTGGGAGAGAAAGGGTGGCAGTCTGATCCATTGGCTTCTGCCGGCAAGGAATGATCGGATCCAGTCGAGGACAGTGCCATGTATGCGGGCGTCATGTAATCTGGCTGCGAGTGTGCGGTGGGAGATGGTGTGGAAAGCTGCTGACAGGTCGAGTAGAATCGGGGCTGTGGTGTGGCCTTGGTCGAGGAGGGTGCAGATGTAGTCGGTGGCTGCAAGTAGGGTGGTCTCGGTGCTGTGGTTGCTTCGGAAGCCCGATTGTGAAGGGTCGAGGATGGCGTTGTCTTCTATGAACCTTGTCAGTTCTTCATTGACGGTCTTCTCGGTGACTTTTGCCTCAAAGGGGAGGAGCGAGATGGGTCGGTAGTTTTTGAGGTCTGTCAGGTCCGCTGTGGGCTTCTTGAGCAGGGGCCTGTCTTCTGTGCATTTCCAGGCATCATGGAAGGAGCCATTCTTGAAGGTGGTGTTGATGGTGCATTGAAATATGGGTGCGATGGCTGTGGTGGCTTTGTGGTATATGTGAGCTGGGCAGGGGTTCTTGTGGGCCCCCGAGTGGATGCCTTTCATGGTTGTGATGGTCTCTTCAGTCGTGATCGGTGTCCAGATGAAGATAGTGGGTTGGCTGATGTTGCTGGAGGGTGGACCAACTGCGGGGACGGGCGTGAGGTTGTTGAAATTATTGTAGAGGTTTTTTGTCTTCAGGTGGAAGTAGGATCCGAGTCTATCGCAGATGTCCTGGGAGGGGGTGATGTCTGTGGCTTTGCTGCAGGGTTTGGTGAATTCCTGGATGACGATGAAGAGTTCCTTGGGGGTGCTGGAGTTGGTGAGGATTCTGTTGTGGATGAAAGTTCTTTTGGTGGTTCTGATGCGTTGATGGTATTCTGTCATAGCGTCCTTGTAGGTGGTGTAGTTTTCCGGTGCCTTGCTATTTCTACAGTTTTTCTCCAGGTGTCTGCAGGTGCATCTGGCCTCTTGGAGATCGGTGGTGAACCAGGCGCCTTTCCTGAGGTGTTGTTTGTCGGGGTTGCGTAGTGGGGCGAGTCTGTCTGCGCAATTGGCGATCCAAGTGTGGAGTTACATGGCAGCAAGGTTGGCGTTGGTTGCAGCGGTGGGAGTGTTGCTGTTGAGGGCGGAGTTGAGTTGTTCCTCAATGACTCTGCTCCAGTTTCTTTGCGGAGGGCATGGAGTGGGTTTGGGTGGCTTGGGTTTGTTGACATCGAAGTGTGAGCAGTGGTGGCCGGTCCAAGGGGGTTATGTGGTGTGGCTGAAATGAACGCTGCTACCTTCAGCGAAGATGGGGTCGAGAGTGTGTCCTGCCTTGTGGGTTGGTGTGGTGACAAGTTGTTTCAGTCCGATGTTGGCGAGGTTGTCGCGGAAGGTGGTGGAGTTGGGGTCACTAGGGTTGTCGAGGTGGAAGTTCAGGTCTCCGATGAGTACGTAGTCTGTGGTGGCAATGGCGTGGTTTGCGAAGAGGTCAGTGATGGTGTTGGTGAAGGGTCCCTGGGGGCTGGGGGGGCTGTAGGTGAGGGTAGCGCTTAGTGTGGAGTGGGGCTGGTTTGGACCTGGAAGTGCAGGTGTTCTGCGGTGGGGAAGTTGTCGCCAAAGGTGGTGAGGCGGAGGGAGTTTTTGTGCACAATGGCGATACCTCCTCCCCGGTGGTTGAGGCGGTCTTTCCTCTGGATCTTGTACCCATCCGGGATCGTGGTGGCGATGTCGGGGGCCCAGGAAGCATTGGTCTAGGTTTCCGTGAAGAAGGTGACGCCGGGGAAGAGAGAGTCCAGGAGGTTCCAGATTTTCATGGCGTGTCGGTGCAAGGAGCACACGTTTAGGAGGATGCTTCTTAGTGTGTCGGCGGTGTTGGCGATCTGGCCGTTGGTGAAGGAGTGGCAACAGTTGTGGCAGGAGAACTGGCCGTGGGTCGTGTTCGGCATGGCCTGCTGGCAATTGTTGCTCCGACCGGGGTTGAGTGCGAGGAAGGTGGAGGCATCGTAGTGGTGGATGGTTGGAGATCCAGGGTCCCTGTCGCTGGTCATGATTGGATCACGGATGGGCGCAGAAGGGATTGCGAATGCGCGCCAGCGGCAAAACCACGCAGCGGCCGCCATTAAATGGGGAAGGGGGAGGGACGCGCAGCTGGGAGGCGGGAGCTGGGACCGTCAGCGGGGAGGGGCCTCAGGGGCAGTTGCGGCAGGTAAACAGGATGCAAAACAGAGCAGGGCACAAGTACAGTAAAAACAGATAGGGTGAGATTAGCGGAAAACAGAAATTTAAAAAACGGTCGAGGTACAGTCACAGGGGGCACAACCACAAAAACAGATACGTAAAATAAGCACGAGATGGAAGAGAGAGGCGGAGAAGAGGTGCAATCAGGAAAAGGCAACCACAGGCAGAGCCGGGCACAGAGTGGAGCAGCCTCAAACACCTACCAGAGGAGGTCAGCAGTGGAGCAAGGCACCGCAGAGCTGCTGGGGAGAGAGCAGGCCTTAGCAGGAGGTCAGAGGTCTTGCTCACTTTGTGTTGCTAAGATCCCTTACGAAAATATTTCAATTGCTTCCTTTTGACTGTCATATGACGGTGGTCCAAGGCTTAATCCTCTCACGCCTCGACAATGGTAATTCCCTGTATTTGGGTAGCCTAGCACATGTGACAATTAAACTGCAGGCTATTCAAAATGCAGCAGCATCAGCATTGATAAGAGTGCTGAAATGGGACTCCGCCCATCCGGTGCTCGCAGAACTTCATTGGCTGCCAGTTAAACAAAGAATTGAATTTAAATCTTTTTGTATTGCTCATAGACTGAACTATGCCCCAGGCACAAATATTCTTCAGCATCTCATCACTCCACACATAGCCTCCAGAGATTTGAGGTCTAAGAGTCTTGCCTGCCTCGCCGCCAATTTGTGGAATGCGCTTCAATTTCAGATAGCAATCTGGTGAGTTTTAGGAAGCAGCTCAAATCTCAACTATTTACATATTTCTGGATAACATCGGTGAATCAGTTGTCTCTTTCTATTAGTGCAAGTAGGCCCATTGCTGAGTAGCTGTTGAGCTTTATAAGACAATCTAACATAACTTCACATAGCATAACATAACATACCATCTTGAGATATGTTCTTACTAGTTGTATTGTATTTTGGTGTTATCATTCTTCTTATATTTATGATGGTGCTACTCATAAAATATAGTAGAATTTACCTTTATTTCCTGTACTTACTATATTATGTCAAGCATGCGGGAAGTATCGAGGTTTTAGGGTTCAGGGCTTGCTGGTGAGTAAATCATTGAAAGGGCCTCCAGCATTGGGGATACCGAGTACATTAAGGGGGCTACATGGTGTATGAGATTTCTCTTTAGTGTGTGCTCTCTGTTGCTTGTGTGATACACTCATACGCATTTCCGTTTGCCATTCTGTTCATATTAGTACATTTGTGTGTAGTAATTAGTAGTGTATATTATAAATAGGAAAAAGCACAAATGGGGAGTGACATATTAAGTGTTGTTTGCTGCGTCCGTGAGGACTGTCTCTAGTCTGCAACCCCTCCTCTGAGTAAGCCACGGATTTCCATGCCACACTACCATGAGGGTCCAGTGCTAAAATGGGTACTTGACTCCCAGTAAAGGGCTCTGCTGTAGCACACCAGTGGCAAAAGACCACAGCTGTTACAATTGGGGCTCAGTACTAAACTTTAAAATTATGCCTGTGTAATTTTAGTAATTTTGGGAATTTCGCATTTAAGCTCGCTACGTAAAATTTCCAAAATTATGCCATTACGCCACTTCATATAATTGCACACCATTTGCTGTAAAGATTTGCCACGAAAAGCACCATTTGCTGCAAAACACAAGTGGCTCTTGTTCATTGTGATGAGTTTAAAAGCATTTCCTGCCAAAAATTGTGGCAAGGATGCATTTTGCTCTAAAATATAGCACAAAATTATGCATTTGTATTCCATGTAAGGACTTTTCACTGGCGTCAGGCTGTACCTGTCCTGGATTCATTGAATTAATAGCATCAAGATGAACTTCCTGCCTTGCTTACTATATGCGGCACAAACGCTTCCCCTGGCCATTCCTAAACAAACTTTGAAAGAGTTACAATCTTGTCTCTTGCTTCTCGTATAGCAGGGTAAATCTCCCATAATTTCAAAGCTGTACACTTTAAGATCCGAACAGAGGTCTCGGGCTAACCAATGCTTCATGATATAAAGGGGTCACTTGGATTGAACTAGCTATCGAATGGATAGAACCATTAAGGATAACGTCTTGGCTGATGGTTGAAGATAGGTTCTTTCCTAGCCCATTAAACACGTCTTCTGGCTTCTTTACATCATAGCCACATAATCATGCACTACCGCACACCATATATGTGTTTTTAGACCACCGGGAGGGGCTTGCATGGTATGGTGAGTGTTATATTCTTTTTGCCCCCTCCCTTTCCTTTAACTGGCACACAATACTGATTTCACACAGGGACATCATGAACCGCTCTTCTTAAACCCTGAAGGGTCTGCTTCATGCAGACTATACACATTCATTTTTTAAAACAGAACCCTGCAATCCAGAGAGGAATGTGAAGCCTCATATCAAATGTTGTGAAGAAAAAAGTTGAGAATAACCTAGGCATTGCACTGGGCTTGTACAGGGGAAGACAAACAAGATGCTAGATGACCACCAAGGAGATAATATTTGAGTAGTCTTCTAGCACCGGGGGCATATCCTGCTCATATCTGCATTTTAATGCATGCCCAGAACCAGTATGCCAATTATATGGTAAAATGGAAGGACGAGTTTGCGAGGACTATCGCTAGGGCAGCAACAGCTTCTGTGTTGCCCCAAATATAAGGAGAGCACCTATAAGATACTCACAAGGTGGTACCTGACATTGGTCACACTTAAGGTCATGTCAATTAAGAAGCACAATGGTCCATATCAGGTGGTTGTGGTCACTAGCACATACCAGATGCCCAGGCCGGAAATGGGGTGTAAATATATGTTTATTTAATAGGCTGAAGACTGTCTTAAAAGAGGCTTAGGGTAGGATGTATAACAGAAGAGGGGACAGATAGTCCAAGTAACGCCGGTTCCTTCACTGTATGTCTTATTTGTTTCTCGCCTCCCAGGAATTCTCGGCTCTCAGCTGGGTAGTCTTCGCATCCTGGTCCCATCGGAACAGTGAGGGGGAGGTTATCCCTCTAAACAGAATTTAACAAACTATTAGGTCTATTTAAAAACCCTCAAATAAGCTGTCACCTTGTCACCCAGGGTTCGGCGTTGGTACCCATTTGTGATGGGGGTTCTGTATTACTTGTGCCCCACCTACCACCTCCCAAAGGTGAAGAATTTAAAGAGAGACACTTGCCTGGAGCCACAACCCTCTGGGGTTGTAGCAGAGGGAGTCTCACTGCCCTCTTCCTCTCCGTCATGGCTGGGTTGGAAGGCGTTGCCTCTAGGTGGTTCCTTTCCTCTTCCAGCTTCTTGCCATGCACTGTCTTCCCGTTCTTCCTCCGGGTCTATTCCAGTTCCCTGTGGGGTTGATGCTACTCTTCTCTTCCCGATGGTTTTCAGAGAGGCTACTCCGCTGTCCTTCGGCGATTCCCTGTCTTCATCAGTGTATTTTTCTCCTTCCTTCTCTGCGGATTTAGCGCCGCCTCCCCTTCTGGCTAACACTTCTTGACGTGACGCAGTCACGTGTCTTTGGACTTCTGGGCCATCACCTTCGTTCTCCCTGCGGCACGGTACAGTGCCATTTTGAAGATCCCATAGGAGTTGCGGGATTACAGTGGTCTTGCACAAAGGCTCTGTCCTATTGAATGTCATTGCTGATCCTTATAAAAGATATAACCCTCATAAAAGGTATAACCACAGTAGCTCTATTGCTTGATCCAGTTGTAATTGTACTTGGCATCCTGGGGTAAGATAGAGTTTATCCCATGTACTCACATATGGGGCAATTTATTACACAATTCCTTTTAGAAGGTAGATTAAAGCTAGCACACTGCTGATAGACAAATGTTTGCAGGTTTATACAATGGAGAATCTGACTGTGTTACTGGCAGAAATGATGTTCAAATTCAAAAGGACCTCAAAGTCAGTTCAGTTCAATTTACTTTATTTCGGACGAAGTCCATAAAAGTACACATAAAAGAAGCAAACATGTACAATAAATGTCATTACTATTACCCTATACACAGTATATATGGATCTTTAGTGGATCCCTTTACAATTGGTTAGTTTTGCACTAGCTTGCAGGGGTTGACTAAATCAACAGTACAGGCATACCTGGCCACTCTGCTAGCAATGTGTTAGGTAATAATTAAAATCTAGCAAACACAACTTGATGATGTACGGCGTGCTGAAACTTTTCAACCACTCATCCCCGGTCAAGAAATCTGGATTTAATCCATCGTTCTTTTGCTCATTATGCCACCCCAGTTTCGACCCAGCTATTTGCAAATCAGTCTTGACCCTGCTCCTCATGGGAACAGTCCAGCCTGAACTGCCAGGCCAGGGCCTCCCTGGACCGGAAACAAGCACCCTGAGTTTGGTTTCAGTGTATCACCCCCTCATCAGCCAGGCTAGCTTGAATCTAGTGGCACAGCGACCAAGGTGCCCATATCTGGGCATACCCTTGGCCACTTTGTGCAAACATAGCAAACACAACAATATGATGGATGGGGTGCTGAAAAATTCCAACCACTCATCCCTAGTCAAGAAATCTGGGTTTAATCCGTCGTTCTTTTGCTCACTATACCACCCGAGGTTGGACCCAGCCATATGTAAATTAGTCTTAACCCTTCTCCTCAAGGAAAGAGTCCAGCCCAAGCTGCGAGGCCAGGTTCTCCCTGGACCGAAAACAAGTCTCCTATGGCCGGTTTCGGGGAATCACCCCATCGTCTGACTTGCTAGCTTGAATCTAGTGGCACAACCAGCAAGGGACCCACGCCTGGGCATATCCTTGGCCACTTAGGGTGAACATAGCAAACACAACAAGATGATGGTCAGAGTGCTGAAACTTTTCAACCACTCACCCCCAGTCAAGAGATCTGATTATTCCAGCATTCTTCTGCTCACTGGTCCACCTCAGTTTGGACCCAGCCATATGCAAATCATTCTTGACCCTGCTTCTCATGGGAACAGTCCAACATGAACTGCCAGACCAGGTCTTCCCTGGACTGGAAACAAGCATCCTGGGACTGGTTTCAGGGTTTGCATATGGCTGGGTTCAAACTGGAATGGTGCGGCAAGCAAAATAAGAATGGATTAAACCTAGATCTGTGACTGGGGGTGAATGTTTGACAATGTTCAGCATTCTGTCCATCATCTTTTTGTGTTGCATTTTCACCGTAAGTGAGAAGGGTATGCCCAGATGTGGCTCCCTTGCTCACTACGCCACGGGTTTCAAGCCAGTCTTGCTGATGAGGGGTGATACCCCGAAACCGGTCCTAGGATGCTTGTTTTCCAGTCCAGAGAGTGCCTGACCTGGCAGTTCAGGCTGGATTGTTCCCATGGGGAGCATGGCAGAGGCTGATTTGCATATGACTGGGTCCAAACTGGATTGGTTTGGTCAGCAAAATAACAATGGATTTCACCCAGATCTGTGACTGGGGTGAATGTTTGACAATCTTCAGCATTCGGTCCATAATCCGTGTGTGCTGAAATACTAAAAATCTATTCAATCTTTCTTCAAAAGAAAGCGATTAAAAGGTAATGTCAGTAAAGTGCATCATAGCATACCATTTGTTTATAAATATTAATTTAAACTGCACAGCTTACATAAGAACAGCATAAAAAGGAAGGATACATAAAAAAATAAAACAATACAATATACTAAAAGCAAAATTGGAATGTTGTGCTAAAAGTGCCCAGGATCAGGAGAATGACTAGTCAAATGTAGCTTGTAGCTAGGATGGCGTGGGGAGAAGGATTTTTCTCTGACTAGACCCTCTGTAGGTACTTGGCAATAGAAAAAACAATTACTGGGAACGTGTCTGCTCTACATATTCCAATTGCTATCCTCTATTGTATAATACCTAGAAAGCAGCATAGGGGGTAATCCAGTGCATCCGCTGTTTGCAATAACTGGGACAAAAGAACAGTATGTGGTCATCTGTTTCATCATTCCTCCTCCAAGTGGGACACATTTTGGTGTCCCCATTCCATTTGGCAGTAAACGTGGTGAGTGAAAGGGTGCCAAGCCTGAACCGGTTGGTAATTGATTGATTACAAAAAGAAAGACTTCACACAAGATTACTTGGAACAAAAGTGATTACAGCAATGAATAAATAGAAGCCTGGACCTTGTGATCTACAAACAGGTACAAGGTTGCCCTCCTATTTTGAAATACGTTTTGGTTAGTTTTGGAGTTCTGTAGGCAGTCAGAGCTCTAGAAGTGGGCACAATATATTGAGAATTGTTAGGATATTGACATGTGCAGGCTGAAAATCTCTACAGTTACGTTTGGAAATTAAGGGGCATATTTACAAGGGAAGTGGCGGACTGAGGCATTAGCCTTCATGGCTTACGCCTCACTCTGCCACTTCAGAAATGCAGGGCTGCACCATATTTACAAGAATATGGTGCAGCCCTGTGTTTCCCCCTGTGCTGGTACTACACTTAGCAGCCTAGTGCCAGCGCAGTCTGCATGCAGGGGAAGATGGTTTATGTGCATGAAGGTCCTCCTTCCTGCACACAAACTATCTTTAAATGCAGTTTTTCTAACTTCTATGTGTGCTGCTTAAATCATAGACACTGTAGTCTACGCCAATACACTCAACAGTATTTCACTGTTCACAACTCCACTGTACAGCTCTCCACTCTATGCCACTCAGCTGAGTGCCACTGTAATATACAGTATTCTACTGTGCAACACTACACTGTGCACTACTACACTCTACACTGCCCTACTCCACCCCACTCAACTCTATGCCTCTCCAGTCTATTTTTATTTGTATTTATTTTAAAGGTTTTATATAGCGCTGGCTAGACCCGGAGTTATCAGAGCGCTTTACATGAGTATCAAACCACAGTTGCAGGTTACATCGTTATAAAGGTTACACAGTTATTAGAGCATGGCAACATAGTTATATGTAAGGTCGAAACAAACAATAAGGACATATACATAAGGGAAAAAGCAGGCAAGGGGAGAAATTCAGTGCGGGGGTAGGAGCAGGGGAAGTAGACAGAGAACGAATGAGGGACAGAGGAGGGGAGGGTGAGAGACACAGCATGGAAAGAGGAGGGGGGTGACAGGGACACAAACCGGTAGACGAGTCATAGCTGCGTCCAAAGTCCAGTAAGCTGTGATCCCAGGGGAAGTGGTTCATTTCCCCATCTCTGTAGCGAGAGGTTCCCTTTATACAGTGGACTCTCTCAGAGGGGTCTCTGAGACTCCAAGGCCTACACACTGGATCCTTCCCCAAAAAGGGGAGAGGGAGTGCTTTGGCAAGGGGGGCCATACCATACCTCAACTGTGAGTGGCTCCCCTGGCGCTGTGGACTCTCTCAGCGGGTTCGCTGAGACTCCAGAGCATAAATATTGGATCTTTCCCCAACAAGGGGAGAAGGAGTGCTTAGTAAAAGGGCACAAAGGACAGGGGGCTAGGCAGTGTAGCAGGCAAGGGGAGAGATTATGGGGAGAGGGGATAGGAGGAAAGGAAGTAGACAAAGAAAGAAAGAGTACTATGAATTATGAGCGCTTTACATGAGGAGAGTTGTGTATCTTACAAATTCTACATTGTTACATCAGGCACAACAGTTACAAGTTACATTTTTTAGAAAAATGGCATGTAGAGGGGTAAGGGGTAAAGTAAAAGGGTGAGGGGAGGGAGAATTTCACGGAGCATAGGCAAAAGGATCGACAAAGCAAGCCGGTGGATAGGAATTCTGGGGAGAGAGGAAGGGAAAGGAGAGGTAGCCAAGGGATGAAGGAGGGAAGCGGAGGTGGAGGGGGTAGGGGAAACAGCGTGGTGAACAAGGAGAGTAACTGTGTTTGAACGTCCGGTAGGGTGGGGCAGGGATAATTTTTCAGTCCTCAGTTTTGTGTGATTCCCAAATTCACGGTGGACTCTCTCAGCGGTGAGACTCCATGGCATAAGAATGCAGGATCCCTCCCCAACAAGGGGAGAGGAGTGCTTTGGTCACGGGCACACTCTGAGGTATGAAGGAGGGAAGAGTCTAAGACACTGCACTCTAGGCTACTCTATTCTATGCTATTTCACTGTGAGCAACTCCACTATATGCCACTCCGCTCTATAACACGTCACTGTATGACAGTTCACTTTACGCTATTCCACTCTACGCCACTTCACACTATGGCACTCCACTCAATGCTATTGTATTGTATGTCACTACACTGTATCTCACTCCACTGTATGCTGCTCCGCGCTATGCTATCCCACTGTACGCTATTGCACTCTACCACACTACACTCTATCCCACTCTATTCTTCCCCACTCCACTGTAAGCTATCTACTGTATGCCACTACATTCTACGCTATTCCACTATACACCTCTCCACTATAAACCACTCCACTGTACCCCGCTCCACTCTTCTCTACTCCACTATATGCTATTCCAGTGTAAGCAACAATACTCTATGCCAATTCCACTATACACCACTGTATGCCACTACACTATTCGCTATTCCACAGTACGCTACTCCACAATACCCTTCTGAACTTTATGCCACTCTCCTCTATGCCACTCTATGCTATTCCAAACTATGCCATTCCACTCTACAGAACTTAAGTGCACATCAATCCACTGTTCCGCACTCCACTGTATGCTAATCCTTTGTACATGGTTTTAGTGTATGCTACTATAGGGTATGTTATTCCAGTGTATGCCACTCCATGCCACTCACCTCCAAACCACTCCACTGTACTCTATTCCCCTCTACTCCACTCCACTCTACTCCACTCCCCTCCACTCTACGCCAGTCCCCTGTCTGCCGCTCCACTTTATGCTATTCCACTGTAAGCCACTCCACTCAGTCCCACTCCAGTCTAAGGCACTCCACTCTACAGCACTTCACTGTACACTATAGCACTGTACGCCACTACACTCTATCCCACTGCAGTTAATGACACTCCACTGTATGCGACTCCACTCCACAATATTGTACTTCACGCTATTCCACTGTATGTAGCTCCACTCTTACCCTCTTTCTCCATTTTATGCCACCCCACTCTATCCAACTCCACTTCACATTACTTCACTGTGCTCCACTCAGCATCGATATAGTCCACTCAACAACAGTCTATGCCCCTCCACTATACCACACTATACTCTATTGTATAGCAGTACCCTGTACAGCGATGGCCTCAATACCACTGTTCAACACTCTACTCCACTCTAAGCAACTCCCTCTAAACCGCTCCCTCAGTTAATTTATTCTATTCTATCAGACACTACTCCATGAAACTCCAATACTGCACTCTAACTCCACTCCATTGTATGCTACACTATGCCACTCAACTGAACAGCAGTCTATTCCACTCCAGTCTACCACACTGTACTGGACCCTACTCTACTCCTTACCACTCCACTGTGCCACACTTTAATTCACTCTATGACACTCTACTGTACTCCACTCTCGGAGAGTCTACAGCACAGCAGTCCAGTCCACTGTTCTACAGACCAGTCCACTCTACAACACTTTACTCTACTGTATACTATTCCACTGCACCCTACTCCCCACTACTGGACACTAGAACATGCTACTCCACTTTATGCTGCACCACTCCACTGGACTACACTACACTCCACTGCATGATACTTTACCCTACTCTACAGCAATGCACAGCACTCCACTCTACACTGCCCCACTTTACCACTGTATACTCCACTGTGTGCAAATCCATTCTACAAGGCTCTACTGCACTATGTGCCGCTATACAACAACAGTCTATGACACACCAGTCCACTGTACTGTGCAAGAAGCCAGTCAAATTTATAACAATTTACTCAACTCTATGCTATGCCTGTCCACTGTAGTGCACTACATGCAACTGTACTATACAACATGCCAGTAAACCATATAACAATTTACTTCACTGTACGCTAAACAACTCCAATCTACTCCACTCTACAATACTCCACTCCAATCAACCCTACTCCACTGAACCCCACTCCAATGTGCACCACTCACCACTACACTGTTTGCTATTTCACGGTGCACCAATCCACTTTACCACTTCCCAGTCTACTCCACTCTAAGATACTATACTCCGTGACAGTACACTGTACAACACTGTCCTTCACTCAGCTGTACAACACTCCACTTAATGACATTCCACTCAACGACAGTAAACTCCATAGTTTAAAACGTTTTTTTTAATTAAAAATTAAACAACATTGAAATTCCATGAAAAAAACACAGGTTAAACCTTTGTTATAGTTACCTAAACGAGTGCTATAACGTATGAACAACATTTAGTGACTCAAAACTATGATTAGAACCATCCTCCCATATGTGTAGAATTGGATACTTCTATAAATTATAAGGTTTATGTAATGTGTGCACAAATGTTACATGTATATGCATTCAAATGTAGTTCTCAGTCGTACTTATACCTGTCCTTTTCAGAACCTTTGCAGATTCCTTGCAGACACCTTCCCCGATTCCCTGATTCCCCACTATCTAAATTAACTTTAAGGTTTAGACCTCAATGCTTCCCTCAGATTTTTTATAAGTTAGGTTTGGTGCATAAGATTATGTTTTAAAAAGAAATACCTACAAATCGGATTTCTATATTGTAATGGTGGCAAATGATTTTATCCTGATGTTTTTGGTGCATAAGATCATGTTCCAAAAGAAATACGCATATGTTTTTAATGTTCTTCTCAGATCTTTGTAGTGTACTTTTATGGTTTTAAATTAACCGAATAAAGTGATTTTGACTGACTTACGTTAACACTTATTCCTGATCCATACAAGCTCTTGACCAAGCTTCTGAGATGCTAATGCTTACATGCTCGATTTTCTTTAGTCCAGTCCTGACTTCTGTCTTGGAAATTCCCTGATTTAGGAGTGTCTGTTCCCTAACCACCCTCTGGACTTTGACTTTCTAGATTGCTAATGTATAGGAAAGAGAGTGTTGGACTATTTTTTTAACATTAGATTTTGATGCTACTGTTCTGTATCACAGTCACAGAATTGCTTGTTTGTTTAATACTGGTCCGCTTCAATTTCTTTAGGCGTCTGGGATTACCAGTTGTCATTCTGTATCTTTACAGCATGGTTTTATGAGTTGTTTATTTAAACTTGATTATTAATTTGTAATTAACCTTTTGAACCTGGCTCCGATTCCTGATAAATTGGTTGCACTGTTAATTGAAATCTTCTTGAATGCAAATTATAACTTTCCTTACCTCTCGGTTGGATCTAAAAGATCCATTAAAGGACCAATGGCAAGCACATGGGTCCAGAAAATTCTGTATAATGTTCACACAAAGAGTTGCTAAATTCATACTTTTCATATTGGAGATTTAAAGCAAAAGGTTTGCAAAGTGTCCCATGGACCTTTGTAAAAGCCCCCACCTCTACTAAGACCTTTTGAGTCTAGGATTAAGAATGTACGTTATGTACATTATGCCACATTCCTAAGTGCTTGATAAAGCCTGGGCACAGAGAACATGGATTAAAACTATGAGGCATTAGGCTTTATGTCAGGTTTGCATTTGTGAATGAAAATTTGTATTCCATTTTGTACATTAAAGGTTGCCCAATTTTGCCAAACTTTTTTTTTCATATGGAACATTCATAAAATGTTTAGTTACGAGTACCATTTTCACAGTCTCAGCCTGGTGTAATCAGAAAGACTGTTGTGAGTCCTGTGCAACCCCATATAAGGACAGCATAGCAATAGTAAAGGAGGAGATCGGTAGCTAAGGTTACAGTTGCAGATTGAGAAAGAGAACACTTGAAACAAATATATGTATTTGTCCTGTAGTCTTTTGCCCCGCATGGATTCACAACGCGGTCGTTACAACGACCGCGTTGTGATCCCGCATACCATTACTCCGCAAGTCGGAACAACGACTTGTGGAGGGGGGCGCTGGATGGTGGAATAGTATAATTTACTATTCCAACTTTAGTCTGTGCGGACACTAGGCAAGGTGTTGAATTTTAGATCCAACAACCACCCCCCCCGCAAGTCGTTGTTCCGACTTGCGGAGTAATGGTATGTGGAATCACAACGCGGTCGTTGTAACGACCGCGTTGTGAATCCCTGCGGGGAAAAAGTTTTGTCATAAACGTTGTTTACCCTTGAAACATTTTTCAAATTTAGTAAAATTAAGAGCATTATTTGGGAAGGACAGGCTACAATGAAAATAGAAAAAAACAAGGACGGGTGATAGACAGGGAAAGAAAGCTCAAACATTGCAGACAAATCAGAGAAAAACTAGACAATAGGACACAGACATGTATTGAAAGAACAGAATGAAAGTGGCAATTGTGTGCATCTTTATGATTAGGAAGCCGTTTGACAGTAATTATTCAAGCCATCTTCAATGCAAGAAAATGTACAGCATGCTCACTTATGTCCAGTGAGTGTAGATGTCAAGCAAAGAATAGCTGAACAGAGACTGGGTGCTAGTATTACTAACACGTGTCAACGAACAAAAGGCCAGAACTCTACATGTGCTTCGTATGCTGCTTTCCCTTTAGTATTGAAGGCTGTCGTGGCAACTGCGTGGGCTGGTTAGTTGAACTTATGTTTTAATGAATATGTGCCTCTATTTTTAAATATGTTGAACTATTTTTCTTTTATATTATATGTAAAATATTTTTTTCTAAGCTTAGTAGTTTGAATAGTGCCTCTAACCCTTCCAAAGTACAACACTTCTGCTATAGTCAATCTAACCTATCCAGATTCCAACACTTTCGCTGCTTTTGCTGAAATAGAAGTGGGAGTAGTAAATTTAAACACTTTCCCTAATGTTGCTCAGATTGAGATGAGGCTAGTAAATCTAGCCCCTCCAAAGCCCAACACTTTTCCTGATTTTGCTTGTGTTGGAGTCGTAATAGTAAATCTGACCCCCTCAAAGCGCAAAACTTTTCCTGCTATTGTTAAGTTTAGAAATATTTTTTTAATTTTAAATTTTCTATTTTTAAATGTTGATAATTAATGTGTTTTCAATTAAATGTGAAATGTGTTTTGGCTGTATATATATGTTTGTGTTTTTTTATTTTTATTATTATTCTTAACTTTGATGCATATTTTAATATGATTTTAGTTTTTAAGGCTTATTCTGTCTATTTACATTAACAATTGAAGTATATTTATCTTTATTTTCAATAATATTATATTTATGACATGATATTAGTATAGTGCAATATTTTTGTCCACCATAATTTGGCATACAACTAAGCCTGGGCAAAGCACTACTCTACGCTCGCGTAGTTTGCGAAGTTCGCGCTACTTCGCACTACGCGAACTGCACGTAGCACAGTGCGAACACGCGTAGCGTAGTGTTGCGTAGTGCTGCGGTCATTTTTTGCTTGCTCGCGGTCCTCAACGTCAAGTTGGCGACCGCGAGCAAGCAAAATGACATCCCGACGAGACTTTTTCCTTGTTCGCGATCAGCAACATCAAGTTGGCGATCGCGAGCATGAAAAATAAACCTCCCGGCGAGATTCCCAACGCGAGGAGGTCAGGTTTCTCATTGCGAGTGGTCGCGTATGCTCGCGACCGCTTGCGATGAGAAACTACCAGTTCGCGTTGAGAAAGCTGCCGCTCGAGTAAAAATCTACTCGAGCAGCAGAAAACTACAGCTCGCACTGTGCAAGATGCCATTTTCAATGATTGCACAGTGCCGGTTGCTTGTCCGCATTGTGCAATCATTGAAAACGACATCTGGCACAGTGCGAACAAGGTGCTACGCAGTTCGCGAAGTGCTACGCGTAGCTCACGTAGTGCGAACTGCACTTTGCGTAGCTTCGCGAAGTGCTACTTCGCGAACTACGCCCAGGGTTACATACAACGCTGGGAGGGTCTTTTTGCTTCTCCTATAATTAAATTGCATGAATCTTATTTTACCGACTTTACAAACTCGCTTACAAAAGTATTTCATACCTACACTAGGTCTCCCTGTTATAGATTGATCAGAAACCCTATTACGGATAGATCCTCATCTGGCAATATTTACAGATGCCTGACTAATGTCTTTAACATAAGAGAGAGCTATAGATCTCGCAGGAGGGGTCTGTGGTGCTCCAGGTATAAACCTGGATGCTATGCCACTAGTTTCAAAATATTAAACAGTAAAAATGGATGTGTCCTACTTGCCATAAAGCCTTTAAAAATTGTGTATGCAGCACACTTGTCTGAAACTAGGGCATACAATTGTCAAGCAGTCCGGCTTACTGCAGTTTGTATTTTTTTACGGCCTGAAACTCGGGAGGCGATTAGACTGCAGCCGTAGATGGTGACTGAGGGAAGGGACATGATTTGTAATCCAAGGGGACTTGTTTGTGAAGAGTTGAGGGACTCTGGATTCAACAGTGCATTGAGCTGCTTAAGTGTAGCAATTATTCATAAGGGAGCTTCTGGTGCTTCTAAGAATGTGGCAAGTGTGCTCATAATTTAACATTACAATGTAAGATTGACGTGTTGAGAAAGAAATATAATCTTTCTGAATTGCTAAACAGGTAGTATAATTAATGGATGATGTGTGTGTTGGGAATTGTTTGAGCTTCAGTGATAATTGTGGACATGTATTGGAATACTGAAATAGAACACATACATGAGGGCCGCTGCCAGCGGAATGGCAATGCTCAAAAGGGCCACAATCCCTCCTCGGGCTGTTTTGTCAGGCATGATACATGCACAGAGGCTGCAGGAAGGGTATGGACTTGTAATCACCATTCTTTCCTTTCAGCATTTCTTTTTTCCACAACAGAGCAGACAGGAGCTAAACAGATACCAAATCGGAGCAATCAAACCCCAAGTTCTTCGTAAAATGATGGTCTTTACTCTTTATGGGGCCATGCCAATGATAAAATATGTTAGATGACTGTGTAGTTTTCTCATTGTGATAGTGTTTGCTTCCTGGCATTTTGTCCTTTAATTTGGTAGACATGCAAATCTAATGAACGGTCATTAGCACAGTGCGGCATTTCAAGTTAGCTGCCAAGTAACATCTGGTTGGCAGTGGGATACATCCTCGCTGCAGAATGGGGAGTTAGTCTGAGATGGAACTATACTGAACCTTCCATTATGGGGAGCCGCCACTCTGCCCATAAGTGTAACTCTGATGTTGGAAAAGTACAGACAAACAATCAATTATTCCTTTTACTGGATTTGTACATAGATGCCTGTTGATGTAGGGGATAGCATTCTTTTGATTGGAGTTTGCATCAGTTATAATAACACTTGCCTTCATCTTTTCCTCTATGGTCTATATGGCCAGAGTGTTCCAGTTTGTACCCTACCTCCTACCCAGGCCCCGGCAAGTTCTATGAACCAGAAAATTCCAGATATTTTGCAAGCACCAAGAAGCAAATGTCTACAGTGTTTCTGTTGCACATAGTAAATGTGATTTAAAAGCAGAGAACATTCCTTTTGAATTACCTCCTTTTCAGTACAGTCTTTCATGTGAACTGTTGGTTGATAAACACCACTAGCAAAGAGGTCATAGCTATTTCATTAGTGGGCCATAAGCCTTCTCTTGGCTGCCCTTAGACTGGATTGAAACTTGTTATCCAGGATACATTGGTCATGCTGTGAGACACTTTGATGTTTACCCATTACAACAGAGACAGGGCGAGGAGAGCTGTTTCAGCAACTACTAGATTTATTTCCGCCTAAATTCTCAGACACTGGATGTCAATTGCAATAAATGAAATAAGAATAAATGTAGAGATCTAAGAAAATATTGTTAACTCAACTGCAATAGCTTTAGGATTTGTGAGAGAGTGAAAAAAAGCCCATGCCAAGATGCTAATTAAAATTAGAATAGTATTAGACAGCTAAAGGAGGGGGTTCCCTATTGTAGGTACTGAATGTTGCATTCACCTTCCCAACACTTCCCTTAGCATACATGAACTGATAGATAGCATTAAGGAGAGTGCCAGGAAACTACACAAGATACAGAGTGATTCAGGTCTATATTGGAATGGCATCAATCTCTGTGTGGACCGAAATATTTTACAGGCCTGGATGAAATTTTCATTACTCTGGTGCAATTGATGACATTTACTCAAGATTACAGTGATTATGTCTACAATCCACATTGGGTAACTTCACATAGAAATTTTAACTCAAGATGAATGGTTTGAGTAAATTATGAATGCAATTGGCATTTAGGTCGATTTTTTTACCTGAGTTGACTGTTTAGATAATTTTTGAATGCGAAACTACAAATCAGAATCCAAGCGGCAGTGTTTTAAATGCAAGCGACCGGAAATCAACTTGACAATACAATTTTCAGTTGCATCTTTACCAGAATAGACCTTTTGAGTACATTTTTGAGCGCAAGATGCATTATACATAATTTTCCGTCATTTATGTGGTTATTTTGCTTAATTGCGATGCAGAAGTTTATGCAAGTTTTACACAGCTATAACATTATATAATCAAATATGAATTATGTTTCTTATTGATTTGAAGTGCCACTTAGCCTAAATTATGCCAGCTAAATTTCATGACTCTAATAGGCCCAGAAGCACTTTCATGGTCATTTTCAGTGTAGAAAACTAGAAGTAGGATTTTAACAGAATAATTAACTCAGTATTGTATTCACAAATGAATTGTCTCCTCAAGGATGTCTCCCACTTTCTTCAGAAGAAGATCCTACCACTTGCTCATTAGATACGTTTTTGCTGAAAGTAACACGTTTCTGTCACATGATTAAGTTCAAAAGAAGTCTATTGCGAGAAAACATACATAAATCACCCTTAATTTCATGCATTTTAGCATTACACACTACAACTGATCTTTTTGACCAAAGGGTCAAGTAATTTGAAATGACAATTGCCTTTTAATTATTGGTTGTGCTTCTTGCTAGTTTTTTTTAAAAATGCAAGTGAGACAGTCGATATACTTTACCCGCTCGGGATAACAGAGCAATGCATAAACCAATAGGATCCTTTGGTGTTGGCCGTGTTCAGTACCTAACACCTTCGGGACACCATTGGCTGCTATTTTAAGTCAGCGCACTAGTTGGTGCATGCCCGGTATTTAATGTGCACAGGGACGCGGACATGCTGACAACCAGGTACACTTTGCTGGTTGTATAATTGCATGTAATAGTCTTAAATTGCTTCTTTTTAACTACCTTTATTATATTTTGACATCAGGAATCAGTTCCCTTTACAGCTGAGAATTTCTGTTACTATTGTAATTGTTTTACTTACCTCACCATTGCTTTTAAATATCCTGCACCTTACAATCCTCCTGCACTTTAGTTAGTTAAAGCGGCCCATAACACTGACAACAGATCCTTTGCCAGGACCAGTACTCTGATGGAGAGAATGGACCAGAAGGTTTCTTCTATCAATAGATTCCTTTGGTGTTGCCCGTGTTCAATGCCTCACCTTCGAGACACTATTGGCTGCCATTTTTGGTCAGAGCATTAGTTGCTGCACACCCGGCCGGGTATTTAATTTGCACCGGGTGTGCAGAAGCACCGCTGGTGCTTGCCCAGCCGGAGCCAGGGGACACGACCCCTGCCTGTTCTGACACAAAAAGAATCAGAAATTCGGCCTCTGAACTATACTCATAACATCAAGGAAGGAAAGAGGTGGTACCATACCGTACATCCAGGCAATCAGAACCTAACATTTGGGGAATGCAAAATGAAACTGGGCAAGTCACATTATACCTTCATGAAAAACAACACTGAGTAAGACTGCACAAAAAGCCAATAGTGGCACCTATATTTTCTCAACTGCAGATTGTTACCCAAGCATAGTTTAGATCTGTTCTTCTTAGACAACAAACCGACAGTCATGTTCTAAACTGAAACATGGCTATGAGAGGAGTCTGTGCCAGACATCGCAATGACCCTCCCACCAGATATGCAATTGCAAGGCATGACTGTGAAGGGAGGAAAAGGGGGGAATAGCCGTTATTTACAAAGATGAGCTAAAAATTTAAATCACCCCATTGACCTTCCCGGAAAGTAAATGCACATCGTTCGTCCCTGAACTCTCACCCACTTCCACTTTTTCTGGACTACTAATATATTGTCCCCCTGGCTCTGCTGTGCAATTTATACAGACCCTCCCTGACATAGCAGCAGAAAACTGTCTATTGACTGCCAACTTCACCGTGCTTGGGGGCCTCAATCTCCATCTAGAAAACATCAGTGGTGAGACCTCCAGAAACCTCATAATGGATCTAGCCGCAATCCAATGAACCCAATGGGTTTGTGCCCCTACCCACAAATGTGGCAACTTACTAAACCCTGTATTCTCTCACATGGCAGAACTAATCACAGAGGATCCCCTAAAGATCACTTGGTCAGGCAATAAATAAATACCATTTCAAGTGGGACATACTAGTACCCAAAACACTACATCCAATCACATCAATCCTAAACAAAACTGGTTGAAATTGGATACAGGTGCATGGGAAAACATGCCTATAAGCACCACCACTGTAGTGAGTGGAGACATAGACAGCAGATTTCAGGCACGGATCCAGTGCGCCACAAATAATCTGGTTCCACTGAAGCAACATAAAGGCACTCGCACTGGAGGGAGAGCACCATGGTTCTCATCAAAACTCTCAGAACTGAGAAAACAATAAAAAAAACTAGGGAGAGCATGGAAGTAATATTATGATGCCACTGAGAAAGAGAACTACAGGAATGCAATACAAAAGTATCACTATGCAATTAGGAATGGTAGAGTAAACATTTACCGCCAAGATTAATAATGCTGCTAAATCCTCTAAGAAATTGTTCAACGTTTTAAAAAGTCTGATAAAACCTGCAAATAACAAAACAACCCCTGCCCCCCATTCAGAATCACACTGCAATATGCTGACCATATTCTTTCTGAAGAAGGTGAACAATATCGTCCTCAAGGTAAGAGAAGATACAAAATTCTATAAGTCCCCCATGCACAACTGAGAAAATAAACTTGTTTTCAGAAATGACCCAATAAGACACTGAAGAGGTTCTAAAACCCCTAAAATCAGATTCCCCCCTAGAGCCTGTGTCCCCTGGCATTATGCTAAAAGGATGGACAGGAGTAATTTCTCTGCTGACATATGTTTAACTGCTGACTTAGCTCAGGGACCGTGCAAGCAATATGGAAAAATACCATTGTGAAGCCATTATTAAAAAAAACATCAGCAGACCCCGAAAAATGTGAAAACTATGAGTCAATCGCCCTTATTCTGGGACCCAGCTCTTGAAAAATGTGTCAATAAGAATCTCTCATTATATTTGGAAACTAACAATATATTACACCCTTCAAAGACCAGCTTTCGTCCAGGAAGTATCATCGAAACGGCTCTGCTTGCAGCCACAGAAGGACTCAAAGCCATTTTACATCTAGGTGGGTCCTTAGCGCTGACCCTCCCAGATTTTAGTGCAGCATTCAACACCGTCTTACACCCAGTGCTGATCACGAGGTTAAAGGAAGTAGAAATATCCGGATCTGCATTTCCATGGTTTACCTCTTTTCTTAAAAAAAGAACTTTCCAAGTCTGTGAGGCACCATACTATCAGACACTTACTTCTTTAAAATGTTAGTCCCCATAGGGGCCCTCACTGAGCCCCACATTGTTCAATCTATATGTCATATCGCTGGCAGAAATCAGCCATGGTTTTTTCCTCCATATCTTATGCTGATGACACTCAAATTGTTACCTCCCTCTCTCACCAAACAGAACAAAACTTCCAACCCCCTAAACGACTGTCTTAAGCATGTTATAGAGTGGATGGTGGCAGGCAGCCTAATATTAAACAGGGAGAAAACAGAGGTGATGGTGGTTTGAAACAATCGCTCCAGATGGATGGAATTGAACTGGCCTGAGCCCCTTGGCAGTCAACCTATCCCAAAAACTGAAGTAAAAAGCAAGAGATTCTGGCTCGGCAACAAGTTGCCAAGGGCAGCACAAGCTAAAAAACTGTCAGCAACCTGCTTTGGCTTGCTTGGGACCTTGAGAAAGCTGCTCAGATGGCTACCAGATCTATTGTGCAGGATAGTAGTACAAGGCTCGGTCATTTCCAGACTCGATTATGGTAATTCCTTATACTTGGGCAAACCCAAGTCCATCACAAAAGGACTTAAATTCATACAGAATGCCGCAGCATGCATTTAACTGAAAATTCCCAAATGCCACTCTGTTACCACAACCCTGGAAAGCTTTCACTGGCTGCCAGTGCTCAAAAGGATACACTTTAAGGCACTGTGTATGGCCCACAGAGCAATGGATAAAAATAATCCCAAATTGATTCAAATTCTACTCACTCCCTACAACCCTACTAGAACTCTGTGGTCTAACAACCAGCAACTGTTTGCAGTCCCTAGGATCATGAGGACCAGGAGTGAAGGGTGATCCTTTGCTTTCCGGCTACCCAAACTCTGAAACTCGCTCCTACTGTACCTAAGGCAAACCAAATCAGAACCAGTATTCAGGAAACTGCTAAAAACAACGTGTTTCTAATTGTGGTCCTCTCTGAAACGGTACCTAGTTGTCATACCACTGAGAGACCCTCCTGGATAGTCACGCACTCTAAAATACCCATAGACTAGAATAGAATAGAATAGAATAGAATAGAATAGAATAGAATAATCAGCTGAGACTCAAACGCTAATGAACTTCAAACTGGAATCATTAACATATGCCATTTTGTTTTTTTTGTGGTTAGTATAATGCACAATCTTTTGTATTCAATCCTTCTGCTGCCTAGTTACTTCCAACAATTCCTATTATTGCTTAGAGTAGCAGAGAACATTTGCACATTATTCATTTGCCTTCTCAAATGTTTGTTACTGCCTTATTTGTAATCAATTATAAAAATGTACAATTTTTCTCTGGTACCTTTTGCATTAACAACCGTATTGCTGCGAGATTTATGAATTCATGGATAACCTAGGAGTGCATGAGCATGTTCAAATCACTCCTATTCCCATGCCATGGAATAATTAATTGAAATATGTTACATTGTTCCTGTTGCCAGATCAGAATCTTCATTTTGGATTTACAGCTAGTAATGTAATCACATACTGAAGAAACTTCAAACGCTGCTCACTACCCTTTGTAAGTGAGAAACGATTATGTTACCAAAGTTCTTCAATAGTACAGTTTAGTCTAAGGTACTATCACAAACTGACCATGACAAGAGCATTCTGGATGGCCTCCTTTTATTTTATTGCAAGATCTGAGGCTTCTATTATGCTTCTTTGATCTTGCTTTATTTGAACAGCAGCAGTCAAGAACTAAATAAAATAAACTACAAATCCCTTGAAGCCTGGTGACAGCCAGTCAATAGGAACACAAAACATAGTACGACAGTGGCCAATAGCAGTACAGTACCACCTATAATACTCAGCTTGACTGCGAACAGACTTCTTTTTTTAGTTACTTGCAATCAAGATAAGTATTATACATTCTATCTTTCAAATTGTCATATTGCTTGGTTTCATCTTTATTTGGGCATAGATATTGCTGTTTACGTACTTGATAATTGTAATCTTCCTCCCATCAGCACGTTGCTGAAATTGCTCTCAAGTGCTCTGTCCTCGTGTTCCAGTGCATCTAGGACCACAGCTGCCATTTTGTTGCAGTCCGAGAAGCGCATTATCTCCACAGTCTTTTCTGCTTGGTTGCAGTGTTTTCGGCTATTGTTTTCAGTGCTCCATTTGCCTTCCTTTATCTCCGGTCATTCTCTTCAACTCGACTCTCACCCTTCCCAAATGTGCGGCCTCAGTTCCTGCCCATTGGCTTTCCTCTCACCCTCCTTTGCAGTTTGCCTCAGTTTGTCACACCCATAAGGAGGAGTTTAGGTTTTCTTCCTTACTCTCTCTATTTGTTTGCCGTTTTTACAATTTTATAGAACTGGAGATAGATAGTTCTCCCTTAATACAGAAAAATTATGATGAAGAGAATTCTCTTGAGGATAATCTTAATAATTTTATCCAGGCTTCGGTGGAGAAGGCTGTTGCAGCCTGCATGAACAAAGTAACAAAGAATATTGAGAATTGTGGCCAATGCTGAGGGATAAAGCAGAAAGCACAAGGCTATTTTTTTTCCTTTAGCAAATAATACTGAAGCTACTTCTAAAACTAATGTTGTGCTACTGACTTGTGAGGTTTCCTCACTCAAGATTGAGGATGTGGTTCCTCCCAGGCCTCCTTCCAAGGAGGAGAATAACACTTTGTCCTCTACAAAATGTAACACAAATTCTAAACATTGTAATATTAAATTGTCTCCAACTTTAATTACACATCCTGAAACAGGAGGGTGATAAAAGTGATCAGGATTCAGATAATGACAAAGATATAGGTGCCGATCACGATCCGGCAAAAACCGGGTACGAACCGTCGGACGGAGCATAATCTCCGCCCGACGCGTACCCGGTCGTCAATTTTTACAAACAAGGAATTACGATTCGCACGGGTACACCATTACCGTACGAATCGTAAAAAAGCCCGACCGAACAAAAAACACCTACCAATGCGATCCGGGAAAGCGCCGACCTGACGTCGGGACGCACGCAGCCAGCCATTCACGACCCAGGAATCACGATTCGCACCGACGTCACCCCGCACGGTGAATATTTTGCGGCAGCCAAAAACTGCCGGGAAATCAGGACGACGCGAACAAGGACCACCAGTACGCGACGGACAGACGACGACGCGAACAAGGAGGACCAGTACGCGACGGACAGACATGGACCCGAACCTACGAGTCATCCCTGCCCTCATAGCAGTACACCTCCTCTACAGGTTACGACGCAGACGCCGCAGAAGGTCAGAATAACTAAGGGAGGGGGGAAAGTGGGGTGGGGTGGGGGTGGCACGACCAGGGCAGGCCACAAATCAACCACATAAGTCACACACCACACATGGCCTGGACATACCTGACTCCCATGCCCTGGTCACCACGAGGGGGTGGGGGCGTGTCCTGATAAGCCAGCGACCGCCACAACGGAAGTCCGTCACCACGCGAACCGGCAACACAACCAGACAGGTACGTCCCGTACCCACGCCTGAAGAGCGTGGGTACGAGTCGGACCACGCCCACACACGTCACCCCAACAATGGCGGGACGGATCGCACCCACATGGCAAAGGCCTGGGTACGGGCCGCACAAACATCACATAGCGTGGGGACGGATATGTACGGACCCTACCCCCACCCCGTATGCAAGGAGCGTACCCCCCAGCCCAACAGTGCAAGTACGACCCGTACCCCCACCCGCGTATGCATGGAGCGTACCCCCACCCCAACAGTGTAAGTTCAACCCGTACCCTCACCCGCGTATGCATGCAGCGTACCCCCCATGCCAACAGTGTAAGTACGACTCGAACCCCCACCCACGAATGCAAGGAGCGTACCCCCCAGCCCAACAGTGTAAGTACGACCCGTACCCCCACCCGCAAATGCAAGGAGCGTACCCCCCAGCCCAACAGTGTAAGTACGACCCGTACCCCCACCCGCGAATGCAAGGAGCGTACCCCCCAGCCCAACAGTGTAAGTACGACCCGTACCCCCAACCGCGAATGCAAGGAGCGTACCCCCCAGCCCAACAGTGCAAGTACGACCCGTACCCCCACCCGCGTATGCAAGGAGCGTACCCCCCATGCCAACAGTGTAAGAACGACTCGAACCCCCACCCACGAATGCAAGGAGCGTACCCCCCAGCCCAACAGTGTAAGTACGACCCGTACCCCCACCCGCGTATGCAAGGAGCGTACCCCCCATGCCAACAGTGTCAGTACGATCCGTACCCCCACCCGCGGACGTACGGAGCGTACCCCCACCCCAACAGTGTAAGTTCGACCCGTACCCTCACCCGCGTATGCATGGAGCGTACCCCCCATGCCAACAGTGTAAGTACGACTCGAACCCCCACCCACGAATGCAAGGAGCGTACCCCCCAGCCCAACAGTGTAAGTACGACCCGTACCCCCACCCGCAAATGCAAGGAGCGTACCCCCCAGCCCAACAGTGTAAGTACGACCCGTACCCCCACCCGCGTATGCAAGGAGCGTACCCCCCATGCCAACAGTGTCAGTACGACCCGTACCCCCACCCGCGGACATACGGAGCGTACCCCCACCCCAACAGTGTAAGTTCGACCCGTACCCTCACCCGCGTATGCATGGAGCGTACCCCCCATGCCAACAGTGTAAGTACGACTCGAACCCCCACCCACGAATGCAAGGAGCGTACCCCCCAGCCCAACAGTGTAAGTACGACCCGTACCCCCACCCGCAAATGCAAGGAGCGTACCCCCCAGCCCAACAGTGTAAGTACGACCCGTACCCCCACCCGCGAATGCAAGGAGCGTACCCCCCAGCCCAACAGTGTAAGTACGACCCGTACCCCCACCCGCGAATGCAAGGAGCGTACCCCCCAGCCCAACAGTGTAAGTACGACCCGTACCCCCACCCGCGAATGCAAGGAGCGTACCCCCCAGCCCAACAGTGTAAGTACGACCCGTACCCCCACCCGCGAATGCAAGGAGCGTACCCCCCATGCCAACAGTGTAAGTACGACCCGTACCCACACCCGCGGACGTACGGAGCGTACCCCCACCACACCAGTGTCAGTAGACTCGTACCCTCACCTCGAATGCATTGTGCGTACCCCCACCGTGTATGTGCCAAGCGCACATATCCTGAAATCGGAGGTGTGTGTGCAGAGTCCACCCAGCAGTGCCCTGAGACAGGAGGGGTGGGTGTGGAGTCCTCCCAGCAGTGCCCTGAGACAGGAGGGGTGGGTGCCTATCACTCCCAGCAGTGCCCTGAGACAGGAGGGGTGGGTGTGGAGTCCTCCCAGCAGTGCCCTGACACAGGAGGGGTGGGTGCAGAGTCCTCCCAGCAGTGCCCTGAGACAGGAGGGGTGGGTGCAGAGTCCTCCCAGCAGTGCCCTGAGACAGGAGGGGTGGGTGCCCATCACTCCCAGCAGTGCCCTGAGACAGGAGGGGTGTAACACATGTGTGTGAGGCCAGAATTATCCACATGCATACTGGCTACAAGGGAACATGTCCCCATGAACTCATGTCAACAGACTCCACACACAAGTACAGTGATCACCAAGGATGCCACGATTGTCGCAGGTGGAGACATGGCCCTGCATGCATGGCCAAAGTAGAAGGGCTCCGTCACACACACAGCTCATGTAGACACAGCTCTGCGCTAAACATTGGGAACACCCTGCAGGGAAGAAAGCTGGGTACACAGAGGAAGGAATACACCCTGGGACAAGTGCACCATGCAGTAACTGCTTACATGAACAAAGAAAGTTAGCCAACACCTTGTGATGGCACACAGATCACAGGGTCCCACCAATGAGCAGTACACTACTACATATCC
Organism: Triturus cristatus; assembly: GCF_964204655.1. Classification (NCBI taxonomy): domain Eukaryota; kingdom Metazoa; phylum Chordata; class Amphibia; order Caudata; family Salamandridae; genus Triturus; species Triturus cristatus. The sequence continues at coordinate 685,061,704 of NC_140586.1, read as the reverse complement.
CACACACCCAAACCCTTACACACCACCCAAAACCATGTAGCAGCCCCACCAACACCAATACCAGCATAGCAGTAGTGTGATAATGAAAACAAAATTAAGCTTTATTCAGCATGAGCACAATGTCCGTGGATCGCAGGCAGTTCAATATTCACAAAGCCCATAGGGCAGTCAATGATTCTCAGCTGGATGGGGGACACAGTGGGATGCGTGTCCCCTACCTTGCCTGCACAGTCAAATGGCATCGTCTTCCACACTGGTGAGGGCATCAGGGGGGGGGGAAGCAACAGGCACCGCAGGGACATCAGGGCAAAGGGGCGGCGTTGTGGGTGCAGGGATGGAGGACTCCACCACAGGGGGTGGGTCAGTGCCAAAGGCGGAGGCCAGGATGGCACTACACACCTTTGCAAGGTCCTCCAGGGAGTCCCCTGCACCCGAAGGGACCTCAGGCCCCAAGGAGGGGGGGGGGTCAGAGGGATGGGTCGCAGCGCCACCGGGGGAGGGTGGAGACAGGGGGGGAGACTCAACCACCCTGACCGGGGACCTCCTTGACCGCTTGCGTGGTGGTGTAACTGTGGGGCTCAGGGACAGAGCGGCCATGAAGGAGTCCTTGGGGGAGATGTGGCCAGGAGAGCTGAGGGGAGGGGATTTGGAGGGAGTGGACTGGGTGGAATGCGGACTCCCACTATGGCTGCGTGTCACACGTTTGCCCCCCGACCCAGTGGGTGTGCCTACCTCACCCTGTGTGTGCGTGTCAGGAGGAGTGCGGTGGACCTTCCCTGCTGGTGTGGTGCCCGTGTCCGTTGATGTGGGTGCATGCCGACGTCTGGGTGTACGTGTGACAGGCATGGGAGTGGGAAGTGTGGATGGGGCAGGGGTAGGTGGGGGGAGGTCGCGCTGCAGGAGACCCACTGCTGCAGTCAGTGTGGAGTCGATGGACCTCAGCAAGTTGCGTTGGTCAGCCTGCGATGAATGAATGCCCTCCAAGAAAGCCTCGATGTTGGTGAGGGTTTTGCCGTGGGCATGGAGGACATTAAGGATCGCAGCCTGACCAACCTGCAGTTGCCGCTGGATGTCCACAGACTCTGCATTGGCGGCAGCAGTGGAGACAGGGGCAGGGGGTGCGGTGCCTGGCAGGAAGGAGACATGCTGTGACCGGGCACGCTGGGAAGGGACACGAGCAAGTGGGAGGCGGCTGGTGGAAACTGAGGGGGCGGTGCGAGGTGTTGTTCCACTGTCAGCTGCTGGTGCAGCCTCCGCCCACTCGGAGACATCGTCCCCGGACCTGTCAGCTTCGAAGTCTGATGTGCCAGTCGACAGGTCCTCGGCCACACTCTCCTCCGCCTCTGTACCACTCGATGTGCCAGACCCGATGTCACGGCTGGCACTGGTGCTCGGTCCCTCCGCCTGGTCTGTGTCCATGTCTCCCTCTGTGTCCCCCGACGATGCTGTGGGCAGGGTGGAGAGACAGAAATTAATCAGACACCTGTACACATCTGTCACATGAGTCCAATCTACATAGGTAACATTGCATGGCCTGAAAAGGAAGATCCCTAACATCTACTGAACAGGGTACCGATGTAGGGCATGAAACACACAGTTGGTTGAGCCACCATGCCACTGAAATACCATGGAGAGCATGAGACAATAGCTAAACACAGGAAAAGGAGTCTGACATAGCACCCAGGCCCTGGGGACAATCCAGCACTGCATCTGCACCACACAGCGTTGGCGAAAATACCGATGACCAGGGACCATATCCATGAACTTGAGACACATGCTGCATAGGTAATGCTGAAAACATGCACAACATGACTCTGTCACTGCACATTGCGTGTGTGTCCAGACACATCACACACTGCCCAGACCCAGCAAGTGGTAATCAGGATTTAACACATAGGCATTGCCCGCCCCAACAAGACCCTACACGAGGCAAATTGTTGAGACACAGGTGGCACCAACATCTCATAGTCTGGGTGATACACACAGGGGCAGGCAAAAAGCAAGATTGGACGCCAAACAGCCAAGGTGCGCCTGTACAAATAATGAGGTACCAGTGCCCATCCTCAGATGAGTATAACAAGACACACAGGCACTGGCAACTGTGAGTATGAAGAAGGACAATCAGGTCAGGCTGCACAGTGGACACCTGTACAAAATAGCACGTCTATATACATGGTGACAGGGGACAATGGCACAGAGCACAACTTACGCTGTAGACACTGACAGTGGCCACGTTTATGATGACACATACACCACTGAGGAAAAGGTGCCCCAGGGGACAGTAGTGGGCACGCAACTACATGCTACTGAATGGTAATGACTGCAACACACGTCACCATCCCTGCACTATGTGTATCGCACACTCATGCACATCATGTCACAGGCCACTACATGGGACATGCGCGCTGTAAGGCATGACACATGAGAGACCAACTCCCATGTCTGGAGTCAGCATCAGTGCCAACTGACATGGAACCCACATGCAGTGAACTTGACAGTGCACAGGCAATGTCCCACAACCTGTTACACACCACCCCCACACATGATGCTACAGACATTGTTCCCGTGGACAAAGCGCCAGCCTACATTACCCTGTGAAGGAGTGACTACACACAGACCAGGGAACACATTGCAAGGAGGGGAAGGGTGGCAGGGGCACAGCGCTATACTGGGGCAAACAGGATCTGCACAGCACCTTTAAACCCTGCCAGTGAATTCATGCTACTGTGCCCTTACAAATGCCGGTGACACACAACAAACACACATGTACCTACCCCCTTCCGGCTGCTGCATCGCCTGTAAGCGCCTCTCCAGGTCTGGAAATACCACCGGCAGCACACGCCTGTGGAGGTGGCTCAGACGGCGGCGGCCGCGGTTCTTGTGGCTCTCAGGTGAGTCCCCCAGCAGGAGCCGTGCAATCCTCCGCGTCCAGCACCGGATATCCTGCCAGCGTTTCCTCACCTGGGGCAGGCTCCGCCTCCGACCATCCACACCCCTCACGGCACTGACGGCGGTCAGCCAGATCTGCTCCTTGGCAGTGGCGCCTACCTGTGAGGAGGAACAAGTGACACCACATCAATACACCAGCCACATGTCACAGAGAGACATATGGGTACAAATTAGCTGGTTACAACAAGGCATGTCATGCAGCCAACGCATTGCACCTTTGTCATAGGGACATCATCCCCTGGTGAGGGAAAAAGCACTACGTGCCACAGTGGGTACACAGGTGGAATGATGGCAATGTCACAATCAATGATCAAGGCTCACACTGTGCATCACACCCACCCCTCCTGTCTCAGGGCACTGCTGTGAGTGATAGGCCCCCACCCCTCCTGTCTCAGGGCACTGCTGTGAGTGATAGGCCCCCACCCCTCCTGTCTCAGGGCACTGCTGGGAGGACTCTGCACACACCCCTCCTGGCTCAGGGCACTGCTGTGAATTCTAGGCCCCCACCCCTCCTGTCTCAGGGCACTGCTGTGAGTGATAGGCCCCCACCCCTCCTGTCTCAGGGCACTGCTGGGAGGACTCTGCACACACCCCTCCTGGCTCAGGGCACTGCTGTGAGTTCTAGGCCCCCACCCCTCCTGTCTCAGGGCACTGCTGGGAGGACTCTGCACACACCCCTCCTGGCTCAGGGCACTGCTGTGAGTTCTAGGCCCCCACCCCTCCTGTCTCAGGGCACTGCTGTGAGTTCTAGGCCCCCACCCCTCCTGTCTCAGGGCACTGCTGTGAGTGATAGGCCCCCACCCCTCCTGTCTCAGGGCACTGCTGGGAGGACTCTGCACACACCCCTCCTGGCTCAGGGCACTGCTGTGAGTTCTAGGCCCCCACCCCTCCTGTCTCAGGGCACTGCTGTGAGTGATAGGCCCCCACCCCTCCTGTCTCAGGGCACTGCTGGGAGGACTCTGCACACAGCCCTCCTGGCTCAGGGCACTGCTGTGAGTGATAGGCCCCCACCCCTCCTGTCTCAGGGCACTGCTGGGAGGACTCTGCACACACCCCTCCTGGCTCAGGGCACTGCTGTGAGTTCTAGGCCCCCACCCCTCCTGTCTCAGGGCACTGCTGTGAGTTCTAGGCCCCCACCCCTCCTGTCTCAGGGCACTGCTGTGAGTGATAGGCCCCCACCCCTCCTGTCTCAGGGCACTGCTGGGAGGACTCTGCACACACCCCTCCTGGCTCAGGGCACTGCTGTGAGTTCTAGGCCCCCACCCCTCCTGTCTCAGGGCACTGCTGTGAGTTCTAGGCCCCCACCCCTCCTGTCTCAGGGCACTGCTGTGAGTGATAGGCCCCCACCCCTCCTGTCTCAGGGCACTGCTGTGAGTGATAGGCCCCCACCCCTCCTGTCTCAGGGCACTGCTGGGAGGACTCTGCACACACCCCTCCTGGCTCAGGGCACTGCTGTGAGTTCTAGGCCCCCACCCCTCCTGTCTCAGGGCACTGCTGTGAGTGATAGGCCCCCACCCCTCCTGTCTCAGGGCACTGCTGGGAGACATCAGGCACCCCCCCCCTGGGACCCCCCCGACAGTACATGGCATGTGTGTTACACCTGGACGCAATGGCAGAAGTCACAGTCACCACATAGGGACAGTCTGTGGCAGTGGCCTATGCACTCACCTGATACCCTGGTCGCCCATACAGCATGGAGTACTGTGGGAGGATCACATCCAGCAGAGACATGTTCTCCTCCAGGGTGAATGGCTGTGTCCTCTCCACAGCCCTTGACATGGTTCCAGGGAATCAGTAGCAGCAGCTGGGTCGACGAATGCAAAGATGTGCAGGCAAGTGCTCCCTCATGGGACCTGGCTGCCTTATATGTGCCCTTCTGCCCAGTCTCATGCACAGGAGTACAGAGAGATTGGTCACTCACATTTGCATCCTATGTTTCCACCAATCCCTACAAACCTAGCAGTCTGTGGGTTCTCTATCGGTTTCATTCTCCTGCATGATGTCAGCCCCACAAACACATTGCAACAAAGTAGACAAATTCCAACTGACTTCTGCTGTGCACCTTCCAGAACAATTTCGAATTTTGAACTTGGTCTCCATGACAACCAGCATGCATGTAGGCCTTAATACTTGTCCCCTATGTAATTTGGAGCATCACACACAGGTACGGTGCGTGTGGGGGCCCTAGGGCACCCAAAATGCATGGCAACGGCCCGTACATGCATGCCTACGCTCTCCATCACTATGGGTCTGCACGCGTATGCGTACCCGTAGTGGTACGGACCGTACACTCGCATCTACGCTCTCCATCACTATGGGTCTGCACGCGTATGCGTACTCGTAGTGATAGTGAGCGTAGATGTGAGTGTACGGTCCGTACCACTACGGGTACGCATACGCGTGCAGACCCATAGTGATAGAGAGCGTAGATGTGAGTGTACGGTCCGTACCACTACGGGTACGCATACGCGTGCAGACCCATAGTGATAGTGAGCGTAGATGTGAGTGTACGGTCCGCACCACTACGGGTACGCATACGCGTGCAGACCCATAGTGATAGTGAGCGTAGATGCGAGTGTACGGTCCGTACCACTACGGGTACGCATACGCGTGCAGACCCATAGTGATAGTGAGCGTAGATGTGAGTGTACGGTCCGCACCACTACGGGTACGCATACGCGTGCAGACCCATAGTGATAGTGAGCGTAGATGCGAGTGTACGGTCCGTACCACTACAGGTACGCATACGCGTGCAGACCCATAGTGATAGTGTGCGTAGATGTGAGTGTACGGTCCGTACCACTACGGGTACGCATACGCGTGCAGACCCATAGTGATAGTGAGCGTAGATGTGAGTGTACGGTCCGCACCACTACGGGTACGCATACGCGTGCAGACCCATAGTGATAGGGCCGTACACTCGCATCTACGCTCTCTATCACTATGGGTCTGCACGCGTATGCGTACTCGTAGTGGTACGGACCGTACACTCACATTTACGCTCTTCATCACTATGGGTCTGCACGCGTATGCGTACCCGTAGTGGCACGGACCGTACACTCGCATCTACGCTCTCCATCACTATGGGTCTGCACGCGTATGCGTACTCGTAGTGATAGTGAGCGTAGATGTGAGTGTACGGTCCGTACCACTACGGGTACGCATACGCGTGCAGACCCATAGTGATAGAGAGCGTAGATGTGAGTGTACGGTCCGTACCACTACGGGTACGCATACGCGTGCAGACCCATAGTGATAGTGAGCGTAGATGTGAGTGTACGGTCCGCACCACTACGGGTACGCATACGCGTGCAGACCCATAGTGATAGTGAGCGTAGATGCGAGTGTACGGTCCGTACCACTACGGGTACGCATACGCGTGCAGACCCATAGTGATAGTGAGCGTAGATGTGAGTGTACGGTCCGTACCACTACGGGTACGCATACGCGTGCAGACCCATAGTGATAGTGAGCGTAGATGTGAGTGTACGGTCGGCACCACTACGGGTACGCATACGCGTGCAGACCCATAGTGATAGGGCCGTACACTCGCATCTACGCTCTCTATCACTATGGGTCTGCACGCGTATGCGTACTCGTAGTGGTACGGACCGTACACTCACATTTACGCTCTCCATCACTATGGGTCTGCACGCGTATGCGTACCCGTAGTGGCACGGACCGTACACTCGCATCTACGCTCGCCATCACGATGGGTACACATACGGCAGCACTCCCACAGTGATTTGGGAACATGCACAGGCCCTCTCAGCAGCAGTACGGCGGATTTTACACATCACTGTGGTGATAGGCGACACACATGTAGGAATAGGGCGGACATACTTGTCCATGGATGGACATACTTGTCCAGGAATGGACATCAAGGCATCGTCTGTGCATTACCACATGTGTGGGGCACAGGTGTCACAGGCTGTGATGTGGAACATGCCTCCTGAGTGGAGAAGGCACCAGATGTATGATGAGATGTGTACATGTGTACTGTGTGAGGGTGCAATGTGTGCCAGGCATGCCCTTGACTCCTTTGACATGTGTGCATGTGGGACTGCGCACTTGGGGTGAGCGTCACTGGCATGGCACGGACACCAACACACGGAAGTGTCCCATGATGCCCGGTACAGGGGTCATGACACATGACTTATCACTACCCACAGTGCACAATGTGACTATGCCATATATGTGTCCGGGATTTACATCAGGTTGATGTTGTAGCACCCTCAAAAGCTGCAGCCGTTGCAGCAACCAACATGTGGCTGTGTGTAGATTGTCATTGCACACTGTTCCCAACACCATGCCACATGTGTTATCGGATGTGAGGTGCACATGTATGCAAGGGACACGGAGTAGCGTGACAAGGCCATGTCAGCAAACTCACAAGGAATGTGTGGTGAGTCATGACATGTGCACCTTCATGGCAAGGTGTGTGGGCTGGACTAGTGTAATGTCATGTGACCTGTGGCTCAAGTGTTCCGCTGCCAGTCTCTGCAATCGGCATCACACTTCTGCTGATGTGTGGGTGTATGTCACTCCTGTCTTGCGTCGGGCAGTGCACTTGCACTGGGACACAGCTATTTCCATGGCGTGGCATGGGGAGGTTCTCAATCACCGTGTGTAGCTGGGTCTTGGAAGGAGTGTCACCTTGCATCCATACGTGTCCTGGGCATGTAGCACATGCCTGACTCCCTATGTGGCATGTGTGTATTGCCAGATTTACATGTGCTCAGTAGACATGAGTTGTTCTCGTAGTGCACTCACTCTTCCTTGTCACTTCCAAATTACTGCAGAGCGCCTCCTGTTGCCCGAAGAATTCCAGACTTGGCCACCATGCAGGAGAATGACAGGATCCGGCTCTACCGCTTCACCCAACCGTTGATTCTGGAGCTGACGGCGAGACTGGCACCACACCTGCAACCGCAGCACAGGTATCCTACGGCACTGACACCCCAGCTGAAGGTAATGGCTGCCCTACATTTCCTTGCCACGGGTACCTTCCAAAATACCATACCTCATGTTGGTGGCATGTCCCAGAGCATGTTCAGCGGTGTGCTGCATGATTTCTTGGAGGCCATGTTGATTCACCTGGATGACTTCATCAAGTTCCCAACCCCTGAACAGATGACTGAGGTCAAGCGTGGTTTCTATGCCCTGGGAGGGATGCCCCATGTCATTGGGTCCATAGATGGGACACATGTAGGTTTGGTACCACCACACGCACGGGAGGTGGCGTACCGCAATCGGAAGCACTACCACTCCATCAATGCCCTTGTGGTGTGTCTGTCCAACATGGTGATTTCACATGTCTGTGCTCGTTTCCCAGGATCAGCACATGATGCCTACATCATGAGGCGTAGCGGGATGCCTGATATGATGATGCAGCTGCGCAACGAACGAGCATGTGTTGTTGGTGGGTACAGTCTGTCTGTCCTGTATTCTGTTTGGCCGAGCAGCACTACCGCTTCGCCAGTTCTAACGATATCCATGTGCTTTCCATTTAGGGGACGCTGGCTATCCCAACATGCCTTGGCTGCTGACACCTCTCCGCAACCCCATCACGCCGGCCCAGCTCCGCTACAACACCGCCCATGGCCGGACAAGGCGAGTGATAGAGAGGACGTTTGGCATGCTGAAGAGCCGATTCCGGTGCCTCCACAAGACCGGCGGCGCACTCCCATATGCCCCGGCGAAGGTCTGCAAGATCTTCATGGTCTGCTGCATGCTGCACAACATGGCAGTTGAAAGAGCTGTGCCACTCATCCTGAATCAACATGACGAGGACCATCCACCCGTGGAGGACGAAGGGCTTGGCAATGGGGCTAGTGATGTGGAGGATGTGGAGCCGCAAGAGGACATCCGGACTCGGCTCATACGCGACTTCTTTGCTTAGTGGTGAGTACCAGTGTCTGAGTGTGCACGCCTTGGTCCCCGTGTGGCATGTGTTGTGATGCGTGTCTCCACCTGCATGTATGGCACGTGAGTCAGAGGTGTGTGTGGGTGTGTCACTGGAGTGATGGTGGCAGTGATGGTAGTATTTCCCCGCTCATAATTGTGACCTAGCATTTTTTCATCCATACATGTGTCGAGTCAATGCACATGCAAGTGGCTGTGCTTTTTGTGGCTGACTTCTTGTGTGTCTCTCTTCCCCAGGTACCTGCGCATGCCGTCTTCTGGTTGCATTGTTGTGGCACTGCTATTCCTCATGGACATGGCATCGTGGGCTGACTCAGCGTTACAGGCACGGACACGTTTGGAAGTCTCCATGGGGTAAGGGATGCATCTGGGGTGTATTGGGTGTGGCAGTTGTTCACGATGTGTGCACACTGCCCCGGTCGGGGTTTGGTTCCTCTGCAGACATGTGGCATCCCCATGGGACACGACATGCAGCTGGGTACACCTGAATAGATGGGCTGCCTGGTTGTCAGTCATCAGTGATGGGATAGTGGATTGTGATGAAGGCATCAATGTGTGTGACACTGCCCTCGGACACATACGGTTAACATTGTCTTGACATGGCGTGGGACTTCCACATCAGCGGATGTATGGTGTATGGCAGTCTCTCCGTGAGCAGCTGTGGGTAGTTAGCTGTTAGCCGACACTTGTGTGCCAGTTCCATGGCTATCACGCATTTGTGCTGCAGAAGGGGGGTGCCAGTGTTTGAGCCACATGTTACTCCACATGATGTGTTCATGTGTACTTCAAGTTGCCTCTGCAATCCCAATAACATGACTATTAAAGGTGTCCCTATGCCTCCAAGGTGCCTCTTCTCAGTCAATGCTGGTGTGTTGGCACGGTGCATCCTGCATGTCTGGCATGGTATTCCCTGATTGTGGCTATGTGTCAATGTGTCGAGTGGCAAGATGCAAGCTGTGTGTGTGTGCTGAGACTGTGTATTGGGCATGATGTCCATGACTGTGTGGGTATTGTGACATGTGCCATCCCCATGCATCCAACGTTGTCCATGACCCCATTCTCTGCATCCACCGGACTCAAGCTTGCAGGACATGGTTCTGCCACCTGTCTACACGTACCTGGGTGCCCCCCAGGACACGGGCCAGGATCCCTGACCTCTGCGCATGACTGTTGCTGTACTCAATGTGTCTGTCAGCACGGTTGTTCGGCCACCCCCTCAGCTGGTTCTGACCATCACGGGTGTGTATGGTGCTCCATGTCTGTCTTGCCTAAAAAACTGTGACCCATGTGTCCTGTGCCAGACTCAGGCCCCAGGGTGTGGATGGTTGAAGTGAACAGATGACTCAGGCATGTTTAGACTGTACAAGACACATGTTAGGTAATAATGCTACCAGCAGGCATCTACTCTTAATAGTGTGATTTATTATTGGGGGGGGGGGGACAAAGTGAGGGGCTTTCCGGGATTAGGGAATCCAAAGTTCAGTAGGGGAGTTGGTGTCCTTGCCATTGGAAATCCTCAGAGTCCATGCCACAGTCTTTGTCAACATTGGTCAGCCAGTGACCAGCAGGGCCATGTGGCAGAGAATGTCTCTTGATGCTGTGATGCTGTTGCTCCAGTGGGCCAGGTGCCAGGCCAGGTGTCCTGGGAGATGGTGATGTAGCAGCCACCCTCACGGTCCTTTCCGTGGACAACCCGGCTTCCTGCGGGGAACCTCAGCAGCAGGCCGTGACGACGTCTGGGATGCTCCGTCGGATGTTTCCTCCTCCTCCTCATGATCCCTCCCTGTGGGTGGTGATGTTCTCCGCCTTCTGGCACAGGGAGGGTCGGCCATGGTGTCGGCCATCCGACGGAGTTCAGCGTGAATCCCCTGGGACGCCGTCACTTGCTCAGCCTGTCTGTCCTCCATCCTCCGTTGGTGTAGCTGTAGACAGGCTATTAGCTCCGCATGTTGCTGGGCCTGCTGGACCTTGATCCCCTCGAGGACGGACACAACCTGGGCCATGCCCGTGGTGTCCTGCCGGTATGAGTCCAGGATGTTACGGACATGGGAAAATACCGGATCCCCAGCCAACCGGATGACCAGTTGGCACCGGATCCCCAGCCAACTGGTCAGGCTCGCGCCTCCGCCGTCCTCCACTCCCACCACCCCTGCCCACTTGCGTCTGGCCTGCACTTGTGGGCACATCGGGTCTCCGGGACCCCTGAGGGGTGGCATTGGCGTTGTCGCCTGCCTCCTCCTGGGTGCCCGGGACACCGTGTCCCTCCTGGCGAGCCTGGCTGCATTGTGGTGTTGGGGCAGGGATCCTGGGTGTCTCCTGGGATGTGGCAGGAGTGGGGGGGGTGGTTGGCACGGTTGTACCTGACGCAGGTGCTGCAGGTGGTTGGACACCAGAGGGGCCAGGTCGGTCGGGGTCGTCCGCAGAGTGGTGAGAGTGGTCGCTGCCGGTGGGATCGGTCTCCTGCAGATCCGGGTCCTGTGAGTGTTCCCCCCCAGTGTTGGGGGGTGCAGCACGACGTTGACCTGTGTGTGAGAGAGAAAATGTTAATTTGGATTCATGCCACATCCATGTTTCATCCGTTACAAAGTTGGCACATTTCCTCTTGGAATTAGGATCTGTCTTGCATTCCACTCACAGTGCACTTGTGCATGTGTGTGTCCCTTGGGCACCAATTTGGCCCCTTTAACTATGTGTGGCACAGTCTTACTTGCTGCGTCAAGTGTGACTGCAGTCAGCAGTGGAGTGTGCATGTGTGCCGAGCTATGCATTTGCGCCTTCCTTGTAGCACTGTACATGTGCACATGGAGTGGATCCACACACTTATATGATGCAGGTGGCTGTCCTTGTGCTTGTGTACAGGTTGTGACATGGCCCTGCGTTTTGCCATGATGAAGAGGGGGGGTTCTGGCACTGGCCACCCTTGTCTACATGCACGCAGTCCACCTGCTGACGAGCAGACATTCCCACACACCAAAGGACTGATTTGCTCTCCCTGTGTCTCCCTCCTTCTCTGTCCCCCTCTCCCTCCCTCTCTGTCCCCCTCTCCCTCCCTCTGTGTGTCAGCCTCCTCCCTGTGTCCATCTTCCTGTGTCTCCCTCCCTCTCTGTCCCCCTCTCCCTCCCTCTCTGTCCCCCTCTCCCTCCCTCTGTGTGTCAGCCTCCTCCCTCTGTCCATCTTCCTGTGTCTCCCTCCCTCTCTGTCCCCCTCTCCCTCCCTCTCTGTCCCCCTCTCCCTCCCTCTGTGTGTCAGCCTCCTCCCTGTGTCCATCTTCCTGTGTCTCCCTCCCTCTCTGTGTTCCTCTCCCTCCCTCTCTGTCCCCCTCTCCCTCCCTCTGTGTGTCAGCCTCCTCCCTCTGTCCATCTTCCTGTGTCTCCCTCCCTCTCTGTCCCCCTCTCCCTCCCTCTCTGTCCCCCTCTCCCTCCCTCTGTGTGTCAGCCTCCTCCCTCTGTCCGTCTCCCTCCCTCTCAGTCCCCCTCTCCCTCACCCTCTGTCACCTTGGCCCAGCTTCCTGGGCACACACTGTTAGCAGATCTTTGAGTGGCCCTTGGCCTGTTGATGTGAGTTTGTTTCTGATCTCCAGGCACCCATTTTGTCTGCTGTGTGTCTGTGCGCTGCTGCTGTGGTGGTGTGTGCTGCCACTCTTTCACACTGTTGGCTGTTCATTAGCTGCTGGCATGTGCAAAACAGTGCCTTCACCCCCATGTGTTGATGCAAGGCGTCCGCCATTTGCTGGCAAGTCATTCCTGTGTTGGGACACAGTGTTTGTCTGCCTGTGACCTAGGCCATATGGGCAGAGGGCATTGTTGTCTGCTTTGGAGTCGCACTATGTGATTCTTGGTGCCCAGCCTCCCGCCATCCGGGTTACCGTGTCATGTGTTGTTGTCTTCTGTGGCCTGTGACTTGACATTGTCCAGCTGGGTGCATGGGGCATGGTGGCAGCAGTGGCATGTGCCTGCTCATGGAGTGTGGTTGAGTAATGCGATGGCTTGTGGTGGTTGCGTGCCTGTTATTAATTTTGGTTGTGGTTGCAGTTCCCCCCATGTGAGGTGCGTTGTTTGTGTACTCACCCGGGTCTCGGAGTCCTTCTACTCCTTCAACTGCCTCCACCGGCAGTATGGCCATCACCCTCTCCTCCCAGGGATGGTACTGTACGGCTCTGCGGGAGGGCCCTCCTCCGGTGGCGTTGGCCTGGTCGTGTTCCTCCTGTCTCTTGGCTCTGACCCTCCTCCGCAGATCGTACCACCTGTTCTGGCAATCCTGCTTGGTCCTCCTGGTGTCCGCAACAGCATTCACAGCATCGACGATGGTCTGCCACATGGCTGTTTTGGCTGCCTGGCTGGTGCTTCTGACCAATGTTCCAAAGATCTGTGGCTCGACTCTGAGGATTTGATCAACAAGGACCTCCAACTCTCGGTGACTGAACTTTGGATTCTTGGTAGTGGGCATGGTGAGGGGTGTGGGTGGGGATGGTGTGGGTGTGGGGGGGGTGTGGATGTTGTGGGGGGGTGTGGATGGTTGTGTGTGTGTGTGAATGTGATGAGAGGGTGTTTGTGAGGGTGGTCGTGTGAAGGTGTGCAAGTGTAAGATGTGGTGTCGCTTGTAGTCTGGTTCTGTGGTGTCTGGCAGCAGTGGGTCTGTTGCAAAGGCTCATGGTTTGTGTGTGTGGGCCCTTTTCATTGGTCCATGGGTGGGTGTGGCAGTGTTTGAATTTTGGGTGGGTGTGTTATAAGGAGTGGTGGTGTATTGGGCCTCTGTTTGTTTTTGACAGTTGCAGGTCAGTGATTGTGTTATTTTAGTGGTTGTTGGCCATGTTTAGTGGCTGTGTGCCTTTCGAATGGTGTATTGTTGAGTTGTTTTGTTTTGTCCTTGTTGTGTACGTGCGTTTTGAGCGTGTGTACGGTGTGTACATGGGCCATTTGGTTGTACGATTTGGTCCTTGTGTGTGGCTTTGTACGACTCGTACATGCGGTTGTGATGTTGGGGCATGGGGTGCGCTCCGTACTTAGGAGGTTGTGTTGGGGGTGCGCCAGGAACGTACTGGGGTGGGGGTACGACTGGAACGTACTGGGGTGTGGGTGCGACTGGAACGTACTGGGGTGTGGGTAGACGGGGCTATGACACGTCCTGGGGTGGGGGTGTGGCTCGCACGTACTGGGGTGTAGGTACACGGGGGGTACGACACGTACTGGGGTGGGGGTACGACTGGAACGTACTGGGGTGTGGGTAGACGGGGCTATGACACGTCCTGGGGTGGTGGTGTGGCTCGCACGTACTGGGGTGTAGGTACACGGGGGGTACGACACGTACTGGGGTGGGGGTACGACTGGAACGTACTGGGGTGTGGGTAGACGGGGCTATGACACGTCCTGGGGTGGTGGTGTGGCTCGCACGTACTGGGGTGTAGGTACACGGGGGGTACGACACGTACTGGGGTGGGGGTACGACTGGAACGTACTGGGGTGTGGGTAGACGGGGCTATGACACGTCCTGGGGTGGTGGTGTGGCTCGCACGTACTGGGGTGTAGGTACACGGGGGGTACGACACGTACTGGGGTGGGGGTACGACTGGAATGTACTGGGGTGTGGGTAGACGGGGCTATGACACGTCCTGGGGTGGGGGTGTGGCTCGCACGTACTGGGGTGTAGGTACACGGGGGGTACAACACGTACTGGGGTGGGGGTACGACTGGAACGTACTGGGGTGTGGGTAGACGGGGCTATGACACGTCCTGGGGTGGGGGTGTGGCTCGCACGTACTGGGGTGTAGGTACACGGGGGGTACGACACGTACAGGGGTGGGGGGGTGTCCATGGACGATGGTACGACACGTACTGGGGTGGGGGGGTGTACATTGACGGTGGTACGACACGTACTGGGGTGGGGGTACAACTGGAACGTACTGGGGTGTGGGTAGACGGGGCTATGACACGTCCTGGGGTGGGGGTGTGGCTCGCACATACTGGGGTGTAGGTACACGGGGGGTACGACATGTACAGGGGTGGGGGGGTGTCCATGGACGATGGTACGACACGTACTGGGGTGGGGGGGTGTACATTGACGGTGGTACGACACGTACTGGGGTGGGGGTACGACTGGAACGTACTGGGGTGTGGGTAGACGGGGGGTACGACACGTACTGGGGTGGGGGTGTGGCTCGCACGTACTGGGGTGTGGGTAGACGGGGGGTACGACACGTACTGGGGTGGGGGGGTGTACATTGACGGTGGTACGACACGTACTGGGGTGGGGGGGTGTACATTGACGGTGGTACGACACGTACTGGGTGGGGGTACAACTGGAACGTACTGGGGTGTGGGTAGACGGGGCTATGACACGTCCTGGGGTGGGGGTGTGGCTCGCACGTACTGGGGTGTAGGTACACGGGGGGTACGACACGTACAGGGGTGGGGGGGTGTCCATGGACGATGGTACGACACGTACTGGGGTGGGGGGGTGTACATTGACGGTGGTACGACACGTACTGGGGTGGGGGTACGACTGGAACGTACTGGGGTGTGGGTAGACGGGGGGTACGACACGTACTAGGGTGGGGGTGTGGCTCGCACGTACTGGGGTGTGGGTAGACGGGGGGTACGACACGTACTGGGGTGGGGGGGTGTACATTGACGGTGGTAAGACACGTACTGGGGTGGGGGGGTGTACATTGACGGTGGTACGACACGTACTGGGGTGGGGGTCCGACTGGAACGTACTGGGGTGTGGGTGGACGGGGCTATGACACGTCCTGGGGTGGGGGTGTGGCTCGCACGTACTGGGGTGTAGGTACACGGGGGGTACGACACGTACTGGGGTGGGGGTACGACTGGAACGTACTGGGGTGTGGGTAGACGGGGCTATGACACGTCCTGGGGTGGTGGTGTGGCTCGCACGTACTGGGGTGTAGGTACACGGGGGGTACGACACGTACTGGGGTGGGGGTACGACTGGAACGTACTGGGGTGTGGGTAGACGGGGCTATGACACGTCCTGGGGTGGTGGTGTGGCTCGCACGTACTGGGGTGTAGGTACACGGGGGGTACGACACGTACTGGGGTGGGGGTACGACTGGAACGTACTGGGGTGTGGGTGGACGGGGCTATGACACGTCCTGGGGTGGGGGTGTGGCTCGCACGTACTGGGGTGTAGGTACACGGGGGGTACGACACGTACAGGGGGGGGTGTACATGGACGGTGGTACGACACGTACTGGGGTGGGGGGGTGTACATTGACGGTGGTACGACACGTACTGGGGTGGGGGTACGACTGGAACGTACTGGGGTGTGGGTAGACGGGGCTATGACACGTTCTGGGGTGGGGGTGTGGCTCGCACGTACTGGGGTGTAGGTACACGGGGGGTACGACACGTACAGGGGTGGGGGGGTGTCCATGGACGATGGTACGACACGTACTGGGGTGGGGGGGTGTACATTGACGGTGGTACGACACGTACTGGGGTGGGGGTACGACTGGAAAGTACTGGGGTGTGGGTAGACGGGGGGTACGACACGTACTGGGGTGGGGGTGTGGCTCGCACGTACTGGGGTGTGGGTAGACGGGGGGTACGACACGTACTGGGGTGGGGGGGTGTACATTGACGGTGGTACGACACGTACTGGGGTTGGGGGGTGTACATTGACGGTGGTACGACACGTACTGGGGTGGGGGTACGACTGGAACGTACTGGGGTGTGGGTGGACGGGGCTATGACACGTCCTGGGGTGGGGGTGTGGCTCGCACGTACTGGGGTGTAGGTACACGGGGGGTACGACACGTACTGGGGTGGGGGTACGACTGGAACGTACTGGGGTGTGGGTAGACGGGGCTATGACACGTCCTGGGGTGGTGGTGTGGCTCGCACGTACTGGGGTGTAGGTACACGGGGGGTACAACACGTACTGGGGTGGGGGTACGACTGGAACGTACTGGGGTGTGGGTAGACGGGGCTATGACACGTCCTGGGGTGGTGGTGTGGCTCGCACGTACTGGGGTGTAGGTACACGGGGGGTACGACACGTACTGGGGTGGGGGTACGACTGGAACGTACTGGGGTGTGGGTGGACGGGGCTATGACACGTCCTGGGGTGGGGGTGTGGCTCGCACGTACTGGGGTGTAGGTACACGGGGGGTACGACACGTACAGGGGGGGGGTGTACATGGACGGTGGTACGACACGTACTGGGGTGGGGGGGTGTACATTGACGGTGGTACGACACGTACTGGGGTGGGGGTACGACTGGAACGTACTGGGGTGTGGGTAGACGGGGCTATGACACGTCCTGGGGTGGGGGTGTGGCTCGCACGTACTGGGGTGTAGGTACACGGGGGTACGACACGTACAGGGGTGGGGGGGTGTCCATGGACGATGGTACGACACGTACTGGGGTGGGGGGGTGTACATTGACGGTGGTACGACACGTACTGGGGTGGGGGTACGACTGGAACGTACTGGGGTGTGGGTAGACGGGGGGTACGACACGTACTGGGGTGGGGGTGTGGCTCGCACGTACTGGGGTGTGGGTAGACGGGGGGTACGACACGTACTGGGGTGGGGGGGTGTACATTGACGGTGGTACGACACGTACTGGGGTGGGGGGGTGTACATTGACGGTGGTACGACACGTACTGGGGTGGGGGTACAACTGGAACGTACTGGGGTGTGGGTAGACGGGGCTATGACACGTCCTGGGGTGGGGGTGTGGCTCGCACGTACTGGGGTGTAGGTACACGGGGGGTACGACACGTACAGGGGTGGGGGGGTGTCCATGGACGATGGTACGACACGTACTGGGGTGGGGGGGTGTACATTGACGGTGGTACGACACGTACTGGGGTGGGGGTACGACTGGAATGTACTGGGGTGTGGGTAGACGGGGGTACGACACGTACTGGGGTGGGGGTGTGGCTCGCACGTACTGGGGTGTGGGTAGACGGGGGGTACGACACGTACTGGGGTGGGGGGGTGTACATTGACGGTGGTACGACACGTACTGGGGTGGGGGGGTGTACATTGACGGTGGTACGACACGTACTGGGGTGGGGGTACGACTGGAACGTACTGGGGTGTGGGTGGACGGGGCTATGACACGTCCTGGGGTGGGGGTGTGGCTCGCACGTACTGGGGTGTAGGTACACGGGGGGTACGACACGTACTGGGGTGGGGGTACGACTGGAACGTACTGGGGTGTGGGTAGACGGGGCTATGACACGTCCTGGGGTGGTGGTGTGGCTCGCACGTACTGGGGTGTAGGTACACGGGGGGTACGACACGTACTGGGGTGGGGGTACGACTGGAACGTACTGGGGTGTGGGTAGACGGGGCTATGACACGTCCTGGGGTGGTGGTGTGGCTCGCACGTACTGGGGTGTAGGTACACGGGGGGTACGACACGTACTGGGGTGGGGGTACGACTGGAACGTACTGGGGTGTGGGTGGACGGGGCTATGACACGTCCTGGGGTGGGGGTGTGGCTCGCACGTACTGGGGTGTAGGTACACGGGGGGTACGACACGTACAGGGGGGGGGTGTACATGGACGGTGGTACGACACGTACTGGGGTGGGGGGGTGTACATTGACGGTGGTACGACACGTACTGGGGTGGGGGTACGACTGGAACGTACTGGGGTGTGGGTAGACGGGGCTATGACACGTCCTGGGGTGGGGGTTCGACTGGAACGTACTGGGGTGTACCTAGACGGGTGGGGGTATACATATACGGGGGGCACGTGTCGGACGTACGGGGGCTGGGGGGAGTGTTGGGCGCGTATGCGGGCACATGTCTCCATGGTTGCTGTAGGAGTTCGGTGCGGACGGTGTTTTTTCCATACGGTTGTAACCTCGGACGCACGGGATGGATCGTGATTCCTAGGTCGGACTTTGTTTTTCACGTTTGTAAGGTAAATCGTCCGAGGACGTGTCGGACACATTTTCCGACCCGGGGACGTGTGGGGAATGATTCCCAGTGCGGTTCGTATGGACTTTTTACCATGCGAATCGTGATTGCCAGTTCGTACGGCACTTGTACGATTCGTACGGTAAAAAGACCCGATACGAGTCGCACGGGGGAATTTTTTACCGGATCGTGATCGGCACCATAGTTGGGGATTCAGACCCCTTTTCTGCCCCTCCTAAGAAATCCAGGTTGTCATGTCTTTCTCTCGATATCTTTGCTCTTAAAAAATTTCTAGACTCTGACGGTGTCAAAATGTTTGATCCCAATTTGATTCACCATCCCAATTCCATGGAGTGGTTGCCTGCTGATCACGTTGGAGAATACATATCCTTTCAACTACATTTACCTCTGGACAAGCAAACTAGAGCTAAATTGAGGTCAGAATGTCCTAGACCTTCTCTTCCTGCCAGAATTACTGTCACTCATGCTATTGGTTCCATGATGGAATATCGTTAAAATAAATATCGTCAGAAATAAATATCGTCACTAAAATATCGCTTACATTAATATCGTCATCCTATACTTAAACAAGGATTCACACAAATATCGATTTTTTTTTATCGACAACCCTAATATCGTTCACACTAATATCGACAACATAAATATCGACTACTACATGATCGAATTTATTTTAAATAACATGACCTTAGACATATATATCGACTACACTAACATCGACGACCTATCTGCTTATAGAAATATACAAAAAATATCGTCTTTTTATTACCAACTCGATATGCACTATTCTTTTATTTTACACACTTTTTTAAACTATTTTACTTTACAAAACTATTCACACATATAATTATTTAACGGTTTTCTAATTCAAAATAACGTTCTCGACCAATGATTTTGAAATTTCACTAATTGAACCAATCAAAAGCTACCATTAATTAACTCACTAATATAAAAACAATTATACACTTAACGTAATTTACCATTTTTGGGCCAAACTTGGAGAAAAACGGTTACCTTGCTGAGAGAAGAAAATACAAACCTACGACTACAACTACAAAACGTCATACTACACTTGAAGTAAGTAAAATCCCATTGCTTTTTTCATTCGAACTTAGCATAAAGTAGATAAACTCCCTAAATTAAAAAGTGTTCTTCTTTAGAGTGAAAAAAGAACATGTTGAACTTATCAACAACGACCAGAAACTTACATGTAAAAACATTTATTAACTACCTTATCCATGTCTACTTAGATAGCTGACAAAAATTATTTAAACTTGCTAAGTAAATGTACAATTTACTTCATATATTAACAACTACTATCATCCAAATACTATAAGTAACACAATGATTAGAAAAAAAAAATGAATGCTGCGCTAGGTTGCTGTCCAGTAGCACAGGCGCAAAGGAGGATAGTTCAGTTAATCCATGAATGTATAGGCAGCATACGTGGCAACTGCTTCCAACAAAAAATCGTTTGCAGGGCCACTAAAAGTCTCAGCCATCCAATTAATTAAAGAAAAGGAACATACGTGTTCTTCAACCATCGGAGCCTCTAGCACAATCAGAGGGCAACCGGAATGTTCCTCTAAATAGCTCATAGCCAAGAAGTCATAGGCAGCCGTCCCAATTACCCAGGATACCATGCGCCGCACCACAAGCCATAATCCGGACACCAGAACAGGCCAACTCGTGAGACACTAAGGGCCTCATCAGTCGATCGATATCCGGCACCGGAGACACCGTGTTGGTCAAGCACAAATCCAGAGGCCATTCAAAGGGACAATCCAGGCAGTGAAATACAGGTTGCACGCAGGTGAAGTAGGAATACCTGAAGGATAATCCATATGCCAGGCTTAAAGTCGCCAATGGCAGAGTACCATAAAAGTCAAGCATTCTATCACGAAGAAGATGCAGACGGGACAGGTGCTCGTGTGGCACAGAAACAGCAGCCATTCCGTAGTATGAAAAGTGAAAGCAGCACACCTGCCACCAGCGCCAGAAGCAGCGGAACACCTCCAAAGATGCTCGAGAAAATCGAATGAAAAAATGCCGGAATCACACCAAAAATAGTTTGGAAAGAGGTCACGAGGCCTGAGCCTACAAGTGTAAAAAAATGAGCCAGGCCGGTCGTGGACGAGGCATTGAAAATAGTTAGGATCAAAGCTCCGAAATGTAGGGGGAGGTCAGTATTCAAAACCGCCTGTACCTCAGTGCGCGTATTAGCAACGTGAAGGACAAATGTTTCACGAGAGGAAGTCAATGACACCTCTTTTTGGGACAATACAGCTCTTATTCTGCTCAACTTGTTGAACTCTGCTTTCAAGGTTGGAATCGAAGGCCAGATGGAAACATCCAGCCGCCCGTGCGGGGGTGAAAAGAGAACATTATTGCAGCAGACAACCCTCTCCGATACAGTTACTATATATGGGATTCCCACTAACATCCCGCAGCAAGCTTCATTATTCAAAATTAAATAACTACTGTTTGCAAGCAGCGTCAAAGAAGGCGTAATCACAGGCACTGGGACACCTCGTAGGACGCAGGCCAAAATCGGGGCTTGTACATTGCATGCACCGTGTAATTGAATGTGCCTACATACCAAGGAATGATCTGGTGTCGTGGTACATTCCTCACCCTTCAGATAAACCTCAGTTCCGTCCCTAGTACATCTATACGTAAAGGGGAGGGACCAAACCTCATGTATGAAAGCGGTGCCCAGCTGTTCATATCTACCCAGAGCATAATGTTTCATACAAGACGTAAACTTAAGAAGTGCGAACGGTAGAGTTATCAACCCGTATATAAGTCACGTGACTGAATTGATTTCCGCCACAGAGAAAGGTAACGGTTCTAATTTTTCAATATGTAATAATGAATATGTAGCATCTTTCATGGACATAAATAGCTGCTTATCAGTAATGTTAAAAGGAATGAATAACGATGTAGTGCTCAAATAGTCCCAAGGGACCCTCCCTGCCTTTAACGTCTGCAATGTCCATGCAAACTGCATAACAGAACGCAACTGGTTTTGACCATTATATAACACAGACATATCATCATGCACAATATCAACAACTGACGAAACAATATTATCTAATGTATAAATTCTGGAAGAGAGAGTGCTAATGCTGTTATCTATAACGGCTAAAACCTTTTCCATGTTTACTTGGTCAATAGCTCTCAATCTTGAAGCCGCCTCAATTTGCGAAAATTTCCACACTTCGTTGTAAATAGCATACGCCCACCTTTTGGTTCTGCCACCCACAGGACCTTTAACCAAATAATTCAAATCTATTTTCTCATGTAACTTCGATAAATGAACTTTGACAGATGCTAAGGTGGAATGTCGCAGCCAGGATTGACATAACTTTCCCACAGAATGTGTAGTTACAGTATGTGACGACTCAAACCGAGGGTCTACGCGTTCCAGAGGACTAAATACCCTTTTGATCAAAAATAAATTATAAACTCAGGGAAAGTTCTGGATAGTAAACCATAATAAATTACTATTCTAACTCCAATCCAACATAAGTCAGGGAAAGTGCTGGATAGTAAACCATAATAAATTACTATTCTAACTCCAAACATAACATAACTCAGGGAAAGTGCTGGATAGTAAACCATAATAAATTACTATTCTAACTCCAAACATAACATAAGTCAGGGAAAGTGCTGGATAGTAAACCATAATAAATTACTATTCTAACTCCAATCCAACATAAGTCAGGGAAAATGCTGGATAGTAAACCATAATAAATTACTATTCTAACTCCAATCCAACATAAGTCAGGGAAAGTGCTGGATAGTAAACCATAATAAATTACTATTCTAACTCCAAACATAACATAACTCAGGGAAAGTGCTGGATAGTAAACCATAACAAATTACTATTCTAACTCCAATCCAACATAAGTCAGGGAAAGTGCTGGATAGTAAACCATAATAAATTACTATTCTAACTCCAAACATAACATAAGTCAGGGAAAGTGCTGGATAGTAAACCATAACATAAGTCAGGGAGAGTGCTGGATAGTAAACCATAAGAAATTACTATTCTAACTCCAATCCAACATAAGTCAGGGAAAGTGCTGGATAGTAAACCATAATAAATTACTATTCTAACTCCAATCCAACATAAGTCAGGGAAAGTGCTGGATAGTAAACCATAATAAATTACTATTCTAACTCCAAACATAACATAACTCAGGGAAAGTGCTGGATAGTAAACTATAATAAATTACTATTCTAACTCCAATCCAACATAAGTCAGGAAATGTGCAGGTTAGTAAACAAAATAAATTTTTCTATCTAAATTATTTTTTAGACCCTATTCCCCTATAATACCAAAATAACGCTTCTTCAATATTAATTTAATATTTTTTATTAATATTAAAAAATAAATTTCGTGTAAAAATTTTAATTTCGATGTTAAATTGTGATTTCATGATACATTTCTAATTTATTAATATTTTATACAATTTTTAAAGACTACATTTTTAAATTACTACCCACCCTAATCCCCTATAATACCAAAAACCCGCTCCTAAAATTTTTATTTGAAATTTTTAAATTTAATTACAAATTTAAATTCGTAAACAATTAGAAATTTAAAATTAAATTTTAAATTTCTTAATTATTTTCTAATTTGTTTATATTTTATAATAATTTACTATTCTAACTCCAATCCAACATAAGTCAGGAAATGTGCAGGTTAGTAAACAATATAAATTTTTCTATCTAAATTATTTTTTAGACCCTATTCCCCTATAATACCAAAATAACGCTTCTTCAATATTAATGTAATATTTTTTATTAATATTAAAAAATAAATTTTGTGTAAAATTTTAAATTTCGAGGTTAAAATTTGATTTCATTATAAATTTCTAATTTATTAATATTTTATACAATTTTTAAACACTACATTTTTAAATTACTACCCACCCTAATCCCCTATAATACCAAAAACCCGCTCCTAAAATTTTTATTTGAAATTATAAAATTTAATTACAAATTTAATTTCGTGAAGAATTCGAAATTTCAAATTAAAATTTGGATTTCTTAAATATTTTCTAATTTGTTTATATTTTATAAATTTTTAAAAAAACAAATTTTAAATTACTACCCACCCTTATCCCCTATAATACCAATAACCCGCTACTAAAATTTTAACAATTCTTTTGTAGAAAATATTTTTTAACACATATTATTACTAGTAGGAGTTTTGTAAGTTTTTTAAAAACATAATACATATTTTTTTATAAATTTTATAACAACTTATATTTTTCTGTCGATATTATATGAAACGACATTTTGTTCAACGATATTCTGTTCATCGATATTTTTTTATGACGATATTTTTGTCATTCTCACGAAACGATATTTTTTAAAAAGATATTTTCTATTACGATATTTTTCACAGTCGATATTCTTACCACGATATTAATGCTAGTCGATATTTTCCCGTCGATATTCTATCTTTATACCCATGCTATTGTCTCCTCTACGCTCAAGTTCTTCTCTAAATTTGTCAAGGACCGCCCGCAAAGGAGGGGACAAAGCTTGGTCCACCTGTCAGGGCAAACTCTTGGATTCAACGTTGGTCCTCTGGCTTCTATTTTTTTGACCTGACGGAATCTGCATGACTCGATCAGTCCTCTATTGACCTTGAAATTCTCTCTTTTGGGTTAAAAGAGCCTCTTGTTTACTACTCAATGCTAATTCCACCATGGCACAGGAATGTAGAAAAGGACTTGTGTTAAGATTCCAAGTTAGTAAACATGGTGTCCACGGACCCTGCAATGGAGGCGTAAGGTCTTTTTTGGGGGGTTTCTTTCATAAAAGATTGAAACAAATAAGTGTCCACTTTTCAATCCCTTGACAAGATTCAACTGTCAAGAAGGATTTCTCTCAGCATTTTTTCACCAGGGTTGCTAGATGCAAGAGCTGATTTACTGGCTGCAACTACCACAACCAAGGTTTCAGAGGTTTCTTCAACTACGGATATCAAGACCCGCTGAGAGGTAGAGGCTTTTGAGGCCATGGACACAAAGTTTCCGGATACAACTCTCAAACAGGTACGTCTTTCTTCGGGCCTTCCTGTAGGAGGATGTCTTCGATTGATCCTTCCAAAGTGGCATTCCACTACTTCAGACCCATGGGTGTTAAGCACTGTCCAAGGTTATGCTATAGAACTGTACTCCAGGCCTTTTCAAACCATGTTTCCTTCTCCCACAAAACATTCTTCTGAAATGTCCAACCTAATTTCTCTGGAGATACGTTTCTCTTACAAAAGCAGGCCATTCAAAGTACGTTTCCCAATCCCCTCAGGTTTCTTCAGCTCTCTCTTTCTAATCCAAACGAAAAACAAGAAAATTATGCCAGTCATTAATCTCAGATGTTCAACCAGTTTGCCATTTATCAGCATTTCAAGATAGAGACTATCATCATCTCAGAGATTTTTTACTCCAACACAACTGGATGGTTTGTTTGGTCCTTCAAGACGCTTACTGCACCGTTCCCATTTTCTCCACCCACAGTAAATTTCTCCAATTTCAGTGGCAATGTCAAACTTATCATGTTTCCTCTCTTCCTTTCAGGCTTTCCTCAGCAATATAGTATTTTACCAAGCTAATGAAACCTTTGGTTGCTTTTTTCAGTGCCCAAGGCACGGCTCATCATCTATTTGGATGATATTCTTCTAATGAGCCAAAATGTACTCACTTTCCAAACACAGGTGATTCTTGCATGTTCCCTCCTTTTGGACCTGGGCTTTCAGAACAACACAGAGAAATCGATGTCGAATCCTTCCAAATAGATAGAGGTTTTTTAATAAACCTTTCCAGCGTACCTCTCCATCTTCCTTCAGCAAAATTCAAGACCATTAAATCCAGACCTTTCGGAGTACAGTGATCTCTCTCAGAAACATAGCAAGAATTGTGGGTCATCTCTCTTCTTCCATATAGACTATTTTACAAGGTCCTCTTCTCTATCGGGTTTCTCCAAAAACGACATATTCACCACTTATGCAGAAGCCTCATTTACTCCGACCCGTCAAAATAGATCCAGAATTCTGTTTAGAGCTTCAATGGTGGATAGACCATTTAGATGTCTGGAATGGCAGAACTATCTTCGCATCTGCCACAATCTTGTTTTAGAATCAGATGCAAGTCTGATGGGGTGGGGCGCCCAATGTGGAGCAATCTTGACTGGCAGCACTTGGTCACGTGAGGAGTACAGATTGCATATCAACTGTTTAAAGATGCTGGCAGACTTCTTTGTGATCGAAAGTCTAGCAAAAAGCAGGGTACACTGCTCTATCCATCTTCACTTAGACACCATCTATGCAGTCCCTTACATCAACCATTAGTCAGCACCAGATCAACGCCCTGGGCAGAGCTAGCCAAATTTATTTGGGAACTCTGCCTTTTAAACAACATTTCTGTACATGCAGGATACTTTTCAGGAGATCTAAAATCTGTAGCAGACTGGCAACTCCTGGGCTCCAGGCAGCATCAAAGCAACAAATCAGCTTCGTCTTTATGGGCAAGCTGGTTTAGGGGAAAATGTGGCAAGCACAAGGAGGTGATGGACCGAGCGCTGAGACTTTTCAGACACCCACCCCCAGTCACAGTTCTAGGTTGAATCATTCTTTAGCTCACTTTGCCACCACAGTTCAGCAATATGCAAATCAGTCTTGACCCTGTTCCTCATGGGAACAGTCCAGCCTGAACTGCCAAGCCAGGATTTCTCTGGACCAGAAACAAACATCCTTGGGCTGGTTTCGGGGTAACACCCCTCATCAGTCAGGCTAGCTTGAATTCAGTGGGTAAGTGAGCAAGGGACCCTCGTCTGGGCATTCCCTGCCAACTTAGGGCAAACAAGGCAAACACAGGGAGATGATGGACGGAGCACTGAAACTTTTCAGACACTCATCCCCAGTCACAGATCTGGGTTGAATACATAATCGTTCTTTAGCTGACTTTGCCATCCCAGTTCAGACCCAGCAATTTGCAAATTAGTCTTGACCCTGTTCCTCATGGGAACAGTCTAGCCCAAACTGCCAAGCCAGGTCTTCCCTGGACCAGATACAGGCATCCTGGGTAACACCCCTCATTAGCCAGGCTTGCTTGAATCCAGTGGCAAAGTGAGCAAGGGATCCACATCTGGGCATACCCTGCCAACTTTGGTAAAGCAAAGTGAAAACAAGGAGATGATGTACGGAGCACTGAAACTCTTCAGACACTCACCCCAAGTCATGGGAAAATGTCTCAATCCTTTTTCAGAGAATATAACCTACATTGTTAATTTCTTGGCTGCCGAAGCTAGTAAGGGAAAAACGTACTGTACTATTAATCTTTACAGATCTGCCATCTCTACTAATCATCCCTACATCAATGGAAAACCTGTGTGAGAACATCCACTTGTCTGTCGAAAATTAAAGGGAGAAACATTTTCTAATACTCCTCTTCCTAAGTACAATATGTTGTGGGATGTAAATGTGGTTTTAAATTTTTTTGTTTCATGGCTGGATCATGGTAACCTTTCGCTGAAAATGTTGTAAGAAAGCCTCATCATGTTGTCATGTCTGATATCTATCAAAAATTTGTCTGATGTCAGGGCTCTGTCTATTTCCTCTTGACAGTTTACTTCAACACGTGTGCTTTTTTAAAGTTAGTAAACATACTAAAATAATTTTACTTCAGTTTTTTATCCATACTTTCCATTTTTTTAAATATACGAACAGAACACAGCTGGTCTCAGAACATCCTCAGACATCCAGCTTCTTATTTCCTTCAGGAAACCCAACAAACCAGTTTCTTCCCCTACCATCACTCACTAGGTTAAGTTGGTCATGCACCCGTGCGTTTTTGGTGCCCATTTGTCTAGAGGAGCCATGGCCTCCAAAGCCTTTTTAGCAGACTCCCATCTGGAGGATATTCTGAGATCAGCTGATTGGCCTAATAATATTGTTTTCCGCACTTTCTACTGTAAACGTATGCAAACTGCATCTTGTGTTGTAGTTAATATGCTTTAAGAAAGCATAAAAGGAGCCTACAGTATTGCAATAAAATGTAGATTTTCCTAGTAAGTTATGAAGGAAAGTCTTAATTTTATTTAAGACTCAAAGGTGACTATCAGCCCACTGCAATATGGTTTAACTTCATGTTTCTTTCCCACCCTGACAGCGACTCCAGCTTCTCCACCTTCTTCCACTAAAGGAATGCTCTACTCAGACTACTTCTTCGTGGAGGACCTTTTCTTCTTGGGATTTGCCAGATGTTCCGGTTTCTTCTCCTTCTCCATTTGTGCTTCTGAGGGGGTCACAAAGCTACTCATATTTCCAAGGAACTGTTTCCTATTACGTTGGCACGTTTGATTGTGCTTTCTATTTTTTCTTTATTTAATGTTCCTACTTAACTTCTCGCACAAGAGAAGAGGACAGTTCTCAGTCAATCTGAGTATTATAGGTAGTACTGTACTGTTATTGGCCACTGTTGTACTGTGTGTTGTGTTCCCATTGACTGGCTGTTTCCAAGCTTCATTGGATGTATAGTTATTTTTATTTAGTTCTTGACAGCTGCTGTTTAAAAAAAAAGCAAGATCAGAGAAACATAATACGCGCCTTCATAACTTACTTGGAAATTCTACATTTTCAGTTCCTTTGAATGAAGTGATACTCCACTTAGCGGCCCATTAAGTGGAAGGGGCAGAGACGCCCGACCCTATTACTCCAATTGTCATGGGATCAAAGGATCTCAACTTTGACCAACCATTTTATCTTCACTGCAGACTCAACATTGTAGAAGGAGTTTGCCTCACAAGAAACCCAATAGGAGAATCCTCAAGATTCTTCAAGCTTCAGTTTTTTTGGATATTTGCTGAAGACTTAGGAAGACCACCACATAAACACCTAGTTTACTCGCTTTCCAAGAGCTGCAACCAAATCATCTATTCAATCTATAGCTCCATTCTAAACACACCAATGTTTTTTTCTCTATATAGGCTACTATGTACATTTTCTTACCATGTACTTATTTATCCCAGCTATTTATATCTCTTGCTGATATGTTGTAGCTTTACACCAATACATCTGCTAATATTAATTCTACAAGCTCAAACACTAAATTAAGCTAGAGTATCTAACTTGTAAATTTTTTTGAATGACAAACATATTTGGAGCAATATCGAATTGCACATAAGAATGATTGCCACCACTGCGGAAGATGTATAGTTAGAATATTACTGAATATGTTCTGGTATTTGGAGATCATTCAGAAGTATAGACACTATACCCTACTATGGGCCTGAAACAAATATTGATTAGTTTATTAAAAAAAACAGTGAGCACAGAGCCCAAATTATTTATAAGGAGCCCTCCTCCACTGCTGTCTAAAGCAGTGGTTGGTGAACATTATGGCTTGCCTAAGTTTGATCCTTCCTCACACATTTTTCTTCCACAGCTCTACCCCTACTGGCTCTATTGCATTCTTTAGGGTTCTTTTCATCCCTGTCTGCACCCTTTGGTGTCGTTTTTCTACTTTCCTTTGCCTTCCTCTTTCTCCTTTTTTTTTTTACTTTCTCCCTCTTTCAAAGTATCTTGATGAAAAATAAGTCTTGATCAGCACAGAAAGAGTGATGATGCCACCATATTCAAACACCTGGACAAATTAAGCACTAAACAGGGATTACATCAGAGCTCTGCCTTTAATTAGATTCACATCATTTGAGCTGCTTATTCAGCCCACCAACTTCCATTTTCACCAAACGAACTAATAATCCGGTGTGCTTACTTCATCCAGCAATTGGATTCTTTTTTACCCTGTGCAGAAAATAACCCTAAGTTAATACCAGAGGCTAAGAAGGCTGAACATAAACCCAGGATAAAAACAACATTTGATGGTTGTAAGAAATTAGATTATTGGTTGAAAGGAATGAGAATGCACTTCAAATAAAAATCCCAAACCTTGCCAGGGTGAACCACAAAAGTCACTAAATAAGCCTGTGCTCAACCCTCAGGTAGCTTAGTACAAAATCAGTGTGGCTGAACTTAGAGGCAATGCTCAGAGTATTTATGCAGCAAGTAAAAAGTAATAAAGTGAAAATAGAAGAAAAGTTCCAAACCTATTTAGAAAAGTAACCTTTATAAATACAATTACGCCAAAACAACAAAAATCCAATCAGTAGAACTGGAGGTATGAATTTTTAAAGTTGTAGGTGAAAAAGTCAGGACAGTCACAAGGCTATCGGGCGGTGCAAAACCAGGGCAAAATGACAAGTTCAGGCCAACTGTGATGGAGCGGGGGTCAGATGCAGGAGCAGGTTCGTCCCGCTGGAAGTTTTACCTCCGATGCAGAAGCTCTGCAGTGTAGCTCTGCATCCTCCTGCATCATACTGTGTTGGGTCTGGTGAGGTTTTCAGTCAGGCTCGGCATCAGATCCGGTGAAGACACTATTCAAGAGCTGCACTGTGATGTGATACAAGGCTCTGCGTCGGACATGGTAAACATTCAATGAGCAGGGAGAAGTACCCTCTGACTCCAGCCAAGAATCCAGGACCTTGAGGACAGCACTTGGGGGTCAGGACTCTCTCCCACAGAGGACAGCAGAGAGCACTGGGTCAGGTCAAGATGACTATGGTCAACTGGAAAGCAGAAAGCCTCTGAAAGCTTGTAATGTCCATGTAGCTCAAACATGTCAGCCAACTGACCCTTGGAGTCACTTTTGTGGTAGTGGGTTCAAGGTAGGCAGGTCTGGTCTTCATTCTTCAGACAGCAGGACAGTCCTTCCTCTGGGGATGCCACTTTTATGCCCAGTGCCAGCCTGTGTGTGAGGAAAATCCCCAGTTGTCCAATCCCTTTCCCCCTTTCCCCATTTTTTGATTCCAGTCTGTCTTGTTAAACAAAGAGTAGGCAGGCCTAGGCGTGAGCTGCATTTGCCAGTGGCAGGGATAGGATCTTCTGAATTCAGGAAGGGGCTGGGTATAGCCCTCAGGCTGCCCCAGGTACAAGCCTTCAGGCCATCCTGCTCAGGCGAGGATCATCCATCCCTACACCCAACGCCTTTTTATCTACTTTCTGAGAGGAGCTCACATCACACCACAGGAGAGCCATTAACAGTCCTGTGGCCATGGATACTGGAGGAAAGGCACATTTGGTTTAGGCAGGAAATGGCAGTTTTCTAAAACTGCATTTTCAAAATAGTAATTTAAAATCTGGCTTCACCATTAAAGGGAATTTCAAATTACAACTAAAATGAGTGGAAGAAGTATTTTCCTAGCTGTTCCCAAACTGAATGTAGTACTTATTAAATATAAGAAGGTAAACTATTGTTAGTATGTGGGAGGTTAACCTTCTCACTGTGAAAAACAACTTTGGGGCAGATTTATGTTAGACTTGCACCACTTTTACGCCGCCGTTGCGTCACTTTTGTGACGCAGCGGCGGCGTAAACCCTGCGCCACGTTGCGCCCTATTTACATCGTGACGCATCTATGAAGATGCGTCACGGTGTAAAGCCCTGTGCCACATTAAACGCGCGTCAGGTTTAATGTATGCAGGGTGGGTGTTCCAGCGTAAAAAGCCTCGGAAAAGTGACGCAGTGAAATCTACAAGATTTCACTCAGTCACTTTTCTGATGCTGCTGTGTCAAAACCTTGCGCCTGCTTGAAGCAGGCGTAAGGCATGACGCAGGATGCAAGGTATGGGCAGCCCCTAAACATTGCTGGAGTTGCGTCGTGCTTGCGACACGACTCCAGCAATGCACCGCCCTTACGCCATCAGATGCGTCACGCATCTGTTTATCCTTGTGCCACGATGCGCTGCATTGTAAATGCGGCGCATCTGTGGTGGCGCAAGGGTAGACTTGCGTGACGCATCTTTCCTGGCGCATCCCTGCGGATTTGCAGGGATGCGCCAGGAAACATAAATCTGCCCCTTTGTTTTTTTTCACTGCCAAGACATGTAAAACTTAAGTACACACAACCTACATTTTAAATGCCATGCACACTGCACTATGAGCCTTTAGGGCCTATCTCAGGGGTGACTAGTAACTATTTAAAAAATAAGTTTTAGGCATCGCAAAAGATTTATTTGCCAGGGCGAAATGGCAGCTTAAGACTGCAGTGGCAGGCTTAAGACGTTTTACACTGCTACTTTAGTGGGTGTGTTAAGGAGTGCTGCAGCCCACTTGTGGCATTTAATTAACATGCCCTAGGTACACGTAATATCATATACTAGGTAGAAAATTAAATGTATCCATCAGGTTAATACCAATTTAACCATCTTTTAAAGCAAGCATGTTACCAATGGTGCAGAGTCGTGTAGCCAACAAAAACAGGTTAACCGAAAATAGAGTAGTGAATGCAAAAATCTTGGAGATTACCACACAAATAAAATGTCATTTCCATCAATGGAGAATACTGAACTCTTCTACTTCTCTCTGCTCTTCCATTTTCACCCCAACCTCTACTCTCTTTGTTTAGTCCACAAATACCTTCAGTCTTACTCAACACTGTGTTCTGATAATTTCAAATCCTACACCCCTAGTCTTCATTACACTTCTCACATTCTCTTGATGGAGACCACTTTTTGCACTTTCTTTAAGCACCTCTGTTCTGCAAACCTCTGTCAACTGCTCTTCTAAAACTGTTTCCATTTCCTGATCTAACCCACTGTGGCAATCTAATAAACCAATGAACTGTAGTGTATTTTGTTTTGGAAAAACATTTCCAAAATAACTCAATGTCAGCAAATAAAGAAAGTGAGCAGTAAGCACCAAAAATCAGTAATTGGGCAAAAGAAAATGGAAACCGTTTAATTTATCTATAACACATTTTCTGTTGTTAACACCAACTATTTGTCTTTTTATTTTTTTTTGCAGAGTTTTATATAGCGCAAACTTGACCCGAATCAGAATCGGGTATCAGAGCGCTTTACATAGCACCAGTTATGTTACATGAGGACACACATTAATTTTTTGTTAGGCACAGGGAGATTAAGTGATTTGCCCAGAATCACAGGACATTCAGCGTCATTACCAAGACTTGAACCTAGTTCCCCAGGTCCAAGGTCGAGCGCCCTAGCCGTTAGGCCAACTCCTCTCCTCCAGTCATTACAGTGTAATTAAAAGATTGATAGCAGCAAACATTACAATTACTGGCAGATATAACATTTGTTTCACGTTGGCCCAGTTGTTCACCATATACATACACCAGACTTAAGCAGGTAGATCATTGGGTGAGTCATATCATTTTCAAGAGTTTAGTGGATATTTGTAGCCAGTTTTGACTATCTTCTACTGGTTTTTCATTGGTTTCAAAAAGATTTCATTGGGAATTCCTCTGCCGGTAGGCCTTCATTTGTACCAGTGGGGGTCTGTGCAGGTAACTGTGGTGAGGTGGTGGGACAGTGGAGCAGTGGTGTAGCGCCTGGGTGAGGTGGGGAGTGAAAGTGAAACACGACAGGATGAGGAATATAAAAATAAATAATTAAAACCACTTACCTTGCAATCGCCGCATCGGCGAGTCGGTGATGCGGCGAGTGCAAGGTAAGTGGTTTTATTGATTTATTTATTGTATATTCCCTATCACATCATGTCACTTTCACCTCCCCACCCCTCACCCCAACCCACCCCACTGCATGGACACCCACTGATTTGTACCCTGCCTCCATAATTCTAATGAGTTGCCCAGTGGCTGTATCTAATGCATCATAATGTGTTTCTTTGCTTTGAGCAACATTAACACCACAAATTTATAATTGTTCTTTCTTTTCCTCGGTTTTTGGGATAAATCCCAGTATACTTTGTGCTAGGGAGTGTGACTAATGGCACCGTCACCGACTTCAAGGTGGAGAGCACCTGAGTTCAGTATTCATTTACCACAGAACCTTGCCACTACATGTAGTGGAGGTTCACTCAATTATATTAACACCAAGATCATTCTCCTCTCTTTCAGAATATATTTTCTCAAGTATGTTTGGTGAATGGTATGGTGAATGCAATATTTGGAACTGAGTCAAGCAAAACCTTGTGTTGATGAATACATTTTGTGGAATGTCTGATTTGTAGCCCATTCAACATCAGTGAATTGTGCAGCATTGTCTTCTTCCTACTTAGTCCTAATCACCAGGGAACAAGGTGCTTGGTCCTATATAAATACTGGCTATAAGTTGTGCACCCTGTGTGCGGTTGTTAGATTACAGAGGGCACCCCAGAAATCCCCCTATGGGTTCCTCGGGGCAGTCGTCAACTTAGTAAATGTTAGGAATTGTCCTGCATCTGCCAGGGACGTGCCTAGCCTCCTCAGAAGTAATAAACACCTCTATGTCATAAAAATCATCCAGACCATGATGACCTCCTGCTATCCAGTCTGTTGCCTCGCCTCCCTTCTGATGTCATTGAAACATGAATATCACCTTATTTCAGCCTCTCTTCATTCACTGCACTTTTATATACTCTTTCTCATACTTGTGACTCCAATGCTATCAAAACAGCAACCCAGGGACCTGTCAGTTTTAGTAATAAATATGCTTCATGCAGTTCCAATCGACAGCATCCTGCTATCATTGTTTGTGGGAAATCGGGTTGTTGGTTGAGGGGAGTGAATTCTACTCAAGCAACATTCACAAAACATGTCAGGGTGAACCATAAAAATTCACACAATTAACATGTGCTCAATCCTATGGTAGCTTGGCACAAAATTAGTCAGGCTTAACTTAGAGACAATGTGTAAAGTGTTTATGTAGTACTCAAACATTATTAAAGTGAAAACACAGCACAAAAAAAATCCCACACCGTTTTAGAAAATAGAGCAACATTTAATACATTTTTTACACATAAATGCAAAAATCCAATTAGTAGAATCGTTGTCATACATTTGTAAAGATTTTAGTGCAATTTAGCTCCTAAAAAATCAAAGCGCCAACAGATGGTCATCTCGTTTTGTGAGACCAGGCCTTGGCAACCTTCATAAAAGTTGCCACATCCTCGCTTATTTGACTCGGCATGGAATTGCAGTGGCCTTTCTTGAAGAAACACACTTAGACCCTGGTTCAACTCCCCCTTTAGCTAAGACTTGAGGCAACTTTAGATATTTAGCATCTTACTCAACCTATTCAAGTGGGCTGGCAGTATTGATTCATAGATACATTAAGTTTCAGCACCTCTACACCTTTTCTGATACGGAAGGGCGCTATCTATTAGTGCAGAGAATGATTCGCTCCATCCACCTTACCTTGGAGAACTCCTACTGCTCAATACTGACTGTCCAGATTTGTTAGCGTATAGCCTTATGCATTCATGGGTTAATTTCTCAGGCTATCCTTTGGGGGGGCAATCATAATACTGTGAATACAATAAAGCAGGTGATGCCCTGTTGGATCAGCTCTAATAATGCCCATGAAATGGTGGATACATGGAGGGCTCTCCATCCACATATCCATGCATACACATTTCACTCTTCAGTTCATGACTGCTTTTCCAGGTTGGATGCATGGTTTGGTACAAAAGAAATACTTGGGGATCACATGCCACATACGCTTTCAGATGACTCTCCAGTTACTTTGATCCTAAGGCTCCTGGCAGAATTCCCACACTTGAAGCTTTGGCATCTCCGTCCCGAGGCCTTGCTGGATAGGGTTTTTAGGGAGGAGATTCGGCTGGTCACTAATAAATATTTTAGTAAAAACAGGGGCTTGTGCGCTCTGTCTTGTCCTTCTGAAAAGCGGTTATCCGAGGAGAGTGCATCAGTAAAATCTGTGGTATCCTAAAATACTTTAGGGGGAAGCTAAGGAAATTAGAAACTGAAATTGAGATGCTGGAGGAGGCATATGACCTCAATGGGGAACCCATACATTAAAACCTTTTCAACTCATAATTCGAGAGTTTAAAGAGGCAGCAATAGAGAAACTCAATTTTGTGGCGAGCATTGTGCTGCCCGAGCATGTAGGGAGGGTGAGTGCCCATATACTCACACCGATGATCCATCACAACTGGGTGGCGATGTTTGTGGTGAAACCTGGTGCGGGGGGAGTGTGCAGCTGTCCAATGGCTCAAAGACGATGATGGTCCATCTCATTTGTAGCAGGGCACGAGCCATGGATCTGATGGTGGATCCCTTCTTAACTGAGTGGGGCACGAAGCAGGAGGGCCCTCTGTTGCCCATTCTCTTTGCCATCATGATGGAGCCACAGGCCTGCCTCCTGCAAGATTACCAACATCATGGAGGCATAAGGTTTGGTAGACTGAACGTCTTGCTTTCAATTTATTGCAACAATATCCTTCTTCTTGTCACCAACCCTACTGACAACTTACACCCTATCATCCACGATGTTATTGCTTATGAGCATTGGTCTGGGCTCCAAATCAACTAGGACGAATCTCTGCTGGCTCCTCCTTCAGAGTCCACCACCAGACCAGACCTTGAATTCCCCCTCTGCTGGACAACTGACCCAATAAGCTATCAAGGCATTAGGTATCAGAGTGATATTTATACCATCAGAGCAAACTATGGCACATGTATTTTCAAGATCATACTTTTGGTGCAGCGCTGGATTAAATTGCCCCAATCGGTCACTGTGAGAATTGCCCTAATGAAAATGATAGTGCTGCCAAAGCTTCTATACTTGTTTCTAAACATCCCTATTCCTCTTTGCAAGGCATTCTTCTCCCAACTCTGTTCGCACATGATTACCTTGGCATGGGCCGGCCAACAAGCTAGAATTAGTTGAGCTAATTACAGAAACCCTATGACAAGGAGGGGTTTGGTACACCCAATTTTGAGTTTTGCTGTCAGGCTCAATATTCTCATCATTGGATACACAACATCCAATGGGCACCTCATGTAGAACTGGGATGTGGCTTAGCAGATCCAAATGCCATTCATATATATTTGTGTGGCTGTACTCCTTGCCTTAAAAGTGAGATCCACGTGGTTATCCACATGTTGCTGCTCATTCGGGGCTTCTTTCCGCATTGAAGTAGAAAAAGCTTAGATATATCAGAGATCTGTTCGGCAATAGCAAATTCCTTCCTTTGGAGGCTTTTGCTGACTCACCTTCCTCCTCCATGATAGATACACTCAATTGTTATAATTTATTATACCCTCAACATGTTTTCAAACAGTTACCTCCCAACTTTCCGGACATGCCGGCAAATTGGAAGGCTTTGTCTTTCATATTGGCCAATCCTACCACTGTCCATATTACTGTCCGCCTGTATGCCATGTTATCCCTGGCTTTCTCTGAACCGGAATTGCATGCTTGTATGTTGTGGTCTGTGGGTCTGGGTTGTGCCATTACTGATAAGCTATGGCCATTTTCCTGTGCTCACGAGAGATGGCTCCCAAATGGGAAATTCAAACTGATCCACTGCAAATACCTGCACCGTGTATATTACACTTCGATCTCTATGGTGATGAATGGTCTGTTGGCTGATTCCTTCTTCAATAGGTGTGATGTGTCTACTGCAGATGTTTTTCACCTTGCATTGTCCTGTCTCCAAATTGCGGCCTTTTGGGCCTTGTTGATTCAAACCCTAGCTATTATGACAGAGGGGGTGGTCTTCATTACTCCCTTTCTGCTCCATCTGGGAGGTGTGATGGATGCCCCAAAGCATTGTCGAACTGCTAGTGATGGCTTCTCCATTGGGTGGCATAGGTATGGTATGGGGGAACATTGGTGTTCTGAAATGTAATTGTTGATTAAAAGACATGATCATGTGTAGTGAATTGACTGTATCCCATGCTGAACTCCTTCCGCCTTCCTCCCATCCGATAGATTTTTGAGACCCTCCCTGTGCTTACATAGCGAGTCTTTTTGAGCCGCAGGAACTCTCTGCTTTTGGAGGAGTCAATGGTGCTGAGAGGTTGCTTTAATGAACTGATTTTGAGGGGCAGCTCTTTGTTCTTTAATGCAAGGTGATTTTAGGGGGGGGTGGAGACGGCGAGTGGGTACATATTTATGTGCTGCCATTCAAGTATTTTTTTACTCTGTGTGGCTCCTGCATGATGTACTGTAGTTGATTATTGTTGTCAATTAATTTTTTGTATAGACTCAATGAATGTCAATAAACAAACAAAAAAAATAACCTCAGGGATCATATGGAATGTCAATGCTGACATGCAGCATAAACCTTTGGATGTCCCATATCAACCTCTATGGCAGTTTCGGTACCTTTTTAGAGGTGGATGAAGAGTGCTTAATTTGAGTCGGCAGTTCCCAGTGGGTGCCACCAGGCCACATTTCTAGGGATCGGTACTTATTTTCTCTGATCAGACATTGACCACAAGCAAGAGAGGGAAAAACGCACAAAGGGGAAAGAAGCCAGAAAAGAAAGGCAGAAAAACATAACTAAGAGAGAAAAAAGTAGGAAGCTGAGGGAGTGAGATAAACGTACAGGGAGTGCCTGATAATGGATGGAAAAGCCATGAGGCCGATTTACGTTGACACAGCCTTGGTATTCGGTACACCGACATTTGAAAGCACTGTTTCGGAGCAGAACTCTGCACACCTGCACTGATTCTATTACCAATTTGGCACTGTTGGTGAACACCACTGAGGGCCATATTCTCAATGAAGTGGTGGAGAGAGGCGTTAGCCTTCTTGGCTTAACGCCTCTCTCCTCCACTTCAGAAACGCGAGGCTGCACCCTATTCTCCAGGATATGGCACAGCCTCTCATTTCCCCCTGCGATGGCACTAAGTTTCCCAACTTAGCGCCAGTGCAGGTACCCTTACACCAGAGTGCAAGGGTGTCTGCAAGCAGGGAGGTTTGTTTATGTACAGGAAGGTGTCCCTTCCTGCACATAAACAAACCTAAAATGCCAGTTTGTAACTTACATGTGTGCTGCTTCGTGCAGCACACATGTAAGTTACAAAACGGCATTTTTAAAAAAAGGTTTGTTTATGTACAGGAAGGGACACCTGCCTGTACATAAACAAACCATGGCATGTTGCTTTTTCCATGTGTGCTACACAAGGCAGCACACATGGAAAAAGCAAAAACGAGGAGAAATAAAGCATTTCTCCTCGTTTCGTCACCTTAAGACCAGATTTTTCCTGGTCTTAAGTTTGTCGCTACCTCCTATTTAGGCTGCCCTTGAGAATAGGAGGTAGCATCAAACTCAATAGGTGTTGAGGTGGACTGCCCACCGCAACACCCACTGCACGCCCCTTTCATGCTAAAAACAGCGTGAAGGGGGCCCTATTCACAAGACAGCGTTAAGCCGGGTTAAGCCGCTTAACTGAAAGTGACGTTGTTGTGACGATATGGGCTTGACGGTAGATCGTCAGATCGTTATCTAGCTCGGCAGCCAGAGACATGGCTCATCAGTCAGGGAGCTGCTACCTCCAAGTCATCAGAACGCCTGCCCTGTTTGAGGTATCATTCAAATTACTTTTGTTCCTGCTCATGACAGACTTGGGAGCCATGGTGTCTGTAAACAGGAAAGAATGAACGACCATGCTGTCGTAGAAAACTCCCAGCATTTGAGCATAATTTTGTTTTGACTTTCAGAAATACATCTGCTTTAGGAAGTCTGCTTCTTGGAACTGAGAGACATTACCAGCTGGCAGCCTTGACACGGCAGATGACCAGGATTGTGAAATGATCAAAGCTATGCTAGCGGGGAGCTTTAAATGTAACAGGTGGTTCGACCTAACAAGAAGCAACAGGCTCATTCAAGCAGTGGAAAACCAACCCCTATAATCTCAATCACCCCCTTAGTCACCAATGAAACTTTCTTCCAGGTGACTGAGCTTAGAAATCGTCTTTTCCTTCATGCCCCAGTGTTCTTTGCCCTGATGGTAGGAACTCTGCTCCATACACTTTTCGACTGTTGTAAAACTGTTTACTTTGGTCAACCCCAGTTCTTAATAAGGTAATTTCATAAAAGGCCATAAAACACCACTTCTAAACACTCCACAAAGCCTCCTGGCAGGTGTGATGATTTCACCAGAACTAAACAAAGTCATATACTGCTAGTAAGAGCCAGATACAATACAACACCCTTTCTTTATATTTTCTTCAAATGTCTTTACCAAAACTGCACGCTCTTACCAATGTCAGGAAATAAGCAAAAATATCCCAAACAAATGCTATTGTCACAAGTCTATTAAAGTTCAGAAAAATAAAGAAAAAAGGATTGAAAAGAAACTCATTATGTACAGACGATGTGGAGTGCCACATGACTGGCCACAGGTCCAATTGTAG
Organism: Triturus cristatus; assembly: GCF_964204655.1. NCBI lineage: Eukaryota > Metazoa > Chordata > Amphibia > Caudata > Salamandridae > Triturus > Triturus cristatus. The sequence goes on along the minus strand of NC_140586.1, from coordinate 685,021,716 downwards.
TAGAGTTTGATTAAGTATGGTGCCCCCCACACATACACACATACAAATACAACCAACTCCACCTTCATTGCGGGATCTTTAAGGTCAAGACTGGACTGCAGCGGTGTGAGAGGCGATAGGTGGGGTTTTAGCATACTATTGCTCTGTTGATTTCTGACCAACAAGTGGCATTTGTCTGAGAAGATATTTCGTGCTGCACAAGTTGTGTTGTAGGTGTGGCTGAACTGTCAAATAGCATCCCTTTTTTCACATGTGTTTATGGCTGCTGGCGTAATGCCCCATACCCATAGGTTTATTTCAAGATGTACGATACATTTTATAGCAATTACATTTCATTACTGCTTTTGTGGATATTGTGTGTTAACCATAAACCTGCCATATCATGGCCATTCCAAACAAATTAATTTTAAAAAACTAACAATACATGTGTGGTTTCCTTACGTGTATGCACACCGTTCATTTGACTCTGAATACCTGTCCTCAAAAATAATTATGGAGATTATCACGTCTCGATGAGATTATGGGGCATATCAACAACAACCGGCGATAATTATCGCTCAGCGCTCTTAGCGTGAGGATAATTATCGCCGGCTAGCGTGAATTTTTATCGCTGAGATAGCGTGCTATTAGCAACGCTTATCTCAATAGCGATAAAAATCTACACGCTAACAGGCTAACGTGAGATTATCGCTGGAAACCCAGCGATAATCACACGTTACCTTGTTGATAGGGACAGGCAAACTTAGCCATGATATCCTCCTTCCATAGGATATCATGGCTAAGTCTGAAAATTAGCAGACGTAAAAAAGCAGCGTTAACCGCGGTTAGCGCTGCTTTTTTTGTCTCTAACAGGGTTAGCGACATTCTTGATAATAGGAGAAATGTCGCTTAGCGACATTTCTCCTATTATTTTACTCTGGAACGCCCCCTTTGCATCTCATTAGAGATGCAAGGGGAAGCGTAGAGTAAAAGGGTGCTAACATGCAAATTTGCGTGTTAGCACCCTGTTGTTGATAGGGCGCTAGTTTTATCTCTGCTTTTTTGGCTTTTAAAGCCAAAAAAGCAGAGATAAAGCCCTTGTTGGTATGCCCCCATGTTTTTTCTGCCTATTTTTCGCAGGGTGCTACTTGACTTTTTCTTTGACTTTTCTGCTCTGCTGATTTTTTTTTTTAGATATCTCAGCTTTTTTGCTATGGTGAAATATTTTAAATGCAATCCGCTTATGTTTATGAATTGATAATTATGCATTTTTCCCGGTGGTACAATCGGCCTTCCCGTGGACTTATATAATGAAACACTACCGAGAGGAGTAGAAAGGAGACGAAGCAGGTTAGGAACTGTGAGGAACACGTGACCTAGAATGCTCTTGGCTTGGTGAAATGCATGGTGAAGCCCAGGGTTCCCTGCTTGTAGACACATAAATTACTCATTATGAGCCAAGAAAAACACCCGCAGTCTTCCACAAATGTCAATGTTTCTGCGGGAGGGTTGTGGGCCTATGTTCCAGTTGCAGATGGTGTAGTGTGTTCCATTGGTGCAGAATGGTTTTCTTCGAAATCCGCACTTGTTTTCTTAGCTAGGTTGTGTGCTGTTCACTTTTCATGATGAATGCAGCCTTCTGTACCATATGACCTTTGTGTAGCTGATACTGTATTGAGGCAGATTAAAGTGTGGTTGTTGACTAAACCTTGACATCTGTTAGAACAGTGTCATTTTAGGAGTCATTTAGGAGTTCTTTTGAGCAGTCCCACCTGCAAGGAGGATCAATTGGAGACTGGTTCAGTTTAAGCAAACATTCTGAGGTTGTTATCCATGCACACTGTGCCTTTTGTGATACTTTGGCAAATACTGATGGTTGAAGCAAGAAGAATTCAAAACTGAACACATTAGGGGGCATATTATCAAGGACGGCGTTAAAATTATCGCCGCTAAAGCGACGATGATGGGCTTGATAATATGCCCTTGAGAATTCCCATAGAAGCCCAGGTTCACACCAGTAAATGGACTTCTATTGGCATTCTCTGCGGCATATTATCAAGCCCATTATCGCCGCTTTAGCGGCAGTTTTCTGCTGCTAAAGCTGCGATAATTTTTAACGCCATCCTTGATAATATGCACCCAAGTTTGATACAGGCCCGCCCCACCCTCAATCTTATGGTCTTTGAAGTACTTAGGTGTCGCAGGAGGCAGCGACATCGCAGGAGGTTTCAATGTGGGTTTGCCTGGTGTAAATATTGAACTGAAACAGAAAGCACACCCCTGAAAAGATGCAATGGAGATCATCGTTACACATCAGATGTGATTGACAACAATTTACTAGTGGTCTGAAGACTGTTTCTTCCAGTGCTACGATACACTGCCATCTACTAGGTTCAAAAAGCTGAACAGTGGTAGTAATGATCTCACGCTTCAAACAAAATGACACTTATTCTCTGACATGGTTTATTTATTTATTTATTTATTTATTTATGCATTTTTATAAAGCGCGGACTTTACACGAAGGTGGCAGAGCACTGTACAATAGAACCAGTTACGTTACATGAGAGAAATGTTACAAAATAGAACGAACAAAAATAGCAGGACACAGAATCAAACACAGCAGGCAAGACGAACACAATATCAAACACAGCAAGCAAGGAATGTACAAAAAATAAATAAATATAACAAGTTTACAATGACAAACGAACTTCCTGGCGGGGTCTGAGAATGAAGGAATTAGTTCTGAAAGTGTCTTTGGAATAGAAGAGATTTGAGGTCCGCTTTGAAGATCCGGATGGAGGTGGTGGCACGGAGCAAAGGAGGAAGCGAGTTCCAGATTCTCACCGCATTACCTGAGCCATCAATTGTTCCCTTTTGAAGGAGGGGGGCTCAAGCAGGAACTGTTCCGCATTCCGAGAAGGTCTCAGGCCTCCGGACAATTTGTTATGTTATGTTATAAAGTTTTTGTATAGCGCCTATCACCGCCGGTCTCTAAGCGCTTTAACAGAAAGAACACAACATACTGTCATCCCGAAACCCTCTGCCATCTCTGATTACACCGGTAATATTGCCTTTCTAAATAGGTACGTCTTGAGTTTCTTCCTGAAGGAAAGTAGCTGTGAATCTTCCTTCAGACTGGCCGGTAGCTCATTCCAGAGTTTCGGAAGAATCACCGAAAAGGCACTGCCTCCTTTAGTTTTTAGTTTAAATCTGGGTTGAGTCAGATTGGAGGCCTGACCTTAACGCAAGGTTCTGCCGGGAACATACCTCCTCAGGCGCTGCTTAATGTACTCTGGGGCTTTGCCAAAGAGTGCTTTATGGGCCACACAGAGACATTTGAACTGAACCCTGAGCTTCACAGGCGGCCAGTGCAGCTTCCCAAGGAGTGGGGTTGCATGTGAGTTTCTCGGTAGAGAGAAAATCAATCTAGCTGCGTCGTTCTGCACGACCTGCAGCTTCCTCAGCAACTTCTGCGGCAATCTCAGATACAGGGCGTTGCCATAATCTAGCCTCGAGATGACTGTAGCAGAGATGATGGTTTGTAGGGTGGAGGCTGAAAGGATAGGGGTCAACTTGCGTAATTGCCTCAACACTCCCGTGCAGGAGCCCACCACAGCCGAAACGTTGGGGGCCATGGTAAGATCTGCATCAATCTTTAGACCAAGACTTTTTACCACCGTACCAGGAGTGGGGGTTTTACCTAATTGTCGGGGCCAATACAGATCACCCCAAGGATTAGCCTGGTTGGTAAGCACCAGCACCTCCGTTTTCTCAGCATTCACCTTCAAGAGGTTGTTGGTCATCCAATTGACCGTGAATCTGAGCAAGTTTCTCACTGATTCCTGAGCCTCCCTTGTATCTTCCAGCTGCTGAGTATCATCTGCGTAATTAAAGATTTGACAATTCCTACGCATGAGCTCCTCCATCAGTGGTTGTAGATAGATGTTAAAAAGTAAGGGGGAGAGTGCGGACCCCTGGGGCACACCCCATGTCACCTCACTAATCACAGACAGCTGGTCCCCCATCTGGACCCTCTGAGTGCGTCCTTTACAGGAAGGATTCTAGCCACTTGAGCGCCTGTCCTGTTATCCCTAGCTTAGCGATACGGTCCAGCAAGATGGTGTGGCTGGCCGTATCAAATGCTGCCGACAGGTCTAATATAATCAGGGCACAAGGCTGTTTCTTGTCTGCTCTGACTCTCAGCTCATCGGTAACCGTAGCCATAACTAGTTCTGTACTATGCTGTGGCCGGAAACCAGCCTGCCTGGCATGGAGTAGATGATGTTCCTCCAGATAGCTGGCTAAGGTGTTCAGGACGTGTTTTTCTAAGATCTTACTCAGGAGTGGCAGCTGGGAGATAGGCCTATAGTTTTTCAGTACCTTAACATCGACTCCTGCTTTCTTGAGGAGTGGGGAGACTCTAGCTTCCTTCAGCTGGGCTGGAAGGTAGCCCACATCTAGTGAGGCATTCAGTAAGCTCAGCAACTGAGGCTGAATACCAGGCAAGGCCAATTTAAACATTTTCGGGGGACTGGGATCTGTGCTGGAGCCTGATTTGACATGGCCAACCAGCTCCGCCAGTTGCTTTTCATCAATATATGGGAAGCTGTTTAAGGTCCCAGTTTGCAGCTGACTATCTGGGCAGGATGGCAAAGGCAGTCCAGCTCGAATCGTAGTGATGTCCGTCAAGATGTCCTGTACCTTCTGAAGGAAAAAGCCTTGAAAGATATCGCAATCTGGTTGATCACCCGCAAGGCTTTTCTCGCCTAGCTGCGTAAGTTCCCTAAGAATCACAAAGGTCTCCCTCTGTTTGTTTGTAGCCTCCCTAATTCTGTTCTCATAAAAGGCAGATTTCCTCGCCAGGAATTTCAGTTTATTCGCCAGATAGCGAGGGGAGGAAGAGTGCAAGGCTTTGTGGGTGATGCAAGCCGTTTTGTAAATAGCTCTAGCCTCGATGGGAAGCCATCGGAGAGAGGACAGGATAGGAGTGATGTGGTCACTTCGTTTGGACCCTGAAATGAAGCGAGCTGCTGAATGGAGGACGGATTTAAGGGGGGAGAGGTGAGATTTGGGAAGGCCAGTCAGAAGAGAATTACAATAATCCAGTCTAGAGAGAACTAGCGATTGGACCAAGGTTTTTAGGTCTTTCTCCGGGAAGAACCGACGAATCCCCCACAGAAGGCGCAGCTGATAACGTGCGTTCTTGGCAATGGAATTGATGTGTGAGATTAGGTTGAGTCTTTTGTCAAGTATGACACCGAGGGATTTAGCGCAGTCGACAATGATGGGTTTACTGTTGAGTAAATTCAGCTGATCCATCCAGGATTGAACAGGAGGCGGGGAGAGAGAGGTAGAAAGGAGGAGGAATTCAGTTTTGGAGGGATTGAGAATGAGTTGGTGAACTAACATCCAGTTGTGAATAGAGTTGAGAGTAGAGTTGAGTAGTGAGAGATCTTGAGAGGAAGACACCTTGAGGTAGATTTGGGTGTCATCTGCATAGAGATGGTAGAGGATTCTAGATTTGCTTAGGAGGTTCCCTAACGATTCCAGATAGAGATTAAACAGAGTCGGTGCAAGGATGGAACCTTGAGGGACGCCTTGACCAATCACCAGTGGAGACGAGAGACTGTTCGCAATCTTGATCATTTGGGATCTGTCCGAGAGGAATGAGGTAAACCATTTAAGCACTGTGCCTTCCACACCCATTCTCTGTTGAAGAGTGTTAAGGAGGGTGTTGTGATTAACAGTGTCAAAGGCTGCAGATAGGTCAAGAAGAATCAGAAGGCACGATTCCCCCAAATCGAGTATATGCAGCGCATCATCGATCACTCGCAGCAGGGCTGTTTCAGTGCTGCAATTTTGAATAAAGCCAGACTGGAACACGTCAAGGAGGTTATTGTCCATAATGTGTTGGGAAAGTTGTTTTGCAACACATTTTTCTGTGATCTTTGAAAGAAAAGGGAGATTGGTGATGGGGCGGAAGTTATTGAGGCTGTTCGCATCTGCTGAAGTTTTTTTTAGAAGGGGGGTAACCTGCCCTATTTTGAGGACAGCTGGGAGGGATCCTTGACTGAGGAAGAGATTAACTAGCCTGGTCCAATAAGAGAGAGTATTGGTATAGAAATCAATGGTGATGACACTAGGTATGGGGTCAGAAGAATGGTTGGAGGGCTTGGTTTCGAGAATGCATTTGAGGAGGTCATCTTCCGAGATGGCGGCAAAGTTCTGCCAAGTGACTAAGGATTTTCGCTCCTCAATGGGGGTGGGGTGGGTGACCTGATCCACCAGTGATTTGACCTTTTCATCAAAGAATATAGCAAATTCAGTTGCTTTCTTTGAAGCATCCTCAGGTTTGATGGTTTGGGGAGAACAGTTTGGGTTTTTGATGAGGTAGAAAGGTTTTTTGGGTCTGTTTTTAGGAGGGATCTGAAATGTGATGCTTCTGTTTTTAGGAGGGATCTGAAATGTGATGCTTTTTCATGGAAGATGTGCTTGTGGTATTTGGATCTTACTGAACGTAAAAGAGAGAGATTGGAGGTGGAAGGAGATCGTCTCCAATGTTTCTCCAAGATTCTAAGGTTTTTCCTTTCGTCATAGAGAGCTTTATTGAACCAAGGTGCTGAGGGGGTGGGTCTTTTCCTTTTGCTAGAGTGGAGCGACATTGTTGATTTCGACTGCAAGGATTGAGAGGCAATGGGGAGTGAGATCGTTGACATCCACGTTAGGGTCTAGACTAGGAAGTGAACGCATAGCAGAAGCAAACAGAGTCTCAAGATCAATGTTTTTAGTGTTGCGGAACCAGGTAGAAGCCCTTTTAGGTTGGCCGAGAGTTATAATGTGCGAGAGGTGAAAACGGAAGGGAATGAGGAAAAGGTCTGACCAGTCTACATGGATAGGGGGAGCAAAGTTAAGCTGGTCTGGTTTAGAAATAACAAGGTCCAGAATGAGCCCTTGGCGTGTGTAATTTCCGAGCAGTGTTGGACAGGATCGTTAGCTGAGAGAAAGGTTGCAAGCTTGTTGGCAGCTGAGTCTTCCACGGAGCCCCAGTGGAGATTGAAGTCACCTAGGAAAATCTGCCTGTCGCTTTGTGAATATTGGTCAATAATGAATTCGGTGAGTTCCTCCATGAAGGAAGTGCAGTTACCGGGCGGGTGGTAGATGGCATGGAACCTGAAGGGTGAGCCGTGATGAACTTGAAGTTCTAGGGATAGGCATTCGAATGTGCGGAAGAAGATGGTGGGAAAGGCTTTAATTTGAAGGGAGTTTCTGAAGATAATCACAACACCTCCCCCGATCTTGTCTGTTCTGTCGTTTCTGAGGATAGAGTAGTCGGTAGGTATCAGAAGATCAAACAAAGTGTGAGAGGAGTCATTAAACCAGGTCTCAGTGAGAAAGTGCATGTCGAGATTGTGGTGGGTGATAGTGTCAGAGATTTCCAGTTTGTGTTTGGTTGCAGATCTGCAGTAGTGCAGCATACAATGTAGCTCTGACGCAACTGTTTTGGAGATGGGAGTGTTTGGGTTGATAAGGGGGATAGGGATTAGATTCTTGAATGAGGGTGCCCCTTGAGAGGGAGGCTGGTAAGTTCTGACGGAAGAGATGGTCTGAATGGTGAATTGAGTAGAATTGTTAGGAGAGGAGAGTGGAGGGGGATTGACGTTGGTAGTCTTGTAGCTAGCCAGTAAGTTGGTGATGTCTGTGGAGGACAGACTGTGGTTTGCTTTATTGGGGCGCGGGAGCAGGGAACTCTTTGGGAGGTTATTAGGGGAGGGGGAGATCTTAGCACTTAAGAGTGAAATGGACGCTTCAAGCTGGGAAATGGAAGAGATAAGAGAATCAAGTTTAGTTTCCAGGGATAGGTGGGCTGAGCATGGAGTGTTGGGTGGCTCAATGGTTAAGGGAGGGAGTGGAGTAGGCGAAGGAGGACAGGGGGATATGGGGGCCCGGGGAGAGTGTTGGGGTGCGAGGGTCAAAGGTGGGGGAGGGAGTGAAGTAGGCAAAGGAGAACAGGGGAATGAGGGGGACTGGGGAGAGTGTTGGGGAGTAAGGGTCGAAGGTGGGGAAAGATGGTGGTAGAAAGGAGTGGATGGAGTTACAGTGATATTTTTACTGGTGTTGAGCAGAGGTGACGAATAGAGATCATAAGTAGGAGGAGAAAATTGAGAAGTAGAAAGGGAGGGCGAGAGGTGGAGGGGGAGAGGAGGGGGATTAGGGGAAGGCCAGGGATACGGTAAGATGAGAGGAGAAGGGGCTGTACAGGGAGGGGAGGGAGGGAGGTCAATGGAGGGCCAGAGGAATGGGGAGGGGAGAGAGGGTGCAGGCCAGGTACCATGGGCTATGAAAGGTGAATGTAGGGGGACAGGCACCAGGCAGAGTGGGGGGGTTGGGCTAAATGGTAGTTGGGTAGGAATCTTAACTAGCAAAGGTGCAGAGTGGAGGGAGTCTGCAAGAAGTGTTTCCATTGCCTTGGCTGTCCAGAGCAGTGGCATAGCAAGTGTGCTATGGGTCCTAATGCAAGCATGGCAGCTGGGCTTCATACACTTTATTGGTAGTCAAACCATATACAACTAGGGCACAGAATGCCACTTTTAGCATGAGCCCTGGTGCCACAGAACCTGTGGCATCATAGACAGCTACTCTCCCGAAACAGAGAATTTTCATTTCCACTTTTGTGACATGTCCACCACTTGTGCATTGGTACTGGACAGGTCGGGCTGATGGTACTACTCTCAGTGGACGAGCTTATGATCAAACAAGGGGGGATAGCAAGGAAAAAAATGTTTTCTCTTCCCCCAATAGTACAACCTTCCTTTATGCTTTATCGTCTCCTGTTTTTTCTTGATTCACTAAGTGGCCACAGAAAGCAATTGCGATGGGAATTCCCAGGTTAAAACCTAGTCTCCTGAAGGACATTAAGATTTTCCTTGGAACTGGTGGACACTTAGATGTGAATTTCTGCCATGCACATATTTATTTCCCTCCTAACAAGCGGCTGTAGCCTCTCAAGTTCCTGAGAAAAACTGTCTTATCTTAATGTTAGTGGGACTGAAAAGCCTTTGATGTAGTTTCTCTTACCCCTATAATTTAACTCATTTATCTGTCATAGAACCTTATTAGATTTCCCTCCATAGCATGCTAACAACTGCATATAAATCTGAAGCCTGTCCGAAGATGGCTTACACTTGGCCAACATCCTTTCTGCAGCCTCGCCATTGTGAAACAGATGCGTCATCAGCAAGACAAGCAGACAATCAACGTACATGGGAGTAAAAGAGAACATTGGATTTGCAAAAGAAACAAATCACCGGGAAACCATGCATCAAGCAGTAGCAGCAGAATGAGTAACAACTGTTTGGCAGCGTCCAGACGATCATGTAGTGCTGGTTTACAGCCACCCAGAGCCTCGGATTAATAGGACGCAGGTTTGTTGGCATTGCAGAGAACATCTACTTCCTAAAAAATCACTTGTAACATTCTGACGAGGACCGCAGGTTACAGCGAACAGTCGGTGTCTATAACCCAAGCAGTCCAGATTGGGCTGCCTTTATGTGGAGCCTTGCTGGGTTATTATCCTGCAATTCATTGCAGATGAATGATAACCAGCCGGCGCCATCAGTCAGCACACAGTCACATGGAAACGCACAGCATGGACCTTGCCTTGACACTGTGCTGAACTTCAAATGAAATTACATTTACGGCACCAATGTGGAACAGATTGTGGCGTTTTCGAATCATCTAGACCCGTCTCTCACTACTTAGGCTCTCGTTTCGAGGTGCAACTTTCTGAAGACATAGTAATATCGCATGAGATGTTACTATTACTTACTGTGCGGTAAATCCTCACCAGTACCCCACTACTACAAGCTAAACCCAATGCAGTCAGGAAGTACTGTCTGGGATCCTTTTTTTCCAGTTGTTAAATCACACAGAATTCCCAATTCCATGGGGTTTTACACCTACGTTTACCATCTGCAGAGAGCAGGTACAGTGGCGTGACGAAAGCTGAGGGGCCCCCCTGCAAGGAACATGGAGGGGCCCCTCTAAGGCCTGAGTACTGGGCTGAGGGGGCCCCCTTCAGGTCACCCCCCGCACTGCGGGGGATGCGGGGGGCCTGTGTTATGCCCCTGAGCAGGTGTTAAGTGTATGCACTGGCCTCTAGGAAAGGGGCGTGGGGGGGATGGGGAGGGGGGAGAGGGGTGTTAGCAGTGGAGGGAAGGGGATGAGACTTAACTTCTGCTGCCATCAACGTCCTATGTGATTTTATCATGCAGAATTACCACACAGAAAAGTCGAGCCTGCTTCTTCGTTCAGAATTCGGTGGAGTGAAATTCCATGAGGTAATTGCCCTCTGACTCGTACTGAGGGCCTTAATCGCTGTTGGACATTTTGAGAGTTGCAATTGGTCTTCTGATAAGTCAAAAGCTTCCTTTACGAGACACCATGTACTCATGTTGCAGAAACACCATACCCCGTATTAGCAACATTAGTGATGGGGCAGCATGATAAAAATCAGGATGCTGTATTACGAAAGGATTCCAACAAAGTAATCCAATATTGGATCATGTAAAATTGGAAATAATATGTAGAGCTCAGTATTACAGTTATGATTACTTCATCTTAATTTGTAATCCCAGGCCTTTTTCATGGTGCAAATTCTTCCAGGTTTGATCAGAGGAATTGCCCATGGAAAGCAATGATTTTTGCTTTCTTTAAGATAAGACCCAGTGTAACATTACTCTACCCCATTTAACACTTACATGCATGCTCTTCCAGGAGTCAATTATCATCTGCCTTCTCAAATGGTTTCTCTGGAAAGGGTGAGAACCGAGGTACCTCAGTTAGGCTTGAACACTCACACTAAGGGGGATATTTACAAAGAAGTGGTGGAGTGAGACGTTAGCCGTCATGCCTTAACCCCTCACTCCGCCACTTCAGAAACGCAAGGCTGCACCATATTTACAAGAATATGGTGCAGCTTGTGTTTTCCCCTGCGCTGGCGCTACACTTAGCAGTGTAAAAAGAACAATTGATGGACAGAATACAGAACAATGTCAGAGTATAGAGATCTGGGCCTAAATCCATCATTTTTTTGCTCACCATGCCATTCCAGTTTGAACCCAGCCATATGGAAATCAGTCTTGACCCTACACCCAATGGGAACAGTCCAGCCCGAACTGCTAGGCCAGGTTTTCCCTGGACTGGAAACAAGCATCCTAGGACTATTTTCGGGGTTTCATCCCTCATCAGCCAGGATAGCTTGACTACAGTGGCATGGAGAGCACGGGACCCACGTCTGGGCATACCCGTCCCACTCGGGTGACAAATGCAAAAAGAAAAATTGATGCAGTGTAGCTCCAACACAAGCACCCTTACACTGTCTGTGTGCAGGGTAAAAATGTTTATGTACAGAAAGGTCCCCCTTCCTGCACATAAACAATCTTGAAATGCCATTTTGTCACTTCTAAGAGTGCTACTTAATGCAGCACATTCGGAAGTTACAACATTTTATTGTTCTACAGGATTGTTTATGAGCAGGAAGGGTCACATTCCTGAACATAAACAATCCAAGGCATTTTGCTTTTTTCAAGTGTGCTGCACAAGGCACCAGGCATGGAAAAAGCAAAAACAAGGAGAAATAAAGCATTTCTTCTTGTTTTGCCAAGTTAAGACCAGGTTTTCCCTGGTCTTAATTTTGGTGCTGCCTCCTATTTACGCCACCCTTGTAAATAGGGGGCAGCGTCAAAATCAATGGGTGTTGCGGTGGAACACCCACTGCAACACCCACTGCCCACCCCTTTAACACTAAGCATAGCGTGAAAGGGGGCCTTATGTACAAGGCAGCGTTAAGCCACATTGAGTGGCTTAACGCTGCCGTGTAAATAAGGCAAAGATCCTATCGCTGACGTTTCCATGGTATATAAGCCCCTAAATTTATGGATGACTGATTCTTGATCCATCCTAAATGCCGATAGCCAAGTTCTGAGAATAAATAGGGTGGATTTAGAATTTAGCGTTCAGGGTACTCTGTCACAAACATAATGGCGTACCCTCTTGGCCAAAGTGATGGTGCACCTGCCTTATTTATTTTAAAACTTGGCACTGAGGCACCGAATAAAACAAATAATAAACCCCATACCCAAGGAAGACCTCCTTGGGCGTCATTACTTTTTGTTATTTTTTCAAAAACAAATTCCCAAGTTAGGAATAAAACAAAAAAAATAAGTTAATTGTAGTCGAGCAAAAGTGTTTGAGATTATGGTGACCCACTGGGACACCTCCAAATATTGTGAATCCTTGGTCAAAGGGCCTTGTCAACCATGGCTCCCTTTTAAATCTTACAGATTGAGAGAGGTGAGATCCGGCTGTTGGGCCACTGAATTATTGATCTCCACTCACTAAACCTATCGACTTGAGGGTATTAGTGAGGGCCCACTGGATACTAACACATTTGAAGACAGCTGCACCCCCTCTTGTTGCAATACCCCAGGGAATCACCAGCCTCCTCCCATGGAAGGATTGATTGTTTTATGATACCAGTTACTGCAATGGGAGGGGCAGATACAGATATGCCAAGGGGTGGTCCCTCATCTATATCTGCAGTCCTTAGGCAATTAAATATATGAGAGAGTCCCAGGAGGACAGAAAAGACGGTTGCTTTGTAATTGAAAGGGTGCACACAGAGCCCATGGCCTTGAGGTTGCTCAACTACCTGGACAGAGATGCCATTCTCCGAGTGGTCCATGCCCAACCTGCCGTCTATCTCCAGATTACCAATGTTATGATCTTCCCAGATTAGACAGTTAGTGATCAGCTGCAACAAAGAACCTTCACTGAGGTCAAAGTTAAACATAGAGCAATCAATATTTTGTCTGTTCTTCTCTACCTGGTGAGATTTAAAGCTAGTTACCAAGACAAGACACACTTTATGTCAACAGTGTGAAAGAAGCTTGGAATTAGGTGGCAGAATGACCTCCCTTGGCCTGCCTCTAAACTTCACACGTGGCCCTCACATCACACTTCTAGAGGACTCTGCCACACTGAGCCTCTGATGTCGAGGATGTATGGGGTGGCCAAGTAGGCACCAAAGAGGCCGGGAACAGATGGAGAGGGAGATTCTTGGGCATCTGAGAGTTGTAGATCAGGACATCAGAGTTCATCCCAAGCCTGTGCTGTACACATGTAGGACTCTGGGGCCATGCTGTCCCCCAACCATCTGAACCAAGTGGACATTGAATGCCCCCACTCTTTGGACCTGCTTGTATGTTTGGGAGAAAGCGAAGGTCCTCTCATAGCCTGGAAACTCCTACAAGGCAGATGCAGGGGTTAGATAACCTTCCCACAGACATGTGACAGACTGTACCAGAGCGTACTTCCACTGTCCTCTGCCTTGGTTTCCTTCTTCTTCTCTTTTTCTTGGTTTTGTTTTCCTCCGTTTAATGACCTACTGGATCTAGCTTGTACTGTCCCCCCTTTTAATTAACATACTTATGGTTTTGACTGCTGGATGTTCCAGTCCTGGAAGTGTAGTGTGTGGGTGGCTTGGGTGTGCGGGTTGTAATCCTTGTTAAGGGATTTCAAAGATTACTGGTTGAGGGGATGAAACTCTACTCCAGCAGCAACCACAATCTCTGTCAAGGTGAAACACATGAAAACCCCAAATTAAAATGCACTTAACAATCTGATAGGTTGGCACAAGCAGTCCAGCTTAACTTAGAGGCAATGTGTAAAGTATTTATGCAGCACTTCAAACAGTAAGAAAGTGAAAATACAAAACAAGAAAACTCCCACAACAATTTAGAAAAGTAGAGTAATGCTTAATAAATTATTTAAAACCAAAACGACAATAAAAACTGTCAGTACAACTGGAGATATGCAATTGTAAAGATTTAGGTAAAAAAGTGCCTTAAAGCACAAATTGCCAACTACAATTATCTGGTCACACTGGACTAGGAAAAAAATGACAAGTTCAGGCTGACCAGTATGGAGTGCGAACCGGACACAGGACCAAGTTATGTCAGCTGAACATGAGTAACTTAAGTGAAACCCTTAGTGAGAGTGCTCAGGCAGAGCCTTTGTAATGTGCAAGTGTGAAAGGTGACAAATCCTCCCCATTGTTATGTCAGAGTGGCCCTTCCTGCCAACACCTACTCCCCCTTTGTCTTACTGTCTGGAAGCAATACACAAGGACAAACTGCCAGCTACACTTACTCATGTGATCCAGGGACCGGCTGCAGGCATCAAGTGGTTAGGACAAGAACATGTCAACTTTCTAAAAGTGGAATTTTTCAGAATTGTGACTTAAAATCCTACTTTACACTTAAAGAGGGTTTTTAATAACAATTCTTTAGACATTAACATTACTACCTGCTTCCAATTGAAAGTTATGACTCATTAAATGTAATATGCTAACCCAATGGTATCTTATGTGAGAGGTAGCACTGGTCAGCAGTGTTGAAGTGCACAGTCTGAAGGGCAATGAAAATAAGATGAGCAAAACAAAATGGAGGAGTAAGGCAAAAGGTTTGGGTAAAGGCCACCGTAAGGTTGTCAGGTCTAACAAACAGCGCATGCATGCCCCTTCCTTCTCATACGTGTTCTCTATTTCACAAATGCTAAAGTAGAATGGCACTCCGTATCCTCCCCTGGACTGTCTACAATGCTAAACAACTGGCCCCTAATGTGCTTCTGCTCCAAGAGACCAACTTTCCATGCATCAATGTAACTTCATGAGTCGGCATGGATAAACCTGTGTTCATCATGCTGGCTGCAGTAGGGGAGTGAGGAGAGATGCTATCCTTCTCCAGAAATCTTTCCTATTGGTCCAATCTCAGCACCACATAGACTTTGTTGTTTTGTTGCACTCATGTGCACACTGGAGGAGTGCAAACCAGGTCAATCATCTGCGGCTACATGCCCCCAGCTATGATAGAATCCACTCTGTCACCTTTGCCACTCAGATAACAAGGGTCCAAGCCATGAAAGTAATTGTGGGTGGCGATTTTATATGCAGATATTCAGATCTGGAAGTATGATGCCCAAATCAATCCTCCTTGCGGCCTGAGCTGAGTCCATGTGTCTCTGTGATGTGTGGGGGAGGTGGCGTAATGTTGATAGGTGAGTCACCACCTTTTCCCAATCCCATCTTTCCTTGTCTCATTTGGATTACATTCTTATTCTCACAGTGGACATTTTGGGAGTGAGGGGGATTTGAATACTGCCCCATAGCCTTTCTGATAACTCCCTGGTGGAGCAGCATTTTGAAGTAGCCCATTGTTTGACGTCGGTAGCTTGTGTATGAATACATGGTGGCTCAACGACTCTGGGTTTGCAGATAGAGTGCAGGAGGAGGTATTGTCTTATTTAGAGACCAATGTGGGGTCTGTTAATTCTGCAGTTACTATATGGGAGGTTTCCAACGTTAAATTAAGGCACTGATAATAATGGCACACAAGAGGTGACAGCACAGGATTGATCACGTAGAGAAAGAGGTCCAGGAGCTTGAGATCAGGGTGCCCTGCTCACAAGATGCTCTCGCCTTCAGCAGGTTAATTCAGCAGTAGAGGATGTTCAGTGTGTTAGATTGAAAACAGCTAAAGCTTTTTGGTTGTAAAATCAGAAAAGGGTATATGAATGGGGCAATAAGTCTAGCAAACTTGTTTACTGGTTGGCAATGCATGCTCTAGACCTCTGGTTAGTTCCTGCAATACAGCAGGAAGATGGTGAACTGGTATCAGATGCCATCCTCATCAAAGTGTTTCCTGAATATTACACTAAGCTTTATGCGGTGAAAATGCTTGAACGATCAAGCCCCATTGCACACAATCCATTGCTAAAGTCTCTAGATTTGTTACAAAAAGGTGACCTGGACATATCATTGACCCTAGATGAGATTCAGGGGGGCAATCACCAATATGACTGGGGAGACCCCAGGGCCACAATGGATTCACTGTGGAATTATGTTAAAAAAATTCCCTCACCATCTCCTGACCCTCTATGAGGAAGCAAAAGAAGTGGAACAACTGCTGCATTACTTATGGGGGCCCACAAGAGTGGTTAATCATAAAAGGGGAGCAATTCTACAGAATGTACAGAATGTTCATCAAATCAGCCCATTTCACTGAGAATTGCCAAAGCCAAAATTCTGACAATAGATTGGTTCGGGCGATAGGCTCCCTGATTCATTCTGATCAAAATGGCTTTTTGCCAAATTGTGGGACCCAACATTGTGGTCATTGCTAGGGCTGCTGAACTGAATGATGCAGCAGCTTGCAACTTGGTTGACTTTGAAAAGGCCTTTGGCTCGGTCCATCTCCCCTTTATGTTCCGGATTCTGAGATGTATGAACCTTGGGCCCCAATTCTTAAGCTATGTGCAGATGCTGTACCAGGCTCCCTGGGCATGATTATGCAATCATAGGGCACTGTCTTCGCTGCTCTAGATAAAGAAGGGCAGGAGACAGTGTTGGCCCCTTTCCCTGCTCCTTTTTTGCGCTTGTTGTTGAGCCACTAGCAGAGTGGATCCTATGAGTCGCTGGACGGTAGGGCATTAGATGGAGATTGGGCCATGAAAATCGGGTCTCGATTTATTTGGACCATGTATTGATGTATTTTCAGAGATCTGTGTGCTCTACTCCTAAGCTACTGGAGGTGCTCTGCATAAACAGAGAGGCTTCTGGCCTTCAAGTTAACAGTGTTAAATTGCACTGTTTCCCAATTATAGAATGACATTCAGAATTTGTTCCACGAGTGGCGGAACGGGGATTCCTTGGGTTGTACTTCGGGTACTTAGGTATCCATGTCACTACAAACCCACAATTGTGTTGGAATCTTGTTATTGTACGATTACTGACACACACCAAAAGAGACATGATAGCATGAGACAAATTGCCCCTATTGATGATGGGCTCTTGTATCCTCTTACAGATGATAGTACCGCCCAGGCATCTCTATGTGCTTTAGAACTAGGTTTCATAGCAAGATGATTGACAGAAGCAATTAGGGTTGGTCGTCTACTTATTGAAACTACCCTCACAACCCTAATCCCTCTGCATCCCTCCAACATAGGGTTGCCACTTTTCCCAAGAAAAATACCAGCCTTCTGTTCCTGTTTTAATATTCTGGCAAGGCTCAGGCATGATTCCCAAATAGAACTTTATATGACATTTTTTGTACTCATTTTTACCTTTCCATTTAAATATCACTGAACGGTCATTAAATCAGCCGTCGATCACATCTTAAAGTGTTCTCTGCTTTGATAGTTTTCTCCTCCCTCCCAAACCACACTCTGTATAATCATGACAATGACACCACCTTACAATGCATCACCAGCGAATCGCTTTTTAATATCAGGTGTCAACGCTTTCAAGATTGCATACCCTCCGAACCGCTAGATATACTTGAAGAAAATTTGAAACACAAAATCTTGAGAGACTTCCCTGAATTCCTATTTGCAGACCAATACCACTGCATGCAGAAAGGAGCCCTCAAAATTGACCTCCACACAACACAGACCTATGGTATATCTTCTTACAAAATAACCCCCTCATAATCAAACATCCCCTTTGGATGAAAATTACCTCCCCCCTTGGCATACCCAGTGACCTCACATTGACCATCTACAATAACAGGAAAACCATGTTCCAAGTGAACAATAAGATCCTGGCCTTAGTTTGCAATATCTTTCTCACTCTTAAAACCCTCCTAGCTAACTCACATCCCAACCCTTCTGATCTCTCACCCTCTTACTAGAGGTGAGCGGAACTCACAGTTACACTCTGCTGCATTCCACTGAATTACGTAGAGTTATTTGAAAACTCAGTGAGATTCCCCTGAGTTATGCCCACCGGCGGAGTTCCACCCATCCCTGAAGTTTAGCCTGTCTCTCAGATGGCCAAGATAGAGCCCTCTTCCTATGGCCACGCATTGCTCCTATTTTTATGATCACCGTTGGCGGGCCAAAACAAAACTCTAGAACCGGTTGTTGAACAGCTACCCTCAAAGGCCACTGCATAACACTCAGCATAAAATTAGAGGAAGGTTCTGGCCCACAGCACAGAAGATTCCCTAGGGGTTGATATAGTTGAAAAACTAAACTAGCTCATGGAACCCTTGCAACGTGCCTGTCTCCGCATCCACAGTGTAATAAGTGCAGATAAAGTGCGACCCAAAATGGCCACTGAATTATCTCCCCTTGCACATCTCCCGTTTAATTGTACCCTTTATGCTATCTTCTTACATACCAGCTTTCCACTAATGGGTGAGTAGTGGGTGCAGACATATCCATCCGGGCAGGAGTGAGGTCAAATCGGACAGCGAGTCACCTTGGGGGCTGCACCACTACTCAGGGGGGTCTAAGGGGGATCACTAGCAGTGACAGAGACCGGTGAACACTATAGCTTAACCTACTGCTTAAGGCTAGCTAAGAATCCCAGCGGTTAGCGATAAGGAGCAGGCTCAAGAAAACAGAAGTGGTGCCAAAGGGAAGTCTCTACACCTGCAGGGCAACACGTAGAAGCCAGGCAGTGGACAGGAGAAAATATAACCTGGTTTCAAGACAGTGGATCACATTTAGCTCACCTCACAATATGCGCCTATATGGACAATGATCCAGCCACGCTGTTAACTGTAACAGCATTTTCATCTGATGTAAAATACAAAAAACAAGTAGGCCCTCCTGCCGATTCCTGAAACCCATGGCCTGAACACACCCTCACACGACTCCAGAGGTGGAGCTTTCTGTAAACTACAGTGTCCTTTATGGGACAGAATGCTCAGCCCATCCTACTTTGTAGAGGCGCAACACTGGCTCACTGAAGGGGTGGATGCCGCTGAGCCAGTAAACTCCACTACGTGGCTGAGGCAGAGTTTTTGCTGAACTCCATACTCCAAGAGCGCAGAGTGGGAAAACTCTACTAATTCTGCTGGCAAAGCAGAGTTTACCACCCACCCTTACTTTTTACCTCACTCCCCCTTCTTCAACTCCCCCAGCATTCAAGACTTCACTCCTCTGACTTCTCCTCCACTCAACACACCTTCATTCAACTCCAACACCTCACACAATTTCTCTTGCCCTCATACACACTTCTAATCCCCAGCCTCACTTAGCCACCTGACAAACATTTTAGCAGCAACTACCCCTTCTCCCAGGGTCTGCACCTCCACTCCCCTGTCCTGCAAAACCACCCTTCTTCCTTCAACTCTGTCTCCACACCTCCCACAATTTGTTCATGGAAATCTCCCCAGGCTTTGAACTCATCCACTTTGCCCACTCCACCCACCTACATCCAATTCCTTGGAACCATCCTGGTCCTCATTGAAACCTGGTAGAATGATAATGCAAAAAGGATTCTTCTGCTCCAGCTCCTCCACCAGTACTCTATTCTGAGAAGCAACTGGGAAGGCAAACAAGCTTGGGGCCTAGTGGTAGTACACAGAAACTCTCTGAGCTACAGGCTACTCTCTAATACCAGCTTTCAATCTTTTGAGTGCTTATCACTGGGAATAATCTCACAAGCTACCTCTAACCTTAGATTGGCTGTGATCTACCAACCATCGGTCAAATCGACACCTTCATTGAAGAGCGAGTTGCATTCTTCACATCACAATTAATCAGCTTTGACAACATTATTTTTTGTTGTGACTTCAACCTCCACTGGGGTTCCGAAGGAAATAAATCACTACAAAACATTTCTACATTTCTAGAAGACAATGACCTCCACAAACACTGCCAGAAACCCACACACTGCAAAGGCACCACTCTCGACCTGATCATCTCCAGAACACCTCACATATCGACCAGTAACCCCATACTGGTTGACTGACCTGATCACCTGCATGTTCCATTCAGAGTGTCTTTCTCAAACCAGAGAACCCTTTGACAACCAAAAAAAGTAAAAACCTGGGGGCATATTTATAATAACTGGCGCATCCCTGCATATCAGCAGGGATGCGCCAGTTATTTTGCGCCCCAGCTCCGCCACCATGGATGCGCCGCATTTATAATGCGGCGCACCATGGGGCAAAAACGGCACAGATGCGTGACGCATCTGTGCCGTAAAAGTGGCACATTGCTGGAGTTGCGCCGCAAGCACGACGCAGCTCCAGCAATGCTCTGGGGGGCCCTATCTGCACAATGCTGCGTCAATCCTTACGCCTGCTTCAAGCAGGCGCAGGGTTTTGACGCAGCATGGGCTCAAAAGTGACTGAGTGAAATCTTGTAGATTTCACTCAGCCACTTTTAGGAGGCGTTCCTGCGCCGGAACGCCCCCAGCTGCCCTGGAACACCTACATGTGGCGCAGGGCTTTACAACGTGACGCATCTCCCAGATGCGTCACGTTGTAAATACCCCGCACCATGGCGCAGGATTTGCGCCGCTGCTGCGTCACAAAAGTGACGCAACGGCGGCGTAAATGAGGCGCAAGTCAAACATAAATCTGCCCCTTTGTTCAGATACACTAGGAATGTCAATACTGAAACCGTGACTAACCTAGCTCTATCAGTACGCTTCTTGACAGTTCTTCAACTCAACAACAATGAGGCCACAAACAATTTCAACTTCTGCATTGACTCCTTGATCAGGAAATGTGCACCCATCAAGATCTAATATAGTTGACCCAAACATGCCCCCCTTCCCCCCCCCCGGTACTCCAATGCCCTCAAGAAAGAAAGAAAATGTATCAGAAAGTTAGGAAAAGATCAGCAAATAGCACCCTCTCCATTAAGTCTAGAAAAGCTTTGTGCTGTGAGTCAATTCTACAAAGGGCATTTCTTGAAAGCCAAGGCATCATATATTATATCTCTCCTTGATACGGTCAAGAACAGATCGAAACAACTATTCAAGTTAACTTATCAAGCCGATAACCCTCTCACTATCCTATTTAAGATCCTATGCAAAACCTTTGCAGAGTTTTTCAACCAAAAAGTTAAAGACATTAACATCTCCCTTCCAGTCAAACTCTACAACACAGCTAAGGAGAAACTGCCTTGTAAGGCACTGCAGCCATGGTCCTCTTTTTCCACGATCTCAGTGGCAGATCTACTATTAACTCCATCCAAGGAGAAACCCTGTAAGCATCTTTGTGAATCATTTTGGGCTCCATCAGCACATTCCTGGCTAAACTGCTTCTCCCCATTTGGACAACTCATCCCTGGACCAGGTCTCATTCCCAGGCTGTCTGAAATGGGTTAAAATGTCTTGACCCTGATGACTTTAACAACTTCAGCACAGCATCCACCCTGCCTCACCTAAGCAAGGTGACTGAAAGCTGGTAGCCTCCCAACTTTGATTACACATCCAGGACAACAGTTACCTTTATTCCCTTCATTCAGGAGTAAGTCAGAGCCCCAGCACGGAGGAAACAACTCCAGAGATTGTGGATGATGCCCCGTCGCATCCTCTACAATTACAACTCCTGAACAAACCACTCCAAAATAGTAAAAATTGGGAATGCCGTCTCAGATCCAGCTAACAGTGAGAACCCCAAGGTTAGATTCTCTCCCCAAATCTTTTCAACCTCTACCTCAAACTCATCCATACGATCCTCAGAGACTCAGGAGTCCTCTTCCACCTATACACCGATGACACCCAATTTACTTGAAGGTTTCATGCCCGGTTGAATTCACCCACCTATACAACTACCTGAATAGAATTCAAGCTTGGATGGCAAACAGCCACCTCACACTGAACATGTCTAAAAGCAGAGTTTCTTCTCATGTCTCCGAAGAAATCTGACAAATTAGATTCAGAGCCACATTTCCTCTATGGATAAGAGGTCCCAGTTCCACGTAAGGAAAATTTGGGTCAGGAACTTCATCACAGTACAAGACTTTAAATCTGTTGTCCAGGTGCTCATGCTTTCTAGGCTCAAGTATGGAATTGGACTCCTTTCCTGCATTCCCAAAGTATACCTAGGACCACCCAAAGCACTCCTACATGTGGCAGTCCAATTCATCACTGGTCACATGAAATTGAATCACATTTCCCCAATTCTATGCTTTTTTCAGTGGCTTCCTGATGGGCCTGGCCATCTCTGCAGGGTCACATCCAAACTTTTTGCCTTCACCTCTTCTCTTTCCTGAACCCAATTTGTTGGTATTTAGGACTCTGTGGACTTTAGTAATACTAACCACAGCTAGAGTGTTTCTGCTCTTTCACTTTCAAACAAAACATGACAAAATTTGCAAATTTGGCTTACACTCAGTCAGCACATTTAATCTACTTGTTAGTCCCTAGTAAGTCGCACAGATCAACAAACAGGTATCTAATTTTTTATCCAAATAATCCATGTTTTTTCTATTACATTCAAAGGAATTCACAATAGGTGATTCCAAGCTTCAAAATGCTACAGACAGCTGTCTCCAATAGCACAATGGAATTCACAGTACGTCCTGGGTAACCATATGGAAATTCACCCAAAGCATTCTGGACATAAAACCCTTCTTCAGGAGTAACTAGGATATTAAGATAAACCCATCAACATCACAGGGAATCACAAAAACAATAACCTAAACAATACCATTAAACCATGTTAAACATACAGGGGGTTATTTACAAGCCCCTTGCGCCGCCGGTACGTCACTTTTTCCCATATTAAGAATGACGCACGGTGGCGCAATGGGCTTGTAAATAAGCCCCACAATCCATAACATGCGTGTGCAACAGGCATCCCCCACTATGCCCTAAT
The DNA here is from genome assembly GCF_964204655.1 of Triturus cristatus. Classification (NCBI taxonomy): domain Eukaryota; kingdom Metazoa; phylum Chordata; class Amphibia; order Caudata; family Salamandridae; genus Triturus; species Triturus cristatus. The sequence continues at coordinate 684,999,055 of NC_140586.1, read as the reverse complement.
CTGCCAGGTATTAGTTGTGTAATGTAACCAATAAGTGCGTGCTATTACGCAAAAAAATGTATGTGCAATTGTACTCGAAAATAAATAAACAGTGCCATCAACTAAACTAAACATATACTAGAGCCCATTGGTGCAAACAATGCAATCATAAACCTAACAATGCACTCACATTGCCACAGATGTCAAATCTAAATTCTCATATCTAAACACCGAGTCCGGCGCTCCAATTGGCATTGGATAAAACAACTAAAATATCCTCAAAGCTCACTGCTCCTTTTAAACCCAGTCACATCCCAACAGGTGCTGCCCATCCCAATTAAAACAAACTACGTGACTATGAGTGCAGAACCAAAGAATGAACATAAACGAAATACTCAACCAATAGCACTGTAAAAGCTTGTCCGCTTATCGTGTTCCTGCAAAATAACTTTTAGTAAAAAGATGCATTCCAAAATAAATAATGAATAATCAACAGTAGACCATTCGTTAAATGTTAACATATGCATGAAAAACAATCCTTTACACTAGATGATTTGATGTCTTCATGTTGTAAAAGCCTCTCTCCATGGTTGGCTGTGACTTCCTGTTCCCAGGTAGCCTTCATGATTAGATGACATTATTCTAATTATTCAGTTCAACAACTGGGTGAAAACAATCAAAGGGACAGGAATTAACAATATGCAAATGAATGATGAAGGCACAACAATTTTTCTTAATGTCAACAAATTAGGAAGTGCTCAAGGTGAAAGGTATGTGTGCAAGCTTGACTTCTGTGCTCTGTCCCATTAGCACGAATGAGATTCCGAAAATAGTTGGTGCACCGCCATGCACCAGTCTCAAGCTGCACGACCATGTGGACATAATTCGCACATATCAACAAACAGGTATCCATTTTTCAATCCAAATAATCCATGTTTATTCCATGACGTTCAAAAGGATTCACAACAGAGGTGATGTGATTCCAAGATTCAAAATGCTACAGACATGCCCATCCAAGCTTTATCCAATCTAGGCCTTTGGCATAAGGGCTATGTCAACACGCCAACTTGAGACAGAAAGCCAGTTGAATTTCCACCACAGTACAACCTACTGTGCAGTATTTCAGTGAGATGCTTTTTAGGTAAAGATCAATCCTGTGGAATCTCAAAAGGATAGCTAGTGAACCCCAAACCCTATTGCATCATTGAAAGACACACTCAATAATACTGGGAAGCCAGGGATACATTTACTAATGTATTTTAAAATCAAAATCCAATCCTACTACATGCAATATGAATTGTAACTATAAAGAAAATTAAGAAAATAGTGGGAACAATATTTATCAAAAGGTAGAACAGAAAATACTGTAACATATTTGTGACATCATAAAGCGCTTTTTTATATCAGTATCTCCAACCCACCCGCGTTTCTCTTTTCTAACTAAGCTAAGCTTTAGCACCAAAAAGAGGCCTAATTTGAGTTTTCAAAGAATGTTCTCATCTCCATACCTCCTTTGAAGAATAGAACGGAACCAATGTTCAGCAAAGTAAAAGCGTCTGCTGTTCTCGTCTGTATTGGCAGGCAGATAAGCCCACCACGAGGTTGCTAGATGTGCCTGTGGTAAGTCTTCAGCGAAGTAACATGATTACAGCTTTTTTTGGTCTAAGTCTTGAGTCTCTGGTATGAAGTTCCTCTGTAGCTCATCACATTCTGTTCTTGGTTTACATAATATATCAGAACATTGTTGAACAAGTTCAATTAACAGAAAGGACCTGACACCCTCTCACTTACATTGTGTTAATCCTTACCAATTGTTTAAAAACAATTAACAAGTGTTGGGCCTAACAGTGGAGTGGGGTTTCCCAAACTTTTTGCCTTCAATCCTCCTGTTTTTGTCAACTTTGTTTTTGCTGGCCTTAGGAGTCTGTACACTTTACGACTGCTAACCTGTGCTACTGTGCTTGTGCTCCCTCCTTCAAATTTTTTAAAATTGGTTTACACCTAATTGGCCTATTTAATTTACGTGTGACTCCCTAGTAAAGTGGTACTCCATGAACCCAGGTATTGTAAATTGAATGCTATTAGTGGGACTGCAGCACTCATTGTACCACCCACTTATGTAGCCCTTTAAAAAGGTCAAGGGCCGCAATTGCAGCTTTTGTGTGTGTAGTTTAAACTGCTGTTTTGACCTGGCAAGATAAAGTTCTTGCAGGCCCAAACCTCTCTTTTTAGTACATACGTCACCCCTAATGGTAAGACCTGTACTGTCCAGAAGGCATGGTGCAGTGTATTTATTTTAAAAGTTGGACATGTACTCTTTACTTTAACCTGTCCTGGTAGTGGAGAAATTCATTTGTTTACTTTTGTGAGGACTACCTCTCCCATAGGACAACATTGGGTTACCTAATTACAACATTGGGTTACCTAATTACCTAGTTACCTAATTAAAGTTAATATGTGACAACTTTCAATTGGGTGCAGATGGAAATATTGAGTTTGGTGTCTATAGAATTGTAATTTAAAACTCTCTTTAAGTCAGTTTTCAAGTGCGACCCTTAACCCTACTCCAGGCAGGTCACTCCCCCACGCCGCAACAGCACCACCTGTTGCGCCGTAAGTCTGCTTGCTCTGTATTGCTTGTCTATTGCTTAATTGTTCGTTTTTTCTCCCCTTCAGTTATCATTGCTTAATCTGTGCCCTGTGCCCTGCTTAGCCCTCTGTCCCCTCGCCGCTCCCCCTGTCTCTCCCTCCCCTGTGCCCCCTGCGACCCCACCCCCCCTGCTTGTACTGTATTGCCTCTGTTTAACTATTAAATTGCTTGTTTCTCCTCCTTCCCCCTTGGTTTCTGTGCCCTGTATATTGCCTCTGTTTGACTTTTAAATTGCTCGTTTTTTTCTCCTTCACCCTTGGTTCCTGTGCCTGTGCCCTACTTTGCCTTCTGTTCCCTCACCGTTCCTGCCCCGCTTTACCTCTGCTGTGTCCCCTGTGGCCCCACCCCCCGCTCGCCCATTCGTCCACTCCCCCCTCCCATCTGCTCCTCCCTCCCACCTCCCCTTCTTATGGCGGCCGCTGCGTGGCTGCGCACTGCAGGCGCCCCGCTGGCGTGCCAAAGACGCGCCTAAGGCAAGCCCGTCTGAGCCCGTCCGCGCCTGGACCGCGCCCAGCTCCAGAACCCCTGGCCCCGCGAACCCCACAACGCCCGTTTCCGCTACGATGCCAGCACTCAACACCAGACGATCACACACCTGCTTCCTGGTCGCCCCGAAGCGCACCCAAGGACCCTTCACCTGCCGGAACTGCAGCTTCACCAGCATCCGCCCCGTCAAGCCACCCACCGTGAAAGAACACAACCACCTCAGATGTATCCTTCTCAACACCCGCTCCACCAGCAGACACGCTGCTGAACTCTGGGACCTACTCGACTAAACCTCCCCAGAAATCGTCTTCCTGACGGAGACCTGTCTGAACCCCTCTTCGGCACCCGACATCGCCATAGCCATTCCGGACAGCTACAAGATCACCCGCAGGGACCGCGCCAATGGAGTAGGAGGAGGAATCGCCATCATCCACAGGAATACTCTCAGAGTCTCGACCAACACGGACAACACCCTCAGCACCGCCGAACACCTACACTTCTAGATCCACACTGATCCCAACACCACCCTCATCTACAGACCCCCCGGACCATGGCCACAGTTCAGCGACTCCATCGCCAACTTCGTCAGTACACACGCCCTCACCTCCACAGACTACATCGTCCTCGGGGACCTAAACTTCCACCTCCAGAACAACAACGACCGCAACTCCACCACTCTGATCGACAACCTCGCCAACCTCGGACTCAGACAACTCGTCACCACACCCACACACTCCACCGGCCACACGCTTCACCCCATCTTCTCCGCAAGCTCCCACGTCGCCTTCGACCACACCACCAAACTCCACTGGACCGACCATCGCTGCATCCACTTCACCTTCCGGAAACCCACCAAGCTCCACCGCACCCAACAGATCCCCCGCTGCTGCTGGAGCAAAGTCGTCGAAGACCAGCTAACCACCACCCTTGCCCGGACCCCACCCGCTGACCCCACTGACCCCGACACCGCCGCCCGCAATCTCAGACAATGGATTGATGACTGCGCCAACATCCTCACCCCGATCAAGAAACCCTCCAACAGACACACCAGCAAGAAAGCCAACTGGTTCACGGAAGACCTCCAGGCCTCCAAGCAACCCTGCTGTAAGCTAGAGAAGAAATGGCACCGCAAACAGACAGCAGACAGCCACGCAGCCCACAAGAACGCCACCCTCAGAAACCATCAACTCATCAGATCGGCCAAAAGAACTTCCTTCAAAGACCGCTCAGACAACAATGGACACAATAGCAAAGAGCTCTTCAACATCGTGAAGGAACTCTCCAACCCCAGCTCCAACACCAACAAGATCCCACCTTCGCAAGACCTGTGCGACTCCCTTGCCACCTTCTTCCATCGCAAGATCACAGACATCCATGACAGCTTCAACGTCATGACCGAACCAACAACCACTGAGACCTCCGCCCCCACGGCTTCCATCCGCACTGACCCCCTGCGCTAAACCAACATAAACGACGACGACACCATCATAATCATGAACACCATCCACTCCGGATCTCCGTCAGACCCATGCCCACACCACATCTTCAACAAAGCCAGCACCACCATCGCTCCCCATCTACGGAAAGTCATCAACATCTCCTTCGAGACAGCTACCTTCCCAGAGAGCTGGAAGCACACCGAGATCAACGCCCTACTCAAAAAACCCAAGGCTGACCCTAAGGACCTCAAGAACTTCCGTCCCATCTCCATGCTCCCGTTCCCGGTGAAGGTCATCGAAAAGACCGTCAACAGAAAACTGACCCGCTACCTCGAGGAGAACAGCATCCTGGACCCATCCCAGTCCGGGTTCCACAGCAACCACAGCACCGAAGCTGCCCTCATCGCCGAAACCAATGACATTAGGGCCCTGATGCACAACAGAGAAACTGTGGCCCTCATCCTCCTGGACCTGTCAGCCGCCTTCGACACCATCTGCCACCGCACACTACGCACACGCCTCAACGATGCTGGGATCCGAGACAAGGCTCTGGACTGGACCACCTCCTTCCACTCTGGCAGAACCCAGAGTGTTCGCCTCCCCCTTTTCCCTTGTTCAACATCTACATGGCACCGCTCGCCCACATCACCCGAACACATGACCTCAACATCATCTTATACGCCGACGACACCCAGCTGATCCTCTCCCTCACCAAGGATCCCCTCACCGCCAAAACCAACCTCCACGAAGGAATGAAAGACGTTGCAGAGTGGATGAAGAACAGTCGACTGAAGCTAAACTCGGACAAGACGGAAGTCCTCATCCTCGGCTCCACCCCCTCGGTCTGGGACGACTCCTGGTGGCCGACCGCACTGGGAACAGCTCCAACACCCACCGACCACACAAGCACCCTGGGGTTCATCCTCGACTCCACTCTCTCCATGACAAAGCAGGTCAACGCCGTCTCGTCCTCCTGCTTCAACACCCTCTGCATGCTCCGCAAGATCTACAGGTGTATCCCCACTGAAACAAGAAGAACGGTCACCCAGGCCCTCGTCAGCAGCAAAAGTTAAACACACAGGGGTAACCCTATAACCCAAGGAACCTGGGCCTTATCAACACAATATGAACAATGGTTCCAAAGGGAAGCAGTTATTTACAATTGAAATAAATCAAACTTCACAAAACACAGAATTAGTAGATCAAGAAAAATATTCAATATTAAACAATGAATAATATTTCAAAAAACACAATAGTTTATTTTTTGAGTTTCATTTGAATATCAACTCATTTATCAACTCATTTGGATATGCACAAAAATGAAAAAGGCTGTATATACAATAATCTTTATAGAGAAACGACGCAGTGACAAAGTGAATAAGGTGACTAAGTGTAATAGTGAGAGTGTAAATATTTACAATATATATACATGATTATCAATAAAATACACAAAAAGTTCTTGCAAATTTTTTTTGCAAAAAACGTCCTCAGCTTAATTATGGATAGAGAATAGACCTTGTAAGGCACATGTCCTAACTTTTTATGGTATATACAAGGAATTCCAATTGATACGGGACTGTAGAACCGTCAACGTTTCGACCCTATATCAACCAGTCGTCGTACATAGTCATATCGGGTCTTCTTCAGGACACAGGAGGTGTATAACAGCCTACACAAAATAAATATATATAGATCAGTATCTAAGCTGTGTTAAAGGTTTTATGACAAGGAGAACAAATGTTTCCCCATCAACTCACCTAAATTGCAGGTGATGAGACAGATTTCCACCAAAATGCAGTAGTTGCCACTCGATTTCAATCTGAAGAGACTACCTGGTGACATGTGTGCACATTAGTACGCATATATTAAATGCAAAAATTAATTAATTTGTGGCATTGAGAACATAGAAGATTAATTACCAGAGTCATAGAAGATCTTGATTCCTCTTGGTTTAATTTATTAAATCTTTTCCGTCTCTTTAAACTCTGATTACCGGGACCTGTTGTGGATTGATACAGATATAAACCCAGATGGGGATAATCCTAATAATATTCGTATGACAGAAATTGGGTACCATTAGAAGTTAATGGCCCACGTAATTGCTCACCTGACTTCAGGGTAGAGACTTTGCGTATAATGCTGCAGCCATCAGGACACAAGTTCAACTAAAAAAGCATAAAGTAACCCACATTTAGTGCCACAGGAGTCGCTTGGTCAGTTAAAAATTCAAAATTAGGTCATGTGTTCCAAAATATAAACGTGCCTTGATTCCTTACACTAACGATTTTAAATACAATATCACCAATGTTATCACAGTGGAGATCAGCTCCTCAAATAGCCTAGACTAGACACGAGTCGATCTGTTCGATACATACGTGTACTCCCCAGTCCGTAACGAACAACTGAAAATATAGGCACCCAGTGGGCTAATGTCTCACCACTATAAACAAATTAACCGATCCGACGTCATTTTGCAGGTAAGTTATTCTCCTAACGATCAAAAAGTTACCGGCAAGCCAAATGAGACGCTTCCTACCTGATGTCTTCCGATTGTTTCCCTTAGTCAATGGGAGTCCGTCTGTTGCACGCTGCCAGCCCGCGAGCGGAGCGTGCAGCAGCTATATTGGAGCTGTCAACGAACATAGAAACAGGACTGATGTGGGCCATTTCGATTGGTCTTTCAAGAGTAAACTAAATATTCGTGCGTATAAGGCCAAACTATTTTCAATATTTAAGCGCCTGATATCTCAATCTGGCGACAAACTAACATACTTATAAAGCATTTAGGCAGAGGATTCTCAACATTGCATAACTTTCCAGAGTATAACTTCGAAGTCTTTCCTTATTTGTGACAGTTTTCATACACATTAGAGGCAAAAGCCAGAGTGCCAGATTATTTTCAATGTTTTAGTCGGGCGAAAAAATACTTAAAATACTTGTAAAATATTTAGGCAGACGATGCAGCATCTCAACCTTGCACGGCTTTTTGGAGTATGATTTCCTCGTCTTTCCTTATTCATGACAGTTCATACACGTTGAACAATTAACACACAGTTGCATCATGTAACAAAGTCATGCCTCCAGGGACATTGGCAGTTCTACTAAATAGTGTAACAGTAGTGGACAGAAGGCAGTTCACATAGACCAGTTCAAGCATTGCTCTATACAGTGCATATACAGAAAACATCATTGTTTGAGAAGGGATGTTGTTTTGTATAGGAAAAAATTGGATAACATAGAGATGGTTTCATTAGATATACTTTTTTTAAAAAACCATATGTACATCGTGCATTAGACAGACACAGTGAACATGACAGGGAGCTATAAATAAGTGTTTTAGCTCCGGCGGTTCAAATGGACCAGTTGATACATTGCTTTACACAGTACATATACACAAACCGTAGGTTTACATGTGTTCGTCACTCATTAGACAGGCACAGTGAGCATGACAGGGAGCTATAAGTAAGTATCAAGAGGTAAACACACTTGTCCCAGACAAGCGAAGTCTCTATTTATCTAAAGCATAACATTCCCAGTTGTTTATTGGTCTCCTCATTTTCATTGAGCCCTGTCTTTACAGAGTCCAGAGAGTGGATCCATCTACACTCCTTATAGTTGAGAATGGAATGAATGTTACCACCTCTCGGATGCAGCCGCACCCTCTCGATTACTGTCCATCTCATGCTTTCCGGTAAATGGTTGAAGCTTAAGAAATGATCCACCAACGGTGCCCCTTGTGTTCTACACTTGATTCTGCTCATGTGTTGTAAAATTCTACACTTAATTTTTTGTGTAGTTTGCCCTACATACACTTTGTTGCATGGGCAATAGATTGCGTAAATAACGTTGTTACTATTGCAGTTAGTAAATGCAGGTCGTGTGTAGCTTTTTGTATCATAAACAAATGTGGGGCCCTCTATCGTGGTCACACAAGCTTTGCAATTGCCGCATTTTTTATGGCCCAAGATCGGTGGTAGTGATAGTTGTGAGCGTAAGTCTGGTTTAGGGGGACTCTGAAGGTAGGCATTAACCACAGCATCTTTTATACTCTTGCCACGTTTAAAAGCAAAAAGTGGTAATTCAGCAGTTCCAATTTCCGTGGCCACCAAGTTCCAATATTTGACTATTGTTTTCTTGATGGCTTGGCTGTCTGGGTTAAAAGTGGTAACACAAACCAATCTATCATTCACCTTTTCACTTTTTTTGGTCTCTAATAGAGTCTCTCGTGGGCAATACCAGGCTCTCTTTTTGGCCCGTTTCAGGAGGGTACTGGGATAACCTCTGTCCCTTAACCTTTGTGTTAAAACTGTTGCTTCAGCAAAGTAATCTGTTCTCTGAGTACAATTACGGCGCAGTCTTAGGAACTGCCCGTAGGGCAGGTTATCTCGAAGACTGCGGGGATGATTGGAGTTATAACTGAGGAGAGCATTTCTCTCAATAGGTTTTCTATAGAGTCCAGTATAGAGTACCCCCTCCGTCGTTTTCACATTGAGGTCTAGGAAACTAATAGTTTCACTGTTCTCACTCATTGTGAATTTTATGTCGTTTGATCTTTCATTTAGCCATTCAAAAAACGACCTCAAGGTTGTAGTTGAGCCGGTCCAGATCATAAAGACATCATCGATATATCTTTTCCACATATCGATGCTGTCTCTGTATGGGTTATTCTCATCATACAGAAAGGTCCACTCAAAATTGTCCATGTAGAGATTTGCCAAGGACGGCGCATAGCTCGCACCCATAGCAACGCCCTTGCATTGGAAAAAATATTGGTTCTGAAAAACAAAATAATTTTTGGTCATTGCGATGTCTAGCATTGCTATTAGAAAATCCGTGGGGATTCTGTGGGGAGTAGGTCTTGTATTGAGTACCTCTTGCACTACCGCAAGTGCCTCATGCTGAGGAATGCTCGTGTACAAGGATGACACGTCTAAGGTTACTAAGAGTTGTTTCTCCTTGTCAAAAGGATGATCCTCTATAAACTGGATCATCTGTGTTGAATCCCGAACATAAGATTTAGTAGTAGTCACAAATGGCTGTAGAAAGTAATCAATATATTGATTAAGGGGTTCTAATACAGAGCCGCAGCCCGATATAATTGGTCGTCCGGGTGGCTTATCTAAGTTCTTATGGACCTTTGGCAATGTATAAATTGTGGGGATTCTAGGATTAGTTTTAGAGAGAAATTTGGACTCTGGGATACTCAGAAAGCCTAATTCAAGGGCATGTGCCAGTAGGGAGTCTATCAAAATTATTATTTCAGATGTAGGATCCTTTGTGATTGGTTGATAACTATCACGATCATTGAGTTGTCTTTGGATCTCATCGATGTAGTCACTCCGATTTTGTATTACGATTGAACCCCCTTTATCGGCAGCTTTGATAATTATTTGCTCATTGTTCTTAAGGGACTGTAGGGCCAATTTTTCTCTTACTGGGATATTGTAGGGGACAAATCTAGGTTTGTCCAATATAGACAAAACCTCTTGTGTAACAATTTGCTCAAAGGCTACAATTTTTTGGCTCATAGTCTGTATAGAAGGTGTAAAGACAGAATCAGGTTTGAAAGGTGTTGCTGCATAAGTTCAAGTTTCACCATGAACGGATCCGTTCTTTGGGTAGGCACAAAAGATAGCCCCTTGGAAAGGATATTATTTTCTTCTTTTGACAAAGTATAGTTGGAAAGATTAATAATGGGATCGCTGTCATTTAGGACCACAGATTCCTTTTGGATATTGTTGGCAGTCAAAACGTCTCCAGTGTCATCCACTCTGGGAGAGGCATTTGTAAGTAATAAAGTTACATTGGTACTCTCAGGGATTAGACTATCTAGGGGGGTCGAAATTACCACCGATATGTCTGGCGTCTTGTTGAGATTTCCCCATGGTTCCCCTGGTCGAAAAATCTCACTTGTTGGTTGCCTCTTTGGGGTGGGGGATTCTGGTTGCCCCTCTGGGTGTAGACCTGCTGGTTCCCGCCCCTGCCACGATACCAACCTCTCTGCCTGGGGAAGCCCCTTCCTCTGTTGGAACTCCATGGTCCGTCCCCTAAAAAAGACTGTTGTTGAGGACCTTGTGGTCTCTGTGCTGTACTTGTTGATGCTTGTTCACTTTCTCCTTCAGAGATCTGGACCGGCTCAACTACAACCTTCAGGTCGTTTTTTGAATGGCTAAATGAAAGATCAAACGACATAAAATTCACAATGAGTGAGAACAGTGAAACTATTAGTTTCCTAGACCTCAATGTGAAAACGACGGAGGGGGTACTCTATACTGGACTCTATAGAAAACCTATTGAGAGAAATGCTCTCCTCAGTTATAACTCCAATCATCCCCGCAGTCTTCGAGATAACCTGCCCTACGGGCAGTTCCTAAGACTGTGCCGTAATTGTACTCAGAGAACAGATTACTTTGCTGAAGCAACAGTTTTAACACAAAGGTTAAGGGACAGAGGTTATCCCAGTACCCTCCTGAAACGGGCCAAAAAGAGAGCCTGGTATTGCCCACGAGAGACTCTATTAGAGACCAAAAAAAGTGAAAAGGTGAATGATAGATTGGTTTGTGTTACCACTTTTAACCCAGACAGCCAAGCCATCAAGAAAACAATAGTCAAATATTGGAACTTGGTGGCCACGGAAATTGGAACTGCTGAATTACCACTTTTTGCTTTTAAACGTGGCAAGAGTATAAAAGATGCTGTGGTTAATGCCTACCTTCAGAGTCCCCCTAAACCAGACTTACGCTCACAACTATCACTACCACCGATCTTGGGCCATAAAAAATGCGGCAATTGCAAAGCTTGTGTGACCACGATAGAGGGCCCCACATTTGTTTATGATACAAAAAGCTACACACGACCTGCATTTACTAACTGCAATAGTAACAACGTTATTTACGCAATCTATTGCCCATGCAACAAAGTGTATGTAGGGCAAACTACACAAAAAATTAAGTGTAGAATTTTACAACACATGAGCAGAATCAAGTGTAGAACACAAGGGGCACCGTTGGTGGATCATTTCTTAAGCTTCAACCATTTACCGGAAAGCATGAGATGGACAGTAATCGAGAGGGTGCGGCTGCATCCGAGAGGTGGTAACATTCATTCCATTCTCAACTATAAGGAGTGTAGATGGATCCACTCTCTGGACTCTGTAAAGACAGGGCTCAATGAAAATGAGGAGACCAATAAACAACTGGGAATGTTATGCTTTAGATAAATAGAGACTTCGCTTGTCTGGGACAAGTGTGTTTACCTCTTGATACTTACTTATAGCTCCCTGTCATGCTCACTGTGCCTGTCTAATGAGTGACGAACACATGTAAACCTACGGTTTGTGTATATGTACTGTGTAAAGCAATGTATCAACTGGTCCATTTGAACCGCCGGAGCTGAAACACTTATTTATAGCTCCCTGTCATGTTCACTGTGTCTGTCTAATGCACGATGTACATATGGTTTTTTAAAAAAAGTATATCTAATGAAACCATCTCTATGTTATCCAATTTTTTCCTATACAAAACAACATCCCTTCTGAAACAATGATGTTTTCTGTATATGCACTGTATAGAGCAATGCTTGAACTGGTCTATGTGAACTGCCTTCTGTCCACTACTGTTACACTATTTAGTAGAACTGCCAATGTCCCTGGAGGCATGACTTTGTTACATGATGCAACTGTGTGTTAATTGTTCAACGTGTATAAACTGTCATGAATAAGGAAAGACGAGGAAATCATACTCCAAAAAGCCGTGCAAGGTTGAGATGCTGCATCCTCTGCCTAAATATTTTACAAGTATTTTAAGTATTTTTTCGCCCGACTAAAACATTGAAAATAATCTGGCACTCTGGCTTTTGCCTCTAATGTGTATGAAAACTGTCACAAATAAGGAAAGACTTCGAAGTTATACTCTGGAAAGTTATGCAATGTTGAGAATCCTCTGCCTAAATGCTTTATAAGTATGTTAGTTTGTCGCCAGATTGAGATATCAGGCGCTTAAATATTGAAAATAGTTTGGCCTTATACGCACGAATATTTAGTTTACTCTTGAAAGACCAATCGAAATGGCCCACATCAGTTCTGTTTCTATGTTCGTTGACAGCTCCAATATAGCTGCTGCACGCTCCGCTCTCGGGCTGGCAGCGTGCAACAGACGGACTCCCATTGACTAAGGGAAACAATCGGAAGACATCAGGTAGGAAGCGTCTCATTTGGCTTGCCGGTAACTTTTTGATCGTTAGGAGAATAACTTACCTGCAAAATGACGTCGGATCGGTTAATTTGTTTATAGTGGTGAGACATTAGCCCACTGGGTGCCTATATTTTCAGTTGTTCGTTACGGACTGGGGAGTACACGTATGTATCGAACAGATCGACTCGTGTCTAGTCTAGGCTATTTGAGGAGCTGATCTCCACTGTGATAACATTGGTGATATTGTATTTAAAATCGTTAGTGTAAGGAATCAAGGCACGTTTATATTTTGGAACACATGACCTAATTTTGAATTTTTAACTGACCAAGCGACTCCTGTGGCACTAAATGTGGGTTACTTATTGCTTTTTTAGTTGAACTTGTGTCCTGATGGCTGCAGCATTATACGCAAAGTCTCTACCCTGAAGTCAGGTGAGCAATTACGTGGGCCATTAACTTCTAATGGTACCCAATTTCTGTCATACGAATATTATTCGGATTATCCCCATCTGGGTTTATATCTGTATCAATCCACAACAGGTCCCGGTAATCAGAGTTTAAAGAGACGGAAAAGATTTAATAAATTAAACCAAGAGGAATCAAGATCTTCTATGACTCTGGTAATTAATCTTCTATGTTCTCAATGCCACAAATTAATTAATTTTTGCATTTAATATATGCGTACTAATGTGCACACATGTCACCAGGTAGTCTCTTCAGATTGAAATCGAGTGGCAACTACTGCATTTTGGTGGACATCTGTCTCATCACCTGCAATTTAGGTGAGTTGATGGGGAAACATTTGTTCTCCTTGTCATAAAACCTTTAACACAGCTTAGATACTGATCTATATATATTTATCTTGTGTAGGCTGTTATACACCTCCTGTGTCCTGAAGAAGACCCGATATGACTATGTACGACGACTGGTTGATATAGGGTCGAAACGTTGACGGTTCTACAGTCCCGTATCAATTGGAATTCCTTGTATATACCATAAAAAGTTAGGACACGTGCCTTACAAGGTCTATTCTCTATCCATAATTAAGCTGAGGACGTTTTTTGCAAAAAATTTTTGCAAGAACTTTTTGTGTATTTTATTGATAATCACGTATATATATTGTAAATATTTACACTCTCACTATTACACTTAGTCACCTTATTCACTTTGTCACTGCGTCGTTTCTCTATAAAGATTATTGTATATACAGCCTTTTTCATTTTTGTGCATATCCAAATGAGTTGATAAATGAGTTGATATTCAAATGAAACTCAAAAAATAAACTATTGTGTTTTTTGAAATATTATTCATTGTTTAATATTGAATATTTTTCTTGATCTACTAATGCTGTGTTTTGTGAAGTTTGATTTATTTCAATTGTAAATAACTGCTTCCCTTTGGAACCATTGTTCATATTGTCTTGTCAGCAGCAGGCTGGACTACGGAAACGCCCTCTATGCAGGAGCATCGGCCAAACTCCTGAATCGACTGCAACGCATGCAAAATACCTCTGCACGCCTGATCCTCGACATCCCTCGCCGCAGCCACATCACACCCCACCTGAGAGACCGGCACTGGCTACCCGTCAACAAAAGGATCACTTTCAAGCTCCTCACCCATGCACACAAGGCACTCCACAACACCGGTCCAACATACCTCAACAGATGACTCAGCTTCTACACCCCCAAACGCCAGCTCCGCTCCACCAACTTCGCCCTCGCCACAGTCCCCCACATCCGAAGAGCGCCCTCCGGCAGCAGATCGTTCTCCCACCTTGCCGCCAAGACCTGGAACACCCTACCCATCCTCCTACGGCAGACCCAGGACCTGCTAACCTTCAGAAAACTCCTCAAGACCTGGCAATTCCAGCAGTAGCAGCACCCCCGACCACCCCCCCCCAGCGCTTTGAGACCCTTACGGGTAAGTAGTGCGCTTTACAAATGTCTGATTGATTGAAATTTGTTGTAAAGGCATGTGTGGTAAATGACCATGCATTCTAAAAAAATGTGTAGTAATGACTTTGCGATGTACAACGCATGCGGGGTAATGCATGCGTTGTAATGGTATCGCGAAGTAAAAAAGTAATTGTAACGGCTGTTTACTGATCGAAGCTGGCCCCTGTTCTTCAGTGAGATGCTTATTTGATTAATTAGGAGGAAGGAATGTGTTTTTTTTAACCGAAAAGTGCATTCCCAGCTGTTGTATTGTGAAAGTGTCCGCGTGGCCTGGTTTCACTTCTGGTGAGAAAGTGCAAGAGTCTGTTTGAATCTAAAGGAGTTCTGTTGTTGGATGGGGCTGGCACGACACGTCATCAGAAAACATAGCTAATGGAAAGCGTCCTCCCTGAAGTGTGGAGCAGTGCCATGAGAGGTCAACGAGTGTGCGTCCCACCGCAGTATGACCGTACCGCGTGACCCATGTGCCGCCTCCCGGGTATGGGAGGCAGAAGCGGCATCGCATATCCTCTTGAAGACCGTTGTAGCACTAATTCTACATTTTGGTACTAGGGCATTTTAACTTTGTTGTTCCTTCCAGATACAAAGAGAAGATCCTGTGTTATTCAGTGCCCTCGTTACATTGCTTGTGGGTTGTGGTGCTTGTCACTTCGCTGCCCCGCCTTTGCACACAACTGGGCACCCCACTTCGTGTGCCATCTGCAATTCCTCTGCCCTCGGATCACTGGTTTCGGTTTCTGGAGTGGCAACATAAACAGTTGCTACCAAATGACTAGCCTGAACACTTAGGTGAATATCCCCTGCACCAGCATTCCACGGAAATTCTTTCCTAGCTCTCCCACGTCGACGAGGACATCATAATAGCACGGCTCCGCTCGCAACACCGTATGACGTCATCGGAGCAACAAGAGGACCTCGTCGTCGTGCTGACGTCAGTTCCACCCATTTTTTCTGTGCCACCGAGGCAAACAGGCGGACCAAGACATTTTCATATGATACATAGTATAATAAATATATATATATATGCACTGAAAAAAACATAGGTTTCAGGCACGTTATAGTTAGAAATTAGCATTTGAAAAACCTTAGAAATTCACTGAAAAAACCATTGGTTTCAGGGGCGTTATAGTTAGTTGGACATTTCACTCGTACAAAACCATAGAAATTCCCCCGTTATAGTTAGTTCAGCTAACTATAACTCGCCCGCCCGCAATGCACTGCTGATGATGTCACATATTACATCACTCATGACATGGTCAGTGACATCACTCATGACATTACTGATGATATCTCAAATGACTTTTCGTGACGCACCGGCGGCACATTTTGCTTCCCCATATTTACAAGGATATGTAAAGCCACCTGGTGTGGCTTATTGTGTCCTTGTAAATACGGCCCCTTTTCAAGCAGCACATTGTGTGAAAGGGGTGTGCCATGGGTGTTGCTGTGGCACACCCCTTTCACGCAAAGGGGTGTGCTATGCCTCCCCAGGGGAGGTGTAGGAAGGCGCAACCAAGAGACATCTTTTTATTTCTCTTCGTTATTTCTTCTTTCTATGCATGCTGCATTCTGCAGGAGACATAGAGAGAGGAAATCACCTCCTGTGATTGTTTTTGTGCAGGAAGGTGTGCCTTCCTGCAGAAAAACTATCTCCCCTAAAAGGCAGACTCCATTGCACCATTGTAACAGGGTTACTGCGTTGGCGCATGGCAGCCAATTGTGTGCCAGTGCAGGGGAAAGTATAGGGATGCAACATATTATTGTAAATATGACGCATCCCTGTGCTTTGAAAGTGACTCAGTATGGCGCAGCCAAATGGCTTGCGGTGCTGCACTGAGTCACTTTATTGTACATAAGGAAGGCCCAATAATTTTATTACACGCTAGTGGACATGTAATAATGCACTTTGAAAAGACATAAATATATTTGTTCAGTCTGCCTGACGTGTTTATTTTCAAACGGCTTCTGAGTGTCTTACACCCTGCTTGTCTGAGAAGGATAGAGTAAAAGAACAAGCAAAACAGGTTATGGGGAACTGATTGAGTTGAGGTCACATTACAAATCCCTTTCTTGTTCTTTTGCACCTTCCGTTTGACCTTCAATCATTGCAAGCTTTATAGGATCACAATTCACCAGTGCTGTGCAATCACCTTCGATTTAGATTTAATATTTAGCCAGGAATAGGGTTCAGTGCCTGAGATATGTTTAACCTATAAATATCTGGGATTCAATTTGGAGCATGTCAAGTGCGCTTCATCATTCCATAAAAGCAGGTCTTACGTTGTGTCATTGATGCGTATTGTGCATCACATTGTCCCTCCCTTATATGGCTAGTCTATAATTCTGTATGATTGCTTCATTATCAAGGGTTATGGAAGGAGCTTTGCTCCTGCACAGGGAGAAAGTCAGAGTCTATTGGACCAGGCAAGAATGCTTCCTCTCAAACAAAATGTTTTCAATGATACCCACGGTCACTTGGCCATCTCAGAAGGATTAATGTGGCGAAATGTTTTAGCAAGTTAACCTTTAGGTCCCAAAGGCATTAAATATTTATGGGCAACCACAGAATACGACGTCTGGAGACTATATGGGTGAATGCTCAGCTGCACATGAAGCACCGGGCCCCAAGCACTGACATTCCCGTGGTGGGAATTTTAGTCACACTCACAGGCTGGTGTCTTAGCTGTCATCGCACTTTTAGCACTTATCTTAAATCCAAGTGGATGCAGTCACAACTACAAATGCTTTTCTTACTCTTTATGTCAACAGGAGTTAAATATGATTTCCTCTGAAAGTAGGGTATCAAAAGGAGGACAGAAAGGTTTGAAGGCGCTCTTACTTTCTTTTTCGATTATAAATATGTTCTTAGTTTTTAAGACCAGTTATTGCAATTGAAATCATGGCTTCAACGATAAATAAGAAGACAATATTTATTTAGGATACAATAGCTCCACATTAAAGCATAAACAACGTTTTAAAAATGGTGTGAGAATTTGGGTTGTTGTTGAGTGGGGTGTGGGCCCTTCTCAAGTAGCAGCCACATTTCTTGTCAGGGTGAACTCCAAAATTCACTAAATCACCCTGTGCTTAACCCGTTGGTACCTTGGCACAAAAACAGTCAGGCGTAACTAAGAGACAATATGTATTTATGCAGCACTTCAAACAGTAGTAAAGTGAAAACACAAAACAGGGAAACTCCCACACCAATTTAGAAAAATTGTTACAGCAATAGAGCCTTTAGCATGTCAACTCAGATTCCCATTGACTGACTGGGCAATGGAAATCCAGGACCTCATGCACCTAGTATCATTCATTGTTTGCAGACTGCCTGCAGTTTTATATAGCAAGTCCAGCAGAAGCTAATCGAAGTGTTGGAACAATGTAGGAAACAGTCAGGCATTAACACAAAAACTGATAATCAAGGGCATACAGGGCTCACTGGACTCACTGGATCAAGAGGTATATTTAACTGTGCTAGTCCATGTAGTTGGTCTACAAAGGTCTACAAAGGAGATGCTTTACATCACCCCAAGAAGCCAAAGTCACTTATCCTACGGCTCCTGGCAAGGAACACAGATTGGCAAGTACAGTTCTGGAATTCTCTTTTGAATGCATGGCTCATAGTATATCTGAAAATTCTTGCAAGAGCCATTAGTGCAGCTGAAGACCAATTTATGAAATGCAGTGTGAAGCAGCAGGATATGCCTGACAAAGACTGTGACACTCGTTTGGAACTAAAAAAAAACACAAACCACAATACACCATCAGCTTGATAGTAATGACACCTGTAAGAAACTGGATTATCTTTTGGGGTAGTTAGTCCCCCACCTCAAAAACTAATAGCACAAACCTGTCAGGATGAGCCCTAAATTCACTAAATTAACCTCAGCTTCTCCACCTGGTAGCTTTGGCACAGAGTAGACTGGTGTATCTAAGGGCAATGTGTAAAGTATTTATGCAGAACCAAAACAGTAATGAGATCAAAACACCAAATAATAAAAATCCCAAACTGAACATTATGACACCAAAATGAAAAAAAATTCTATAAGGGGAGTCTGGGATATACATTTTCCAAGTTTAAGGTTAAAAAGCACCAAAAAACACTGAGTACCACTAATAGCTTATGGAAGCAGTGGGCCTGGACCTGGCGAGATTTATGTCCAACCATGATGGAGTAGTAGTTGGAAAGTTCAAGTGGGTTTATCCCAGTCACATATTTTACTTTCTGGCTGAGTCTGTTTTATAGAGCTCAAAATCCTTCAGTGGGGCAAGCCTCAAGCTGTATCTGAGGAAGGTGCATTAAAATGAGACACAAGGTCAACTGTGAAGGTGCAGGAGGTGTTGGAAGTCCTACATTTTTGTAAGTTCCTCCTTTTCATGGCTCTAGATCAGCTCCTCTGAGTCACTTATAAGGGTCCCAGGACCTCAGGACAACACTTAGGAGCAATAATTCACTCCTTCAGAAGCCACAAGTAGGTCCAGGCCAGGTCCATTTGCCTTGGACACTTCAGAAAAAAGGCCTCTTGCAGCTTATTCTGTCCCTGTAGGGCACAAGAGGTCAGCCAACTAAGCCCTGGAGGGAACGTATTTATCCTGGCACACGAGGGAGCAGGTCCAGTCCGTAGGGGCTACTCTCAGGTCACAGAAAGCAAGTCCTCTTCTCCTCTCTGGCAGGGCCAGAGAGGGTTCGGAGGAGGGTGCCCTGTATTGCTCAACTTATGCTTGACTCCAGCTAGTGTGAGTGGGTTACTCCTGGCCCCTCCGTAGCCAAATTTATATTACAGTTTATATAGAGGGAACTTCAACTTACAGCATTGGAGCGCTGTTCATCAGTACCAGTTACATTATACAAGAACACATTAATTTTGGGGGTTTTTGGGCACAGGGAGATAAAGTGATCTGTCCAGAATCATAGGATGTTGAGCAGATGCTGAGACTGCAGCTTTGGCAGTTGCACCACATTCATCTCCCAATTGGGGAGTAACTGTGGTAAAACTGAAAGTTCTCAGGGGGAACTCTACCCATATGTGCAGCAGTTCCTGTTTGTCCTACTGAAAACAATCCTACAATTCTCAAAATCCAAGACGGTGAAACCATTCTCTCTTTGTGCAGAGCCTCTTTGCCCACCCAGAGGCATAGCCAGTGTATTGAGTAGTCCTCTCCTAGGTAGTCCCTCAAAACCGGTTCTTAGATTAGCTCTCTTCCTACTGGATTTTTTCCACACTGACTAGGAGGAAAATGTCTGGTCCTCTCCTGTTAGTATCTGACTTATATGTGTGACAGTGCAGGCCTCTCTGGAGGTATTTAAGTTCCTTCACTCACATCCAAAGGTTTCCTGTCAGGGGAAGAAAAACACCTCCCCACACCCATGCCAGTGTCCCTCCTCTAGGAGCAGTTTTCAAACCTCATTAAGGTCACACAATTGGCTCGACAGCTTCTGGACATTTCATGTAAATTAGTCTCCAGGAACGTCAGGCAGGGAAAAGATAAAATACTCAAAATGACTATTCCTAAATATTTGATAAAAAATCTGACTTCGCTATTCAAGTAGGTTTAGATTTATAATACAAAATAGTCTTTTGATTACTTTTGTACCCGGTTTCTGTAAAAAGTTGCAGATTAAAATTCGTAATCTGCAATTTGACATTTTCTAGCATTCAGCCACAGTCCTGCCAGTGAAAATAGTTTTAGGGCCCAGTCAAAGGAGGAACATGGCAATTATAATTTCACACATTCTACTTAAAAATGTCAGTCACTCTGACTTCTGGGCAGCAAGGTGGACTTAAGAATGATTTATTAATATTTAAAAGCAGGGTTTCCAGTCTGTTGATAAGGTTATTTTGATGGGTTTGACAGCATATTTTTGAGCTGCTGCAGTCAGGCTACAAATGCTAGGCCTTAAGCCATGTTTTCCAAGTACAAACTGTGTATGGTACAATAACTGCTGCAGTCCACAGGTGGCATTTAACTTCCAGGCCTTGAGTATATCTTCATTTTAATACATTTGGGAATTGGAGGGAAGTTAAATAAGTCAGTTAGTGGTAAACCAATTTAACAATGTTAAAAGAGGAGCACAGGTGCCTTAACCCTGTTCAGCAGGATAATGTGTACATAGAGCTAAATCTTGCAAAAGAGACAGGGCACACATTGGAGGGAAAAATGCAAAAGATGGTAATTTCCTACATCTTTCCTGCTTATTCCACATGAAACATTTTAATTATCCCCCAATCTTAGATCTAGCTACTTGATACTTTCCTAGCTTAAGAATATTTATGTCTTGGCATTCATATTTTTCTTTTACTATGTTTGAGTTTGTCGTTTCCTGCTTCCCATCCCAGCACACGTTAGAGAAATAATTCTTGAGCTCTGTTAAGTTACCAAAATGAGAGCCAAGCGAATTTTACAATGGTTTTTCACACAATTTTGCTTTCAATAGTTTTGTTTCGGTTTAAACACAGTAAAAGTGCATGTAAGCCTTTACATGCCCTTCCACTCCTATGCACATAGTGACTTTCTCATGCATAATTAATGAACAAAAAATATATTGTCATAACTCGTGTAAAGTAGAAGGTATATTAATCTGATGTAACAATATTTTGTATTCATATTTGGAAATTTTTAAAATCACATGGCTCGAAGCATAATGGAGAAATGCAAACAGTTTGGAACATTTATTACGCTAATAATGTTACTTTTAGTCTAGCTGTTGCCTAACCAATATGAATATATTCGCAAAAGTAAAATGTTGACTCGCTATGTGATTTGCAAACATAATAATGTCAACTCAGTTGAGGAATGCTTAGTTTAAATGATATTATTACATGATTGGATTTAACCAAATAATTCCATCTTCTCAGAAAACAGTATCGCCAGGAGAAAGCAGTGAGAAAATGGTTTTATGAACTTGTCAATTCTTCATTATGTGAATGCTAATTTAGAACATGGTTAAGTCTCTCTGCTGCTTTTTTGTCCATTAAATTATGAACACAAGCATTCTGCTAGCGGATTTGAATTTCAAGACTTCTTGAGAGTAATCCTATGAGTCTCTATCCTCTGAAGATTGAGATGATGTGCTTATTAATAGTCTGTGTATTTTACCAGAAGATTATTCGTATGCTCCTATTCATTCTTATCGGAGCAAAGTCAATGACAGAGAGAAGGATGTTGTCATAATTTACATTTTTCCGTGGGGAAGTCAGTCAGAGCTGTTACTTCTCTAGCACTACGGAATAAAAGTATCCACACTCTTTCAGACAGTGTGAATCTGTAGCTATGTTGTGTGTGTGTTGTTTGTGTGTGTGTGTTTAGTAACTATAACTTCTGTTTAGTAACTGTAACTTCACTTTAACTGTGTGGTGTGTGGAAGAAAAAGGAAATACACAAACACACACACACACACACACACACACACACATTGTAGAGTTGCATAGATTCTATGTTGGACAGTTGAGATTTTATTGTAACAGGTAATTAGGTTTTGTTTTTTAATAAATGTTTTAAGACAACACAATCACCATAAGTAATATTTAAGTACATTACAAAAATGTACCACACAAAAGTTCTTGTGTAGCTTGATGGCTATGAAACTGATGCAGCGCTTAAAAGTTTGAAAATCGTAGGGGTGCGTTATATTCACTGTTAGTTGGCACCCGCATATAATCAAATGTGTACTCAGGTATTTTGTGTGCAATGTATTAAAGAATTGTATAATCTATATCGATTTCAATAGAAGTGTTAGCTATGTACAAGCATATTGTGAATGTATTAGAGAAATGCATCGAGTTAGTCTATTTGAACAATGTGATGTTAAAAACGTGTAGTTTAGAATTCGTGTCTGTAGACTGTTTAGTTTGACCACACATGAAAGAAAGACGTAAATGTCAATACTGTGATTTAGACATGCTTGTGTAACCGAAGTAGTGGCCAGAATTCGCATATATCGTCGAGGCGAAAGGCCTGGTATTTTCTTATGTTAGCCAAGGGCAATAGGCCAAAAAGGATTTATTCCAGTAAAGGTTTTAGGCTGTAGTAAATTGCAAAGTTAAAAGATGCGAAGTATGTCTGCCTTGCATGATCTCACCCCAGGTGCAAGGACAGTTGCTCGTTAGTAGAGAAGCTCTTTGTTCACGAATTGACTTATGTAGTAAAAGCCCGACATGGGAGTGCATTGGAATGTGCCAATCGTAACTCCTAGTGCGGATGGCGTCTGGGACTCAAGGCCAAGCGATGGAACTGGACAGCGCTCTGTGGAAAAATACTGAAAGACGACCCCGCAGAAGAGGAGGTGCAAAGGGCGTGTTCTGAGATTTGGGGTTCTGTATTAGGGAAAGCGCCCCGAGGGTGGAGGCAGATCAGAGCAGCCCAGAGCAGAGAAAGGCTAGGCGAAGAGCTAGAGGGGGCAACTTAGACTAAGCTCTCTAAGTGAAGACTTCTCAGGAAGTTTCACTCTGACACCTTTCGACTTAGGGTCTCAAGGGATTGCTAAGTAGGGATGTCATCTAGTACAGAGTAGGGACAGAGATGGTATGGTCCAGTGTCCCTAATATCGACATTGGCTTGGTAGTTTTCTACCTCATGCTTTTAGAGATTGTGCTTTTAGTTATTTTTAGCCGTATGCGGATTCTTCGTAGAGTAGCATTTGTGTTAGTGCCTATGTACTTGCTGTGCCTCGTATTGAGGACTCTGTATCTTCAAATCTTTATGCTGATAATAAAAGCCAGAGAGCCAAGAGATTATGTCTCGAGTCCTTGATTATGATAAATTGTGGACATCATTTTCTGTTATTTGTGTTTATTCCCTCCACACTATTGGGCAAGTAAAAAGTTCCATCCGACCAGAGTGGGTTCTAGTAGATAATTGCGGGATACTAAAATGGGCCGGAGCAGTTGGTAGCAGAGACGGATGGTTACTTCCGATAGTGAGGGACGATTAGATTAGATAAGGATAAGTGATCCTTGAGGCCCAGAGACGATAAGTGATGGTGAATCATCAGATGGCGAGCAGCAGACGGCAGCAGACGAGCATCGACGGCGAGTAGCAGTGCGGCAGAAAGCAGCAGTTCCAGGAGTGAGTATGAACATAATGAGATGTTGTAGATTGCGGTGTTGATTTGTTGTGTGATGTCTTGCGGAGTTGATGTGTATGTTGTGTGATTGTGAGATCAGGCTGTGAGCGCGCACAGCCCGGGAGTTGTGGTGTAGAAGACACCTGAGATAGATTTTGTTGACCACCCAAAGGAGATCGTGAGGTACCATCGATCACCTGGACCGAGATAGGGGGAGCGAACGTGTGTGTGTATGGCAACCTAACGCTGGTCGTGGGTTGTTGTGTGCGGATCGGAGTGTCAGTAACCTATCAGTGGCGATTTGTCTGGCCGGACGGGGGCAGACGGGCGCCAATCGAGGTCAACAAGGTCGAGAGACTGTGGACGAACAGTCAGAGGCTGTGGACGGACAGCCAGGGAAGTAACTTAATCGGTTATTTCAGTGTACGAATGGGACGAGAGTAGGCGTGAAACGTGTTTGGAGAAGGGAACTGCTGCGAACGGAGGAAGGTGACGTCAGAGAGTGTCGCGCTGTGATAGGCCGGTTGGTGTAAGTCGCGCTGTTATTGGAGGATTTAGGAACAAGAAGTAAACAGAGCGCAAGATCGAATTCACTCGTCATGAAGTGTCTTAGGGTTTTGCGAGAATTGTGGAGAGGCGATAAGCATGTGGTTGTTCGAGAGGGAGAAGAAGCCCCTCCCGAGGACACCCCAGCACATTACATGGCAAAGAATGTGGGGTTACATACTATAGTTTGGATTGAGAATTGGCACAAGATCACACAAGGTGAAGGGGAACTAGCTTTCCCGAGGTATGGCTCATTTAGACTAGCGGTGCTGTACCAGCTGAAGTCGGTGATGGGGTCCTTAAGACCCTTGCCAAGACCAGCACAGTTCGAAGCATTACATGCGTGGATTAGAGCAGCGCATGATAAGGAAAAGGGAAGAAGCCAGGAAAGGATGAGAATGTCGATCAGGGCATTTCAGGATGCCAGGTGGGACGCAGCGGAGAAAAGATGGAGAGTGCAGACAATTGAGGAAGAGAAACTGTATCCCTTATTGATAGACTCGACGGGGATAAGGCATGTGAAAGCACAGGATGAAGAGAGTGACTCTGATGATGGAGTATTGCAAAGATTGTTAGACGAGAGACCACCTCCTTATAATCCAGATGAAGCAGATGATAGGTGGGGTGAGAGAGGGGAAACTAGAAGAGTAACCATTCGACCTGAGACTCGAGTGGAAGGGTCGGTTTCGTTTGAAACAGAGAGTTCACGGAGTCAGTCTGAGGCTAGTGGGAGGATTGAAAGAGAGATGAGGTTACCGGATGCCTTGAGGGTACCGGTCACCATTGGACCGATTGTGTCGATATACAGTCCGGAATCGGAGGAAAGAGAGAGGTCCGAACAGGTGGCAGAAAGAACGAGAAGAGAAAGCGAGGAAAGTGGGGTGGAAGGGGCAATGGTCCGACCTCCAAGCCCTGTACAATGGAGTACACCCTTGGCGGTGGTGTCAGATACATCTAGGGGCGAAGAGGACCAGAGATCGGTGAGGCCGAAGACTCTGATGGAGTCGAGATCAGATTTAACGTCATGGGTACCGTCAGAGAGGCACCTGAACCGGAATGTGGGCCAATCGGAGAAAGCTCGGGATAACTTTAGGAGTTATTCTGCTCCTATAGAAGCACCAGAAGAGAGGAGAGAGAAGGAACCAGAATGTGAATATGATGAGGGACGTGGAGCCAGTTGTCAGGTGTTGAAAGGAGCCTTGAAGGCAGGCATGATAGATATAGTAAGGCTCAAGGCAGAGGTAGACGAAATTATATATGGAAGTCTACCTCTTGAGAGGATAGTATCCTACAATCCGGATGAGCTGTTTTTCGTAGCGAAAGATGTGACTTGGAAAGCACGAATGGCACACGAGAAATTGAGGGGATTGGCGAAGGAATATGATGTGGATTTATCCAAGACTAGGGTGTTGCAAGGAAGTCATAGGATGCATTATACCGAGCGAGAGTTGGAGGAGAAGAGGGTTGTTGGATTGAGGTCACATGCCAGAGAACTGGTTCTAGCCATGCGGCCATGGCTGACGCTTGATAAATGGGAAGAGAAATGGTCTAAGAAAAAGACCTCTAAGGGAGCGGAAGGAGGAACCCCGGGTGAAGGGTTGTTAGTAGCAAAGACCTTTCCCCTGAGGGAAGTGGCGAATGGAGGATATGTGCATGTACCATGGAGCAGGGGGGATTTGGCATCATTTACGAATGATTTTCCCAGGCTTAGGGAGAAGCCTGCAGAGTGGTACAAGCAAGTTGAGCATTTTGTCAAGATCTCGAAGGTATTGTGGATAGACCTAAATACCCTATTCGATATTGTGGTTCCGGGAGATCTGTGGAACGCATGTAAAATTGCTGTTGATTGGCCGGACTATGAGCCTGAGAGGAATATGATTACCAATGGTCCGTCGCCAGCGGTGATGAGGCTGTATGAGAAAGTAATTACCTGGTTGAAATCGAAGGTTTCACCCCAAGACATTGATTGGGTGAAAATAGACAGGACGGTGCAAGAGCCAAAGGAGACAGTACATGAATTTTATGAGAGACTCTTGAAGGCTTTTAAGCAGTACAGTGGTCTAGATGAACTGGAAACGAAGGATATGGGACAGTTTGTGTCTAAGTTCGTGTTGGGTTTGAAGCCCAAGGTTAGTCTCATGATACAGCAGCATTTGATCTGTTGGCAGAATAAGCCCGTAGATGAAATCTTACGGTACGCCAGGTACTGCACGGATGAGATTGAGTCGAAGCATAAGAAGATGAAAGATAATTTGTTGTTTATTCAGATGCAAGCCGCTCAGGGACCGCCGAATGGGGGTCCAGTGGTAAGGAGACAGGGAAACTATCAGACAGGGAATCAGAACGTGCAGGGTCAGGGAAGGCCGAGGCCCATAGACCCTAGGACAGGCATAGACGTAGCAATACTGAAAAAGACGACTGCTTGTCACCAGTGTCACCAGGTGGGACACTGGAGGCGCGAGTGTCCCTTGAACCCCTATAATCAGCCACAGATGGAGGGAGGAATGGGTCAGGTCCCTGGGGCGGAACAGGTACAGACGGTGACTACACCGAGGATGATGCAAGGGGGGACCGGCATCCCGAAAGTGCAGATTCCCCAGCCACCCAGGATACAAAATGTACAGCAGGGAGCTCGAGCTTATTTGCAGATGCCCATGTTTGAAGTGAGCGAGGAGGGGGATACAGATTTGCTGGCCCGGTTGAGTTTAAGCCAGGATGATGACTGCATACTTAGGGCCATCTTAGAGGTAGATCAGAGAGGACCCTTTGTGGAAGCAGAACTCGTTGGACACCCTACTACCTTTTTGGTTGATACGGGGGCTACCAGGTCAACTATAAGATCAGCGGTAGTTCCGGGTGTAGCCCTTTCTGGAGAAAGCATACAAGTGGTTGGAGTGGCGAACAAGAGGCTAGTTAGCCCCTTGACAGAACCGATTCCAGTCAGGATAGGAAACTTTAGGGATCGACATCAGTTTGTGGTGTGCGATTCTAGTCCTGTTTGTTTGTTGGGAAGAGACTTATTGTGCAAGCTCAATTGCACAATCTACTGTACCCCGAAAGGAGTAGAGGTGCAGACAAGGGATGATGACGCGACCTTTAAGGTTGCAAATCAGCGGGTGTGCGTGGAAATGCACCCAGCTTTGACAGTGGAGGAGCTTCCACAGGATTTGAGGGAGTCAGTATCGGCTGACGTGTGGGACCTAAGTGGGGAGGAGATTGGCTTAGTCAGGGGAGTGGAACCGGTGAAGATACAGGTTAAGCCAAACGTGGAATTCCCGAGAACGCCTCAGTATAAATTATCCCCTGAAACGATTGCAGGGATTAAACCTGTGATTGAGTCTATGATTAGGCAGGGAATACTGGTGGAGATCATGGGTAGTCCATGTAATTCGCCCATTATGGGGCTGCAGAAACCAAGTGGGAAGTTCAGGATAGTACAAGACCTGCGGAAAATAAACGACATAGTCGTTCCATGTTGTCCAGTGGTACCGAATCCATCTGTGATACTGTTCCAGATCCCATGTGAAGCTGAATGGTTCACAGTGATTGACTTGTGTCAGGCATTTTTTTCGATTCCCTTACATGAAGAGAGCAGATTTCTTTTTGCCTTTAGACTAGAAAATCGTATATTAACGTGGTGTCGTATCCCACAGGGGTATACGGAGAGCCCATCGATTTTTAATCAGCTCCTAAAGAAGAATCTTGAAAATCTTGTGTTGCCGCGAAACTCTGTTTTGGTGCAATACATTGACGACCTGCTTGTTGCGTCAGAGACAGAAGACGCTTGCAGGACCGACACCATTGCACTGTTGAATTTCCTGGGAGAGAATGGTCACAAGGTGTCTCCGAACAAGCTGCAATACTGTTTACCTGAGGTACAGTATTTGGGGCACAGAATCGAGAAGGGTAAAAGGAAGGTGTCTCCAGATCGCATTGATGCGATTCTGAGAATGCCAGTTCCCTCGACGCAGAGGGAAGTTAAAATGTTTTTGGGAATGGTGGGCTATTGCCGCCAGTAGATCCCAAACTTTTCCTTTGAAGCGAAGCCTTTACAGCGGCTGACGCGAAAGGATGTAAGTGATCCGGTACCATGGGACGACGACTGTTTGAAATCATTTCTGAGGCTGAGAGAAGCCTTATGTAGCGCTCCTGTGTTGGGAATGCCGGATTACAACAAGGCATTTGCATTATTCTGCTGCGAAAGAGAAGGTTGCGCATTAGCAGTGTTAACCCAGAACCATGGAGGTGTCCGTAGACCAGTTGCCTATTTCTCAGCTACTTTAGATCCAGTAGCTTCTGCGTTGCCCGGATGTCTCAGATCCGTTGCGGCAACAGGTGTCAGCATCGAGAGATGTGAGAGCATTGTGATGGGTCATCCTCTTACTGTTCATGTGCCACATTCTGTTGAATTGTTGATGACTAGGACTAAAACACAGCACCTCACGAATAATAGGCTGACTCGTTATGAGCAAGTTATTCTTGCAGCTGATAATGTGATACTGAAGAGGTGTGCTGTTTTAAATCCTGCTACATTGTTACCTGTTCCAAATATAGATGATAATGAAGATTGTGAGGACCATGATTGTCTCGACGTTACGGAACTATGCACCAAACCGAGACCTGACATTGTCGATGAACCGCTCCCAGTGTCAGATGAGATTTTCTTTGTGGACGGTTCATGTTTAAGAGACAGTGTCGGTCGATTGAGAGCCGCTTTTGCTGTATGCACCATCACGGGGGTGGTTGAAGCCGCTTGTTTAGAAGGAGTACACTCCGCGCAGGTGGCTGAGCTCATTGCTTTGAATCGTGCCTGTTTGGCAGCCGACAAGATCCGTGTAACGATTTACACGGACAGCCAGTATGGGTTTGGTGTGGTTCATGACTTCGGACAGCTATGGTCCCAGAGAGGGTTTATGACGTCTTCAGGTTCTCCTATAAGAAATGGTGACCATGTGCGAAAATTGCTTGAAGCATTGCAAGGTCCTGATGAAATTGCCGTTGTTAAATGTGCTGCTCATACGAAGGGAAATGATTTTGTCTCATTGGGTAACAATTATGCCGACGAAGTAGCTCGGTTTTGTGCAGAGCAGGGATGCAATTTTACGGAGACTCACATTGAGGAAACTGAGGAGAAAACGGTGTATGATCAGATGTTAGCAATGGCAGACTCATGGGAGGAACTGAAACAGCTTCAGGAAGGGGTCTCGGATCAGGAGCGAGACAGTTGGATACGAGCTGGATGTGAGAAAGGAGATGTGGATATATGGGTTTCGAATGATGGACGAGCAGTGTTGCCGGAAAGTTTGTTGAATCCCATGGCGAGGTTGATACATGGTGCTGTACATCTTGGTAGGGATGCAATGATGAGAGTGTTTCGTCAGACTTGGTACAACCCGAAGTTTCGGGCAGTGGCTGAGACCGTGTGCCAGAGGTGTGTCACTTGCCAACAGATGAATGTAGGAAAGAGGACAGCCGTGACGTTGAGTCACATAGGGAGGTCAGGTGGACCTTTCAATAGGATGCAGCTGGATTTTGTTGAAATGCCGAAGTGTAATGGGTTGAGGTAGATATTAGTGATAGTATGTGTCTTTTCCAGGTGGGTGGAGGCATACCCTACACGCAGATGTGACACACTCACGGTAGCAAAACTATTATTGAGAGAACTCATTCCAAGGTACGGGTTCCCGACGTCCTTTGAATCGGACAGAGGAACTCATTTTCACAGCGAAGTTATGAAGTTGCTTTGTGCTGCCTTGAATATAGATCAGAGGTTACATTGTAGCTATAGACCAGAAGCTTCAGGGATAGTGGAGCAGGTGAATGGAACTCTGAAGGCTCGGATGGCGAAAGTATGTTCGTCTACGTCTCTGAAATGGCCTGATGCATTACCTTTGGTCCTTATGAGCCTCCAAAGTGTGCCTGATAGAAGGACTGGGTTGTCACCCCATGAAATCCTCATGGGAAGAGCGATGCGTTTGCCTGCAATACCTGCTACTGCTCTGATAAATATCACTGATGATATGATCCTGGACTATTGTAAAGGCCTTGCTGACGTGGTCGGTTCTGTGTCTCAGCAGGTGCAGACAACAACGGTTCCAGCTGCGAGTGACCTGTGCCACGACTTGTGCCCAGGCGATTGGGTCCTAGTCCGCAAGCACGTGAGGAAGAGTTGCTTGGATACTAGGTGGCGCGGCCCGTTTCAAGTGATCCTCGTTACGAACACAGCCGTCAAGTGTGGAGGTTTACCGAACTGGGTGCATGCTTCCCATACCCGTAGAGTTCCAGCACCCTTGGAAGATACAGCCCCTCTCGAGAACGAAAATCCAGCAGAGCCAACAGAACCACCTGAGAGGGCCAGTCAAGCTGTACGGGTTGCTGAAGCAGCTGATGGTGCACTGAATCGAGCTGAGGAAGGACATGAAAGGAGTACTGACCCAGAAACAGGCGAAGGAGCAAGAGGTGCAGTGGGCAGTACGGAATCAAGTTCTGCCGAGGAGGAGGAGGCCAGTGCACAGGGTATCGAAGGGAAGACCGGAGGTGCCACAGAAGCAGAAAGGGTTTGGCCCGCAAGACAGAAATGGGTAAACCTGAGGTTGGTACCGGACACAGATCTTGCACCAGTTTCGGAGGAGCCAGTAGAAGAATCAGGCGACGAGGAGTATCCTCAAGGTGTGAGTAGGTCAAAGAGAACTAGAGTGCCAAGTCGGAAGTACGCTTCACCAGAGAGGGCATATCCAGTGACTGATGCCAGGGTTACCGAGCACGGGAAGATTGAGGTCGATGACATTGGTCAACAGTGTCCCGCTCCAGAGAGTGGAAGTGTTGCTGAAAGTTCCGGGACTGGAGATCGAAGGAATTCTGACTATCCACATTCCGAGTCCACCCTTTCTGAGTGTCATTCGAGGTATGATCTTGGACAATTTAGAGTTCCCGATGTTCACAGCTGTGCCCGATCCACAAGAACTGATCATCCTTAAGCTCGAGATATTGCAGGGGGTCCTGGAACTGTTGGGACCAGCAGTTATGTTGGACTGATTTGAGAGGGTTGCAAGCAGGGAAGAAGATAACCTAGATCCGAGCGTAAGAAGAACAAAATTAGGGATTTTTCCGTTATAGAACGAAGAAAAGTTAGGGAGAGTTTGCCTAAGTTCACGAAAGAGACATTAATGAGAAAGAGACTTACCATTTCAGAGACTGTACTGGACATTGAGTATATTCCGAAGATGGCAGATCCTGCAAACACACATCGTAGGGCTAAATTGATAATAGGCACATTGATAGGAGTTGTGATAGTCACTATATTTGCAGTAGTGATAAGTTCGTACATGGTGGCTCACAGGCAGGAGGGGAAGGTTCAGGGAGCACCCACACCTATTACCCCAGAGCAGAGAGGCGTTAGTATCAGGGAACAGGGAACCTCAAAGTTAAGTGAGGATCGCAGACTCCACATGGATTTGTCGAAGGGTGATTTAAAGCTTAATGCTTATGCAAGGTTGTTGTATGAATATGTTGATGCGATGGATGTGAAAGATTGTTATGTGTGTATGCAGTTGCCTGCTTCAGTGGATGAAGGTATCAAGTATCATCATCTCCCATTGACATATGGGATTTCTTGTAGTTTATTGCTTAGTTTATTTTACGACAGGAGACAGTTCGAGTATTTCTTTTCAAATTTTGATACAGTACTTCCTGAAGTCCCAGCAATCAAGCATTTGAATAAATATGACTATTATAAGAAAGAGGACAGACTCCTGAAGTATTTTAGACTGACTGTGAAGCTGGATACTGTGCATGCTCACAGGCATAACCTGACATGTGCGTTATCTGGGACGGAGAAGAAATTCATTGATCAAGTAGAAGACAGGTATAGAAAGTTGACCCAGACACGAGACACCGGAGATAGTCCAGTAGATTGGACGGAGGAGGAGAAGGCTCACAAATCCAAGGGAAGCTATGGACCAATAGCGTTAGATGAAGTACAGAAGGGCAATTTGTGTATTGGACGGCCTCAATCCGCTACGGAGAAGGTCGCAGTAGGACATAGCACCTGTTCTCAGACCTTCACCCTGGAGGCTTCTGTTAAGGACTTTATGCGAGGTCCGGTACAAGTAATTCCGACAGTATATTATGTATGTGGGAAGAATGCTTACGTCAGACTACCTGCAAATTGGTATGGCATATGCTATTTGGCTATCATATTCCCGATGATTTATCACACAGAAGATCTAGAGTTGCTAGAGACGAGACAACATTCTAGAAGACGTAGGGCTGTAAACACCAGTGCAGTGATTGGAGATATATATGGAGCAATGTTTCCTAGTATGGGTGTGGTGTTGAATGACGTGAAGATCAGGAGGTTGGCGACTGTGGTTGATGAGCTGTCTATGAATACGGCGAGGTCTTTGTTGTTGGTGGCTGGAGAGATGTTGTCGATACGGAATATGGTTATGCAGAATCGCCTTGCGTTAGACGTGTTATTAGCCAAGGAAGGCGGAGTCTGCAAATTATTGAAGGTTCAAGAATGCTGCACATATATTCCAGACAACACGAAGGAGATAGGGAAGTACATAGATAACATCACAACTATTCACAAGGAGATTATGGACTTAACGGAGGAGAATGTGTGGGAAAAGATTGGACAAGAATTTGGAAGAGTGGGAACGTGGTTTGCGAATCTGGGAAGAGGATTTCTTGGATCAGTGTTGAAGCCCATTATCATTGCTGCGGTTTGTGTGATTTGTTTGTGGGGATGCGTGAAAGCGTGGAAGTGGTATCAAGGAGGCAAGGTTGAAAGAGCTCTTAGAGCAAACGAGAAAAGAATGGCGAAGTTTCAGGAGCAGCAATACGAGAGTCTTAAGAGAATGGAGGGAGTTCGACATGGCAGAGTCATGACTAGCACGGTTTAAATCAGTTCTAAAGAGGAAGATTGTAATGGTGTGATGACAGATGTCATCAAAGGGGGGAACTGATGTAGCGCTTAAAAGTTTGAAAATCGTAGGGGTGCGTTATATTCACTGTTAGTTGGCACCCGCATATAATCAAATGTGTACTCAGGTATTTTGTGTGCAATGTATTAAAGAATTGTATAATCTATATCGATTTCAATAGAAGTGTTAGCTATGTACAAGCATATTGTGAATGTATTAGAGAAATGCATCGAGTTAGTCTATTTGAACAATGTGATGTTAAAAACGTGTAGTTTAGAATTCGTGTCTGTAGACTGTTTAGTTTGACCACACATGAAAGAAAGACGTAAATGTCAATACTGTGATTTAGACATGCTTGTGTAACCAAAGTAGTGGCCAGAATTCGCATATATCGTCGAGGCGAAAGGCCTGGTATTTTCTTATGTTAGCCAAGGGCAATAGGCCAAAAAGGATTTTTTCCAGTAAAGGTTTTAGGCTGAAGTAAATTGCAAAGTTAAAAGATGCGAAGTATGTCTGCCTTGCATGATCTCACCCCAGGTGCAAGGACAGTTGCTCGTTAGTAGAGAAGCTCTTTGTTCACGAATTGACTTATGTAGTAAAAGCCAGACATGGGAGTGCATTGGAATGTGCCAATCGTAACTCCTAGTGCGGATGGCGTCTGGGACTCAAGGCCAAGCGATGGACGATGGAACTGGAAAAATACTGAAAGACGACCCCGCAGAAGAGGAGGTGCAAAGGGCGTGTTCTGAGATTTGGGGTTCTGTATTAGGGAAAGCGCCCCGAGGGTGGAGGCAGATCAGAGCAGCCCAGTGCAGAGAAAGGCTAGGCGAAGAGCTAGAGGGGGCAACTTAGACTAAGCTCTCTAAGTGAAGACTTCTCAGGAAGTTTCACTCTGACACCTTTCGACTGAGGGTCTCAAGGGATTGCTAAGTAGGGATGTCATCTAGTACAGAGTAGGACAGAGATGGTATGGTCCAGTGTCCCTAATATCGACATTGGCTTGGTAGTTTTCTACCTCATGCTTTTAGAGATTGTGCTTTTAGTTATTTTTAGCCGTATGCGGATTCTTCGTAGAGTAGCATTTGTGTTAGTGCCTATGTACTTGCTGTGCCTCGTATTGAGGACTCTGTATCTTCAAATCTTTATGCTGATAATAAAAGCCAGAGAGCCAAGAGATTATGTCTCGAGTCCTTGATTATGATAAATTGTGGACATCATTTTCTGTTATTTGTGTTTATTCCCTCCACGCTATTGGGCAAGTAAAAAGTTCCATCCGACCAGAGTGGGTTCTAGTAGATAATTGCGGGATACTAAAATGGGCCGGAGCAAAAGCAAACAATGATGAGTATTAAACGTTCTTCATGTTTTTGACAGACTGCTGACATCTAACACCAATGCACCCTACATCTAGATAACAGGTCCAAGAATAACAGATTGGGTTTATGTAATAATTATGGGGAATTGTATTTCCTATATGTCAATCAGTTTGCTTTCTTGACACAGCATGGCTAAAATGGCTAGCTAAGTCCAAACAAAGAAGTTGACGCAAACTATTATACGGAGATTTTTCAGTGTATTTTCCATCTAGTTTGTCCGAAAGTCACATAACATAAGGAAATGTGATTATAACCTCACATAATCAAGCTGGCTATCTAACATGAGCCTTGATGACTCCCAGCAAACCACCTTCCCATCAAACTGACAGTCAATGCAAAATCACTTGTATATACCCTTGACAAATACCGCGTCTTAACCAAACATTTCATTAAGAAGACCAAGAGAGCAGAGTACCAGCTCACTCTCCTGAAAATGAAGGGAAACCTTCCTACACATAAACAGTCATGCCTCACAGCGCAGGGGGTGCCTATGTTGGCGCTAGTCAGCTAAATGTTGCACCAGCACAGGGGGAAACACAGGGATGCACCGTATTGCTGTAAATACAGTGCAGCCCAGCATTTCAGAAATGGCTGAGTGTGGCGCTAAACCAAGAAGGCTAACGTTGCGTTCCGTCACTTCCTTGTACATATGCCCCCTGGCTCCCCAGTTCAAAGGCCAGCAGCTCTGACCATAAAGCCATGTACTCTCCAACAAAGAAAATTTACAAAATATCCTGAAAACAAAATGAAACACAACAATCACTGCCTCTTTTCTCATCCAAACCACTTTCAAATCTGCATAATCTGATGCTGCTGAAAAGCAAGTATATATTTTACAATGAAACGACCATGGCTATGGAACAGGTTCCCTGTGGGCATCGATTGTGCGAAGGTCTCTAGTACATAAACACTCTGAAAACTCGCCTTTTCCGAATTCCATATTTGCCTACAGTTTCATTCAGAGCTACCTCTGTTTCAGTTCTTGTAAACAGTTTTAGAGTAGTATAGCATACGGAAATTGCGTGATCAAATATATGTTTTGAAGTATAGGAAATATAATGTAAATTTCCCAAATACTTAAACATACTTGACCATTGTTAAATGTAAAGATTTATTGATATAGAACTTTAGAGAAAGCTCTCTCTTTTTGGACTGCAATGATGGCTTTTAGTAGTAAGCATTGAGAATGGCACAAACTAAAACTGCCAAGTGTTTCTTGACATCTATGCAGGGTCAATGGTGTGTGACCTCAGATAAGACAATCGCGTTTGAAGATGCTGCAGTCTGGTCTTGCAGCACAGCCTAGCAGCTGCCTCACAATCCCCTTTATCTGTATGGTTGAAAGTCATAATGTGCGTCTCTTCTACGAGAATGGTTTTGCTTTTCTTGCCAATGAGGTTTGGGGATTCTGGAGAAAGACAGCGATTTATCCACTGACGTCACTTTTAAAAGCCTACATGACTGCCTCAGTGACAAGTGCGTCTACTAACTCTCTAACCTTTGTTGCACGCATAAAATGCTAGCCAGACCTAACACCAAGGTCTTGTACAGTTAGGGAAAGGACTTTAGGCAACACATAATATCCATCAAGTCAATGATTGTTTTTTTTTAAACACCCATCATTTCCACATGCCAAATAGAGATTTGACTTGAAGCAAATAGAAAGCTAACTCCGCGGGACCAGATATAAGTGCAAAGCTGGGCACATTATGAGTTTCCAGTAGACTCACACTCATCTTCAAATATCACAAATTTTCCTTCCTCATGATCTACTAATTATTTCCTACTAAAATCAGTTAGCTACTAACTGGAGTCGTAATAATTAAACCTCTATTAGATTTAACTAGCTAGCTGGCTGTGTTGATAATAATGCTTAACCAAGGCTGAACATGAAGAATTGAATACAAGCGTGAACAGAATTTAGACTAAATATTTTCAACACATTTCTAGTTACTCCGCATATTATAAAGCCCCACACACCCCATTCCGCTAGCTTCAGAGTCCCAGGTTGTGCAGAGAATGTGGTTTTATAGCAGCCCAACTAAAGTTACATTCCAATTTGATTCCAGGGTGGATCCCATTTGTCATTCCTCGGATGCTGCCCCTGCCCTTCACAATCAGTCAAGCCAGTGTCTGACCCTTCAGGCTGGAGATCCAGCGCATTACTCAAAGCCTCACCGTATTTTATCGGAGCAACCAAGAATAATTAGAGGGCTTCAGGCTGATTTACTTTCTCCTCCTTTTGGTCTCTTGATCGGAATCTAACCATTGTCAGGACAACTGGGGACGCTTTATATACGTTTTCTCCATACTACGTCACGGTGGGCAGAATCCATGCCAGATTTTTAGCAAAACGTCTGACTATAGAAATGAGTTCCATTTAGATACACTGCCTGTAAATGTATCCTATCTGGATGCCCAAAACATATATCATGGAGCTGGACCTCCTGGATTTGTATTGGACACCCCTGTTTTAGATGAATGTGTTTGTCTACCATCAAACTCACTTTACAGCTGCCACTTCATCTTGCTTTAATGTTCAGGGTATTACAGAACATGAGATGAATTTACCAAGACACACTTCCCATATAAGCTTCATCGCATTGACAAGTGCCCTAAACTGCCATATCATTTATATTTTAAATATGTATTATTTGAGATTACAGCACCCTTTTAGCCACACACCTGGTCTACATGCCCTTTCTGCAAACCCCCTTTTGGTGTTGCTGCTATTTAGCACAGTTTTCCAACTCTGCGGCTCGTTACCAGACAAAACTCACTTTATGTTTCTCTTAATGTAAGAAAGCCATCATTGCTAAAATCAGTGGATGCAAATTACTTGTCAGCCTAAGTATGCATTAATCACAGTCTCCAAAGATACGAAGAGAAACCATCGCAGGACTTTGAAAAAGGATCTTGGGATTTTCAATAGGGCCCAAGACATACATTTTAGTCACTAGTAGTAGAATAAATGCGATATGAAGTGTGCATTGCAAAATAGAAGTGTAGCGCTGTAGCAAAGATGGGCAGTAACAAAGAAAAAGAAAGGAGAATGGAAATTTAAATGAGGTTTGCAGGAAGGGTCAGGGGCGTGAAGTGCTGGAAAATGCTATGAAACACAACGCGGGTAGATACGAAGTTACATAAAATGTCAGTGAAAAGGATAACTAAAAATCAAAGGTAGGCCACAGTTACAGGTACAAGGTTCTGACAAGTTTGATCTTATTCAGGATTAGAGGTGCAAGAAGTGCCACAGAACTGACAATTACCTCTCTTGTTGGGAACAAAGAGGCACGGGGTGGAACACAGATGGAAAACAACCCTGGCTGGCAACAACATTAAAACCACAGGGTGAAACAGCAATTCACATACAAAAGGTTACATATAGTAATATAGATGGGTAACAATGAATTACAGGGATGTTTTTCACTGAGGGGCTGTGAGTCGCATCAAATAGACAACACAACCATAGCTTGAGTTGGCTATGATGTTACTCAGATCCCTGAGGTGAAAATCTTCCTTGTAATTCCCTTTTTACCCATCTATGATTTTATGTTATGCATGGCCCCCAAAAACATCTGTCCCTGCTTTCAACTGCTAAGCAGTGGCAGAGGAGTAATGGAGGAGCCATACATAACATGACCTATGTTATGTATCACTTTCTCTAAGGTTGAAAGAAAAAAAGAAACTTATCTGCCATCCTTGACCAACCCTGATTGTGCAACTTTACAATGCATGCTTTTACCACACATGCCTACACCACACATTTTTTTACAACACATGCCTTTACCATGCATATGCCTTTACCATGCATGCCTTTACCACACAGGTAAGTATAAACAAGGTAAGTGAAATATATGGCTGAGAAAGGCTGTGTGATCAGCCGAAACGCATTCCTACATTTTTGTCAAAGGGACATTTTTGGACATTTCCAAATGATTTGAGTGCAGTCTTTTCTTACTAGGAGAAGACTGTATGTAGTTTTAATGAGGAATATGTGGCACCGACTCTTTCCTGCACCACCGACGATCAGGATGTATGTCAGCAACCTGACAAATCTGGAGCAGATATATATATATATATATTCAATAAAAAACTGTTACAGATGTACTTCATGCAAAACCATTGAAATTCAGCATTTCTAGATACCTGAGCTAACTATAACATACGCCCCCGCAATGCACTGCTTATGACCTCACAAACTACTTCATTCACAACATGGTCAGTGACATCACTGATGACATCATTGATGACATCTCAAATGACATCACTGATCACATCATCCAGCTAGTGTGTTTCAAAAATATTTTTGAGAGTTAAAGATATATACAAAGCTACTGCATAAGTTAAATTACTATTCTTTTGGCACTACTAATGAGTGATACCATTTCTAATAGATGCCATCTGAGTGGCACTGTAACTATCTTTATCAGTGTGGGAGTGGCTGTCTTAGTGGCTAAAAGAGTGAATAAATGGGTGTATGAGTAGCAGAATGGGTGAGTGACTGTGTGAATGGCTTTATGGGTGGGTGAGTATGAGTGGCTGTATGAATGGCTCTATGTGTGGATGAGTGTGTGCGAGTGGCTGTATGGGTGACAGAGTAGCAGTGTGAATGCCTCTATGGGTGAGTGACTGAATGTGTAAGTGGATGTATGGGTAAGTGAGTGGCTGTTTGACTGGGTGCATGGGTAAGTGAGTGGGTGTGTAAGTGGATGGTCTGCACAGTAGCAATTTGTGTAAGTGGCTATATAGATCAGTGAGTGGGTGCATCAGTTACTATATTAATGTACGAATGGGTATGTAAGGGGTTTTGTGGATGAGCAGTTGGATGTGTGAATGGATGTATGGGTGAGTGAGCAGCTATGTGATTGGCTGTATGGTTGAGCAAGTGGCTGTGTAGTTCTGTGAGTGGGTATGTGAGTGGTTTTATGGGTGTGTGAGTGGGTATGTGAGTGGTTTTGTGGGTGTGTGAATGGCTGTATGGGTTTGTGAATGGCTGGGTGAGAGGCTGTATGGATGAGTGAGTGGTTGTGTGAGTAGTTGTATGAGTGAGTGAGTGTGTGTGCCAGTAGTTTTATGGATCTGTGAATTTGTTTGTAAGTGGTTGTGTTGGTGTGTGAGTGGTTGTATGAGAGGTTGTATGGGGGTATGAGTGGAAGTGATCAGTGATGTCACTGACCATTTTGTAAGTGATGTAATATGTGAAGTCATAAGCAGTGCATTGCGGAGACAGAAGTTATAGTTAGCTAAGGTAACTATAACTGCAGAATTGTAATGGTTTTGTATGAGTGAAATCTGAGTCTAACTATAATGTCCCTGTAACCTTTGTTTTTTCAGTGAATGTCTACAGTTTTTTAAATTCTATTTCCTAACTATAATGTCCCTGTAGCCTTTGGTTCTTATAGTGAATTTAAATGTTTTTTCCCAAAATGTTCCCTGTAACCTTTGAGAGCGGGTGTGTGAGTGGCTACATAGGTAAGTGAGTTGGTGTGTGAGTGTCTGAGTGGGTCTGTGAGTGGGTGCATGAGTGCCTGAGTGGGTCTGTGCCTGGATGCCTGAATCTCTGAATGGGTCTGTGAGTAGGTGCATGAGTGCCTTTGAAGGTCTTTGAGTGGATGGATGAGTCTCTGTGTGGGAAAGTTGATACATGAGTGTTGGAGTGGGTCTCTGAGTGAAAGTGTGAGTCTGAGTGGATCTGTGAGTGGGTAAGTGAGTGACTGAGTGGGTCAGTCAGTGGGTGTGTGAGTCACTGAGTAGATCTGTGAATGAGTACATGAGTCTCTGAGTGGGTCTGTGAATGGGAACATGAGTGCCTGAGTGGGTCTCTGAGTGGATGGATGAGTGTCTGAGTGTGTCTGTGAGAGTGTGCAAGAGTCTCTGAGGGGGTATGTGAGTGGGTGTATTAGTGTCTGAGTAGATCTGTGAGTGGGTGTGTGAGTATGTGGGTGGGTCTGTGAGTGGGTGTGTGAGTCTCTCAGTGGGTCTGTGAGTGGGAGAATGAGTACTTGAATTGATCTGTGAGTGGGGGCATGAGTGGGTCTATGAGTGGCTGCATGAGTGTATGAGTAGTCTATCAGTGGGGGCATGGGCAAAAAGTAGGGGGCCCCCTGAAACGGTTCTCCTGTCCAGTTTGCCTGCAGTCTGGTACCCTCTGCTGCCTTCGCTTTTGTGCCTCCTCTGCTCCTTTTTCTGCCGCTCCTCTGCTCACCTCTGTTGCTGTTTGTTTCTGGCCTCGATTATGCCTCTTGCTGCTAGTTTCTGACCTCTATTGTGCCTCTTTCTGCTTATTCTGACTGATATTTTGCCTCTTTCTTCCTGCTCCTGGCCTTTTTTTTGCCTCTTTCTACTTGCTCCTGATCTTTATTTTGCCTCTTGCTGCTCCTTTCTGAACTTTATTCTGTCTTTTCCTGCATGTTTCTGACCTCTATTTTGTCTCTTTCTGCTCATTTCTTTTATTCTGCCTCTTTCTGCTCGTTTTCCACCTCTATTTTGCCTCTTTCTGCTCGTTTCTCACCTTTATTTTGCCTTTTTCTGCTTGTTTCTAAGCTTTCTTTTGCCTCTTGTTAATTGTTGCTGACCTTTATTTTGCCTCTTTCCGCTTGTTTCTCATCTTTATTTTGCCTCTTTCTGTTTGTTTCTCACCTTATTTTGCCTCTTGCTGCTGGTTTCTGACCTCTATTTCACCTCTTTCTGCTAATTTCAGGCCTTTATACTGCCCTTTCCGTTCATTTCTCACCTTTATTTTGCCTCATTTTGCTTGTAACTGACCTTTATTTTGCCTCTTTTTGTTCATTGCTGACATTTATTTTGGTTGTTTCTGACCTTTATTCTGCCTCTTTCTGCTCGTTTCTGACCTTTATTTGGCCCCTTGTTTCTTGAGAACAACTGGGGAGCCACAAGACCCCCCATGGTCCCAACCGTCTCCCTGCTTCCGGAAAGAGATGAAGCCTCCGCTACCAGCAAGTGGGAGCACTTTGATAGCTGATGCTTGCTGGAAGCAAAGTGTTTGCTTTTGTTCGTTGGGAGCTGTCACAGCTCCCATCACAGGTGGTAACCTAGGACATAGCAGGAGCCGGCCCTGGGGACCACCACCCCCCAGGACCAACATATACAGCTCCAGTAGAGGGGGCATGAGGCTCCCCCCTTGGATTTTCAAGAACCTGGCCCGGGTAAGGGGAGATCCCCGGGGTCCTGGGGGTCCATGCGGCTGCCCCATACTCATTTTTCAATAAAGTCCCTGGGAGGTGGTGGCCCCCAGGCTCCAGAAGGGTCTGCATTGCCCACATACATATTTTTTAATATAGCCCCAGGGAGGTGGTGGTCCTCGGGGCATCAAGAAGCCCTTGGAGACAGGCCCCATGCACCACCTTTCCATTTTTTTATAAGAATTTGCATGTCCCCCGGACCAGACCTACCCGGGGCCCCTTTCAAAACAAGCGCTGGAAAATGTGCTTGAGTAATGTTTTCAAATTTTGCAGGGAATTTGTGGCAATTCTTTTTTTAAATGTATTTTTCTATGGCTGGACCCCACCACCAAAGCTAGAAGGTCAGGATATTCATACCCTACCCCCTTCTCTTTTTTAATGTTTATATTTGGGGTTCGGCTGAACCAGAGTCCCAGGATTGCTGCCAACAACAAGTGTTGGCAGCCAATCAGAGCCCTGAAGATCTCTGCACAAGCTTGTTGTTACTTGCCCCCACCCTCTTTTCTTTGTTCATAAATAATGTTATCTCATATTTCTCTGAATATCCAACTGATGCTCCTACTCTTGCTGGCGTGAGGGTTCCACTTTTAATGTTTGCAGACGACACTTTAATTTTATCCAAAACACAAATAGGTCTGCAACGAGCCCTTGATAGATTCACTTTATTTTGCAATGACCATGAACTTATAGTTAATGTTGATAAGACTAAGTTCATGGTGTTGCATAAATACAAAAAAGTGAAAGGCAGAGTTGTAATGAATGGTGCAATATTGGAACAAACTGACACTTTTACGTACCTGGGCGTAACGATGAGTAAGAGGATGAACTGGAAGCCTCAGATAGATTTACTAACCCTTAGGCATAATCAGTTAGCAGGGGCCCTTTTAAAAGAGCACCGGCTGTCCTTCACTAAACCGCTAGGTCCAGCACTTGCCATATACAATGGGAAAACAGGGCTTCCATAATTTACGGTGCAGAACTTTGGGGCTTCGATAATTTAGGCCCCTTAGTCCTGGCCCAAAATAAGTTTTTGAGATCTTTGACTGGCCTTCCCCAATCATCCCCCCTCAAACC
This sequence comes from Triturus cristatus, assembly GCF_964204655.1. Classification (NCBI taxonomy): domain Eukaryota; kingdom Metazoa; phylum Chordata; class Amphibia; order Caudata; family Salamandridae; genus Triturus; species Triturus cristatus. Next base: position 684,956,162 of record NC_140586.1, on the reverse strand, counting down.
CCTATTTTTTGATCTGTGATGTACTTCTATTGAGGAGGCAGCGGGTTTTAGACCCCTCGCGTATTGGAGACGGCTTTGGACAACCCCTGAGTTAGTACCATATGCCAAAGCAGTTAAGTACATCAGAGAAGCTGATATGTCTTCAAAAATCTTTGGCTAAAAAAAATCAAAAGCACGCTGGTTGATATGGGGCTTAGGCATTTGTGGGAGGACCCAGAAGGGAATCAGTTTCCGCCTAAAAATGATTTTAAATCTCTTTATTGGGACATGGTTTGTCTTAAGTCCCTGTCACTGGTGGATAGTACCTCCCCGACAGGCCTCTTTTTAGATCATAAGTATGAATACTCGCTTGAGGCCTATTGGGATGTCATTACGAGACCTGGTGACAGGAAACTGTATCACCAATTTAGAGTAGGTACCCTCCCCCTTAAAACTTTTACAGCAAAATTGGGAGATGGTGACACAAAATGCACTGTGTGTACATCTCAGGATGAGTCCATACTACATGTATTGTTTATGTGCCCCGTGTACAAGGTCCCCATAATAAATGGATTAAGCCGATCTGCCGTAATATTGGCACAAGATCATCCCAAATAGCACTGCGTATTTTAAAGACAGATACAAGGGAACCTGTAGTCATAGCTATGGCAACTTTTCTGAGCTGGGCCTGGGCCCTTAGAAGAAGTAGTTTGGCTACAAATGCAGGCTCCATTTTGCACTAATGAAGTGAATAATATTATGCGGGATGATCTTCCTCTGATGGGCATGTGGAAATATTGTATTTCTTTTTATGTGGCTCCGTTTTTTGATATAACTGTGTTTTATAATGAATGACATTTTATTTATTTTTTAAATCCTTTTTAATATAATTAATTAATTCTTTTTAATAATAATCAGATTTATAAAGTGTGGTACACATGGTTTTATATAATGTTTTTATATGTGTGTCTTTTATGATTGGAAAATTATCGAATAAAGACAAATTGAATTGAATTGAATTGTAGCGCATGTGAGGGTGGAAGCAGTCGGAGAGGTTTGGCACTGAGAGCCGTAGGGCTCTCTTGGCGGGGACTTTTTTTATCTGCATGTTGCGCTTACCGTCGCTCCCTGAATGGATTCAGAAGTCGGGAGCAGGGCACCACAGTTTTGGCGAGGATCCGAATCTTACATTCCTTAAAGGTCATATATGCATGGAGCTGAGGTCAAACCACTCAAGTGCAGCACAAACTTTATTTGGTAATGTCACTCTGCAGAATACAGATGAGACTGTTCCTATGCTGCCTACATTGAAATAGGATGATATTTTGAATATGGTGATAATATCGTGCATATAATATTTACACCATGCACCATTTGAGGTGAACAATTAAGAAAGATTTTTGGACATTGGCATAATATTTCACATAATGATTAGATAAACATTTTATCATTATGACTGCAGCAGGGAATGTGATGTATTCCGTCTATTTCTAGTGTTGAATTTGTATTTAAAGAACTTTCAAAATGGCAATATTTTTTTGATTGATGAAGGCTGTTTAATCACCCGAAACGCGTCTCCTATTACTTACAGACATTTTCGCTGCTGCTGAAAATATATTAATTTTGTATTTTGCTCGGTGCAACCTGGTACATTAAAATTATGGATGGCATCTTACAGCCATTTTCGCTGCTGCTGAAAATATACGGATTTTGTCTTTTGCTTGGTGCAACTTGGTACATTAAAATTATGGATGGCCTCTGATCTTCGAGTGCGGCCTTTCTTATATCTTGAGAAGGTACTTTATATGTGATAAAGGCACTAGCAGTTACGCCTTTTACCTGAACCACCTGCGTTCTGGCAGCAAGCTGCAATTGTTTTATGTTAAATGGCGGCTTGCTCCCCGACCTGTATAAAGATTGAAGCGCATGTGAGGGTGGCATCAGTGGGAGAGGTTCGACACAGAGAACCGCAGGGCTCTCTTGGCGGGGACTTTTTTTGTCTTCATGTCGCCCTTAATGTCGTTCTCTGAAGAGATTCAGAAGTCGGGAGCAGGGCACCACAGTTTTGGTGAGGATAAGAATCTAACATTCCTTGAAATATCATCTATGCATGGAGCTGAGAACAAACCATGCAAGTGCAGCACGAACTTTATTTGGTAATGCCGCTCTACAGAATACGGATGAGACTGTTCCTACGCTGCCTTTATTGAAATAAGATGATATTTTAAATATTGTGATAATATTGTGCATATCATATTTATACTATGCACCATTTGAGGTGAACAATTAAGAAAGATGTTTAGACATTGGCATGATATTTCACATAATGATTAGAGAAACATGTTATCATTATGATTGCGGCAGGGAATATGAAGTAGTTTGTCTATTTCTAGTGTTGAACTTGTACTTAAAGAGCTTTCAAAATGGCGATATTTTTGGGATTGATATAGGCTGTTTAATCAGCCGAAACGTGTGTCCTATTACTTACAGCCATTTTTGCTGCTGCTGAAAATATATGAATTTTGTCTTTTGCTTGGTGCACCCTGGTACCTTAAAATTATGGATGGTCTCTGATCTTCGAGTGCGGGCTTTCTTATATTTCAGGAAGGTAATTTGTGTGTGATAAAGGCGCTTGCAGTTACACCTTTTACCTGCACCACCTGCGTTCTGGCAGCAAGCCACAAGATGCAATTGTTTGTGTATATTATATATATATATATATTCACTCAAAAAACCATAGGTATCACACATGTTATAGTTAGCTGGACATTTCCCTCATAAAAAAACAATGAAATTCCCCCGTTATAGTTAGTGCAGGCAACTATAACTCACGCGACCGCAATCCACTGCTGATGACGTCAGATATTACATCACTGTATTTAGACACCTATTTACCCATGTCTTCTTCCATTAATCTTTAGCTATACATATATTACAAATATTTATTTTTCAGAAAGACACATATGTAATCAGTGATGTAATATCTGACGTCATCAGCAGTGGATTGCGGTCGCGTGAGTTATAGTTGCCTGCACTAACTATAACGGGGGAATTTCATTGGTTTTTTACGAGGGAAATGTCCAGCTAACTATAACATGTGTGATACCTATGGTTTTTTAAGTGAATTTGCAAGGTTTTTTAAATGATAATTCCTAACTATAACGTGTGTGAAACCTATGGTGAATTTGTACGTGTTTTTTAAATGCTAAGTTATGTATTTATTAATATATATTTTTTTCAGGTTTTTCACCGTGCGCGCCTATAGATATGTATGTACTTTTAACTGCAATTTTCTCAGGAACTAATGAACAGATTGACTCCAGATATGCAAAAGGCACATCCCTGACCTGAGGACTACCTCTTTGCCAAATTTAAAGTAATTCTGTTCAGCCGTTTGGGCTGTACCTTGGACTAAAGGTCCCTAAGGAAAATTGCATGGGAAAAACGCGTTTTGGGACCCCCCTTTTTTCTCAGCCCCCGCTTGACGGATCCCCCCGAGACTTTCAGGGTGGGAGCGGAGCGGAGCGCCCCACCTATTTTGAAAATTTCACGAGGATTCATGAATCGGCGCCAAAGTTATTCCAAATAGAATGTTGCGGATTTCCTATGGAAACACGGTCCTAACTATAACTATCTACTGGTGGCCGCCAGTAGATAATATATATACATATATATACATATATATGTATATCCAAACACATAGAGTTGTCCCCAAGAAAGAGCCCTTAGCGGAAAGGTAAGTTCTTGACGTTTTATTGATGTAAGCTGCAGCCCCTCAGACAAAAACGAGTCTCCTTCGTAAACAAGTCTTTAATGCCGACGCGTTTCGTGCGCTACGCGCACTTCTTCATGGGCAGACTCAGGAAACAGCAAAGACATGCAGCCCCCAGCGCTTAAATCACCTATAACACTCATCACAGTGGGCGGGGCAACACAGTTGCCTTCTGGCCTTAGTGGTTCTTGTAGCGCCGGGCTAAATGATTTCCAGTGAATTTGCATGCGTGCTGCTGATGATTCAAATAAAACCACAGTGGGCTGGTGAAACGTCTTGTACTTGAGGGATTGCACCATATAACTCACATCTCGCATCTCTCCGCTCATGAATGCTGAAATCGGTTGGTGCCAGCAAAGACCGTGTACACACAGCGGGGCTTCCTTTGCGGCAGGACTGGCCGCTACAAATCCAAACACATAGAGTTGTCCCCAAGAAAGAGCCCACAGCGGAAAGGTAAGTTCTTGGCGTTTTATTGATGTAAGCTGCAGCCCCTCAGACAAAAACGAGTCTCCTTCGTAAACAAGTCTTTAACGCCGACGCGTTTTGTGCACTACGCGCACTTCTTCATGGGCAGACTCAGGAAACAGCAAAGACATGCAGCTCCCAGCACTTAAATCACCTATAACACTCGTCACAGTGGGCGGGGCAACACAGTTGCCTTCTGGTCTTAGTGGTTCTTGTAGCGCCGGGCTAAATGATTTCCAGTGAATTTGCATGCGTGCTGCTGATGATTCAAATAAAACCACAGTGGGCTGGTGAAACGTCTTGTACTTGAGGGATTGCACCATATAACTCACATCTCGCATCTCTCCGCTCATGAATGCTGACATTGGTTGGTGCCAGCAAAGACTGTGTACACACGGCGGGGCTTCCTTTCGTGGCAGGACTGGCCGCTACAAATCCAAACACATAGAGTTGTCCCCAAGAAAGAGCCCACAGCGGAAAGGTAACTTCTTGGCGTTTTATTGATGTAAGCTGCAGCCCCTCAGACAAAAACGAGTCTCCTTCGTAAACAAGTCTTTAACGCCGACGCGTTTCGTGCGCTACGCATACTTCTTCATGGGCAGACTCCGGAAACAGCAAAGCATGCAGCCCCCAGCGCTTAAATCACCTATAACACTTGTCACAGTGGGCGGGGCAACACAGTTGCCTTCTGGTCTTAGTGGTTCTTGTAGCGCCGGGCTAAATGATTTCCAGTGAATTTGCACGCGTGCTGCTGATGATTCAAATAAAACCACAGTGGGCCGGTGAAACGTCTTGTACTTGAGGGATTGCACCATATAACTCACATCTCGCATCTCTCCGCTCATGAATGCTGTCATCGGTTGGTGCCAGCAAAGACGTGTACACACGGCGGGGCTTCCTTCTATGTGTTTGGATATATATGTATATATATATATATCCAAAGAACGCCCATTCCGTTAATAACAGGTAGAGGCCACTCGGGGGAAGACGTTAGAAGATCTTTATTCCATGACAGCGTGTGCATAATGCATTTCAGCCTTTCCGCCTTCCTCAGATGCTGCTACTTGCACAGGGTAACTCCACCCCCACCTTTAAATGTCCAGAAGCACTACCATTGGCGGAAGTCCGCTGACCCACGGTCACATGTTTGCAACTCCACTGCAGTTATGCCACAACTACAGCTCCCAGAATGCTGTAGGAACGGGTGAGTGTTGCTAGGTAGTGGCTGAATCAAATAACCTCTTTGAATATAGGGTATTGTACTGGAACGGTGCGGAATCAGTGAGTGGGTATGTAGTAACTGCTATTGGTGTGTCTATGGTTTCAAAAATGGTAGTCTGTATTTTAGAGTGGGTGTATCAAAGGATATATTAAGGCGTGAGGAGGTGCATCAGATTATCACGTGGATGATGTCATCAGTGGTGTCGTTTGAGATGTCGTCAGTGATGTCACTGACCATGTCAAGGATGATGTAATATGTGACGTCATCAGCGGTGCATTGCAGGGGTGCAAGTTATAGTTAGCTCAACTAACTATAACGGGCACATTTCTCTGATTTTGTACTAGTGAATTGTCGAAGTAGCATTCCTGAAACCTATGTTTTTTTCAGTGAATTTCTATGGGTTTTTAAAAGCTAATTTCTAACTTTAACGTCCCTGAAACCTATGGCTTTTTCAGTGAGGTTATTTAAATGATAATTTCTAACTATAACGTCTCTGAAACCTATGGTTTTTCAGTGAATTTCAAAGGTTTCTTCAAATGCTAATTTCTAATTATAACGTCCTTGAAACATATGTCTTTTTCAGTGAATTTCTAAGGTATTTTAAATGCTAATTTCTATCTATAACGTCCCTGAAACCTGTGATTTTTTCAGTGAATTTCTAATGTTTTTAAATGCTAATTTCTAACTACAACATCCCTGAAACCTGTGTTTTTTTCAGGTAATTTCTAAGATTTTTTAAATGCTAATTCCTAACTACACCTAGATAGGTAAGACGTGCAGAAAGAGAAAGAAAGGTGCAGAAAGTAGAAAGAGAAGTGCAGAAAGAAGCAAGAGGCGTACAGAAAAAGGCAAGAACAGTGCAGAAAAAGCAAGAGGTACAAAAAGAGGAAGAAAGGTCCAGAAAGAAGCAGGGCAAGTGAAGAAAGATGCAAGTGAGGTGCAAAAAGAGGCCAGAGAGGTGCAGAAAGAGACAATAGAGGTGGATAAAGAGGCAAGAGAGGTGCAGAATGAGGCAATAGAGGTCCAGAAAGAGGAAGAAAGGAGCAGAAAGAGGCAAGAGAAGTGCAGAAAGAAGCAAGAGAGATACAGAAAAAAGAGAGTGAGGTGCAGAAAGAGGCAAGGAGAGGTCCTGAAAGAGGCAAGAGTAGTGCAGAAAGAGGTAAGAGAGGTGCTGAAAGAGGCAAGAGTGGATTAGAAGCCAAGAGAGGTGCAGATAGAGGCAAGAGAGGTGAAGAAAGAGGCAAGAGAGGTGCAGAAAGAGGCAAGAGAGGTACAGAAAGAGGCAAGAGAGATGTAGAAAGAGACAATGCTGGTGCAGAATGATGCAAGAGATGTGCAGAAAGAGGCAAGAGAGGTGCATAAAGAGGCAAGAGACATGCAGAAAGAAGAGAGGTGCAGAAAGAGGCAAGAGAGGTACAGAAAGAGGCAAGAGAGGTGTAGAAAGAGGCAAGAGTGGATCAGAAAGATGCAAGAGAGGTGCAGAAAGAGGCAAGAGAGGTGCAGAAAGAGGCAAGAGATACAGAAAGAAGAGAGTGAGCTACAGAAAGAGGGAAGAGAGGGGCTGAAGGATGCAAGAGAGGTATAGGATGAGGCAAGAGAGGTACAGAAAGAGGTAAGAGGTGTAGAAAGAGGTAAGAAAGGTGCAGAAAGAGGAAGAGAGGTGCAGAAAGAGGCAAGAGAGGTGCCAAAGGAGGAAAGAGAGGTACCGAAATAGGCAAGATAGGTACAGAAAGAGGCAAGAGAGGTACAGAAAGAAGAGCGTGAGCTGCAGAAAGAGAAAAGAGAGGTGCAGAAAGAGGTAAAAGAGCAGTAGTGGCTCCTGGAGGGAGTGCTGTGGGGCAGTGGGGTGGGGTGGGGTGGGAAAGGGCAGGGTAGAGGTTAGTAAACTCCGGCTCATGGCTGACCAGAGTAATGTAAATAAATAAATAAAACAAATTTCATTGCGCGTGCTGCATCGCCATTTGGCATTTCAGCGCACGCCATGAGATTCGTTTTAATTATGCATCCTAGTGTCCATCCTGCCTGACCTCCATGGTTAGCTTGCTGCTCCTTCCCTGCCCCCTTGTCCGATGCCCTCCCTTTTCATGTGCAGAACCCTATTCCCTCCCTCCTGGCTTGTCTATTCCATTGTCATGCCCCTGATCCCTTCCTCCTGACCTTCATGGTCCGTTATGCTGCAGCTTTCTCTCCTCCCTGTCCAGTATGGTCAGCTTGCTGCCATTGCCTCTTTCCCCTCTGTTGTCCATGGTCATGTTCCCTCCCTATTGCTTTCCATGGTTTGTCGTGCTGCACTGCCGTCCCGCATGCCCTGTGTGGCGTATTGTGCTGCTGCAATCCCTGATGCCTACCCTGTAAGGTCAGTTACGTACACCTGTCCATGCCCCTCCTGTCTTCTGTTATCCGAGTCCATGTCCCTACCCCAATTCCTCCTGCCTTCCATGATCCAATGTACCATACTTGCTAACATTTTGATCTTGGTAAGGGGGAGATTTTGAAAACAAAAAACATGGTAATTGATTTTTCCCATTGACTTGCAAAGAAAAAGAGAAGATTGTAGACAAGAGACAGATAAAATAAAGCCCTTTTGGGCTTAAGTCATTGGGCATCTCCTGCCTGAATCGTCTCTGTTGGCATTTATGGTAGTACTACCACTGCCTCTTCCTTCTGCCCTCAATCCTCTATTATATTGTCACAACCTCTCTTGCCTGTCCTGCATTGTTGGTTTGTTGCCATACCCCCTTTCCACTGTCCTCCATGTTGTGCTGCCACTGCCCTTCCTGCCTGCCCAGTGTGGTGAAATTGTTGCCTCTGCACCCTCCTACCTTCTGAGTCCGTGCCCCTGACCTCTGCCTCCCAAGAGTATCCTAATGAACAGCTAGATTGCTAACATTCCATATTTATTACAGAAATGGGGCACGCCTGACGTCATCTAGATGTAATCAAAACTGTAATACCTAAAGCATTTCCTTTAGAAATTATAGAAATAAGAGGGTCTTATTTGCATAGAAATTATGGTTAGTGGTTTAAAAACTAAAATGAGACATATTTTCTGAGTTCTCAAATAGCTTCAAAGCACTTTTAAATTATTTGTTATCTTTATGTTTTTTTATCCAGTTGATCACTTGATTAAATGTTACGCTTAGGGGAGAGAATGTGGTGTTACTTCCAGAGCTGCAGACTTTGCAACTGGGGAACCAAGTTGGAGTTTCTGCTTCAGCTCTACATTCTGTGATTCTGGTCAAATCACTTAATCTCCCCAGGCCTACAACCAAAATAAGTTTGTCCTTTTATGATGTAACCAATGCTCATGTAAAGCACTCCAATATCTGACCAGCCTGCACTATATAAAACTGCAAAAAAACAAAGGATAAAAACTGTTTTCCACACTTCTGTCATTGGGCTATACGTGGGCTACATCTGGGTGATATTTGTGCTACATTTGGTCTCCTTTTTCTCTGGTGGCCATATTGGGAGACTTCAATTAAATTCATTAAACTTTATTCGATCTGATGTAGAAACATATATCATAAAACTGTACATAAAAACAGTAAATCCTCTTTCTTAATACAATACAGTGAGAAATAAAGAAAACCAGTACGTAAAAACTGGTGTTACAAACCCCGTTTCAGAGCAACTTCAGGTTAACAGAATAGTAAAGTTCAATTTTTGCAAGATCAATCTCATGTACTTCGTGCAAAATACGCAATAAGGGGTCCAAGAAAGATGCCACGCTCCAATACCTAACCAGTCTGCACTATATAAAACTACATGGACTGATGGAAGGCATGGCTTGGCAGTTCGGGCTGGACTGTTCCCATGAGGCACAGGGTCAGACTGATTTGCATATGGCCATGTCTGAACTGGGGTGGCAGAGTGGGCTAAAGAATGGTGATGGATCAAACCCAGATCTGTTGACTGGGTGTGAGTGTTTGATTGGTTCTGATGCTCCGTCCATCACTACCCCCTTTTGTACTGCTTTGTTCGCCATAAGTTGGCAGGGTATGCTCAGACGTGAGTCCCTTGCTCACTTTGCCACTGGATTCAAGCAAGCCTGGCTGAAGACGGCTGAAATGCCAGAAACCGGTCCTAGGATGCTTGTTTCTGGTCCAGGGAAGGCATGGCTTGGCAGTTCGGGCTGGACTGTTCCCATGAGGCACAGGGTCAGACTAATTTGCATATGGCCATGTCTGAACTGGGGTGGCATAGTGGGCTAAAGAATGGTGATGGATCAAACCCAGATCTGTTGACTGGGTGTGAGTGTTTGGTTCTGATGCTCCGTCCATCACCACCCCCTTTTGTAATGGGGTCTGTGAATGGGTATGTGATTGGTAGTGTGGTAATGTGAGTGGGCATACGAGAGGTTGCATGGGGGTGTGAGTGGGTGTGTGAGTGGTTCTGTGAATGATGTCATCAGTGATGTCATTTGAGATGTCATCAGTGATGTCACCGACCATGTCATGAGTGATGTAATATGTGAGGAAATAAGCAGTGCACTGCGCTGGCACAAGTTATAATTACCTCAGATAACAATAACTGCTGAATTTCTATGGTTTTGTATGAGTGAAATCTAAGCCTGACTATAACATCCCTGTAGCCCTTGTTTTTTTTCAGTGAATTTCAATTTTTTAAAATAATTTTGTTTCCTAACTATAACGTCACTGTAACCTTTGTTTTTTTCTGTGAATTTCTGTTTTAAAAAAAATTCAGTTCTTAACTATAATTCCCCTATCACCTTTCTATGGTTTTTTAACAAGTAGTGCACAAGGAGGTGCATTTGCAGAGTGGTGGAGAAAGGGGGCAGACCTCAGCTGACCTCTCACCAATCTCATTCTGTGGGACATACTGGCAGTAACAGGAAGGGGTCTGGAGCCCCAAGGGCCCTCAGGAGCCTAGGGGACTTCATCTCTTAAACAGTGGTGCACCAAAAGTTATGTTTGCAGATTGATGAAGAAAGGGGAAGGGTTTCCCACTAGCTCTCAGCAATCCCACTGTGTGGGACTTATAGGAGGTAAGAGGAAGGGTTGTTGACCCCCAAGGACCTTCAGCATGTGAGGGGACTTCATCCCCCAACAAGATGTGTGCCAGGAGGCCCCTTTGTGGAGTGGTTGAGAAAGGGAGCAGGGCCTCCAGTGTCTTCCTCTGGGGCCGGCCTTCTTTTAAATAATTAATTTTATTAGGGGAGCGGTGAAGCATGACCCCCTCGCCCTGCTGATTTCAGCTTCGGGGACCCTATCCCCTAGGGTCTGGCCTTTTAGAAAAAAATTGTAATAGGCCACGCGGCCCCATCTCCCGGTCAGATGTTTTGCCCTGAGGATCCCATCCCCCGGGACCTGGCCCATTTTTAAGTGAACTTCTAGTGGGGGGGTGCGTGCTAAATAGCTAGCTAGCTGGCTGCATGTATACAACTTCTTAACCAACCTTAAGAAGCTTAAACTGCTTTCATATTTTCCTGTGATATGCACTAAAACTAAATAAAAAGGGTGTCTAAAACTTTTCTTACCATACCTGCTAGCTAGGCACAACTAATAAATTATACCTGATGCTGTTGTCCTGAATGAAGATGTTTGGCTGTGTTGTTGCTGATTTTTCTTTCTGAATCACTGCACAAGGCAAATGACCTTCTTTAGTGTTGCACTTGTTAATGCACGCTACAAGCATTCTGTTGTTCTCGATCATTGATCTGTTTCTGACTAGTGTTACAGCTTCTGTAAAATAAGTAACAAAATACAATAGTTCACTCCAATTACTAGATTACTAATACAAAATAGAAATCGAAAAAAAAACAAAGAAACTTCCAATACTTTTCATTTTTGTGGGAAGCGTAGTGACTTCCTCGGATTTGCGATGCCTCACAGTCGAGTCTCGCAGTCTAGTCTTGCATCGTCGTAGATTCGGCACTGCGTCAGGTCAGTGCACCGTTTTCTGAAGAAAAACCGGTGCGGAACCCACTTCTGAGGCCCTGAACTGGAGGGGGCACCTTGGGCAAGGGTATGACTCAGAGATGGCAGAGTCCAGCAGCACCAGTAGAGTTGCAAGAAGTCTTTTATGTCCCTGAGACTTCAGAAAACAGGAGACAAGCCATTAAGCCCTTGGAGAAACTTGGGTTCAAGGATGTAGAGAGCAGGTCCAGTCCCTCTCACTCCCAGGGGATAAGCAGCAGTCCAGCACAGCAGACTAAGTTGCAAACTTGCAGTTTTTCCTGTAACCCAGCAATCAGCAGGCCAACACAGCAGAGTAAGTAGCAAAGTGACAGTTTCTCCTACAGCACAGCAGCTCTTCTTCCAAGCAGAATGTCTGGTTAGGTGGTATCAGGGGTCCAGTACTTATACCCAAATGTGACATTTAGTGGGGAGACATAAAAGAGGCCTTTGAAGAACAAAAGGTCTCTATCTTTCCTGCCCTGGCTTCAAACACACTACAGGGCGCTATGCAGCTCTTTGCGTGGGGACAAGCACAGTCCTATTCAAGTGCAAGTGTCAGCTCCTCCCTCCCAATCTTCCTCCGGAAGGCCCATCAGCCTGGTGATGTCTGTCAGGAAGCAAAACTATCATCCAGCTCCCTTTGATTAACTGTCTGGGGGAATGCACAAAGCCCAGCTATCACCAACCCAGACGTGTATTCAAAGACAGGCAGAGGCACTTGGTTAAAGTACGAAAATGCCAACATTCTAAAAGTGCCATTTCCAGACTTCTAATTTAAAATCCAACTTCACCATCAATTGTGATTTTACATTTGAGTCCAGAGACACCAAACTCCAAATTTCGATCTGCTCCCAATTGGAAAGTACACTTTAAAGTTGTTTAATGCAATCCGAATGTGAACCTACGAGAGAGCTAGGCCTAGCACTAGTGAAAAACAAATGTAAGAGTATTTCACTACCAGGACATATACAACTTAAAAGTATGTCTTGCTCTATAAATACACTGCACCCTGCCCATGGGGCTACCTATGGCCTTTCTTAGGGGTGACCTATATGGACCTCACAAGCAGGTTAACTGTCAGTTAAACTCTGCGCACACAAGCTCTGCAGTGGTAGGTCTGAGCCTTGTTTAAAGGGCTATTGAGTTGGTGGCGCAATCAGTGCTGCAAGCTCACTTGTAGCATTTAATTTACAGGCCCTGAGCACATATAGTGCCACTTACTAGGGACTTTTAAGTAGATTAAATATGCCAATTGTGGATAAATTACCATTTTTAGAATACAGACCAAAAGCACTTTAGCACTGGTTAGCAGTGGTAAAGTGCCCAGAATCCTAGAGCCAGCAAAAAATGAAGTCTACAGCATACATGGAGATAGAGAAAAAATTCGGAGGATTGTTTTTTGAGAGAAGGTATCCCTTTCTGCTCAAAACTATTGTGCCTATAATGCAGGCACTTTTGCACCACTATACAAGGGTGTCTGTGTCGGTGCTAGGCAGCACATTGTACTCCAGAGGATAAGATTGTGCATTATAATGTTAAATATGGTGCATTCCTGCCCTCTCTCTTTCGCGCAGTGCTTAAAGGTTTCTTGGTGCATTGCCTGAAAATTTTATAAATATGTATGTATGTTACCAGTGAATGGTTGGTAGGAACAAAGTGAGGATATAAACCCTAACACAGTGATTGTGTTTGTCTTTACGAATAAAACAATATTACTTCCAAAGGGAACCCTTCTTTCCAATGTCCAGAAGAACAACAGATTGAGAAAAATGGAATAGGGATCTAAACCCATGGCATGCAGTTTGCATGCAGCATTTTTATGCTGGTAAATACAGCATTGTGCTATATTAAAAGGCTTACATCTCATGCACTGGAAGTAATCAAATGATCTCAGTATCAAAAGTAGTAGCCCACTTACCTATCTAAATAAAAAAACATATGTGCTTTGCATGTTACATGATGTTCTTTTAAGCCTGGCACATTAACCCCTATGGGGCAACTTAGCAAGGGCTGACGATATAATTATCGCCGCTTTAGTATCCGTTTTTGGGCGATAAGCGGCGATAATTATATCGCAATATCATCAAGGACAGGCTAGCACGTGTTTTTTTGATGTAGAGCCAGTTTTTTCACAGCCTCGCCTCGCATCGCTAATGAGATGCAAAGAAGGCGTGGCTGTGAAAACAACACATGAAAATATCGCGAAGGCAGCTTCGCCATATTAACAAGGAGGTGCAGCGATAAAAAAAAATCGCACTACCTCGGCCTTAACGCTGGAATTTAACGTCTGTTAAATTCCAGACTAAGGCATACTAATAATGGTAGGTGGATTATGCTGATACGGCCACAGGGTCGTATCAGCAATGTTATCACTGTTTTCCATGGAACATCGCTGGAAAACATATGTCCGTGTTGCCAATTTCATTTCAGTTTTTTTTTTTTAAGTATATGTATGTTGACTGTAAGACTATGCTTTTCAGACTCCACGCCTTGTGACTCCTTCCCCTTCTCTGTTGCAACTTGACCTTCAATTTATCGGTTTCCAGAGTACATTTTTCCCAATTCCAACACAGTCACTAAAGTATTTTAAATCTTTACACAGGAGAACTGTTGAAAACCCAACTATTCTCAAAACAGGATTCAAATATCTGCAAAATAGCAAACAGTTATTACGACGAAAATACCAACACTTAAGTTTTAACCATCGAAATTATTTGTACTATTAGGTAATGTTGTTGCTATTTTTATCTCCACCTGTGAAACTTGTGCTCGCATCCTCCTCTTTAATTATCTGCTCAACCGACCCCTCCCCCACAGCGCACCTCTCACCTTAGAAACACGATGTAACATTGTTTTCTTTTTTTTTTTTTGGTGTAAAAAACATATTAAAGAACAGAAAGGACAGCAAACTGCACAGTTCTGATCAAAGAGGCTAAGTGGGGTGAACAGCAGAGCCTCGCAGCAAGATGGGGTGTACTACAATTCTGCCAGACTAATTTGGAAGCAATCTACCTCCATTACCTTCAATCGAGAGGAGGGCACGAGAGATCACAGATAATAAACAATGTCACACTATTCCCTGTTTTCACATTGAAGCAGAGTCACACTTTCAAACCACCTGTCCAATATATAGTTGTTTGCGACAGTATGCTTCCATCTCCTTGTAAGGCCCCGATTCTAAGTGAGCACGGAAATTCTGATCGGGATTAGATTTCCAAGCACTGGGTTAAAACTTACACTTCTGCAATTTCCCCTTATTCCATTTTGTTACGTCAATCCCGTTGACATTCACCAGGTAAAAACAATGCAGCAAAGAATGGTACATGCAAAATTCGATGCAGAAAGCAACCAAATCTGCATATAATTCTTCACTTCTAAGAAGAAAACTTGGAATAGAAGTTATTTATTTTACAGATATAAAGATACCCTAGACTGCTTTTCTTAGGTGTGGTAAATTCCTCACCCATTCCCAGACAAAATTAATTATTGCCTATGGAAATTAAATAAAATCAATGTTTTTTTTTTTTGGGGGGGGGGGGGGGACACACCTACTTTTCCCAAATGCCATAAGGAGATTTGATTTAAGGAAAGGCGGGCTGCATCAGGTTTAGGTGAAAAGCCGAGGACATTATGACTTTTCAGACAATTCCCAATCATCTCCAAACCTCACATATGTCCTTCCTCAGGATCTACTGATTACGTCCCACTAAAATCAATTAGGGGCATATTATCAAGACAGCCGCTAAAATTATCGCCGCTTTAGCGGCAGAAAACTGCTGCTAAAACGGCGATAATGGGCTTGATAATATGCTCTATGGAATTCCAATTGAAGCCCATGTTAGACGTCCTTCACATTTAACATGGGCTTCAATTGGAATTCCATAGAGCATATTATCAAGCCCATTATCGCCGTTTTAGCGGCAGTTTTCTGCCGCTAAAGCGGCGATAATTTTATCGCCTGGCTTGATAATATGCCCCTTAGTCTCTAACGAGAGTCGTTATCATTTAATCTTTATTACTTTTAACTAGTTAGCTGGCTGCATGAATACAACTTCTTAACCAACCATAAGAAGCTTAAACTACTTTCATATTTACCTGTGATATGGACAAAAAACTACATTAAAAAGGGTGCCCTTACCTGTTCTTACCACACCTACAAGCTAGGAACAACTAGTAAATTATACCTGATGCTGCTGTCCTGAATGAAGTTGTTTGGCTGTGCTGTTGATGATTTTTCATCCATGTGGCTGATCTTTCTGAATCACTGCACAAAGCAAATGACCTTCTTTAGTGTCCTATTTGTTAGTGCATGCTGCAAGCATTCCGTTGTTCTTGATCATTGTCCTGTTTCTGACTAGCGTTCCAGCTTCTGTTAAATTAGTACCAAAATACAATATTTCACTCTACTTACTAGATCACTCAAATAAATTGGAATCTAAAAAAACACAAAGAAGCTTCATATACCTCTCGTTTTTGTGGCACAACAGTTCTTGCATGTGGAGGGCAGAGGCATGACGTGCAATGTCTATAGGATGAAACCTTGACATTAAAATTGCTTTTGGATTTTTTTAGAGGACCTGGAAGGCGGGCGAGTACTTGCCCTCTATTTCTACTGCTCGGACCATTTGGTAAAATGAATGCCATCATTCCATACATGAGAGTCCTCACTCGTTGCCCTCACCTCAAAATAAAAAATAAAAATGTTCAAACAATTTCAGCATTGAAGTGATTAATGATGAAATTGTGAGGGCATTTCTTTAGCAGGGAGCAGTGGGTGGCTAAGAAATCTCCTCAGCACCCTAATTTAGTATAGTGAAGTGGCGTGTCAAAGGGTGTCATGTCGTTGAATTTCTGAGCTTGGTGGAGCGTAAAGTGGAGTGCTGTAGAGTGGAGTGGCATGTCGTAGAGTGCAGTGCAGTGTCATACAGTGGAGTAGCCTGTCACAGAGTGTACTGGTATGGAATGTCATACAGGGAAGTGGAGTTTCATACAGTACAGTGGCATATGGTATAATGGAGTGACGTGCAGTAGCGGTCCGTGGAGGGAGTTCGGTGGGGCAGTGAGGCGGGGCAGGGTGGGGAAATGTAAACAACGGAATATGGATGAACGGTGGTAAGTACACATTTAAATAAATAAAACGAATTTTGTTGCGCGCGCTGCATCGCATTTGTTTAGCCATAGTATGAACGGTGCAGGTAGTAGAATGTTTAGTACCTTCATATTGTGGATAGTTTTTAGGTAATAGTGTCTTTTTAGACAGCTGTTGCATAGAGTGTGGTATAAAGTAAACTCTATCTATAGAGTAAGCACTCTTTCCAGTACTAAGGTCTCTTCTGATATCAACTTCATTTCTTAATGTAAATTTAGTGTGCTTCAAGGGTTTGATACAGACAAAGGCTGTCCGTAATAGGGCATTTGTTTTGGAGTTGGCATTCACTGTTTTGGATTTTGCTGAACAGTTGTATATAGATTTAACACTATACTCAATGAGGGTTTCCCATATATCATCTGTGGTTGATTGTTAATGTGAACTATGCTACATGTAAAGCCATACCAATTTATACAGCAATATGCAGGAAAATGAAGCTTGGGTGATGTCATCAGTGATGCCATAAATGATGTCATAGAACATGGTATTAGTGATGTCATGTGTCATAAGCTGTGCATGGCAGGGCACAACTGATGAATTTCTGTGTTATTTTAGTTCAAAACTTTAATGTTAACTCTGACAAATCTACCTAACTATAACGTTTCTTTAACCTTTGTTTTTTTCAGTGAATATTTAGGTATTTTTTTAAGTAAATGTATTACTTTTGTGAATGTAAGTATAGTAGAATGCCTTTATAATATATGTTGTGTTTTGACATTATTTCAGTAAAAAATGTTTTTTTTATTGCAACAAAACAGGATATTGTTAACTGTTTGCAAAATCTTTATATAATGTTTGTGAGTAGTAAACAGATACATATTCAATAGAGATTGTTTATTTGCTCAGTTATTGTAACTCTGATATCAAGAATGTCACCAGCAATCTTTTTCTGAGGAGCATTACTCTTGCAATGATGGTTGTGCATAGTAGGGTGTGTAGAGGGACTGGCCTCTCTACTGAGACCTCTCTCTGTAATCAAAAGTATGCATTGTAGGGCGTGAGGAAGGATTGGACTTTCCTTTCAGAACTCTTTCTCAGATGAGGGTGTGCTTATTAGGGTGTGGGGAGGGACTGCCCCTTTCATTCAGACCTCTCTCTCATATGTATAGAGAGACTGGCCACTCTGCTCAGACCTCTCTCTCTTGATGACAAATGTAGGTAGTAGGGTATGTAGAGGGACTGGCCACTCCTTTCAGACCTCTATCTCAGATGATGGGTGTGCATAGTAAGGTGTTTGGATGAGCCTTAACTCCACCCACAACTCTTCTCAAACCAATGAGCATAGATAGTAGAGTTGGATAAACAGCATCCCTTGAAAGAATCCTTCATACAGTAACAAGTGGTGTGCATATCAGAGTGTATTCAAATATCACCTACTCCTATTTTTCACAATCACACACTAGTCTTGCGAGATCGAAATATTTAAAAAATAGATGTACTCTCTAATCTTCACAGTACTTTTAAATCAATCCATCAATAATTATTTAATTCGATAGGCTTCAGCAATCATAAAACTACAGTAAAAGCAATCCTACAAATAATTTAAAAACATCAATTAGTATCATAAAATAAGTACTATGCAATTCAAACTCAAGCATAAGCGTGATACACTGCTAATACAAATCGCAACACATACCAATAAACAGTAATATTTTCAAAAAATTATAGATATAAAAGGGCAGGTCTCACTTGTTTAAAATTCAGATGTGCAAATATTGGGTGTATATACTGATGACGCAAATTGGCCCATTTAGGGCAAATTAATACGATGTGTAAAGGGTCTAGTGCAGAAGACTCTTCACAGGAACATACAGGAGGGTCTTGTGGCCTATGCCATCCTGCTACAAGCTGCAGGGACATATTCAGTTTATGGTTCATTGGCATATCCAGTGTTAGATAAGTCTTGCAGTCATCAGTGATGTCATTTGAGATGTCATCAGTGATGTCATCAGTGATGTCACTGACCATGTCATGAGTGATGTAATATATGACATCATCAACAGTGCATTGCGGGCGCGAGTTATAGTTAGCTCAACTAACTATAACAGGTGAATTTCTCTGGTTTTATATGAGTCAAATGTTCAACTAACTATAACATCCCTGAAACCTATGTTTTTTTACTGAATTTCAAAGGTTTTTTAAATGCTAATTCCTAACTAGAACGTCTGTAAAACCTATGGTTTTTTCAGTGAATTTCGAAGGTTTTTTAAATGTTAATTTCATATTTTAATGTTTATAAAACCTATATCTTTTCTATTATATTTTTAAATATTTTGGAATTCTATTATACTTGTTTTTAACTTTAAAAATCATGTAATGTTTTATATCTTCCCCAAAAAATATGTTTTTTTTGGGGGGGGGAGAAAACTGCACTCCCATACCGGTAGCGTACCAAGCTCCATCACCACACAAATTCTATCCCCCCTATTGTTAAACTCTTAAATGATGCGCATTTCGTATCTGACGAGTTCGTGGCACCGCGTCCCGCGTAACATCATATACGCATGAAGCCACCCCAGGTACTACTTTGGTATCCGATGGGTACGCAGTACAAAGCCATGCGTTACGTCATGTATGTATGGGGTCACACCTGCTGCGCGTTGCGTATTCGACGAGTATACGCTGCCAGGCCCTGTGTTACATCACAGACGTATAGTATCGCACCGAGTACGCCATTCCCTTTTTTTTTGTCTCAAAAGTATATCTAAATAACTTTAAACAGTACATGAGAGCACGCGAAAATCTAAATTATTTTAAACATTTATATATTTCTAACTGTAATAAACTTATATTATGATAAATATATTTTGTCAAAATCACGTCGGGTGCGGCCTCCTTGCGCGCTCGGTGCGCGATTGCCATGTGACCTTAAAAAAAAGCATTTGATTGGTTCATAACATTTCCCATTGTAACAGTTGTACGACCCCACCCATTTTACTCATTCTCTCTATAGCGTTTGAGGAGAGACACCTCTTCTGCTTAGAAAGCTTTTTGGAAAAGTGTTTTCCTGTATAAACATATCTTATACTACACACAACATGCAACAATCATCTTAATCAATATTCATGCTCTGTACATTAGCCTTCCACATGTGATTGCCATGCATCTCAAACGTTCCATCAAAAAACAAATATGTGTTACACAATGCCCCTGGTGTGTGTGTCTGCACATTATTGTGCTGCCTTTCGGCCTGGGTATTGCTGGCTCTAAGAAGCATTATCAGCCATGGGCAGACTGCACATCCTAGATCACATGCCATCCCATTAACGATTGTTTCCGCCCTCCCGACACATGCAATTCTAATCTAAATTGCAAACTCTGCGAGGTCAAAACTACAAAAGAAACTCACATAAGTACACTTCCTGGCCAGGCAGGACATGAACAATGCCCAAGTCCCCGGAATAA
The DNA here is from genome assembly GCF_964204655.1 of Triturus cristatus. Lineage (NCBI taxonomy): Eukaryota > Metazoa > Chordata > Amphibia > Caudata > Salamandridae > Triturus > Triturus cristatus. Next base: position 684,936,246 of record NC_140586.1, on the reverse strand, counting down.
TTATTCACACCCCTACGCTGGCCTGGCGTACGCAAGCCCAGCCCACTTTGCATACGTATAAATAGGATAACCACGACACCACACGTCCCTCTTCTTCCACACTACCTCAAATGATTTGCAGCATCCACCTCGCATATCACAATGCGCAATAAAAAAAAGAAATGGATCCATGAGGTGTACTCCATCCTGGCAATCAACACGGGCTCTAAATTGCGAGCCCTACTGCCCGTTGTCTACAAAAGGGATCCATGAGGTGTACACTCTCCTCCAACTCCTCTCCTGGGAGAGGAGTTGGCCTAACGGCTAGGGCGCTCGACCTCAGACCTAAGCAACTGGGTTCCAGTCTCGGTAACGACGCTGAACATCCTGTGATTCTGGGCAAATCACTTAATCTCCCCGTGCCCAACAAAAATGAATGTGTGCCCTCATGTAACTGGAACTGGTGCTATGTAAAGCGCTCTGATACCTGATTGGATTCGGGTCAAGTTCGCGCTATATAAAACTCTGCAAAAAAAAAAAATCTGAATTGTGAGCACTGCTGCCCGTAGTGTTTGCTCACACAACAATGACAGCAGGTAAGCAGAGCGGCCTTGGTGCACAGGGCCTCCAATTGAGCACGCTGTGGCGAGAGGGGTGGGGTGCTTCAGCCTAGCTGCGCAGGTCCGAACAAACAATATTGCCATGTGTTATGATGTGATCTTTGAGCTCATTCAGTTACATCTCTGTCTCGTTTTAAAGGCCTGCTGGACTGTACTGTAGGCCTGATCCAGCGGGCAGCGTTGGCCTACAGACACCTCTTCAGCGCGGTGCTGCGGGAGGGATGGGATGCATCAGCCAGACTGCGCACGTGCGAATAAGCGATATTGCCATGTGTTATGATGTAATCTTTGACCTCATTCAGTCACATCTCTGTCTCATTTTATAGACCTGCAATACCATAAGGTAGGCCTGAACCTACGGACAGTGCTGCCCTACACACACCTGTTGAGGGCGGTTCTGCGGGAGGGGTTGGGTGCATCACCCCGAGTGCGCACGTGCGAAAAAGCGATGTTGCCGTGCGTAATGATGTGATCTCTGACCTCATTCAGTCACATCGGTCTAATTTTAAGGACCTGCTGGACCGTACTGTAGGCCTGAGCCAGCGGGCAGCGCTGCCCTACAGACACGTGGCGTTGTCTTTTAGGACACTGTAGTCAGCTCCTTACTAAGTGTACATGCACACAGGCTCCCGCCACTACATTACACGTGCACATTATGCTTCTAGCATGCGCTCTGTTCCTTTGTATGTGAACGTTGGCATAACATATTATTATTTATCCTTGTGTATTCTCGTGCACTTCAACTCCTCTTTGAACCACGATTACCACTAACAGTTGGTAGATCGTACTTCAAAAACGAAGGATGCCCTTAACTCCTATTTTCTATCAAGCCTTAAATAAACTTTCATTTACCTCCAGACGTTTCCACCATTAAATTATTTTTCCCTTTTCTGACATTACATTGACTGCCACAAGAAGGACAGAGCGGGAGCTGACCCCGCAATGATGCCCTAGCATTCTGACACCTTCCATCGTGGTATCAAGACACCGTCCTCGACCGGAGACCTGGTCTATCGGACAAACATACCCCAGACTAGGAGCTTGCACCAACATGTCGAGGGACACACCAGTGGTGGCAGGTGGGCAGTGAAGCCTCGGTTTGTAAGACCTACAATTGAGCACAGTGCGGGGGAAGGGGTTGGGAGCAGCACCCTGGGTGCACAGGTGCATGCAAGCAATTTTCCCATAGCTAATAATGTAGGACTATATTATTAAACAGCGGCGATAACATTATCACCACTTTAGTGACAGGAGACTGCCACTACAGTGACGATAAGGGGTTGATAATATGCCATTGTAAATTCCCATAGAAGTCCAGGTTCACACCAGAACCTGGACTTCTATGGGAATTCACAAGGGCATATTATCAACCCCTTATCGTCGCTTTAGCGGCAGTTTCCTGCTGCTAAAGCGGCGATAATGTTATCGCCCTTCCTTCATAATATGGCCCATAATCTCTGGCCTCATGTATTTAATTTTAAGGACTTGCTGAACCACACTCTTTCTTGCAGGCCCCGGAGTCCTAGACAAATGGGTGACGGAGGGTAAACACTAAGGGCTGGGTGCAATAGGCCGACGCTCTGTCTCCTCCTCCCTCTCTTCTTTTGACTCTCCCTCCCCTTCTCCCTTCCACCCACTCCCCCTCCCTTCCATTCTCACTATGGTCCTTTCATTCAGACTACCTTTCTTTACCTCTTCCACATAGCACACATACTTATGTTTCATTTTTGTCTTGCAGGTTTCCTACGCTGCTTCCACTGGAGTCCAACCCACGTTTTTTTTATTATACTGTTCTATTAAAGTTACATTTCTATTTATTTCTGTTTTAATAAAGGTTAATTATTTTTTCAAATAAATAACTGAGTGTATAGGTCTTCTTTTTCTGACGACACGTGTCTATTGTTTATTGTGAAAATCATCTGTTTATAGGAGATTTTAAGGACAACATTATTTAATATTACAGGTGCACCTACCAAACATAATCTAACTGACTACTAGACACATGAAGCCTGGGTAATTGTACAACTGCAAGAGTTCTATGAGTGTATCACTTTATAACACCATAAGTACTGCCCGTGTGATTACAGAACAAATAAGGCACTGCCTAAGACCACCGAGCCTTCAGGGACTGCTGAGCCCCACCCTGCATATTTAAATAAAGACCCTGAGTGTGGCGATCCCTGGACTTCAGTTGGCCTCGAACCCCCCGAACAATTAAAGTATTTGCTATCACAGGGTGGAAGCCATGCACCACCCTCTAATAGCAAACACAAATGTCCAACGAATGCACACCCCGGGACTTTGTATGAGCTGTGCCTGAGAGGTCACCCTCCCTACTACCATGATGCATTTGTTAGTATAAACGCATACTAACACTACTTACACACATGTAGTACAGTGACCAGAATGTAGTGAAGAAGCAGAGGAAACGCAAAATCTAAGAATATAAATCTTACCAGAAGTCGGATGACATAGTTCAATGAGCCGACGACCCTGGCATGAGTAGAAACAGCTACACAAACAAAACGGGTCTTCAGCACAACGCAAGCAATTTTGAAATATTGCTGAGTGGTGCCTTCTTTTTGACTTCTCCCACTCGTCGCCAAATTTATGTAGTGAAGAGGCAGACAGCAGTGAATCCAATAAGTAGATTTATTACAAGAAAACAAGACACCTGAAACAACCACCTACTGGAGCAGACAGCAAAGCAACCGTCTAATCCAGCACAGTGTACCATCTCCGCAAGGTTCCCCTCATGACACCCCTAGATTCTAACATTACATACTGAGGGCCATATTATCAAGGAACGGCGTTAAAATTATCTCCACTTTAGCGGCAGGAAACTGCTGCTAAAACGGCGATAATGGGCTTGATAATATGCCGTAGAGGATTCCAATAGAAGCCCTTGTTCTTGTGTTAACATGGGCTTCTATTTGAATTCTCTACGGCATATTATCAAGCCCATTTTCGCAGTTTTAGCGGTAGTTTCCTGCCGCTAAAGCGGTGATAATTTAAACGCCGTTCCTTCATAATATGCCCCATAGATTCTAGTAGAATTACATACTAACATTCTACTATGACTTATAATGGAATACTACACAGAGCACATGACTTTACAGCAATGAGCTCATAGTTTCATCCACGAGTCTTGACACCGGTAGGGGTAAGACTTTCGCTTCCCATTCCCTATATTGTATAAACGTAAACTAACACTTCTTCCACAAGTATGCTACAGCGCCCAGAGCACATCACTTTACAGCAATGAGCTCACAATTTAGGCTCACGGTTTAATCCCCGAGTCTTCACACCAGTAGGGATGAGTAGTTCGCTTCCCACCCCCTATATAGTATAAACGCATACTAACACTACTTACACACTTATACTACAGCGGCTAGTATCCTACACCGCCCAGAGCCCATCACTTTACAGCAATCAGCTCGGTTTCATCCCCAAGTCTTCACACCGGTAGGCGTAACTACTTTGCTTCCCGCTTCCGGTATACTATCAACACACAGTAGCGGTCAGTAGTTCACTTCCCACTCCCTGTATGGTATAAACGCCTACTAACACTACTTGCACACGTATGCTACAAACACCAGACCACATCAGTTTCCAGCAATGACCTCACGGTTTAGACTCTCGGTTTCATGCCCGAGTGTAGCACCATATATCACCACCATGCCACTCTGAGCAACACCGCACTTTCAGACCGTTAACAGTGATAACTACCTACTGTCGACTACCAGTAGGTAATCAAGAACAAATTACAATAGTTCCTTGATTCTTTTAGCTTTCAAAAATTCTCTCTATTACTGTCTTTCTACTTTTCCATATAAATAGTTTTTTAAATATTCAAGTACACATCGAAGTCAGAAATGCAACGTATTCTATCAACACACTTTCTAGAACATGCTACAAAAAGTGGAGGTTAAAAGTTCATCAATTTTTTTAAACCTAACGATATTTTTTTGCATCATTTTCTCGAACATTTAACGGCACGTGCAGGTTGAAAGTTCACGATTGTTTTAAGTTCGAACAGTGCCTTCCAAATCCAAGTAGCAGGTGTGGTTGAGTTGAGCACATTTTATCCTATAATATGTACTATAATATGTACGTGCAAACTGCTTTTTCTTAACCAATCACAAACATACTTTTCCACAAAACGAATGTGCACCCTGCTTTTAAAAAACAGTGCTTTTCATCTCCCAATCAGGTATCGTTTTATATGCGAAAAGAAACTAGTTCCCCATCTTTAAACATATCTCTTATTCTAAGAAGGAACTGCATGAGCTACAGGCATCTCTCCATACCTTTCAGCCATACCTTCAAAATGCTAGTGGGGATTGTAGGACATAGCTATGTTTTCTGGTGCAAGAGGTATGCAGAACAGAGACGTATTGACTTAGACCTAGGTTTACAAAATGTGGACATTAAATGGTTTAGACAGAGAGGATTGAAGTGGCACAAATTGTTGCCTTTGGTTAAAACCTGTTTGCATCTCCAACACCCTGACCTCATGATTGTGCACTGTGGTGGAAACGACCTAGACACATTGACTGGGGTAGATTTGGAAATGCTTATGAAGGACACCTTTCGACAATTGATGTTACTTTTGCCTCAAACTGTCTTTGTATATTCCAATATATGCCAAAGACAGAAGTGGAAATGGTCCAAACAATTTTGTCCTCAGATTGAAAAATCTCGGGAAAAAGTCAACAAAGCTGTCTCTGCATACCTCAGAGACCACAAAATGTGGTCCATATATAACAACAACATACGTTTTGATAGGGTGGATATATACAGAAGTGATGGAGTACAGTTCACAGATCAGGGAAACTGAGTTTTCCTGAATAACTTGAAGCTGTGCATCTGCACTTATATGTAGCTCCAACTAATGAACACAAGGTCTCTTGTAAGAGCCACCCTATAACTTACGACATAGGCCCCCTATTTTAGGGCCATATAACGCCATCTCCGCACCCTCGCCAAAATGTATTCTCCACACAGCTGTGGCTCAGCGGCCAGACCATCTCACTTTGCAGCACAGACCTCTCGCTTTGATCCCCAGCTCTACTCACCCATAGGGGTGAGTAGTTTGCGCACTACAAATACCATATTGATTTACATTCGCACTCCCAATACAACACCACCTAAGCACCATAAACAAGCTACAATGTTCTAAACAAAAGTTCATCCAAGTACCTATAACTACATGCTGACACTACTTGCACAGATGTGGCACAGCGGCCAGAGCACATAACTTCACAGCATATGACACACAGTTTGGGCTCACACTTTAATCCCCGACTCCGGCAGCAGCTCAGCTTAGCAACATGAGACTCAAGATAATACCTCACATATAATCCGTACCCCAGGACTTTCATACCAGTACGGGTCAGTAGTTTGTCCTAGTAGATATAAACACATCCGGACACTACTGCCGCAACTGTAGTGCAATGGCCACGACACATGACTTCACAGCATAAGACACACAATTTGGTCTCACGCTTTAATCCCCGAGTAGCGCACCAGCTCACCTTACCTGCATCAGACTCTACCCAACATGAACCAAACACCACTGCACTACCCTAAACCCTAACACACTACCCCCAGTATGACCCCCTACACTACCCAAACACAACTGCACTACCCTAAAACCTAAAGCACTAACCCCAGCATGACCCCGTACACTAACCAAACACCACTGCACTACCCACAACCCTAAAACACAACCCCCTACACTATCCAAACACCACTGCACTACCCTAAACCCTAAAACACGACCCCCTACACTACCCAAACACCACTGCACTACTCTAAACCCTAAATCTACCCCCAGCAGGGAACCCCTACAGTACACAAACACCACTGCACTGCCCTAAACCCTAAAACACTACCACCAGCACAACCCCTACACTACACAAACACCACTGCACTACCCTTCACCCTAAAACACTACCCCCCCAGCATGACCCCCTACACTACCCAAACACAACTGCGCTACCCTAAACCCTAAAACACTACCCCCAGCACGACCGCCTACACTACCCAAACACCACTGCGCTACCCTAAACCCTAAATCTACCCCCAGAACGACCCCCTACACTACCGAAACACCAATGCACTACCCTCAACCCTAAAACACTACCCCCTACACTACCCAACCACCACTGTACTACCATAAACCCTAAAACACTACCCCCAGCATAACCCCCTACACTACCCAAACACAACTGTACTACTCTAAACCCTAAATTACCCCCAGCAGGACCCCCTACAGTACACAAACACCACTGCACTACCCTAAACCCTAAAACACTACCATCAGCACGACCCCTACACTACACAAACACCACTGCACTACCCTACACCCTAAAACACTACCCACCCAGCATGACCCCCTACACTACCCAAACACCACTGCGCTACCCTAAACCCTAAAACACTACCCGCAGCACAACCGCCTACACTACCCAAACACCACTGCGCTACCCTAAACCTTAAATCTACCCCCAGAATGACCCCCTACACTACCCAAACACCACTGCACTACCCTCAACCCTAAAACACGACCCCCTACACTACCCAAACACCACTGCACTAACCTAAACCATAAAACACTACCCCAGCATAACCCCCTACACTACCCAAACACCACTGCACTACCCTCAACCCTAAAACACGACCCCCTACACTACCCAAACACCACTGCACTAACCTAAACCATAAAACACTACCCCAGCATAACCCCCTACACTACCCAAACACAACTGCACTACCCTAAACCCTAAAAAACGACCCCCTACACTACACAAACACCACTGCACTACCCTAAACCCTAAAACACTACCAACAGCACAACCCCCAACATTACCCAAACACCACTGCACTATCCTAAACCCTAAAACACGACCCCCTACACTACAAAAACACCACTGCACTACCCTAAAATCTAAAACACTATCCCCAGCACACACCCCTACACTACCCAAACACCACTGCACCCCACTAAACCCTAAAACACTACCACCAGTATGACCCCCTACACTACACAAATACCACTGCGCAACCCTAAACCCTAGAACACTACCCCAAGCACTACCCCCTACACTACACAAACACCACTGTGCTACCCTAAACCCTAAAATACTACCACATCAAGAACCCCTACACTAACCAAACACCACTGTACTACCATAAACCCTAAAACACTACCCCCAGCATAACCCCCTACACTACCCAAACACAACTGCACTACCCTAAACCCTAAAACACGACCCCCTACACTGCCCAAACACCACTGCACTGCACTACCCTAAACCCTAAAACACTACCCCCAGCATAACCCCCTACACTACCCAAACACAACTGCACTACCCTATACCCTAAACCCTAAAACACGACCCCCTACACTACACAAGCACCACTGCACTAGACTAAACCCTAAAACACTACCCCCTACACTACACAAACACCACTGCACTACCCTAAACACTAAAACACTACCAACAGCACAACCCCCAACATTACCCAAACACCACTGCACTATCCTAAACCCTAAAACACGACCCCCTACACTACAAAAACACCACTGCACTACCCTAAAATCTAAAACACTATCCCCAGCACACACCCCTACACTACGCAAACACCACTGCACCCCGCTAAACCCTAAAACACTACCACCAGTATGACCCCCTACACTACACAAATACCACTGCGCAACCCTAAACCCTAGAACACTACCCCAAGCACTACCCCCTACACTACACAAACACCACTGTGCTACCCTAAACCCTAAAACACTACCACATCACGAACCCCTACACTACCCAAACACCACTGTACTACCATAAACCCTAAAACACTACCCCCAGCATAACCCCCTACACTACCCAAACACAACTGCACTACCCTAAACCCTAAAACACGACCCCCTACACTGCCCAAACACCACTGCACTGCACTACCCTAAACCCTAAAACACTACCCCCAGCATAACCCCCTACACTACCCAAACACAACTGCACTACCCTAAACCCTAAACCCTAAAACACGACGCCCTACACTACACAAGCACCACTGCACTAGACTAAACCCTAAAACACTACCCCCTACACTACACAAACACCACTGCACTACCCTAAACACTAAAACACTACCAACAGCACAACCATCAACATTACCCGAACACCACTGCACTATCCTAAACCCTAAAACACGACCCCCTACACTACAAAAACACCACTGCACTACCCTAAAATCTAAAACACTATCCCCAGCACGACCCCCTACACTACCCAAACACCACTGCACCCCGCTAAACCCTAAAACACTACCGCCAGTATGACCCCCTACACTACACAAACACCACTGCGCAACCCTAAACCCTAAAACACTACCCCCAGCACTACCCCCTACACTACACAAACACCACTGTGCTACCCTAAACCCTAAAGCACTACCACAGCAAGAACCCCTACACTACACAAACACCACTGCACTACCCTAAACCCTAAAACACTACCCCAGCATGACCCCCTACAGTACAAAAACACCACTGCACTACCCTAAACCCTAAAACACTACCCCCAGCACTACCCCCTACACTACAGAAACACCACTGTGCTACCCTAAACCCTAAAACACTATCCCCATCACACACTACACTACCCAAACACCACAGCACCCCGCTAAACCCTAAAACACTACCACCAGTATGACCCCCACACTACACAAATACCACTGCGCAACCCTAAACCCTAAAACACTACCCCCAGCACTACCCCCTACACTACACAAACACCACTGTGCTACCCTAAACCCTAAAACACTACCACATCAAGAACCCCTACACTACCCAAACACCACTGTACTACCATAAACCCTAAAACACTACCCCCAGCATAACCCCCTACACTACCCAAACACAACTGCACTACCCTAAACCCTAAAACACGACCCCTTACACTGCCCAAACACCACTGCACTGCACTACCCTAAACCCTAAAACACTACCCCCAGCATAACCCCCTACACTACCCAAACACAACTGCACTACCCTAAACCCTAAAACACGACCCCCTACACTACACAAGCACCACTGCACTAGACTAAACACTAAAACACTACCCCCTACACTACACAAACACCACTGCACTACCCTAAACACTAAAACACTACCAACAGCACACCCCCCAACATTACCCGAACACCACTGCACTATTAAAACCCTAAAACACGACCCCCTACACTACAAAAACGCCACTGCACTACCCTAAAATCTAAAACACTATCCCCAGCACGACCCCCTACACTACCCAAACACCACTGCACCCCGCTAAACCCTAAAACACTACCGCCAGTATGACCCCCTACACTACACAAACACCACTGCGCAACCCTAAACCCTAAAACACTACCCCCAGCACTACCCCCTACACTACACAAACACCACTGTGCTACCATAAACCCTAAAGCAATACCACAGCAAGAACCCCTACACTACACAAACACCACTGCACTACCCTAAACCCTAAAACACTACCCCAGCATGACCCCCTACAGTACAAAAACACCACTGCACTACCCTAAACCCTAAATCTACCCCAGAACGACCCCTACACTACCCAAACACCACTGCGCTACCCTAAACCTTAAAATGCTACCCCCAGCACAACTCCCTACACTACACAAACATCACTGCGCTACCCTAAACCCTAAAACACTACCACCAGCACGACCCCCTACACTACCCAAACACCACTGCACTACCCAAAACCCTAAAACACCACACCCAGCATGCCCCCCTACACTACCCAAACACCACTGCTCTAACCTAAACCCTAAAACACCACCCCCAGCATGACCCCCTACATTACCCAAACACCACTGTGCTACCCTAAACCCTAAAACACTACCTCCAGCATGACCCCCTACACTATATATATTATCTACTGGTGGTCTCCAATATTTTCTATTGGCGGTCGCCAGTAGATAGTTATAGTTAGGATCTAGTTTCCATAGGAAAAGCATTTTTTGTTTTCCCAATAACTTTGGCGCCGGTTGACGGATCTTTGTGAAATTTTCAAAACTTATGGCCCGCTCCGGTCAGCTCCTATCCTGAAGGTTTGGGGGTGATTTGAAAAGCAGGGGCCGAGAAAAAAGGGGGGGTCCCAAAACGTGGTATTTGCATGTTATTATCCATAGGAAACTTTAGACACAGCTACAGCTCGAACTGCTGAACGGAATTACACCAAGTTTGGCAAAAAGGTGGCACTTGGTTCAGAAAGAGACCTTTTTGTTAAATGGTGTAAATCCGTTCAGTAGATCCTGAGAAATTTAAAAAAAGAGGTCGAAAAATGCATTTCCCATAGGAAACTTTAGACACAGCCACAGCTTGAACTGCTGAACGGAATTGCACCAAATTTAGCAAAAATGTAGTGCTTGGCTCAGAAAGCGTCCTTTTCAGGTCTCGCCTAGCGGTGCAGCACATGCGTTGCACGCTTTGCGAGGCATGCAGTATACACTATAGGTGAGGGAAGCCCCGCCCACTCCCCAGTCCACTTTTTCATTGGCTTGTGGCTTTTTCCTTTCTAAATGCTGACTTCTGATTAGTTTAGAGGCTGCTAGTCCCGCCTTATGATGGCCATGTCTCCTTCCACGGCTATTGGCCCCTTTACTGCATGTTTCCTGAGTACTACTTCGCAGTCGATCGTCATTCGGGCTTCTTTTTGGTAGGGTGGTAGTTAGTTTTGGGCTTTGTTTTAAAGGGGATTGGGCTTGTTCCTCTTGTGAAAGCTGCTGCTGCTACAGTGCGCTCTGTGTACAGGCAGCATGGTTAAAAGGCACTGGGCACCTGGTGATTTGTAAATTTAAAATATTCCACACGGCGCCCGCTTTCAGTTTTAAATATTGAGTGTGAGGGCAGCCTTTAGTTTAAAATACTAAGTCTGTGCCCGCCTTCATTTCTACATCTAAACGCGACGGCCGCCTTCACTTATCTCACCATCACTTTTATTTCTAATTGTCACAGCTGCCTTCACTTTTAATTATTAAGCGCGGCGCACTCCTTCACTTTTAAATTTTTAAAGCATCCGAGGCATTCTGGTATCAACTCACATTACATTCAAACATGGCCGTGAGCTTTGCTGCCTCCAAATCACACCCGGTTTGCAGCTCCCCTTGTTTGTGTGCATGCTTAATATCAAAAGCATGCGCACAAGGTTTGGTCGTCCAGAGCCTCCGGCTGCAAACAAGTAAGACTGACAGTCCTCCCACAGAAGAGCAGCGTTAGTGCTGTGAAGTGCTTCGTGTTCATTTTTTGGTCCATGTACTGTCTGCAAATAAATAAAGCAGGATCATGATCTAGTTTCAGCACGGTGCCCTTTCACGAGCACCGCGCTGGTTTTGCTTTCTTTCTCGTGTCTCTCTCTTCGCTCGCTCCTCCACCCAATCGGTCTCACATTTGTAAGCATTAGAGATATTGACAATGCTACAAAGGCAACTCAGAGGGAGGCTTGGTGGGGAAATGTTATGGTCCGGTGCGGGAACAGCAGAGGTGTTTTTTTTTTTTTTACTTCTGCCAGCGCCCGTAGGCTCCTTTAAAAGAAGAAGCAGGGAATACGGCCAGTTGAGAGTGGATGTGGCTTAAGAGGCGGGCTGCGTGATTGGACCTGGGGAACTATGTTCGAGTTTAGCATGCTGTGATTCTGGGCAAATTCCTTTAGCTCCCGTACCTACCACAAACGAGTGTGGCCTTCTGTAATGTAACTGGTACACATGTAAAGTGTTCTAATTGCTTCAGTTCGAGTTCGAGCGTGTCACGCAGTTTGGTGCTTTCTTTCCCTCCATATTAAACAATAGATGTTTCAGCACCCAGGCTAATGTGCTACATAGCTAAATGCATATAAGTCCTCCCACAGAAGAGCAGCGTTAGTGGTGTGAATGGCTTCGTGTTCATTTTTCGGTCCATGTACTGTCTGCAAATAAATATAGCAGGATCACGATCTAGTTTCAGCACGGTGCCCTTTCACGAGCACCGCACTGGTTTTGCTTTCTTTCTCGTGTCTCTCTCTTCGCTCGCTCCTCCACCCAATCAGTCTCGCATTTGTAAGCATTAGAGATATTGACAATGCTACAAAGGCAACTCAGAGGGATGCTTGGTGGGGAAATGTTATGGTCCGGTGCTGGAACAGCAGAGGTGGGTTTTTAAAATTTCTTTTTTTTTTTTACTTCTGCCAGCGCCCGTAGGCTCCTTTAAAAGAAGAAGCAGGGAGTACGGCCAGTTGAGAGTGGATGTGGCTTAAGAGGCGAGCTGCGTGATTGGACCTGGGGAACTAGGTTCGAGTTTAGCGTGCTGTGATTCTGGGAAAATTCCTTAAGCTCCTGTACCTACCAAAAACGAGTGTGTCCTTGTGTAATGTAAGTGGTGCACATGCAAAGTGTTCTAATTGCTTCAGTTCAAGTTCGAGCGTGTCACGCAGTTTGGTGCTTTCTTTCCCTCCATATTAAACAATTGATGTTTCAGCACCCAGGCTAATGTGCTACATAGCTAAATGCATATAAGTCCCCAAAGGCGAGACTGATGCATTGCAAATGCTTGTTTTAAATGGTGTAAATCCGTTCAGTAGTTTTTGAGATATTAAAGAAAAAAAATCTTTATATATCTGGGCGGGACCGAACTACACAAGCACAAGCTTGGCTCTAATTGGCTGCCAACTCTTCATTCCAGGACGTGTTGGCAGCCATCTTGGTGCAATGCGTTTTAGGTCTTGCCTAGCGATGCAGCGCATGCGCTGCCCACTACACAAACACCACTGCACTACCCTAAACACTAAAACAATACCCCAGCATGACCCCTACACTACCCAAGCACTACTGTACTACCCATAACCCTAAAACACTACCCCAGCATGACCCCCTATACTACCCAAACATCACTGCACAACCCTAAACCTTAAAACACTACCCCCAGCACCAGAATCCCCTACACTAGCCAAGCACCACTGCACTACCCTAAACCCTAAAACACTACCCTCAGCATGACCCCCTATACTAACCAAACACCACTGCACTACCCTAAACCCTAACACACTACCCCCAGCATGACCCCCTACACTACCCAAACACAACTGCACTACCCCAAATCCTAAATCTACCCCCAGCATGACCCCCTACACTGCACAAACACCACTGCACTACCCTAAACCCAAATACACTACCACCAGCACGACCCTTACACTACCCAAACACCACTGCACTACCCTAAACACTAAAACACTACCCCCAGCATGACCCCCTACACTACCCAAACACAACTGCACTACCCTAAACCCTAAAACACAACCCCCTATACTACACAAACACCACTGCACTATACCAAACCCTACAACACTACCCCCAGCATGACCCCCTACACTACACAAATGCCAATGCACTACCCTAAACCCTAAAACACTACCCCCTACCCTACACAAACACCACTGCACTACACTAAACCCTAAAACACGACCCCTACACTACCCAAACACAAATGCACTACCCTAAACCCCAAAACACGACCCCCTAAACTACAAAAACACCACTACACTACCCTATAATCTAAAACACTACCCCCAGCATGAGCCCCTACACTACACAAACACCACTGCACTACCCTAAACCCTAAAACACTAACCCCTACACTACACAAATACCACTCCACTACACTAAACCCTAAAACACTACCCCCAGCACGAACCCCTACACTACACAAACACCACTGCACTACCCTAAACCCTAAAACACTACCCCCAGCATGACCCCCTACAGTACAAAAACATCACTGCACTACCCTAAAACCTAAATCTACCCCCAGCACGACCCCCTACACTACCCAAACACCACTGCAGTACACTAAACCCAAAAACGCTACCCCCAGTATGACCCCCTACATTACACAAAAACCACAGCGCTACCCTAAACCCTAAAACACTACCCCCAGCACTACCCCTACACTACACAAACACCACTGCGCTACCCTAAACCCTAAAACACTACCCATCCAGCATGACCCCCTACACTACCCAAACACCACTGCGCTACCCTAAACCCTAAAACACTACCCGCAGCACAACCGCCTACACTACCCAAACACCACTGCGCTACCCTAAACCCTGAATCTACCCCAAGAATGACCCCCTACACTTCCCAAACACCACTGCACTACCCTCAACCCTAAAACACGACCCCCTACACTACCCAAACACCACTGCACTACCCTAAACCCTAAAACACGACCCCCCACACTACACAAGCACCACTGCACTACCCTAAACCCTAAAACGCTACCAACAGCACGACCCCCTACATTACCCAAACACCACTGCACTATCCTAAACCCTAAAACACGACCCCCTACACTACAAAAACACCACTGCACTACCCTAAAATCTAAAACACTATCCCCAGCACGACCCCCTACACTACCCAAACACCACTGCACCCCGCTAAACCCTATAACACTACCGCCAGTATGACCACCTACACTACACAAACACCACTGTGCAACCTTAAACTCTAAAACACTACCCCCAGCACTACCCCTACACTACACAAACACCACTGTGCTACCCTAAACCCTAAAACACTACCACAGCAAGAACCCCTACACTACACAAACACCACTGCACTACCCTAATTCCTAAAACACTACCCCCAGCATGACCCCCTATGCTACACAAACACCACTGCGCTGCCCTAAACCCTAAAACTCTAGACCCAGCACGACCCCTACACTACCCAAACACCACTGACTACCCTATACCCTAAATCTACCCCCGCATGACCCCCTACACTACCATAACACCACTGAGCTACCCTAAACCTTGAAACACTACCAAGAGCATGACCCCCTATGCTACACAAACACCACTGCGCTGCCCTAAACCCTAAATCTCTAGACCCAGCACCACCCCTACACTACCCAAATACCACTGCGCTACCCTAAACCTTAAAACATTACCCCCAGCACGACCCCTACACTACACAAGCACCACTGTGCTACCCTAAACCCTAAAACTCTACCCCCAGCACGACCCCCTACACTACCCAAACACCACTGCACCACACTTAACCTTAAAACACTACCCCCAGCATGACCCCTACACTACCCAAACACCACTGCGCTACCCTAAACCCTAAATCTACCCCCGCACGAACCCCTACACTACAGAAACACCACTGCACTACCCTAAACCCTAAAACACGACCCCCAGCACGACACCCTACACTACAAAAACTTCACTGCACTACCCTAAATCCTAAATCTATCGCCAGCACGACCCTCTACACTACCCAAACACCACTGCACCACGCTAAACGCTAAAACACTACCGCCAGTATGAGCGCCTACACTACACAAACACCACTGCGCTACCCTAAACACTAAAACACCACCCCCAGCACTACCCCCTACACTACACAAACAGCACTGCGCTACCCTAAACCCTAAAGCACTACCCCAGCACTACCCTTACACTACCCAAACACCACTGCGCTACCCTAAACCTTAAATCAGTACCCTGAGAACGACCCCCTACACTACCCAAACACCACTGTGCTACCCTAAACCCTAAATCTACCCCCGCATGACCCCCTACCCAACCCAAACAAAACTGCCCTACCCTAAACCCTAAAACGCTACCCCCAGCACGACCCCCTACGCTACCCAAACACCACTGCGCTACCCTAAACCTTAAAACACTACCCCCAGCACGACCCCCTACGCTACCCAAACACCACTTCGCTACCCTAAACCCTAAAACACTACCCCCAGCACGACCCACTACACTACCGAAACACCACTGCGCTACCCTAAACCCTAAGACACTACCCCCAGCACGACCGACTACACTACCCAAACACCACTGCGCTACCTTAAACCCTAAATCTACACCCGCACGAACCCCTACACTACAGAAACATCACTGCACTACCCTAAACCCTAAAACACGACCCCCAGCACGACCCGCTACACTACAAAAACACCACTGCACTACCCTAAACCCTAAATCTATCCCCAGCACGACCCCCAACACTACCCAAACACCACTGCACCACGCTAAACGATAAAACATGACCCCCTACCCTACCCAAACACCACTGTGCTACACTAAACCCTAAAACACTAATCCCAGCACGACCCCCTATGCTACACAAACACCACTGCGCTACCCTAAACCCTAAAACACTACCGCCAGCACGACCCCCTACGCTACCCAAACACCACTGCGCTACCCTAAACCGTAAAGCATTACCCCCAGCACGACCCCCTACACTACCCAAACCACTGCGCTACCCTAAACCCTAAAACACTAGCCCCAGCACGACCCCCTACACTACCCAAACACCACTGCACTACCCAAAACCCTAAAACACCACACCCAGCATGCCCCCCTACACTACCCAAACACCACTGCTCTAACCTAAACCCCAAAAACACCACCCCCAGCATGACCCCCTACATTACCCAAACACCACTGTGCTACCCTAAACCCTAAAACACTACCTCCAGCACGACCCCCTACACTATATATATTATCTACTGGCGGTCTCCAATATTATCTATTGGCGGTCACCAGTAGATAGTTATTGTTAGGATCTAGTTTCCATAGGAAACACGTTTTTTGTTTTCCCAATAACTGTGGCGCCGGTTGACGAATCTTTGTGAAATTTTCAAAACTTATGGCCCGCTCCGGTCAGCTCCTATCCTGAAAGATTGGGGGTGATTTGCAAAGCAGGGGCCGAGAAAAAAGGGGGGTCCCAAAACGTGTTATTTGCATGTTATTATCCATAGGAAACTTTAGACATGGCTACAGCTTGATATGCTGAACGGAATTACACCAAGATTGGCAAAAAGGAAGCCCTTGGTTCAGAAAGAGACCTTTTTGTTAAATAGTGTAAATCCGTTCAGTAGATCCTGAGAAATTTTAAAAAAGAGGTTGAAAAATGCATTTCCCATAGGAAACTTTAGACACAGCTACAGCTTGAACTGCTGAACGGAATTGCACCAAATTTGGCAAAAAGGTAGTGCTTGGCTCAGAAAGCGTCCTTTTTTTTTTAAATGGTGTAAATCTGTTCAGTAGTTTTTGAGATATTAAAGTAAAAAAATCTTTATATATCTGGGCGGAACCTAACTACACAAGCACAAGCTTGGCTCTAATTGGCTGACAACTCTTCATTCCAGGACGTGTTGGCAGCCATCTTGGTGGAATGCGTTTTAGGTCTCGCCTAGCGATGCAGCGCATGCGCTGCCCACTACACAAACACCACTGCACTACCCTAAACACTAAAACAATACCCCAGCATGACCCCTACACTACCCAAGCACTACTGTACTACCGATAAGCCTAAAACACTACCCTCAGCATGACCCCCTATACTAACCAAACACCACTGCACTACCCTAAACCCTAACACACTACCCCCAGCATGACCCCCTACACTACCCAAACACAACTGCACTACCCCAAATCCTAAATCTACCCCCAGCATGACCCCCTACACTGCACAAACACCACTGCACTACCCTAAACCCTAAGACACTAACACCAGCACGACCCTTACACTACCCAAACACAGCTGCACTACCCTAAACCCTAAAACACAACACCCTGTACTACACAAACACCACTGCACTATACCAAACCCTACAACACTACCCCCAGCATGACCCCCTACACTACACAAATGCCAATGCACTACCCTAAACCCTAAAACACTAGCCCCAGCATGACCCCCTACACTACCCAAACACCACTGCGCTACCCTAAACCTTAAAATACTATCCCGAGCACGACCCCTACACTACACAAACACCACTGCACTACCCTAAACCCTAAAACACTACCACCAGCACGACCCCCTACACTACCCAAACACCACTGCACTACCCAAAACCCTAAAACACCACACCCAGCATTCCCCCCTACACTACCCAAACACCACTGCTCTAACCTAAACCCTAAAACACCACCCCTAGCACGACCCCCTACATTACCCAAACACCACTGCGCTACCCTAAACCCTAAAACACTACCTCCAGCACGACCCCCTACACAATATATATTATCTACTGGCGGTCTCCAATATTATCTACTGGCGGTCGCCAGTAGATAGTTATAGTTAGGATCTAGTTTCCATACTAAAAGCGTTTTTCGTTTTCCCAATAACTTTGGCGCCAGTTGACGAATCTTTGTGAAATTTTCAAAACTTATGGCCCGCTCCGGTCAGCACCTATCCTGAAAGTTTGGGGGTGATTTGCAAATCAGGGGCCGAGAAAAAAGGGGGGGTCCCAAAACATGTTATTTGCATGTTATTATTTACAGGAAACTTTAGACATGGCTACAGCTCGAACTGCTGAACGGAATTACACCAAGTTTGGCAAAAAGGTAGCCCTTGGTTCAGAAAGAGACCTTTTTGTTAAATGGTGTAAATCCGTTAAGTAGATCCTGAGAAATTTTAAAAAAGAGGTCGAAAAATGCATTTACCATAGGAAACTTTAGACACAGCTACAGCCTGAACTGCTGATTGGAATTGCACCAAATTTGGCAAAAAGGTAGTGCTTGGCTCAGAAAGCATCCTTTTTTTAAATGGTGTAAATCCGTTCAGTAGTGTTTCAGATATTAAAGAAAAAAAATCTTTATATATCTGGGCGGAACCTAACTACACAAGCACAAACTTGGCTCTAATTGGCTGCCAACGCTTCATTCCAGGACGTGTTGGCAGCCATCTTGGTGGAATGCGTTTTAGGTCTCGCCTAGCGATGCAGCGCATGCGCTGCCCACTACACAAACACCACTGCACTACCCTAAACACTAAAAAAATACCCCAGCATGACCCCTACACTACCCAAGCACTACTGTACTACCGATAAGCCTAAAACACTACCCTCAGCATGACCCCCTATACTAACCAAACACCACTGCACTACCCTAAACCCTAACACACTACCCCCAGCATGACCCCCTACACTACCCAAACACAACTGCACTGCCCCAAATCCTAAATCTACCCCCAGCATGACCCCCTACACTGCACAAACACCACTGCACTACCCTAAACCCTAAGACACTACCACCAGCACGACCCTTACACTACCCAAACACAACTGCACTACCCTAAACCCTAAAACACAACACCATGTACTACACAAACACCACTGCACTATACCAAACCCTACAACACTACCCCCAGCATGACCCCCTACACTACACAAATGCCAATGCACTACCCTAAACCCTAAAACACTAGCCCCAGCATGACCCCCTACACTACCCAAACACCACTGCGCTACCCTAAACCTTAAAATACTACCCCAAGCACGACCCCTACACTACACAAACACCACTGCACTACCCTAAACCCTGAAACACTACCACCAGCACGACCCCCTACACTACCCAAACACCACTGCACTACCCAAAACCCTAAAACACCACACCCAGCATTCCCCCCTACACTACCCAAACACCACTGCTCTAACCTAAACCCTAAAACACCACCCCCAGCACGACACCCTACATTACCCAAACACCACTGAGCTACCCTAAACCCTAAAACACTACCTCCAGCACGACCCCCTACACAATATATATTATCTACTGGCGGTCTCCAATATTATCTACTGGCGGTCGCCAGTAGATAGTTATAGTTAGGATCTAGTTTCCATACTAAAAGCGTTTTTTGTTTTCCCAATAACTTTGGCGCCAGTTGACGAATCTTTGTGAAATTTTCAAAACTTATGGCCCGCTCCGGTCAGCTCCTATCCTGAAAGTTTGGGGGTGATTTGCAAATCAGGGGCCGAGAAAAAAGGGGGGGTCCCAAAACATGTTATTTGCATGTTATTATTCACAGGAAACTTTAGACATGGCTACAGCTCGAACTGCTGAACGGAATTACACCAAGTTTGGCAAAAAGGTAGCCCTTGGTTCAGAAAGAGACCTTTTTGTTAAATGGTGTAAATCCGTTAAGTAGATCCTGAGACATTTTAAAAAAGAGGTCGAAAAATGCATTTACCATAGGAAACTTTAGACACAGCTACAGCCTGAACTGCTGATTGGAATTGCACCAAATTTGGCAAAAAGGTAGTGCTTGGCTCAGAAAGCATCCTTTGTTTAAATGGTGTAAATCCGTTCAGTAGTTTTTGAGATATTAAAGAAAAAAAATCTTTATATATCTGGGCAGGACCTAACTACACAAGCACAAGCTTGGCTCTAATTGGCTACCAACTCTTCATTCCAGGACGTGTTGGCAGCCATCTTGGTGCAATGCGTTTTAGGTCTCGCCTAGCAATGCAGCGCATGTGCTGTCCACTACACAAACACCACTGCACTACCCTAAACACTAAAACAATACCCCAGCATGACCCCTACACTACCCAAGCACTACTGTACTACCCATAACCCTAAAACACTACCCCAGCATGACCCCCTATACTACCCAAACATCACTGCACAACCCTAAACCTTAAAACACTACCCCCAGCACGAGGATCCCCTACACTAGCCAAGCATCACTGCACTACCCTAAACCCTAAAACACTACCCTCAGCATGACCCCTTATACTAACTAAACACCACTGCACGACCCTAAACCCTAACACACAACCCCCAGCATGACCCCCTACACTACCCAAACACAACTGCACTACCCTAAATCCTAAATCTACCCCCAGCATGACCCCTACACTGCACAAACAGCACTGCACTACCCTAAACCCTAAGACACTACCACCAGCATGACCCTTACACTACCCAAACACCACTGCACTACCCTAAACACTAAAACACTAGCCCCAGCATGACCCCCTACACTACCCAAACACAACTGCACTACCCTAAACCCTAAAACACAATCCCCTATACTACACAAACACCACTGCACTATACCAAACCCTACAACACTACCCCCAGCATGACCCCCTACACTACACAAATGCCAATGCACTACCCTAAACCCTAAAACACTACCCCCTACACTACACAAACACAACTGCACTACCCTAAACCCCAAAACACGACCCCCTACACTACCAAAAACACCACTACACTACCCTATAATCTAAAACACTACCCCAGCATGAGCCCCTACACTACATAAACACCACTGCACTACCCTAAACCCTAAAACACTACCCCCAGCATGACCCCCTACAGCACAAAAACACCACTGCACTACCCTAAACCCTAAATCTAACACCAGCACGACCCCCTACACTACCCAAACACCACTGCACTACGCTAAACTCTAAAACACTACCCCCAGTATGACCCCCTACATTACACAAAAACCACTGCGCTACCCTAAACCCTAAAACACTACCCCCAGCACTACCCCCTACACTACACAAACACCACTGCGCTACCCTAAACCCTAAATCACTACCCCCAGCACTACACCCTACACTACCCAAACACCACTGCGCTACCCTAAACCCTAAAACACTACCCCATCACGACCTGTACGCTACCTAATCACCACTGCGCTACCCTAAACCCTAAAACACTACCCTTAGCGCGACCCCCTATGCTACACAAACACCACTGCGCTACACTAAACCCTAAAACATGACCCCCTACCCTACCCAAACACCACTGCACTACCCTAAACCCTAAACCCTAAAACACGACCCCCTACCCTACCCAAACACCACTGCGCTACCCTAAACCCTAAAACACTACCCCCAGCATGACCCACTATACTACCCAAACACCACTGCACCACCCTAAACCCTAAACCACTACCCACAGCATGACCCCTACATTACACAAAAACCACTGCGCTACCCTAAACCCTAAAACACTACCCCCAGCACTACCCCCTACACTACACAAACACCACTGCGCTACCCTAAACCCTAAATCACTACCCCCAGCACTACACCCTACACTACCCAAACACCACTGCGCTACCCTAAACCCTAAAACACTACCCCATCACGACCTGTACGCTACCTAATCACCACTGCGCTACCCTAAACCCTAAAACACTACCCTTAGCGTGACCCCCTATGCTACACAAACACCACTGCGCTACTCTAAACCCTAAAACATGACCCCCTACCCTACCCAAACACCACTGCACTACCCTAAACCCTAAACCCTAAAACACGACCCCCTACCCTACCCAAACACCACTGCGCTACCCTAAACCCTAAAACACTACCCCCAGCATGACCCACTATACTACCCAAACACCACTGCACCACCCTAAACCCTAAACCACTACCCACAGCATGACCCCTACACTACCCAAACACCACTGCGCTACCCTAAACCCTAAAACACTACCCCCAGCACGACCCCCTTCACTAACCAAACACCACTGCGCTACCCTAAACCCTAAAACACTACCCCCAGCTTGACCCCCTACACTACCCAAACACCACTTTGCTACCCTAAAACCCTACCCCCAGCACGACCCCCTACACTACCCAAACACCACTGCGCTACCCAAAACCCTAAAACCCTACCCCCAGCATGACCCCCTACACTACCCAAACACCACTTTGCTACCCTAAAACCCTACCCCCAGCATGACCCCCTACACTACCCAAACACCACTGCGCTACCCAAAACCCTAAAACCCTACCCCCAGCACGACCCCCTACACTACCCTAACACCACTGGGCTACCCTAAAACCCTACCCCCAGCACGCCCCCTACACTACCCAAACACCACTGCGCTACCCTAAACCCTAAAACCCTACCCCCAGCACGACCGCCTACACTACCCAAACATCACTGCGCTACCCTAAACCCTAAATCTACACCCAGTACGACCCCCTACACTACCCAAACACCACTGCACTACCCTCAACCTTTAAACACGGCCCCCTACACTACCCACACACCACTGCACTACCCTAAACCCTAAAACATGACCCCCTACACAATACAATCACCTCTGCACTACCCTAAACCCTAAAACATTACCCCCAGCACAACCCCCAACGTTACCCAAACACCACTGCGCTACCCTAACCCTAAATCTACCCCCTGCATTACCCCCTATACTACCCAAACACCACTGTGCTACCCTAAACACTAAAACCCTACCCCCAGCACGACCGCCTACACTACCCAAACACCACTTTGCTACCTTAAACCCTAAAACCCTACCACCAGCACGACCCCCTATCCTAACCAAACACCACTTCGCCACCCTAAACCCTAAAACCCTACCCCCAGCACGACCCCCTACACTACCCAATCACCACTGCGCTACCCTAAACCCTAAAACCCTACCCCAGCACAACCCCCTACACAACCCAAACACAACTGCGCTACCCTAAACCCTAAAACCCTACCCCCACCACGACCCCCACATTACCCAAACACCACTGCGCTACCCTTGACCCTGAAACCCTACCCCCAGCACGACCACCTACACTACCCAAACACCACTGCGCTACCCTAAACCCTAAATCTACACCCAGTACGACCACCTACACTACCCAAACACCACTGCACTACCCTCAACCCTAAAAAACGACCCCCTACACTATACAAACACCGCTGCACTACCCTAAACCCTAAAACACTACCCCCAGCATGACCCCCTACGCTACCCAAACACCACTGCGCTACCCTAACCTTAAATCTACCCCCTCATGACCCCCTATACTACCCAAACACCACTGCGCTACCCTAAACCCTAAAACCCTACCCCCAGCATGACCCCCTACACTACCCAAACACCACTGCGCTACCCTAAACCCTAAAACCCTACTCCAGCGCGACCCCCTACACTACCCAAACACCACTGCACTACCCTCAACCCTAAAACATGACCCCCTACACTACACAAACACCACTGCACTACCCTAAAGCCTTAAACACTTCCCCCAGCATGACCCCCTACACTACCCAAACACCACTGCACTACCCTAAACCCTAAAACACTACCCCCAGCACAACCCCCTACACTACCCAAACACTGCTGCACTACCCTAAACTCTAAAGCACTATCCCCAGCATGAACCCCTACACTACCAAAACACCTCTGCTCTACCCTAATCCCTAAAACACGACCCCCTACACTACACAACCACCACTGCACTACCCTAAAACACTACCCACAGCATGACCTCCTGCACTACACAAACACCACTGCACCACCCTAAACCCTAAACCACTACCCACAGCATGACCCCTACACTACCCAAACACCACTGCGCTACCCTAAACCCTAAAACACTACCCCCAGCACGACCCCCTTCACTACCCAAACACCACTGCGCTACCCTAAACCCTAAAACACTACCCCCAGCTTGACCCCCTACACTACCCAAACACCACTTTGCTACCCTAAAACCCTACCCCCAGCACGACCCCCTACACTACCCAAACACCACTGCGCTACCCAAAACCCTAAAACCCTACCCCCAGCATGACCCCCTACACTACCCAAACACCACTTTGCTACCCTAAAACCCTAAAACCCTACCCCCAGCACGACCCCCTACACTACCCTAACACCACTGGGCTACCCTAAAACCCTACCCCCAGCACGCCCCCTACACTACCCAAACACCACTGCGCTACCCTAAACCCTAAAACCCTACCCCCAGCACGACCGCCTACACTACCCAAACATCACTGCGCTACCCTAAACCCTAAATCTACACCCAGTACGACCCCCTACACTACCCAAACACCACTGCACTACCCTCAACCTTTAAACACGGCCCCCTACACTACCCACACACCACTGCACTACCCTAAACCCTAAAACATGACCCCCTACACAATACAATCACCTCTGCACTACCCTAAACCCTAAAACATTACCCCCAGCACAACCCCCAACGTTACCCAAACACCACTGCGCTACCCTAACCCTAAATCTACCCCCTGCATTACCCCCTATACTACCCAAACACCACTGTGCTACCCTAAACACTAAAACCCTACCCCCAGCACGACCGCCTACACTACCCAAACACCACTTTGCTACCTTAAACCCTAAAACCCTACCACCAGCACGACCCCCTATCCTAACCAAACACCACTTCGCCACCCTAAACCCTAAAACCCTACCCCCAGCACGACCCCCTACACTACCCAATCACCACTGCGCTACCCTAAACCCTAAAACCCTACCCCAGCACAACCCCCTACACAACCCAAACACAACTGCGCTACCCTAAACCCTAAAACCCTACCCCCACCACGACCCCCACATTACCCAAACACCACTGCGCTACCCTTGACCCTGAAACCCTACCCCCAGCACGACCACCTACACTACCCAAACACCACTGCGCTACCCTAAACCCTAAATCTACACCCAGTACGACCACCTACACTACCCAAACACCACTGCACTACCCTCAACCCTAAAAAACGACCCCCTACACTATACAAACACCGCTGCACTACCCTAAACCCTAAAACACTACCCCCAGCATGACCCCCTACGCTACCCAAACACCACTGCGCTACCCTAACCTTAAATCTACCCCCTCATGACCCCCTATACTACCCAAACACCACTGCGCTACCCTAAACCCTAAAACCCTACCCCCAGCATGACCCCCTACACTACCCAAACACCACTGCGCTACCCTAAACCCTAAAACCCTACTCCAGCGCGACCCCCTACACTACCCAAACACCACTGCACTACCCTCAACCCTAAAACATGACCCCCTACACTACACAAACACCACTGCACTACCCTAAAGCCTTAAACACTTCCCCCAGCATGACCCCCTACACTACCCAAACACCACTGCACTACCCTAAACCCTAAAACACTACCCCCAGCACAACCCCCTACACTACCCAAACACTGCTGCACTACCCTAAACTCTAAAGCACTATCCCCAGCATGAACCCCTACACTACCAAAACACCTCTGCTCTACCCTAATCCCTAAAACACGACCCCCTACACTACACAACCACCACTGCACTACCCTAAAACACTACCCACAGCATGACCTCCTGCACTACACAAACACCACTGCTCTACCCTAAACCCTAAAACACTACCCCCTACACTACACAAACACCACTGCACTACTCTAAACCCTAAAACACTACCACCAGAACGACCCTCTATACTACCCAAACACTACTGCACTACCCTAAACCCTAAAACACGACCCCTACACTACCCAAACACCACTGCACTTCCCTAAACCCTAGAAAAGTAACCCCCACCCCATGCCCAATCCCCCTTACCTGTCACTCCTCTTGGTTCCTGCTTCACAACGTCTCTGAGGGGCGGTGCATGTCTTTGTGAGGAAACAGAGCAGCCTATGTTTCCTTACAACGAAGTGGATCGTTTTAAAGGCATGCATGGAAAATGACAATGCGTTAAAAAAAAATGCGTAGTAATGACTTCGCGATGTACAATGCATGCATGGTAATGCATGCGTTGTAATGGTATTGCGAAGTTAAAAAGTCATTGTAACAGCTGTTTACCGATCGAAGCTGGCCCCTGTTCTTCAGTGAGTTTTTTATTTGATTTGGAGGAAGGAATGTGTTTTTTTACCGAAAAGTGTATTCCCGGCTGTTGTATTGTGAAAGTGTCCGCGTGGCCAGGTTTAATTTCCGGTGAGAGAGTGGAAGAGTCGGTTTTGATCTAAAGGAGTTCTGTTGTTGGACAGGGCCGGCGCGACACGTCATCAGAAAACACAGCTAATGGAAAGCGTCCTCCCCGAAGTGTGGAGCAGTGCCATGAGAGGTCAACGAGTGTACGTCCCACTGCAGTTTGACCGTACTGTGCCGTTCTAGGTTACGGGAGGCAAAAGCGGCATCTGTCGCAGGTCCTCATGTACACTAAAAAAGGACCAAATGATGCTTTCCTTTCTTTTCTTCTTCTGCTGCACCATCTGTTCTTCCTCCTCTACTGCAAGTGGATCAACTTCGGCAAAACTAGAAGGCATAGTTGTATTAAAAAAAAAAAGCACACAAAAAAGGTATATTAATATAAAGAGAAGTATGAAACAGGTCTTCTCTCTATCAAGGACAAGAAGTAAGGGAAATATCAGAAGGATAGATCCTCCCTCTTTCACAATGAAATTGATTTCAAACAATCAGATTCCTTTTTTCTTTTGCTGACATGAAGTCGCATAGGGTGCACGCACTCGTCACGCACCCTTCTCGCACCCGCGAAAATCATATAAATCA
Organism: Triturus cristatus; assembly: GCF_964204655.1. Classification (NCBI taxonomy): domain Eukaryota; kingdom Metazoa; phylum Chordata; class Amphibia; order Caudata; family Salamandridae; genus Triturus; species Triturus cristatus. The sequence goes on along the minus strand of NC_140586.1, from coordinate 684,908,466 downwards.
TTATACACTATAAATAAACATTTCTATAAACTTTTAATAAGTATATTAACAAAACTGTTCAGTCTAATATTATATTCAAACTTTATTCGGCTCGATCTCAGCGCGATCACGGCCCCTGAAATACGCGTGGGGAGAAATTGCACACATTAAGCGGCTAAACCGCGTGTTTCGTAACTTTACTTTCGTCGCAACTATATTGACAATAATACTTGAAAAATACTTTTATTAATAAATTTAGACAAACACTTAAAGGAAATCTTTTATTTATAATTAATTTAAAGATATTTCATTCTTTACAAATTACGCCAAAGTCGCGACCCCAGTGCGAATTTTCAAAATGGCTACCGGAATGCACGCAGCCATTGCTTTAGGAAGCGCAAAGGGTGCGCGACCTCTGTATAATATTACCAAAAAAAAAAGAATGAATATAGTTTTCCTAACTAAAAATTATTCACAATTTTTTTAAATAATATATATATGTATAGAAAATTTAAAAAACATAGGATTGAGATACATTAGACTTACAAATTTTCATTTAAAAAACCTTTGAAATTCACTGAAATAACCATAGGTTTCAGGCACATTATAGTTAGAAATTAGCATTTAAAAAACCATAGAAATTTACTAAAAAAAACATGGGTTTCAGGCTCGCTATAGTAAGAATTTAGCATTTAAAAACCATAGAAATTCACTGAAAAAAACATTGGTTTCAGGAACATTATAGTTAGTTGGACATTTCACTCGTACAAAACCATAGATATTCCGGTGTTATAGTTAGTTCAGCTAACTATAACTTGCGCCCCCCCCCAATGCACTGATGATGACATCACAAATTACATCATTCATGACATGGTCATTGACATCACTGATGACATCACTGATGATATCTGAAATGACATCACTGATGACATCATCCACGTGAAAATCTGATGCACCTCCTCACACCTGAATATAACCTTTGATACAGCCACTCTAAAATACAGACTACTATTTTCGAAAAATAGACACATCAATACCAGTTACTAAATACGCGCTGACAGATTCCTAGGTCTACAGCAAAACACACAAGATGATGGACGGAATGTTGCACATTGGCAAAACATTCACCTCCAGTCACAGATCTGGGTTTAATCCATCGTTATATTGCTCAACACGCCACCCCAGTTCAGACATGGCCATATGCAAATCAGTCTTGACCCTGTGCCTCATGAGAACAGTCCAGCCCGAACTGCCAAGCCATGTCTTCCCTGGACCAGAATCAAGCATCCTAGGACCGGTTTTTGGGTTTCACCCCTCTTCAGCCATGATAGCTTGACTCCAGTGGCGTAGTGAGCACGGGACCCATGTCTGGGCATACCCTTCCCACATAGGGCGAAGAGCATAACACACAAGATGATGGACGGAATGTTGCACATTGGCAAAACATTCACCCACAGTCACAGATCTGGGTTTAATCCCAGTTCAGACATGGCCATATGCAAATCAGTCTTGACCCTGTGCCTCATGGGAACAGTCCAGCCCGAACTGCCAAGCCATGTCTTCCCTGGACCGGAATCAAGCATCCTACGACCGGTTTTGGGGTTTCACCCCTCTTCAGCTAGGATAGCTTGGCTCCAGTGGTGTAGTGAGCACGGGACCCACGTCTGGGCATACCCTTCCCACATAGGGCAAACAGCAAAACACACAAGATGATGGACGGAATGTTGCACATTGGCAAAACATTCACCCCCAGTCACAGATCTGGGTTTAATCCATCGTTATTTTGCTCACCACGCCACCCCAGTTTAGACATGGCCATATGCAAATCAGTCTTGACCCTGTGCCTCATGGGAACAGTCCAGCCTGAACTGCCAAGCCATGTCTTCCCTGGACCGGAATCAAGCATCCTAGGACCGGTTTCAGGGTTTCACCCCTCTTCAGCCAGGATAGCTTGACTCCAGTGGCGTAGTGAGCACGGGACCCACGTCTGGGCATACCCTTCCCACATAGGGCAAACAGCAAAACACACAAGATGATGGACGGAATGTTGCACATTGGCAAAACATTCACCCCCAGTCACAGATCTGGGTTTAATCCAACGTTATTTTGCTCACCACACCACCCCAGTTCAGACATGGCCATATGCAAATCAATCTTGACCTTGTGCCTCATGGGAACAGTCCAGGACGAACTGCCAAGCCATGTCTTCCCTGGACCGGAATCAAGCATCCTAGAACCGGTTTCAGGGTTTCACCCCTCATCAGCCAGGATAGCTTGACTCCAATGGCATAGTGAGCACGGGTCCCACGTCTGGGCATACCCTTCCCACATAGGGCGAACAGCAAAACACACAAGATGATGGACGGAATGTTGCACATTGGCAAAACATTCACCCCCAGTCACAGATCTGGGTTTAATCCATCGTTATTTTGCTCACCACGCCACCCCAGTTGAGACATGGCCATATGCAAATCAGTCTTAACCCTGTGCCTTGTGGGAACAGTCCAGCCCGAACTGCCAAGCCATGTCTTCCTAGGTCTACACACGCATCCACTCATTCACCCCTACAGTCACTCATACATGCAGTCACTCATCAATACAACACTATCATATGCACTCATACACCTATACAGACACTCACACACTGCCACATATCCAGAGTTACTCACACACCTAGTCAGTCATGCAAAGAATCAATCATACTTCCATTTACTCACCTATACAGTTATACAGACACCACCTCACAGATACTAACACATAATTACTCTTTTATAGAATCACTGATACAAATACACACTCCTCCATGCAGCCACTCTCGCAATTACTGACTCTCACATATAGTTATTTATATACACCATCATTCACTTATACTGCCTTTTACATATGTACTTAATTGCACGTGTACCACTGAGACATCCATTCACTCACCAACACACCCATACACACACTCACTCACCCATACAGCTGTTTCCACATGCACTCTTGAACCCATACACCCAGTGAATCAACCACTCACACATCTATGCACAGAGGCACACACCTCCCACCCACCCACTCACACTCAGGCAGCCATACAAATACTCAGGCAAGCAATCAATAACCCATATAGACACTCCTGCAGCTACTCACCAACCCATGCAGCAGCTTACACAACAACAGACTGACTGATACAGACTTTCACACAATTTAGTCACTAACCCATGCATTCAGAAAGACACATTTAATCACTCACTTATACAGTCAGTCATGTACCTACTAAATCCTCCATACAGACACTTATACACCCACTTATTCTTCAATACAGCTTGGCATATATATATAATTCAAATTTAAACTTTACGGAAACACACAGTCACTGGATGATGTCATCAGTGATGTCATCAGTGATGTCATTTGGGATGTCATCAGTGATGACATCCCTGATGACAGTGATGTCATTTGGGATGTCATCAGTGATGTCACTGACCATGTCATGAATGATGTAATATGTGACGTCATCAGCAGTGCATTGAGGGGGCGCGAGTTATAGTTAGCTGAACTAACTATAACGAGTGAAATGTCCAACTAACTAAAACGTTCCTGAAACCTATGGTTTTTTCAGTGAATATATAAATATATATATATTATATATTTATATACATATGTGTGTATTAATTAATTAATTAATTACTCAGTGGCAGTCCCTACTGAGTGTTTATAGTTAGAATCGTGTTTCCATTGAAAATGTATTTTTTGTGTTGCTAGTAACTTTTGCTCTGTTTGATGAATCTCCCAAAAACTTTGGAGGGGACACATCAAACAAGGGGCGAGAAAAATGGGGGGTCCGAAATGGAACTTTAGCCACAGCTACAGCCCAAACTGCCAAACAGTTTTACATTAAACTTGGCAGAAACCTAGATCCTGTTCCTCAAAGAGTGCTTTTTGTGATTTGGTGTAAATCCCTGCAGTAGATTTTAAGCACTTAATGCTTAAAAGCTTTGTGTAGGTCACTAAGCTGACAGCTGGATAATGCACTGAACCTGCTGAGGTATCAGCTCGGTAGTGTAGCTTGTTGTTGTCAAGCTCAACACTACAGCACAAACCTGCAAAGTTGATGGTAGTCAAGCTGCAGGGCTAGCTTCTGTCACCATGGCTAATATCGACGTGATAGCCATGTCACCGTGGTTGCAAACATCACACAAGCTGTAGCTGATGCTCTGCAGTGGTTATCAATAATTTCAGCAGACATACCACATGTTGACAGTAATTTTTAATTCTATAAGTAGTCTGCAATCCCTGGAGAAATATTCACTGAATTCTAGTTCACATAATCTAGGTCTATAAGTGTAAACTAGGATAGTAAAGAATGGCTAGCTAGTTCAATTCAATTCAATTTGTGAGCTTTTATTCGGTCAGATAAATCAACCATATAAGCAATACATCCATAATACAATCTGATTGGAAGAAAACAATAAGATCTAAAAACAGTGGGGATAACATGTAGTTAACTATACCAAATCTGGGTAACCAGACTTTAAATTTTTCACAGGACACATAGTCCAAAACAGCTCCTTCTTAAATGCTACAAGATATGTGAAGAAGAGAACTGCAATGGACAATTAAAATGCTTCCTCACTTGTATACACAAAATGGTTAATGCATTCAGAAAAAGAAAAACATCCTGAAAGTATTTTTAGCGCCTACGGCGTGCATTAATCATGCTTTCAAAGAGAAGTTACTTTCACAGTACTTAAACCAAGATTAATTGGTCCATCTGTCCACCATCTAGCGCGTATGAAAATATAGTAAAACAAGAGCATATGAGCATTTTAGCATTTGAAGAGCTACGTATGTCAAGCTATATGTCAGGATTACAGACAAAAACAGTATTGCAATTTACCAGACCACTCGTAATGAGAGCCATAAATTGGGACTTTTGTGCAGACATTTGGTCATGAATGCAAAAGATATAGGTAGATCAGGTGCCACCTAAGTAAACATTGCTGATAAAAATAGCATGGCACACATAGACAAAGCCCATGAACAGGTATCCACGATTATAGGTACTCTAATACAAACTTTTGCCATTCTTCTGAAAGTAAATATAATATAAATTTTATTTTCAGTAGCGGCTTATCCCGGATGGGGTGGTGTGGCAGGGTGGTGGGGTGGGGGTTAATTGATACATTAGAATGGTCAGCCAACTGGATGACCACTGCCTCCTCTAAATCCTCTTCCTTCTTCTTCTGCAGTCCAGCCGGCAGCAGGAAGCACCTGGCACACAGGCTTACCTGAGCCATGTGATTGGTTTGAGTGCCATGGATCCGTGCTCAGTCTCGAAAAGAGAGCCTGTGCATGTTCCTGACCAGGCTGTGTAAGCAGCCGGGTAGGAACATGCAAAGTGTGCATGAACTGTTTGGTTGGCCCAAGACGGCTGATCAAACAGTTCATGCACACTTTGGGAGTGCAAACCACTCCTCCGCTGACCAGCCATGCCCCGTTTCACACTGCACAAAGGCTGCACGCAATTGGAAAACTAAAATGATAATAACGATACGTTATTGTCATTTTATTTTTCCTTTTTGGGCAGTGAGGTAATGCTCCTCCGCCTTAGCGGAGGAGCCGCCACTGTTTATTTTAATTTTGTTTACACTGCTTGTATAACAGACCCATCGATTTCTAGATGTCTTAAAGCAGAAGGTATTGGGACAGGGCAGGATTAACCGAATAGCCATGCTATGTGTACCCGTAAGGGCAAATGACTAATAACTATATTCAAAGTATTACTTAAAATAAATATACTCTGATTGACAAGATCTTGACCAAGTACATGTACAAATATAGGAATATACAGACATATCATTAGAGGTTCTTGACCATATACATACACCACAATTCGATGTCTAGTCAAAGGCAGTCAGCGATTTTTCCTTGAATTTAATCTGATTTTACTTTACAACGTGAAAGACAAGCATGAATAGTCAGTACCTTCTATAATAAATATTAGATGCTTGACCATCTTTTTAAATGCATTTGAGAAGTAAGACGAAGACCATAAGACAATGGGTGGGGACATAGTGATATCTATACACTCCAGCACTCTACCCAAGACACCACACAGGAGCTAGAACATTCTTAGTAAAGCCAGTGATCTGAAACACAAGGAGGGCAACATGAAATAATTAAAAGAGCAGCACCTGACTTCATGACCTGGACCTCTCCCTACTTGTGAGTGAGGCAATTTGCACCTTACAAAAATGCAACAATTGATTCATAAGTAGACCCACATTTCTCCAAATTCATACTCGAGTATTTAACTTTGACAGAAGCAAATGGCTATCAATGACATTGCTCAAATCTAGACAGCAATAAACAAAAATGTAAAGGAAGAAATGCTTGAATGAATGTAAGTCTTTAACGATTGCTCAGGGCCCAATTCCTGTCCATCGTTTTTCACCTACACTGCCAATGTAGACAAGGATGGGACATTCGCAAGTTAGCTTGGGTCCTGTTCCAGAGGGAACAGCCTAGCACTGACTAACAAACAAGGTCTCTTCTCAAGGGACAAATTTCCAAACTAGACTAGTTTTTTCCAACTTATTCTGTGAGGTGTAGTGTCAACCCTGCGGCATAGCAAGTACGTGATCTTGACACACTCCTCACACTTAGGGCACCTACTACAACAAAAAACAAAGTGATGGAAGGCATAGATGTTCCCTCAGATATGATTATAAGCAACACCATATTGATTTCAGCCTACTAGGCCTCATCAGTGACAAACAAATTGGGTTTTGTGGCATAGTAACTATCTGCGTTTAGCCATCATCTTTGGAAGTGAATTAATCTGAGTCCCTGGTGATAAGTCAGGCCACAATCCAGTCCATGAATTCTCATCTACTATGCTACTCTTAATAGACACAATAATATGCAAATATGTTGTGCCCTACTCAGAACTGTCCACCCCAAAGAGTCAGCTCGTATCCCTATGAACACAAGCAGCCCCAGAGAGTTTTCAGCTTCCTTATGTCTCATCATTAGGTACAGCTCAAGCCATGTTTTAAAGTGAGCAGGGAGCCTATGTCTGAACATTATCTCCCATGTTTAAGCCATTTACTCCAACAAACAACAAGATGATGGAATAAATGACTGAATTAACCTCAGCCACTGGTGATTATGTGGGGAGGCTTCCAAGTCAATTATTTTTCACTCACTGTACCACTTTAGACAGAGACCAGCCAAATGCAAATATGTGCTGGTCCTTCTCCAGTAGGAACAGTCCAGCCCATTGTATTCTCCTCCGAGTGATACCCTAAGTCCTAAGAGCATGCCTAAAAGTGATTCCCATGCTAACCATTCCACAGGAATCAGATTGCAGCTGGCTCATGAGGCCCAGATAGACCAAGAACCATCTGGGGGTGCTTGTTTTCAGCTCAGAGTGGACACGTCCATGCAGTTCAGGCTGGACTGTTACTTTTGGAGTAAAACCAAGACTGACTAACGAGGGTGGGTCTTGTCTGTAGTGGCACAGTGGGCAAAAAATATGGACAGAAATGAGGCTCACTTTGTCTGAGATTAACTCATCCATTTACACCCTTCATCATTTGATTTTTCAAACCTAGAAATCATTCACAGTATTAAATACGAATTTTTATTCAACATAAAATAAGAAAGTGGCTATGATCCCTATTAAAATGCTAGGATGACGTTCCACCCTTTTTCAGTGCAGTTTAAATTTGATGTTTAGTAAAGTATAATACCTGATTAGTCGTGTAGGCTAATTATGTGTTTTTGTAATAATGCTCTTTTCCCATTATTAGGAATTTCATTAAAGACACCAGGGGAAATAGGCCAAACCAGGGCTCACAAAATCTATTTCAATGAAACAAAACGAAGAGTAGCTTGTCAAGGCCTGGGCCTAATAATCACGGTTTTTTAAGTTGATTTTTAAACCATCTATTGAATGAAGCGGTTGTTTTACGAATGTTTACCCATTCCTCTCCCCGGAATGCTTTTTTTAATGGTAGAATTAAACAGTGGGTTTTATACATGTCACTGGAAGTCTTATGAAATGTTTCACAATATGCTCAGTGAAACACAAATACTATTTTTCGCATGTCCTGGCCCAATATGTGTTATTTTTTTAATAACATGGTTACAATAATTGGACGCAAACCCTAAGACATAAACAGAATGGGGCAGATTTATGTTAGATTTGCGCCACTTTTACGCCGCCGTTGCGTCACTTTTGTGACGCAGCGGCGGTGTAAACCCTGTGCCACGTTGCGCCCTATTTACATCGTGACGCATCTATGGAGATGCATCACGGTGTAAAGCCCTGCGCCACATTAAACCTGCGTCAGGTTTAATGTATGCAGGGCGGGCGTTCCAGCGGAAAAAGCCTTCGGAAAAGTGATGCAGTGAAATCTACAAGATTTCACTCAGTCACTTTTCCGACGCTGCTGCGTCAAAACCTTGCGCCTGCTTGAAGCAGGCGTAAGGCATGACGCAGCATGTAAGGTATGGGCAGCCCCAAAACATTGCTGGAGTTGCGTCGTGCTTGCGACACGACTCCAGCAATGCGCTGTCCTTACGCCATGAGATGCGTCACGCATCTGTTTATCCTTGTGCCACGATGCGCTGCATTGTAAATGCAGCGCATCTGTGGTGGTGCAAGGGTAAACTTGCGTGACGCATCTTTCCTGGCGCATCCCTGCTGATTTGCAGGGATGCGCCAGGAAACATAAATCTGCCCCATTGTGCTTATCAATTCTTTTCTTTTGAAACAAAAAGTCAGCGTTTACAAACTAGGCACACCAATCCACCAGACATCACCAGCGTGTTCAGCCATCTCTTTATTGTGCACTATAAACTTCAGACAAACAGGTAATTGATCTTTCCATGCCCTGGGCCAACAATCTGCGCATTCCATTATCTAACACTAAACAAACAATAAAATGTAGACTCTGAACATCTGAGCACACAAAACACTCATTAGTATTTGGCAGTTGTCAATGAAGTCCTAAAACAAGTGCATTACAATACCTGAGGAATGCAGAAGCATGCCTTTTGACCATTAATGCTAGCCCCGGATCACAGCAACCATTCCTTGTTCACAGCTGAAAACAGGAAAAGAAACACAATTGTAAGAAGTATTGAAGCAAAACTTTCTGGTTCGTCTTATGTGTGGTAAAAGTGTATTAAACAATTAGCAGAAGGAGCCTATCCATGTTGTGAGGATTTCACTTATTCAATTCTAGTTCAATTCCGTTGAGGCCACATTTTCAGGCTTATATTTGTATTCCGTTCCAAATTACATTTACGGTTGCATCTAAAACAAAGACAAATGTTTGATGGAAGTAGGCCACTGCACCTGATGTTTTGTGAAATTAGAGGCAGTTCTCTTCATTCTTAGGAATATACTACCAGATGTTAGACAAATAGTTAAAAATTCATCACTCATGAATTCAGCAACAACTAAAAATCAGTTCAAGTCACGCAATTTCCCAGGGTCCCCCCAAAGTATCTGCAGTGCCAGTCTCACGTTATTAGGCTCTGTGAGCGGCGACTGGGCTCTGAAACTCTCTAAATAGAGGACAAACAGAGTCAAGCACCTCTCACTAAGCGGCACTCTGGATCCTTAGGGCTGCTCAGCTCGAAAAACAAGGTACATTTCAGAAACTATTTGTGAAGTACGGTGTGCAATAAACAGCATTACATTCCTAACCAACTTTAATTGAAATGCAGCCTTTCAGATACAAAATCACAAAAGTGTGTAAAATGCATTCAGTGACGATCAGGGGGTTCAAGGATAATAGTCCACAGACTCATTTGCAAGCTGTTCATCTATGTTTTTCTTTCTTCTTCGGACCTTGACCTGCAGTTTTGATTTACTTTTAATATGTTTAAGGCAGTCCTAAATAGTGACTCTAGTGGCCTCTAGATTTGGCTTTGGTGTCCGTGGGTAGGAGAGACCTTAACACAGTGTACACATGTGCAGTGGCGGCTCCGACACTAAAGCGGATGAGCGAACCCCCACTGCTATTTAAGCAGGTCACAAAAAAAAAGATAATACAGGAGGTTATTATCATTTTTTTTTATGCGGCACTCAGAGCCAGGAGGGGCTGGGTCTGGGCTCCGTGAAGCCAAGCAGAGTGAGGAGTGGTTTGCACTCCTCTAAGTGCACACAAAAGTTTGGCTGGCCCTCTGGGGCTGGTCAAACCGTCATGCGCATTTGGCATGTTCTCAATTGGCTGTGTTGCACAGCCCCTTGGAGAACATGCCGAGCTTCCCCAGGCAATGCCTGAGCATCCAAACAGGACGCTCAGACCAAAAGGTACGTTTTTTTTTTTTAATTATTATTATTTTTTTATTCCATTTCCACCGCCTCGCCTGCCTCACCACCCCATTCTGAGGCAGCCATCATTGCTCATGTAGTTTCTCTCCATCTCTGCAGTGAATATCCTCTCTGGGCGACATTACTATTGGATCTGGGTGATAGTCCTGATTGATGAAGGGTTATAGAATAGTTGTATTTCAGGTGAGATGCCTTTTGACTACCAAATGACAATCCAGGTGACCAGCCCCATTCCCCTGTATTGGGGATCACTGCTTCAGCAACAGATTCCCTTGTGATCACTGGAATGACTATAAAAGCTATTCTGAATGAGAAAGCCTGAATGCCTGAGAACTAAGGGGTGACTGCAGACTCTACTGGGTCACTTGCATCCTTTCCCTGTGAGTGGACCAAATATCTCCTTTGTGAAAGAGCTGCACAAATTGAGGAAGAATTCTTCACATATCAAAACACCACAGTTAGCCCATCCCCAGCCCCTAGTCCTCAGCCTACCCAGGGTGTTACCTGTTTGATTGCACAGTCATGGCATGTGCGCTGAAAGTCCGCATACGCCTGCTCTGACTGGAAGCACGCTTGCCTTCCACCAGGTTCGACGATGCCTCTGAAGCCAGCATAGCCTGATTGAACATTGCTATTGTGGTGTGATGCACTGGGCTCCAGAAGGCAGATTGAAACTATAGTAATATGGTAATCCCACCTAAAGCACCACAGACCCTGGATCAGTGCTTAAATGCATCTTGGAGCTGTATGTAGCCTCAGGAGGAGTGTTTGGGGTATTGTACCCCTCCTAATAAATGCATTTTCTGATGAATATTTGGGTAAAGGGGCTTTCAGTCAGGTATTATGAGATGTATATCGGAGTTCACCAGTCATTTTTACATACACACAAAAAAACACTGTCTCCCTCTGTTTTGAAAGTCCTCATACATATTGGGTATTTCGCAAATATTGTGTTTTCTCTCTTGGTTCTCCGACTAATTCGCAATCCTCTCCTTTTCCACTGCCCATTAGGCCCCTCTCAAGTACTCTGCTTGTCTTATAATGTATTTAAACATCATATGCCAGCCTGATTGTCAACAAATCTGAAGCTCTCCCCCACCCCAATCTTACTGAGGAAGCTAGGGCCAAGCTGTCCAGCTCTCGGTACTCGCTTACCTGGGTGGAAACCATCAATGAGCCCAAGGGGTCTAAAGCAACCAGCCCAGAGCACCAAGAGCTATGTGCACCCATGAATGAAGTAAAGAAAAACAGGCACAAATCAGTAGGGAAGGGTTATAAGCAACAGTGGTAACATCATTCACAAAACAAGTGCAAAATTCACATGAGAATTCTCCATGGATAGAAATGTAATCGCTATGAAATGTACACAATCGCTGCTTTCTGGAGGCTTACACATTACCAATCATACATAATTCAAGCTCAAAGGGCCTACAGGCAAAACTGTCCTCAGAAACGTTTACAGCCAAATGTATTTCAATGCATTCCAAAGTAGGTAGTATTGTTGCTTTAACATATGATATTATTGCCTTACTTGTAGGGATCAAAAATGTTTATGGCAGGGAAGACCTTTTTGCCAAAACGCGAGCCTGTATAAAATGATCCATCTAAACAATTTTTATACCTGACAGGCACCATTATCACCCTTGACCTCAACAATTGCCTAAATCCTCACCATGCAATTGAGCCAATGTTCTCAACCTTTAAAGTCTTTGCTGTGCCATCACCCAACACACACCATCTTAGCAGATACTATACTTTAGTCTGCATCCTCTGTACTTTTCAGCAGTTTCCAGCGGCGGCTGGTGCAGGTAAGCGCGGTGAGCCGGGAAGTCGACAGAATAGGTCAAATAAATAAAACATATTCCACCATCTAACTACTTCCCCCCCCCCCCGCCCTCCATCGCCCCACCACGCTTACCTGCACTGGCCGCGACTTGTTGTTTCATGTCAGAAGAGTAATGCAAAATTACTTCAATTACGCAGATTGTTTTAGTCTACCCTCTCCGCAAGATGTTCCTCCATGTTCCTTCTTGTTTACCTTATGCTGAGTAGAGACTAACATTCCCGTTCATATCACTTCCATCTCTAAGGAAGGATGCAACATTTAATTCTCTGCCTTATTCATTTCCCATATGGGGGCTTTTCAAGCAACCCCTTTTCATTTCTTTGTACTTGTATGATCAGTCCTTACAGGGCAGGGCATTGTCTCAGCACATTGAATCATTTGTGCAATCTGTACTGCCTAAATGGTTGTGGCCACTAGTCTTTGCAAAGTCAAATTGCTAATTATACCTTGAAGTCACAAAAACAACAGGTTTAAGCTGCATAAATAAAGCTAAATATGACAGTAACTATAAAGCATTTACATTTAGCACTGCAATCTTTCCAGTAGAATGAAACTCAGTGACTTCCAGTCATTAACACACTCCTTCGGCACCCATCAGTTAAGTTGTATTTAGTATGCAATTCTACATGCATCATCACAGCCAGGAGGCTATGAAGGCCAGCTACTTTCCCCTGGAAGTTCACTTAGTACACAGACATACATCATACACGTTTCACCTCATCCATTCATTGTCCAAAATTCGCAAGTGTAATGGAAATCTTGGAAATCCCAAAGAGCACCTTACGGACACTATAAGGAGAATGGCAAAGGCAGCAAATGCGCAAAAGCATGGTACAATAACCTGACGTACATTGCCCAACACAGCAGCGAGGGTCTGAAACTAGGAGGCAAAAAAGCATTTCATTTTGGGGGTATGGTAGGATCATTGCAGAACACATTTCAACACATTTTCATTGACTTCCTAGTTGTATCGTTCAGTTCATTTCCTGTATGGGCCTCAGAGCACAGACCGTATCCATTTTTTTTTCTTTTATACTCTTCAAAACAATAAAACTTGAAAACCAGACCTGTCACAGGTGTTATGTGCTGGGGGGCACCCAGCGAGTACACTAAGTGCGGTAGGCGGGCAGCAAACTCTCCGGACTCGGGGGAGGAAAAACACACACCTACACCGTAGTTGTACTTCGGTGCACTGACCCGGATCATCCGGTCCAGCCCCCATTTATTTACTTGACCTCTTCCGGGTCACAGCCTAGACCACCCTCTCCGTGAGCAGGGGGGTGTTCCCCTTGAACATAACATTCCTCCTTTATTATGGCAAACAAAAACAAACACCAACACCGGGTGGAGAAAAACCTTCCAGTATGGAAGACGAGAGATAGAGAGAGCGAGAGAGAGAGAGAGAGAGAGAGAGAGAGAGAGAGAAAAGAGAAGAAAAATGAGAAGAAGAAAACACTGCATTTCTTTTCCTCAGTCCATCACAAAACCTTTCAGTCGAGACGACACCGCCGGATTGGCTCGTAGATGATATCTGTGTCCACCTCGACCTTCGCTCCCATCTCTACTGCCTTCAGCTCCAACTGCCCCTGGCGAATGTTCCACAGCTGCCTCGGGCATTGGGGGGGCTAACCCAGGTGAGACATTCTCCTCGTTGACAACGTCACCCATTGGTTCGCCATCCTCAGACTCTGGCACCACCTCACTTGGTTGTGCCGGGCACTGGTACTTTTTGAACTGGGAGACGTTCCTGGTAACTGTCTCGCGACCCCTCTGGGCAGTGATCATCGTGCCCTTTACTGTCTGGATCACCCAGGGCTCGGGTTCAAAAGGAAGAGAAAACTTCCCTCGGGGATGTCGATTCTTCACCAACACCAAATCACCGGCCACCAACGCTCTGCTTCTGGCATGGCGCCTCTGGGACATTCGGTCATTCTTAGCCCGCCTCTGTCGGAGGCGTTTGGATACTTGACGATATGCAGGCGAGGATGGTGTCACCTGAGGGAACACATCATTCAGCACCCGTTGATTACACAAAGACCCAGGGCTGGCCATGGTGGTCGAGTGAGGTGTTAGTCTGTATTCTTTCACGAAATTGTACAGGGCACACTCCATGTTCTGTTCTCGAGATATTGCTATCCGGAGTACTTTGTTTAGGGTGCGCATGAAACGCTCCGCTTCACCATTAGCCTGTGGCCACCGGGGTGTGATTTTCACATGTCGGACACCTCTTGACCGGAGGTATTCAGAGAATTCGTGGCTGGCGAATGGCGGACCATTGTCCGTGCGTAGCTCCTTGATTAGCCCATGGCTGGCCATGATTTTCTCGAACCGAGGTATGGCGTTGCTCGCAGTAATGGAGTCCAGTATCTCAACCTCGGGGTATTTTGAAAAGTCATCAATGACGACAAGCATGTGTCGGCCATCCGGTAGGCTCCCAAAATCAGCACTCACCCGGTGCCACGGGTGAGGAGGTATGTCTTCCGTCAGGATTGGGGCCGGCGGATCAGCGGGCCCCACCGCTTGGCAGAGTGCACAGGACCGGACAGTTCTCTCCACCACACTGTCCAAATCCGGGAACCACACCTTGCTCCTCAGGCGTGATTTTGTCTTAACCACCCCTTGGTGCGCGATGTGAGCTAAATCCACCACTCGCTGCTGTAGTGACCTGGGGATAACCAGGCGCGTACCTCTCATCAGACATCCCTCGGGGGACACAGCCAATTCGGACCGGACGTTGTGAAGAGCTTTCAACGCCACTTGTGCATCAACTGTACGGTGTGTCAGGTTCTCCAGCAGGGAATGCCACCTTCCTGATCCAATCGCTGATATCACCATCTCCCAGCAGTCATCTCGTTTGGTCGCCTCCAGGATGTCTTCTAGCCTGATGGGCAGAGGCCGAGAGCGTTCCACCACCAGCCTGACGTACTCCTCCGTCTCCTGAGCTTCAGACTCCTCTTCTCGGGTAACCGGCCGGGCATGTCTGGATAGGAAGTCTGCCGGGTTTTGTGTTCCGGGGCGGTAGATTACGTTGAATTGATACTCTTGCAGCTGCAGGATCCACTTTTCAATTCTTGGAGGTGGTTTCGACGACACGCCCATGAAGAGAGGAATCAGCGGTTTGTGGTCAGTGTGAACCGTGAACGGCTGTCCATAGAGATAGAGGTGGAAGTGGCGACACCCCCAATGTATCGCAATCGCCTCTTTTTCGATGTGTGAGTACCTTTGCTCTGTTTCCGTCAGAGCCCGGCTCGCGTAGGCTACCGGGGCCCACTCACCGTCCAGTTGCTTCTGGGACAGTACGGCACCCAAACCAATGGGGCTGGCATCCACCGATAGTTCAGACTCCCGGGCGGGGTCAAAATACGCCAAGGTTGTTTCGGCGGACAAAGCGTGTTTGGTGGCCTGAAAAGCATTCTCTTGAGCGGGACCCCATTCCCATGTGGCGGCGTTCTTCGTGAGGTCCCGTAGGGGTGCCGTTAGGTTCGTGAGGTTCCGGATGAACCGACCACAGTAGGTGACCATGCCCAGGAAGCTTCTCACTCCGGTAACTGTGGTCGGGGCAGGTGCCGTCTGGATGTCACGGACTTTCGCGGGGTCGGGCGACACTCCTTGTTGTGAGAAGTGATATCCAAAGAACGCTATTTCTTTTTTTAGGAATTCGCACTTTTCACGATGTAACGTAAGGCCACTGTCCTGGAGTCTCCGGAATACGCATCGTAGACGGTTCATGTGTTCCTCCAGAGTCAGTGCATGTACCAGGATGTCATCGCTGACGTTTATGACCCCACTGAGGCCAGCCAATACACTTCTGATGGTGTCCTGAAACACTTCCGCCGCGCTGGACACCCCGAAGCTGAGGCGCTTGTAGCGGCGCAGTCCCACATGGGTGGAGAAAGTGGTTATGGCCCTTGACTCGGGATCCAGCAGGAGTTGATGGTAACCTGCCCGGAGGTCCATCTTCGAGAACCAGTGTGATCCGCTGACCTCCGCAACGATGTCGTCGACCGTGGGTGTCAGATGGCGTTCCCGCTTGATGGCATGATTCGGCAAACGCATGTCCACGCATATTCTGACTTCACCTGGTTGCTTCGGTTTTCGGGCTATCACTATGGGGGAGACCCATGGTGTCGGTCCTTCCACTCTCTCAATGATGTCAGCGGCCTCCAACTTTCTTAGTTCTTCCTCGACCTTCGGCCGCAGATGAAACGCTACTCTCCGATGCTTGAGAGCGACCGGTTGTACTGATTGGTCTATGTGCAGCCGTACCAGGTGGTTCTTTAAACATCCGATTCCGTCAAACAGGTTTCGAAACTCGTCCACCAGTGACTCAACATCCTCCAGGTGAACAGCGAAGGCAAACACCACCAGTTGCAAATGTTCCGCCGTACGACAGCCCAGCAGCATTCCCGCACCTTCCTTGGTGACGTACACTTTTGTGCGAACGGAGTGAGCCTCATGGGCGATGTCGGTGGTGAAGACGCCTAGCACCGTGAGTGGTGTGCCGGAGCCATAGGCAAACACCTGTATGGACGTGGGCTTTAGGACAGGCTGTATCGGGAAGGATCTCAGCATGGACTGGGCCATTATGTTTATGGACGCACCTGTGTCAATCAGCACCGGCGTCAGATGTCCTGCAATCTTGACGTTACACTTTGGGGCCCTCCTTCTCGGGCATCCGTCAGGTTGCAGGGCGTGAATTACATGGACCGTGCCTTCGTCCTCATCGTCGTCCATATCATCTTCCTCAGCCTCCTGTTGAGGGGCCTCCACCGCATTGATCCGCCGACTTTGTTGCCGTTGACGTCCCGCCGAGCGGCACACTTTGGCTAGGTGGTTCGGACGACGACACGCCGAACACCTTTTCCCCTGTGCAGGGCATGGACCTTGGTGTGGGTACGGTCCTCCACACATGTAGCAGGAACGAGACGAGGGTGGTGGTTTGCTTTGCTCCGATGTCTTTGAAGTTGCTTTCTTCGAGGTCGTCGCCACCACCGCGTTCACTGGCTCCGTCTTCACTTGACGTTGAAGTGCGGTCTCCATATGTGCGGCGCGCACTTTGGACAACTCCTTAGACCGGCCCATGGTGAGAATGTCGGCCATGGAGATTCCAGGCGTTTCGAGGACCCTTTCTCTCAGCTTGACGGACGAACAGCCCTGGATAAACTGCGCCCGCAGCTCGTCATCTGTGTCCGGGAGGGTACAGGTACTTGCCAGCTCCTTCAACCGAGCATAGAAGGTGTCAACGGATTCCTCCGGTTGTTGCCTAGCTTGACGTAGGAGAAAACGTTCGTAATCTGGATTTGCTAGGGGTTCAAAATGCGCGGTCAGAGCTGCCTTGAGCGTGGCATAGGTGTGGGGGGGGCCGGTTTCCACCACGGATTTGGCCAGCCGGTGAATGGCAGAACCACCCAGATGCAGTAGCATGGGCCGATGTCGTTCGGGCTTGAGGCCGACCGCGGCATAATAGTTCTCCAGGCGCTCCAGCCACTCTTTCCACTTAGCCACCTGGGCGGATGGCGGGCCGTCCACTATGAACGCTTCAATCGGGGGCACCGTCGTCATCCTCACGCCGGCTAGGCGGGAGGTCCGATACAGCAGGCGCAGGCGGACCTGGGCGTGACAGAGCACGAGCTACCGGGGTGGACGCAGTCAAGAAGAAACCAAACCCCTCACCTCCGGCACCGGCAGTGGTGAAATTGCGGCCTACAGGCACTCAACAACCAGGCCTCAGGGTCCGGGCGGTCAGCGTAGGAAGGCACGCCCCACGTGGCAATCAGAGGCCGCAGGATAGGCCCCCTGGGCGAGACGCAGCAGTCAGGAACACCCCGCCGACTCCCAGCAGCCCGTAAGGTACACCAATGCCTCCACCACAGCCAGCAGGTCACTGCACAGGGCACGCACACAGGAACTGACCAGGAAAAACAGGCTGCAGGTGGCGTCCTTCTTTCGTCCAAGCAGCACCACTGGGACTCGATCTCCTGCGAGGAGGCAGCCAGGCAGCAGGCCGGTCAAAGATAGCGCTCCCACACGCGCTGTATGCGCGGCGCCAGGCACGTGCGCGTGCGTCGTCACCGCGACGACATCGGCCCCGATGCGGGCCTAGGATGAGGAGCAGAAACAGGGAGGCGGCAGGCACAGGCCGCGGAGGCGCACGCACGTGCGAAGATCAGCGCTCCGGGAGGCAGCCGCCACCAGAGCGGGTCAGACAGCGCTCCGGCGCTCGGGAACACACCCGGGCCCCGGGGAAGCAGGCAGCGAGGATTCAGCCCGCGTGGATCGGGAGGGCATCAACACCCCCTCGTCGCCAGTTGTTATGTGCTGGGGGGGACCCAGCGAGTACACTAAGTGCGGTAGGCGGGCAGCAAACTCTCCGGACTCGGGGGAGGAAAAACACACACCTACACCGTAGTTGTACTTCGGTGCACTGACCCGGATCATCCGGTCCAGCCCCCATTTATTTACTTGACCTCTTCCGGGTCACAGCCTAGACCACCCTCTCCGTGAGCAGGGGGGTGTTCCCCTTGAACATAACAACAGGGAGCCATAGACTTGCTGAAGACAGAGGATATATACCCGGGATGCTTTGTGGACAAGGCTTCGATCCACATATTCAGTGGGCAAAGGTAATTTTTAGGGGGTGGGTGTAACATGCTTAATTTGCTGTAGAGTAAATGCAAAAGTATAGGAAAATGATATGACATTATGCATAATTATGTAAAGAACATATCCCTGCATTTACTCTATTTTCTTAGCGCAAGATGCACCCTTGATTCCAAAATGAGTCAGAAAATGCATTTTCCAGAAAGAGAAATTACTCAAGCGGGTGTAATCCTCTATTTTTCGGAAATGTTGCAGCCCAGTTAAGCAATTACTCCAGCAAAATTAAAACTTCACCAAGGCTTAGTCATCTTTCACAGGAGAAGCTGGAGGAGTAGACATAATGGGAATTAGAAATGAGAAATAATTTAATATGTGTGAGACTCATTGACTAATACACTGAAAATCTGCTTCGACCATTGGCATATAGCTACTTGAAAACATAACAGTGGGAAAAGGAAGGCAGACATCATAGTCCACCATTGACAGATGTCGTCTTACTAAGGGAATTAATCCTCTGTAACTTTCCCTCTAAAGTCAAGGAAACTAAGAGAAGAAGCAGTAAAATGAATATAAAAGAGTTAAAGGACAATTAATAAATAAACAGGAATCAGTGAAGATAAGATGTGAACCAAAAATAGTTGCTTCCTTCCTACACATAAACAATCTTCCCCTGCATGCAGACACACTTGCACTATGGTGCAAGGGTGCCTGCTTTGGCGCTAAGTTGTTAAACTTAGCACCATCACTGAGGGAAACGCAAGGCTGCACCACATCCTTGTAAATATGGTGCATCCTTGCATTTCAGAAGTGAAGGAGAGAGGCGTTAAGCCAGGAAGACTAACACCTCTCTCCTCCACGTCCTTGTACCTATCCCCTGGTTTTTGTTTTCGATTGAGAGGGTAAAATACCTTCTCAATCAACAACCACAAGCCTTGACAGCGTGAACTACAAAACTCACTAAATTAACCTGTGTTTTACCCTCTGGTCGCTTGGCACAAAAGCAGTCAGGCATACCTTAGAGGCACTGTGTTAAGTATTTATGAAGCACACATACAGTAATTAAGTAAAAACGCAAAACAAGAAAATTCCCAAACCAATTTAGGAAAAAAGTGTACATTTTTAGAAATAAAATGAGACCAAAACAACATACACGCAATTGGTAGAACCAGATATATGCAATTTTAACGGTTTGAGTAAAAATAGCACCAAGAAGCAGAAAGCGCTAACTGTGGGTATCTGCTTGCTCTAGACTGGGACAAAGTCACAAGTCCATGCCGACCAAAATGGAGTGCGGGCCAGATACATGGACCAGGTTAGTCCTGCTAATACAGTTACCTTCTCTAAGTCAGGAGCGCACAGTTCACAACTTCAGGATTTCATGGGAGGAGCTCCACTGACGCCAGCCAAGGGTCCAGAACCTCTTGAGGATCAAGAACTCACTCCGGCAGGGGCCAGCAGGACTCAGGCATGTCTCATTGCATATCCAGGCAGGTCCGGGCAAGGCCGGTTGTAGCAGGTCAGCTGGGTAGTTTCAGGGAGGTCTTTGGAGCTTTTTGTGTCGCTATAAGTCAGAAAAGGAGGTCAGTCAACTGACACTTGGAGTTATTATGGTATGGTAGTTCTAGGTTCAAAGAGGTGGTCCTCTCTCCTTCGAGCAGAAAGGCAGGTCTAGAGTAGTAGGGCAGCCCTCTGAAGAACAAGGTAGGCCTCAAGAATCATTGCAGTCCTCTTTTAGCAGCAGGGCAGTCCTCTGAAAAGCAAAGCAGGCAGCAAGCAGCAAGGCAGTTGTCTGAGAGCCATGTGGAGTAAACGGCAGTCCTTCTGTAGTCTACCATAGGTCCAAGAGCGAACTGTAGAGTTGGTCTGAGGGTCTACTATTCATACCTGATCCAGCTTTGAAGTAGAAGAAAAGTCTTGATTTTTTCCCCCACAAATGGTTCTGGAATTTCCTTCCTCCCTGCTCAGCTCCCAAGACGGGTGAGGTGACAAAAGCCTAGTGCAACCGACCTCAAGAACTACAGACCCATCTCCATGCCCCCGTTCCCATCGAAAGTCATCGAGAAAGCCATCAACAGCCAACTCACCACCTTCATCGAAGAGCACAACATCCTCGACTCCTCCCAATCCGGCTGCAGAGAAAACCACAGCACAGAAACCGCCCTACTCGCTGCAACAGACAACATCCGCTCCCTACTGGACAAAGGAGAAACAGTAGCCCTCATCCTCCTCTACCTCTCAGCGGCCTTCGACACAGTCTCCTATGCAGACTCCACGACGCAGGGATCCGGGACAAGGCCCTGGACTGGATCCACTCTTTCCTCTCCGGCACAACGCAGCGGGTCAGACTCCCTCCTTTCCTCTCAGACCCTACACCAACCACCTGCGGAGTCCCCAGGGGGCCTCGCTCAGCCCCACACTCTTCAACCTCTACATGGCTCCACTCGCCCCCATTGTCAGAACCCACAGACTCAGCATTGTCAAACATGGGGTTGCAAGTGGTACAGTGTCAGATCCATTTTTTTTAAGAACTGCAGAGGTTCAGAAAAGGGAACAAGCAAGTATTCAAAAAAGATATGAACCCAAAAAGACCTTGAGGGGCAAATCAAGATCACGATCCCAACGCAAAAGAGAAAGAGAAAGTAGGGGGAACTACCAGATCAGGGGCGCACAATCAGAAATAGCAAAAGACTTAAATATTTCAGAATTGTCTGATGGTATCAATATTGTAAATCTGTCAAATCATGTTTTATCTGATGCAGAAATAAAAATATTGAGCAAGGGTCTGGACATTTTCCGAGTGCAACACCTTATTTTACATCTCTACATATAAGTTGTTTTAAGTTTGTTAGAAATATCAAACTTTACAAACACTTTCTGAATAGACCAACTATATCTGACATGAATATATCCTCTAATAGTATCAAGGATATTCCATCTATAAGGGATGTTAAAAATGTAGATTTTTATTAAGCCTAAATGATGATGAAGTGGGTACATCGTTTCAAACAGTGGCGGCAGATCTTGATCTCAATACATTTACTAGAATTGAGAGTGGATTGATTGAGAAATCGAGATTTACTCCACAACTTCCTGGTTCAAACAATATTGATAAATTCCAACAAAACGTCATGTTGGACCTCTATGAAATGGAAGATAAGTTCCATTCAAAACGCCACTATGGTACACAAAATATTACTTTAGAAGAGAAAAAAGCTGTAGATAATTTGAGGAAGGAAGACTCCCTTGTCATCCGTGAGGCTGACAAGGGAGGCAATATAGTGATAATGAATCAAATAGATTACATGGCCGAAATAGACAGACAACTGGGAGACACAACAACTTATGTCAAACTCGCCACTAATCCAATTCAATATACAATAGACATTGTATCCAGAAAACTTACACAATGGAGAGACCAGGAACTGATTTCAGACATGGAATTTAAATATCTACTAAATGAAACACCGACATATCCATGCATATACTGTCTACCTAAGATTCACAAAGGTGGTGATTTTCCTCCGGGGAGACCAATTATTTCCGTAATTAGGTCCCCGAAGGAGAGAATTTTATAATATATAGATATGTACTTGGTGGTTAATTTACCTTCCTATATCAAGGATACATGTGACGTCCTAAGTAAAATCATGGATGTTGAATGGGTCACAGGACACTATCTAGTAACATTGGACGTATGCTCATTGTATACTAGTATGCCAGGGAAACTGGGACTTGATGCAATACAACAACACCTAGACACAAGACCATTTTATACATATGAGCATTCAGTTATGCTGTTGGATATGATAGAGACTGTACTTAACAACAATATCTTCCTACATAATGGTAGTTGGTATCGCCAGATTAGGGGAGTGGCTATGGGAGCCAAATTTTCACCTTCATTTGCCAACCTCTATATGGGTCAATCGAAAAAATACATCTTTGGCGGAAAGGGCCTGGTAGCCTAATGGAGAATATTCTTTACTTAGGGAGATATGTAGATGACCGTCTGATGTTTTGGCTGGGACCAGTTAGGCCTTAGAGGAATTCTTTATGTACATCAATGATAATCACTTTAATTTGATATTTACCAAAGAACAAAGTATAACGGAGATGAATTTCTTGAACATTACAATTGTAGTGAGCAATGACAAACTACTCACAAGTGAGAGGCACACCCCACATCATGCAGCGGAGCTGTTCCCCCCCACCCCCCCCCTTGCACTAGGGGCACATCGGCAGCGTCGTACCTGACGGAAGGGATTCTCCCCACCCTCGTGGAGCTGCATCATCTTCGGGCTTGGGGGGCCTCTCTGGGGTCCCCAATCCTGCCGCCGGAGGACACGCGGGACGCCGCTGGAGCGGGGGCTTCCCCCCCCCCTGCCCCGCCTCCCGTGCCAGCGGAGGACACCGACCTGCGCTCCTCGCGGTCGCGGCTGGGGGATGCTGGCTATCACCGGAGCTGCGTGTTCGACTCTGGAGGCGGAGTGGTGCGCCTCTCTTTGCTGTGCTGAGGTGGGGCACGCTGCGGCGAGGGGCTGGTCGTGGACGCTCCCATCTGTGCTGCCCTGGTGACTATCTACCTGATCGCGCTGTGCTGAGGAAACTGTGGGGATCCGTTGCCACCCGATCCACGGGTAACCTAGAACTTGGGCGGAGCAGTACCCTGGGGACACACCACATTAGCGCAGTTTGGCTTCCCGACTGAAATCAGAGATTACGCGGCGAGGGTGTGGCGGCGAGGTGGTGGGCAAACTCTGCAGGACTGGGCGCCACCTATCCTTCCCCTGAACTGAACTCTCCTTTGCCGGGGGTGAGCTGCGGGGGTCCCAATTGCCCCTTGCGACCTGTACACGGCGGGGGGACGCCATTTTGTATCGACGTACTTACGTGTCCTGCGCTGAACAATCTCCTTGTAGCAGCACCTGCCACGACCATTCTACCCGGGTGCTGCCCCTGTTTTTGATCTGACTCACTACCTGTGTGATACCAACCACCGGCCCCACGATGTCCGGCGCCAAGGGAGCCAGGGCGTCCCAGCAAAGTAAACTTGACCGGTACACATGTACAAAGGCCGATCAACCTGATAAGAGGGCGCCGGGAGACGTGGCCCAGCATGGCGCGACACAGGATCCTACCGTGCCCACTATGAAGGACCTTATGGCAGCCATTACCGGAGTCCGAACGTCCATAGACACTCTCTCCTCCGAAATGACGCTAATTAGGGCCGACCTTGCCAACTACCGGGAGAGGGTGCAGCAGCTCGAGACCACCACAGAGGGACTAGCAGGCGACACCTCGCAGCTGCAGGCTGAGGTTGCTGAGCTACGGGCCTTCCGCAAATCTACCGAGGATAAACTCGACGAGTGTGAAGGGAGGATGAGGCGCAATAACATACGCGTCCTGGGGGTGCCAGAAACAATGGAGGGCCATGCTGTGGATCTTTTTATTGAGAAACTAATCACAACTAATCTCCAGCCTAAGGGTCTCTCAACTTTTTGTTGTAGAAAGGGCACATAGAGTGCCTGGGGGTCGCCCGAAGCCGGGGACTCCACCCCGCCCAATACTGGCCTGTCTGTTAAATTACCGAGACAGAGACACTATCATCCAGACCGCCAGGGTAGCCCCCCCGATTCGCCTGGATAATGCACATATAACCTTTTTCCCCGATGTCACCCGCGGGGTACAGATGCGACAGCGCACATTTCAGGAGGTCAAAAAACGGCTGCGGGCCAGAGAATTGAAGTACGCCATGCTCTTCCCCGCGAGGTTGCGTGTGGAGGCGGATGGGAAAACCTATTTCTCCGACCATCCGGATGCCGCCTCTGACTGGCTGGACAGTCGGGGGGACCCTCGGAGGACTGGCCCCTCAGACGACTCAAACATGGGGAGTAGCCGTACGGGACACCGCTTGATGATGGTGGAGTCACCGTCTCCTGATGTGAGTGGGCCCACCGGGAGGGCTCCGCGGGGCGATCAGGTGCAGGACTGAGCGTAGTGCTATGGCATTGCGTGACATCGCTCATTTTGACCCTCTTGCACAATGGCTTAGATGTACTAACACTTGGGAGTGAGGATCGGGGAACTGCTATAGCCTCCCCCCACATTCTTCCTTTAGCTGGTTTTCTTTCTATTTTTTCCCTTATTGTGGGCGACAGGCACTCTGCATTTTTGTTCTGATGGGTAGTTTGAAGCCCAGAGTGCAGGGCAGCAGGGAGGGGGGAGTTGGGAGGGTCTGTTGTTTTTTTTGGTTGGTATGTAAGCCTGGGCAAAGCACTACGCTACGCTACGCTCGCGTAGTTTGCGAAGTTCGCGCTACTTCACACTACGCGAACTGCACGTAGCACAGTGCGAACACGCGTAGCATAGTGTTGCGTAGTGCTGCGGTCATTTTTTGCTTGCTCGCGGTCCTCAACATCAAGTTGGCGACCGCGAGCAAGCAAAATGACATCCCGGCGAGACTTTTTCCTTGTATTCGCGATCAGCAACATCAAGTTGCCGATCGCGAGCATGGAAAATAAACCTCCCGGCGAGATTCCCAATGCAAGGAGGTCAGGTTTCTCATTGCGAGTGGTCGCGTATGCTCGCGACCGCTCGCGATGAGAAACTACCAGTTCGCGTTGAGAAAGCTGCCGCTCGAGTAAAAATCTACTCGAGCAGCAGAAAACTACAGCTCACACTGTGCAAGATGCCATTTTCAATGATTGCACAGTTCCGGTTGCTTGTCCGCACTGTGCAATCATTGAAAACGATACCTGCACAGTGCGAACAAGGTACTACGCAGTTCGCGAAGTGCTATGCGTAGCTCGCGTAGTGCGAACTGCACTTTGCGTAGCTTCGTGAAGTGCTACTTCGCGAACTACGCCCAGGGTTATTGGTATGTATGCTTTTATATTTGATGGCATAGTGTTTAACTCTACATCGATATTTCACTCCTCACCGACACACAAATGGGTACGCAACGCAACAAGGAATTTAAAATCTTAAGTTGGAACATTAACGGTTTGGGGGACAAAATTAAGCGGGGTGTGGTTACCCAGCACATAAAAAGACTGTCCCCGGACATAGTCCTTCTCCAAGAAACGCACCTCATAGGTAACAAATGCGGAGCAATGTGCAGGTGGGGATACTCGATGGTGGCACATGCTGGTTTCACGTCTAGTTCGAGAGGAGTGGGGATCATGATTAAAAAATCATTCCCGCTATCGGTCACATCCTCCTATGTAGATGACCGTGGGCAGTACGTGGGTGTAGCTGGTATGTGGGAGGGACATACCATAACCTTTCTTTCAGTATATGTACCCCCTGGGTTGCAGTCAACTACATTTACCGACCGTAGTGCTCTACTACTTACCCTACCAGTGGGGCAGCTTGTCATTGGCGGGGACTTTAACTCTGTTGTATCGGGCGAACTGGACAGGCACCCGCCGCATCAACTGCCCCAAACGACACACTCACTCTCAAATTTTTGGGATGCAATGGGTTTAGTGGACATATGGAGAACATACAACCCAGACAAAATACAACACACTTGCTACTCTAACGCACATCGCAGCCTCTCCCGATTAGACTATATGATTGCCCCCACCTCCCAGGTTGCTCATATTCATGAAATCAGGCATCTCCCTAGGGGTATATCTGACCACTCCCCTCTATGGGCCCATATAGTACTAGATCATAAACAAGTAGGTCGCATCGCCCCAATCAATCCCTGGCACTTCAAGAACCCCAAGATACGTAGGGATCTGATCAAGGCTATTGACGACTACTTTACAGACAACGAACATTCGGTCGACTCCCCGCAAACACTCTGGGAAGCGTTTAAAACTGTGATCCGAGGACAGGCCCTGTCCCTCATAGCGGGGGAAAAAAAGGAAAGACTGAAGGACATCTCTGATGCTGAACATCGGGTGCACCAGCTTGAACATACCGTTAACTCAAACCCTACGCCCGAAGCGATGCATGAACTCGGGCCCTGGTTACTGACCACGCCAAAACACTGGGACAAGAAAATCTGGGCCGTATATATGATTGGGGAGACAAAGCGGGGAAACTGATTGCCTGGCTCGATAAGAGAGAGCGTGCTAGCTGCCTAGTCCCTGAACTCATGGGAGTGGACGGAAACCCCGTAACGGACCCCCAAGAGATAGCCACTCAATTTGCAGCCCACTATTCTACAGTCTACAAATCTGTGGCCCCCACACAGTTGAGGACTCCCTAGATCTTCTAAGGGATATTCCCCTTCTTACCCTTTCGGAGGCGGACCGCCAATTCTTGGATAGCTCCCTCTCCACTGAGGAAATCGCAATAGCAATACGAGCGCTGCGTCCAGGTAAAGCTCTTGGCCCCAACAGTATCCCTATCGAGCTGTACAAGCTTTGCCCTGACAAATTAGGACACTATCTCAGGTCCATGTACACCTGCAGCCTGGAGACGGGGATATTGCCTCTGGACCAACGCTTGGCCACGATCGTCACCATACATAAAGAGGGGAAGCCCAAAACTGATTGCTCCTCCTATCGGCCTATCTCATTGCTAAACGCCGAGCCCAAAATACTAGCTAAGGTGCTTGCTAATAGACTGATTAAGGTTGTGGGGGACCTAGTCCATCCCGACCAGTCAGGCTTTATGCCTCGGCGGAATACTGCCTTGAACTTGCGCAGAGTACACAGGGTGTTGGGTAGGGCCCCCACAATACGAGAGGACGCGATCATAGCGTCCTTAGATGCCACTATGGCATTTGACACCCTTGAATGGCCTTATCTATTTGCAGTGCTAATAAAACTTGGCCTTGGTCCGGTCTTTATCAGCTGGGTGAAACTCCTATACACCGCACCCATGGCGCAGGTAGTCGTAAATAATAGAAAATCCGCCCCCTTCGGGCTTGGTCGTGGCACCCGCCAAGGCTGCCCCCTTTCTCCCCTCCTGTTCGCCCTGGCCCTCGAACCCCTTGCAGCATGGATCCGTAACGATGTGGCCATTCGTGGGCTGCAATGTGCGCCGGGATGGGAGGACCGAGTATCCCTATACGCGGACGATGTTCTCCTCTACCTCTGCCGCAGATCCCGTTCCTAATTCGTACTTTGGGGAAATAGAGAGCCTCCAGAGGGCTCTCCTCTGGGGCGGCAGGCCACGCATAGCATTATCAAAGCTCACGCTTGGTTGGTACGATGGTGGAATTGGACTGCCTGACATTAAAAGATACTATTGGGCAGCTCAACTAATCGCGATAAATCATGGCACCTATGGCCCCCCCGATGCCCCGGGATTCCGTATGGACCGCTGGCTCCTGCCTAACGGGGCGTACGGTCGAGCACTATACTCCACTCCGGGTAAATTCCCCCTGACAGGGCCTACCAAGCACACGACCAAGATATGGCACACTGCGACACAGTCACTGGACTGGGCCAACAGATTAACGCTTGCTACCCCGCTTTGGGACTCACAAAAACTAGGATACCTGGGAAACTCTAAGCGGTTTGATAAGTGGGACTTGATCGGTATTTCCACAATTGGTGATCTTTGGGAGGCGGGGGGAATAAAACCGTTTAGTGCTTTGCAGACTCAATACTCACTTGCTGACTCCGAGCTGTTCAGATATCTCCAGGTCCGGCATGCACTGCGGACCGTATTGCCAGGAGACGCCCCACTACCTGATAGCACCCCCCTGGAAGATAGACTCCTTGATGGACACCTACCCGAGCGGGCCATATCTCTGACTTACAAAAAGCTGATTAATAACATGCGGGACCCCTTGACCATACTGAGAGAGAAATGGACGGGGGACGGTATAGAACTAGATGATGAGGGGTGGCAGACAGCGATCTCATCCCCTAAAACAGTTGCAATATCAGCAAGGCTCCGCCTAGTGCAACTCAAAATATTGCACAGAATATATCTAACAGGGCCGCAACTGGTGCACATGGGGAGACAAACTGATGGGTCATACACATCATTTTGCACTGTGGGATAATTCAGGATTACTGGCAGAAGATACATTCGATTATGAGTGAAGTCCTAGAGGTTGAACTCCGACCAGAGGCTCCCAGATGTCTCCTTAATATCTGGGAACCCACAGACCTCAACGCCTACGCCATACAATGGGTCACACTTGCTTGTATGATAGCTAAAAGAAGTATTGCACAGCACTGGGGGGCCCCACAATCACCCAAAATTGCGGAATGGAAAAAAGACCTTGATTGGTGCATGTAACGAGAAAAATCTGTTTACGTTGCGAGGGGTTGCCCCCGGAAGTGGTCTAAGATTTGGACCCCTTGGAATTTGTACCGAGGTGAAATATGTGCCCTCCCCCCAGATTGAGCGATTTAGATGTCTCCCCTTCCCCGTAACTCCAACGGCAAAAGCATATTGTGTATTGATGAAACCTTGTTTTTGCCATTACCTATGTTGTGACTCTGTGAAACTATGCCTTCTTGTCGAAGTCTTTATAATAAAAAGAGTTTAAAAAAAAATAATAAAAAATAAATAAAAAATGTGGCATGTGCAGTGTATGTTGTTTTGCAATTATTATTATTATTATTATTGAATTTTATACCGCGCACGGTTACCATGAGGCATCCCAGCGCTTATAGAGACCAAGAGCAGGCTACTAATAAAAAACAGAGAAGCTACAGTTATTCTGGGAACAGATACGTTTTCAGATGTTTCCGGAATCTGAGAAGGTTTGGTTCGGACCGCAGCGAGAATGGGAGGGAGTTCCAGGCGAGCGCTGTATGGATAGAAAAACTCCTGCCCCCTGAGCGGGCTCTCCTGATTCTCTTAGTCTGAAGGAAATGTTTATTGTCAGAGCGTAAGGCTCTTGTAGACTTATAAGGGCGAATCATGTCCTTCAGAATAGCTGGTCCTTTCCCCTGTATGCTCTTGTGAGCGATGCACAGGGCCTTAAAGGTAACTCTCTCTTTAACAGGGAGCCAATGGAGTGCTTTTAAAGCAGGCCTGGCTGACTGCCTGGCCGGAACATTCCGCAGCAGCCTTGCTGCTGCGTTCTGCACTTGTTGCAGGATCTTAAACGTTGACTCTGGTGCTCCAAGAAAGAGCGCGTTACTGTAGTCCAGGCGTGAGATGATTAATCCTTGGACTAACAGCTTCCGGGAGAGTTCTGGTAACAGGGGGAGAACCTTACGGGCCGACCGGAGCATTCCATAACAAACGCCCGCGATCTTCTTGGCGTGTGTCCTAAAGGACAAGTCCGGCTCCAGCCAGACCCCCAGGCTCTTGATCTCTTTTTTTGGGTCAGGCGGGGTGCCCATGCAGTTGGGCCAGCTGTTTGGCGAGAGGGCAAAACTTGAATGACCCAAGATCATCAGCTCAGTTTTTGAGCCATTCAATTTGAGCGATGACCTGGACATCCAATCAAACACATCTCTCAAGCAAGCATGGAGTGTCTCTGGCTGTTTCTCCAGCTGTGTAAGACTCACCACTAGCTGGGTGTCATCCGCATAGCTCATGGTCTTAAAGCCAAACGGAGACACCACACCCTCCAAGGGTGCCATATACACGTTAAATAACGTGGGGCTAAGGGATGAGACCTGTGGCACCCCGCAGTGGAGTGGGAGGGGAGGGGATTTTGCATTTCCTTCCCAAACCTCGAAGGTACGCCCCTCCAAAAAGGAGGCCAGCCATTCCAGGGCCACTCCTGTGACACCCGACTCAGCTAGACGTTGTATCAGCACCCCATGGCTGACGGTATCGAAGGCCGCACTGAGGTCCAGGAGGATCACTGCCACTGATCCCCCTGCATCCAAAGTGTTTCTGGCCTCCTCTACCACTGCTAGCAGAGCCGTGTCCGTACCATGGCCTGGTCGAAATCCCGTCTGGGAGTCCCTCAACCGGCCATTCTCCTCAAGAAAGTTTGATAACCGATGGTTCGCCAGCCTCTCGGCAATCTTACTCACTCCTGGTAGTAAGGAGATGGGCCTGAAATTGGCCAAGTTCTGCGGGTCCAAGCCCGGCTTCTTCAGAAGCGCTTTGACAACCGCACTTTTCCAGTCAGGCGGCACTGTCCCCTGAATGAACGAGAGATTGATCAGATTGGTCAGGGGCTCTCCTATCGTCAGGGCGGCCTGCTTAAGGTACCGCATCGGGACAGGGTCCCGAGATGAGCCACTTTTCATGCTCCCGAGGACCTTCAGTACTTCACCTGTAGATACAGGGCCAAATGACGTCAGTCGATTTTCCGACATGCTGAAGTCCTCAGAAGGGGGCGATGTTCCCAAGACCGAGGGGAGAGAACTAATAATAATGTCGATTTTGTTTTGAAGTAGGTGGCTAATTCCAGACATTTTTCCTGTGGTCTATCATAGACAGGAGTAGGCTCAGGTGGTTTAAGAAGCTCCTTCATCACTAAGAAAGCTTCCCTGGATGAGGACGCAGCATGGTTTACTCTCTCCCCATAGAAGGAGGCCTTAGCAGTACGTATAGCACGTTTGTATATTCTAAGTTCGATGCGATATTTTTCCCTGCTATCTATCTCCGGGCACCTTCTCCATAATCTCTCCGCGCGTTTGCAGTTCTGTCTCAAGGTTCTGAGCTCTGGGGTATACCAAGGGGCAGACCCCATTCTCTTGTCCCTAATGAGCATCTTCTTGAGGGGAAGCACATGGTCCAGTGCATTGGTCAACCAGTTCCTCACTATAACATCTGCAGACACCGGGTCACAGCCCTTCTCAGGCTGAGTGTCCTCCAGACGGGCATTCCAAGTGTCTACCGGGAGCCTTGACCATGCCCTATCTATTCTAAATTCCCTGAGTGGGAGCGTGTCATCACACTTAATCTCCCAGTTAGCCATGATCAGTGAGTGGTCAGACCAAGGAAGAGCGAGGGGAGGCATGGCGGATATACCCGTCATGTTCGAAAAGATGGGGTCAAGAAGATGGCCTTTGACATGGGTGGCTCCAGTATTTATCAGTTTCATCTGCAGGGCGCTCAGCTCGCTCGACAAATTGGTAGCCCTAGGGTCAATTTCTTCATCGAAATGGCAATTGAGATCTCCTAGCAAGATGAAGTTGGATGCGGCCGCAGCCAGCAGAGTAGTAGTTTCCATTAGTGATGATGTAAAATCACCCATGTTTCCAGGGGGCCGGTAGACTAGGAGTCCTGTCAACGTGTAGGTAGGGGAAAATTGAAGCGAGAATTGGCAACTCTCACAATCCTTGACCCCTGCCTCACGTGCCTTACAACTCAGTGACTCCCTGTATAAAATGGCCAGACCCCCCCCTCTCCCTGTGCCTCTGTCAAGATGGTAGATCAGATATCCCGGCGCCAGCGCTATCACCGCATCCGGACCCGAGGTGTCAGATAGCCAAGTCTCAGTAAGAAACAAGGCATCAACCTTGTGGTCCAGTAGTAGGGAGTTAATCTCTGTAGCGTGGCAGGGGAGTGATCTGCAGTTAAGCAGGGCAAGCCGACACAAGGTAGTGGGGATGGCATCTTCTACATCCAGGTGGCAAACTCTACATCCCCTAAAGCGCTTTCCGTCTTTGGCAACATAGCAGCATTTGTCGTATTTCGGTGTTCGGTAGGATAGGAGCTCATCCTTCGTATACCTGATCGTGATGGAGTGCTGGGGACTCACATCGGGCATAGCTACTGGCCCCGGACCCGGTTGGGCCCGGACGGGCACAGACGGGCTTAACTCTGGCGAAACTCCGGCGCTAGTCCGGCGCGTCCGCTGCTCGCGTCCGCTGCGCGGAGCCATAAGGGACTATTTATATAGGGCGACTAGACCGCTCGGCGAATGTGCCCCCACCTAAGATGGCCGCCAAAACTGGATCGAGCCCGGGGCCGGTCTAAACCCAGCACCCAGGGATCAGGGACAGATGGAAATGATTTATCTGCCTAACGAAGGTAGGAGCGTTTCAAAAAAACAATTTTAAAAGTGATTTTAAAAGTCCGTTTTTTTCGTCCTAAAAAGTAGTTCTAAATGCAGGGGGGATCGGACACAAGGGATAAATCAAGTGCGATGAACAAAAAGATCACATTCACATACAACACTGAGAAAGTGTATACAATTAATCATTTTATTAATTGTAATACAAAGTTCACAATATACTGCATTAAATGTATCTGTGATAAGATATACATAGGCAGTACTGTGAGGTCACTCAAGGAGAGGATTCACAAACATGTAAGAGCCATATGGAATAACAATACTCAGTATCCTTTGGCTGGTCATTTCAACTCCATACACAAAAATGCAGAAATAATGAACATAGGCTTCCATGGTATTGATGTGGCACAATTGGGTCAGAGATGTGGTAATAGAACCTCCACATTACGCCAGATGGAAAGTAAATGGATAATTAAATTGCGAGCAGTGGAATAAGGTATAAATATGGATAAAGATCTATTCCTATTTTTATAACTACTGTCCATGGCTGTGTATCTGGCTGTAATATCTGACAATGGTATCTGCAACATCGATCTGTAATCACCTAATGAATATTTTTTTAATATGACAGAGCACTGGTGTTTCCACAGTTTATATTAAACTGGAGATGGTGTTTTGACAAATGGAAATGTATAGCTAATAACCAGTACATTGATGCGCCATGTATAATATAGTTACAAATACAATGTAACACTAGAATTTGGTTGATGTAAAAAGGTTACAATATAACAACAATCTGGTTTAAATACATAGTACAATATCTACCATGCAAGGACTCATATAACATCACTAGCTGTATTTTGAACACCCATATATATCTGTTCTGCGATGCATAATTGGAGGTCACTACATTGGTTTCTGCCTATGGGCTTGAACTTACTCTATTGTATGAGTACTCATTACTCGGTTATTAACAGACACATCTATCACCTTAGATAAATAGGTAGGAAAAATCAATTTGGGTGTCTAATCTGATGATCATAATCATTTATATCAAATGCTCGTCGTATTTAACATATACAGGGGTTTGAATATACTTGGAAAACATAATTAATACATTTACGTGATTCTTTCCAAAACACAGATAACCATGTATATTTCAAATATATTCGACTCTTGTTATATCAAGATGGCCACCAATGTGTTCCAATCACTGGAGCCTTCCTACATGGGGTCGTCTGTTTTTTATTTTTATCTCTCCAGGGTTAAAAGAACCCCTTCTGATGACGTAAGCGTGTGTGACACAGGGGAGCAGGCACGCTAGCGGGAACTTTTCGAATTCACGGTAAGGACACAATGCGGTCACATTAATGCCGAGACATATCCGTCTTAGCAGACGGATGGTAGATGGTTTTAGTGTATGTACATTTTCCAATTTGAACTGACGATGGGGCTTTTCTTTTCATTCTATCTAGATGATACTTATCATGGTTTTGTGAGGACGTTTTTGTATTATTAAAATGAATGCTGCTTTTTTCAAACACTTTCGGTGTACGGCGATTCAGCATATTTTCATACCGATTTTCAAAATTACGTAAGATTCGTGTTTGGCATCTTATTTTAGGAATAGCACATACATATTCTGACCCACTACGTGTGGAACTAATACTAGGCTCATAGCTTTGCTAAATTTCAGATACTTTGATAATAGAATCAGCGTTTAGAAAATACCATCCGTCAGATGTATGAATAATGTGGGGACACTATAAGTAAAGTATTGGATAGTAGAGAGGTGAGAACCATAAGGAGCAATTTACAATTCTATTTCTCTATTACATACTGTGATGGTTGGCATTAGACACATTTTGAGTTTACTTCTCTTTATTCACTATGTCGCTTTTACACATTTTCAAATCTTGGTACTTGGTTCTTGATATATGGTGGCGTTGTTTTCCCGTGTACGCCACTATGTGGCTATACTCTTTTGAGGTGGTAGAACGGTCTTTAAGTTACTCAGCTTGACTAATACATCTTTTTTTGGTGGTTTTATCTTCACTTTCGGGTACTTTTTTTATATTGGTTTATATATTGTTTTTTAAATATTAAAGTTGTAAATTTTAAAGATTGTATAAAAAGTGGCTACAACTTTGTACTTTTTGTTTGGTAATTGCAGCCTTGAGGAAGCCCGCTTGGGCAAAGCGCGCGTTGGCTGCTGTGTTTATCTAAAGAAATAAAGATTGAATTGGAATTACCCGACAACTGTGAATATCAATTTGGGACTTGGATGGTTGACATTACTTGTGAAATCCGGAACAGAAGACTTTGGATGATTCAGTGGATAGTGCTTAAATGCATCTAGGATAAAAGTAACAAACATTAGATGTGCTCTGATGTCGTTGTTCTAACATGGTATCAGGACTACTTTGGTAAGCCCGGTAATTTGATACCTAAGGTGGATGGGTATCTGACATCTTGGATGCACCCGAAGACAAGAAACATTGTTTGTGATATAACGGCACATGTCTTCTTGAGGATACATAGTGAAGTGCAGATCATTCGAAGCATATCCATCGCAGTGTCGTTATAATTGTTTCACACCCAGACAACACCCAACTAATCCTCTCCCTATCCAATGAACCCGCACGCAGCTTTCAAGAAGGCATGGAAGCTGTCGCAAAATGGATGAAAAGCAGCTGGCTGCAACTCAACACTGACAAAACAGAAGTACTCATCATGGGCTCACACCCCGATGCCTGGAACGACACTTAGTGGCCCCCCGCCCTCAGAAGCCCACCCACCTCCACAGACCACGCCCGCAACCTTGGAATCATCTTGGACTCCAAGCTCAAAATGGACCGGCAGATCAACTCTGTTGCATCCTCCTGCTTCCACACCCCCAGCCTCCTACCTAAGACCTTCAAATGGATCCCCCTCGAGCACAGAAAGACCGTCACTCACGCCTTCGTCACCAGCAGACTCAAGTACAGCAACGCACTCTACGCCGGAATAAACAAAAACCTCACCGCAAGCTACAAAACATCCAGAACACTGCCGCAAGACTGGTCCTCAACCTGCCAAGACACTGCCATATCTCCCAGCACCTGCGCACACTCCACTGGCTACCCATCGAGACTAGAATCCCTTTGAAGATCCTCACCCACACACACAAAGCCCTCCACAACACCAGACCAGCATACCTGAACTGCCGACTCAAATTCCACGCACCCCCAAAGGACCCTACAATCAGCCCAGCTCTCCTATGCCGTGGTCCCCCGTGCCAGAAAGACCAGATCAGGAGGCCGCTCCTTCTCCTTCCTCACAGCCAGAGCCTGGAACGCCCTACCACTCCACCTCAGACAGACATCACTCCCCATCTTCAAGAGAAATCTCAAAACTTGGCTCTTCGACAGACCCCCTCCTTGATGGTCTGTAACCTGCACCTCCCTTCCTCCCCAGCGCCTTGAGACCCTTACGGGTAAGTAGTCGCACTTAACAAACACGTGATTGATTGGTTACAAAGTTCTTATTATGTGTGCTGAGGCAGCTCCTTTGAAATTTAAGTGGGGCAGGGAACACAGCTGCCCTCTCATTCTGGCAGGATGGCCCTCTACCAATGACACCCAGTTGCCATTAGTCACTGTGTTGGCCCAATAGTTATTCCTGATGGGGGAGCAATTAACATGCCCAGGCAGCTAGAAGTTCCTGGAAGGCCTCAGAATTTTTAGTGCAGGGAATTGCCAACTTTCTAAAATTGACACTTTCAAACTGTAATCCAAAATCTAACTTTATTGTTGACAAAGATTTTAAATTACAATTAATTTGAGTCCAAATATGACATTCCTACCTGCTCCCAATGAAACGTTATCACTTACTAAAAGTTATAGGGTAACCCAATGTTATCCTTATAGAGAGGTAGGCCTTGCAGTAATGAAAAATGAATTTGGAAGTTTTCACTACCAGGACACGTAAAATGTAAAAGTACATGTCCAACTTTTTAAATAAACTGCATCCTGCCCTATGGGCTGTCTAGGGCTCACACTAGAATGGACTTGTATGTATTAAGAAGGAAGGTTTTGGCCTGGCAAAAGTTGTTTTTGCCCAGTTGAAATGGCAGTTTAAAAGTGCACACAGGTTGCAATGGCAAGACTGAGACACATTTTAAAGGGCTACTTAAGTCGAAGGCACAATTAATGCTGCAGGCCTACTAGTAGTGTTTAATTTACAGGCCCTGGGTGCATGTAGTACCACTTTACTAGGATCTTATAAGTAACTTAAATGTGACAATTGGATGTATGCCAATTTTACCATGTTTAAAGCAGACAGCACAACCATGTTAGCACTGGTTAGAATTGGTAAAGTCCACAGAGTCCTAAAAAAAAAGGAAACTGAGTTCAGAAAACTGGAGCAGTGGAGGCAAATTTTTTCGAGGGGACTATGCAGAGAAGGCAAAGTCCAACAAGGATGTTGGTGTGAATCTTGTGAATGTCGAGTTCTTAATATCAAGCAGCCGTGATAGTGGTGGGTATACAGAATTGCAGGCATATTAATGGGTCAAAATGCACATAAAAATTTCTGTCCGATGATATTTGCATAAGAATGGCTGGACGAAATAGCATACAGATAAATATATGAGTAGGTGCTGAGTTGGCAGAAAAGTATATGATTGGCGATTAAAATAGAAGTAGACAAGAAGATTTGTATGTCATACATTTATCACAAAACACAGCAATATGAGAAAAATATGTTTGACTCAAAGTCAGTCGAACTCATTTGTGAGGTTTTATATCATTAAATTAGGGACAATGAAAAGTAGATTAGGCACCTGTTCTTATTTCCATAGACAAATTGTGTGCCTTTGATTAGAAGAATGATATCAAAGATGGGTGTAACCACTGCAGAACACTCAGAGAAAGTGTCTTAAAGCAATATTTTAATTGTGAGACTACAAATAAATTGTGATAATAAATAATGATATTAATAGTAGCAGCAGCAGTATTTCACTTTTATATAACACATAGAAGCCTAAGAGGCATCATAGCACTTCACAAAGAGCAGAGACCGCAATAGTAAGAATGAGTTACAAACAAAAGACTTCTAGGCAGCAGCAATATGGATCCAAAGGGTTTACATAGATGAAGGAGTACAAATTACTAGCGTGTAGAACATAAAGAAACCATCAAATACAATGACGGCTGAACTTATAGTAAATTGAGTAGTTGGTTATGGTGCAGTAGGGAGCCTTTGTCAAGGGCAAGTTACAGTCCAAGAGATGAAGGGAAGAACAGATCTAGGTAACATAGAAGCAAACTAATGAAGGTTGATAGGTACAAACATTGTTGATTGAACAGAGGTTCCATCTCTCTTTTGAGGGAGGGAAAAAAAAGTACAGATGGAGAAAGGGCTGGTGCCCCAGACATTTGGTACCAGCCATAAGGTTCATTTGTATGTCGATATCTGCTTGGGTTTTGAAACCAATTGTGACATCATTCATTGAGTGGCCCTTTAAAGGAATATAGATAACACGTTTATAAATAGAAAACTAAAATGACTCCCCCAGAGATTTAAGGCTGTGTGCTTGCCATAAGAAACTCATCCAGATATCTGTAAAAACAATAAAAAAGGCATCGCCTGTTCTATTAATTCAAGCTGCTGTGCAATACCTCTGACACACATCTCTCAAATGTAATTAGTTGTATATTTAATTCCTAAAAACAGCAATTAAAAGACATTCAAATTGGTTGCAGGCTGTTACATGCATTTTCCCAGTGTACTGCAATCAGAGTTGCCTCTTCCTTCTTGCTTTCTATTTGTTGATCAATGCACTTGTTGGAAGATTTTAGAGGAAATAATGCTTAACCCTCATACGCCCTTAACAGGTTCTCAAATTCAATAAAAGGATGATATAGGCCATTAATGTTGCATTATGTAACTAATAAAAAGGACTATATAACAAATGTGATTTGAAATATTGTGCATGCTTTCCTTTGCACAGCATATATTTGAATAATTTCCGTAATCGTATCTGACATTCCCCTTGTGTTGCTAAGTTTTCATTTACTCTATTGCTTCACGTAGGATATTCAATTTCTTCCAAAAGAGAAACTACTGACTGACTGGCCTGCAAATCAAATCAAGAAGGGATGCAAGATAAATTGCATTTACATATAATTAACCTGATACGAGCAGGGATTTCTATAGAACACGCAAAGAACTAATCATCAAGCCCACCTCCACAGGTTAATAAGGTATTTACAGGAAATTCTGTAATTTGGTCACGGCATCTTTAAGAAAAATAATTAATTAGTCATAGTAAATATTAATCTAGGGAGTACATAGCGAAAAAGCTAAGCGGTGCTTCAAAAATCCTACAGCTGTTATTTATTTCACAGGAGGGAACACAAGGTAACAGAGTGCGACTAATGTGCCCCATTAAGGTCAATGTGTTCAATTGGGGCAGATTGGAGTGTCTAATTCATTAGAACTTATAGCAACCTGGGAAATGGGTGAAATTGAATTGAATTTGTTTATCTACAATGCACTGTTCCTGGCGCTTGTAGGATATGGTTCGATAAATGAAATTCATGCTGACTTGCTTGCAACTCTTTCTCACAAGGTGAATGTTGAATGTTTTTCGCAGAAAGCAGGGGTCAAATGATAACACTGGTGCCGTTTACCCACCAAGAACTACTTGAGTAGGAAATAGGTGTACACATAAGGAAACAAGCATTTGCAATGCAATCGGTCTCACCTGTGGGACCTTATATATATTTAGCTATGTAGCACATTAGCCTGAGTGTTGAAACATCTACTGTTCCTTAACATTGAGGGAAAGTAAGTGCCAAACTGCATGATACGCCAGGTATGGGAACACATGGAGAGAAATATTGCCTTTCAGCGGGGAATGGTAGAGTCCAATGCTTTGTTTTTAATTTAAAATCAGGACCTTTGGTGGTCATATCACTGAAAATACAAGATTTAAAAAAAAAATATGTCTACGGGTGCTTGTGGAAGACAATTTCTATGGACTGGAATCTAGAGAATGCTGAAGTGATTCTGGTATTTTACTGACCTCTGCTGGTCATTTTCTATCCAGACAGTTAAATAGAGGCAGTTGAACGGAAAAAAATGTCCCTAAGCGAAAGCAGATAAGTCCTAGGGCTTATCTCCAGGACCCACAAAGTACATACACATTTAAGTATATACTAAAGTATATCCAAGAGGTCTTGAATGCTCGACCTAAAAATGCATCTAGTAAAACTATAAAACCGCAAACAAGAGACACCCTTCCCTCCATTCATCATTAAGGTATAGGCTAATCACCTGCGAATTGGTGCTTGGTCTGCAGCGGAGATGGGAGCATTCTGCTTTACTCATGATGGGGCTGATTCACAAAAGTATTTATAAGTATGGAAAGTAGTACTTTCTTATGTACTCTTACATGCCTTGACGAATCAGCCACAAAACATCCAACTCCCACTTAGAAAAAGTGCAAAAGGGAACAGTCCTTTCTATTTCTACGAATTGTATATGAACATTCCCTAAATATTCCCATTTAAGATGTTTTGGGGCCAATTCGTAAAGGCATGTAAGTGTACGTAACAGAGTACTACAGGCGCACTAATTTACATGCTTGAAAACGCCTTTGTGGTTAGGCCCCTTTGTCTTTTCTGCATCACTAGTTTGACCTCCCGTTGTTTAATAATTATAAGGATGATCACACTACATTAGTGGTCATAATAATAATACACAATTTAGCTTCCATCAAAAACCACCACAAGCTAAACAAAACTCAGCAACATTTAAGAACTTTTTGATGTTGGAACACTAAGAAAAAATGGATGGACCCGGATCATAATGATATTTAATATATGCTACATTTGCGGATTTTTCACTCATCAGCAAATAAGCTGGTTGAGGCAAAGGCAAATCAAACAGCATCAAAATGGCTGCCGCCTGTACAGAAGATCAAGACAATTAAATCTGTTCTATTTTTAATGCACGTGAAGAAAAGGTGGCCATCCGCAGTGGAGCAATTTTCAAGGGACCATGCCAGAGAGAAGGTTACAGTGACAGCAGTAGGACAGGTGGTTGGGCACCATTAACAAGAGGCTGGCAAAGCAGTGCCACTGCAGAGCTGACAAAAACACAGAACTACTGTGGATACTGGCAGCTTGTTCTACAAAAGGTCTGCCTAACCTCAGAGACGGTAATGGCATTATGATTGCAATTATTTTCCGGGAAGCATAGAAGCAAGCAAACATTTAGATAAATACTCAAGAAAGGAACAATCAAGAGTGTAAATTATTTTTAACGCTGAATTTTATGCAGATTTAATAGCGCACTGCGTCAATTCTCCTATTTAATTATAAAGTATTACTTTTTTACCGACTGCAAAAGAATAATAACTTGTAATGTGATTGCACACTTCTGACTTTTGTAGCATTTTAAGTAAGGCAGAGCGTTTAATTCATGCTTTTGCATTTTTTGCAATATTGTCTGCTTTTACAGAGCGAATGCAATGCAATCTGTGGCCTGTGATAGAGTGTCTTTGAGAAAAATAAACATCGGTCATGAAACACTACTGGGCAATATTCGATATATGTCTTCTATTAAAAAAAGAAAGAAATAAAAAGAAATTGGAAACCTCCTACCTTAACACTGCCAGGTCATAAGCTGCTTCCTGAAAGTCAGGTAGCAAGTGTCGATTTGTAGGGCTATCGGAACATTATTCCACAGTCTTGGTCCAACACAGCAGAAAGAGCTTCCTCCCCAGTGGTTAATTTGAGTTAGTGCTTTCCGGTGCTCAGCACCGGACTTTTCATGAGTACCAGTTATGGATACATTCATTTATGGGGAGATTAAATGATTTGCCCAGAATCACAGGATGTTGAACAGATAACGATTCAAACCTGGTTTGCAGCTCTGGCCATTACGCCACATCCTCTCCCCACTTTCCTGGTTAGTAGTTGGTTTTGTTTTAGGCACCGCTAACAGGACAAATTGGTTGGTGCATACTGTCTCCTGACGAGGGCCTTGGCACTTATTTATTTACAAATTAACCACTCTTCCTCCCTACCTAATTAACTTAAAGTGTAGTATACTCACAGGACAAAGCTCAGATGATCAGCGGCTTCTAGTCCGGCAATAGGACCGTAGAAGAAAATTAAGAATAGGAGGACCAGTATTATTAAGGACACACTGATCAGCGCACAAAGCCTTCAATCGAATGCGCTTCTCAACAGGAAATCAGTGCAGAATTCATAGCTAGTTAGTGACAGCGTGGTATTTTGGTAAATTGATTTAGTTAAATGGAGGTTCAGTTTTCATATGTCAAACATATTTTCTGTCTATAAATCTTTGTAAGGAAACAATAATAACCAA
Source organism: Triturus cristatus (assembly GCF_964204655.1). Taxonomy (NCBI): domain Eukaryota; kingdom Metazoa; phylum Chordata; class Amphibia; order Caudata; family Salamandridae; genus Triturus; species Triturus cristatus. The sequence goes on along the minus strand of NC_140586.1, from coordinate 684,866,478 downwards.
CTATACCAGTGTGGGCTATTCCCCTCCATGCGCCATTAACCTCTTCAGTGCCCATGACGAGCTGGACTCGTCATGGGCCGCGGTGGCGCTGTGCCCATGACGAGTCCAGCTCGTCATAAACCCCGCCCGCTAATGCAACGGCCGGCACAGGGCGGGGAAAGGGGCGGGCACTGAAGGGGTTAAGCCACACTCTTTTGTTTTGAATACACATGTTGGGCTAATGTGAAAGCAAATGACAAAAAAGGTCATGAGCTTGCACTCATGCATTACTCCGTTAACAACTGCTCTATTTATATGACTTCTCCTGACAATGTCGGAATCGGTTCTTCTTCCTGGGGTAGGTATCAAATTATTTAAGAGGGCTCTTGAGTATGTTGGAGAAGATCCTGTCAGCTCCACTTGGGTTGCAGCAAATGAAAAGACGCATTAGGGCTTCCTTTTGTTCTATCAGCTGTCATGCACACATCTCAGATGGTTAATCAATGGAAGTGCTCAGTAATTAGCACTGCCCTGTCCTACCTGGGCTCAGAGGCAGTCTATTGCCTTCTGAACTGTAGTTTTTATCTTTAATAGACAAGGATGTGTATTGCAGCTCAGGAGGGATGCTTAGTGGCAAAGCTGGTTTTAAATATGCAAGAGATAATGCAGTGCACTCAGATTTTTCAGAAATTACTCGAAGTACTCAGGTTGGTGTGCTACTCTTTTAGAAAGCCTGCCAGTCTCTGTATACATTTATGCAAGAACCCAGGTAACCAGTGGTTTCCTGGAAACAGAGTGCTCTAACAAGCTTATTTTAAGCCAGTTCTGTTTGGCTCAGGCATCTCAAAGTAAATATTGATAAAGTTAGTGTTCCAAGGTGACCAAATAATCTATTAAACTGGGTCTTGTAACATTGCCAAGGTTCTTTTTCTTGTTATATGTTACAGTAATTCTTTTAATCTGCAAACCAGCTAAAGTATAGTTATGCCCCAGGAAGATATTTTGTCATGTATATGGGGTGGTTAGTCAAAATATCGAATTTTAAATATCGACCTACATTAATATCGAGTTTTTAAAATCAACGGGACAGAATATCGAAGTCAAGAATATCGTTGACTAGAATATCGACCCCATGGTAAGTTATATTGTTTTTTTAAATATCGAAGTAAGTAATATTGAAGTAAGTAATTTCGTAAGCAAAAATATTGTTGTCAATAATATCGATTTTTTTTGTGTTATCTATTTTAGTATGTATTTTATATGTATGTTAAACATTTTTTTAATGTATTTTAATACATTTTAAAATAAATATTTAGAAATTAGTAATTTTGTTGAAGTACATTTTACGTTATAGTATTAGAGCGGGTTGTGGGTTTATAGGGGAATAGGGTGGGAAGTCATTTAATTAAAATTAATTAATTAATATGTTTTTATTAATTGGTATTGATTATTAATTTGTTCATTAAATATTAATTGGTAATACATTTGTATTAATTAGTTGATTATATTAATTATAATTAATGTGATATTAATTTATATTTATTGTTATTGTTAATTAATTTATTGTTAATTAATAATTGGTGATTCATTTTTATTAAGTGATTAATTGATAAATTAATTACGTTATTTTTTATGAGGAGTGGGTTGGAATTTATAGGGGAATAGGGTGGGATGTAATTAAATTAATTAATGATATTGTTTTATTTATTGATATTTATTATTTATTAATTGTTAATTAATTATTAATTGGTAATTAATTGTTAATAATTAGTTAATTATATTAATTATAATTAAGTTATTAATAATTTGTATTTGTTGTTATTGTTAATTGATGTATTGTTAATTAATAATTAATTAGTGAAAAATTATTTGGTAATTAATATGTATTAACTCGTTAATTTATAACTATATTAATTATAAATAACTTATTATTAATTGTTATTAATTGGTTAATTGATAGTTACATTAATTGTGTTTTTTGTATGTGTAGTGTTTGGTGTTAAAGGGGGAATAGTGTGGGATGCAATTTAATGTTATTTAATTAAATATTAATTTTAATTTATTGGTATTTATTAATAATTATTTTGTAAATTAATTATTAATATGTTTTTTTTATTTAAAAGAACTTATTTAATTGATAATTATGTTAATTTAACCCCTGCGCTATCCAACGCTTTCCCTACTGTTGCACTCACTGAAGAGGGAATAGTAATTTTTCCCCCTACGCTATCCAGCGTTTTCCCTACTGTTGCACTCTCTGGAGTGGGAATAGTAATTTTTGCCCCTACGCTATCCAGCGCTTTCCCTACTGTTGCACTCACTGGAGTGGGAATAGTAATTTTTACCCCTACGCTATTCTGCGCTTTCTCTACTATTGCACTTACTGGAGTGGGAATAGTAATTTTTACCCCAACGCTATCCAACGCTTTCCCTATTGTTGCACTCTCTGGAGTGGGAATAGTAATTTTTAATGTATATGTAGATGTTTAATCAATTTTAACATTATGGGGCCGATTCCGATCCTGTAAAAAGGCTGTATGAATCATTGTATGGAGCGTATACCACGTATGACTCGTACCCGGTAAACTTTCCGTATAACCTAGGAAGTACGATTCGTACAGAAAGACTATTTCCGTACGTTTCGTAAAAAAGCCCGTACGGGTCAAAAAAACCTACGATTCTGATCCGGAACAGCTTGTACGCGACGTCCGGATGTATTCCGGCAGCGGTTTCCGGCCCAGCAAGTACGATTCGTCCCTACGTCACTCCGTACGGCTCTTTTTTTTTTATTTACGCGAGTTAAACACATCCGGAAAAGCAGAGTCCGACGTGAACCGCTACGCAACGTAGCCCCGGTACGCGATGTACACGCCATGAACCCCGTCGTACGTGTCATCCCGGTCCTCTTGGCCTACAACCTGGTGCCCTGCACCCGACGCACACGCCGCAGAAGGTGAGAACAACACCCAGGGGCCAGGGTGGGGGTGAGGGGCAGGAAACAAACCCCATACTCAAAGCCAAACCTATAATATGGAGGCCATACATTACCACCAGGGTCTGGTCACTTGGAGGGGCGTGGCCAGCAACCCCTGTGTACCGCAACAATGGAAGTGGATGTGTATGGTGCGTTGCACACGTACCCCTACGGCACCATTAGAACAGTGATACCGACCGTACACACGCAATGAATGCGTGGGTACGGTGCGTACCACACGTACCCCTATGGCACAGTAGAACTGTGATACGGACTGTACACATGCAATGAATGCGTGGGTACGGTGCGCATCACACGTACCCCTACGGCACCATTAGAACAGTGATACGGACCGTACACACACAATGAATGCGTGGGTACGGTGCGTGTCACACGTACCCCTACGGCACCATTAGAACAGTGATACAGACCGTACACACGCAATGAATGCGTGGGTATGGTGCGTACCACACGTACCCCTATGACACCATAAGAACAGTGATACGGACCGTACACACGCAATGAATGCATGGGTACAGTGTGTACCACATGTACCCCTACGGCACAGTAGAACTGTGATACGGACCGCACACACGCAATGAATGCGTGGGTACGGTGCGTGTCACACGCACCCCTACGGCACAATTAGAACAGTGATACGGACCGTACACATGCAATGAATGCATGGGTATGGTGCGTACTACACGTACCCCTACGGCACAGTAGAACAGTGATATGGACCGTACACACAGAATGAATGCGTGGGTACGGTGCGTACCGCACGTACCCCTATGGCACAGTAGAACTGTGATACAGACCATACACACACAATGAATGCGTGGGTACGGTGCATGTCACACGTACCCCTACGGCACCATTAGAATAGTGATATGGACCGTACACACACAATGAATGCGTGGGTACGGTGCGTGTCACACGTACCCCTACGGCACCATTTGAACAGTGATACGGACCATACACACACAATGAATGCATGGGTACGGTGCGTACCACACATACCCCTATGACACCATTAGAACAGTGATACGGACCGTACACATGCAATGAATGCATGTGGGTACGGTGCGTACCACACGTACCCCTACAGCACAGTAGAACTGTGATACGGACCGTACACACGCAATGAATACGTGGGTATGGTGCGTACCACACGTACCCCTACTGCACCATTAGAACAGTGATACTGACCGTACACACGCAATGAATGCGTGGGTACGGTGCGTGTCACACGTACCCCGTTATGGCACCAGTACATTTGGGATACGAGGAGTACACACACCAGGAATGTGGGCTTAGAGGACTGGCCCAGCATGTTACCTTCATATTGGTGTGTATGTGTAGGTCCAGGCCAGCAGTGTACTGCTCCAAGGGGGTGAGTGGGTGGGTGCATATGACTCCCAGCAGTGGCCTGCAATATGAGGGGTGGGTGCAGAGGACTCCCAGCAGTGTCCAGAAATATGAGGGGTGGGTGCATATGACTACCAGCAGTGACCTGCAATATGAGGGGTGGGTGCATATGACTCCCAGCAGTGGCCTGCAATATGAGGGGTGGGTGCATATGACTACCAGCAGTGGCCTGCAATATGAGGGGTGGGTGCATATGATTACCAGCAGTGTCCAGAAATATGAGGGGTGGATGCATATGACTACCAGCAGTGGCCTGCAATATGAGGGGTGTGTGCATATGACTCCCAGCAGTGGCCTGCAATATGAGGGGTGGGTGCATATGACTCCTAGCAGTGTCCAGACATATGAGGGGTGGGTGCATATGACTACCAGCAGTGGTCAGAGATATGAGGGTTGGGTGCATATGACTCCCAGCAGTGGACAGAGATATGAGGGGTGGGTGCATATGACTACCAGCAGTGGCCTGCAATATGAGGGGTGGGTGCATATGACTCCCAGCAGTGTCCAGACAAATGAGGGGTGGGTGCATATGACTCCCAGCAGTGTCCAGACAAATGAGGGGTGGGTGCATATGACTCCCAGCAGTGTCCAGACCTATGAGGGGTGGGTGCAGAGGATGAGCACACCTACATGGTGGTATGGACGCATCCCTAACTTTGGACTATGATTTTAGTGCTATTACAACACATCACTGACAGCAGGGTCCCACTCCCAGGACGATGGATGTCTGTCACACACTGCATGACACACCACATGTGGGTGTGAGGACATATAACACATGCATACCGACTCATGGCGGATGCAGCACAATACACACCCTGATTTCATGTCAACAGACTGTATAGTCATGTAACTGCGTACAAAACTAAGATAGCCAAAGTGAACACACACTGTCACGCACATCCCAGGAGTGTTAGGAATGTACAGGTGCTGGTCCAGCCACCAAGATGTTGTCTCTCATGGAAGGAATAGGGTTCAATTCCACCAGATACAATGCCCACAATTGTGAGTCAGGTGCCCAAATACCCTGCATAACAAGTACCATTTGTGTGGTAGGCCGTGATTACACACATGCATAGTGCTGAAAAGGGCCAATTTGTCCCTGAAGGCATTCCTACATACCCAAAACACAAGTACAGTGACTAGCAAGGATGGCACAGACGATTCAGTAGGAGACATCGGTGAGCAGGCATGGCCATTGTTGAAGGGATCCATCACAAACAAAGGAAATGTGGACACAGGTCAGCACAACAATTGTGCAACTGTTTGCAGGGAAGATGTCAGGTGCCACAGAGGAAGGAACACTCCTTGGGACAATGTCTCCAAACTAAATGAACACACACTACCAATGATTTTTTGCAGAGACATTGTGATGGCACACAGATACCATGGTCCACCTCATGATCATCATACAAAAACATTTCTCAGAACCCTAACACATTACCAGAACACCACCTCCCGGAGCCTCATCACCAACATCAAGTACCTGAAATGCAATAGTGTTGAAAGTAAAAGAAAAGGCTTTATTCAGCACCAAAAATAAATACATTTAAAAGATACTATGTACAAAGGCCAATGGCCAGTCCATTTCTCAAGTCCAAGGGTGGACGTAGGGGACCGCATCCACCCCTACCTTGCCTGCACTAAGGAACCTCAAGGTTTGTCGATGGGGTGGGGCATCATCTGTGGCAGGATCAGGCACTGCAGGGACATGAGGGGGAGGGGTAGGTGTGGTGGGTGCAGGGGTGGACGTCTCCACCACAGGGGGTGCGGCAGCGCCAAAGGTGGAGGTGAGCTCGGTGCTGCACACTGCTGCTAGGGCCTCCATCCTAACCCCTGCACCTGAAGATACCCCAGGGCCAACGGAGGGTGTGGTGGGCGAGGGATGGGGTGCAGCACTCTTGGGGGAGGGGGTGGACATGGTGGGGGACTCAACTCCCGTGTCCGGGGACTTCCTCGCCCGCTTGTGGGGTGGTGGCTCAGTGGGGGCGAGGCCCAGCTCAACCATATAGGTCTCCTTGGGTGAGAGTTTCGCAGGGGAGCTAAGGGGAGTGGTTTTGGAGGAACAGGGTTGTGAGGACTGCGGACTACGACTGTGGCTGCGTGTATGTCGTCTGCCCCCAGCCCCTGTGGGTGTGCCTACATCCCCCTGAGTGTGCATGCCAGGAGGAGTGTGCTGTGCCTTACTTGGGGGTATGCTGGATGTGTCTGGTGGGGTGCGTGCCTGTGACTGTCTGGGTGTGCGTTGGGCAGGCATGGGAGAGGGCAGTGTGGATGGGTCTGGGGTAGGGGGGGACGTAGCGCTGCAGGAGAGAAACTGCTGCCGTCAGGGAAGAGTCCATGGACCGCAGAAACCTGAGTTCGTCAGACATCGTTGCTGACATGCCCTCCATGAACGACACCATCTGTGTGAGCAGTTTAGTTTGTCCATGGAGGACAGTCAGCACCCATGCCTGCCCAATCTGCAACTGCTGCAGTATGTCCACAGACACTTCACAGAGGGCAGCAGGGGTGACAGGGGCAGGGGGTGCGGTGCCTGGGCCAAAGGAGACATGGTGGGACTCTGCACGGACAGAAGGGACGGAAGCAACTGGGAGGGTGGAGATGGTAATGGAGGAGGCGGGGATAGATGTGGGGACGCTGCCAGTTGGTGTTGTAGCCTCCGCCTCCTCAGGGAGGTCAGCCTCAGACCCGTCAGCGTCGTAGCTGCTCTCGCCTCCAGACAGGTCCTCCGACTGACTCCCCACGCCCTCCCTGCCACTGGCTCCTTCTGACTCCCCAGCACTGGTGGCACTGTCGCTGGGTCCCTCCTCCAGGTCCATGCAGGTGTCTCCCTTAGTTGCGGATGATGATGCTGTGGGCAAGGAGAAGAAACCGAAATGCATCAGTCACCTGTATACATCTGACACATGAGCACAAGAACAATTGGTCACAGTGCATATCAGGCAATGCATCATGAGTAACAGCTAGATAACTCCGCACATATGTAAGCCCTGTACTGCCCAGTTGGTAGACCCACTATGCCACTTGGACACCAGGAAAAAAGAACACAAAAGGCCACAACTTGAATGAGAAATACACTGAGAAGCTAGTGTCTGTGAACCGGTGAGCACAACAATACAATGACGTCATGCCACCTCTTGTTTAACCTGAAAGAAACAGTAGTGGTGCACCCAATGTAAACTGACACACCTCAAGACTCAAGGTGTCACCACACTCAGAGACCTGTAAGTACTTTGGAACACAAAACGAAAAAATGTTGCTACCTTGGGACTCACAATACTTTACACAATCTACATGTTTTGAATGTGCCAATTCGCCATTTCCTTAAAAAGAACACTCATGTGCCTTCATGAAATATGTAGCACAAGGCAGTGCACACCAAAGTACATTTACACTGTCATTGAAGAAGCTGGCACCTTTTCTAAGAAGCCACTGTTAGAAATTAATGGTGTTGCAGAAAGTATATATACATGGGCCCACGGAGGTCTTGATGTCTTGAGACTCGTCAGTTTGTATCACCAACAACAAAGGAGTCTCACAAAATCAAGAGCACTGTGGGAACATGTTTATGGAGAATCTGCAACACCATTTAAATCTAACAGTGGGTTCTTAGAAAATGTGCCAGTGTGTTCCATGAAAGTGGAAATGTCGTTTGGTGTGCACTTCCTTGGGCGACTTTTTTCATGCAGGCACATCAATGTTCTTAACACAAATCATCAAATTTCCCCATTTAAAACATGAAGAACTGTTGACAAGTGCTGTGAGTGCCAAGGTACAATTTTTTAAGAGTAACAACTTGAATTATGTCAGTTGTCACATGGCCATCCGTCACCTGATTACACTGTTGGCTACACATATGACCTACTGCCTGTCATCTTGAGTGGCACACATGTCCACACCCAGGACAATGCATAAGCTAATGGGCCTGCAATTGGGTAGAAAAAAAGCCTAGCTGTACTGTGGGGACACCCTCATGGCAAGCCAGAATGTACACACAGATGTCAGCACACAAAGTCCAAACAGCGTTGCATCTGAACCACACACAGGTGCTAAAAATGTATGTGCAGGAATCATGTATTTAAAAAAACTGACACAGGCTGCAAAGCAGGTAAATTAAGCACTGGCCAGCATCACAGGGGCACTGCACGGTGATTCTTAGTACAGCCAAGTCTCACACACAAGTCAGACCTGGCAGTGAAAAATCAAGGTTGCACATGTATGCCTCTCCCGCACACCCCACCCCATGCCTGAGTCAATGTGATTGATACAGATCAAGAAGTGACACCTCTTATTCAGGGTTGCAATAACTGTGCAGGAAAAATAGCTTCATTTACACAACATCACCTCGTGGGGCTGGCAACACATATTTGTGACAAACAACCATCAACAGATTGTTCTGCCCAGTGTGAGTAAGCACAAGCAAAATGGTGTATCCCTGTCCAGTGGACACATGCAGCACACCTTTGCAAAATACTAACTAGGCCAGGGAACAATGCCACAGAGGCAGACCTATGCTGAACACACAGAGAATGTGCACAGTGTTGGATGACACTCATGATTAGGAGGCCAGGGTGTCTCAGGGGACTGTAGTGGGCACACTGCTCCGTGGTCCTGGAATGAGCTGACTGTACCATGTTCAACCGTCATGGCAATATGCATATCTCCCACTCATGCACATCATGTCTGAGGCCACAACATTGGTCATGCATGCTGCAAGGGTGTTCAGTTGAAAGCTCACACTCCTATGTTGAGAATCATCATCAGTTCAAACAAAAATGGACCCCCAACATAGTGAACAGGTCATGGCACAGGCAAGGTACCAACACAAGTCACAGACCACCCTCCCACATGATGCCGAAAGCAATGTGCACTTAGATTTACTGGCACCCTAGATGACCATGTGCAAATGTGATTACACACAGACCAGGGGACACATGTCAAGGAGGGGAAGGGATGAAAAAGAGCACCAGGTAATACTGGGGAACAGAAAATGCACTGCACATATTAACTCTGGGAGTGTATCCAGGCTACAGAGCACTTCCAAAAGCTGGCGACACATAACACGACAAACAGCCATGTACCTGCCCCCTCCTTGCTGCAGTCTCTCCTGTAACTGCCTATCGAGCTCAGGGATTACCACCGCCAGGACACATTTCATGTGGGGGGTCAGGCGTCGGCGGCCGCCGTGGGGGCGAGGACTGTCGATCCCCAGCTGGACCCAGGCGATCCGCCGGGTCCAGCACCGGATGTCCTGCCACCTCTTGTGGACCTGTGGCAGCTGCCGACAACGCTCCCCCTCAGATCTCACGGCCCTGACGATGTTTTTCCAGATCACGCCCTTCTCGTAGGCAGTTACCTGTCAGGATGACAAAGTGACACAATATCAATACACGTGCTCCATGTCCCAAAGACACACATTTGAACATCATTGAAATGTTGAACAGGGCATAGGATGCAGACAGGAATTAAATCATACACAATAAGAAATTGGCCTGTGTGCAAGCCCCAATGCACTACATGGCATTGAAAGTCAACAGGTTGGCATGAGGGGTGCGACACACTCACTGGTCATGCCACACACTGTGCAGCACATGCAACAGCAGGCTGAAGGCCAGCACGTGCCAAGCAGTCACATGTCCCACTCCACTGACGCACCATCAGCATACTAGACAGACACACCCAAGCACAGATCACTCGCCTGTTATTGACAACAGCGGATACAACCCTCACTCTTCACATGTGCCACTTGCCAGTGGGGTGTCATAGGTGTCATGCCAGCTCTGCAAGTCAGACACACAGCACGGCTTGTCACATCAGATGGGTTGAGCTGTTGCCTCCTCCCTGCAGCTGTGGTGCAACACTTCACATAGACACTCACCCGCATGACAAGGAACATTCACACACATCACTGTCCATGAGGTCGTACACATCATTTGGACACTCTCACCACAGGGCCACTCAACTCATACACATCTGTGGGTACAGTCACCTGTCACACCGGGGGTGGACCACTGAATCACCTCAGGACAATAGGAAAAAAAGCCACCAAGGATTTGCCAGGCTGAAAGTGTCATGCACTATGCAGTGAAAGTCACAGTAAGCACAATGCAAGTGAGGAGTGCACACAGGAACTACATCATGCTCTGCATGAGACACATCAGCATGTCCCCCCCCTGGGACCCACTCTAAACAACATTGCATGTCTGTCCCACCTGGACACAATATTGACAGTCACACAACAGGTGCATAGCACTCACCTGCTCCCCTGGTCTCCCATACAGCTTGGTGTACTGTGGGAGGAGGACGTCCAGCAAGGCTTCATTCTCCTCCTGGGTGAATGGCTGGGCCCTCTCCACAGTACGTGACATGGTCCAGAGGAAGCAGAGACAGCAGCAGTGTGGTCAACTGGAAAGTTGTGCAGGCAAGTGCCCTCTAATGGGTTCTGGCTGCCTTATATCTGTCTTGCTGAGGGGCATTCATTTAGAGGAGTACATAGTGATTGGTCAGACTCATTCGCATCCTACGTTTACTCCAATCCCTTTAAACATACACCAATGACTTTAAACATACACCAATGACAGCATTCGCATCGTTCAAATTTTGAGCATCATGTCAAGTCAACAACCACTTTGCAACATTGTATTTTGTGGCCAACTGACTGTTCCAGGACACATGATCGACACTTTTCAACTGAAAACTCTGTCTCCATGACAACCAGCATGCATTTAGGGCCTAATACTTGTCCCTTATGTGTCCCCTATGTAATTTTGAAATCCACACACAGGTACGGTGTGTTTCACACGTACCCCTATGGCACAAGTACAATGGTGAAACGAAGCGTGCACACGCGATGATAGCGGGTGTACGGTGCGTTTCACACGTACCCCTACGGCACAAGTACAATGGTGAAACAAAGCATACACACGCGATGCTAGCGGGTGTACGGTGCATTTCACACGTACGGGTACACACTAGTTCACATGTACGGGTACGCACTAGTAGTACAGTGCATTAGACCCCTATGGGTATGCACTAGTTCACACGTACGGGTACGCACTAGTAGTACAGCGCTTTAGACACCTACGGGTACGCACTAGTTCACACGTACAGGTACGCACTAGTAGTACAGTGCATTAGACACCTACGGGTATGCACTAGTTCACATGTATGGGTATGCACTAGTAGTACAGTGCGTTAGACACCTACGGGTATGCACTAGTTCACACGTACAGGTACGCACTAATAGTACAGTGCGTTAGACACCTATGGGTATGCACTAGTTCACACGTATGGGTACGCACTAGTAGTAAAGTGCATTTGACACGTACGGGTATGCATTTCACACGCTTACAATGGTAATACAGGCGCACATATGCCAGGAATGAAGGGCTATGAGTTGCACAAGGATGTCCATCAAGTACTTGTCATTGCATACTGTTATGTGCAGGCCCTAGATGTGGCAGCCAGTGATATTGCACAGGTCATCTCATCTAGTTGCACAATTGATGTGTGATGACCTGTGGACACATGTCATGTGTGATGGGGAACTATGTGACACACATCACCTTGACACTTGCCACGTGTGTCTGTAGTCCATCTGTGTCATGCACAGCAGCAGTGGGATGGCACAGTCATCACCACCCGCACCTGTATCCTGATGCCAGGGACTCTCTATCAACTGACATGTCACGATCTGCGTGCCCCTTTGTGACTATGTCAGGTGTGTGTCATGTGTTCCCATGAGCTTGATGTCAGTGTTTCGTCAACTGCATCTGCTGTTGGTGCATCCAACATGGGTCTGTGTGGAGATGGGCATGGGACACATCTACGCACACCATGCCACATGTGGATTCCCACCGCTGTAGGGTCTGTGTGCATCGGACAACATATTTTCCCAGTCATATATGTCTGCGTTGTCTCAATGGCTGTGTCTTTCGCTTGTCACGTGTACCCCTTCATCGCAATGTGTTTGATATGTACATTTGACATTCCTTGTGACCTGTGCGTGTGCCTTGCAGTCAGCTGTGTGGATGAGATGACATCCTTCCAATGCAGCTATGTGGTTGTGTGTAGCTCCGGTGATATCTGTGGCTCTTCACTCAGACTGGCCAACAACTCATTTAGGGCATGTCATGTAGACTTGACAATCAACAGGTTTATCTGTCTTTTTGTCCTTTTTGTATTGCACACACCCGACTTCATAGTTACCTGATGTGTATTAGCAGTGTAGCATGTGCTATGTTCATTGACATTGATATTGGCAGACTCTCAATCTTCATTCTTACAAACAATGTCTTGCAGGGCACCGCCTGTCCCAAGACCAATGCTAGGCTTGGGTGCCATGAGGGAACGTGCCTGCAACCGACGTTACAGATTCACTCAACAGTTGATTGAGGACTTGACCGACAGACTGGCACCACACCTCCAACCGCGACACAGGTATCCTACTGCGCTGACCCCAAAGATGAAGGTGATGGCAGCCCTACATTTTTTTGCCACAGGTACGTTTCAATTCACCATAGCTGATGTTGGTGGCATGTCACAGACAATGTTCAGCCGTGTCCTGCGTGATGTTTTAGCAGCCATGTTGGAGCACCTTGATGAATTCATCACATTTCCTACTCCTGGGGAGTTGACAGATGTCAAGGGAGATTTCTATGCCCTGGGAGGGATGCCCCATGTCATTGGGTCCATTGATGGTACACATGTGGCTTTGGTACCACCACAGGCACAGGAACAAGCCTATCGCAATAGAAAAAATTACCACTCGATAAATACCCTTGTGGTGTGTCTTGCTAACATGCTGATTTCCCATGTCTGTGCACGTTTTCCAGGATCAGCACACGATGCCTACATCATGAGGTGTAGCAGGGTGCCACAAATGATGCTGCGGCTGCACAACGAACGAGCATGTCTTGTTGGTGGGTATACTCTGTTTGTCCTGTGTGTTTCTGTATCTTTGGCTCTTACGGCATCTCCTGACCCACCTTGTTACATGATGTTTCCATGTAGGGGACTCTGGATATCCCAACATGCCATGGCTAATGACACCTCTCCGCAACCCAAGAACAGCTGCAGATCACAGGTACAACAATGCACACGGGCAGACCAGGCGAGTGATTGAGAGGACGTTTGGCCTCCTGAAGAGCCGATTCCGGTGCCTGGACAAGACAGGCGGGTCCCTCCCTTATGCCCCGGAGAAGGTCTGCCGAATCTTCCTCGTGTGCTGCATGCTGCACAACATGGCAGTTGAGAAGGCAGTGCCACTCATCCTGGATCCGGATGAGCAGGAACATCCACCTGTGGAGGCTCAAGGGCTTGCTCACGAGGTTAGTTATGAGGAGGAGGAGGAGGATGATATCCGGAGTCAGCTCATACGCAACTTCTTCTCAAAATGGTGAGTCACTGGGTATGAGTGTGCAAGCTTGTAGCATTGAGTGGCATGTGTTGCAATGTGTGTGTCCAGCTGACTGAATGGAAAGTGACTTTGATGTGTGTTCTGATGTGTCACTCAAGTGATGATGTCATGCCACACAGTTTTGCAGAGAGAATTTCTTTGAAATTTACATGTGTCCAACATTGCTCATGTCATCTTGGTCCTCCTGCTATTCCTCATGAGGATTGCAACGTGTGCTGAATCAGCGTTCCATGCACGGACATGTGGAAATGTCAGTTTGGGTAAGGATAGCAGTAAGCCTTTTTGGTGGTGGTACGGGTTGGGAATGTGTGGGCCTGCTTCTGTGCATGTTGTGGTACTATGCATACATGTCTTCTCACCATGGAGCATATAACATGTAGCATCACTCCCATGACATGATAGTCACCCTTCTTGACTGTCATCTGTAGTGGAGTGTGGCGTCTGATGAAGGCATCAATGTGTGTAAACCTTGCCTCTGAAAGGATTGCGGATGCTACGGGTGGACATAGTGTGGGACATCACAACAACAGGCTCTATGGGGAATTGCAGCCTCTCCGTGTGCAGCAGGATGTGTTTGGCTCATCCCATTGACTTGTGTGCCAGTTCATTGGGATTGACATCATCCGTGTCGTGAAGGGGGGTCCAGCGTATGTCCCACATGTTCTGTCAACTGACCTGTGAGTCTGTTCACATGGATGCATTTCCCTTTGTGTGTGTATGTGGAATAAAGGTGTTCAGCACAATCCAAAGTGCCTCATCTCTGTCACTGCAGCTCTCTTGCCAGTTTGCATGCGTCATCTATGGCATACTTGTCAAATATTGAGCATATGTTTATGTGTACTTCGGCAACATGCATGCAGTTCTTCATGGCTAATAATATCTATTGTGCATGAAGTCCCTGGTTGTGTATGTATTTGTGCAGGTTGCTCCACACAACGGGACGTAAACACATGCTGATGGTGTGTCTCCTGTGCGCAGCTCCACATTTTGTTGCCTGACCCTGAGACTGTCATTTTTGGTGATTGGTCATACATTTTCTCGTAGTGACCCATGAGTTACCTGACACGCCTTCCTTTACATACACCTGTTGCACTGTGCCTTTCTGACCTCCTTGTCTTTGTGTGCTACTTTTTGCCTAGTTTCTCACCCCTTCCACCTGCTGCTGCGTCAAATGCGGCACCGCCCCGCCAAGTGCCATGATTCTGCAAACCAAATGCCTCCAAAATGCTCCTCCCTTCCCCCCTCCACCCATTCTTAATGCAGCCAGCAGCTTGTCTGTGCCACTGTTGCGCCAACGCCGTGCCAAAGGCAGGACCGTCTGCGCTTGCAATGTGCACAGTGCCCGAGCCTCTGGTCTTTGCATGACCCACGTCACACAACAGGCTCATGCTGCAGCCAACCTCCAAGCAATGTCCTCCACACAATCATCCGCCTGCTATCAGGCAACCCCTAAGCGCACACACGACACCTTCGCATGCTGAGTGTGCAACTCAAACTGCCTACACAGCGCTGCCCAGACTACCAGACCCTGTCAGAACAACCAGGTCATGTGCCTCCTACTCCACCCCCGCTCCGTCTACCAGCACGCCATTGGACACAACAGGCCCACACATCACCTTCATGACAGTAACCTGGACATAAGCATCCTCAGCACACGACTTCTTCATTGCCATCTCAGACGGATACAAGATCACCCGCAGGGACGGCACCAACAATCCCGGAGGATGAATTGCAATTGATTCACAAGTACACCATCAGAGTCACAAATCCGGGTTTGCAGCAACTCCCTGGCAACCCCCAGTGTAACACTCATCTACAGATATCCAGGCCTAAATCCACAATTGCGCTAAGCCATCAACACGTACATCTGCACGCACGCCCTCACCTCCACAGGCTACTTGTGGCTGGGGGCCAGTAACTTCTGGCTGGAGGAGAACCACACCACCATCCATCATTGGTCCATCAACATTTTAATCGACGTCTCCGACAAGCAACACACGGCCCCACACCCTGCTAACGATCCCCCAAAGATGCTTGATGTAAGTCACCACAGACAAGCTGTGTGGGACACTCAAAACAACACCAACGCAACACCCTGAAACCTCACGCACTGGATCAGCAACTGATCCAACAATCTTTCCATATTGACAGACTTTCCTGTGAAGCACAACAATAGTTAAGGCACCTGGGACAAGGCAGACCTACTGGACTCCTACAGACATAGCCGGACTCTTGTGGACACCTTGCAAATCAAAGAGCCATCATTTACCTTACAGGCCTGGAAAAGACCACACACAGCCATCACTATATCATCAGCAAGGACAAGTGGAGATCCTTCAGATAGTGCTGAGACACCAAAACACACGACATCAAGGAGCTCATCAGCATTGTGAGTGAACTGACAGAAGATCTCCATCCAAGACACCCCACCCTTGCAAGGCAGATCACATCCCTTGCAACTTTGTACCACTGCTAGCTCATAGCCATACAGAACAGCCTTGGCACACAGAGGCAGACAGCACTATTATCCGCAGGACAAACCCCCCTCAGGTTCCGGACTCCCGTCAGCAGCAAGTTCACCACCTGATTCATGTGCACCATTCACTCTGGCTCTCCATCAGGCCCCTTCCCACACATCTCAACCACATCACTCCCCATCCTTGAAGCCCACTTTCAGCGCGTCCTGAATGTCTCCTTTGAGTTAGCCACATTCCATGGGTGCTGGAGGCATGCAGAGACCCAGGCCCTTCTTAAACAACGGACGGCAGTACCGCAGGATCTCCTGGTACATCACCCTGCTTCCCTACCCAGCAAATGTCATCCGGAAGACACTCAACAAACAACTGACAAATTTCCTCCAAGCAACCAGCTCCAGGCAACCGGCACCAGACCATATTCCACAGTAATCACACCACTGCAACCGTCATCATTGCCACCACCAACGACAACTTTGCCCTGCTCATCAATGGTGAGCCCACCCCCCTTGACCTCTCAACGGCATTGTACACCATGTGCTACCACACTGTCAGCTCACACATCTCCAACACTGGTATCCAGAGGAGGGCCCAGGATTCAATCAGAAAGTAGCTCACCAGCAAGGCCCAGGGAGTCTGCCTCCACCCTGCAGTATGTAGCACACTGGGGTCATGTGGCACATGCCCCAGGGCTCTTCTCTCAGCGTGACGATCTTCAATGTCTCCATGACCCCCCTCTCCACCATCACATGCTCACATGACCTCATCATCATCTCGTATGCCATTCACACCCAGCTGCTCCTCAAACTCACCAAAGAGCCAGTCATTGCCAGATCCAAACTTCAAGAAGGCATGAGATCCGTTGACGAATGGCTGAACATCAGCCACCTGAGGCTGGACTTGGACAGGACTGAGGTCATCATCTGAGGATTGTCCCCTTACGGCTGTGTCAACTCCTTGTGTCCCTCTGGTCTGGTCACCGCACCAGCACCCAGTGGCCACGCACGCAAGCTGGTGTTCATCATGGACCCATCGCTGACAATTACCATGCAACTCACCACCATCTGTACCTCATGCTGCAACACCCTCCGCATGCTGCAAATGATCCACAGGTAGATCCACTACAAGGCAAGGCAGACCGTCCCCCAGGTCCACGACACCAGCCGGCTCAACTACAGCACCGGCCTCTACGTAGAACAACAGCAAAACTGCAGGAGAAGTTGTCAACATCCAGGGTACATCCGCACACCTCATCTTCAACATCCCCAGCCCCAGCCACATCACCGTCCACCTGAGATAGCTAGAATGGCTCACTGTCTGCTGCAGGATCACCTTCAGACTCCTCAACCACACTCAGGAGGCAGTCCACAACCCCAGACCCAAAACAAACCTTGGTCGTCTGTCATGCAACACCCCGTTGGCCCAACTCCGTGCAGCCCACCTTGCCCTGGCCACCATTCATCACATCCACATAAACACTGCATGCAGGAGATAGTTCTCCCACCTCGCCAAACCGCCCTGGGACTCCCTCCCCGGGCACATCAACATGACCCATGACCTCTACACCTTCATGATACTCTTCCAAATTGGTCTGTCTGAGCAGTATTGCAAGCCCCCCCTCAGCAGCTTGAGGCCATCACGGGTGAGTGTTGGGCTCCATGTCTGTATTTGGTGATACATTGAGACACATGTGTGTCCTCGACCGGACTCAGATCCAAGTGTATGGATGGCTGGAGTTAGTTCCACACTCAGGCATACTTTGACATATCCCCACACGTATGTTGTGGACTCATGCTAAATGACTGCAACATAAAATTTCACGTATTAATTATAGGTCTGGGGCATGATTTGTGCACTGAAAAAGGTGCAATGCAGGGACCATAGAATCCAAAGTTCACAGGGGGAGATGGGTTCCTTGCCATTTGAAGTCATCAGAGTCCAGACCACAGTGTTTGGCATCATTAGTCAGACTGTGACCAGCAGGTCCATGTGGCAGATGATGTCAGTCAATAAGGTGATGCTGTCGCACATCAAGGCCAGGTGCCAGGCCAGGTGACCTGGGAGATGTGGATGGTCCGCTGCCTCTCACGGTCTTTTCCGTGGATGACCCACCTTCCTCCGGGGACCCTCAGATGCAGGCCTTGACGATGCTTTGGACGCTCCGTCGGATGAATCCTCCTCCTCCTCCCTCCCTGTGGCTGGTGGTGGTCTTCGCCTGGTGGCACAGGAAGGGTTGCCCATGTTGTCGGCAATCCGACGGAGTGAATGGCATATGTCCCTATGCAACGCCAGGAGCTCAGCCAGTCTTGCCTCCATCCGTCCTTGGTGTTCTTGTTGACTGGCGTGTTGCTCGGCCTGCTGGTTCTTGATCTCTGTGAGGGTCACCACTACCTGGCTGAACTCCCTGGTGTCACGCCGGTATGCCTCCATGATGTTGTGTATGTGTGACATACCGGTCTCTTCAGCTGGCTGGTCAGTTTCTCACCTCCGCCTGCCTCCACTCCCACCACCCCTGCCCACACGAGCCTATTATCTAGAATCTAGTATGAATGACTAGTGCCCTCAGCTGAAGCACTGGTGTGAGCTGATAAAAAGAGAGCATGCATTATCACCAAAATAGATAGTGATGTGACAGAGTCTGGAATACTGTTTAGTCTTTTAGACATATAACCACATTTTGAAGAGCTCCCACCTATCCATTAAAATTAAAATATTCAGAATCAATCGAAGGTTTCATACTATGTATAACTGTTTGGTGTATATTTGTTTCTGTATTTGTTTGCATTGTTTGAGGTTCAAATCATGACTGGTTCTGTAGGGTTAAAGAACCACTAACGTGGATCATCATCTCTTTCATCAAGATTTTTATATCAAATAAATCCATTCTTAACAGACCTAAAAATAGTTGTAGCAAATTGGGTTGCTTGTTGACTGGGCTGTGATCCCTAGTCAAGCAGCAACCACAATAATGTTCAGGGTGAGGCACAAGCCATCCCTCAATTAACCTGTGCTCAACATTCTGGTAGCTTGGCTCTGAGCAGTTAGGATTAATCTGGAGGCAATATATAAAGTATGTTTGCAACAGTACTTAAGTGAAAAAGACCGCACAAAAAGGATCCCATACCAAGTTAGGAAGATAGAGTTATTTTTAATGAACAAAACAAGACCAACACAACGAAAATCCAATCAGTGGAACAGAAAATATGGAAGTGAAACCATTTCAGTGAAAATAGTGCCCAAAAAGCCAACTGTGGATATCAAGTTCAGGCGGACCACAATGGAGAGCAGGCCGACTATAGGGACCCAATTAGGCCCGCTGAACAAAATACCTTAAATCCTGAATTGAGGAAATGAAATTAAATGAAACGTAAATTTATAAAGCGCGAATTGCTGCCCTGAGGCGTCCAAGCGCTACCTGAAGAGAGTAGTCATTAGTCAGAGGCGGACAGCAGAGGGTTAGTTAAGGACATTAAAAAGAAAGGTCTTTAGTTGTCTACGAAAAGAGAGCAGGTTAGGGTTGGACCTGAGTTGAAGGGGGAGGAGGTTCCACAATTTGGCAGCATTATAGGAGAACATCCTACCACCAGCTCTCGCTCTCCTGATTCTAGGAACTGTTGCTAAAAAGGCCTGGCCGGAGCGAAGGTGTTTCCTAGGGTGGTGCTGTGTGATTAGTTCACGGCTGATTGCCGGTCCTTTGTGCCAGAAGGCTTGATGGGAAATGCACATTGCCTTAAAGGTAATTCTTTGCAGAACCGGCAGCCAGTGCAGGCTCCTCAGCCCAGGTTTGGCTGATAGTCTCCGTGGCAGCTGGAGCAATGTACGAGCAGCGCAGTTTTGGACAATCTGCAACTTGCGCAGAGTGTATTCGGGAGCACCGAGATGCAGGGCGTTGTTAAAGTCCAGTCGAGACTGGATCAGGCCTTGAACAGCAACTTGCTTGGCCTCCATAGGTCGAAGTGGAAGCACTTTTCTCAGCATCCTGAGGAGACCAAAACAAGATGCAGAGAACCTGATGGCTTGGGTGTCAAGGGTTAAGGCTTTATCCAGCCATACCCCCAAGCTTTTTATGTTGTCCTTAGGTACAGGCGGAGTGCCTAGGCATGGAGGCCAGAAGGGGTCGAAGAGCGTAGGAGCCGCGGGGCACATGAGCATCAGCTCAGTTTTATCCCCATTAAGCTTAAGGGAGGATCTCGTCATCCAGCCTTTTACTTCCTCCAAACATTGCCTTAGTCCCAATTGTGCAGATCGGCCGTCCTCCTGTGCCAGGGATACCACCCGCTGAGTGTCGTAAGATCTTAATACCAAACAGACGAACAACCTCAGCCAGTGGTCTCATATAGATGTTAAATAGCGCAGGGCTTAACGAGGAGCCCTGCGGAACCCCACAGCTCAGGGGTTTGCTAGAGGAGACTGTATTTCCCTCAAAGATCTGAAAGGACCTGTTGCTCAGAAAGTATTTGAGCCAGAGTATTGCCCTGCCTGAGATTCCAACCTCAGAAAGGCGACACAGCAGCATGTCGTGACTAACCGTGTTGAATGCTGCACTCAAATCGAGGAGGACCACTGCCACTGATCCACCTCGATCCAAGATCCTTCTGGTTTCCTCAGTGACAGCTAGTAGGGCAGTCTCCGTCCCATGTCGAGGTCAAAAACCCGTTTGGGTGGCATCCAGCAACTGGTTATTCTCCAGAAAGTCCATCAGGTGTAAATTGATGTGCTTCTCTAGAATTTTGCTCACCCAGGGGAGCAGGGAAATAGGGCGGTAGTTGCTGAAGTCGCCAGGATCAAGGTTCGGTTTCTTCAGTAGTGCATGCACCATAGCCTGCTTCCAGGGGAGTGGAACTATACCAGAGGCAATGGAGGCATTGAGGAGGTTCATGATGGTGGGGAGGACAACCTGAATTACCGAAATCATTGCCTCTGGTGGGGCAGGATCACATGGTGATCCTGATTTTACTTGCCGCGCTAAAGATTCCAGGGAGTCTTGTTCTAGCAAGGGAAAGTGTTCCAAGGTGGCCGTGGGTTGAGGGGGGGGCTCCACCGGACTTGGCCATGTATGATCAGCAGATTGAGAATCCATGGCAGGGAAAGAGAAGTAGATTCAGAGGACTTTTTGATGTAAAAATTCTGCCAGGTCGTTACAGTGAACTAGCGTTTTACATGGAGGCACAGAGGGTGGCGGAAGTTTTGTAAGGCTCTTCACTATCTGAAAGATTTCTTTAGGTTTAGATTTTTCCAGCATGATTTGTGTAGAAAAGTGGGTTGCTTGGGCAGTTTTTACCTCATTTTTGTAGGCTCTAATCGCCTCTCTATATAGGATTTTATCGTCCAAAGAGAAATCTAGGCGCCACCGTCTTTCTAGTTTCCTGCAGTGCCGCTTTTTTCCCCTGAGTTCCTTAGAAAACCAGGGGGCAGTTTTTTGTGGACGCTTCGTAGTGATTTTACGGAGGGGGAGTGCAGCACCGGGGTCCGCGTTAGGGGGAGGACACGAGGTAGTAAGACTGTTGGACCAAGACTCCACTGGGAGTCTAGCCCAGTTTCTCACGTTCTTTACAATGGGGGTTAAGTGGGGTGGCTTGCGAATAGGCCATGTGAGGGGGACAAGAGAATGGTCAGTCCACGGAAGACAAATAGGTGGCCCAGCCTTGAGCTCGGTGCAATTGCTGAACACTAGGTCCAAAAGATGGCCCTTGATGTGGGTGGCTGAATCGACCAGCTGCTCCAATTGTAAAGCCGCTAAATCGTTCGCTAGCTGAATGGCGGTATGATCGCAGGCGGCATCAAAATGGAGATTAAAATCGCCTAGCAGTGTATAGTTGGAAAAAGTTGTAACCGATTCGGCCAAGGTCGATGGGAGAGTCTTGTGAAACTGCTTTGGGGGGCCCGGTGGTCGATATATCAGGGTGCCTGAAAAACAGTTATTGGGGGTGAAATCAATGCTGAATGCGAGGCTTTCGCAGTCAGGGATTGAATCGGAAGTGCAACGACAAAGGAGCTGTTCTTTATATATTATTGCCAGGCCACCTCCTCTCCCAACAGTCCGGTCCTTCCGCATAATTTGGAAGCCCGGGGGCAGGGTTGATACAATATCAGGATCGGAGTCTGGCGTCAGCCAGGTTTCTGTTAGGAAAACCACATCTGGCCTGAGCTCTTCCAACATGAGAGCGACTTCCGTCCTGTGTTTGGGTAGGGACCTGCAGTTTAGAAGTAGTATATTGTAGTCCTGCTTATTGTCATATGGCTGGGTAGTGTTGAACTTATATTTACATGCAGGGCAGACCACAGGCAAGTCCAGCGCATGAAATGAGTGCAGACAGTCTATTTCCACAGTAGTCCTCAAACTAAGTAGGGACTCAGAGCAGTAATACCTTATATGCCGGGGCGAAGATACAGGGGTCGTGGAGGAGCGTTGCGAGTGTCTGAATTGAAGATATGTTGTGCCGCAGTAGCAATGCGTCAGTTCTAAGATGCAGCGAGGCTCCACTGCGGGGTCCTACATTACTGCAGAGGATTCTGTAGAGGGCTTGCAATGAAAAGTCTGGCATCAAGGTACGTCGCGCAGTCGGGCGATGCTTCGGTTCAGAGGAGTTTCAAGGCTGTAATGCAGAGTCCGTCATCATAGCCAATGCTTCCATCAAAAAGGGATGTGAGTCCTTGCGCTGAAGGTGCATTGCTCAGCTGCAGTTCTGATGAGGTGGCGAGTTGCAATGCAATGCAAGTCTTCGCGAGGGTGGAGATCCATGCAGCTACGGTGATTCAGTGGTTCTGCTCGGGGTTGCAGTGCCCAGCAGAGGGGATGCAATGGTTGCTCTGGATCCACAGATGCAGGCAGAGCACCTTAGAAATAATTTGAAGGGTCAAGGACTGGGGTGGCACCACTTGGCAGGTTAGACTCACAGATGGCAGAGTCCAGGTGCTAAGGGCGAGATTGTTGAAGTTATCTGTCCCTGAGGCTCAAGTCAGGAGTCCAGCCAACTAGACCTTGCAGTCACTCTGGGTGTCCTGGGTTCAGCAGATGCAGGTCTAGTCTTTCTCACACAGGCAAGAGGGCAGGAGACAGCACCAGCATGGCAGGATAGCAGTCCTTCAGATCAGCAGTCCAGCAGAGTGTCAGTCCTTTCAGCAGCACAGCAGTCATTCTTCCTGGCAGATTATCCGCAGGTCCAGAAGTGTACTGAACATTTGGTGCCTGAGGTCTAATATGTATACCCAGTTCTCTGAAGTGGGAGAAGCTTCCTGAGGCATGCCTTTGATGTGCACAGGGGTATAAAGATAGAATATCGACGGGAAAATATCGACTAGCATTAATATCGTGGTAAGAATATCGACTGTTAAAAATATCGTAATAGAAAATATCGTTGTAAAAAATATCGTTTCGTGAGAATGACAAAAATATCGTCATAAAAAAATATCGATGAACAGAATATCGTTGATCGAAATGTCGTTTTATATAATATCGACACAAAAATATAAGGTGTTATAAAATTTATAAAAAAATATGTATTATGTTTTTAAAAAACTTACAAAACTCCTACTAGTAATAATATATGTTAAAAAATATTTTCTACAAAACAATTGTTAAAATTTTAGTAGCGGGTTATTGGTATTATAGGGGATAAGGGTGGGTAGTAATTTAAAATTTGGTTTTTAAAAAATTTATAAAATATAAACAAATTAGAAAATAATTAAGAAATCAAAATTTTATTTTGAAATTTCGAATTGTTCACGAAATTAAATTTGTAATTAAATTTTAAAATTTCAAATAAATATTTTAGGAGCGGGTTTTTGGTATTATAGGGGAACTCCTACTAGTAATAATATGTGTTAAAAAATATTTTCTACAAAAGAATTGTTAAAATTTTAGTAGCGGGTTATTGGTATTATAGGGGATAAGGGTGGGTAGTAATTTAAAATTTGGTTTTTAAAAAATGTATAAAATATAAACAAATTAGAAAATAATTAAGAAATCGAAATTTTAATTTGAAATTTCGAATTGTTCACGAAATTAAATTTGTAATTAAATTTTAAAATTTCAAATAAAAATTTTAGGAGCGGGTTTTTGGTATTATAGGGGATTAGGGTGGGTAGTAATTTAAAAATGTAGTGTTAAAAAATTGTATAAAATATTAATAAATTAGAAATTTATCATGAAATCAAAATTTAACATCGAAATTTAAAATTTTACACGGAATTTATTTTTTAATATTGATAAAAATTATTAAATTAATATTGAAGAAGCGTTATTTTGGTATTATAGGGGAATAGGGTCTAAAAAATAATTTAGATAGAAAAATTTATATTGTTTACTAACCTGCACATTTCCTGACTTATGTTGGATTGGAGTTAGAATAGTAATTTATTATAGTTTACTATCCAGCACTTTTCCTGAGTAATGTTATGTTTGGAGTTAGAATAGTAATTTATTATGGTTTACTATCCAGCACTTTCCCTGACTTATGTTGGATTGGAGTTAGAATAGTAATTTATTATGGTTTACTATCCAGCACTTTCCCTGACTTATGTTGGATTGGAGTTAGAATAGTAATTTATTATGGTTTACTATCCAGCACTTTCCCTGAGTTATGTTATGTTTGGAGTTAGAATAGTAATTTATTATGGTTTACTATCCAGCACTTTCCCTGACTTATGTTGGATTGGAGTTAGAATAGTAATTTGTTATGGTTTACTATCCAGCACTTTCCCTGAGTTATGTTATGTTTGGAGTTAGAATAGTAATTTATTATGGTTTACTATCCAGCACTTTCCCTGACTTATGTTGGATTGGAGTTAGAATAGTAATTTATTATGGTTTACTATCCAGCACTCTCCCTGACTTATGTTATGTTTGGAGTTAGAATAGTAATTTATTATGGTTTACTATCCAGCACTTTCCCTGACTTATGTTGGGTTGGAGTTAGAATAGTAATTATTATGGTTTACTATCCAGCACTTTCCCTGAGTTATGTTATGTTTGGAGTTAGAATAGTAATTTATTATGGTTTACTATCCAGCACTTTCCCTGACTTATGTTGGATTGGAGTTAGAATAGTAATTTATTATGGTTTACTGTCCTGCACTTTCCCTGACTTATGTTGGATTGGAGTTAGAATAGTAATTTATTATGGTTTACTATCCAGCACTTTCCATGAGTTATGTTATGTTTGGAGTTAGAATAGTAATTTATTATGGTTTACTATCCAGCACTTTCCCTGACTTATGTTGGATTGGAGTTAGAATAGTAATTTACTATGGTTTACTATCCAGCACTTTCCCTGACTTATGTTGGATTGGAGTTAGAATAGTAATTTGTTATGGTTTACTATCCAGCACTTTCCCTGAGTTATGTTATGTTTGGAGTTAGAATAGTAATGTATTATGGTTTACTATCCAGCACTTTCCCTGACTTATGTTGGATTGGAGTTAGAATAGTAATTTATTATGGTTTACTATCCAGCACTCTCCCTGACTTATGTTATGTTTGGAGTTAGAATAGTAATTTATTATGGTTTACTATCCAGCACTTTCCCTGACTTATGTTGGATTGGAGTTAGAATAGTAATTTATTATGGTTTACTATCCAGCACTTTCCCTGAGTTATGTTATGTTTGGAGTTAGAATAGTAATTTATTATGGTTTACTATCCAGCACTTTCCCTGACTTATGTTGGATTGGAGTTAGAATAGTAATTTATTATGGTTTACTATCCAGCACTCTCCCTGACTTATGTTATGTTTGGAGTTAGAATAGTAATTTATTATGGTTTACTATCCAGCACTTTCCCTGACTTATGTTGGATTGGAGTTAGAATAGTAATTTATTATGGTTTACTATCCAGCACTTTCCATGAGTTATGTTATGTTTGGAGTTAGAATAGTAATTTATTATGGTTTACTATCCTGCACTTTCCCTGACTTATGTTGGATTGGAGTTAGAATAGTAATTTATTATGGTTTACTATCCAGCACTTTCCCTGAGTTATGTTATGTTTGGAGTTAGAATAGTAATTTATTATGGTTTACTATCCAGCACTTTCCCTGACTTATGTTGGATTGGAGTTAGAATAGTAATTTATTATGGTTTACTATCAAGCACTCTCCCTGACTTATGTTATGTTTGGAGTTAGAATAGTAATTTATTATGGTTTACTATCCAGCACTTTCCCTGACTTATGTTGGATTGGAGTTAGAATAGTAATTTATTATGGTTTACTATCCAGCACTTTCCCTGAGTTATGTTATGTTTGGAGTTAGAATAGTAATTAATTATGGTTTACTATCCAGCACTCTCCCTGACTTATGTTATGTTTGGAGTTAGAATAGTAATTTATTATGGTTTACTGTCCTGCACTTTCCCTGACTTATGTTGGATTGGAGTTAGAATAGTAATTTATTATGGTTTACTATCCAGCACTTTCCATGAGTTATGTTATGTTTGGAGTTAGAATAGTAATTTATTATGGTTTACTATCCAGCACTTTCCCTGACTTATGTTGGATTGGAGTTAGAATAGTAATTTACTATGGTTTACTATCCAGCACTTTCCCTGACTTATGTTGGATTGGAGTTAGAATAGTAATTTATTATGGTTTACTATCCAGCGCTTTCCTTGACTTATGTTATGTTTGGAGTTACAATAGTTAATTATAATGGTTTACTATCCACCATTTACCCTGACTTACGTAGGATTGGAGTTAGAATAGTTAATTATTATGGTTTATTATCCAGCATTATCTATTTACTATTTTTAATAAGAATAATATATGTCATGTTGTAATATTCATTTCAACAATATAAATTAAAAACATTTTAATAACATTTTTACATACATATGACAAGTTTCTAAATTAAGAAATATTTTTTTTTTTTTTATTCATAGTTTAATTTGTTACTGCAAAGATTTTGAACATTTTATAAAAACATTTAACATAATTTTTGCTAACAAATTATATTGCAGTTTTGTACATAAATACAGTTTCAATTATGCATAAATTAGTATAATAAATTTTAATATTTTTTATAAAAATTTAATATATTACATATTTTTTATGTCATTGATTTTATCACGATATGTACATAACATAAATTTACATTTTTAACATCTGAGAAAAATATTTAACAATGAAAAACATTTTTTAATATACAATAAACAATTAATACATAATTCTATTGAACATATTAATGTATATTTTACAATATTCATTTGTTTTTTAACAATAAAAAGTAAATTATTACTAAACATGGTAAATATTATGCTATTTAATACAATTTATTTTTGATCAAAAGGGTATATATTTTTATATCAATAAGTATTAGGAAAACTAAATAATTATATGTGTGAATAGTTTTGTAAAGTAAAATAGTAAAAAAAGTGAGTAAAATAAAAGAATAGTGCATATCCAGTTGGTAATAAAAAGACGATATTTTTTGTATATTTCTATAAGCAGATAGGTCGTCGATGTTAGTGTAGTCGATATTTATGTCTAAGGTAATGTTATTTAAAATAAAGTCGATAATGTAGTAGTCGATATTTATGTTGTCGATATTAGTGTGAACGATATTAGGGTTGTCGATAAAGAAAAATCGATATTTGTGTGAATTCTTGTTTAAGTATAGGATGACGATATTAATGTAAGCGATATTTTAGTGACGATATTTATGTCTGACGATATTTATGTTAACGATATTCCATCATGGAACCGTGCACAGGTGCCCTGCTTTCCTTGCTTCAGCTCCAGACTAAGTACTGGGAGATATGCAGTAGGCCCAGGCAGAGGTTTCATTTCCGCTGGCGGAGTCAGAGGAATATTAGTAATTCCGTGTTAATCTAGTAAAGTTAAAATTCCACCACTCTGCTGGCAGAATTAAAGTATGCAGTGTTTTTTATCGATTAGAAACCACTGCACACATTTGGCACCCTCGAATGCTCAGCAGTAATGAAATATTAATCACTGCAGAGCATTGTAAAGGCGTCGAGTGATATATGCAGTGATTTTAGAAACCACTGCCTACCCCACTCCCATGCGCCCTTCATACTCTGCAGTAATTAACAGTTCTAATCATTGCAGAGTATGTAAGGGGTGGCTGCAGAGTGATATGTAGTAGCTTCTAAAGTTTAGAAACCCCTGCATACCACTTGGTATGTTTGGCTGGGCAATTTTCATAGTGCAAAATATACCCTTGCATCTATTTTTTAACTCTCAGGGTGCATTTTAGCCAACGAAAATAGCACTAGATGCCCACTTTGCCCCGCAACAAAATTTCTAGTAATCTCATGGACTTTTAATGTAATTCCGTATGATTCCACTGAATGAAACTCCACCGGTTCCGCCCACCATTAGTATGCAGCCCTTTGTATGAAGGCAGGACACAAACTAATCAAGTGTAAGTGGGGCTGTGTCTAGTTCCTCCCTCCAATCCTGCCAGTGATGGCCCATTCAGGCACACCTAAGGTCTCTAATGGGTGTGTAGCTGCCTAGGAGGAATACACAAAGCCTAACTGTCAACTGCACCCAGTCATGCAACCCAAAGACAATCTACAGGCAACAGATGGCTATGGCAGAAAAATGCCAAGTGGTGTTTTCAAATCTGTAATTTAAAGTCCGACTTCACCATAAGTTAGGATTTTTCATTACAATACAAATATACTAATCATGAATGAGTGAACTGTTCCCATTTGGAAACTACTGCATATTAAATGTACTATGGTAGCTTAAATGTTATCCTATGGGAGAGGTAGGCCTTTCAGTAGTGAGAAACATATTTAAGTGTTATCTAATACCAGGACATGGGAAGCTTAAAAGTACATGCCCTACATCAAAATACATTGCACCCTTCCCTCTGGACTGTCAAGGGCCTACCCTAGGGGTAACTTATATGTATTAAAACGTAAGGTTTGAGACTGGCAAACGTTTTCTTTTTCCAGGTCGAGACTGCAGTTTAAAAATGCACACACAGGCTGTAATGGCAGTCCTGATACCTGGTTAAAGTGATACTTAAGTGAGTGGCACAATCAGGGCTGCATGCCCATAATAGAATTGCCATTTAACTTGGGTCTTACTGATAAATTCAGGGTGCCAAATGTGTATAAGCTAATTCTATAATGTTTTAAGGAGAGAGCAGAAGCACTTCAGCACTAGTTAGCAGTCATAAAGTGCACAGAGTCCTAAAAGTATTAAAAGAAAATCAGAGACACAGGAGGTCTAAAAACAAAACGTTAGGGGTAAAATATGCCAAAGATGCTAGGTCTAACATTATTCATTGCTGAGTGTCCAAATGCAAAGTGATACACAATTTACACATAGATACTGATAACCTCCCTTAAATCCTCTATACTCCTATTTAATGACCCAATACCAATAGATCAGTTTTCCCAAACTTTTTAGAATCCCAACCCAATTTTTAGAACAACAAACATTTGCAACCCACCAAGCTTTAAAGGATGTGACTGGCAGTTTTTCTAGGTAACTAAAGCATCGTGTAGTAGCATACTGTCATTTTCATATGGCCCTGTTTCCGCTGAAATGGACACTATATCTGCACAGACGCACAATCTTATTCATAAAACTAATTGCATACAAATGATAATGGGTTTTAGCGACTATGTACCATTGTGCACCACCAAGGAAAGGGGCTTGATTTATTTTGATCCTATTAAAATCTTTGCTTCCATCACACTTCAGAATTCCAATAAAAATGTGCTTCATTTTTGCTTTCCTAACTGCTGAATGTGAATAGTTAATGTACAGGTATTTACATGTTCTTGTACATTGCAAACAAACAAATGACACCCTACATCCTTTCCTTTCACACACATGCACCCTAGCTAGATTGTCGCATAATTCACTTTACTTTGCTTTCTCTGACTGTAAATCGAGAGACGTTTATAAACACCAATCCACATGTTAAAGAAGCAGCAATTTGTTCAAAGACATGGCTTGACATTTGACCTCTGTTTTTGAAGTGCGACTTATGTGGAATGGTAAAAGCAGAATTTAAAGTCATCTTCATGTATTGCTTAGATGTTGGAGTCCCACCAAAAATTGGCCTTTCCTTTCACACACATGCACCCTAGCTAGATTGTCGCATAATTCACTTTACTTTGCTTTCTCTGACTTCAAATCGAGAGACGTTCATAAACACCAATCCACATGTTAAAGAAGCAGCAATTTGTTCAAAGACATAGCTTGACATTTGACCTCTGTTTTTGAAGTGCAGCTAATGTGGCATGGTAAAAGCAGAATTTAAAGTCATCTTCATGAATTGCTTAGATGTTGGAGTCTCACCAAAAATTGGCCTTTCCTTTCACACACATGCACCCTAGCTAGATTGTCGCATAATGCACTTTACTTTGCTTTCTCTGACTACAAATCGAGAGACGTTCATAAACCAATCCACATGTTAAAGAAGCAGCAATTTGTTCAAAGACATAGCTTGACATTTGACCTCTGTTTTTGAAGTGCGGCTAATGTGGCATGGTGAAAGCAGAATTTAAAGTCATCTTCATGTATTGCTTAGATGTTGGAGTCCCACCAAAAATTGGCTTGGGTCATGACCCCCCAGTTTTGGAAACACAGCAATAAATATCAGCTAAAACAATTCAGTACAGCACAGGACATATGCATCCATTTCACCAACATATTGCTGCAAAACAGTAAGTCAAATGTATTGTGTAAATTGTAATTCTCACAATAACATACAAGAAATTCATTCATTTGTAACCTGGTCACCTCTGTACAGTACCAGCCATAGATATTATACTGGCTTTGCTTTACTACATAATTGTCCTGTTTATTGAAGAATAAGGCAGATACCAGCTATCTTGCAAGCAAGAAATAAAAATGTAATTCTAGCATTTTTAATTCATTTATGACTCTGTGAACTGAGACTCAGCAAACATGGCCGCTTTGCATGTTCTCAGACCCCAAAAACATGTCAAATGTGGTTACACTCCTGATTGCCACTCTTAACTTATTTATAAGTCCCTATCATATGGTATAAGGTGTTCCCAGAGTCTGGGAGTTAAATATCGCTGGTGGACTGGAGTACCTATTGTTCCATCCAATACAGTAACTATGCAAACATGGCTGTAGACCGACCATTGTTGTCTGGTTATGGAAGTTTAAGAACTGCAACCTGGCCTGTCAAAATAACCCCCTTTGAGAGGTCTAAACCTTCTTTTTATATATTAATAAGTGTCCCCTAAATAGATCTTTTAGCCCATAAGGCAGGGTGCATGGTAATTAAAAGTAGGGCATGTAGAAAGTGAATATTAAAAATGTCTTTACAGTGGCTAGCTATTTGCACTGTAGCAAGGCTATATGTCAAAAAAGAAACACTGGGATGCACTATTAAATTTAATAATACTATTTTTGGCACGGAGACAACTAGACATTTGATTCTTGGACTATTTATTATATTCATTCAAAGTCTAACTCAATGGTGAAGTCCAATTTACAATAAATATTAGGGAGAGGATACTTTTAGAAAGTTACCTTTTCTCTGCCTAAAGCATATGGATGTTCATTTGCATGAGCCTCCAGCTGTAGCCTTTGAGCCCACAAGCCCTGTATGAGGTGTGAAAACTGATCCCAGGGTAGAGACAAAGGCCTTGGTGCAGGGATATGCTTCTGCTCCTCTGGCAGGATGACCATTTGGGCAGTGCCAAGGAACTTGACTGACTTCAAAGAGCTCACCCCTGTGACACATAAAAGTTAGCTGGCACCTGTGTAGGCCTCTTTCTTTGATCTCCCAGTTAGGCAGGCTCCAATCCAGGTGAGGGGGGTGCTACCTCTCCGCGGCATTCGACACTGTCTGCCACCGCACCCTAGTGCAGCGCCTCAGCAACGTCAGAGTCCAGGAGAAGGCACTGGAATGGATCATCTCCTTCCTCGACGGAAGAACACAGAGAGTCCGCCTACCACTGTACAAGTCAGAGGCCACCGAAGTCATCTGCGGCGTCCCTCAAGGATCCTCGCTCAGCCCCACCCTCTTCAACGTCTACATGAGCCCCCTCGCGGACATCGCACGCCAACACAACCTCAACATCATCTCCTACGCTGACGACACCCAGCTGATCCTCTCCCCGACCAACGACCCCGCCGCCGCCAGAGCCAACCTTCACGAAGGGATGAAAGACGTAGCCGAGTGGATGACGACCAGCCGCCTGAAACTGAACTCTGACAAGACGGAAGTCCTCATCCTGGGCTCCTCGCCCTCCGCCTGGGATGACTCCTGGTGGCCACCCGCCCTGGGCACCGCACCCAAACCGACAGACCACGCACGCAACCTAGGCTTCATCCTGGACTCCTCCCTCTCCATGACCAGACAAGTCAACGCCTTCTCCTCGTCGTGCTTCAACATCCTGCGCATGCTACGGAAGATCTTCCGGTGGATCCCCACCGAGACCAGGAAGACGGTCACCCAGGCCCTCGTCACCAGCCGTCTGGACTACGGCAACGCCCTCTACGCCGGAACCACCGCCAAGCTCCAGAAGAGACTCCAGCGGATCCAGAACGCCTCAGCCAGACTCATCCTCGACATCCCCGACGCAGCCACATCTCCGGACATCTGAGAGACCTGCACTGGCTCCCCGTCAACAAGAGAATCACCTTCCGCCTCCTCACCCACGCACACAAAGCCCTACACGACCAAGGACCGAGCTACCTCAACAACCGCCTCAACTTCTACGCTCCCAAACGCCATCTCCGATCAACCAGCCACGCCCTCGCCGCCATCCCCCGCATCCGAAGAGCGACAACAGGAGGAAGGTCCTTCTCCTACCTGGCCGCCAAGACCTGGAACTCCCTCCCGACCGACCTGCGCCTGACCCAAGACCACCTCTCCTTCAGGAAGAAGCTCAAGACCTGGCTGTTCGAGCAGTAGCGGCACCCCCCCCCCCCCATGCGCCTTGAGACCCTCCGGGTGAGTAGTGCGCTTTATAAATGTCTTTGATTGATTGATTGAGTAAGCTGATCTCTTCCATAAGTTACAAGGCCATAACAAGTTGCAAGAAGCCTTTTTTCTAAAGGGTACAGCTGACCACCACCAACAGGACCTGACCTGGATCCTGCTGGTAGTCTCTGTGAAGTTAAACTTGACCCCCTCCTCCCAAGTGCTGTGCCTGAGGTCCTGGGTCCCTTGAATTTGTCACAGTATACTCCTTCTAACAATCCTGAAAAACTTGGAACTTTGCCGGCTAAGAACTCTGGTGGATGAGGACACATCTTCTCTGTGTTTCTCCACAGCAGCAAATTCAATTCAGCAGGACATTGCAGAAAGGCATTCAGCCTCGTGAAGCCCTCTTTGGATACAGCCTGCAGGGCTAAGTCCGAAGGTAAAATCTTGACCAGGTGACTTTGAATTTCAGAAAAAGGACTAAATCCCAAGGGAAAAACCTTTGACTGAGTTCGGACCCGGATACTGTAGCTGACAAACGCTCCGAGGGCCAACCAGTCATTGCGCACTTAGGAGTGGGGAAACCACTCCTCCCCTGCTCTGAGAGCAGAGCAGCTCGGCCACCCACTGACCCGCAAAAGCAGCAGGAAGCATTAAATAATAATAACTTAAAATTATCATTCAATGCTTCTTCGCCCTGTTTAAAAGCAGTAGGGCGATGCTCCTCCGCCACTGACTGCCAGCACAAACCTGTACTACATCTGGGCCTATGCTAAAACAAGCCTATTATGGCATTTTCTTACAAATGTAAGAAGAGCTACACTCTTCTAAAAAGCTTGCTTTTTAATTTGGATTTAATAAGCTTCAAAATGTTAAGCGCGCATTAGCGACCCTTTCGTGACTCAAGATAAGATGTTAAGATAACAGGCAATGTCTCCTTTTGGAAGCAACCCACTAAGTCTGTTTTGTGATAATTATAACCATTTGAATTAGGAAATACAGCTAGTAATCTTATGTTATATCCCAATTAATGTACTTGTCTGTAATTTGTACAACTCCCCAAAACCTGTTTTTTTTCATGTGAAGGTAAGGAACATGCTCAAGGCCAAAACGTGTCAATAAGACGGGTGCCAGCAATAAATGAAATCATCCTGGCACATGATACATGTCGAGGACTGATTCATGAGTCGCCCACAGGCGGACACTGATGTCCTGCAAACCTCATCTCAGATTCTCAGTCTGAGTCGAATAAACCCGTTATATTGTCCTACTATGTTTCACTGACAAATAGAATGGAAGCAGTCCTTCCATATTAATGTCACATCTTGTAGATTTCTCTGTTTTGATTCCTTTTATGTGCCGATTTACAGCTTAACATATCTTTATAGCCAATGTTGAAAGATTGTCACACTCTCCATCAAACCTGCCCAGGTTCATGTCAATGAATAAACGAATATCGTTTGTGATTTACGGTGGTGCTGTTCTCACACTGTGACACGGCGGACTGCATGGAGCTAATTCTGATAGCAATTCCTAAAATTCATATGTCAGTACACTGTGCAGTAGCCAGCTTCAAATTGTTAACACACAGGAACAAAAGCCTCATGACAATGTCATGACCTTGTTCTCTGTGACATCCACTTTAAGTAAGTTGTCCATGTTCATTCATCCTTTAGACCATCAAAACATTCTCTCGTTCACCTTGAGCACGACCACGGGAAACAGTTTGTTGCACTGCAGGTGGATTTGGGTAATTTTCTATTTGATTTTAAACAGGACAGAAGAGTGCGATTAATAGCACCCACTTATAATAATTGCCCGAAAAAGGGAGCATAAGATGCATGTCCTGCTATTTACCTGGAATTTTTCACCCTGTAAATGTTAGCTCGTTTTACTTACAAAAACTTTATTGGGAAAAAATGCAGACATTTTGGAGCTTAGGCACAGATTGTTATTACTCTAAGTGCTTCTGTTATCAAAATTGATTGGGTTCAAATTGACTTATCTACTTTGCCTTATATTCCTAATCCCTACTACCCCACTCCCTGTTGCCTTTTTTGGGTTTCTTATGGTTCCCATATGACTCCTCATAATTTCATATTTGTGTTTTGTAGAACATGAAGAGATACTATTAAATGTTGTTGATGGGCTGTCTATTACAAATTCTGTTCTCATGAAGACATGGGATGGGCGGAATATTTTATTCTGCCCGTAAAACAGTCAACGCGTGGCAGAATTATTTCTTGCAGGGCTCCAGCAAGGCAAGGGAGATTTGGCGTCCCGTAGAGCTATTTTCTAATGTGGGCAGTCATGGTGATAGGGCTGCTTCTCAAGTAGATGAGCTGCCACTCGAGTAAATTTTCTACTCAAGAGGAAGTAAAATTTACTTGAAGGGCTGCATGCCCTTGCGCACCGCATGGAGCAGTTCAAGCGGACTATGTTTAGTGCTGCTAGCGCTACTAGCGCTAAATTGCAGCACAAGCAAAGTAGCATGCATGTTTTTCCCATTGGCGGGACTCGTGAAACCTCTTTGAGTTTTTATGTACTTCAGGGCAATTCCGCAGAGTGAAACTGCAAGTTCCGTTCACCCCTAATGAAGACCACTTAAACCATTCACTGTGGGAAGAAATGTACATAGCCTTACTGACCATTATTAGAACAACTATGGCTCTGAACATCTCAACAAAAATATATTACTTATTTTACAGGATATCTGGCAGTGCCTTTTGGATCATTTCCATGGATTGATAGTCTCCACTTTTCTACTTTGCATATAAAAAATTAAAATACTTTGCTCCAGTGGCAGCTCCTCCGGTAAGGCGGAGGAGCACCACACCACTGCTTTTAAGCAGTGTCAATAAAGGAAAAATAAAATGATAATAAATTCAAGTTATTATCATTTTATTTTTGCCTTGTTGCGGCAGCTTTGCGGGCGGGATGGGGCGGGGCTGCTCTGCTGAAAGAGCAGGGCAGGGGAGAAGTGGTTTTCACTCCCAAAACAGCGCATGAATGTCTGGCAGGCCCTCTATGGCCCTCTGGGGCCGGCCAAACATTCTTGCGCGCTTTGCATGTTCTACATGCAGGCGGCATTACAGCCTGCATGGAGAACATGCCCAGACTCCCATTCTCTGGCTGAGCGCCGATCCACGGCGCTCAGACCAATCACAATGCTGCATTGAATCGGGAGGCTGGGAGCTGGTTGCATCCTGCTTCCTCTCTGGAAGCAGGGTAGAGGACCATGAGGAGGCGGTGGCGATGACAGCCAGCAGCGCGAGACAGGTAAGTGTGTATTTTTTTGATTAATTTGATTCCCTCCTTCCCCCTGCCACCCGCCACCCGCCACCCGCCACCTCCTTCAAATACCAGCCGCCACTGCTTTGCCCTCAATATTTTACTGATTACACTTCTGTATTATTTTTTTTATTCCTTTTTTTTTCTCATATGAATCAAGCTATGGGTATTTAATTGAGATGGCTCTGCCCATAATTATGCATATACTATTTGTTAATGGTAAATGGTGTCTAAAAGGGAACACCTATTTTATATATTATTCCTACCTAAGTCACCAAAGGAATGTGGGGTTGCTTAGTTAAATTTTTCAAATAGATTCCCATTCTCCACAGTTTCCCAATAGTTACATTGTTATTACATACTAGGTATACATATTTAACACAATCTGACCCAGAATTCGGCTGCTTATGAATACTTTTGTTAGATGTTTGGCCTGCAGGCCAGTCAATAACACCTGTATTCTTTTTGTCATTGCCAAATGATACCATTCAGGATACTAAGCAAATTACAGACTCCCTTCAATTTTAATTATTTGAATATGCTGTATGTAATTGAATGGGCTGTAAAACCCCATAAACCTAATTGCATTTAATTATTATGAAAAATGTTTCAGAATTATAAGCATTAGCAATGACGTCAAAAACAAGATTATATGTCAAATTTTCATCATCCTCTACAGTGCCCTTAAAGCCCACTGGTGCAAAGGCATGGAGGAAATTGAAAATACACACCCCTTTCAATGCTAGAGATGAATCCATGGCAAAAACCTTTACACCAGATTATCTATTGAGACTTTAAGCAATAAAAACATGGAGGCATACAACTGTGATACTTTTTAACTCTTCAGATAGACCTGTGACAGGCCTTGTTTATTAATTTAATGACTGTGAAATGTCATATTGATGATTTCACTTCTATCTTATTTAATCCAAATCATTCTACTGAGTTCGAGCCAGAACAAAGACTAGAACCAGAAAAAAGTCTACGGACGAATCATTAATCTGACATGGATGAACCTGGTATATAAGATATATCTCTTAGTAGATAAAAATATAATCACAGGCATTAATCCTCATATAATTGACCCCGTCCATCGGTCAAAGACGTCAAATATAAATGCATCACAAGTCATTTTGAATTGTGGTAAACTACTTTTAATGAATCATTCTGTACAACTCTAATACATTTTATGTGATGAATGTGGCCTAATACTTTATTATTTGTACTAACTCACACCTGACACCCTGTTATATTTATTTAATCAGGTATACATTTCAAATTACCATTTTTGTAACAATTGTTATAAGTGCCTAAGCATGCTATCACAATTAGTGTAATGTAAGAAACTGGATAATTATTTGAGGTAGATGACTACCCTCCTAAAAGAATAATCACAACTTCTGTCAGGGTGAACCCCCCAAGCCACAAACTTAACCTGAGTTCAACTCCCTGATAGCTGTGGCACAGAGCAGACAGACTTAGCTTGGGACAAAATGTAAAGTATTAATGCAATGTAAAATTAAATAAAATGACACCAACATATGAACATCCAATAACCGGAGATAGCCTTTTTGAATGTTTTGAGTAGATATAGCACCAAAAAGCACAAAGAAGCCTATGGCCATGGTAGACTGGTACCTGGCAGCAATTCAAACCTAACCACGATGAAGTGAAGGTCAGATACACCAATCAGTTTCATCCTGAGTGAAGATTCTACCTTCTGACATAGTCCTTTATGTCCCAATCCACCACAGGAGTACACTTCTAAAGCCCCCCAGGACCGCAGTGGAGGCACTTGGAAAATCAAATGGTATCAGGCAGAGGACAACTGCAGGGTCCCAT
This sequence comes from Triturus cristatus, assembly GCF_964204655.1. NCBI lineage: Eukaryota > Metazoa > Chordata > Amphibia > Caudata > Salamandridae > Triturus > Triturus cristatus. The sequence goes on along the minus strand of NC_140586.1, from coordinate 684,828,177 downwards.
CCAGATCCAGTTTTCACCAGTCAGATGGGTACTTCCAGGAAAAGGGCTTTACTAGCTTGTTGTATCCCTTTAGCTTGAACAGGAGCTCCTCCTTATAACCCTTAGAGTCCACTTCTCTGTCCTGGGTACAAGAGGGAGCAGGTCCAGTCCTTCAGGGCTCCTCTCAAGTCACAGACAGCAGGTTCAGTCCTCTTCTGTTCTTCTACAAGTCCAGGATGTGTTCTGAAGTGGGTGCCACATTTATGCCAGTGGACAGGAATGACTCCTGGGCACACCTTAACCAATGGGGTAAAAGTTCCAGGGCCAACCCTACCCACTGTGGGCATTTTCTAGATAGCAAAAGACTTATGCCACACCAAACTTGGATTCTAAAGGCTAGAGGTGTGGAGTATTTGAGGCAGCCACTGAACCCACAACAAACCCAGAGGCAGAAGCCTGCTAGGACAAAAGCACAGTACATCATCAACCAGAAAGTGGATGCAGAGGAATTGTCTTGGAATCCTGTTCTTTCCCCTTTCAAGTGTGCTCCAGGTGTTATGTGTGAACACAGCTGACCTGTCAAGCAGGATGTGACATTTAAGCATGATTTGACACTGTTGTGTAAAAAAGGACAACCGCAGCCTTCTTAGTCTGAGAGGTTCAGAGGACTCATCTGTGCCAATTTAGGTCAGCCTATTGTTGTCTCCTGAGGGAAGTTTCAAATGTATTTAAAACTAATTATTGGCTGGGAGAAGCTGGAGAGCAAAAGCAAATTAGCCCTCCAAGAACTTCAGTCAGGGAAAATACAACTTTCTAAAGGTTACTTTTCCTTATATTTATTTTCAAAAATCAATTTTCACAATCTAATTGGATTTAAAAATAATTATTCAAATAGTTGCATAATTTTTTCTCTAGTTTGTTCCTTTCAGGATTAGGATTCTAATCTGTACTCTGGTTTTCTACATAGGATAGCTAGGCCTGACATAGTGAAAATAGCTTTTGGGTGCTGGTCACTGTAAGGACAAGTCAAGATTAAATTTCTACATGCCCTACTTTTAAATACCATGCAGCCTACCTTGTGGGCTACAAAGCCCACATGGGGTCACTTATTAATATTTAAAAGGGAGCCTTTTACCTTTGAAAACATTTTATTTTGACAGGTGGAATTACAGTTTGTACACCGCTACAATCAAGCTACAGTGGTAGGTCTAAAGCCATGTTTGCAAGGCCACCGGCCACTGTAGTGGATGGCTCAATAGTTGCTGCAGTCTACTATTGCCATGTACCTTCTAGGCCCTGGGTAGCAAATTAAATATACCAGTTTTCAATCTGCCAATTCAACCCTGTTTAAAGGGGGAGTACACGCACTGTACTAGTGGTTAGCAGAAGTAAAGTGCACAGAGTTGCAAAGCCAGCAAAAACGTCCTGTCTAGTAAAAGGTGAATATATGGGGTCCTCCATAAAGTATGGGAATTTCCTAGATGCAATTTAACTCCAAAGAGGTATCCTATCATGTTACCATGGTCTCTTAAGAATCTGTTCCTTATTTTTATAGCCATCTGTTGCATAGCACTCTGATTTGCAAAGGTCAGTGCTTGAAATATAGGAATCTCCATCATTATACATGAGTCAATTCATATAATTTGCTCTACTGGAACAATTGACTGTCCCTGCATATTGAAATGTAACTTTTCACAGGAATGTTTACCATCCAGACTAACATATGCAAATTTCTTTTATACAGTGAACAGTAATGTAATTTATACTTCCAGTTGACCATTGGTAGCTCCCCTGCTAAGACAGAGAAGCGTCGCCCCACTGCTTTTCATAGTAGAAAAAAAGGAAAACTAGAATTATACTAACCCTACGTTATTATCATTTTATTTTTCCTGCTTCATGCGCAGTTTTGCATGTTCTCCATGCAGGCAGCATTACAGGCTGCAAGGAGAACATGCCCAACCTCCCATTTTCGGGCTGAGTGCTGATCCACGGCGCTGAGACCAATCACAGTGCGGCATTGCAGCTTTGTGATTGGCTATTGGGAGGCTGGGAGCCTGGTACATCCTGCTTCCTTTGCAGAGAAGAAGCCAGGAAGAGCACGCAGGAGAGGCGGTGTGGGCCGGTCAGCTGGCTGGTCGGCAGGTACTTGTTTTTTTTTTTTACCCCTCCTCCATCCCCGCTTCTCCCCTCCCCACCCCACTGCTGCTTAGCCTCTACGACTGAGCGAAAATACACCAAATATACTGAGATTACAAATGGCAGCTTTCACTACATCCTTCAAAAATATGTTGGATTAATGTTCAGTGGTTTTTTCCAATTTATGTTGTGTACAAAACATTCCATTGGAATTCCTATGTTAAACCGAAATAAAACATCTTGGGGCAGATTTATGTTCCCTGGCGCATCCCTGCAAATCAGCATGGATGCGCCAGGGAAGATGCGTCACGCAAGTTTGCCCTTGTGCCACCGCAGATGCGCCGCATTTACAATGCGGTGCATCGTGGCACAAGGACAAGCAGATATGTGACGCATCTGCCGTAAGGTTGGCGCAGTGCTGAAGTTGCGTCGCAAGCGCGACGCAACTCCAGCACTGTTCCAACCTTTCCTATCCCTAACATGGTGCGTCAAGCCTTACGCCTGCTTCAAGCAGGCGCAGGGTTTTGACGCATCAGCGTTGGGAAAGTGACTCAGTGAAATCTTATAGATTTCACTGAGTCACTTTTCAGGGGCGTTCCTGCGACGGAACGCCCCCCCTGAGTTGAAACGCCCACATGAAACCTGACGCAGGTTTCATGTGGCGCAGGGCTTTACACCGTGACGCATCTCCATAGATGCGTCACGATGTAAATGGGGCGCAACATGGCGCAGGGTTTATGCCGCCGCTGCGTCACAAAAGTGACGCAACATCGGCGTAAAAGTGGCGCAAGTCCGATATAAATCGGGCCCCTTGTTTCCAACTTGCTCACCTTGTCAGTACCCACCGCCTGTTGACAGATAATCATCAATTTCAGATGAAAGTCAGAATTATTTATGGTGTTTACTAATACGTATTGATAAGGAGTCAATGTTATGAAAGTGCCAAATAATGGCTTTCCCATGAAATGTTGTGTAAACCATAACCATAGAGACCCGAAGGAAGGCGTTGATTAAGGGGTTATTTTATTTATTTATGAAGGTGAGCTTGTTTTAATCCCCACTCCTCCACTGTGCTACAATGTGAAATTTCATTCAAATGACCCCATCTTCTTAGGGGCCTGCAACCTTGTCTGTCAATATTCTTATTGTGTAGAAATGGGATATAGGTTTGATAGAGGTTTGCCTTAAATACTACAAAATAAAATATATATATATATATTATTCAAAAAAATCCCTCACATATTATTACGAGATGAAAATAAATGTTAAATGGTATAAAGTGGGCACGCGGTCCAATAAGGGTGATTTTATTTATTTCATTCTTTCTTCCGGTGCAAAAAAGAAAGTATACAAATAACGTTGGTTGGGTTTAGTTTGGTACCTGTATGTCTTCCTAAAGGCCCAATCAGTTAAATGTTGTGTTTGTCATGTCTATTGCATCTGTTTTTCCTTTATGACCGTCAACGAGGATTTTAAATGATGCAGCTGCTTTGACAGACAATTATGTGCCTGTACTCTGCAGAAATCGAAATACCCAAGCCAGGGTGCAGGGTTTCTGAAGGCAATAAAATGCTTAGACCCAATGCGGCCAAAATGCAGTTTCAAAGTGAACACTGTGAATCAGTGAGTGCTGAATGATTAGAAATTAAATATTTATTTTCTAGGCATGTTTATTTAATATTGGCAGTTTGAAATAGTAAATATTTTCATGCTGATTTCAGCACACCAAGTGAAAATATCTTGCTAAGTGACAGCCGTGCAAATTAAAATGTGACAGGGTAATCATTTCGCTCCTATTCCCCCAGCTCTTCTGATGGAATTTTCCCACCTTGCACCGGGTGCTCATATCTCTGCCGCGGGCAGTGTCTGGGAATGCTAGATTCAGGTTCCAAATATGCTTCAGTTTTTCTTATTGACTGACATTTCCCAACTGCACAATTATTCCCAGCGTGTAATGGAAGAGTCAATGTTGTAGATGTTGTAGAATTTTCCCTGGTCCTATTCCAGAGGAACTAGGAAATCTACATATGAACATGTTGTCACCATTCGTGGCTTCATCATTTTGATGGTCCTTCAATTCGACCTAATTTCTGTTCAAATATGCTACAAGAAGATCTAGAACTCGGGCACAATTAAAATCTCTTTAATAAGCACGTCTAATAACAAGTAAGTCTTTTAAATAGCATTATTTTCTATTAGTGCTGTATTTTATTAAACAAATACCCATTCAAAATGGATGTAATGTCTGATCAAGTCTCAACATTCAGGTGAGTACAGGCAAAAGAAGTACAAAGAAGATGCAACATACTGCGTTATGTTTAATGTGCCTATTATAGACTTATAGACCGCTGCTGAGGGCTCTGGTTGTTAAAGGCCCTGGACCCGAGTTATAGGCCTGAGTCACAGGCAAGGGGCTATAACAATGGAGAGGGCCTTTAACACCTGATATAGTCTGGGCAGAGGGGCTATAAAGCTATTAGAACAATACACCCACCAGTGGCGGCTCCTCCATCGGGGCGTTTGGGCGTCGCCCCACTGCTTTCTCGCAGTGCGAGAAGAGGAAACATAAAATGGTAAAAACTACCATTTTATGCTTCTCCTTCTCGCACTGCGAGAAAGCAGAAGTGCCTGGCTGGGGGCGGGAGGGTGGCAGTCGTGCTTGAGGGCAGGGGGGAGTGGCTTACCCACTGTTGTCGGTACTGATTGTTTGGTCAGCCCCTGGAGCCGGCCAAACAGTCAGTATCCACAACAGTGGATAAGCCACTACCCTCTACCCTCGAGCACGACCGCCCACTCTCCCTTTTTAGGTCTCGCTGAGCCCAGCGCATGCGCTGGCTCGGAGAGACATTTTGTATGTGGGATTTTCAAAGTGCTGCTGGCCGGCCTAACGCTTGCGTTCACACGACCGTGCACATGCGAACCGCTAGCCTTCAGCAGCACTTTGAAAACTCGTGCGTCATCGCGATCACTTTCGCTTTCAGAGCGATCGCGATGACGCACGCTTTCAATGCTTGTTTTATCTGCAACAAATACATTAGAATGATTTAAAAACTGATGCGCAATATGCAATACAGAAAACACAAGCAACGTTTCAATGTGCCTATTAAATGGTCAGGGTAATTTGCCATCAGATGCCCTTCATTGATGTGATGCGGCCTGCTTCCAACCCTGCTTGCGACAGAAGGGGTGCCTCTTTGTCTGCAGAACCTCGGCCTCACCTTTCACACGCAGACACGATACCCTGTAGCGCCTAGTTAGCCCACCTGGCAGCAGGTGCTGTAAACACAAAGGTAGACAGTGCTGCAGGGTGACTTCGTTTGAGGGGGTTGTCTCGGAGTATGAATGAATGAATGAATCGCCTCGTAGGGGATTAGCAGCTTTGTCCTTCTCCAGATTAGCCTGGCGGTTCTACCGCCCTACCAGCACACACGGCCAAAACAGAAGCAACAGCCAATGCCGGCTACTCTCAGACCAGCCCCATGCTGCAAGACACTGCGAGTAGAATGGGGCCATAGTAATTGTAATTGCATTCCTGACGAAGAGCTCACGTGCTTTACAGCGAGTAGCACGCTGCTCTGGAACTGAATGTTAGTGGTAAATCCAGTGGTATTGCTGGTTGGCGGGATTAGTCATGTGTTCAAGAAAAAACATTTCCATGCATTTACTCCAGTTCCTTTGTGGTAGATTAAAATGAAAGCTTCCATGGTTGGATCGTTGACACTCTTAGCCTTCATAGCACTGGGAAAAAGCCCTGAGTGGCATAATCTCAAGTTTAGCAGGGGCCTTCAAAATCAGGGATACTATTCATCCAGCAAAGCCTGGCCTGTTCATGGTTATGTTTAGAGTTGGCGAGTATTGGTTCAGTTGCACACATATGAAATCTCTGATCCTGCAAAGCAAATCGGGGTGTACTTTTTGAATGTGTGTGTCATTGTTATTTCTTTCTTTCTGTAAGTGTGAGGGTAAACTGTTATGCATTGTACTACCCACAGTGTATGTGCTAATCTGGTGGAATAGTTTGCCAAGTATGCAAATTTGGTGCGGTGTTTAATATATGCAAGTAGGAAATTGTTTAAGCACATGTTGTGACGGTTCTTGTAGGTATGTTTCTGTAATACAGTGGAAGCTTTGCCATTTTAAATTCCACTGTAAAGTTGGTGTGTTGTCAAAGGCGGTTTTCAGAATTTCGTAATAATTTGTATGATTAAAAAAAACATGTCTAAGCTGATAAAGCTTGTAATGTCCCATCACAAGCATCGCAGCCTTTCTAAGAGCTGGTGTGGCATTGATATCACATAACATGTTAAGAGCTCGGATACCTTCCGCTCTAGCTAGCGCTATAAAACTCAAAATAACAATAAATATTAAATATTATAAGTTTAATATTATTTTTTACCATACACGTTTTTATAACAGTCCACTCCGAGACTAGAACTAGATTCACCAGAACCATAGTCGGCAGCGTTGTTTGTTACACTGTAAACACAGTTATACACTCCTCCCCACCACCACCAACCCCGACTCAGATGGTTCTAAGTGCGCACACAGCATTTGCATCTCATCAGACGAGGACGAAATGCACTTGCCCCTCCTGCTTCTTTAATATAGCTCTCATCATAGTATTATGATGTGAATCTACGGTTTGAGACTGCTAGTGCTGCAGTGGGTCAGTGCTAGGGGTGGGCGGAATTTGCGAAATTCACTTTCGCAAATTATCGCGAACATTTTAAAAATCTCTGCAAACTCGTGGAAATATCGCGTAGATGCAGAAGTTTTTTTCCCGGCTGTTCGCGGTATGTTCTGCGTGGTCGTGGCTCGCCAACTTACCAATGCGGTTGCTCGCGGGCGCGGCCATCTTGTTTTCACTTGTCTCGCGGTGCATGATCGCGAGAAGAAAGACGTGATCGCGCGACGAATTATGTTACTGCGGGCGCGAACTGTCGCGTGACAGCGCAAATGGCTACCAACAATCCAACATCTCGTGGAGAACGTGACCGGATCGGGAAAACTTGTCGGCGAACACGGGGATTCAGGTAAGGCGATCGCGCGCACGCAAGAATGTATTATTTTACAGCGCGAGCAAGCAAAAAATTTCCGGTAAAATGCAGATTGCGGAAATTTTTACATTTTCGCACTCTCCGCGGAACGCGAAAATGTCAAATTATCGCAATTTCCGCGAGGGGAACGGATTTTTAGCCCAGGCCTAATCGGTGCATTTGTTAAACGGCGAGCAGTTAAGGGCTGGCGGTAAACTGCTCTTGGCTCTAATTAACCGAAAACCTTTAAAGTAACCATGTTGTTCCTGCTTACACTTCACATGCTTTACTTAATCTTGCATTACTTATGTGTTTGCTTTTTCAAGAATTTTGTTACTTATTTTTTTCCACACACAGCGTATGACTCTTCTCCCCTCCCTTATTCAGCGCCACAAGTTATACAAATGGCAATTGCGCTATGCAAATATCACTCCACTGCAAATAAATAAAGCATTGAAAATGCAATAGGTCTCGCCTTTGATTAAGTTAAAGCCATTTGCTTTGCTAATGGTATTGTATAGCAAAGCAAATGGCTTTAACTTAATAAAAGGCGAGACCTATTGCATTTTCAATGCTTGTTCTCTATGTAGGAGAAAATGGGGTGGCTGGGGCACTCTCCCCTGCGCATCACCAATCACAACGCTGCCATTGCAGCGTTGTGATTGGCGGAGGGGAGGGAGGCTGCCTTTCCTGATGACGAGGAGAGCTGCAGGAATTGGCGCAGGACGGCGGGAGTCGGGAGTCGGACCCATCCAGAAGCTGAGTACGTTTTATTTTATATTTTTATTTAATTAAAACCCTCCCGCCTCCCCCCAACCCCCTGCGATGACCCCATTTCCATCCCCCCACCCGCCTGGAATGCCGGCCGTGACTGCATCATAGGGGATCTCGTGAGGGTCAATCCGAGCGAAGAGAGTTCCAAGCGCGTGGCAGCAAAAACGTAGGCTATCCCAGCATTTTCTGTGTCATTCTGAATCACAACACGTAGTTTTGAGGATCGTTGCTAACTACTTAAACATTCTGCCCCTCTGCTGTTTCAATCATTCATATTCCAACCCGACACATAGTGTAAGTATTTGCCGCCATGCGCCAGGGACTCGCTTCACTCAGAACCACAGTATGGGTGCCTTCTTCATGGTTCAGTGTAATTCTAAAGAACAGCGCTTTATGTTGAATTTTTAAAGAAGCTGAATTAGTAAAAATGAGTAATATTAAACGTTAAATGAAGCTCACACTGAGTGAGTCCCTCCAGGTACAACCAAAAATGTACAAAGAAAGCAGGCGTCTCTACACCACACTCACCTCACTCCTATCTTTATCTTCGTCGTAAGTGTATCCCCATCTCCTTGTCTCTCACCATCCTCCATGTGTCTTTCATTCTACTGTAACTCTTTGCCCTTCTTTTTTCTTTTTCTCTCCGTGTCTCCCTTTTTGCTTTGTGACTGTGACTGTTCTCCACTCTCACCAATCTCCCTCATCACTGTTTCTCTCCTTCCCTCTTACCCATACAATCATCTTGCTTCTTCCCTCGCAGTACTTTATTCTTTCCTTTCCCTCCCCCTTCCACCCGCTCTCTCTTTGACTTCTGTACATATTTGCGGAGCTTGCTTCTTACAGAGTGCAATTTCTGACTGAGAGTGTGTGAGGTGGGCACAGCCATTTTCTGCAGCTGGCACCCGTCGCACCCATATATGCCCTGGTACCTGGCCATTATTGTCATGTGCATTGCACAACGATCACTGGCAGCCGGGTGTGCAGTGAGGGTGCTTCTAAAAAAAAAGAGGGCTCTACACACAGCTGCCAAGGGACCCCGGGACACCTCAGACAAGTCTGGCACTTTAACCAACAACATAGTGTCACTGCGCATGTCCCTGCCATCATTCATCACTGCCACCCGCCATCTGTGCAGCTTCCAGTGAGGGACTGTGTGCAGACACCCTAAGTAAGTGTTTCCAAACTGGAGATCAATGCAGGAGACTCTCTGCAGGGGTGGTGGGAAGGGATACCTTGAGATTACTTTGTGAGAGGGCATGTTGCACTGGCTCTGCACCAAGGCATGTTGCTGAGGCACTGTACTGTGCTTTTTGTTCATGTCTATCTATGTAAAACCATTGCACTGGGGATAAATGTACAGGGCACAGTGCAGGGCTATGTTATGCAGAGTAGCACTATACGAGTTTGACATCCAAGGTAATTTACAGAGCTATTGTGCACTGGGCTATTGTGCATGGGTATGTTGTATAGGTATAATGAAGGAGTAGTGTACTTAAGACTTTTTGTATGGGCAATGGACAGCAGCATCGTCCAGGGGTTTTGTGCATTAGTCATAGTCAAAGGGCGCCGAGTAGAGAACAGAGTGCAGAGGCAATGCGTTGGTTCTTGCAATGAAGCATGATGCAGGAGCATCATGCAGGGGTATTTTCATGGCTTTTCGATATGCAATATGATGGGGGCAATATGGGCACTGAAAATAGAATTGTTTACACAAAAGGTTTTCGACTTAGACATCTGCCTCTATGCATTCCACAAATGTAAAAAGTAGTTTACAGCCAATGTCCATCCTGAGCTCAGTGTTTATGGCCTGACAAATGGCTTTGAGGAAGCAATCTTTTCAGCCCCTCCCAAAATGCAAGCAACACATTGAAGTAATATGTGAGGGCATGAACAAGGGCCCTTGTGGTGTGTACAGCAGAGCAGATTGGCAATGGAAAGTAGCATGTATAGACGCAGTCTGTGTGGTGTAAACTTTCAGAAAGGAAATCCCATGAGGCCCCAGCCTTGCCTTTGATGCTAGACTTCTGACCAGGCCAGGGAGTTTAAAGTTATCATCTGTTTTGTATACTATCATTTGTACATTGCCAACATAAGATGCAGAAATAAAATGGCTTTTTACTTTCAAGAAGTTGGACAGGAATGAATGGCAGCGACCGTGTTGCATGTCATCATGTGTTAATTAGTACTTACTGAAATATATCTAAAGGCTTTACATATTGCAATAACAGGTTTATTTTGCAGTTTTATATAGCGCTTTATTTACCTACTTGCTTTCTCAAATTTGCTTGAAAATGAATCATTTGCCCACTCTTTTTTTCCAAACATTTGCAGGGGAGAACCCCCCAAAACCCCCTTATGGCGGTCAGCTTATTCGTTACCAGTCACTCATCCTGAACGTTTACGTCTCACCACTTTCAAATGCCGCCAGCCACCACTGACACCCACTGAGGGTAGACCTTTTTAGATTAAAAAGGGAAGGACAGAAAAACAAACATTGGAATGATGGAGAAGACGCCATTATAAGTCCTGAGCCACTCCCCTGTCTTCAATAGAGCTCCCAACATTTCAATGTTCTAATTATCTTTGCTGTTTTCTCCAAAAACATTTTATAGAACTTTAAAGCTAAAAACTAAATTATTCCAAAATTTAACTAAACTTCAAAAGAGCAGAAAATACTTGGAACTGACATAAGTTTCGTATAGATTATTCTAACTGGCAAACATGAAAGCAAGGGCATCTGGTTGGCTACAGTTTGAGTCTAAGTCAAGTAGCGGAGCTTTAGTGGCCAACAGTTGCTGACGACATACAACACTGAAGTCTGACCAGGTTCGAATAGCAAACGGCAGTCCAACAAATAACGGCATAGTACTACCAAAGAAACAGACGAGCACTTTCTAGTTTTCTTGTGTCTCCCTGGCCACATGGAATTATAACAAACAAAAGGTATCATTACTGTGACCTTTTTAGACACCTAGGATGATACCAATTGTTGGACACTTTCACGGTATGATATCCGTTTGATTGGTAACCATAGGGCGATGAGAACATGAAGACCCTTGATGTTCCACCTAAAATAAGAACCCCCTTGTAGCACTGAAATCAAAAATTGTTAGCTCATTGGTCCTGAAGAAGGTGATATCAAAATACAGTCCACCGAAACGTACGTAGACCAGCTACAACTTAATTGGACGTCAAATCCGATAAGGATCGACCAAAACAAGAACAAAGGAAGAAATACATGTTTGATTCACTATTTGTCATACTTGATCCTGGGAAACAAACAAAAATAACTATATCCCAATTGAACCACTTTTATTATACACAAAACTGTTTGACAGTTTAGATTTTTTTGCCTTTTCTTTTCTTTTTTCTCTCTCTATTGTGCGGTATGACTGTTATAATGTTAGAATGTTTGTGAGGTGAGAATAGAGAATTCACGATGCTATTTGGGGTTTTCTGGTTTGTTTAAATAACTGTGACCTGATATCTATGAGTATTATGTTCATATCAATGACTGTATGTACATATTTGTTTTAGGATTTACTGCAAACTACAAGAGAAAAAACATAGAAATGAAACAATAATGTATTTTGATATTTTTGATAAAAGAAAAAGAGAGAAAACATAGAAATGAAATAATATTGTATTTTGATACTTTTTATAAATAAAAATAAAAAACAAAAAGTAAAATGGTCTTGTAGATAATGAGTCTTTTGCCTATGGGGAACCATTGCTGTATTCACATTAAGATTTTCTGTCTAGCATTTATTGACACTAAAAGAAATATAGGTCGGTTAAGAGGTTAATACTTTATACTTGTTTTTTTCCCCCCTCTTGGACCTGCAAATAACCGGGGATAACCTTCCCTTTAATAGTCGTACAGGCTGACGTGCAATTGTGACAGTGAGCAGCCTAGCAATAGTGTGCAGCTGCCAGACCCTCTCAAAAATAATAATATACTAATTCATAATAATACTTTTTTTTAAAGAAAATCAGGATGCAGGTGTGTTGATCGTGTGGGAATAAATGGGCAAAACCAAGCAACCTAATAACAGTACACCGCTGCTTGGTCTTCACAAATAAAACCCCAACTAAATAAATAAATACAAAAATATGCTGGGGCAGGAGAATGGGAAAGAGAGCAAAGAATGTGGTTAGGCTTGGGCAAAATTAAAATTATGCCCGAGTAATTTACATAATTTCAGGACTTTTTCATTATTCTTACTTAGTAAAATTCCTGAAATTACACCATTATGCCACTCTAAGTATGCTCAATATATGGTTAAAAATTTACAGTGAATGCCCATTTGCATTAAAGGTTTATTGCAAACACACAAAATAGCAGCACATGAGTGGCTAATGTTGAAAGTACTTCTGTTTTGTGCACTATTTTTACAGCACTAAATGCACTCTTGCGTCACAAATGTATGCAAGGAAGCTTTTTGCACTAAAATGTAGTGTTAAATGATAGATTTGCATTTCATGTAATTACGCATAATTTTGCCATAATTTTACATAATTACACATAAATAAATTAGAGGAAATGTGATACATGCCCATGGAGTGCTGTGAGGAAATTTATAAAAGCGTTCTCTGTATGGTAGAAGTGGAATGATACAAGTCAGCCAATGTACGTCAGCAATGGAAGGATAGAAGTCAGCCAATCAAAAACAATATGAAGTATTAATACTTGAAGGCCCGAACAAACACCAGAATAGGGAGGAATGTTTTTAAATAAGAAGGCTGGAAATGAAATAGACAAGAAATCCATGAAACCATGAGCAAGTGCCTGACCCAAAGCCAACTCTGTGTATTGTGGCTTGTCGAAGATAATTGGGGCCATATCACATAATGTGAGCACTGGTAGCACTGAGGTAAAACAGTCTCTGCCATAGTATTGGGATTAATGGTATCTTAAGTAGCTGAAGTGGGGGGCGTGGTTTCTGCACCGATCCAAGATGGCATTACCAGGCGTAGCTCCGGCGGACCAGGGAAACCTCTTTACAGCTGGAGAACGCTCTAGCGCTCGCTGAGGGACAAGACTTACAGCGTCTCTCCCTCATGCAGTGGTGAGTCGCTGGAGCTGTTTAAATAAAAGGTAATGCTTCCTTGATTTTAGGGCCATAATGGCCCCGGGGGATTTCTCCTCATATTGAAGTCATGCCAGCCATTTTCCTATAATATCACGCTCCTGTTGCCTAAAACAACCTTAATTGGACTAATATCACACCTCTTCACAACACAGTTATTTTTTCTTCTGTTTTTGTGCTATTGGCATGTTTATTACAACGAAGATATGCTCATTATGTTTTGGAACCCTTTTCTCTAATGGTGTTTCATTCCTGTGGAAAAGTTTCTTCATTATATGATGGTTAGATCCATAATCTTCATTATATGGAAATTACTCTTTGTTTTTTTAATCTACATCACTACTTTCGTATAGGGAGTTCGACACTGCGGTTCCCTGATATATTCCTGTGTGCTCCACTCTTTTTAGAGCTGTGGTTTTCTTCTCCTCACTGTGTGACTTAACCTGCTTTACAACTTTCAAAGGCTTTACTCCTTGCATGCAACTTATGCAGCGCTTTACAAAACCTTCCTCTCTGTATAGAGAGATTAAGAACCCTTAAAATTTCAGCTTCCTCCAAACATAGTGAGCACTCTGACTCAGACTCTACTCATAACGACATGGAGGGCAATCCTCTTCATAAAACTGACCCCACACCAGGCACCATTCCAAAATTGCAGTTCTCAAACAAAATATCTGTGTTATCCACCAAGCGATCAAAAAAAGACCCAACGTCTCCAGTGCACTCCTTCTCAGCTTCTATGGATGTAATTCTTGAGGAAATTCGTGCTTTGAAACCCTTCATGGAGGAAACCAATAAGACTCTGCAACATTTGGATGACAAATGGTCTTCGATGGATTGACGTGTACTAGTTGTGGAACAATAAACGGAATCTCTTCATTCTATATGCTTATATATTTCCTTTCTAGACTCAGAAATAACTCTCCTTAAAAAGCACACTGAAGATTTGGAAAATCGGAACCACAGGAATAACCTCTCCATTTATGGTCTCCCTGAAAATATGGAGGGTCCCAATTTGACTGCTTCTTTTCAGGCTTTTTGCCCAAGCTTTTGGATATGTGTGCTACTACTCCGCTTAACATTCAACAGGCTCATAGACTTGGTGTCAATAAAACCATGTGGAGTCATCATGTTTTTCCTGCAATATACAGACCTCCTACAAGTCTTGTCGGCTGTCAAGTTCAAAAAACGCATTTATTGGGAGGACCATTGACTTTTTTCCCTCAGGATGTAGCTAAAATAATCCTTGATCTCCATCCTCAGCAAAGATCTAATAATGCCAGATATGTGATTCATCCGGCCTTTTTAAGGTTACCTATAAGGAGAAGACTACTACTTTTGAGGAAACGGCTGCATTACAGGAATTTATTTAGGAACATGGAGTGGATGCATGATTGTTATTTTGTTTCATCTTACATGGCTGCTTCCATATTTGTGCAATTCATTGAATGTTGTTTCGCTCTTGTATGGATTTTTTATGATGCTCACTCACTAGTCTTTTGTCGCTTTTTTCTCTTTTCCCTCTTTTTATGAAAGTATTTTATTCATATTGTCCCTTTTCTTCCTAAAACAGGAAGATTTTTTCGCTCCCCGTCTTCCATATGGTCTCCTTTATATGTGTTGATATCCTTACCCATCCAAGGTTGCCCTGATGTCCGGTGCAGTTCTAGTGCTGTCGTCGTCATCTTCTTGTGTCGCCACCCCTCTTTTCGTCTTTTTGTTTTGTAGGTATGTTCTTCAGTCGTCATTTGCATGACTTGAACTGTCTTTTTGTTCCCTGTTTTATCTTCTCTTTTCTGTTGTTTTCCTCTATGGCTTCTTTCTACCATTTTCTTGTTCCTATTATCTATTCTATCACTCTTTCTTTCATGCTTCCTCTCACTAAAGAAACACCTTATTTCTTTCACTTTTCTCCCTCATTTCTGTTTTATCTTGACTTAATTCTCGCTATTGGAAGGATATTGATTGTTCATGTTCTCATTTTTAAGCTACATTCTGGGTTACTACTTGGAATATTAAAGGGCTAGGTAGCCCTATTAAAACGCAACAGGTGTTACCTCATCTAGCTAAATGAAAAACTGATATTTTATTGCTTCAGGAATCGCATCTCTCCAAGTCTGAAGCTTCCAAGTTGAAGAATGTCGGGTGGGTAATGTGTTTAATTGTCCTGTTTTAGGTAAGAAATATGAGGCTTTGATTTTATACCATAAAAAATTGCATATATCAGTTGTTCATCATTAATCTGATATTGAAGGTCGATGGATTATTATTAAGTTACTTATAGATAAGACAGCTTTAGTTATTTTCAATGTATATGGTCGTACCTCTGTTGATAAGGTTTTCTGGACAAATATTTCAGATAAACTGCTTTTATATGATGAATACCACACTATATTTGGTGGTGACTGTAACCAGATTAATGATCCCATATTAGACAGACATTCAACAGTGAAATTGGTTCCCTCTAAAATGCATTCACAATTCACTTCCATAATACGACGTAAATCTCTAGTTGATATATGGTGACTCTGCCGTCCAGACCTCCGGGAGTACAATTTTTATTCAGCTCCACCCCAATCACAATCTCGTATTGATTATCATTTCCTGAGTAAGTCTTTGGCTCAACTTGCTATACAATCTGAAATTGGATCAATTTTAATCTCAGATCATGCCCTAGTATATGTTGATATAGACCTTATCCCTTTTTCCCCGCCTTCAGGTAGATGGCGCTTCAACAATTCCTTACTCTTAGACCCTAAATTTAGCCAACAATTCATTTTTTTTGTCTCTGAATTCCTTGCTATCAAATCAACCCCAGAATCCTATTTTGTAATGATTTGGGACTCCTCTAAAGCAGCTGCCAGGGGTTTTATAATAAATTTCATATCACAAAAGAAAAAACCTTTAGAGGCCCAATCTACTCAATGACTTCATAAAATTAAGCAGCTAGAATATATTTACTATCATTCCAATGATGAGTCTTCCCTGAAAAATCTTATTGATGCTAAACGTACTTTTAATAGATTATCAATGAATGCTGCCTCCTCTTATTTATTGAAAAGTAGTCCTCGCTATTATGGGGGTCAAAATAAAACGGGGAAATTGCTGGCTAATTATTTAAAAGTGAGAAAAGACAGAACTAGAATAGAATCTGTGCAGCGTCCCACGGGAACTCCTCTTTTTAAATAAAATGGTATTTTAAATTAATTTGTCTCATTTTATAAAAATGCTTATTCTCCTGTGACACAACCAGAAAAGTCTGATCTCTCTACTTATTTTCAGTCCATTGCTTCTCCTCCCTCTCACCACATTGACTTAGATTCCTTGGGAATTGACATTTCCTAAGCGTAAATTTCCCATGCAATTTTGGTGTTGAGATGAGGGAAGAGGGGCCTGATGCTTTACTATTTAATTTTATGATCATTTTGCAAAACTTCTCCTACCCAATCTTTTACTTTTATTTAAATCTTTAACTGATAAAGGTACATCTCAGGGCACATTCCAAGAAGCCTTGATTTGCTCAATCCCAAAAGAAGGTAAAGACCATTCTCTCTGCAAGAACTATCAACCCATCTCATTAGTCAATACTGACTATAAGATTTTTGCTAAGATTTTGGCATTATGCATTGACCCTGTCTTGCCTGATCTGAAAGGTCCTGAACAATCCTGCTTTGTTAAGGAAAGATTAGCCTCTGCCAATTCTCGAGTCTTTTTCAATGTCCTCAGCAAGGCCTCGTTTTTAGATTAGCTTTTTGCTGCTGTTGCTTTGGACGCAGAAAAGGCTTTTGATAGGATTGGTTGGGATTTTATGTTCCACGCATTAAGACAGATTGGCCTTCCATCTAAGTTGATTGCTTTCATTTCGCTACTACATTCAGGTCCCAGAGCCTCAATATTTGTTAATGGTAAAACCTCAGATTACTTCCCATTGCTCAGAGGGGTATGACAAGGGTGCCCCTTATCACCTCTATTGTTCGTCTCTGTGCTGGAACCCTTTTTAACCAAAATTGGCCAAAATATTCATATGTCAGGTTTCCAATTTAATCCTCATCAGGTCAAAATGTCAGTCTACGTGGATAACATTCTCTTAAACTGTTCTAACCCTGTAACCTATCTCCCCCTTTTCTTCAACAAGTAACCACATTTCCTCAGCTTTCAGAATATTGACTTAATATTGATAAATGCAAAGTTTTGGCTTTAAATGTTTTATGTCAAAAACATATTTTTGTCCAAACCAGTTTTTCATAGCAATCCTCTATTATAAAATATTTGGGCTTGTGGTTCGCTCTGACAATTCCTGAAACATTAAAATAAAATTTCGATCGCATAACTAAAACACTAAATGATACTATTACACGTTTTGGAAAAGGGGGTGGTGATGGACAGAGTTTCTGAATGATGCAGAATACTCTTACCAAGTCAAGAGATCATGGTTTTAATCCCTCACCGTTTTTTAGCTCACTGCACCATCCCAGCTCAGAACCTGGCTACATGCAAATTAGTCTGTTCCTGTCCCAGTGCATGATGGGAACAGGGCAAACCAAACTACCAAGCCAATTCTTATACTGGGAAGAAAACAAGCTTCCGGGGACCGGTTTCTGGCATCACAGCCTTCGTCGGCCCGGCTTGCTTGAATCCTGATGGTGCAATGAGCAAGGGACTCACGTCTGAGTATACCCTCCCACACTGAGTGTGGATAAAATCAATTTTGGAAAAGGGGGTGGTGATGGACAGAGTTTCTGAATGATGCAGAATACTCTTACCAAGTCAAGAGATCATGGTTTTAATCCCTCACCGTTTTTTAGCTCACTGCACCATCCCAGCTCAGAACCTGGCTACATGCAAATTAGTCTGTTCCTGTCCCAGTGCATGATGGGAACAGGGCAAACCAAACTACCAAGCCAATTCTTATACTGGGAAGAAAACAAGCTTCCGGGGACCGGTTTCTGGCATCACAGCCTTCGTCGGCCCGGCTTGCTTGAATCCTGATGGTGCAATGAGCAAGGGACTCACGTCTGAGTATACCCTCCCACACAGAGGGTGGATAAAATCAATTTTGGAAAAGGGGGTGGTGATGGACAGAGTTTCTGAATGATGCAGAATACTCTTACCAAGTCAAGAGATCATGGTTTTAATCCCTCACCGTTTTTTAGCTCACTGCACCATCCCAGCTCAGAACCTGGCTACATGCAAATTAGTCTGTTCCTGTCCCAGTGCATGATGGGAACAGGGCAAACCAAACTACCAAGCCAATTCTTATACTGGGAAGAAAACAAGCTTCCGGGGACCGGTTTCTGGCATCACAGCCTTCGTCGGCCCGGCTTGCTTGAATCCTGATGGTGCAATGAGCAAGGGACTCACGTCTGAGTATACCCTCCCACACTGAGTGTGGATAAAATCAATTTTGGAAAAGGGGGTGGTGATGGACAGAGTTTCTGAATGATGCAGAATACTCTTACCAAGTCAAGAGATCATGGTTTTAATCCCTCGCCGTTTTTTAGCTCACTGCACCATCCCAGCTCAGAACCTGGCTACATGCAAATTAGTCTGTTCCTGTCCCAGTGCATGATGGGAACAGGGCAAACCAAACTACCAAGCCAATTCTTATACTGGGAAGAAAACAAGCTTCCGGGGACCGGTTTCTGGCATCACAGCCTTCGTCGGCCCGGCTTGCTTGAATCCTGATGGTGCAATGAGCAAGGGACTCACGTCTGAGTATACCCTCCCACACTGAGTGTGGATAAAATCAATTTTGGAAAAGGGGGTGGTGATGGACAGAGTTTCTGAATGATGCAGAATACTCTTACCAAGTCAAGAGATCATGGTTTTAATCCCTCACCGTTTTTTAGCTCACTGCACCATCCCAGCTCAGAACCTGGCTACATGCAAATTAGTCTGTTCGTGTCCCAGTGCATGATGGGAACAGGGCAAACCAAACTACCAAGCCAATTCTTATACTGGGAAGAAAACAAGCTTCCGGGGACCGGTTTCTGGCATCACAGCCTTCGTCGGCCCGGCTTGCTTGAATCCTGATGGTGCAATGAGCAAGGGACTCACGTCTGAGTATACCCTCCCACACTGAGTGTGGATAAAATCAATTTTGGAAAAGGGGGTGGTGATGGACAGAGTTTCTGAATGATGCAGAATACTCTTACCAAGTCAAGAGATCATGGTTTTAATCCCTCACCGTTTTTTAGCTCACTGCACCATCCCAGCTCAGAACCTGGCTACATGCAAATTAGTCTGTTCCTGTCCCAGTGCATGATGGGAACAGGGCAAACCAAACTACCAAGCCAATTCTTATACTGGGAAGAAAACAAGCTTCCGGGGACCGGTTTCTGGCATCACAGCCTTCGTCGGCCCGGCTTGCTTGAATCCTGATGGTGCAATGAGCAAGGGACTCACGTCTGAGTATACCCTCCCACACTGAGTGTGGATAAAATCAATTTTGGAAAAGGGGGTGGTGATGGACAGAGTTTCTGAATGATGCAGAATACTCTTACCAAGTCAAGAGATCATGGTTTTAATCCCTCACCGTTTTTTAGCTCACTGCACCATCCCAGCTCAGAACCTGGCTACATGCAAATTAGTCTGTTCCTGTCCCAGTGCATGATGGGAACAGGGCAAACCAAACTACCAAGCCAATTCTTATACTGGGAAGAAAACAAGCTTCCGGGGACCGGTTTCTGGCATCACAGCCTTCGTCGGCCCGGCTTGCTTGAATCCTGATGGTGCAATGAGCAAGGGACTCACGTCTGAGTATACCCTCCCACACTGAGTGTGGATAAAATCAATTTTGGAAAAGGGGGTGGTGATGGACAGAGTTTCTGAATGATGCAGAATACTCTTACCAAGTCAAGAGATCATGGTTTTAATCCCTCACCGTTTTTTAGCTCACTGCACCATCCCAGCTCAGAACCTGGCTACATGCAAATTAGTCTGTTCCTGTCCCAGTGCATGATGGGAACAGGGCAAACCAAACTACCAAGCCAATTCTTATACTGGGAAGAAAACAAGCTTCCGGGGACCGGTTTCTGGCATCACAGCCTTCGTCGGCCCGGCTTGCTTGAATCCTGATGGTGCAATGAGCAAGGGACTCACGTCTGAGTATACCCTCCCACACTGAGTGTGGATAAAATCAATTTTGGAAAAGGGGGTGGTGATGGACAGAGTTTCTGAATGATGCAGAATACTCTTACCAAGTCAAGAGATCATGGTTTTAATCCCTCACCGTTTTTTAGCTCACTGCACCATCCCAGCTCAGAACCTGGCTACATGCAAATTAGTCTGTTCCTGTCCCAGAGCATGATGGGAACAGGGCAAACCAAACTACCAAGCCAATTCTTATACTGGGAAGAAAACAAGCTTCCGGGGACCGGTTTCTGGCATCACAGCCTTCGTCGGCCCGGCTTGCTTGAATCCTGATGGTGCAATGAGCAAGGGACTCACGTCTGAGTATACCCTCCCACACTGAGTGTGGATAAAATCAATTTTGGAAAAGGGGGTGGTGATGGACAGAGTTTCTGAATGATGCAGAATACTCTTACCAAGTCAAGAGATCATGGTTTTAATCCCTCACCGTTTTTTAGCTCACTGCACCATCCCAGCTCAGAACCTGGCTACATGCAAATTAGTCTGTTCCTGTCCCAGTGCATGATGGGAACAGGGCAAACCAAACTACCAAGCCAATTCTTATTGTATAAGTTCTGAGCTGGGATGGTGCAGTGAGCTAAAAAACGGTGATGGATTAAAACCATGATCTCTTGACTTGGTAAGAGTATTCTGCATCATTCAGAAACTCTGTCCATCACCACCCCCTTTTTCCCAAAACTATTACACGTTGGCATCCTCTTTTTCTCTCTTGGTGGGGCCGAATGAACTCGATTCAAATGATGCTCACTCCTCCATGATTCTGGTTCACATTCCTGGGTATTATTTGAAGAAAATTGATTCTCTCGTAACAAAATTTCTTTGGAAAGGCAAACCCCCCTCATAGCTTTGTCTTCTTCAAAAAAGGAAAAATCTAACAGAGGTCTTAGGTTTCCCGACTTCAAAACTTATCAATATGCTTTTTCTCTAAAACACCCTCCCCTTGGCTCTCTTCGGAGCTCCCCGTATTTTCTGCATTGTGGATAAAAATAGAGAAATTTCTTATCACCCCCTTTGATTTTCAAGAAATCCTTGTTTTTACTACTAATGTGTAATTTTTACATTCCCCTATTATTTCTCATTCCCGTAAACTCTTAGGTGCCCATTACGATGACAGACGGAAGGCCATCCATGCATGTGACGGTAGCGGAACACCGTCATGGATTCCGCCTCAGGTGCGGTCATTGCAACCAACAAATCACAATGGACCCACAGAGGCCATTTCCGTCTGCCACTGTCTGTCAGGCTCTAAAAGTTTTTTGCGTACGCAAGGGTGGCGGACGGAGCCAACAGGGCAAGACCGGTGTGCGGAAACACGTTCCGTCTGCCAAGCAATTCACGATGTTGCAGACAGCCCTTCCCACCGCTGTGCAAAAACCAGCACTTTGCGGATGGCGGACATAGAGCATCGGAGAGGAAGATCCAATACTGCACCCATCTAAACCCCACGGACCCACCATGGATCCTGCACCACAGGTCTTCCCGTTGTAACACCTGCTGCACATCCGACAGACAAGACGCCGCCGCGCTCAACAGCAGAGGAACGTACCAGACATCTCCACGCATACAACCCCAGAACAACTACAACTCCCAGCAAGCATGGCAGCGCCGTGATGAATCTGCCAAATGCAAAGTGCAAGATCCACCCAATCCCATGAGTGACCCTCGGGGCCCCCGAAGGCAATTGGATACAATGACGAGCCACGCGGTTGCGGAGCGCACACACCGCAACATCTAAACATGGACGCCGAAGGCACACATTGGCTGATGGCTCGTATGCATTGTGTGTGCCACACCCTGTCGGCCCGGAAGCTGTGACCACAACCCTGCAACTTTCAAGTGGTGCCAATGCGTGTCATCACTGCGAATGCCAGCTACCGCCCATGTGAACACATACTGCATTTGCATCGGTGCCCTGACTATTACATCACACATTAGAACTCATTTGCTGAAAGTGTGTGGTGAACCCCATGTGTAATGTTGTGTGGCACAAAGCACCCATGCATTCCAAGTAACCACACAGACACCGTACATGTATAAGTGAACTGCCCCAGGGCACGAGTGTCGGACCCGTTTGTTGGCCGAGTCACATGTCCAGTGATGCCTGCGCTGTGTGGCTGTGTGGTGGGGGTAAGCCAGCCCTCTGAGAGTAGTTGGTACATCAAAACAACTAGAACAGTGAACAGCTGCTCACTATACTGTGAAGGGATGAGAGAGTGTGACTTGTGAGCCAACTCTTCGCACACATGGAATGTCCAAGGAAAGGAGAGTGAAATTACATACATAGCTATGCCTCATGGCAAGAAGGACTCAAATGAGGGAAGGCGTCAAAAAGGACAAAGGTCTCCTGCACTGTACCAATGTAATGAAACACCAAACCTGTGAAACCCGCTTGAATATCACTTGACATCTGACTGGCGTCTCCTGGCCAGGGGTCGAATTGTGAAGGGTCAGTGGCGTAGGTAGACAATCAGAGGTGACCATTGTCTGAAAATCAGATATATGTGTAATCCCTAGCACACCCAACACACGTACTGGTGTGGCGTGCAGTCTGCCTAACTGCCACTGCCTCTAAATGTCCTCCCACACATCCTGAGTCAGTGCATCTCCCAACCAAAAGCACTCAAAAATCCTGCCCACCAGCATGGATGACATGTGATTACCACACCTTGCAATCCTCATTGACTCACGTAACATTACCTGTTAACTGATGTACTCACATACTTGCGTGACTGATTGTTTCTGTACAATGTGTGCATGATGTAAAGCACTGTCACACCCTGCACACATATCAGTAGCGCCAGACAACAAATGAAATGCACATGAGCGAGCAGTCATGGAGAAATGAGGGTGGCAGAGAGGTAATCTGAGGAGGAGGGCCTGAGTGAGAGCATGAGAAGTGCCACTTGCCTGAAACTCCCAACACAGGAAACCTCATACTCCCATCAGGAGGACCTCTAATGGAAAAACACACGTCTTGAGAGTGACAACATCTAGTAACAGAGTCTGGAAGGAAATAATGTGTCTACCTGGCCCTTGTAAAACTGAGAAGAGACAAAGGAGGGCCATGCAGCAGGCCTGGTGAGAGACATAAGTGACAACTCGGGCACACAGTGGCCCACCCGAATGCATCGTTGGACCACACAAATGAAGATTCCTTGATCCGCCCCTGCCTGGGAGGCATCCCAAATGTTGATGGCAGCCATTGATGGCACAAACATTGGCCTCATACCACCACAGGCAAGTGAACCCGTCAATAGGAACAGCAAACACTACCACCCGTGCAAGTGGTATGACAGGCAGAGCAGATCATCACACACGTGTGTGCAGAGTATCCAGGGTCGGCACATGACTGAAACATCCGGTGGGCCAGCAACATCACTCCCTTACCCAACCCCCACATGCCCAGTGATGATGACAGTGGTGACCAGTGTCTACAGCTCATCGACAACTACTTCCGTGGAGTGTAATACAACAATGATTGACTATGACTGTGTCTGTGTGCCTTGCAGTTGTCTCACAGACTTTGACAAATGTCCCTGAGATTCCGACCACATAACGGACTCTGTGCCAGATTAGAAAACACATGCATGGAGGGACTGAGCACCCCGAAGCACCACAACGCACAGGACACCATTGCCATACTGCCTCACTTGCTCCCCTACTCACTCTGAGGCATCCAAGCGCATGTACACAAGCAGACAAGTTGAAGACAAGAAACGTTTCAAACTGTGAAGTTTATACCACAGTGTCAAAGCATGCAAAATATGTGCCACAACAGGTTGAAAAAGCATGAGTATTCAACCAGTAACCACAGTGACATATCCATTTAACATGAAGCAAGATGTCGCATCAACAACCCCACTGGACCTCGAACCACGCGCATATCCCCCCACACCTTGCAGGAAAGAGTTGTATGGGATGTCCCTGGTCTATGGGCTTTGTCAGCAGAACCCATTACCCAGACTATACATGGTGACAATACACCACACTGGCTGAGTCGCACTCATCACTGGATGGATGACCCACCAAGTGTGGGGCATCTTGCCCAACTTACCATGTAAATCAAAGGGGATCCCTGTCCTCCAGCAGCTGTGAGACCTCGTTGATTATGGGTACCATGGCCTGAATAGACCAGAATGACAAGGGACAGGGTTCTACGAGCATGGACAGAATGTTCAGACAGTACTGCTGGACCACGCAGTGAACAAGCTCTATGGACAACTCTCATGTGACAGACATGTACTACGGTACTTGCAGGGCACAAGTCCTAAAACAGAAAGTGGAGGGACTGACCAAGTAAGCCAAAATGCTAATGAGCTCACAACGCCATGACATAGCTCTATGAAAGCAGTAAAATAGTGCGACTGACATGATTTCTGCAAATACTGGGACATACTAACCCATATGACAGTCTTACAGTGTCTGCATTGACACACATGGACAAAACAAAGGCAAAAGCATGCTTTACTTGAGTACCTGTTTAGAGATGGCAAGCTGTGTGCATATATACCCCTCTGTGGCATCTACATTCAAATGTAAGGTTCAAGGCGGACCCCAGGCAGCATGTACCAACAAAAGGAAGCCGGATGGCCCCTTTACTCAGGCCCAGCTGGAGGTGAAAAAAGGTACACTCGCTGCATGTACGTTGCTGCTTGGAATGGACAGCAGACAACATGCAGTTGCAGCTGAACGTTTCACGGGATCTGGACGCTACAAAGGAACAAGCTAAGCATATCCCTGTGGGGACCTACTTCCTGGTAGGGATGAAGGAGTCAAACCCGTGCAAAGAGGGGACGCATTGTGTACCTACATGTACCCCCGGCTTGAGCCCTGGGTACTTGCAAGACAACAACGCCATGTCCTCTTCGTGCGCTACAGCTGCATAAAGGAAGCCGGGCTCATGGCAGACGACAGTGTCCACGCCGGTCAGATGACAGCCTCCACTGTAGTATCAAGCACTATAGACCGCACAGCACTGCACAGTCCGAGCCCATGCAGACAGGGTCAAAGTCAGAGAGCTGTGTGCCAATTCAGGTCATGATGCGTGAAGAAAGGGAAACGAAGATTGAATTAGTCACCAACAGTTCATGCTGCTGTGAAGTAGTTACGAATCCAAGAAGGCACAAGCAGCTTCAAAGGCAATCAGTTCCAAGAGACGATCCAGCTCATCTTCAGCGAAGAGGACTGCCATCCAATCCAGCAGTATGAAAGAACAGATGTGTTCCTTGCACCACGAGGTTGCAAGTAGCATCCCATCACAACCTGGAAGAGGTTCGATGTAGGCATGGCACAGGAGCCATTGCGCACAGGTGTAGCTGTCAGCCTGCCTGACACATTGAAAGGCATCCCATAGACGTGTCTCACCAAAGCAGCCTTGCACGTGGACAAACATAGGATTCACCCACAGCTCATGATCCCGGTCAGCAAGGGATGTGTTTGATAGGCAGACATCCATGGTCCATTGAAACAGACATCTTCTGCAGGAAAAGACGGGTTGCACGCAGGTGAAGTACGCATTACGGAACGTTAGGCTGTAACTGATTCCCAGCACAGCCAGTGGGATACAGCTAAAGAGAAGCTGCATGCGGTCACGGTACAGTTGCAACAGACGGGGCTCGGCCTGGCCAATGGATGGTCAGACATGGCGTGAGAGCAATATCAGACCCAGCGCTCAGCTGTACAGCCAAAGTAATGATCTGAAACCGCTAAATGCAGTGTGGAAATTGGAGGAATGACACCCGGTGGTACTCCCGGAAAAGCATGGAAGGGAGGGACAAGGCCAGAGCCCACAAGTCTGATAAAAAGTATACAACGACCTTCAGTATCAGACGCTATCAATACTCTGTGTGTCAGTTCACAGCGAGAATAGTGAGAGAGCCGTGTTCAGCACTGACTGAATAGCGAGAGAAGGTCAAGACACACGGTATCCGAAGGTCACTGGACTGGTGTAGGAGCGACTACTTGTCTACACAGAGGCTCATTGTGAATGCACACTCATTGAAGTATGCTTTTGCTGTGGGAATGTGAGGCCACGATTGACTATCCACAATCACTTATGGGGGAGTCAGTAGTACATTGGCACAAAAAGGACAAGGTGTGCAACTGTTCCCATATACGTAATGCCTGGCATGTGCACGCAGGAAGGGCCATGTAGTTTCTCCTCACCAGAACAGACTAGGGACTCTGCATCCGAGGCTTCACCTTCCGGGCAGGGGGCTGGCTGGGCTCGTCCATGGCACGGTCGCTTTCTGTTGCTATCGAGTCACCTTTTGGAGTTAGGCCACTTTTGTCAGCATGTTCTGCAAACAGCACAACTTAGCTGTTCATGGTTGGCACATTTGAATTGAGGTGGCATGACTTTTGCCTTGGCTTTACTAGGCATTCATGTCAGTATGTCATCAGTTGCACATTGTGATGATGTACATACAATTCTTTCAGGGGGCCGGTTCTCGCCGGTGCTGTGCACCGTACCTTTTTCAGAGAGGGCCTCGGTACAGGTTTCTTTTGTGCTCTGTTTTTTGCCCTGCCACAGGGGGTCCCTTCGTCCTGCTGGAAAGCATAGCCAACATGCACATCGATGTGCGCATGGTTACACTCCTCACTTCTCACTGGGGAAGTAGTTACAGCATGACATCATGCCAGGTGAGTGTGGGGAAGTGAAGTACCTTGTGGATTCATTTTGTCTAGGGAAATCACTCCTTTGGAGACCCATGAGCAGGAACATCCTTGTGGGGGTCAATTGGATCCATGCTGCTTGTAAGGGTAGACAGCGGGCCATGTGGGAGTTGTGGGGTTGCGGTCAGGGCTCGACATCCCCCTCCCCAGTGAGATGGCTAGCTACCTGTTGGTATGCACAGTTGACGGTGTTGGCTGCCACATGGCTGTGGGGTGGGGAGGGTGAGCTGTGCTGTTCGGGAAGGAGGATGCATTATGGCAGGCACCTTCTCCTCCCATTCGGTGAAGGTTGGTGGAGTAATGTGCAGTGTGAGTCAATGGTGTCCTGTCTCTCTGTCTCAGCTTGTGGTGTGCAAAGGCTGCTGGTGCTGTAGGGGCTGGTTTGTACTGTGGTATGTGGGTGTGTAAACATGGGTGTTGTCCTCCAGATTTCTCACCCATGCTGCGCACGGCTTTCCCTACCAGGTGCAGGTTGGGGTGTGTCTTTGTGGCATGTGTGTTGTGATTGGGGGCTGCCGTGAGTACAGGCACACTTTGGCGATAGGTCCGCGTTCTCATCGTCATTGGCCATGCGGTCATGCCGCTGCAGGAGAGGTCTTTTCGAGCCGTTGTACAGCTTTCCCCGTCCGCCACGGACGGATTTACAGCTTTTCCGACCGTGGTGGACGGTGTTTTGTGACACCGAATTTGCATACATTGCATCGTAATTTGACCGACAGAAATGCCGCGGGTCATGAAGGGGGATTTTCCCCAATTTCATGACGGTCGGAAGGCTTTACTGTCCGTCATTGTAATGGGCCCCTTAGTTCCTCTCTTATCATCATCATCATATCCCTCAATTAACTCTTATCAACAACAATCCATTTGGCATAATACATCATTACGAATTAAGAACCGTTCCATATACTGGAAAAAGTGGTGTTTTAATGGATTTCGTTGGATTTCTCAACTTCTACTTGACGATCAACCCCTTTCATTTACTGAGCTCCCAACTTTCTGTACCAGCTTCCTTTAGATTATAATATGATCTTCTATGTCCCTCCCTCAACCAATATCTTCTTAAATAACCAAATACTTCCAACCTCCCTGCAAATTGCATAAACCTTTCTCCAATGATACATACCTCCCCCTCTGCATCCACTATATACAAATCCTTACAATTGCCCCTGACAGACTCAAATCAAAGACTGAATTGGCTTGGGAAAAAGGGTTGTTACAATGTTGGCAAATTCGTACATGGGATAGGTTATGGTCTAAGCTTCACAATCCCTCACGAGCTGCTAATACCACACAAATGGGTGTTATTTTCTCCAGGGACTCTAGCATCTTTCTAATCGGATATGTCTTCTACTTGTTGGTCCTGTCATTGCTCTACTGCCGATTTAAAACACATGTCATTTGAGTGCCCCCATCTAACAATTTTTGATAATGGTTGGGTCCCAAATTAGGAACATTTTCAAAGTTAAGGTCCCCTTTTCTTTAATAAACATATTCCTATGTACCCCAATGGCCTCAGTCACCATCACATTTTAAACTGTTAGATCTAGTATTAGCTGTTGCTTTTCATTTAAGAAGCTCAAATTGGAAAAAGACAGATAAAGTCAGTTTTAGATCCTGGTAGAACACTGTGTGTTTTCATGATTGATTGGACACTAATTATGTTTCCCCTATATCTCTAGCGATTAAAAAAGATCTCTTATGGCTCCCTTTAAACACGTATTCATCTTTATCTGCCTCTTCCATTGCTAAAGTCACTACTCTATCAGATGAAGCACGGAAGCCACCTTAATTTCACTCTTTGCCTCCTTTTTCTTAGATGATTAGAAGATATTTGAACTCTTATATTTATACCATGCTATTCAGTTTTACTTATTGTTATGCTTACAGTGTTAAATCATTTATTATTCTTGCCTTTTATTCTTAATATTATAAATTATTTATATATTGCTCTCCTCCCGCTGCCCCTTCCCCCTATGGTTTAAACTGTTTATAGTCTTCTTTGTATACAGCTTGATAGTTATATTACTCATATATTTTTGTTTTCCATAGATTTGTTGTATTCACTATATTGCTGGTCTTTTTCTTTTTCTCTCTTAATAAACTCAAACTAGAAACAAAAAAAGTAGCCGGAGAGCAGGAGCAGCACTATTTTACCATCTCAGACGCTGGTAAATTATTGCATGTCACAAGAACTTTCAAGACATGGGCTGCTTTTGCTGGACCTATTTGTTGACAAATCTAAGGAAAACAAACTAACTTAACATAATAAAGTAATAGAGCACAAAATCTCCAACATAAAAAACTACAGGACATATCACTATCACAATAAAATGCCACATAACAAATGTACACACAGGTTCTTGTCATTCTTTGCTACCTCTAGAATCTGCTTTTATAATACGGTGGTAAAAAGTGCTTGGGGCGGGTACTACTTTAGCTTAAAACCCATGAATTAAAATAGTGCCAGTCAAAATGATGTTTGATCTTGCCTGTGGTCTTTGACAATAGACAGCTAAAGTTGCCTGAAGGGGATACCTAAAAGCAATGGTGAAAATATGTACTTTGAGGGACTCCACAGACGACCAGTGACTGTCATGAAGTGGCCTGACCCAGGTTTTGTCTTATTCACTTGCCACTATAAAATTAGCAGACTATTGTGGGCTTCATCTGAAGTCTTTCTAAAGCATTTAGATGAAATCTGGAAGCCTGGGAGATATCAGAGTACTGTTATTTGAAGCTTGATCAAATATTTATTATGAATTGGGAATTATTTTTGAAACTATTTATCCACAGGAAAGCGGAAGGAATTGAAATAGAAGAAGGTTGTGCTCACTCACTTGCACTAAATCAGAGACTACCAATTTGAGGTGCTCAAAAGGTTCACTGATAGAATATCAACCCCCAAAATATCCCCATACACAAATATCGAGTTATAAATATCGATGTCTAAAAAATCTACATCCTATATTTATAATGGGAAGTACAAAAATATCGAGAAAATTAATATTGATGTAAAAAATATAGTTGTAGAAAATATCGATTTTAATATACGCATTAAAAATAATGTTAAATATATTGAATAATAAAATTAACTTTTAAAAACTAAATTAGATTTAATATACATTTTAACAAATATAACAACATTTAATTTAAAAAATGTAAACATGTATATAAAATGTAATATATATATTTACTTTAAAACAATTAATAATCTATTCATTTTAATTTATATTATAATTGTATATATTAAAATTCACAAATAAATATATATTTATACATACATCAATAACATAAAATCTAATAAAAAATATTATATTATAAATTAAAAAATTAAGCTATTTAAAAGTCTTTTAACTTTAAATTTTCCCATTCAGGGAGTGCAATAGTAAGTAAAGTGTTGGATAGCAGAGGGGTAAAAATTACTATTCCCACTCCAGTGAGTGCAACAGTAGGGAAAGTGTTGGATAGCGGAGGGGAAAGAATTACTATTCCCACTCCAGAAAGTAGAACAGTATGGAAAGTGTTGGATAGTGGAGGGGAATAATTGCTATTCCCACTCCAGTGAGTGCAACCGTAGGGTAAGTGTTGGATAGCAGAGGGGAATAATTTACCATTCTACTCCAGGGAGTGCAACAGTAGGGAATGTGTTGGATAGCGGAGGGGTAAAAATTACTATTGCCACTCTAGTGAGTGCAACAGTAGGGAAAGTGTTGGATAGCGGCGAGGGAAAAAGTACTATTCCCACTCCATTGAGTGCAACAGTAGGGAAAGTGTTGGATAGCAGAAGGCCCTTCCATTTCACCAAAACCATTCACACCATGGGAGGAGAAGGTGCTTGCCATACTGCATCCAGAGAGTCTCACAGGAGTAGCCGGGGGAGTGGAGGCTGGTATTTACAAACAAATGACTACCACCACACTGCTATGTACTGTCTTGCACAACTACAAAGCTACACCACCTAGGACAAATTCCATTCATCTGCATCACACACCCACAAAAACATGTCTCACAGATTTAACATTCACCCACTCCCATTCACCCCAAACGTAGCTACCAACATTACCATGGGGTCATGTGTACAGGCAGCCAGCACTACAACTCCCACCAGTCCCCCTTGTCCCACAGCATCAGCAAGATGGAGCCCTCCCCCCACCTCACCCAGAAGCATGTGTCAGCCATTACACAACCCACATCAAATTCACAGGTAGATAGCCATCTTCCCTGGGAGAGTGTCCTTAGGTGTGAGGCCTGCACCAACACTCTCACCATGCCCCCTGTCCCACAGCATCAGCAAGATGGATCCCTCTCCCCACCCCACCCAGAAGCATGTGTCAGCCATTACACAACCCACATCAAACTTACAGTTAGGTAGCCATCTTCCCTGGGAGGGTGTTTGTGGGTGGGAGGCCTGCACCACTACTCCCACCATGCCCCCTGGCCCACACCTCAGCAGGATGGAGCACTCCCCCACCCAGAAGCAGTTGGAAGCCATTGTAGTACACCAAACAAACTTACAGGTAGGTAGCCATCTTCACAGTGAGGGTGTTTGTGGGTGGGAGGCCCACCAACACTCCCACCATGCCCCCTGTCCCACAGCATCAGCAAAATTGAGCCCTCCCCCACCCCACCCAGAAGCATGTGTCAGCCATTACATTACCCTCATCAAACTAACAGGTAGGTAGCCATCTTCCCTGGGAGAGTGTTTGTGGGTGGGAGGCCTGTACCACTACTCCTACCATGCACCCTGTCCCACACCTTAGCAGGATGGAGCACTCACTCCCACCCAGAAGCATGTGGCATCCTTTGCATTGTTCACCTTCACCTAACAGGTAGGTAGCCATCTTCCCTGGGAGACGGCTTGTGGGTGGGAGGCCTGCACCACAACTCCCACCATGTACCCTTGTCCCCCAGTTCAGCTATATTGAACTCTACATACCACCCAGATGCATGTGGCATATAATGGCCCACCTCAAACAAACTTACAGGTAGGTAGACATATTATTCTGTCTTATGACACCAATGAGCAGGATGTAAGCCTCCACCACACACACACTGATGTGTCACATTACAAAGCCAAATGTGAACACATAACAGGTAAGTAGCCAGTACGTGCACCCACACATTCGTCACAAAAGAAATGGTGCCATATGACAACACCAGTCCTCTCATTGCAAAAATATGCACACCGACCCCATTGCCATGCACAGTGTGCACACAGGTAAGCAAAGGAAACTGTCACAGCTACCAAAGTGTGACACACCAATGCACATGTCGAAGAAAGTCTGGGCACCATCAAGCACAGCACTTATTGACATGTGCAGTGCCATGGGGTCAGAGCAACAAGGACCATTCGAAAACTAAGAAAGCATGTCTGGTGGTACAAATCAAGATATGCACATGACAGGACAAAGGTATGCAGGAGATGACAATGGCCAGTCTATGGCCAGATGTGATGTCTGCCAGGTCAGACAAATCAACAAAGAGTCCTCAATGAAATAACATGTTGTGCCAGTCCCTAGATGGCAACAGGTCCCTGTAATCATAAATTATGCACGTGGCGCATGGTATGCATTGACACCTCACACCATGGACAAGTAATGCATGTACCACTGCATCATGTCATGAGGCACAGTAGTGCACATAGAAAACAATGTGATGATCATTCAGTTGTGTAGTGTACAAACAGTGAATGACACACAGCTAACACAAAGCTTGCAGGGTGCACTACAACTACCATTTCCCATCTGACCCACAGGTGACCAAGAACTCACTGCAGAGGACAACACCAGCAACCTGCAGAGCCAGTCTCCCCCGGTACATGGACTCTCGGATGATGACTCCCAGGATTCTCTGGACGATGAGCTCGAAGCCAGCCCATCTGGTGTGCCAGGGAGCAACAGGTCCCAGGACCCCATGGTCCCCCACCACATCTGCTGCAATAACAACTTCACTGCAAACCCCTGCTGTTACGGCCTGTGCGTCCACTGCCACCACCACCACCACCACCACCAGTGCTGCCTGCAACACCCTCGATGTCCCAGAGGATGACCACCTCACACCACCGACTGAGGACGGCAGGGAGAGGATGCAGGTGCCCACAGTGGTGAGGCAACAGGTCCGTGGCAGCCGGGTCGGTGGGAAGGGCAGGGTCACCCACAGACACCAGGAGGCTGGGACCCAATCCCTGGACCACATCACCAGAGTCCTTGGCGCATATGAACAGGCCCAGAGACAAACGGGCCGGTCGGACGAACTGTTACGCAAGCTCATCCTGCTGATGAGGTCCATTGACACCCGCATGGGACAAATTGTGGGCCTCTTGGGCCAGCAAGTGGCGGTACTGAGGGACAGGCCTGCGCCACAACCAACACCTCCACCTCCCTCTGGTGGGTTGCAGGATGATAGTTCACCATCCTCCCCTGTGCTCACAGAGAGGGGTGAGTCCTCAGACCCCACTGGCCCTGTAGCAGGGTCCCCCCTGCCAAGCGATGAAGGGGCCATCCTAAGAAAACCCTGGGAGTATCTGGAGGCAAAGCACCTGCCAAACACCAGTCACAGAGCCAGCCCTGATGGCAACTCTCTTCACCACTGCATTGACTTTTTGGACTGTCCTTCCCCACACTGCCTTGTGAATGGCATCTGTCTGTTGGACTGGGTCACCACATCAATGTGGTGACTACTCGATTATAACTGTAAACTCACTGCTCCACCACCACCTCACATGTCACCATTGTAAATAAAAAATCCTTACACACATGTTGTTGTGTCTGCTCCGTCTTTATTGCAGGATGTACAGTCTTCAACATGATCACAATGTACCAGGAGTATGGACTGTATGTAGGCAAGGAGAAGTTGAAGGCACCTAGGGAAACACAACATAACAACATTCACTGGTCTGGGTGTGGCATCACAGACATCACACAACACTTACCATCAAGATAAGCCAACATGCACACGTCACAATGGGCAACAAGTGTCAACATACACGTCCTGTAGATGTTCCTTAATGACCTGTCCCAGAAACATTGCCAACCACTGCTGAGTCTACAACTGGCTGCTGTCACAATTCTCACATACCCCTTCACGATAAAAGCAATATCATCAGATAATGGGTATGTTGTACATTGTCACCCACCTTCAAGTGAAGTAGCGGGTGATGAGCTGTTGACGCAGGTCAACACCTTCCTCCTCTCCACTGTCCTCATCACTGGACACAGGTTGGTTTGCAGGCGCGGGCCTTGGGTCCTCATCATCATCCAGGAGCAGGGGAATCTCCTGGCGAATGGCTAGGTTGTGGAGCATGCAGCATGCCACTACAATCTGACACACCTTCCAGGGCGAGTATGCCAGTGCACCTCCGGTCTTGTCCAGGCAGCGGAAACGTGACTTGAGAAGACCAAAAGTACGCTCCACCACACGACATGTCCTCCCATGGGCCTCATTGGAACGGACTTCAGCCAGGGTCCTGGGATTCCGCAGAGGGCTCAGCAACCAGGGACGGTTGGGATATGCAGAGTCACCTAGGTATGACAAACACAAATAGACATTGCAATGTCGCTGAGGCAGAGGGCAGCAGGTCACACACCCAGCATGCCATACGACTAGGCATACTCACCCACAATCCAATGCACGCTCGGGAAGCAGATTATCCATCAGCTGGGGCACAATGCTGTTCTGCAGGATGTAGGAGTAATGGGCTGAGCCTGGGAATTTGGCACACACGTGGGAGATGATCATATCTGCCAGGCACACCACTTGCACATTTATGGAGTGGTAATGTTTGCGATTCTTGTAAATATGCTCACTTGCCTGTGGTGGCACAAGCCCAACATGGGTGCAATCAATGGCACCAACAACATGGGGGATGTGTCCAAGGGGATAGAAGTCTCCCTTCACAGTTGGCAATTCAGCACCCATGTGGAAATGGATATATCTGTCCTTGTATATCATCATGGCGGACAGAACATCATGCAGCACCATGCTGAACACCAGTTGTGACATCCCACCAGCGCTGGCCACTGTCTGCTGGAACGATTCAGTGGCAAAAAGATGCAGGGCCGCTATCACCTTATAAGTTGGGGAGAAAGCTGTTGGATATGTCCTGCGAGGCTGCAGGTGGGGGTCCAACATATCACAAAGGGTTTTTAGGGTGGCTCTATCCAGACGGCAAGAGAAGAGAACAAAACCGACTGTCTACACTACAATAATATAAGACGGCATTTACGGATGATCGCCACATCCTCCATGTGCTCCAGCACTGTCAAGTGACGAATCAGATTTGGCCTCCTCCTAGTTGAGATGAAAGTGGACACATGTCAATGCAATACATCATGAGATGGGCACAGCATCTAACGTTCTGGATTACACAATGACTACAATGACTGCCATCAAAATTGAGTTACAGACCAGCTTACATGTAGGGACACCTTCAGCTACACAAATGGCAAACATGTCAACTTACACAAAACAAGTACCTCAAACACCACCTTGGTCAATGTGAATGCACATAGGGATATGGCCACATTTCACATGGGCATGCCTGGGAGCATAGCATCCAGCATATGTGTAACAAATTAACCCCACTGTCTCATACCTAGCTGCTGTACCTGTCACACCTTCATGCATCATTTGATCCTGGCACACATCTACACCACAATGGCCACAGTCGGAGCAGAAATGACGATTGTGTGCATGATCAGACATAAGAGGACATGAAAAAAAGATCATCATTCATTGAGACGAACATTGCTGTGATTGTCACTGCACCTCAACACATTGACATGTGTACACTTTGTAGAGTCCAGAACAACACTGTCCTGCCTACACGACCATCAAATTCATAAGTGACATGTGAGGGAGTACAGGCCAATCAACAAAATCACATACACAAACATGGCATGTTTAGACACTTGTGGAGTAAATAAAACATTGGATCGTGTGCACAATGATGTGCCATTGACCATGTGGGCACTGTGCTCTGTTGATGTTTGCCAGATGGCCATTGCTATTGTATGGCACCCATATCGTGGTAGCTACCACCTGGTCCCAGCGGTGTGTCATCAGCACTCCCCATTCATACAAGTGCGGTAGTGATAGGCATGGAGACATCCCCAAATGGCAGTTGGCATGCTCCGCCACCCAAATTGCGGCAGCAACAGCCTGGCCCCAGCGGTGTGTCACCAGCACTCCCCATTCACACAAGTGCAGTAGTGATAGGCATGGAGACATGCTCAAATGGCGGTGGGCATGCTCCGCCGCCAAAATCGTGGGGCCTTGTGTCAATGTAAGGCACCCATATCACGGTAGCTACTGCCTGGCCCCAGCGGTGTGTCACCAGCACCTCCCATTCAAACAAGAGCAGTAGTGATAGGCATGGAGACATGCCCAAATGGCGATGGGCGTGCTCCGCCGACAAAATCACAGTGCCTTGTGTCAATGTATGGCACCCATATCACGGTAGCTACCGCCTGGCCCCCGCGGTGTGTCACTTGCACCCCCCATTCACACAAGTGCGGTAGTGATAGGCATGGAGACATGCCCAAATGGTGGTTGGCATGCTCTGCCACCCAAATCGCAGCAGCTACCGCCTGACCCCAGCGGTGTGCCACCAGCACCCCCCATTCACACAAGTGCGGTAGTGATAGGCATGGAGACATGCCCAAATGGTGGTGGGCATGCTCTGCCGACAAGATCGCAGTAGCGCACACCGGGCCCCTGCAGTGTGTCACCGCCATGGAGCATGCCCTTACAGCCAATGGGAACCTTGATTGCGGTAGGATGATGCAATTCTGAAAATCACAGTAGGCGTGCTCGGCCACCGCGGAGGCAGTCATTGGATGCATTTGAAAGATGCACCATCGCGGTAGTGCACACTGGGCCCCTGCGGTGTGTCACCGCCCTGGAGCATGCCCTTACAGCCCATGGGAAGATTGATTGAGGTGGCATGATGCAATTGTGAAAATCGCGGTAGGCGTGCTCGGCCACCGCGGAGGCGGTCATCGGATGCATTTGAAAGATGCACCATCGCTGTAGCGCACACAGGGCCCCAGCGGTGTGCCACCGCCACAGAGCATGCCCTTACAGCCAATGTGAACCTTATTTGTGGTGGCATGATGCAATTTTGAAAATCGCTGTAGGCGGTCATTGGATGCATTTGAAAGAGGCAGACCTGGATCACCATCGCTGCAGCTTGGCACCTTTGAAACGACCCCAAGGGGCTATATAATTGTGGGAGGGAGCCTCACACTTCCACTGCTCCCAGAGCCTGCTGCCAGAGACCCCCTCACCTGCTGCTGCTTCCAGGGACTGCTGACAGAGACCCCTCACCTGCTGCTGCCTCCAGGTACTGCTGCCAGAGACCCCTCACCTGCTGCTGCCTCCAGGGACTGCTGCCAGAGACCCCCCACCTGCTGCTGCCTCCAGGGACTGCTGCCAGAGACCCCGCACCACCCAATTTTGCTGCTGTTGTCTCATGTCCACAGTGATGACAAGGACAGAGAAGATCTGTGCCAGTCCCTTCACGAGCGAGGAGCTGGAGGTCCTGGTGGACAAGGTGCTCACATAGTACCCAAGGCTATATGGTGCCCCAAATGTTGTGGTAAGTCCACAAAAGTGGGGGGGGGGCAGGGGGGCAAACATGTAGTTGGACTGATGCAGTATGTGCCTGAGAGTGTGGGGTTGTGTCATGCACTGCCTAACATGCTGTCTCCAGGGGGAAGGAGTGTGTACCCAATGACACAGGTTTCCCTGCCTGCACATGTATGTATGAGTGACCTGTGTTGTGATGTCAGCCCTACAGTGATGCAGAAGGTTGTTCATGCAGGAGTCAGGACAGTGATTGCTTGGCTAAATGGCTGTGTGTGCCCCTGTTGTCCATCTCAGTGTGAGCCCAGCTGGCCTGCACAGTCCCCGCCTACAAAGACAATGACACATCACTTCACTTACAGAGTATTACATCAGTCTTTTCACATTGCACTGCAGCTATGGGCCATCACAGCACTGTAGATTGCACACGACCAGCCTTGTGATGAGGATTTTGGATTTGTGAGATCATGTCCCTCAATGTAACATCCATGACACAGGGCAGGGACATTGAGGGCTGTGCAGTCTTGTACACAGTGAGTCTACCCCCAAACACAGGTTGATATGTGATGTATGTGTTGCTCAACCCAAAAACGGACTGGAGATGTGGGCAGGCTACATAGGGGTTTTAGTGCTGGCATCCAGCATGTGTGTGAGATGTGCAGGGACTGTGTTCCCCCTCACACCTGCATGCATTTACATCTGCTTTTCCAATGCAGATGTACCATGTGAGATGTATTCTAGTCTCTGACCGACATTTCGTTGGATTTGTGATGAGTCTGTATCTTTCTGCTATACTGATAGATGTCGGTACATAACACTGTGTCACTGATCATTTCCCCCTCTTGTCTCCCATGCCTGCAGCTCAAGGTACACCAGCATAAGGCCGTGTGGAGGGCCATTGTGGCCAAGGTGCGAGCTCTGGGGACTCAAACAACGGCGCACCCACTGCCACAAGAGGTGGGGCGACATCAGCCAGCTGGTGAAGAACGTGGTGGAGATGACCTTGAGGCTGCTTCCTCGCACTGGGCATTTGGCACGGCGCAGCATGACACCACTAATGCACCGCATCTTGGCGGTGAAATTGCCTGAGCTGGATGCACGTTTGAAGGAGCATCAGCAGCAAGACAGGGGTGAGCATTCGGGGAGGGTGACTTTGGCTGAGAGTGGCTGCATGTGTACAGAGCCTGTGCCAGTGCTGGCCTATGTGATGTTGGTAGTGTGATGCAGTGGCATGTAAGTGGCTGCTGGGCTGGGTGCCGGGGTTATGCATTTGCCCTACCTGTACTTACAAAGGTAATTTGAATGCTGTGCATTCCCATTGCATTCTGAGTCATGCCTTTCAGGTTTCTTCTGCATTGGGGTAGTCTGGGGAATCCCATGGGAGGGAACGGCAGTGTGCCCGATCTGACTGTACCTTCATTAATGCGTCCATTGCATGCACCCTGATTTGGGAGGCCTAGACATCTGACAACAATGTGCACCAGTCTTTGGGCCCCAAAGTACAACATGGTGGGTGGCATGGGCTCATGGCCATTGTGAAATGTCATGTTGTAGTCTGTGTCTGTGTTGTCCCCTCCTGTTCCATCTAGATCTGTCAGTGGCAACATGTAGTGTGCCCCATCATGTCTCTTGGTGTGCTCAGAGCTAGTTGTGTGTCTGGTTGAACGGAGCCACTAGCAGGGTGTTGTGCTGTGTGGTCATCACATGGCTCCCTTCTGCCTGAATTTCCCGTTCCCACGCACTGTTTGAGTCAATATTAGGGTGATCAGACGTCCCCGTTTTCCCAGGACGGTCCCCGTTTTTGGGGAAGTGTCCCCGTGTCCCGACACTTTTCTCCAAGTGACTCAAATGTCCCTGTTTTCAAACAGTGTCCCCGTTAAACACAGAAATGTCCCTGTTTTTCATTGTTCCGGTTGAGCATGCGCGTGCATGCTCTCTTTGCACTGTTTACGGCATG
The DNA here is from genome assembly GCF_964204655.1 of Triturus cristatus. Taxonomy (NCBI): domain Eukaryota; kingdom Metazoa; phylum Chordata; class Amphibia; order Caudata; family Salamandridae; genus Triturus; species Triturus cristatus. The sequence continues at coordinate 684,788,794 of NC_140586.1, read as the reverse complement.
TGTCGTCACTGATGTGAGCGCTGTAGCAAGAAGGGAAATCCTTTGAAGAGAGACATTTTACACGCAGCGCCACCTACGTCATCGTGCCAGCCAAAGTTTCTACTTTGGATAAAACAATATTTCTTCATCCTGTAGCTTGTATTCATAGTCATACAAACTTTTCAGTAGCCCTTATGCATCCCGTGCAAGGATTAATGCATTGCTCATTGCATGTTTTATTCATAACCAATTGATGCATGCTTTGTGTTCTCCATATCAAAGCTATGACTTGACCTTTCAGATCACGGCAAACTGTTTAGCTGGAAAGGACTTAAAGGAGCAGGGTTAACACCTGTGGGAGAGGCGAGCAGCGCTGCTCGAGCTTTTTGCTCAGGTCTTCACACTATTGCACTAGATGATACCAATGGCTAGAGTGCACTATACATACCCCAGTATGGTAACATGACATCCCAGCAGTGACTACGCAAATGTGGGAGGACTGTGTGGTCGGCCACCCTTTGCCACCCTGAAGACCCTAAGGCAGTAATACCTGGAGAGAAGTTTTTTTTTGTACATTGGTCCATGGCTGCCATTTGGCAATTTAGCATTCCGCTGTTTACCTCCCATGGTTTTCTGTCATGAGCCACTAAGCAACATTGGTGAGTTGTACTTTATGTGGTGCTGACGTGCAGCTATAGAAACGAGCATTGATAAAGCTAGTAAATCTGGCGTTTGCTAGCCTGTGATGTTTTATTGATTTTTGGCAAATATATGCTATAGTCCTTAAAAGTGTAAATGCAATAAAAAGTACTAATGCTGCTGTGTGAAGGAGAGGGTTGCCAATAAAAGACAGCGGATTTGTTGTCTGTAATGCTTCATCTCGGTCTGTGGAGGGAGCTGTAATTGTAGTCCTTTTTCTATGTCTATGACAGCTGTCAAATAGTCCTACTTTTATGTCGATGGTTACTGCAAACCGTAGTCCTACTTCTATGTCTATGACCTGTCCCCGTTTTTTTGTTTTGAGAATCTGGTCACCCTAGTCAATATAGTGAGTTAGCACAATGTGATTGCACAGGGTGGTGTGCAACTTGTAGATATATTCATCTTTTGTTATGCATTGCTTGCATATGTTTGTTCTGTTGCTGCCTCTGAACTGACCCTACATCTCTCTCTCTCATGCAGCATCTCCTGTGGTCACAGAGGGACAGGAGACGGACACCGGTGGGGGTGAAACAAGCACAACAGCTGCACAGGAGCCCACTGACACAGATGTCGCCAGCGCCACAAAGGGGGACAAGAGTCTGCTGGGGGAATCCCAGCCTGAAAGGCAAAGTATCACATCATCTGATGCCAGCGGGGATGCATCCATGTTGGCGGGCACAGGGAACGGGGACTCTGCATCATCTTTCACCACACAGCGACCAGTGCCCACCCTCCCAGCCACTTTCTCTGGTGCTGCCCATGTCTGCCTCAGTAAGAGGGGAAGAGTATCCTTCACCCCTGGCACCACTGCCCCGTCCCACCTGCTGCCATCAGTGCTGAGTCTGTGGACCTTTTGCGTCAGCTGTGTGTAGGCCAGCCAGCTCTCCTCAATGCCTTCATAGACCACGACAAAAAATTGGCACAGGTGGTTGCTTTCATGGAGGGCATACATTCAGATGTGGGTGGGCTGCACCGAACTGTCCAGGCTTTGCCCACCACAGTGACATCAGCCCTTCAACAGGCACATACTCACAGTCCAGCTCCGGTCCCTTTGTCCACCCCCATGGCATTGGCCACATCTGACGACAGTGACCATGGTCCACATACATCAAAGTCACGATACAGCACACGAAGCACACAGCAGCAGCAACCCAAGCGGTCCCGGGTGCAGACACCATCCCCACAGAAGACCAACGCCAGCCCAGAGCTCAGAGAGAGTCCCATGGCGTCAGGTGACGCCATGGGACAAAAAGCAAAGCAGCAGACCTCAGGCACACATGCCTCAGAGGCATCCCCATACTAGGACTCTCCTGTCCCTGGTGCATGCCAAGGGTACACCTAGGATGGGCTCCAAGGCAGATTCACCCACCACCTCAACTCCCATTCCAAGCCCAGTGAAGCAGGGGAAGGAGTACACTGTAGGGGTGACACCTAGTAAACAGGGGAAGGGGGGCAGAGGCGAAGCCAGGCAAATCCATTCCGCAGGATCCAGCACATCACCAGAGGGGGTGCCAGCGTCTGCACCTGATGCAGCTTTGGTGTTGAGTGTTCCTGTTGTGTCCACACCACTTCCCATTGATCCAAAGTCAGGCAAGCCATTTAGGATCCCCAAGAAGTGGAAAGGCACCCCTCAACAATCTCCCAGCCACACTGTGTCTCCCGTCTGCATGACTCCGCCTCCACGTGCCACTACACTACCTGGTCCAAGCAGCCCTCCGGCTTGCCAAGCCACTGATAGCTCTACCTCAGCTGGTCCACTCTCTCCCCGTTCAAGTGCCCCGACAGTCCCTGAGACACAGCCAGCTCCCAGTCCGCCTGACAGCCAAGTCTGACTGGTAGTCACCCTCACACACCTGTCTCTCACACAGGTGGGCCTGGAATGCACATTGTTACCCCCTGACTGTGTTGATGAACATGGAAAGGTACAGTCTCACACATTCCCTGTGCAGCCTCTCCGGGACTTACCCTGCACTTCGTGTTTGCCACTGGCCTTGTTTCTCTTTGCTGTGTTCAAGTATTCCCTGTGCAGCCTCTCCTGGACATACCCTGCACTTCGTTTTTGCCACTGGCCTTGTTTCTCTTTGCTGTGTTCAAGTATTCCCTGTGCAGCTTCTCATGGACATACTCTTCACTTAGCCCTGGCCACTGGCCTTGTTGTTCATTGCTGTTTTGCCCTTGCCTGTGTAGCTTCTCATGGACATACTCTGCACCCTGGACTGGGCACTGGCCTTGCTGTTTTGCCCTTGCCTGTGCACAGGGGCGTAACACAGGCCCCCACAGCCCCCGCAGTGCGTGGGGCCCCCAAGCTCCAGGGGGCCCCCTCAGCACAGCCCTCTGGCCGGAGAGCCGGGTAGGCTTGCACAGTCGATGACCGTCTCCAAGTCAGGCAAGCACATGGGCTTTCCGCAAAGCAATTTATCCTCCCAGAATGCGCTATGTAAATGCTATAACAGTCCTTTCGGATTCGGAGGAATATTTTACAGAAACTTTTTTTGTATTCCATTGTTGAAACTCCAACAAAAGTAAATCGGAGAAAATGACAAAGTACCCTGCTTTCACAATAACTCTTTCTTTTAAATGACAGATTTTGGGCAGAATGTCTGCGAGTAATGTTTGAAATGCTGATGACAATTCTGACCTTTACTACATTCCATGTAATCTCCTTTTTCATATGCCATCCCTTCCTAAACTTACACCGCTCTGCCAATACAAGTCTGTCCTCACATGTTGCACCTCTAGGCACCTTGCAGGATTGGGTACGTGATCTCTAACACCCCCCTTAGTCCTGAAACACTTCCTGGCATGTCCCTGAGCTCCTTACTCCCGGAGCACCCCCTTAATGCAGTTTTCTCTTTTAGGCTCCTGTGAGTGAGTAAGGCAAAAAAATCGCCGCTTTGGCAGTGCACCCACAGTACGACAGGGCTTTTTTCTAGGGCCCACATATCCTGACTTGAAACTGCGACGCCAAATGTCAGGCCCTGTAAACACTGCCTGCCAGTGCATTTGATTGCTGAATTAGAACACCCCTCTCTTCACTGGACAGTGCAGAACGTCTGTGTGTGTCCAGTTGTGTGCTCTGTGCAAATATTAAGATGCTCTGACGGAATCAATGAACTCATATTTCCCCAGGTCAGAGTCTCTGTCCAGCACATTTCAAGGATTTGAATTTTGGCACCACCGCGACCTATCGTACCCTTGCCAGCCCCCACTACGGAACTGTATTAAGGATTACAGATCAACCATGTGACATACTAACGTGATATTAAATGTCTGGGCAATCCCTGTTCACCCTCACTCTCGCAGGGGACCAGGGATGGCTTGATTGCAGCAACCTTTCCAATGGTGTAGCTTCATTCCAGGATTCAAAATCTGCCTTTGGTATTTTTAATTTTCTTCCTTATTTCCAGGCGGCAGCTCAGCACTGTACCATTATCCTTTCGTTTTTTACTGTTTCACTTAGCGCAAACTTGTCCCAATGGCATTGGCACGCTCTATATGAATGCCGGTTATATTACACAAGATCACATTCACATTCATTTTTTAAGGCACAGTGAAATTAAGTGATTTGCCCAGAATCACAGGATGTTTCGTTGACGTCCGGCTTTCAACAAAGGTTCCAAGTTCCAAAGGTGACAGCTCTGGTCGTAATGCCACATCATATCAGACCGTGCCACATCAAAACCCAGTAGTGGCTCCTCCGCTGCTCAGGGGGGTAACACAGGCCCCCGCAGCCCCCTCGGTGGGGGGGAGAAATGCTCCAGGGGCCCCTCCAGCTGGAGAGCTCCTGATTGTGTCCAGAGGGGGCCCCTCCACGTACCTTGCAGGGGGCCCCCTCAAGTTTCGTTACGCCGCTTCCTGTGCAGCCTCTCATGGACTTACTCTGCACTTTCCCCAGGCCACTGGCCTTGTTGTTCACTGCTGTTTTGCCCTTGCCTGTGCAGCCTCTCATGGACATACTCTGCACTATACCCTGGCCACTGGGCTTGTTGTTCACTGCTGTTTTGCCCTTGCCTGTGCATCTTCTCATGGACATGCTCTGCATTTTGTGCCTTGCTTTTCTCTTCTCATGGTGCCTATCTGTGCAATTTGTGTTGTCTATTTTGTCAGTGTCCTTACTGAATAAAGTTCTTTTGCTGTGTGTATATGGTTTACTGTGTCACATGGTCTGTGTGCCACTTCAACATAGTCAATGTTTTGGCTCACTTAATCCTTTTTTTACAGGGGTGACAGGGTCTTCAGTTCTTCCTGACCCAAATACTTGTGGGGACAATTATGCTAATTTTCAATGGAAAGCAGTTGTCATTTTCATCATTTGTTCATGTTGGCTATATTGTACACATGTCAGGTTGGGGGATTCTATCCACAGTATTGCAGGCAGGCTGGCCAGGGTCATCATGTATGTGTATTCTTCCTTTATGTGTGCCCAGTGGTGTATGTGTGTGGTCATCTTGTGATGGCCAGTCATCCTAGTCCCATGGCTTACTTTCCATGTGTGCTCTTGGATGGTCAGGTAGTGTGCAGTGTGAAGGGGGTGAGTTTGTCGGGAGTGTTGATGTGTGCTTGCCCCTGCATTGTCAACTACACACATGTGTCACCCAGGAGTTGTTTGCCTGTTGTTTTGATTGTTCAGTCCTGTGGATGTGGTTGTATGCACATGTGTGAGTTGTATGTTGTGCACTGTGCAGTGTGTTGGTGTGTCCTTGCAGTTCTGTCTGACTCCTACTTGTTTTTGTCACTTGTGAGTATGCAGAGTGTGTGACTGGCAAATCAGTGTTGTGTTTTGTTGATCATCCATGTGTCTTGTTATTGTTTGTGGTGACTGTGCAGACCTGCTGCTCCACACAGCCCTTGTGGTTGTGTTTTCTCATGCATTGTTGTCACATGCTGCCTTCTTGCCTCCAGTATGACATGTTGTGTGTGTTGTCATACCATCCCCTATCTGTGCTTCAGATGCATACCCATTGTGGGTCTGCACTCTCTCTATTTGTATATGGTACACTCCTGCCATGTCCCCTACTAACATGTAGTACACTTCACTTTGATGTCAGCTGTCCCCTTGGTTTACATGTGTGTGTGTGCCTCCCCATCACTTCATTTGTGACACTGAGCTTTGGGGTGCAGTTCTTTGGCCAGGATCAATGTGTCACTCAGGGCATTTCCCCAATCGGTTGTATGTGATTTTCTTGTGCTGTTTAGCAGTCATGGTTGCTCATATGCAGTTCAGCTGTGTGTGCTGCCCAGTCCTCTGGTCAAGTTGTTTCCACCTTTCTGTCCCAGACTTGTGCATCTGTTGGTATCGTGTTGGATGTATGTGTGTTGGTTGTGTTATTGCTTCACCTTCTGGCTGTACTGTTGTCTTTGTGCTGTGCTGATTGGTGTTGTGTGGGTTGATGTTGTGTCACTGATGTCTGTGTGTGGCTGGTATGCTTGGTGTGCACACACTGCTTGATTTGCATGCGGTGCTGTGCGTGTATGTTGCCTGTCATTGCCTGGTGTGCATCCCCTGATGCCCAGCTGTGTTTGCTGTGTGATTTTTCTGTCTGTGTATCTGTTGCTTGTTTGATGTGGCTGTGTTGTTCTGTGATGGTGCACTTCTTGTGTGTGTTGTGGTATGTTGTCTGTGCATTGTTCCTGAGTGATGAGGTTGGGCACTCCTGTTGTGTTTGTGCTCCCGTTGCCTTTCCACAGTTTAGCTGCACAGGGCATGTCTGTTCTTGTTGTGGTTCTGTGTGTGTTTCTGTCGGGTTATGTGTTTGTCTGTTGTTTTTGTGCAGACATTTGTTCTGGCATCCCTGTGTTTGTGTGATGTTTGTGGCTACCCCCAGGGTGTGTGATTGTGTGTGTGTTTATTGACTGGCAAGTATTGCCAGCCTTCAGTGTGTTTGACACTGATGTTGTGTGGTGCTGGTGTGAGTGGGATTATGTGTGTAGATTCCTACTGGTGTTTGGCAGTCATGGAGTGTGTCAATGGGCTCTGTGTGTTGTGCTGCTGGTGTACTCCTGTGAAGTAGTTGTATACATGTGTGGCTGTTCACAGTTTGACTTCAGGGCCTTCCTTTCATCCTTGGTTTGCCTTGCTGTCTCCCTGTGTTGTTGCACTGTGATGTCTGTGGTTTGACTTCACTGACTGTACCAGCCATGTGTGCTTTGATGGTCTGAGAGTGTGTGTTCTCTGTTCCTCGTCTTGCATGTGATGTACACAAGTTTGTTGTTTGTCTCCATGGCCTTCCATTTGTGTGCCCCCCACTTGGGCTTTCCTATTTGTTCTGTTCCATTGCTGTTGGCATGTGGTGTGTGTATGTGTCTGTGTGTCAGTATGGGGTATGTATATGTAACTTGGCAGGCTGTGTGTCCATTTGGATGTTTGTTCCTTGTATGTGTTCATTTGGTGCTTGTACTCATTTTTGTTGCCCTGAGTGTGGTGTTGTTATGGTGTGTGTGTTTCCCTGGCATGTGCTACTGTGCTGTGTGTTCCTCTTTAACCACTCCTGCAGTGGCTGTCTCCCTGGTTGTTTGTTGTGTGGTGCAGGGTTTGTATCCACCTAGCTTGTTGTTGTGCATGGGGGTGCACAGGAGGGGCACATGGCATGTGCCTTCAGGGGGTGTGCTAGTTTGTGGTGGGTGGTGGTGTGGTCCTGTGGTCTTTGTGCCCTGCCCATGACTGGCGCTGGTCCTGCCTTCTGCATAGTGCGCATGTATTCCCTTGTGTTCACCGCTGCTGTCACGTGACCTGGACATTGCTGCATGGTCGTGGAACATGTCTGTCCAGGATACAGAGGGGTGACTTGGTGGCAGGTAGGTCATGTGTGGGTGCCCTTGTGTTCCTGTCCCCTCCAGGGTGTCTAATGTGGATTTGGACCCTGTGTCAGCCCATGTGTTGTGTGTTGTGTGGTGTGTCATTGCGTACCTGCGGCGGCGACCACGACGGTCCATGAGTTGCTGGTGATGTAGCAGATACAGCACTGGAAAAACGTATAGAGCTGGATCCATGGCAGTCGGGACCGGGTGGTGTGGACCGGGACTCTGTTTTCACGCTCCGCTGTTGAGGTTCCATTGTCTCTGGTTGGGCGGTTTAACCGCTGCGGTGCGTCTGCTTGTTTGGGGCATCCTAATTTGTGGAGCGGGGCGGACGTCATTCCGCACGGCGGTGAGTCTGCATTGGCTCCCACCGCCGCGGTGGCGGGCGTACTTTGATGGCGGTGCGCGTCGCACCGCGGCAGATGGGAAATGGGCTATGTTTGGCAATACTAATATGGCGGACGTGAGAACCGCTGCTCGCGGGTGGAAAAATGCATTTTTCAGCACCGTCAGCACCGCAGTGGTGCCACCGCCCATCATCCTAATAGACCCCTCTAGTGTGTGTATAATTATAATATGCCCATTTATACAAATTAAATTAAAGATAGTATGCTAGAAGACTTAAAAATGCAATCTAATGTTAATATTCTTTGTCGGAAATTTATAAATAATTAGGAATGATGGTAGGTAAGCACTGTCAGGATAATTCAGATAGACCAGTAAGACACTGCTCCTTCAATGCAGATATGGTATATCAATATTTATAGCTTGACAGTGTATGAGTCCACTGATTTCTTACAGTCTGTGTTTGCATTAACCCGTCTTATTTGTGCATTCATTAATATTTTGATGAGAGAATGTCCTCGTACCAGGAACATTAACATATTGTGGCTCATCTGTTGCTATCTCAAAAGCCGACTCATATCTTGGGACAATCATGGTAGATGCACACTAGGATTGGGTCATAAAATGGAATTAGTTTCCTTAACACCATGCCTTCGCTGATTTTTCCATAAATTAACCTCATTGATATCGTAGTTAGCAATAAAAGCATTATTTGCTTAAAAAAAAGATGGAGAATGTTATGAATAAAAAGACTTTCCTGTTCCAATATGGTGGTCTCCTCTACTCAAGATTTTGAATCTCGAGAGAGAACCAGTGGGAACTGGTTGGTGTTCACCATCCGCAACCTTTAGTATATTAAGTAGGCCTGGGCAAAAATTTCGTTCCGTTCGCGGAAATTGCGATAATTTGACATTTTTGCGTTCCGCGGAGAGCGCGAAAATGTCAAAAATTCCGGTTTCCGCAGCTTGGCGATAATTTGTTTCTTGCTCGCGCTGTAAAATGATACATTCTCGCGCGCGCGCGATCGCCTTACCTGAATCCCTGCGTTCGCCGACAAGTTTTCTTGATCCGGTCGCGTTCTCCATGAGATGTTGTATTGTTTTTAGCCATTTGCGCTGTCTCGCGACAGTTCGCGCCCGCAGTGACGTCATGCGTCGCGCGATCACGTCTTTCTTCTCGCGATCATGCACCGCGAGAACAACTCAAAACAAGATGGCCGCGCCCGCAAGCAACCACATGGGTAAGTTGGCGACCCGCAACCATGCAGAAAATCTCGCGAACATGCCGGAAAAAAACTTCCGCATCTTCGCGATATTTCTGCTTGTTTGCGATAATTTTAAACATTCTCGCGATAATTTGCGAAGGTTAATTCCGCAAATTCCGCCCACCCCTAATATTAAGATGCTTTCTATGGACATACTTGCTTCCCAATAAATACTTCACAGCTGCTCACGTCTCAATCTGCTCCTCAGCAGTTGCTTCTATGATCAATGTTGGTAAATTTTACACTTGTCTCCACTCCAGAATTATTGGAGTATCCTCGGTGACTACTGCTTTTGTCTTTGAAGTCACCCACCTAAGCCAAAAACAATATCAACATTCCTACAAGGGTGGTCTAGTGTTTTTGAATTCCATTTAGATGATCAATTCCTGTTGAAATTATTTTGTCTATGTTGTGATGCTAACAACCAGTTCTGAAATATTTGTGACTAAGGGGGTCATTAAGATAGCAGAATGACCGCCACCGCCGGGCCAGAGGTGGTGGTCCTTCCTCCATCATGAAGCGCATTACCCACCGCCAAATTAGGATGGCGGTGGTTACCGCAGTGGATGGAAAGTCCATCCGCCGCTTCACCTCAAAGGCAATCGTCCCAATTGCCTGGCGGAGGGTGCAGGGCGCCTGAAATGGTGGCGGTGCCTAGCAGGCACCATTCGCCAAAACAGGATGTGCCATTGAAAGGCTGGCAGGGATTGGGTTTAGGGGCCCATTGCGGCCCCCCTGGGGGGGCAGGTGTCGTTGCACAGGGGGGGTACCATGGTACCCCCCCTCATTTCTATTCACCAAGTGACAGGCACCACGTGGTGCCTGCCACTTAGTGCAGGGAAATGCTGTGCACGCACCTTTGACATTGCGTGCGGTGCTGCACCCAGCAGCACCGTCCACGATGTCAAAAGCCCAGGATGCACCCGCCAGTATGGCGGCGCATCCTAATCGCAGTGGTGAGACCGCCGCATGTCTGGCGGGCCTGTCCCAGCAGCGCAACGATGGTGGGCGGACTGATGTCCGCCCGCCATCGTAATGAGCACCCAAGATATTTAGTTTTATTGTAATTAGGATTGAGCGTAAAAGGTGTAATTCTCTGCAGCTGAATGACTCTTAATTACCCTAAAATGACTCGTAATTATGCAGAATTTGTGAGAAGAGTAATCAAGCATTTATAGCTATTTTCTTAGAGTAAAATGTACACTCACGTGCACAATGGGTCCAAGGCTGCATTTTGAGCTAAGTAAATAGCACTAAATGCTACAGGACTCAAACAACAGTTGCCAGCAGCCACTCCCTGGATCTTAGTTAATTGTTCCTGTGCTTCTGCTGTAGGGTTTTTGCCCTAAATTACTATTATTTACTCAAGCTGGAGTCAGTGTGTAATTCTAGTAGTTTCACATCAAGAGTAATGTGCAATTTCTAAAATTATACCGGATACTCTGGCGCAATTGACATTTTTACCAGGCCTAATTATAATGGCCATACTACAAGCTGTATTCAATATTATTTTTCCATTTATCAGGTACAATAAATGCTATATTCATGCATATACTTTACACTAGTAAGAGTAGAAGTTCTAAACCCTTTGTCAACTGCAGTGTCTCATTTTACAGGAGAAATATCTCAACTACATAAACCCATGTAGTTACAAAGGGGCCCATTACAATGTCTGGCGGACTTGCATCCGCCAGACACCCTCTCGGAACTGGGACCGACCGACCTCTGGTCGGCAGGCCAACCTCCTGATTAGGATGCGACCGAACACTGTTTGGTCACATATTGACATTTTCCTATGGGAGCATGTATTACGGTCATAAACCGGCCGTAGGACATACTTCCATAGGGAAATGGGAGGTGGTATTAATCCTTTCACCCCGTTGCAGGTACCAGTAGGTGCCTGCCATGGAGGGCAGTGGTTAACGGGGGCACCGTAGGTGCCCCCTTGGCCCACTACTGGAGGCCGCTCATGCAAGGGGGTCCTGCTAGGGGCCCCGAAACATGCTTTCCAACAGGGTTTCCTTATCAGAAAGGCCGGCATGGAAAGCCTGCCGGAAACTGTGCATCGTAATCCCAAGGGCGATAAGACCACCCTTTGAGATTATGGGCCGGCCTCCGACTGGCTGACGGGTTGACCAGTTTACTTTCCGACCCCCAGCATTGTACTGTGGGAGTCAGAAAGTAAACCGAAATGTGGCTCGGAAAGGCTCCAACCATCGGTCGGAGCCTTTCCAGGTCACATTGTAATTGGCCTCTGAGTGTTTGCTGACTAAAAATGTACTTTATAATGCAGTATTCTTAATCCATTAAATTATGCCTGAGCAATGCCATTCATCATCTATAAGTGTCATATGCTTTCTCACATATGGTTGACAGCATTATTTTGTATTGTGGTTTTAGTCACAGTAAAGGTGCTACAATCAGCTGTACATAGTAAAAAAGAACATAGGGGTCGATTAGGATGGCTGGCGGACCTGAGTCCACCCGCCATCACTGCGAATTAGGATGCGACTGCCACCCTGGTGGTCGCATTCTGCAGTTTAACATTGCAGGGGGTGCTAACAGCAGCACCCGCCGCAATGCCAAATTGCCATGTTGTGCATTTCCATGCACAACGTGGCAGACGTTGCGCGGTGCCTCCCACCTTGTGCATGGAAATTGAGGGGGGTACCATGGGTAACCCCCAAGTGCACCCCCCATAACCTGGGGGCCCGCAACAGGCCCCAAAGCAAATCCACATCAACCTTTCCATGGCGGCATCGCTGCCATGGAAAGGCCTTACATCACACACATCCTAATATGGATGGTGGACCAAGTCCGGCCATCAGAACGATTGCCGACCGGCGGAAAAGCGGGAGACGCACTTTGCGTCTGCCACGATACCCCCCACCATTCTAATATGGCTGGGGGTATTACTCGTTACGATGGCGTAACGGTCGCCACCACCGGCTCGGCAGTGGCGATCGTTACACCATCATAATGAGCCCCATAGTTCTATTGTTATTACTACAAACCTGTAACGAAGAAAAATGTTTTCAATCCGCTACATTTCACGTCACAGATGGCAGTCCTTTTCCTAAGCCTATAAAGCTCTTATCATTGTAAAATCACTACAGGCTTATGTACTGCTCATAACCAATAGCCATCCTTTTTTCTATGCCACCAAACAAGTAGGCTTAGTGGAAACACTGCTATGAGAACAACAGATGACAGTTGCACTAGGTATTAAGAAGTGCAGAATTCCATGTTTTTTAAAGCAGCACTACCCTGTCAGACCTTCTCTACACAACAAGGTATAAATTCATTTGTACCAATGGTTCCCAGCACTTTGAACAATTCCATCACACAGCAGCCAAATCCCCCAATGCATCGAGACCTTCACAGGTGATTTGCCACGCTTTATGAATGATGATTGATTAATTTGGATGAAATGCAACATTTAGATTGCTCAATCAAATTGACCCCCAAATTTGTGGTAAGATTTGGGAGCCTTGGTAGGTGTTCTTATATTTGGTTGCGACTAAAATTTATAGGACAATTTATGAATATTTAGGGGCAACAAAAATGAAAGCTCATCCATTTTGAAAAGTATGATTTACTTCATTTTATATAATGGGACTCACAAGCCTCAACTTGATCAGGTTCTCATTAATTCAGTTGTGGGTAAATGAAAGAGCATCAAGGACTCAAACGTTCACTATGTATGTCTAATGCACTCATTAAGTCATAATCTTTTTTGGCACTCTTAGGGTAAACAAATAACATTAGATATCTGTCTCAAGCCGCAGTATGGCATAACCTGATTTAGCAGTGTCTCAAAAACAGCTATTTCACAGATACATGGTTTAAACACATATCATTGTACTACTGAATTCTAGATTTCTATCAATAACAGGCAATCTTGAACATCTATACCGCTAACAGTCAAACCTTTGAATCAAAGTCAGGTAAAATCAGGGGTTTCATGTCAATATGCTTTAGTAATCTGATATTTACTGGCATAATCTCTTGCTCTCGACTGCAGTCTATGGGACACAGCAGCCAGTTAGCTTATACAAACCTCCGATAGATATTTATTTACAAATACCAAATTGTACACTTTGATAAAGCTTAAATAGATTTGTCACAGGGAATATATTTAACAATCTAGTTCTTGAATTCTACAAACATTGATGCTTATCTGTTCAGTATTACCCGCATTTTAGGCAACAACAAGCAAACTGATTACACATTTTCTACTTTATGATGATCTATGATAATTCTCTTTCCCAATAGCCTGAGGAACAATTTTGACCTTCATTAATGAGAAGCCTCGTGTTCTAATAAAAATAGACTTTACAATACTAAGTCTTGAATTTTTAGCAAGAACATAACTTGCTGATTCATCAGTATCTGAAATATGTACCTTGATTAATGCCACATTTTTATTACTTGCTAATACAATGTGTGGTAATGCAAATAAAATACCAATTTTTCACACAGGTCAGGGTGCTCTTGAGTAAACAGGGAAACACTGGGATACTCAAAGATAAGAGCATCAAGATTCAGCAATATGTAGATGATACACAACTCTACATAAAAGTCTCCTCTGCTTCCGAAATCCAAAGTTGCAAACACTTATTGAATATCCTCCAGGTCTTGATCTCCTAGACTTACTTGAAGCTCAACACAACCAAGAAAGAATTCCAATTATTTGTAAAGAAGTATAAGATACAGAAAATGTATGTGGGGCTTGGGCATGTAGGCAACCAAGATGGCGGCCTAGTGCAGAGCTCCAGAGAGCATACCACATCTACTGTAGTTGCACAGCACCCACAGTGGTGGATTTGCAGTACTATGGAAGCAGACAGGCCCAATGATCAGGGAATCCTGAGGGGGTTGTGCCTTCCTGGCAACTTTGTGGGGAATAGCAGCCAGCAGTGATTACGGCCCACAGGGAGCAGCTGCCTCGGAGTTCTGGCCTCAACAAGGGCCACTGGAGAGCCTGAGCCCATCCTCCAGTCCCACCTGCCATGTCAGGTGGGTCTGTTGCCTTTGCTGTCAGGTGACTTGCACCCCTCTGGGGCCATTGTGGCTTGTGACTTGGTGTCTGCTGACTTGTGTGGGAGGCCCTTGGCCTGGCCTAGAGCTCTGGGCCATGCTGGGTATGGCCTCCTCTCCATCTCCCCAACAATTATTGAAGGTCTTCATTGGTCTCAGAGGATCAACATTTATTGGGAGGTTCCAGCCTGGGGCTTCCCTCAACACACAAGGATGCCACAGATGCTGTTGGGCGAGGAGCCCTGTCCTACAGGGCAACTCCCATTAGGACAAGATTGGCAGCTCGCCTAGATGACAGACAATAGTATGTGGGAATACCATTCTCAGTTTAGGTCTGAGACTGGGAACTTAGATCATACCAACCTGTCAACCCACCACACATCCATAGTGGGTGTTCTCCCCTCACCCCACTTCATGGCCTATTGGTCAGCGTTCAGGGACACACAACTGTGACTTGATGGTTCTAACCCCACATATGCTGATCCAAAACCATCTACAGTGAAGGGTTAGTCTTCCAGCAATTTCTGCCAGTTATTTGGATTACGCAATAGATGGTAGACACAATCAGGCCATCCCAGCCCAACATTGGAGCAGTGGGGAAGGGAGATACCAAAGCTGCCATTTGATGCCAGGAACAACCCTATTGCATTGGACCTGCAACAAATGGTGACCATGTACCCAATTTCGTTAATCCAATCTCCAGCGACATCCATAGCCACCCTGCTCCTGGACCAGAAATCTAGCCTCCAGTCAATTGATGCCAAGACAAACGCCAAGGCCACTCAGCTGGATCCCTTGACTGAGTGGATGCCTTGTCACTCAGTCAGAATAGACAGCACGGAGAGAAGTATGTCCAACACGGAGGATGGCCTTATAGAAACAAACACCAATGTGACCAGGCTGGAGAAGGGGACCCTCACAGTTGCGGTGAAAAGCAAGGATTTGGAGGTGCAATCAAGGCAGAGCAATGTGCTGATTGTGAGCATTGCTGAGTCCACTGACACAGGCAGGATGGATTTGTTTATTGAGAAACTCCTTGTTGATTTGTTCATCAAGGACCACCTTTGTAGTGTGTTCTTATTTGAGCATGCAAGCCCATTACTTGACCCGTGGCATCCTCTTGGCGCACCTCTGATGCCAATAATTTTGCATTTTCTGACTTTCCATGATCAGGATACTGTTCTGAGGCCGGGCACAAGAGCAGGGCCAGTTGTTCTATCAAGCCTCAGTGCTTCCCTTCTCTGGCTTTCCAACGGTGGTGCAAGAAGCACAGCTAAAACATTTGGAGCTCAAATGCATTCTATGTAAACAAAATATTAAGTATGTGCTGCTATACCCAGCCAGGTTGAAGGTTGATCTGGTGGGGAAATACTGAATGTTGTCATTTACGAACGAGGCTGCCCAATTCTGCAATATGCTCAGGAGGACCAGAGGTTCTTCAAGATCGGCAACTGGTTCCCTGATGCACACCTACCAGACCAGAACTGGCCATGGGAAATGAGGAGTACCTTACCGATAATGCAGAACCCTAGCTCAAGACCATTGCCATTTGCGAAAGCAGCACCTGGATGGAGTTCATGGAGTAACAGAAAAACTCCACCAAGCTACGCGGAGTTCCACGAGTGGCGGAGTGCATTACCTTGCGTCGTTTGCACTGATTGTTAGTGCCAGGTGTTTGTCCTGTGCAGTAAAATCAGCACAAATGGCATCAGACACATTGCAAGAGGGCACTGCTTCTTTCTTCTGCTTGAGTAGAAGTTCTGCTTGAGCTGCAGCTTCCTCAATGCAAATGGTAGCGACCATCCGCGACAGCCCGCGGTGAGAAATCACGGAGGTGGTCTAGAATTGGATTTTCTTCACTTGTGCTCGCCAACTTACCACTGGCGATTGCGAGCAAGGAAAGAACTCTGCTTTGCTACACAGAGCGGAGGTTTTCAGAACTCTGTGAGCTCTGCAGAGCGTGGAGTGCGAAAAACTGTGCACACTCCGCAATACAGTGGAGTTCACCGCCCAGGCCTAGTGAAATATAGGATGAGAAGGATGAGTCAGAAAATGGACAAGGTCCACACCACAACTGGGTGGATGGTAATATATGCCTCGGATTGGGCCCCCCTGACTGCTTTCTCTAACATCTGTCATACTATCCGTCATAAGTGTGCTACCGGGTGCTGTCATACCCCATTGTATGTATCACCTGGATATGTTTATCTCTTTCCAACCGTTTTGTCACTCAACTTATTGTGATACTCAGGGGTGTTATGTTTGCTTTTTTCAGGTACATATCACTGGCGATTGGGGTTGTCAGTATGGGAGGAGGAGTGGGCTTGTTACTGAACTACAAGTATCGTATTTCTTTCTGCAATCTGGTTGCTTATACAGCTGCAACAGATATCCGTCTTACAACCACAGCATACTGAGACCTTACTAGCTCAATGACATGCCCTAGATGACACATCTCACTAATCACCTGAAATATCAGGGGCTTTAACGATCAACGTAATGGAAGATGAGTACTGGCATACCTGGACAGACACACTATAGATGCTGCGTTTCTTCAGGAAACAGATTTATTTCTGAAAAGGCATATATGACTTTGCCTACCTGGAAATGGGGCCTCCATAGATTTTTCTCTTCAGACAGCTCCTGCTCCAGAGGAGTCTATGTTCTAATACGGACACATGCTGATTTGAAGCTATATCAACAACATGTAAATGCAGATGGCCGATACATAGTCTTAATAGGACCAATGGAGAAGGTGAAGCTAGGTCTGATAAATATTTATACCACAAATACTGACACTTCCCTGTATTTCCTAGATATCCTCTCTATACCTTAGGAACTTGGGGGGTGTATACTGTGCTCTGGGGGAAGGTACTATAATTTAGTGCTGAACCCTGGGTTGGATTGCACAAGCACATGGTGCTCTTCCCATGCACAATCTATAAAAATATTGGCGGACACGATACGTATGTTTGAAATACGTGATTTATGGCAACAAACACACACTTCCACCAAAGAATAAACATGGTATTCCTCACAACATGATTCTTCTACTAGACTTGACTATTGAATCTCATCTCCAGAGATCAATGTTTGTGCTACTGATGTAATACACCTGGCCTGATCATTGTCGGACAACACATCCCAGTTAGGTTGCACCTATCACTCAGACTCCCAAATGTGCTGACCAAGATGGTTTGTTCCCAGCAAGCTCCCTTCTATACCCAGTGTTTCACTGTGAACTACACATGGCCATATTGAAATACATCCAGCCTAATGTGTCCATGGTGATGAAATATGCCACACTCTTGATGACTTTGAAAGCCTATATTATGAGGGTAGAGTTTGTGAAACATGATGGTACAGTCCAAGATATATGGGGGAAGCTTGCAATCCTTGAACAGAAACTTAAAAGTGTGAAAGGCCTTATGGCCTTATGGCACACACCCCACGACTGTAACAACTTAAAATGCAGGGCCAGCTGCTCCGAGAATATAGAGATCTAGAGGACAGGGATGTGCACTGCATGGGGAAACACACCTTCGCCAGGCAATATGGAGAGGGGGAGACCAGGTAGAACCTTGTCATGGCTTTTGCGTTGGGATCAGCGATCGATCATGACCCCAAACCGGGTATCCTTTTTTTTTGTAAACTTTTTTTATTGAGTTTTGAAAAACATAACAATGCAAGAATATCGGCTGTGCAGATCTGTAGGAACAATTGCGGAGATACATCATTACACTCCCCCTTCATATACAAACAGTAGTTCGATTTCATGGCAGCAGACCACAGCAAGACCCCCCATCCAGAGCCCACCCGTCTCATCCGCCCGTGCCCATCGAAGGGGAATGACTCAGTCAGGACTCTTCAACCATCTGCAGCGGGCACCCCCATTTTCGGCACAGCTCCACTAATGCAGCCCGCCCAGCGAGCACTCACTCCCCCCAATTCCCCGCAGGGAGGACCATCAGAGCTACCCCACTCCCGTGGGTACTATTCCGGAGCTGGCACGCGGTGGAGAAGCGCACGGGAGGTTAGCAATATAGGTCTTGTAGGGGCCCCAGATATCCTTGGGACGCGCAACTGCAGGGAGGAGACTGGCATATATCTCGCTGTTTGTGCTGCAATAAGCCATAGACGTGAGCCATGTCCCGGCCGTGGGGGCCGACCTACCGCCCCAATGTTTTGCCACCTCCCTCTTGGCGAGTAGCAGGCCCAGGGAGGCAAGCCTGCGGACGCCCTTGGGGAAGTTCACTGTATAGCCCAGTAATGCAACCTCCGGAGTGGGAACCAGCGTGAGCTCCAACATAGCGCCAAGGATCTCGTGGATCTGCGTCCAATATGGTTGCAGTCTGGGGCACGTCCAGGACAGGTGTGCAAAGTCAGCGTGTGGAGCAGCGCATTTCCAACATGTGTGCGGGCGCGCAGGGTCAATGGCGTGGAGCCTAGCTGGGGTCATGTAGCAGCGGCGAAGAAATTTATAATGGAGGAGCTTATGCCGACTATTTAGCGAGATCGCCTTAGTGACTTTGCAGCAAGCGGTCCATTGTTCATCTGTGATCGGTCTACCCAAGTCCGCCTCCCAGGCCGCTCTCAACCGGCCATCCTCACATGGAACCAGCGCCGCGCATGCCCTGTACAGCTTAGATACCATATGGGCACCCGAGTCGTTGTCAATAAGGAGAGTTAGAGGCTCAAAGGATGCTGGCTCGAGAGGGAATCCCGCAATGTCTGAACGAGCCGCACAATAAAGCCGGCGCAGGACAAATTTGTCCATGAACGTGGCCTCACTGAAGCGCTCCTCCTCCGAGACCGAAAATATGTGGCCCCCCGGGTAGAGGTCCCCGGCCGTAGCAAGGTGAAACTTGGTCAATGTACGCTGAACCAGAGCCTCCCCCGTGCCAGACAGCAAGCCGGGATTAGGAAGTGGAAGAGAAGAGGAGTAAAGGAGGGGCTGGGCTAGATAGCGAGTAAGACGGTGCCACGCCCAACTTGTGGTGGACACCGTTTGGATATCAACTGGGTCTCGGGGGACCCCCTTTGGCAACACCGCCGCTAACCGGCCCGGGAGAACGAAATCCGCCTCGGGACGCAGGAACGGAATACGAGCGTCAGGGTGGTACCAGGCATAGGCGTGCGCACATTGCGCCACCAGATAATACAAATACAGATCCGGTACCCCGAGGCCGCCCCTATCAGGAGGGAGCATGAGGGTCTTCCAACCAATCCGGGGGTGCTTCCCGCCCCATACCAGCCTGATCAGCTGGGATCGCAACGCGGTGAAGAAGGCCCGGGTGATGGGGACGGGGATATTATTGAAGAGGTATAAAAATCTAGGGAGAACTATCATTTTTATGATTGCAATTCTGGCCGACATAGACAGCGGGAGTCTCAACCATCCTTCCACCTGTGTCTCCAGCCTGTCCAAAGCGCGGCCATAGTTGAGGCGAATAAGTTCGTCCGTGTTGAGATGGATCTGCACACCCAGGTACCGAACCGAGTCAGAGCACCACTCCAATGGGTACTCGCACTGCCATGGGGAGGTGCTGCTGGTTAAGGGGAAGATGACGGACTTATGCCAGTTGATGCCCAGCCCGGAGTGTGCGCCGAAGCGGAGGATCTCCCGTATCAGGGGGGCAAGGTTGACCTGCGGTTCTCTTACATACAGTATGGTGTCGTCTGCGTAGAGGGACGCTAGCAATGGACCCGTCCGGAACTGGAGACCCCTGTGGAGGTGGCGCTCCTGGAAATGTCGGATCAAGGGGTCCATGGCCAAAATGAACAAGAGTGGTGAGAGTGGGCAGCCCTGCCGCGTACCACGCGTTAAAGAGAAGGGACAGGACAGCGTGCCATTGATACGCAATCGGGCCGTGGGGCGGCTATACAAAAGCCTCGTAGTGGCCAGGAAGGTCTCCGGCATGCCCATACGTTGCATGACGGCGAGAAAGAAAGGCCATTCTAGAGTGTCGAAGGCCTTTTCGGTATCCAGGAGGACCGCCGCAGCCGGCGTGGCAGGGTTAATTCTATGGAGGACCGTAAAAAGCGTTCGCAGATTTAAAGACGTAGAGCGACGCGGGACAAAGCCCGATTGGACGGGCGAAATGATAAATTCCATCAATTGAGAGAGCCTGTTGGCCACTATCTTTGCCAGGATCTTGTAGTCGAAGTTTAAAAGGGAGAGGGGCCGATAGGAACTACACAACGTCGGGTCCTTGTTTGGTTTTGGAAGGAGAACTATCACCGCTTCGCTGAGGGTGGCCGGCAGGGAGCCGCGCTCCAGCGCCTCCGCATACACCTCTATCAGTTGTGGCGCCAGCTGATCAGAGAACGCCTTATAAAAATCCCCAGAGAAGCCATCTAGGCCGGGGGCCGTGGACCCGCGAAGCACCTTAATCGCCCCGCGCACCTCCGCCACAGTAATAGGCTCAGCCATGAACTCCTGCATGCCCTTATCGAGGAACACAAGTGCGATTTCGGACAAGTAGGCCGCACGAGCGGCTGTGGATTCCCCCAACTTGGTCTTGTATAGGTCGGAGAAGTAGGACAGGAATTCGTCTCTGATCGCTGTGGGAGTTGTGCGGAGCGAGCCATCCACGCCCCTCACCTCAACTATCAAGGATCTACCATACGGAGGCCTCAAAGCCTGAGCCAGTGTGCGTCCCGGTCTATCTCCCTCACCATATCTACGCGCCGTCTGGTACTTCCCAAGGTACAGTATCTCCCTGTCTGCAGCCTCCCGGAAGTCAGTCAGGAGGCGAAGACGCCTAGCGGACACGTCCCCGTCCAGCCCGCGCTGCGCGTCAGCGTCAGTCAACTCTAGCTGTGCCTCCAGTTGCTTAATGGTTGCGCGTAGTGCCTTCAGGACCCCAGAGTGCTTGGCTATGCAAACCCCCCTGATGTAGGCCTTAAACCCCTCCCAGAGCGCAGCCTGTGAGTCTACGGACCCTGTGTTAATCGTGAAGTAGTCCTCTATTGCTTCGGAAATCTCGTGGACAAATAAGTCATCCAGCAGTGCTCTCCCAGGGAATCGCCACTGCCGCTCAAAACCCTCGGGGCGTGGGACATCCAAGCGGAGCAAGACAGGGGAGTGGTCTGAGTACGTTCTAGGGAGAGTAAGGAGCCCACCAAACCATGGGGACAGGCCCGGGGACAGCAGCCAATAGTCAAGTCTGGTCCAAGTGTTGTGTTGCCCCGAGAAATGTGTGTAGTCAGTGGTGTTTGGGTTGCGCCTGCGCCAAATATCTACTAGGGAGAACTGTCGACAGAGGTCCGCAAGAGCGCGCCGCGCCCTGGGCTTGGAAGGAGCAGCCCCAGATGTACTATCCAAAGCTGCATCTAGCAATAAGTTAAAGTCGCCGCCAAGAATGAGGCCCGCAGGTTCAAGCGCCGCAAGCTGGGCAGACAGTGCGTGGAAAAATTCCGGGGAATCAGTGTTCGGGGCATACACACATACCAGGATGATCGCATGACCCATCAACACCCCCCGTACTATGCAGAAGCGACCCTCAGGATCTCCCCGGAACAGCTGGCAGTGAAACGGGACTCTCCTGTGAATCAGCACCGCGGTGCCTCGGGCGTAATTGCTAAAATTGGAGAAGTATCTGTGGGCGCCCCAGGAAGCTGCAAAGCGAGCGGGAACAGAGGTGTGTAAATGCGTTTCCTGCAGGAAGGCAATGTCGACCCTGTGCCGATTCAGATAGTGTAGTACCTGCCTACATTTCCGTTGATTGTTCAGGCCTCTGACGTTCCATGACATGAGTGAAAGACCCTGGGGGGCATCATGTAAGCCTATGTGTACTGTTGCTGCCATATCCCTAACAATGAGAGCAGGAAAGCAGAAGCGTCTCCGTGTATTCGCAAAGTTACAATCTGATCAGCCATGTCAAGAATATCCAAACTACCCATCCCATCCCCCCACCCCCCACCCAGCCACATCACGCAAACGTGAGGCAATCCCCAACCTGTGGAAGAAAAGCGAAGTTTCAAATAGCAAAACCATTGATAAACAAGTAAACAAAAAATAGGCATTGTAGGTCAAAAATGCTCCCGGCGGTGTCAACCAAAGGGGAATGGCAACGACCCGCCGCCGACCCAGCGCCACAGTAAAAACAAAGACATAGCAAAGTGTCTCAAACGTTCCCATTGCAAACAGACAGAAAAAGAAGTCAAAGCTGCGTTGCGGGCACCGACTCAGCCAGGCCCAGAGCCGGAGAACAGGTCCTGGCTAAGCGCAGCACCACTGTGCGGTGGAGTGTGTCCATCCTCATCGCCCCCCGAAGGGCCCCTGCGTGGTTTATATGTTCGGCAGAACTCCTGCACCGCAGTAGGATTGTCAAATATACGCGGTCGGCCATCGATGTCAACCCTCAACCGGGCCGGATACAGCATACCGTACTTGAGGCCCAGATTGCGGAGCGCAGCTTTCGCCCCAACATATTTACGCCTAGCCTCCTGTACCATGGCGGTGAAATCAGGGTAGAACGAGAGTCTCGAGCCCTGCCAGGTGATCTCGCCCTTCTCCCTGGCCAGCCTCAGGGCCGTGTCCCGGTCTCGGAAGTTCATGATCCGGGCTATCAGAGGGCGGGGAGGGAGCCCCGGGTTAGGTCGCGGCCCAAGTGAGCGGTGCGCCCTCTCAACCACAAAGCCCGGTGTGAAGGAGTCTCTCTCAAAAATGTCCGATAACAGTTGCTCAACAAAAACATCCAGCCTGCCGGTAGCCGTGGATTCAGGAATCCCAGTGATTCGGACGTTATTGCGCCGACTGCGCGATTCCAAGTCCTCGTTCTTGATGGCCACTTCCTTTAGTATGCGCTCCAGCCGGTCTAGGCGTTTAGCGTCCTGCGCTGCGCTATCTTCCACCGCAGATATCCGGTTCTCGGCCTCCCCCAAACGCTTATCGTGGGCCTGGACCTTCGCTCCCATCGTTTCTAACGTTTTGTTCAGGGCATCAAAGCGCCCATCGAGGGCCCTGAATCCAGCACGCATCTCTTGAAGCCATTCAGGGGGTGGAGCGGCAGCCGCCGGGCCAGCGGACTGGCCTCCAGCAGGGTCCGACATGTCTGGGCGTTGGTCCGCAGGCTGATCGTGGAGCCTCTCAAAGGGCAGAGTCTTTTGTTTGGGGTCCTTTCGTCCCATGCCCCCACCAGGAACGACTGCCAGTTGCGGGAAGGGTGCCAACAGGCGGATCCAGGGCACTGGGACGATGACTAGGAAGGAGAAACGGCTCCACCACCTCTTCGGCCCGCAGCGCGGGCGACGTAGCGGTCCCCCGCCAGCACCGGCCACGCGTCCAACCGGGCCCGGGCACCAGCACAGGCCGCACCGCCACCAGGTGTCCTCCTCGCGCCGAAGACCAGGGGACGCCTCTCAGGGGGTCCGAGACACGGACCAATCCGGGCGACAGCCGGCACGGCTAGGCGACTCAGGACCGGGGAGAGGGCGTCCGGACGGCGCAGGCCGCGAACCCCAGGGGCGGCCGAGAAGGTCCCAGGGAAGGGGGGCAGAGGCGGCCCGGGCGCAGAGGTCCGCGCAGATCCCCTCCAGCCCACCCCCACCGCCAGTCGGCCGTGTCGTCGCTCCCCCAGGCCCCCCAGACCGCAACAGCGCGGGGAACCCGAGAGGGGCCAGCAATGGAGGAGGCGGCCGCGGCGCCGAGCAACGGCCCAACGCCCGACCCGCCTCAGGCCAACGGCGGCGAAGGGGGTGAAGCGGGCCCACACCAGACCCCGCCCCAGCGCCCAGACCCCCCCCCAGTTACCCCCCGGCCACCCGCATCACCGTCGGCCGCCACCGCCGCACTAACCTCCCCGGCCGCCGAGTCAGGCCGCCATCTTGGGCATCGGGTCCGCTAGGCCCCGGCGTTCTTTGGTCGCTCCGGGCGCTGTCGGGGCCGGATCACCACTCCAGGCTGTTGCGGGAGAGCAGGGGAGTCAGCGCCGGGTCCGGGCAGCCTTCGCCCGCATCAGGATGTCGGGAAAAACAGATTTGGCGCTGAGTCGACCACGGAGCTTCAACACCGCGCGGCCATCTCAGCCCGCGGCTTGGCCACGCCCCGTCCAAACCGGGTATCCTTAACATGGAAATACTATTAGAGTTCGAGAACTAATATTCCTATCTTTCTAAGGCCCGGGCCGGTGGAGGAACTGATGGATTTCATCTCAGACTAGCTAGATGAAGTGGTTTTTGTCTGGCTCCATGGTTGCCACTAGCAATTATTAGGCCACCCAATTTTGAGGGGGGAGATAGTCACAGAAATTGATGCCTTAGCCGGTGGGAAGGCACCGTGCTCAGATGTCCTGATGACTGATTTCTACGAGATCTAAAACATATTTTACCTCCCCTCCTCAATGACATGTACGCGGAGGCACTTTATGATGGATAGCTGCCTCCATAGCTGCATGTAGTGGTGATCTACAGTCTCCCTAAACCCAGATGTAATACTACCAGTTGTGCCAACTGTGAAAGTATAATCCTAGGCAAAGTGGTTGCAAATAGATTATGCCTACTGCTTGAGAAAATGGTCTCTGCAGTGCAGACAGGCTCCGTGCCTCAGAGATCCAAATCAATCAACTTACTTAAGTTATTTGCTGTCTTACACCAACTGAACCCAGGAGATTAAAGTTGCAGTGCTCTTACTAAATACTGAAAAGGCATTTTGCTCTATGGAATGCCCTTTTCTTAGGGAAACACCACAGTGGTATGGCATACCATAGGGATTTCTGGCATTGATCTGGTTGCTATTCAGGAATAAATATCAACTGGGATAAAATGAATATGTGCCCTCTTGAATACCCTGTTAGCTGGGTTGCACACTCAGTTACATTCGTGAAAATAGTTCCACATGGAGAAGTAGACATTATTCGACTCAACTATGGGCTTGCCATAGACCAGCTACAGCATCAGGTACCTGGATCAAACATCCATTTTCCCTGGCAGGTAGAGTGGTGCTTCTCAAACGTATGGTTTTGCCGAAGTTCCTTTATTTAATCTTAAATATTTCTATCCCACTCAGCAGGCACTTCTTCACCCTCAAAACACTACTGATTATGCCGCTCTGGGCCAAGAGAAATACCAAGATCAGCTGGGCCACGCTGACACTTCTCTATGAACGTGGTGGCTTTGAGGTCCCTGACCTAAAACGCTACTATTATGTGGCACTGTACAACTTTGTGACCTACTTGTACCACACTAACACGAGTCTCCTCTACCCAATACTGAATGAGATCAGGTTGAAAGCATCCCCTTGGCATCAATACTCCCCCTGGGAAGGCTTAGTTAGACCCTAGAGATAGGCCAAGATGGTAGCCTCAACATGCAGGACTTAGCACACGATCTGCCATACATTAGGTGATATCTTCTTATACTCACTGACACTCCACCTCAACTACAATCCTCTGCTGCCCCTTGCCATGGAGCGGGCGGTACAGAAAACGTTGAGAAATAATTGCCATGTTCCAATTCAGCCATCTATATATGGAGAGGCATTTCCTCATGCTACAGCAATTCTAAACACAATAGAACCCCACTACCCAAGATATCTTTACAAATACCAGGCTCCTGGCTACTGTTCTGGGCAAACCATCAGGGTACCCTCCTTAACCCATTGACTTCACATCACTCACACAATTGATTATCTCCTCAGATACAATGTGTTGGGTGTCTCAGTTGTATGCCTGTGCTTCTCAGAATTGAGTAAGTGTGTCAGAGATGGCCAGATGGGCATGGAACACAGATTGGAGTGAAACCCTCTTGGATGCACAATCGAAATATTGCTGCAAGCCGATGGGGTGTATATCCTTGAATTACCAGTACAAGCTGCTTTACTTCAAATTCTTGCACAAGTCATACAGTACACTTTATTGACCTTATGCGCCCGCACAGGTGCATGTGTCACAAGGAGGCACAAGGTGGATTCTTACACTTATCTTGGGAATGTCTCCCCATTCTCACTTACTGACAAACTGTACTGTATGTACTTGATGAGATTCTGGACAAACACCTGAAGGCTAAACAACTCATAACATTCATGGAATATGTGAAGGGTTCCCCTCTCGGAGTCCAATGCTTTAAGGCATTGGCACTGGTACTGGCCAAGTGGCTTTGAATTAGGGAGGCCGTAATGCACCCAAGGTCAACGAGTAACTTTGAGATTTACCTGTTTATACTGATCATATTGGTATATATGCATTGATGCTACCGGTGACCTCACAGCCGAAGGACATATGGGGCACTATCAGGACTTACCTAGCCAGGGGAGAGATAAAGATCCATGTGGATGGCCATAATGGAAACAGCCCTTTGGTATATAATGGGTCTGACATGCTTCCTACTGATTGTGTCTGATGGGGACCATTGATATTGCAATACTTGTGACATGACTGTGTGGGGACCACACACAATGTGTGTAACAACTTGGCATTATCACCCTTTGGTTCTACTATTGCACCGCAATGAGTGAGTTGGTAACCGGAACACTCGATGAGAAGCTGGGTGATTGATATGAATGTTTCACACTGTAATATTGGCCCTGCTCGCGATTATTTCTGGATTACAGATATGATTACGTTATATTTCTTGTTGTCATGTATCCGTTGAATAAACAAACATAATCAATACAAAAAATAAAGTTAAAAAAACGATACAGTACAAACCTAGCGGAACCCCAACTCTCACGAAATGCCTAATCACTTGGATTTACTCTGGACACCAACCTCTCCTTCAAGGAACACATTGCCAAAAAACAAAGATGGGTCGGTACCAGCTCGCTCTTAAACAAAATATTCAAACTGTTTCTTCCAGAAAGTGACTTCAGAACTGTTGTTGAAGCCCTTTTACTCTTGCATTTGGATGTTGGTAATGCTCTACTCCATGGCCTCTCGCACTCTACACTAGCACCCCTAAGAGGCGTCCTATACGCCACAGCACATCTCATCCAGGGCCTGAAGAAATATGACCACATCACCCCCACTCAGATGGAACTCCACTGGCTAACCTTGCCAACCCATACCATCTTCAAAACTATGCATCATTTACAAAGCCGTCACAACCAGCACTAGGCTTATCTTGCAGACAAGCTCACTATCTCTGTTGGTTCTCGGCACAACTACAGCTGGATACCATCAAACAGCAGACTAAAAAGTGTAAAAATAAAAACATGCAAGACAAAAGGTGTAAGAGATTGGCAGCAACAACAACCCTTGTCAGGGTGAGGCACAAGACAACCTGAAATTAACCTGTGCTCAACCCTCTGGTAGCTTGCATAGAACAGTCAGGCTTAACTTAGAGGTAATGTGTAAAGTATTTGTGCAACAATTAAAACAGTAATAAAGTGCAAAACACCACACAAAAAGAATCCCACACCAAGTTATAAAAATAGAACTTTTTAAAATAAATAAAACAAGACTAAAACAACAAAAATCCAATCAGTAGAATCAGAGAAATGTAATTTAATCTCTTTTTTAGTGTAAATAGCACCAAAAAGCACAAAGCGCCATCTGCAGTAATCTGGGTGCACCAGTCCAGGACAAAGTCACAATTTCAGGCCAACCACGAAGGACCACAGGCTGTCTACGGGGTCTCACCAGGTCCACTGAGCAAAGTACTTTAATTCCTGGTTTATGGAGCGTTGTTAGGAACAGTGTTGAAGATGCATCATGCAGCCGAAGTGATGTGTGGGTTCCACGATGTGGCGAGGCTGTGATGTGAGGGACTTCATTGTCATTGGGGATCCCGTCGATGGGGCTTGCAGTGCAAAGTCCAGCATCGAAGCTGCAGCGTTTAGCAGGGGTGACGCGTCTGATACAAGGAGCTCCGAGGCTGCGATGCAGAGTCCGGAGTCATCATAGAGGCTGCGGTTGACGAGGGATGCAGGGGCTGTGTTGAAAATGCATCACGCAGTGGCAGTTCCGACAGGGCTGTGAGGGCGATGGGTCTTTGTGACAGATCCAACCCATGCAGCAGGGCCGATGCATCCATTCTGCTTTGATTTGTGCTGCACAGCAAAATAGATGAGTCAGTTTTGCTGGATTCAGATGCAGATAGAGAACATCAAGCCCACTTACAAGGGCCAGGAAAGGGGTGGCACCAATTAGTGGATAGACTTACAGATGGCTGAGTTCAGATGCAGTTGCAAGGTTGTTGTAAGTGTGTTGTGTTCCTAAGGCTTTGGATCAGGAGGCCAGCTAGCTTTTGTAATCACTCTGGGTTCAAGAGATGCAGGTCTATTCCTTCTCACCCAGGCAAGAGGGTAGAAGGCAGCAGGTCAGCATAACAGGGCAGCAGTCCTTCAGAGCAGCAGCCCAGCAGAGTGGCAGTACTTTCAGCAGCACAGCAGCCCTTCTTCCAGGCAGAGTATCCACAGGTGTAGAAATGTACTGAAGAGTTGGTATCTGAGGTCTAGTATTTGCACCCAGTTGTGCCTTTGAAGTGCAGGAGAAGCTTCTAGAGGCATGCCTTGGAAGTCGCAGGTGCCCTGCATTCCTGGTCTTGGCTCCAGACTAACTACAAGGGTTATGCAGCCCTTTGTGTGGAGACAGGACACAGCCTAATCAGGTGTAAGTGGGGCTGGCCTAGCTCCTCCCTCCCATATGTGATAGCCCACACAGTCACACCTAAGCTCCCCATTGTGTGTGGCTGTCTAGGAGGAGTACACAAAGCCCAACTGTCAACTACACCCAGCCATGTGACTCGGAGACAGGCTGAAGGCACCAAATGGTCAAGGCAAGAAAATGATAACTTTCTAAAAACGCCATCTTGAAAATTGAAATCTAACATCAGACTTCACCATGAGTAAAGCTTTTTCATTACATTTCCAGAGATACCAATTATGAACCTGGCACCTGTTCCCATTTGGAAATTACACTTCTAAAATGTAATAAGGTAACACCAATGGTATCCTATGGGAGAGGTAGGGCTTGCAGTAGTGACAAACTAATTTAAGACTTTTTAGCTACGAGGACATGTAAATCTTAAAAATACTTTTCCTGCTTTTTAAATACATTGCGCCCTGCCCTCTGGTCTGTCAAGGGAGTACCCTAGGGGTGATTTATAAGTGCTAACCCCTTTAGTGCGCCTGTCGCCCAATGGTAAGATATCCCTGCCCAGTGGATCCCTGCTTGGGGATAGTCATGGGAGAGCAATTCCCAAGCAGGGATCCACACACCGGAGACACCAGGGATTTGGGGGAAGCAGCCCCTTGAGTAAAGGCTTGTACTCCTGCCACCCCCATACCAGATCAGTCTTTCTGCCCCGAGGGTTTAGGTGGGGTAATTACCCCTCATATGCCCCGGGCCAGAAAGACCGCTAGACACCAGGGTAGAGTTTTTTTAATTTCATACAGGTGGAGGCTGCCTATTATGGGCATGGCTTTGCCCCTACTTCTCAAAAACTATTGTGGTAGTCTTTCTGCCCCTCTGGAGGGCAGATGGGGTGATTACGCCCAATCTGCCCCGCTGATGGGTCAGAAAGCCCAACAGACACCAGGGATTTTCTTTTTTTTAATATAGGGTGGGGGCTGCCTGCCATGGGCATGGCCATGGCCCCACCCCCTCAAAAAGAAAGACAGTCTTTCTGCCCCCCCTCCCCCTTGGGGGGGACAAATGAAGTAATTACCCTAATCTGACGCACTGTGGGGCAAAAAGCTCACTAGAAACAAGGGTCATTTTTTGGAATACATATATAGGGGTGTGGGCTGCCCATCTTACCCCCAAAAAAATATGCTATCAGTGTTTATGCCCCCCTGAAGGGCATATGGGGGTGATTACCCCTAATCTGCCCCCCGGGGGAGAGAAAATCCACTAGACACCAGGGATTTCTTTTTAAATACATGGGCAGGGGCTGCCCACCATGGGCATTGCCATGTTCCCACTGCAATAATAAGAGAGATCGTCTTTCTGCCCCCTCTGGAGGTGGATAGGTGTAATTACCAATGATCGGCCAACCCGGGGGTTGAGTTTAAGTATCCACCCACCCCCAAAAAATGATGAGACAGTCTTTCTGCCCCCTGGAGAGTGGATGGGAGTGCTTACCTGCAATCCAATCTACCCCTGGCGGCAGAAATGCCACTAGACACCAGGGATTTTTTTTACTTTTTATTTAACAAAATAATGCAGGGGTGGGGCTGCTTCAAATTGGCATGGCCATGACCCCATCCCAACAGGAAGAGAGGCAGTCTTTCTACCCTCCTGGGGGAAGATGGGGTAGTTACCTCTCCTCCCACTAAAAATCAGGGTCTAAAATCAAAATAAATGTACAGTGGGGACTGCCCATTATGGGTATGGCCATGCCGTCAACCACCCAAAAATATGGTGACAGTCTTTCTGCCTCCCCTGTCCTCTCTTAATGATTTTCACTGATACTCAAAACTACGTGCATTATACTTTTAAAGAGAAAATATCTATAGTCTATCTTACAAGGATTTATAAGCCCTCTACTGTCATTCCCACAATTATGCAAAAAATGCAATGGCACCATCCACATTTTAGGGGCACTTTCGATTGGTTTAATTAAGTATCTCCATGATCATACTTATGTTGGCTCATGTTGTGCTAACTCCTATATAGCCTCTTTAGTGACTTGAAATAGGCAAGTCATATTGCCATAAGGAATGCCTACTTTTGGGTGACAACCTTTGAAAGTGCATTGGAGTAGTCCCCCATTTCCAGCTAAGCCCATTCTTGTACAAGGGTATTGTGCATATTCAGACTATAAACTTCCGGTTTCTGCTGTCACGTCCTGTAAATATTTACACTCATCTTTGACCTAATGGCCACAGTGATTCGGCGAGAAATGCCGTTGGGTATATTATATCTATCTGAGTTCTATCCTATTTGCTGTTGCTGAACTCATGAGTGAATGTACACTATGTTATTCTAGTGATACAATTAAAAATGAAAACACTTTGATAAATCATATTGATATGAATAACATATCAGGCCCTAATTACTGAACATACAATGAGGAGAGCTGGAGAACAGTCTGTGTAGTCTTGTTTGCCGTAGTATTCACATCTGTAAATATTACAGAAGAAATGGTCAAGTTTCCTCAACTGTAAACACCTGTTTTCTCAGCTGTAAATATGGAAATGGCACTGTTAGAATAGCCTCTATTTGTTTCCAGCACTGTTTACATATTTGCAGAAGCGTCCTACTCTACATAGGAATTAATTAAAAACCACAAAAATATCTTCAGTTTGATTTGATTATTCAATTTTTTTTTAAAAGGCATAGGGATCCTGATGAACGTTTCTGACCCTGGATGCCTGTTTCTGACTGTTTTGTTGCATTAAACTTGCACTTCTAACCAGTGGCGGCTGCCAGCTATTGGGAGCGGTGAGGCGGGCAAACAGCTGCTGTGAACACAAAACATACTACACTACACAAAAAAACATACATAAAAAAAGAAAAAAAGCCACTTACCTGATTGCGCTCCTCACTCTGGACCCGATCTTCCTTTTTCCTGCAGTAAGGGGCTATGTGAATTTCTTAACCGATCAAGGCGCTACTCTGCAGCACCAGTATTGGATGGAGCATCTTGGCTGGATGCTCCTTCAGGCCCTTTAGGCCTGTGCTTGGTCTCCACCCAGCTATCTAAGACAGCTAGATGGAGATATGTGCACTTTGGAGCATCCAGCCTGCCACTGCTCCAGTCCTCTGCTGCCAATAGACAGGCCCCCTATGTCTGTGGGCTCGGAGAAGGCTTTCTGCTACGCGCGCACCACTGTAAAATACAAAATGGCAATGAAATCTTTTCATTTCCATTTTTTTTTGCGGCGCAGCTCACAGAGGGGAGGGGGCGACCCTCCCTTGGCAAAGTGAATAAACTGCCTCTGCTTCTAACTTGGAACCTCATTATGAGTTTCCTCGATTTAGGTGAAGGGCAGCCGGGGATCAGAATCTGCAATTTTGGAGAGCATCCCCGCAACTAAATCCAGTGTTTACTATATATTTCAGCAGGAATGAGGAATAACTTTCCAACACGTTTATCGGGTCAAAATGTACTCCCATTTACCACCTGCTTGCAGCAGGTGGTAAAAGGGTGTGTGGGCTTTTTTGAGCCATTTGCTGTGGGTGGCAAGATGTAAGGGGTATTGCACATTATGGAAAGTGCTCCCCCATAATAAGGTTGTTGTGTTCATAGTTGCACATACTTACTGACTCCTACAATAAATACGCTTTGTTTTCAAACCATTAACGCTTCCTAATGACATGCCCTATGCCATGACCCAGCAAGTGTGTCCTGACAGAACTCAGTGTGTGGTTTCCTACAGCTACTGAGCAATGTGGGTTGTGTGATTTGTTGTTGTCGTGTCTGTCTCACCTCCATTTATCATCATCTCACACTGCCACCCTAGGCTTCTCTAATCCCCTATGCACTCCTGCCTGCTTCACCACCACCGCCTAACTGCTCAGTGTCTCTCATCTCCATGATCTGTTAAATTTCAATCCTTTTCTGCTACAGCCAATACACGTACCTCCAATAGACTGTGATCTTTGGCACCTTTTCCTGAATATCTGGGGGTGTTTCCTCCCAACCCCATAAGTTAAGGGCCTGCTGCTTCCAGGTGGACAGGACAGTCTGCCAAGTGTCCCTAGAGGCAGGTAGGCAAGTTACCAAGCAAAAAAGGCATTTAGCGTTTTGTAATTGACTCAGGGGTATATTTATAATAAAATGTCAGAGAGTGGTATTACTGCAAAATTGGTTACACCGGGCTCAATCATTTTTTAAATGCAACGATGCACCATATTTACAAAAATACGGCGCACCCCTGCATTTCCCTTAGCGCTGGCACCAAAAAAGCAGCCTAGTGCCAGTGCAGGCATCCTTGCACCATGTTGCAAGGGTGCCTGTGCTGCAGCGGTGATTGTGTGCAGGAGGGGACACCTTCCTCCACATAAACAATCTTTAAAGACGATTTGCTGTTTCCATGTGAGCTGCAGAATAATTATTAATTTCTCCTCGTATCCCCATCCTAAGACCAGGTTGTACCTCGTCTTCGTTTTTGGAACTGCCCCATCTTTGGAAATATGGGGCAGCGTCAAACAGCAAAGGGGATGTGGTGAAATGTTCACAGCAGCACCCATTGCCCCCCCCCTTGGCCGCAGCGGACTGCTGTGGTTAGGGGTATATTTACAAGGTGGCGTTAAGCCATGTTAAGTGGCTTATTGTCACCTTGTAAATTTGGGGTAGAAAGCAACACCACCAGAGTGTCCGAAAAAGTGATGTTCCAGTGGTCTTATGGGCCTGTAAATATGCCCCTCAGTCTCTTGGTTTTACACCCTGTTTGTTTCAATTTGTAACTGTGAATTGTCTACCTGTGTAGTAGTCCAGGGTCAGTCACACAAGCTCCAGGTCCTTGTGATCTGTAGAAATAGTGTGACGGGGCATTAGACCGTCACTCAGAGTGTAAAAATATCAATAAATCACTACTTGTAAGTCAACAGTACTAGTGTATGGTAGTAAATTCTGCTTTCAAGTACCCAGTGATATAAACTGTGATGCAAGATAGATTATACACACAACCTGAACCTTTTATTTAGCTGCATGCTGCACTGGAGCTCCGACAGATTTTGTTGAAGATCGCATAGCTCTTTTGACTAAAAAGCTTACCCCTTTGTGAACTTGTACAGATCAGGGTTAGTAATTATTCCAGTTGTCCGAATCTGTGTTGGAACCCATGTTTCCGACTGACTCGGAACCATTTCCAACCACCTGATTAAGATGAAAGGTAACCGTTCAGTCTTTCTGACTCGGTTCTGACCGGCATTCGCAGAAACCGAGTTAGTCGGAGCCGACTCGTACAGCTCTATGGACCTCGTTTCCGACTGAGCGATTACGATGTTGGATTCAGACAGCCTTTCCGACTCGGTTTGTCGGACATGGAATGGCTGTCAGAAAAAAAAATTGGGGCCCCTAGCAGGACCCCCTTCACCCAGAGGCGTCCGGTTGGGGCCAAAGGGGGTACCCATGGGTCCCTCTTTCCAAGCATGCACAGTGTGGCATGCACTATGGGGTGCCCGCCACAGGGTGCATGGTTTTCTGCAACCACCCTTTTTTCAATGGGAGCCTGTGTTGTCGGTCAGAACACAGGCTTCCTTTGAATTCAATAGAAGTCCAACTGAACTGTGTTCGGACCCATCTTAATTGGTCGGTCAGACTCCCCGAACACAAGTTGGTCGGAAACGATTCTGACATGGAGCCAGTTGGAATGCTTTTTGACCGACATCATAATGAGGCCCTTTGTCTGCTCTGAAAGGTGGTTGAACCTCACACAAACTGGCAATCTTTACTATGCTTCAAAAAGGACACACAGTAGTAAATGAAATTGGAGGCATAGTTTTGGAAGACAATCTAGACATTTGGTGTTAATATATCAGCTAATACTTGATTCTTTAAAAAATACCATTCACAGAGCCACAGCATCCCCTGCCCAGCAACACCTCTTGAGATAGCAAATAGCAGCAAAACATATAGAACATATAGAAAGTGAACTGGGCTAAAGAGTTTAGTAGTAAATGGAATTGGGAGGTTGAGAGAGAGTCCTTCACAGAAGAGTTGCCCGCAGACATCTTGGAAATGAAAACACAAATCACTCTAGGATAACTATGTTACCATTAGACAGAAGAACTGTGTTACATTTAATTGTGAGTTGGTGTGGAGTCTGTGAGACTGGTGTACCGTCTTGCACCACTTTTATGTTATTTGAGCTTTTGAAATAAATGCTTAGCTCATTGGCATATCAGGACCTTCTTTCTTGGTACCCTGAAAATAAGAGTCCTCCATGCCTGCTGCATGAAGACATTTGTTTTCCTCCCCATAACTTATGTGTCTATGGCCAGGACCTTGTTACAGAACTGGAGAACCAGTCTCCTGACCCCCAGTTTCCTTATTTCAACCTGCTTTGTTTTGAGGAAGTACCCTGCTGGAATAAGTTGGCTTGAAGGACCTGTGTTTTGGAAAGCAGCAGTGGGGCTTCACAAGGAAAGAGGTGCTTACCAAAATGATCCACTTCTGACCAAAGATCAACTTCTGAAGGCCTATGAGTTTTGATCTGAAGGGTTCACTGAGGAGGAGTAAAACCATCTTTCACAAGTGCCCTGCTGCATGAGTATTGGTTCTTGTATGACTTTGTAAAGCGATTTATACTATCCCACCTATCTGATGCCTTAGTGAAGTGTCCTTCACTTGGCCACTAAAGTTACTTCTTATATTGGGTTAACAGATGGAGATCGTTGCAGCCATCTGTTTGTGTTTCTAAAATGTTTTGCTCAATTCCTAGTCATTTAAAGGCATATTTAAATGTCACCTCCATACTGATATTAATTTCCTTTCACACCATGAACAATATTTTATTTTAAAACTATGTGTGTGAGCATTGATTTACTATTGATCCATGCTTCTTCTGAGAGTACATCTTCTGCTCAGCCTGTGAACACCTATTTAGCACCGTATTAACTTAGAAGGAGCCTGCTTGGAGCTCGGCTTCTGGTCTAAAAATCCTTGAACATTGGCAGCTGATGAATCAACCTCACAGATTCACAAACTTTGATTTACCAAAACCTGAAGGAGAGCAGAAGTTACATCCAACATGTTTTGATCACCAAAGACATCACAGGGTTAACTTCTTACACCATTTGAAGCCCATCTGCAGGCCCCTCGTTCCTGTTCAAGGCAGCCAACCATAACGAGCTGGCAAACGTCTGTTGTATCTTCCTGCTTCCCTACCAGCAAAAGTGATCCAAAAGGCCATCAATAAACAACTCCTAAGCTGTCTCGAGCTCCATCAACTACTTCACATTACACAATCAGGCTATAGAAAGAACCACAGCACATAAACTGCATTTATTGCATCCACAAATTATATATGGAGCATCCTAGGAAGAAGTGAAACAGCAGCCATCATCCTGCTTGACTTCTCCCCGGTTTTCGACATGATCTCAAACCACACACTCATCAGAAGACTCCACAAGACTTTCATCTAAGGACCAGCACTCAACTGGATGTGTTCCTTCCTCGCGGGACGAACCTAAAGAGTCAGACTGACTCCTTTCAGGTTGTATGCCAAGAATCTAAAATGTGGAGTACCCCAGAGATCCTCTTTAAGCCTGACCCTGTTCACCATGTACATATTAGGCACTCTTGCCAATATCATCAGATCTCAAGGCACCGCCATCATCTCCTACACAGATGAAATTCAACTCCTCCTCTCCCTGATAGACAAGACCCCAATCACCAGGACCAACTTCACCAACTGTATGACCTTGGTAGCAGACTGGATAAGAACAAACTGTCTGAAAATCTACTCTGACAAAACAGATGTAGTGTTCTTTGGAAAGGGGACCTCCCTGTGGGATGCCACCTAGTGTCCAACAGAACAGCACCCACCGACCACACCAGAAATCTGGGTATCATTCTGGATGACAAGCTCAACATGGTTACGCAGGTCAATGCAGTGAGCTCCGCCTGCCTCCACATCCTGTGGAAGCTGAGAAAAATCTTCAAGTGGCTACCACAGAACACCAGACAAACTGTCACACAAGCACTCATCACAAGCAGACTTGACTATGGCAACTTAATGTATGCTGGATTCTCTAAATGACTCCTAAACAGACTGCAGTCCATCCAGAATGCTGCTGCTAGACTCATACTCAACCTTCCTCACCACACCCTCATCTCACCTCAGGGAGATCCACTGGCTTCCCATCAACAAACGCAGCCAGTTCAAAATCCTCATGCACACCTACAAACCATACCTCAACAGCCGCATACGTTTTTACAAACCATCCATACACCTGCGCTCAGCCTCATTCTCACTGGCACACAGCCCCGCATCCACACCAGCAAAACAATACGTTGCTCCTTCTTCTAAATTGCAACCAAAACATGAAATGACCTCCCACAATACATTAGAGCCTCCTCCTTGCTCCACGCATTTTGCAAGAAGGTGAAGACCTGACTCAGTTCAAATAATTCTGGGAGGGCTTCAAGTCTGTAGACCTGCTCAGTGCCTGGATACTCTCACAGGTGATTAGAGCACTCTACAAATCGACATAACCTAACCTAGCCTAATATAACATAACATAACATGACATAACAAAACATATCAAAACATAACATAACTGTTAGACCTGACAGCCTTAGAGCGGTTTTTCCACAACTTTGTGCATGCCCCCCTCCATTTTTCTGTATTTGTTTTTGCTGGCTTTAGGACTCTGCACACTTTACCACTGCTGATCAGCGCTAAAGTGCTTGTGCTCTCTCTCTGAAACACAGTAAGATTGGCTCATACTCGATGGAAATTAACTTAGAAGTCCCTAGTAACGTGCACTGCATGTGCCCATGGCATGTAACTTAAATGCTACTAGTGGGCCTGCAGCACAGATTGTGCCACCCACAAACGTAGCTCCTTATCCATGTCTCAGGCCTGCCATTGCAGGGCCTGTGTGCAGTTTGCTGCTACTTCAACTTGGCATTTAAAACTACTTACCAAGCCTTACACTTCCCTTTTATTACAAGTAAATCACCCCTAAAGTAGTCCCTAGGCATCCCCTAGTTCAGGGTGCTGTGTAAATAAAAGGTAGGACATGTACTTTTGTGTTTCACATGTCCTGGTAGTGATAAACAGCTAAATTCAGCTTTCACTGCTGTGAGGCAAACTCCTCTCACAGTCTAACATTGGAAATTCTTTAAAATATCTTTAAGCTGTAATTCCTGAACAGAAAGAAGTAGATTTTTCATTTTTCATATCTTTGGAGTGGTAATGATAAATTCTCTTCACTGGTAAAGTCGGATTAAACATTACTATTTTAAAGATGCCAGTTTTAGAAAGTGGACATTTATCTGCTCTTATTGGCCTGTGTGCCTGGCAGCCTATCTCCAACACATGTCTGGGCGACAGTTCCCCTTTGAGCATTAACCACACACAAAGAAGGGAGAGGAGGTGACCTCATACTTTGACCTCCTCTAAATATAACTAGACACACACTGAGAAGTGGGAGAAAATAAATAGCTTTTTTAAGAGAGGGAGAACTGGCAAAGTACAAATCTTTGAAAACTGCCCTCACCCACAAACATTTGTGACATGCTTCATCATTGGGCTACTAAACACACCTCTGTGCAGACCAATGCACGGGGTGGAGCAATAGGGTGGGGGAGACAATACAAACATATAGAAAGGTCGGGATCATAAAGGGAGTAAGTGAAGACAAACTAGTTAAAACTAAATCTGCAATATCCCAATGTCTATTATATTTATGGATTCCCTGGTCAGGGCTAAAAGGTATCTTAATACCAGTGGATGGTGGTGAAGTGGGTAGATTATGAACCATTCACCCCTCCACTCTGCAGAGAAGTGGACATGTTTCAACCGGATCCTGTGTCTTCCCTGGCTTTCTTCAGGACTATTAGATCCCCGTAATAATACCCTTCTTGTGTACCTTAATAAGTAGATTGATTACTAAACCTTTCATTTTACGTTGGTCTTGTAATCACACTGCATATAGGATCTGTAAGTGAGAAGAAAGATATGTAGAAGTGAAAAGAAAACTAAAGGCAATCATAATTACATACATTATATGCCTTAACATGAAGAAAATATGTTACTTTGCCCCTCTCAACTAGTTTTGTGCGATGCGGCTGGTAGATCATTCTGTTTTAATCGCCACTTTTCAGGGCAGTGCCCTTCACTGAGCGTAAAGTCTACGATCCCCTTTCATGGAAAGTCATCAATTAAAAAACATTATTATATACATATATGTCAAGCAAATCATAACTCGGAGACACTCCACATACTTGTACCCTTCATGGAAAAGTATAGGCATTTAATCTTGAACTCGGTTAATCTTATCAAGTTTCACTGAAGTACCCACTGGCGTGGGAGCAAAGGTGACCCCCTGTAGTCACACACTGGTTTAAAATGGGAATAATGTATAGATAGATAGAGAGAAAACATACCTTAAACAAGGTTTTCACCTAATTGTTGTTCACATCTCATGCATGTACAGTCATCTCAAGCACCACTGTTAATGGACGGGCCCTTCGTTTTTTCGTGCATGCTCAAGCCTCTGATGCAAACTCCCTGACATAAACTGAAGAGTAAAGCCACTTCCGATAAATGTATTTATTCTCTGCCCCCTTATGAGTGCCCCGCTTACTTCATCAAGGTAGGTCTGCCTCTGGCTCAGTGTCCCTCCCGGCGCTGTGTAGGTACCGAGTAGTTGTGCTGGAGGCCTATTCAAAGGAACTGTACTTCCTGCAATGTGATCATGGGAGTGTGTCACGTGTGTGGCAGACTTTGTCTGAAAGACTAGACCGTTAACCCTTACATTTCTCTGCTCTTATTGGTCAGTGTGCTTGGCAGCCTATCTCCAACACATGTCTGGGCTGGCTGACAGTTCCCCTTTGTGCATTACCTCCAGACTGCCACAAACAAAGGAAAGCTAGGTGTGGCCAAGTACCCATCCACTTTTATCTGCATTCTGATAGCCCTTCTTTG
Organism: Triturus cristatus; assembly: GCF_964204655.1. NCBI lineage: Eukaryota > Metazoa > Chordata > Amphibia > Caudata > Salamandridae > Triturus > Triturus cristatus. The sequence continues at coordinate 684,749,177 of NC_140586.1, read as the reverse complement.
GCAGAAGGAGGAAGGGACTCACACTTACACTTCAAAGGGTAGTGGCCTGACCCCACACAGAGGACTGATTACCCACCACGGATAGACTGGCAGATAAGACTGGGTTGAGAGGGATACTGGTGCACTTCAAAACCACTCTTTGAAGTTTCCCCACTTCAAAAACACATTTGGGCATCTCTGACTACATCAAATCAGACACTTCTAGATCTTGAACTGAATCTCTGTCAAAAGGACTGTTTTGTTCTGCTCAAAGGACTCAACTTGACTGCTTTTCTGGAAGGACTGCTTTTCTGCTTGCTGAACTGCTTCCTGCTGCTCCCTGACTCTGCTGAAGGAGAGCTGGACTCTGCCTTCCCTCCAACTGATCTCCAAGGGCTTGCATCTTGTTTTTTGAAGTCTCAGGGACACAAAAGACTTGCTGAAATTCTGTTGGTGGTGCTGGACTCTGCCTTCTGTGAGTCCTAACCTTGCCTGTGGTGCCCTCTCCAAGTTCTGGACCTTAGGAGTGAGTTCTTGCAGCTTTTTCCACATTGAGGTAGCAGTGACCTTGGCCCAATTGGAACTGATGCATCGGCTTCTACGCCAAAGCAGCAGCCGCTCGCCGACCATAATTCTACAATCACGGCTCGACATCAATGCAGTGCCTGCATAGCAAAGTGGTTCGACAACTAAGCTTCCATCAATGGCGCGGATTGGCGTAGACGGTCGCCTCCATCCAAGGATTGACAACAATGCGGTGCCTTCTTGACTCCTCTCCTCGGTTCTTCGATGTCGACACTTTTGCTCCATCCAAGATACTTTGTTAGCGGGACCTGTATGAGACTTGTGGCCAGCTTGTCCCCAATCATGGTCAGCCTGAACTTTGGATTCATCCCGGTCAAGCATGCCCTCAAGAAACCTTTTAGCACTAGTGACTTCTATGCACTGTTTTTGCATTTCAGCTTTAAAAATGTATATCTCGAATTATACTGATTGGATTTTTGCCACTTTGGTCTTGTTTTACTCAGATACATATACTCCATTATTCTAAACTGTTGTGGTGTCTTTTTGTGGTGTTCTCACTGTGTTACAGCTTTAGTTATTACACAAATACTTTACACTTTGTCTTCTAAGTTAAGCCTGCCTACTCTGTGCCAAGCTACCAGAGGGTAAACACAGGATAATTTTGGATTGTGTTGTGACTTACCCTGACTAGGATTGTGGTTCCTACGTGGACAGGGTGCATACCTCTGCCAACTAGAGAGCCAATTTCTAACAATAACATACCATAACATCACATAGCATGGCATAGCATAGCATAGGATAACAGAAGGTATTAAGAAGTGGAAATTATTGGGAAGAACCAGGGCTGCTGAGTTTATTTTTACTGCTACTTCCTACATGACCCTTGAGATCAGGGCAGTATCAGAGGTGCCAAGGTGCATGGGGGGGCAGCTGCCACCTCTGACTACCCCTACTTGACATTCACTCATAGGTATTTTATAAGCATTCTAGGTTTAGCAGCGTAATGCACAATGAAGCCCCCCTCCCGCAGCTTGTGATGAGGGGCACTGGGTCTCCCTTATCTTACAGATATTCATAGGCATTTGGTTGAATTGGGCTACTTGAAAGGTTCAGGGGCCCGCTGAAGCGATGGGGCCCTCCTCACTGCAGGGGCTTGTGTTACTCCCCTGCCTAGGATCATTTTCTCTTGAGACTATATGCTGCAAGAAAGGAGAACAACTTTGTGCAATATGTCTTTATCCATCAATGGCTGACATTTATCAAATGATTTAAATTAATACCACGCATTTTTGAATGCACTTTCCGTGATTGTTTTCCCTGTCACTGCTAGCGCGGTTTGCAGAATAGGACTCCATATGAAATCAGAGAAATCAGAAAATTAGCAAGCACAGGATAAGACTATGCGCTCATGGGTGATGGTAATGAAATGTGGAGCCCTGCTCTCTCGCGACACCTCCAGCAGTGAACAAACACTCGGCCCGTATCTCCACTCACGCAGTAATGCTGGCATTAGCCGGCAGCCTCTACACCCCAGGGCAGACTTATGTCGAGAGCAATTCGCATCTTAAGGGAGTCTCAACAATTGCGGCGCTTTCTGCAAAAAGCAGGGCCTGCTTGCTGCACGCGGCTGAGATTTCCTTCCATCCAGAAGTCTGAACACAAAGGCCTGTGATGTTATTTTCGTGAGATATGAAAGATTAGCTTATCAGCAGCAGAGCAGGCGGATTTAGCCCCTCATTTTGCAAAAGATGTTGTCCTGTTTAATTTCCTCTGCATCGTTTGTGCTGTGGAGAATCTGGCAAATGGCAGGGTGGGAAATAATGTGCAATTAAGTATTGTAGTGCCCCCTGTCTTTTATTGTTTTTCACTAGATGTGACATTGAGACTGCTTATTTCGTTGGAGAGGTATCGGGCTGGTCTATGCATAATGCAAAGTATGGGAGTATGTGAGCCAGTTCATCGGGAGTGTTCATGTTGGCTCACAAAGGATCATTATCCGTGGTGGCCCGTGGTGCTGCCTAATTAACCCGGTCTTAAACTCGCGAAGAGTTAATGGAGACGCACATTTTTACTTTTGTAAGTTTATTTCCTCTTAGGACACTTGCAGCTGGTAAGAAATGTCAATGGATTAATAAACCTACTGAAGCGATCAGGGGCTGCTTTCTGTACACCCTAGCGCCTTTTGGCATTACAGATGGGGTATCAGATGCTGGTGCAGCCCCTTCTGTACTACAGCACCAGTGTGATCTCAAAGGTGCATTCACTGATTTGCATGAAGGACTGCTGCTTGCAAATGAGAAACACTTTGCCTTTGCCTCCCTGCCATACTATAGATGGGCACACTGACTGTCTAACACAAAGAGCTGGGGCAGAATCAGTGTGCCCCCAGCCGCGGCACGTGCAGGTAAGTGTGGTGGGTTAGTGGGGCCGGATGAGGGGGATTTCGACAGACGATGATGAAAGAAAATTAAATAAATGATTAATTTTCCCTCATGATCGTCCATCGAACAAAAAAAAAAAACAGCCCCACTGCTCTTACCTGCATGAGCCACGGCTGTGTGCCCCCAAGGATGACCCTTGAAAGGGGAGTAGGAGATCCCATTGACCCCAGACATGCCCCGGAGGTGAATGCTGTCATTCATTGCACCTGCCTGTAGGGGGATCTCTGCCCCTCTTTAAAGTGCAGGACAGTTGCCTGCTTGCAGAGTGCAAGACGGACCAGCAGCTTCAAACATCTGGTCTGCTTTTCACTAATCTGTTGCCACAGGAAAGACATGAGTTACCTGGTTTGCTCTGGGCATATAAAGATGCGTCATGACGCAGATTGCAGTCCATAAATAATACAGGCCCGGGATGCTGCCCTGTGAGCAGCGCATTTAAGTGAAATACATATCAGCTCTAAAGCAGCCGCTCCGTGTTTCTCTCTGCAGGCGGTATCCCGCCTGCACTTTTAGAGGAGATTAGAGATCTCCTTGCAGGCGGGTGCAGTCAGTGAATGCACCCCCCCTGCAAGGGGATGTCTGGGAGGGCACCTCTAAGGGGGCCCACTGACAGCTTCTTTGCCTCTGGACCCGTGTCTGTAATACGGCGCGGGCGCAGAGGCAAAGGGATTTCCTCATTTACATAGGGCACGCCCCCATACAAATGAGGGAATGCTCCTTGAAGATAGAGCTGGCACCAGGGCCGGACTGGCAGTAGCGGGCACTGGGCTTTTCCCCGGTGGGCCGCCAGGGTTGGGGCTGGTTTTGGGCCCCTTTGGGGCCGTTTTGTTACTGGGGGCTGGCAATATCGGCCCCCTGTGACAAAATCGGCTGAAACTGGCCCTAGCAAACAGCTGGCCGCAGCACCTCCCCTCTCCCCCGGGAGCTGCCCGAGCAGTTTGCCAGGGTTGGTTTCAGTTCCCAGGCCAGATCTGGCTGGCGCTTTATGTGCGCCAGTGCTATTGGTATCACAGAAGGGGCCGCACAAGTGTCTGTGGCCCCTTCTGTAATACCAAAGTGCCCCGGGGGCACGCAAGGTGGACACATACGCCCGTTGCCCCCCTCGGGGCACTTTGTGTTGTGCTGCCCCTGGTCTGTCCTGACCACCAAGTGACAGTGAGTAACAGAGCACTGCTCCGTAGCCAGTCATTGGTGCTTGCCCGTCACTTGAAGTATCACCCATGAGGATAGGATATCTGGCAACGAAGAAACTCTAATGTGTGGCTGCCTTGCTGCTGGGACATTCTTGCAGTACTGAGCTGCAGCAGGAATGTTCCCACTGCTGCACAGGGGGTTCCTTTCACTTCCTTTGTTGTTTTCAAACTTAAAGAGCTTCACTTTTCATGAAGCTGGTAGAGATGCGGGATGGTTCCTCTTCCAAACTGCATGCCCTTATTAAAAATAAATAGCATTGATTAAGAAATACCTGGACCTGTTTTATTTTGATACTCTTCTGAAATCGTGCAATAGAATCCTGCATTAAAATAAGGTTTTCCACCACTGTTTCCAGAATTGCTTTCGGTTTTAGGAGTAAAATAGCAATCAAGGTTAGAGGTTATCTACTTTAAAAGTTGGCAATGCATTAAATTGATTTCCTGGTTTTCCAGTACAGGTAATAATCTACATTGCAACAGCATTTTAACTTGTAAAGCTGTGTGAATCAAACCGTACCTCTTTGAAGCTCCTAAATATGTGTTTTCCTTCTTTTGCTCTCTTTCCGTGCCCTGCTCAGAGGGCTTCCTCTCTTCCTTCCAAGATATAGCAAACATAGCAAACAGCAAAATAATGAGCACTTCCTTGTGCAGTTCACCAAATCAGCACAATACGCTCATGTTTAAACAAGAAAACATTGCCGCTATGCCAAGCAAGCACTGCAATCAATTTTAATTAGTATTGCTCATTGCGGGAAGTGATAAGATATCAGTCATTGTAATTGCTGCTGTTGACAATTAGTCAGAGTCATTAACATTGCAAGTCCTGGGAAAATAAGGGTTTCTGAAATATACAGATTTACGTTTTTGAGTTTCAAATTGTTACAAATTGTGTATTGCCTGGAAACTTTGTTTTAGATTTCTGATTTTTTTTAAATTGGCACGTGGAGCTGCTTAGTGACTGCTGACGATTTACCAAATTCACCTTCCATCAAAATGCACGACTATTGGTTTTCCGCATGGCGGTAATGCGCCTGGGCCCCACGTATAGATCCGCGCTTTGGAAACGCCCATTAAGGATCACCGGGCTGGCTCCCCTATCGCTGAATATCTTTGTGTTCAATATGTTGTCGTGTTAGCATTCCCAAATGCCATGAGGCAGCTCGGGGTAGTTGCGCAAGGGGCCGAGTGGAACAGAAACCGCTCCCACTGGATGAAAGGGAATGCGTAAAGCGATCTGGAACCGCTCCAAATCCGTTCTGCGCGCATGCGGGAAAATAAGCTTTTATGCACATTGGCCTCGCGGCGGAAGCCATCCATATAACTAAATGAACATCGACAACTGCTTTTCAGATATTCCCCGGCCCGCTCGCCTTCGTAGCCAGCTTTCGGCTGTTTCCTTGGGCTTATGTGAAGATCAGCTGTGAATCAGCGCTCGTAATAAACTCACCTCCGGATAATTAGGAGAAGGGCAAGCGAGATAAAGGGACATTTGTCTGCTGTTGTTGATAAAATGTTGAGCATGTTGTTCATCTGAGTGTGTGCAGGAACATAACCAGAGGTGCTGGTGCTCAGAGAATGACATTCCGATTCCAGCTGCATCTTTCCTATGCATATGCATAATGGATGCATCAGGCCTGTATTTTTATGACCTAATTACTTTGAGACCACTGGGAGATTGCAAAGCTCTATTTTTGGGAGTCGATTTTCTGTTATATCAACTTTCTACTCAGAGAGAATATTTGTGGCCTTATTACGAGTTACAGTTTTAGTGGTGAAAATTGACGCATATAACAAATGAGGTCGATTGACTGTTACTTAGGAAAGGAAGTAATTTGAGAATTGCATTTTTCTGGCAGACTTTGCATGTACCTTTAAAGAAGATCATACTTGCTGGTAAGGGCTATCGTAGAAAGAAACGTTGTACTGCACCACCTGAAGGCCACAGGTGCATTAGCAATTGTATCTGTACTTCTATTTATTCGTCAACTTCAATCAAATGCCGGGGCCAAACGTAGCTTACAGGCCCTGTACATAACAAAACATTTAAATATACAGTTTGGCATTGGAATATTGTTTAGAGACAATCAAGGGCATGAAATACGAAACGTCGGTATTATTTCTTTCTTTCTTTCCTTCTATATATATATATATATATATATATATATATATATATATATATATATATATATATATATATATATTCACTGAAAAAAACCAAAGGTTTCAGGGGCGTTATAGTTAGGAATTGGCATTTAAAAAACCTTAGAAATTCATTGAAAAAACCATAGGTTTCAGGGGCGTTATAGTTAGCAATTGGCATTTAAAAAACCTTAGAAATTCCCCTGTTATAGTTAGTTCCCCGGCAATGCACTGCTGATGACGTCACATATTACATCACTCATGACATGGTCAGTGACACCACTGATGACATCACTGATGACATCTCAAATGACATCACTGATGGCATCACTGATGACATCATCCAGTGAATGTGTGTTTTTCTGAAAAGTTTAAATATGTTTTATATATTTATAGTGAAAGGCCTATGGAAGAATGAGTGGGTGTATAAGTGTGTGAATGGGTGATTTTCTGGGTGCGTAACTGACTCTATAAGTGAGTCATTAAATGTATCTTACTGTAGACTAGTGACTAAACTGTGTGAATGTCTGTATTGTGAATAGCTATATGAGTGTCTATATGGGTTATTGACAGCCCCGGCCCGTGGAGGGAGTTCCGTGGGGCGGTAAGGCGGGGCGGGGGAGGGGCAGGGTGTGGGGTTCTAAAAACCGGAATATGGATAATTACAGGTAAGTAAACAATTAAATAAATAAAACGAATTTCGTAGCGCACGCTGCATCGCAAAATGCAGAAGAATGAGAAGAAGATTTTTTTAGACTAAGTTTACACTTAGCTCTAACTTTTTTCTACCAAAAATGGCTTCAGGACAGCAGGCATCACCTGCATCTCCTCATACATCTGAGGATGTTGGAGGAGACACCACGCACACCATGTTTTTCTTCAGTGGTGTGGACATTATTTACTTTTCCCGAGGGGTAAACAAAGACCAATGCCACCTTGGTCACGTGCAAGATTTGCAAAAGAGTGCTGTCGCGAGGGGATCCTAACAAGAAGTACTCGTGCGGCATGGTGAGTATGATGAAGCACCTAAGGACCCTTCATCCGAACAATCTTGCACGAGAAGAGTGCAAACGGATGAGAAACACTCCTGCTCCTGCGCCTTCCACCTCATCGCAACCGAGCACTTCAAGAGTGCATCCATCAGCCAAAAACTTGGACATCCGTCCTCAATTTCAATATTTAAAAGTTTTTATTGTTCCCTGAAGTTCATTGTTTGGTTCCTACTGTTTTTTATATATAAAAGAAGAAAGAAGAAAAAAAAAGTTCTTGTAAGAACTAACTTTCCTGGTTTAAAAAAAGAGCTAAATTTCTTTGTTAGTGTGTGAAAGTTTAGATGAATGTATGTGTAGTACGTAATTGAGTGAATGAATGCATTAGTAGCGTATGGTGAATGTATAAGTGCAGAATTATGAGGAAGTGCTGCAGCATCACACAGTAACCTCTTTAACTACAGTGTGCTGTAGTACTTCCGAAGCACAGGGATGCAACATATGTACATAAATATGTTGCAAACCTATGCTTCTCTCTGCACGACTGCTTAAACTGCAGCCATGTGGTGACACAGGCACCCTTGCACCATAGTGCAAGGATATCTGTGTCATAAGCTGTTTGTTTTTGTGCAGGAAGACACACCTTCCTGCACGAAAACAATCAGTAAAGGCATTTTTCCCCTTCATTGTCTGCTGAGCATTGTAGCATGCATTGAAGATATAAAAATGTGGAGAAATGAAAACAATTCTCCTTGTTGTGCTTTCCTACACCAATTTTAGAATGGTGCAGCATTCACACACACATCGAGATTTATGATTTCTGACAAATCTAGACATGTGTCTTGTTCTATGAGTATTCAGTGCAATTATGCACAACAACACTTATAGAACACCCTTTCAACGCAAACTGGTGTGCATAATGAGGTTGTATTTACATGGAGTATAACAAGTGCACAGAGTGCCTTTTCCTCTCATTGAAAATATGAAAGAGTGTCTTGCGCAATAACTATGTTACAAAAAGTGACATATTTCCAGTTTAAAAATTCCTTGCGAATGATAGAAGGTAAGCACAGAGTTTTGTCTGCAAAGATGTTCAAAGAAGAATGATTGAAATAATTGCGGTCCTTCAATAGCTACAATGGGAAATATTATGAACCCCTCAAATCTCTTTTTTTGCAGGTCACATGATATCTGATTATGGTCAGATTTCAAAACTACATAGGTATAAACAGAGTGTATTTAGAAACGTGTTTCAACTTTGTAGCTTCTTGCAGACCTCCTCATTCTGCATATTGAGACTTAGTTAAACTTACCTTCACAGTAATAGCAATAAAAAATGGTATACATTTTTTTCAGATTTTCATTGCAATCTAAATTCACAGCATAATTTCCACAAAGTCATTTGTTTGCCTTTTTTGCTGTTCTCAGAATATATTAAATTTCACTAAAAATAGTGATTTCAATCGTACTCATTACTTAACAGTGGGCAAAAAAAAAATTATCAAAAAGATTGTTAAAAAAAAACAACATGCTATTCTCAACAAAATACCACAAGATACAAATCACAGATATATAAAATGCTTACAGCTAACAGAATTTTATAAGTTTAACGTACCAAAAACTGTAAATGGTGTCGCTTTAAAATATTCACCGAATCTAAGGATGAATTTTTGGAGGACGCACCACGCCCACAACGTTTTCCTTCAGTGGTGTGGAAATTTTTTACTTTTCCCGAGGGGCAAACAAAGATCAATGCCACCTTGGTCACGTGCAAGATTTGCAAAAGAGTTCTGTCGCAAGCGGATCCTAACAAAAAAGACTCGTACGGCACGGCAAGTATGATGAAACACTGAAGGACCCTTCATCCAAACAATCTTGCACGAGAAGAGTGCAAATGGATGAGAGACACTCCTGTTCTGTATCTGTAAAAAAGAATCACAAATAAATGTATATTAATAACTTTCAAATGTATACTATTCCATTACTATACAAACACATTTTATATAAAAACTGACTAAGAAACTATTGCCCTGAACCACAAGTGTGACGATGGTTAAAACACCACATGCATAGTGCATACTACTTTGAAGCAGTTCATGCCCTAAAGCCCACCTCACTAAACGACTACATGCTAACTGACTGAATGATTACAGTACTATAAGGAGACACACTGGGTGAGTGACGGGGTGTTTGCTAGAAGTGTATGAATACTGACTGGGGAATTGAAGGTGTGAAAGACAACTGTGGAGGTGGTTAGAGGCCTGCATGCATAGTGAATAGGCATTTGAAGCAGTCTATGTGCTAAGGCCTGGCTCACTGAATGGGAAGCCGGTTATTCGAACGAGGGGACCGTGAGGAGTTGCTGGTGTCCCCTCAAGCTCACCTGGAGTTTCGTTGCTTTCCGCCTGGGCTCCTCTCATCGCCGCTTCACCGCGCGGCCACAGAGCGGGGAAAACAACCATTCCCAGGTGCCCCAGCGGCCCCTGACGACGGAGAACGCGCCCGGAGGCGCTTAAAACACTGGTGCTCCCTCGGTGGAGTGGGGAAGCCGGTTATTCGAACGAGGGGACCGTGAGGAGTTGCTGGTGTCCCCTCAAGCTCACCTGGAGTTTCGTTGCTGTCCGCCTGGGCTCCTCTCATCGCCGCTTCACCGCGTGGCCACAGAGCGGGGAAAACTACCATTCCCAGGTGCCCCAGCGGCCCCTGACGACGGAGAACGCGCCCGGAGGCGCTTAAAACACTGGTGCTCCCTCGGTGGAGTGGGGAAGCCGGTTATTCGAACGAGGGGACCGTGAGGAGTTGCTGGTGTCCCCTCAAGCTCACCTGGAGTTTCGTTGCTGTCCGCCTGGGCTCCTCTCATCGCCGCTTCACCGCGCGGCCACAGAGCGGGGAAAACTACCATTCCCAGGTGCCCCAGCGGCCCCTGACGACGGAGAACGCGCCCGGAGGCGCTTAAAACACTGGTGCTCCCTCCGCGTCGCGGGACGCGCGCGGGCGGACGCCGGGCTAAGCCCGGGCAAAGGGCGGGCCCTCTGTGGCCCTCAGAGGACCGATTGAGGCCGGGACGGGCCCCTCCACTAAATCGTAAGATGTTGGATTGTTTTTAATTGAGTGGTTAATAAGTTGCACTAGGTATATTGACACATGTTGGCGTCGCCGCCCTTGTGAAAGTTTAATTGAAGTTTTAGGCCCTTACTGTGGCATAATAAAACATGGCCAAAGTGATAGCAGGAGGTAAATCAGCGCCTATCTCAACGTTGGATAACTACCTAGTTAAAGTTGTCACTAAAATCAACAGTGATAGACGGAAATCACTAGGTCATGGTTCAAATTCTTTGCCTGCAGGTCCTTTGCTGAATGATACAGACATCGTACTTTCTACTTCACCCCATGTCACAAACTGTGAAAATGAAAAGAATGATGTAACATCTGTGGATGATCACACTCCTAGGGATCAGGATCTATTTGAAGTTAATAGAGACTTAACAACTGACGTAATTGAGACTGTAGAAGACTCTCCGGAACGGCCAACCCAGAGAATGTTAAGATCCCGTAAACGGACTCATCTTAAACAGGGTCCCACTCGTAGCAATCTTAAGAAGACGGCCTCTGTGCCAACCACTCAGGCTACTAAGGATACAGCCACTACTAATCATTCTACGGCTAAGTTAGACTCTGATCAACTCGAATCCCTGTTAGGCCTCGTAGAGTCTAAAATCTCGAAAATTGTCGAACCCTTAGTTACCAAAATTGGTGAACTATTTGTCGAGATTGAAGGTCTACGTAATCTCTTGGCAAACAAGACCATTTCTTCTGAGAACCCGACCAAAGCCGCGGAGGACCCACCAGTCTCTGTTAATATCATGACGCATCCAAAGAATACTCTAAATAGCACAGCCCCACCGGTGATTGTTCCATCAGCAAATGAGAAGATTACCTTTCCCTCTGGCAGTTGCCCAAGCAAAAATGATGCAACTTTAAGTACACATTTGGGAGGTGCAAAACCAGATCTCCCCCCTGATTGTGCCCCTTTTGTCATTGTGTTAAAAAATGTTCCTCCCTTGAAGGATGTTGCACAGAATTTCTCCCCTGAAACCCATGAATCTCTTAAAAATAAATCAGTATCGTGGCAAAATAGGAATTTTGGCTTTCCAGCACATTTATCCCATTTGATTTTAACCACGAGAAGAGTTTCCTGGGTTGGGCGATCACGCAAGACTATAAAGGGGGATTGTGTATTAATAAATTTTAGTAACCCCCATATAGTGCACAGCATCCTATCAAAAGCCACCTTGCTTCCCTACACAGGTGAGGGTATCACCCTCCATTCATTGGGCCATTTCTATAAAGAACAGAAAATACTACCCCACAGTGTTCCATGGGAGCCCAGAGCAAGTCAACCTGAAAGCCAGTTCCCTCCGGGACTTGCCATTTCAAATCGCTTTCAGGCCCTGAGTAACTTAGACTCTAATGATTGACTGCATCATGGGGGCACTATAAGGCTTAGTATGGAGAACTTGCCCGCTGTGGAGGGTGAGTCCATGGTACCAGGTGGTTCTGTATCAATCATATGTGGAGAGGACACACAAAATGTTATGCCTGCATTGGGGACTGTCAATGATGAAAGAGTGGATGCAACTGTTAGTATCCCACTATTGCCCCTTGGCTCAAGCGTCCTTAGTTGGAACATAGCTGGATTAAACAACAAAGTGCATGACCCTATCTGGAGGGATGCTCTACTAGGTCATGACATTATTGGACTACAAGAAACTTGGGACACTGAAAACACTTTTCTACTTGATGGTTTTTGTGCCTTTTGGTCACCAGCGGTTGCCTCAAATAGGGGAAGGGCTAAAGGCGGTCTTTTGACCCTTATTGCATTAACTATTGATGGCAAATATAGCAAAGTAGAAACGGGTTCACCTTACTGTTTAGCAGTCGAAATTAAATCCAAATTAAATGGGACCTGGCTTATAGTAAATTTTTATAATTCGTTTATTCAGAATATGCCTAGTGAACACTTACGCAGTCTATCTGATTTTCTACAAACGTATAATGAACTTTGTAAAAATCCGTATTCGGTTATTGTGCTTGGCGATTTTAATGTTCATCTATGTTTTAAAGATTGTTTTATATGGGACAGTTTAGGTCCTCAAGATCAAGGTAACTCCCATTTTGAACATACCCCACAGGGGATTCTTTTAGACGAGCTTCTAGTTGAGAATCATTTAGTTTATCCTGCAAATGATATAAATGACACCCCGACTTTTAAAGGAAGCGGAATAGGTTCCACCATTGACTACATTTTTGTTACATCAAATCTAGTTGGAAATGTAAGTCATTATAAGGTTAATTGGTCTACTTTTAGCGACCAAATCCTGTCCAGTTAACTCTTATTGATGATCTTAAAAAAGGAATAGTGGATAAACCGACTGTCAGTTCATTGGACATAAGGCCGACAGACCAAATGCGACGCCTGAAATGGCGTCAGTTGGTCCCAGAAGATTTCACCAAAAATCTGTGGGAGACGGTCGGGGAGGAATTACTTCTGTGTTCACAAGATGGGATCTGTAGTGATGCAGTGTTGACAGCTTATCAAAAAATCTGCTGTCAGGTGAATAGTGATCTTAAAAAAGCATGTAAGGATAATCCCAAAGTCGGGGAGAAATGGTTTGATCACAGCTGCTCACTCTCCCAACGGAAGCTTATGTCAGCTCTTAAAACGGTTCCACCGGACAGAGCGGAAATTGCCACCTGTAGGAAGGCCTATAAATTGGCTCAGAAGAAACGTAAAATTGAAATCAGGGAAAATGCATGGAATGATTTACTGTCCACTGATGTCATTAATAATAGTGCGAAATTTTGGTCTATTATAAATAAACCTTTTTTTAATGGTAAAAGCAATACTGAGCTTGAATGTGGCATCCAAGAGGATGCCTGGTATGCTCATTTCAAACAGGTTTATGATGGAGATGGTTTAAGGGTGGGGTCTTCATTTAATTCTGAAAATTACACGTTGACCTTCACAGAAATAGAGGTGACAAATGCCATTTTACAAATGACAGGTAATAAGGTATCAACCTCTGGTCTAAAATCCTTTTCAATGTTTTTATAAATGCATGTCGAAAGGGCCTCCCATCAACATGGGCAAACTCGGTGATCGTCCCTATTTTTAAAAAGGGGGATAGAGGCGACCCGAGCTGCTATCGACCAATTTCTCTCATAGACTCCTCAGTGAAAGTTCTGGGGAGAGTAGTTCTTGCCCAACTAAATGGATGGCTAGAGGAATCTGGAAAACTCTCTATGGTCCAGTATGGATTTAGGAAAGGGATGGGTACCATAGACCAATGTTTAAATTTACAACTCTTAATTGGTAAATACACGGTAGCTAAAAAAGGAACCTTATTGGTTGCCTTTATGGACCTGTCTTCGGCCTTTGACCGTGTTAATAGATCAAAACTATGGCCCATGCTCCTAGATCTTGGTGTTGATAAAGAGATTGTTTATTTTTTAGCGGACCTACATAGAGAGTTAATAGCCACAGTTCGTTATGACCAAAAGGGAAACTGTACCAAAGATATACCCATATCTTATGGGGTTAGGCAGGGGTGCATTTTGGCACCTCTCCTTTTTACTTTATATATAAATGATTTGGACACTACCCTTGTCGCCTCATGTAAAGATATCCCCCATGCGGGGAAGTATTCAGTCCCTGCCCTTTTATATGCTGACGATGCGGCCCTAATCGCCAGAACGGGAGTGGGCCTTCAGCTTCTGTTAAATTCTTTCGCTGATTTTATGAAGGATTTGGACTTATCTGTAAATTTTGTAAAATCTCATGTCATGGTCATTGGCCCTAAATCTGCCAAATCCAAAACTTTTTCTTGCGGGGGCCATCAATTCTCGAGAATCTCTTCTTTTCCTTATCTGGGCGTCCTCTTTGATGATCGAGACTCCGGGGTAACCCAGTTACAGGCAAAAAAGATTGTGTTTTCAAGAGCTACAGTTGGAGTGCTGGGTTTTGCAAGAAAACTGGGAGCCAGACCACTGAAGGCTCTTATCCAAGTCTACAAGGCTAAGTGTCTATCCATAGCCTTGTACGGAGCTGAGGTTTGGGGCATTAAAAATGCTAAATGCATCCAGACTGTCGAGGACAGATTTTTAAAAAATCTCCTCTCAGTACCAGTTTGCACGGCTAATTATATCGTCCATCAGGAACTAGGAATTGGTTACCTTGAAGACAGCATTGCCCTGGCCCCGATCCTAAAATGGATTAATATCTGGCTCAACCCAGATTTACACCTGAACCACACTATCTTGAGAGATTGTCTCTCGCTCGATTATGGCCCGCATATACCATGGTTGAAATATATTCGGACCCTGGCCAACAATCTCGGGAGACCAGAGCTGTACTTTTCCCCCGAGAATTTGGTAAAAGGTGACATCAACTGGTGCAAAGAAAGCTATAGCTGCATATCCTCTTTGGCAAGGGAAAAGAAGGAGCTGGTTAAGGGTTCCGTTAGGAGCCACCAGCTCTGTAAAACAACACCTCTCATGGAACCCTATCTGGGATATGTAACAAACCCAAATCATCGCTTTCTTTTAACCAGATTTAGGTTGAACCAACTATACTCTTTGATTGGAGCTAAGACAGATTGGAAAAGGGTGTTAGATCCTAGCCCTTGTTCCTGTGATAATTTCTCCCCCCAGGACATCATACACCTCTTTTTCTTTTGTGAGCACTTTATTGACATCAGGAAACGTTTCTTAATCCCAATTTTAAAAGATAAAGGCTTTGTCCAAGTGAGACCTGCTTTTTTGTATTTACAGCTTTTAAATAATGTTTGGGAAACCTTTAATATTGCGAGTTTTTTAACTGTGGTAATTCGTACTCTGAAGAAATGAACTGTACCCTTTTTAAATGTTGGTATTGTGTTATGAATGAAATCTCTGTTTTTAATATGTATTTATTGTAGTATGCTTTTATGGTTTGCACTAAACCGAATAAAGACTTTTGACTGACTGAGTACTTGGGAACTGGGTAAAACTTTTAAATTTTCAGTTCTGGTACAGTGAAGAGAATAGTACATGGTACTGCACTTTAGTGTCAAACCCTGACTCATTTTATCAATGCATAAGCAAAGAATAGCTTCTAAAGCTACTAAAACTTGACAACATGACCGATTTTAAAACAGTTATCTGTCAGCAAATACACCATGTTACCAAATGCTTCCATCACAATCCTTACCCAAATGTACACAGACTCACAGTGTGATTTTAGACAAGCAACACTATCCCTAGCAGTTTACCAAAACTCATTCACTAGTCTAGAAGAGGTAAGGGTACTGCACACAATCTACATATTAAAGTACAGCACATTAGTGTCAAAGCATGACTCATTTAATCAATGCATAAGCAAAGACTGGCTTCTAATGCTACTAAAACTTGACAATATGACAGATTTTAAAAGAGTTATCTGCCAGAAAATACACGATGTTACCAAATGCTTCTCTCACAGTGGTTCCCAAATGCACACAGACTCACAGTGTGATTCTAGACAATAACCACTATACCTAGGAGTTTACCAAAAATCATTCACTACTGTGGAAGTGATAAGGGAACTGCACACAATCTACATATTTCAGGACTGCACTTTTGTATCAAAAGCCTGACTCATTTAATCAAAGCATAAGCAAAAACTGGCTTCTAATGCTACTAAAACTTGACAACAAGACAGGTTTTAAAACAATTATCTGTCAGCAAATACACAATGTTACCAAATGCTTCTCTCACAGTGGTTCCCAAATGCACACAGACTCACAGTGTGATTCTAGACAAGCAACACTATCCCTAGCAGCTTACCAAAACTCATTCACTACTGTGCAAGGGGTAAGGAGACTACACACAATCTACATATTAAAGTACAGCACATTAGTGTCAAAGCATGAATCATTTTATCAATGCATAACCAAAGACTGGCTTCTAATGCTACTAAAACGTGACAACATGACAGGTTTTAAAATAGTTATCTGTCACCAAATGCACAATGTTACCAAATGCTTCTCTCACAGTGGTTCCCAAATGCACACAGACTCACAGTGTGATTCTAGACAACAATCGCTATACCTAGGAGTTTACCAAACATCATTCACTACTGTGGAAGTGGTAAGGGAATTGCACTCAATCTACATATTTCAGGACTGCACTTTTGTGTCAAAGCCTGACTCATTTAATCAAAGCATAAGCAAAGACTGGCTTCTACTGCTACAAAAACTTGACAACATGACAGGTTTAAAAAAAGTTATCTGTCAGAAAATACACGATGTTACCAAATGCTTCTCTCACAGTGGTTCCCAAATGCACACTAACTCACAGTGTGATTCTAGACAAGCAACACTATCCCTAGCAGCTTACCAAAACTCATTCACTACTGTGGAAGTGGTAAGGGAACTGCACACAATCTACATATTTCAGGACTGCACTTTTGTGTCAAAGCCTGACTCATTTAATCAAAGCATAAGCAAAGACTGGCTTCTAATGCTACTAAAACTTGACAACATGACAGGTTTTAAAACAGTTATCTGTCAGCAAATACACAATGTTACCAAATGCTTCTCTCACAGTGGTTCCCAAATGCACACATACTCACTGTGTGATTCTAGACAAACAACACTATCCCTTGCACTATACCAAAACACATTTCTTCATCTAGAAGGAGTACTACATTTTAATATAGAGACATAACTCTTTTCACAAATTCATAAACAATGACTGGTTTCTAATTCTACCAAAATTTAAAAACAGCACAGTTATCTGTCTGCAAACACATGAAAAACACAAATGCTTATCACAGAATGGTTTCTACATGCACATACACTGTCAATAAGATTGTAGAGAAAAAAAGTACTCCCTACACTTTAGCAGGAGAAATACATTAGTCTGATTAAAAGAAAATAGTCTACATACATCCCCTCACAATTAAATAACTCACCTTTCAAGTTGTTTTGTAGATTAAGAAGTATATCAGTCACACACCAGAATTTCTTTTACAGAATCTCTGCACTGTGCACCTCTCAGCAAAAAAAAAGAATGGAAACGTTTCCCATTCATTTTCCACACATATACATGTAAACATCAAATCACAACCCTTCACACATAAATTCAAAAGCAAACACACATTTCTATTGGTTAAACATTTCAACCCTTTCCAAATGAAATACATTTCAACCCTTCCCCCAATCTGCCTTCTGCCTGTTACCATAGAAACAGGTCATGGAACACTGCACTGGGAACACAGGTCACAAGTTCAGCACACAATGTTGCTAAACAAGACAGCAAGTGTGCTTGACTTTTCAACATATCAGCTTATCATATATAATGTTCCTTATAATCAGTTTTTGTTAACCAATAAGAATCATGCCTTTAAAAAACAGAAATATACACCCTACCTTTCAGTGTAGAAAGTTGTCATACAACCAATGATTTCTTGTCTTTTTTCAATTTTTTTTTCCTTGGATCCGCGCACCCAACACGAGTGGATCCGTGCACCAAACGCGATAGGATGCGCGCACCGTGCGTGCATTTCGCGGTTTAAAAAAAAAAAGGGGGCCCCAGGGGGTCCTTCTGGGACGCCCTAAGCACCTCTACAGGGTCAGAGTATTTCCAGTCTGCCCCCTTTATATGTTTTACACACTTATTCCCCTTGCTTCTTCAGCCTCGCTTCTACCGAGGCAGAAAATAGCCGCCAACAGTTCCTGGTTTCGAATGTAGACAGACATTCGACAGCCCATTAGCATTCAGCGCGCGATCGGGAGGGTGCACGCTCGGTTCGGGGAGGGTGCGCTTACGGTGCGGGTAGGGTCCGCGGATCCTCCCCGGCCATAGATACATATGTACTTTTAACTCTAATTTTCTCAGGAACAACTGAACGGATTCACACCATTTATGCAAAAGGCACGAGTCTGAACTGAGGACTATCTCTTTACCAAATTTGGTGTCATTCCGTTCAGCGGTTCGGGCTGTAGCTGCGACAACAGATCCTATGGGAAATTGCATGGGGAAAATGCGTTTTGGGACCCCCTTTTTTCTCGGCCCCCGCTTGACGAATCACCACAAAACATTCAGGATAGGAGCGGAGCGGAGCTGGCCAAAAGTTTGGAAAATTTCACGAAGATTCGTCAACTGGCGCCAGACTTATTGGGAATAGAATGTTGCGGATTTCCTATGGAAAATAGGTCCTAACAATAACTATCTACTGGCGACCGCCAGTAGATAATATATATATATATACATATATATATACATATATATATATATATATGTATATATATATATATATATATATATATATGTATATATATATATATATATATATATATATATATATTATCTACTGGCAGTCGCCAGTAGATAGTTATAGTTAGGACCGAGTTCCCAAAGGAAATCTGAAAATTCTATTTTGAATAACATTGGTGCCGGTTCACGAATCCTCGCAAAATGTTCAAAACTAATGGGGCGCTCCGCTCAGCTCCTACCCTGAAATGCTCGGGGTGATTCATCAAGCGGGGGCTGAGAAAAAAGGGGGGTCCCAAAACGCGTTTTCCCCATGCATTTTCCCATAGGACCTTTAGTCGAAGGTACAACCCGAACGGCTGAACAGAATTACTTGAAATTTGGCAAACAGGTAGTCCTCAGGTCAGGCATGTGCCTTTTGCATATATGGTGTCAATCTGTTCAGTAGTTCCTGAGAAAATTGCAGTTAAAAGTACATAACTATCTATATGCGCGCACCGTGTGCGCACCGTGCGCGCACCGTGCGCGCACCAAATGTGCGCAAGCGTAATTCTGATTGGTGGATAGATGTCAGTCAACATTCGAATCGGTCGAAATCAGGAAGTGTTGGACGCCATTTTCTGTGTCGCAGTGAAAAAGAATGGTGGAGAACGTGAGAAGGGGGCAGGGTAGAGAGTTCCTGACCCCTTAGCCTTTGTCAGGGGGTCTCTGAAGGACCCCGAAGGGTGGAAAAAACATTTGATTTTTTAAAAAAAATTGTGGGGTGCGCGGTCCGTGCGCGCACCATGCGCGCACACGGTGAAAAACCCTTAAAAAAACATTTTAAACTGTTTATAAGTTCATAGAAGATAGTAACTATGTGCTGTTCAACTTTATCCAAATTCAAAAAAAAAGAGCTGAGCCATTCCATATTACAGGATACAGTCAATCTATAACTATATATATAGGTAATTTATTGTAAAATAAATATATAAAAAATATAATAATACATACATAAATTAGCATTTCAAAAACCTTACAAATTCACTAAAAAAACCATAGGTCTCACACACGTTATAGTTAAAAATTAGCATTTAAAAAACCTTGCAAATTCACTTAAAAAACCATAGGTTTCACACACGTTATAGTTAGGAATTAGCATTTAAAAAACCTTGCAAATTCACTGAAAAAACCATAGGTTTCACACATGTTATAGTTAGCTGGACATTTCGTAAAAAACCATTGAAATTCCCCCGTTATAGTTAGTTCAGCTAACTATAACTCGCGCGACCGCAATCCACTGCTGATGACGTCACATATTACATCACTCATGACATGGTCAGTGACATCACTCTTGAGATCACTGGTGACATCTCAAATGACATCACTGATGACATCACTGATGACATCATCCATTGAATATGTGTCTTTCTGAAAAATAAATATTTTTTATATATGTATATCTAAAGGTTACTGGAAGAATAATTGGGTAAATAAGTGTCTAAATGGATGGTTTTTTTTGGTAAAATTAATTGTATAACTGACTTATTAACAGTATCTTAGTGAATACAGTGATGTAATATGTGACGTCATCAGCAGTGGATTGCGGTCGCGCGAGTTATAGTTAGCTGAACTAACTATAACGGGGGAATTTCAATGGTTTTTAACGAGTGAAATGTCCAGCTAACTATAACATGTGTGAAACCTATGGTTTTTTCAGTGAATATATATATATATATATATATATATATATATCATAGCACATAGTGAAAACTGCCAGAGACAGGAAAACGCAGCAGGAGAGTTACTCACATGGTCTAGAGTAGTCCAATCCTTTCAGTTGTTTTCAAAATGAGTACAGAGGGCAGGACCACTAAGCTGTTGTAGTATAGCGTCCCCGGCTCTTCGAACTACAAAGAATCTACCAATCTGAAGCAATATCTAAAAGTGTGCATGGACAGAGTCAGATAGGCATTTAAATAGGCCTTGACAGTGAAATCAGCCCCATCGCGGAGTTTTCTGCATTCTGCTTCGTGTAATGCAGCAGAGTTTTTTTCCCCCGCTCGCGCATGCCAACGGTAAGTTGGCGAGCACAAGCTGCTGCTCAGGTAGAATTTCTACTTGAGCGGTAGGAAGATCAGCACGAAAGGTAATGTGTGCTGCACTCCGCCACTTGCGGAACTCCTCTGAGTTTTTTTGTCATTTCGCAGAGCTTCACGTAGTGGAACTCTGTGAACTTCGCCCAGGCATACCTTTAATTCCACTAGGCATTGCCCTATTTGCGGATGCGGCCGGCACAGGTAATAGCGGTGGAGTGGTGGGGTGGTGGGGGGTTGTGTCGGTATAAGTCGACAGGCAACGGGATAGGTAAAATTAAATAAAAAATAAATAAAACCACTTTCCTTGTGCTAGCTGCCGATTCTGTGTGGCAGCAAGCACAAGGTAAGTGGTTTTATTATTTTTTTATTTAATTATTTTTAGCTATCCCGTCATCTGTTGACTTACCAGTGCACCGACGGCCTACCCCACCGCTCCTACCTGTGCCGACCGCGCAGCCTGTTTTCAAAGCCCAGGATCACTCCTGGCGTCTCTGTCACGCCCCAGATCCCGGAGGTTCATTTTTGCAGCAGGAATAGGAAGGCTTTGAGGGAGAAAAGGAGGGAGGGAGGGGGATAGAAAGGAAACAATCAGAGAGGGAGAAGAGAAAAGGAGGAAGAGAGATTGGATGGATGGAGAGAGAAAGACTGCATGAAGAGAGAAGAGAGAGGGTCTGGTTGGACCATTTTTGCCAAAGCTGAGTATGGCTTTCCATTACGGTTCTGTGTGTGGCAAGAGAGTTGAACCATCTTACTATAGTTCAGTGTGGCAGTCCTAATTCTGGATAATAATGGGATAATGTAGATATCTTAACTGGACAAAGGTACAGAGCTAGTACTAAAGTCGCCCCTGATTGATCATAACAGTGGTGACTGACAATAATCTAACTCTTTTCTTGATGCAACTTTCAATCCAACCACAGACAAATTTGCGTGATTATTATCAATGAATTTTTAAACACTTTTATGCCAGCAGAACAGCTAAGAAAACAAACACAAATTTCAGATCCTAATATTTGATGGCAAGCAAAAAAAACTAGCCTGCTATACTCTCCTTCCAGAAGAATCCTGCTTTAGACCATATTCATCTTTGAGCTCCTGAACAGATGACCTGCTGAATAGCGATGCTTGAAAATGTGAACTTGAAGTTCAGTGGTGAGCTTGACATTAAGTTGAAATTGTAAAGACCCTGCAACCAACTTCTATTGATCTAATGTCTGGGGCATTACATAAAACTCGTCCATTACATCATCGGTGACCCTACTGGTCGCTAACAGACAAACTGTGCGAAAAACCGATCATTGTAATCAATGAAGTGCATTTCCTGAAGGAGGTGTGCCAAGTAATTTACCAGGAATGCACCAACATTAGCAGAATTTGACATATTGGTATGCGGTAGACCCAACAAACTGGAGTTCTTCCCATAGAATAGATGCTGCTGCATCTCAAGCTTGACAACATTCTGTATTACAGAAAGGGCCACAAAATGCTTTATGCAATACTGAAGTAAGTCAAGCAGAGAAAAAAAGCACTGACTAAAGATTCCACTTGCTGGTGCACCTAGGGCCATATTGCATACAGTGCCCCAGGGACAGAAAAGATATGTGCATACATTTTTATGCACCTAGGGTGGATGTATGACATTACAACGCGTGTTATTACAACGCGTGCAGTTACATCGCATGCGTTACAACGCATGCGATGTTACAACGCTATGCCATTACAACGCAAGTCTTTACATCGACTTTCGCTAGATGGCGTGCTAACATTAGAAAAGTGTAATTTACTATTCCAACTCCAGTCCACTTAACAGTAGGGAAGGTGTTGGGATAGTAAACTACACTATTTGTAATGTTAGCACGCCATCTAGCGCAAGTCGATGTAAAGACTTGCGTTGTAATGGCATAGCGTTGTAACATCGCATGCGTTGTAACGCATGCGATGTAAAAGCTGTGCGTGGTAAAAACCGCGTTGTAATGGCTGTTCCCCACCTAGGGTTCTCTTGTATTGCAGAAGGGGCTCCAGAAACTTCTGCAGCCACTTCTTTAATACAGATAGCGCTAGCGAGTATACAGCACCAGTGCTATCTGAAGAAACCTTTCTTGCATTTGAATGGGGGCATGACTCCATGTAAATGAGGGAAACACTTTACCTCTATGCTAGTGCAATGCTACGAATGCAGGTTCATACGCAAAGAGGGATTCAGTAGGTGCACTAAATGTGTGCCACAGAAAGGTGGTGCGCAGTCAGTGCACTCCCTGAGGACAGCCCGCTAGAGGGGGAAGGAGGGTCTCCCCCAGACATTGCTGCAGGCAGGTGCAGTGACTTACGGTAGGAAATTGGGTTACTAGTTGAGGAGGGTGAAACCCTACTCAAGCAGGAACAACAATTCTTGTCAAGATAAAATACAAATAAACTCCCAATTATCTGTGCTTATCCCCTCTGGTAGCTTGGCAAAAAAGCAGCCAGGCTTAACTTAGAGGCAATGTGTAAAGTATTTATGCAGTACTTAGACAGTAATAAAGTGAACACACAATATAATAAAATACCACACCAATTAAAAAAAATATAGAACATTTTTCATAAACTATTTGACACTAAAACAACAAAAATCCAAATCAGTAAAATCAGAGAGAGGCAATTTAAAGGTTTAGGTAAAAATAATGCTTAAAAGAATAAAGTGCCAACTGTGGTTATCTGGGCACGCCGTACTGGGATAAAGTTACAACTTCAGGCCAACCACGATGGAGTGTGGTCCAGATGCAGGGACCGCACTGCTGCAGAGCATTGCAAGGTACTGTGTCGAGGATGCCTCTAGCAGTGGCAAATCCGAGGACTTGTGGTGCTGCAATGGGAGGTTCTGCATCAAGTATGGATCACAAAGCGGCAGTTCCGAGAAGCTGTGAGGTTCTGCAGCAGGAATGCATTGGGCAGTAGTGGTTCAGATGTGAAGTTGCAAGGCAATGCATCATGCTGCATTGGTTCTACTTGGACCACAGCTGGGATGATAGAGACCTTCAGGCCCCACTTCCAATGCTCTAGGACTGGGGTGGCACTACTTGGGGGCAGAACTCGCAGCAGGCCGAGTCCAGGTGCTGGTTTCAAAGGGGTTCTGTCCCTGAGACTTTGATCAGGAGGCCAGCCAGATAGCCCTTTGAGTCTCTCTGGTGGTCCTGGATTCAAGATGCAGGTCCAGTCCTTCTCACTTAGGCCGCAGGCCAGCTGAGTAGCAGGACAGGAGAGTAGCAGTCTGTCTTTCAGCAGATCAGCACAGCAGTCCTTCTTCTGAGTCTTCCATAGATCCAGATGTGTATAGAGTTGGTATGAGGGTCAAATATTTACAACTGGTGCCAGCTTTGAAGTGAGGGAAGCTTCTAGAAGCCCCCCACAGAGGTCACTGGAACTTCCTGCCTTCCTGTCCTGGCCTCTTTTATGGGGGTACACAAGACTAGAGTGAAAGCATTAGTATTTCTGCTGAGGCAGAATATTTATTATGTGCAAGTGTGGTAGGTGACAGCTCCACCCCCTATGAAGTCAGAGATGGCCCATCCTGCCAACATCTATTGCCCCTTTGTCTCACTGTCTGGAAGAAACACACAAAGACCAAATGGCAGCTACACCTAGCCATGTGACCTAGGATGCAGGCTGCACATACAAATGGTTGGGACAAGAAAATGCCAACTTTCTAAAAGTGTAATCTTCAGAATTGTGAATTAAATTCCAACTTTACCATTAAAGAGGGTTTTATATTACAATTCTTTGAAGGCCAAAATCGACCTTCCTATCGACCCCCAATTTAAAGTTATCACTTATTAAATTTTTTAGTGGCCTATCCTAAACAGGTAGGCTGGTGTGAGAGACTAGCCCCCTGTGCCTGTAATAATTTGGCCAAACAGACTACAATGCATTTTATGTTGTTTTGTTCATTTTATTCAGATCCTTGAGCACGTTTTATTAAGCCTATACTAAAAACTATTTGGCCCTGTTCCTATCAGGAGGGTTTTGACCATTTGAGGGCATTACCTACGGCTGCAATTTCAAGCCAGTGCTTAGTTTTATTAAAACTGCATTTTTAATCAGAAAACGCTATGAACTGTGAAAGAATTAGTCATTTGTACAAATTGTACTGGGGAAGGGTATGATGATTTTTAAAGTCATTTAATTTCTGATGGTAAACCCAAGATTTATGGAAATGGAACATGCGCTAATTTTTTAAAATGCTTTTTAATTGTTTTTATTAAGTATACATGTAAACTTTTATGATTCTAATGAATCGAATAAAGTTATTTGAACTGAACTGAACTACATACACTATATCCACGTATTAAAAACAATAAAAAATGTATAGTCTAAAAAAAAGTTAAAACAAAAGAAGAAGAGAGAGAGGCAGACAGCAAATACAACAGTGCATTTATCAGTGGTTCTTGGACAAATCCAGGTAAAAAACCTCAAATGCCAGACATATATGCAGTCCAAGTGTTTTTATCACAATGTCTGTCTGGAACACTGGAATTAGTTTATCCCTAGCGTCGACGCGTTTTGGTGGTGTTCGCAGATTAATGGTCACATTTACCAAGACAAATATAATCTGCCTCTCCTTTTAGAATCTTCGACGCTTGGGATAATCTAAATCCAGTGTCCAATTTATCTTCTTCTTGAACTTGTATGTCACCCTACCCTCGTCACACATGGACTTCATGTACGCATACATGAAGTTGGTACCTCGGTCAGATACTACCTGCTTAGGGAACCCCAATTGGGTAAATATTTCCATCAATGCCATGGCCTCTGCAGGCACCATCACTGTCTTCAGAGGTATAGTCTCCAGATAGCAAGTGGCATGATCTGCTAAGACCAGGAGGAGCCTGCTTAGGGCTGTCCTGGGGTCCACCCTTTGAAAAGGGTTGTGAATAACTGGAAGGGGAACCAGGGGAGCTCTCCATGTTCTTTCCGACTTCCCACTGGCCTGGCAGGTGGGACATGACCTGTAGAATGTCTCTGAGGTCGCCTTCATCTGCGGCCAATAGAAATGGGTGACAAGTCTTGTCTTGGCCCAGATTATCTGCCAGGGGAACATCATGAGTCAGCCCCAGTAGAAAGGTCCTGTATTACTGGGCGAACACCAACACATGGGTTGAACCAGGCTCAGGAATCTCGCTGTACAGAAGACCATTCTACCAGTAAATCAGGTGATCACTAGAGGTGTCACCAGCTGCCTGGGCCTTGGCCTGCCGCTGTAGACCCTCCAGAGTAGAGCACTCCTTCTGCGCTCAGCAGAACTCCTCCCTGGGGGGTCTTCATTCCTTCTGCCAAATGGCGAGTTCAAGTAGGTCTCCCAAGGCAGCAATGTTCTCCCCTGTAGATTCCAGGGCATTGCCCTTAGGCTCAGCCTCCTCCAAACCATAGAAGTTTCAGGAGCAGGTTTCGCATGCCCCTTGCCCGTCCTCTTTTCAGCAGGTACCGAGGCCATTATCCAGGCTCCACATTCTCTTGACTTCCCTCTCGGTGGCCATGGACTATGTGGTCAGACACACCCACTCAGACAACCCCAATGTCTGCAGGTGAGACCGGAGTTCCAACTCTCCACCTCTTTCCAGAGGGTGTGCTCCCTTTCATCACCAAACAGACAATCCGCAGGCATGGATGGACTCACAGCTACCATTCAAGGAGCATGAGACACCCCCATATTCAAAGGGAACCACAGCCACTAGAAAGTGACTCTCATAGCTGTCAGATACAATATCCTGTTGGACTACATTAGGGACTATGAGGACACAAGAAGACACCTGAAGGTTGTCATAATTGCTCTTGCTTCTCTCAGGTCCTCCACCCACTGCCCATTTGTGGTGACCCACTGCGGGTACCTTTTATTATTGCTAGGATTGTGAGCATTTTGCACCATCTCTCCATCACCTAGAGACTCCAGGGTAACCTCTAACCTTCCACTCAGGCTTAATAGGTCAATCTCCTCTTCCAGCACTTTGCTGGCCAGCCCCCATGTCTGCCCACAAATGGAAGGCTGTGCCCTTTTGGGGTGAACTTTCCTGAGGACTTCTTATTAGGGAACCAATTCTTCTTTTGCTCAGGTGGGGAATGAAAATCCTGCCCAGTGGGACTACTTTAGGGACCTCTAGAGAACTCCCTGTTTTTATTTTATCTCCCCCTCTTTCTTCTGATGGAGAACCTGTCCACCATTTTAGTGATCCCCCAAATACCTTCTTGGGTACTCTGGTACTGACCCCAAAGGCTGCCTCCTCTGAATGCTCTCTTGGGTCTGAGAGCTTGTTGTCAACCAGGTGCTGGTGCAGGTCCAGAAAACATGTACTGTGCATGTGCTTTTACAAAACAAGATTGTACAACCCAATACAATCATTCACTTTGCAGCCACATAACTAACCACTCAGTGCCTTGATGAAATAATCAAGGAAATCCACCCAAGACTTGTTTGCCAGTTTCTGACTGTCCCTAAAACTCATGCGGCACTTCTCTGGGTTGGGTCATAAACTTGACAGAAGGGTTGGCTTATATCTAGACTGCTATCTCTAATGTGAGCATGGTGTCCCTACCCCCTGTAGGCATGTTCTTCCAGAGACATGCGCTCCCAGTTCTCCTCTGAGAACCTGTGCATCCTTAGGGCTACCTCATAGGCTGAGAACCTTTTGTTGATCTCATCCCCCACAACATAGCTTGGGACCTGGTCTTTAGGAATATGGACATTGTATCTCCATTGGACACTGCAGTATCACTGCCACCATTACTGCTGGACTACTGTGCTTCCTTAGCTCTGACATCAAGCTCTCTGAGACTTAGCTCACACGCCATTCTTCTCTCCTCCATGGCTAGTCTTTTTTCCTCCACGTCAATTTCAGCCTCAGCCTTCTCTCTTGCCAAGGCTCTCTCAGGCTTCTTTTGCTCGACCTCCATGGCCAGTGTTTTTCTTCCATCTAAAGTTGAGCCATATGCAGCCTAAATTCCCTTTCAGACTTCCAGTCTGCCAGCTCCACACTGCTTTCTGCTCTGGAAGGGAGTTCTATTTCACGGGACACATTATCCTCCTCCCTTGTGTGCTGCACTTTAAGACCTGTGGCCAGGTCTCCCACCTGCTCCTCCACATCATTCTCCATCTCCTGGTAATCCTCTGCTGCTGCCAGTGATTGATGAACTTCTGCCTTTTGACTGGAAGGCCCCTCTCCTTACAGAACTCCTTGACCTCAAACACAGTGTAGTTATTCAGGTTGGCCAACTTGAACTCCATCCTTGCAGGTGTAGCCACAGACAGTCAGTCCAAATAAGTGGAGATTTGGAAAAAGCAAAAAGAGCCAACCAAAAACATTTGAAAAGAAACTCAATATTGTATCAAATTATTTAACTGGGATTTTAAAGTTACACAAAATCACTGTATAGCACCGTACAAACACAAGCACTGAATCTCACTATCGAACACTATTGTAGGAAATTGGGTTGCTAGTTGATGGAGGTGAAACTCTACTCAAGCAACAACCATAACAGTAATAAAGTAAAAACACAACACAAGAAAACTTCAACACCAATTTTGAAAAATAGAGTAAAGTTAAAAAAAGTTTTATGACACCAAACCAATAAAGGTTCAATCAGTGGGACTGGAGATATGCAATTTTAAAGGTTTAGATAAAAATAATGCTTAAAATCTTCACAAAGTGCCAACTGTGGTTTTCTGGCTGCGCCAGACCTGGACAAAGTCACAAGTTCAGGCCAACCGCCATGGATGCCAGATACAGGGACCAAGTTAGGCCTGCTGAAGATAGTACTAGAAATCCTCGTTGCAGAGCGGTGTGAGGTCCTATGTCGATGGTGTGCCGTGCAGCAGTAAGTCCCAGGAACAGCAGGGCTCTGGCGCGAGGTTCTGCTGTCAGGATGCACTGTGCAGTGGCAGTTCTGAGTAACTGCGGGGCTGCAATGTGAGGTCCTTCATCGAGGATGCATCATGCAGCGGCGGTTCCAAGGAGCTGCAAGGTCAAGCAGCAGGGATACGTCTCACAGCAGTAGTACCAATGCGAAGCCGTAAGGTGATGCGTTGTGCTGCATTGGTTCTGCTTGGACCACAGCTGGGCTGGCAGAGTATTTCAGACATACTTCCAAGGGGTGGCACCACTTGGGGGGAAGACTCATTGCAGGAACAGCCTAGATGATGGGTTCAAGGTGGTTGGAGCCTTTTCAGTCCCCAAGGCTCTTATCAAAAGGCCTCCCAACTAGCCCTTGTTAGAGATACAGGTCCAATCTTTCTCTCTCAGGCAGCAGGGCATCAGGGTAGCAGTCCACCTTGCAGCAGAGCAGCACAGCAGTCATTCTTCTTAGTATTTCACTGGTCCAGATGTGTACTGACAACTTAGTCTGAGGGTCCAATCATTATATCGGGTGCTGGCTTTAAAGTGGAAAGTTTCTGGAACCCTCTACCCTATAGAGGTGTCTGGAATATCTCGCCTTCGTGCCCTGGACCTAGCTTGTCTGGGGCCACAAAAGACTTGTGTGAAACCCTTTGTGAGTGAACTGAGCCAGAGTGTTTGTGATGTGCAAGTGTGGTAGTTGACATCTATGCCCCCTTTCAAGTAGGAGATGGCCCATCCTGCTAACACCTATTCCCTTTTTGTCTCACTGTCTGGGAAGAATACACAAAGATCAACTGCCAGCTACACCTAGTCATGTGACCCAGGATACAGGCTGCAGATACCAAATGGTTAGGACAAGAAAATGGCAACTTTCTAAGAGTGGCATTTTCAGAATTGTAAAGCTAATCCTTAGTCTCCCGTAACGGAGATCAAACAGTCACACATCTGGTTCACACATATCACTCAGTTGTCTTGGAAGCCCAATTCAGTACCACAACACTGTAGCAAGATTAAAAAAGGTTTAATATTATGCTTCACGGATGTACATTATAATGTATAAACCCCCAAGTTCAGGTAAATCATTGTACTAACCCGCTGAATATTAAAATACAACTAAAAATCGAAAATTCCTTTACAGTAATTTGAAAACCTATATATGGTCTTAACAATACGGAGCAATAGAATTCAATAAAAAATCTTATCAACAAAACACATAACAAGGTGAAAGAAAAATAAAACAAACACAATTATCAGTGTTCAAAACTAATCCGTTCATTCCTGGGTATCAAATACTTCATGTGGTGTTTACATCACCATCTATCAAGTCCCTTGCTTTCACAGATTCATTATTGGGAATTACGTTGATGCGTTTTGTTGGACTGGACTTGTAGGTGCCCATCTTCTTCAGGACAAATACAATGAATCTCCCACAAAATGACACATACAAATTTGGGATTGCTGTTTGAAGACTACACATCAGACCCCAAAACGGTGATCACAAGTCTTTCCATGGCCTTCAGTAACATGGGGATATTACCCTCAGTTTGTTTCAAAGAATCTTAAAACATGTTAAAACCTCCAAAAGGAGCATGCCGGATACCGTAACTCAAAAAATCCTATTCACTGTTAGGGCGTTTTCCCTCTTCGTTGAATCAATCTTACTGTTTAAAATAGGTGGAGATATGCCCTTTAAATTCCACCATCGGGTTCAGGGATTCTCAGTTCTTCTTTAATGGCCTCCTTCTATCTGTTCTTTTGCACCCGTATTTGCCTCGAACAGTGTTTTTTGACGAAACACTGTTTGAGGCAAATACGGCTTCAAAGATGCCTGGACCTTGAACCCTATGGTGGAGAATAAAGGGCAGATTTCCTCCTATTTGAAACAGTCAGAGTTTGGCTGAGTGTTGGCTTTGCTTGGAAGATAGGAGGTGGGGTGCAGGGCCTTAATGCAGTTGAGGCCCTGTGCCTAAACTCCTCTGTGCAGCACCCACTGCAGGTTAAGCATTGGGACTATGCCAAACCCCAACTGGACAAGGATGAATAAGTGCACAACAGGGGTAGCACAACCAGGCAGTTTAGGCACATGAGCTGGTCTGCTGGCCGGATCCTGAACCCAAGCCATGCAACACATGGCTGAAGGCCGTGCTTAATAGGGATGCTGTGCACAGTGGCCACCCTACCCCTACTGCTCATAGTCAAAGACTCTTCACAGTGGGGTTGACATTTAAGTACATCATTAAAAGAAAAATGAAAGTCACTGAAAAAACCCACACGTAAATATTAGTTATGTTTGTGACTCAAACATGTAAAACTCTTGAAATTCACCAGCTATGTTTGTGAGCTTACTCAGAACATGACATTATTCATGTACTTTGACCAAAGAATTTCCTTGGGTCGCAATATGTATTTTCAGGAAGTCTAGTAACACTACAGCTAAACTATAGATCAATAATGTAGTTCTGTAACTGGTCAGTAACCCTTTCGGGCTCTCTCCTACTACAACTATGTACAAGGAAAAAGATGTCTATTTATCTGGTCCTCACTAATATATGGTTAGTAACTACCTCATTTTCAGGTGGCCAGGCCACCTGCTCCAAACATATGGCAGTATTTATTGAGGCAACCGTTCCTTAGTTTTTAGTGGTTACCACTCAATGTTTTGAAAGTGATCTGGGTTGCATAAGCTCGGCTTTCACAAAGCAATTATGTTTTGTAAAATAACATCCAAATGCTAAAGAAATTTAAAGCCTGCAGGGTTGCCAGAATAGAATAACTTTGCCTGCCAGCCAAACAATTCAATGATATGCAGTTCTGCATCTTCTCTGTTGCTTCGGGTCAGCAAAAGGGAAGACAGAAAAACACCATTCTGTAATGCTTGTTTCAAATGCTTATTTTAGGCACTCTATGCCAGACTGAATGTTCAAGCATCACTCAAACACTAAAAAAGGGCACCTGTATCACAAAAGGCACACTTCTCTAATGTAAAAGGTGCAAGACTAAAATGTGTGTGGATCAGAGCTTATGGTGAAGCTCACACTGAAATTTTCTTAAATGTGCGAAGAACTGGAAGCAGAATGTCAATTAGATGTAGGTGAAGCCAAGGATAAAAACACCCTTAAGGCATAAACCACACACTCAACAATTATGCACTGGCTTAATAGAGCTATGGCAGTTTTACAGTTTGGAGACAGGAGGTAGGTACTAGTGATAGTGCCAATTGGGAGCCCCTCCCCACCATATCCTTTGCTCCTGTTGTTACTATTTCTTTTGTTTCCACACTTAAGGATTCCACAGGCTTTACATTGGATGTTGGGCCCCACTCAGTGAATAAAGTTACTGGCCACAAAGGTGCCAGCCACTCCTCAGCAGTCTCGCAACACTATCTCAGCACAGCATAGGCCATGAAATGAGTGGACATAGAGGACTTCTGTGGTAGAGAAAAGCAACGCCCAACAGGTAATGGAGTGAGTGAGCAGTTAGACGAACCCAACAGGAACCAATAGAGAACCTGTGTGGTAGGGTACAACAGCATCCAGCTGCTTTCTTGGTCTCCACAAGAGTGTCATAGCATAACATTAAAAATTACACTTAGGAGGCGGACCAAAAATTCACTAATAAGTCTCCCGCCCTCCTACAGCAAGTACATTGTTAATCATTTTATGAACCTTTGGAAGATGAAAGACTGGGTAGACCCATGGAGATTTCAAAATTGATGACCATGGGGGGTAAGACAGTTCTCTTCAGCAGGTGCATTAGGCTACTCAGCCATCGGACCATGTAAAATTTCAACAGCATTTGCAAACATATACTGATCTTGATCGCTAACCAATCATAATCTCTACATCATTAAATGGAAGACTGCAATCCTCCATCCACAACTGTCACTATTTGCAAGTTGTAAACCATTATTGATCACAAATTTAGTGTTTACAAACATCTGAAAAATAAGCAGGACAAAACAAACACAATGGCAAACATTTCTACTTATTAATTTGCAAAGCGACAGTTACTTAGAGTTAGGACAGGCCTTGCATGCTGATCCTATTTCACCTATCAGGTGCTTTCATCACAGTTGATCACGAATCACTGAACACCACCAAAGAAGAATATGTGGGTTTCTCCTATACTGTCTTGGAACTCTTATTACCTCACCAACCGTCACCCTCTTGTGTGGAGGTGAAACTCAAAAATCCAGAAACTCTCCCTTTTCGGAGGCCCACAGGCATCCACCCTCTTCTCAATTGTCTTTGATCTCTTTATAATGCCACTAGAGACACTAGTATTCCCAAATGATAATATCAATCTACAACAATATGCTAACGGCACCCAGTTTTACCTCAAAATCTCTTGCCTGACTTAAGACCAGCCAAGCGGGGATTCCAAACTCTATGAAAACATTTCTTTTTCTAGGAGAAGTTATTTCAGGGCAGGCTTGATGGTTTTGTGACTTTTCACACAAAACAACATGCCCAGTGCTTTGTTTGGATTCTCTGGAATTTCAATAGTTTTAGACTGAGGAGGCCAGTGTATAAGCTGTTACAGTAATCTAAGTGGGACACGATCCCTGTTAGGAAAGGGGTTGATAATCTGATATTGATAGAGATCGATATTCTGAGTGCAAAAGACCAATTGCAGAACCCCTTGTAGCAAATGTTGATGATGAAATGCTGCTTTGAAGACCACCTTTATGTGAAGTGTAAAAGATAACTCACTATTGAAGAGTACTCCCAAGATCTAAAGGCCTGATTACAACTTTGGCGGTGCTACACTGGCTTTGTGAAGGCACAGCACCGCCAAAGCCGTGCATGTTTCGGCCACCAGATTACAAGTACAACTCATGTCTGGTGGGCTTTTCTTTTGCCGTTCCCATGGAGGCACCCTGAAAATGGGCAGTGCAATGGGAATGCAAAAGAAGTTCCAGCACGACATGGACTGTGAAGTCCATGCCGTGCTGGAACTTGGGGTGCATGCAAACTTGGCGGCAAGGGCCCTTTAGGGCCATCTTAGTTCCCCACCACCAGCTTTTTCATGGAAATATACTAGGTGGACCGTGGCAGTCCATCTTTGCATATTGAACAGCCCTGTCCACTGCACCACCATCAGGGAACAGGGGTTACCTGGCACAGCCGGCACAACCCACAAGATGGTCCCAATGGCCGCCTCAAAATAGGGTGGCAGCAGAACTGTACCCACTGCACCACCGCAAGTCTGACAGTCAAATACCGCCAGACTTGAAATCAGCCCCTTAGGCTTCCCATGATCTTTATTCAATGAGCTTTAATTTGTTTCTTGATTCTCTGTTGTTGGAGCTTCCACAAATTTGGAGCAAAGGTTTCTGTAGCCGAACAGTGGCACTCTCTTCACCTTGAAATTAATTGGAGGCCTATATCCTCTTTTTTTGGAAAACTCTTAAAGCATTTTGATAAAACTGGTCTCTGTTTTCTCCAATGAGTAATATGATCATGAGTAACGAGGGGTGGTTTCCTAGATATTGTGCACTCTATATGCTCACTCACTCATTCAGGAATCACTTGAGTGGATTTCAGAAGATGCCCTTTTTGTGTGGTCCCCCTTAATTTTTCGCAGACTTTTACTTCTAGTATTTCGACTCTGCACACTGGTGCACTACTCTCCAGTGCCCAGTGTATGTGCTCTGACCCCTAAAGTATGTTGACGTTGGCAAATCCTTGATTGGAGCATTTAAGTTTTCTATAAGGCCATAGCATACGGTGCAGAAATACACATAGGGCATAAAAATGTAAATCTCTATGGACTGCAATACTTATTGTGCCATCCACTGATTTAGCCATTGTAGCCTGACTGCTACACTGGGGCATGTAAACCTAACCTTGTTTGACTGGTGGAAACTTGCCTTTTAAATATTAGTAAGCCACCCCTATATAAGCTTTGTAGCTGACAAGGTGAGGTGTAAGCTATTTAAATATGGGACATGTATCAATTTTTCATATGTCCCACTTATAAAATGCCATGCATCCTGTCTTGTGATCTACAAAACCTACATTGGGGTGGCATATTAATATTTTTAAAAATTCAAATGGGAGGTCTTTCATTGTCAAAAAGAATATTTTGACAAATCACTGCAAGATTTTGTACTGCAGAGTTCAGTTTACACAGGGTTGGCATGTAGCCATGTTTGCACTGCCACTGTAGTGGATGGCACAATAGTTGCAGTTCACAAGTGGCATTTAACATCCAGGTTCTAGTTCACTAGGGACTTACAGGCAAGTTAAATGTGTTAATCAGGAACATGCCAATTTACCCATGTTTAATGGAGGGGCACAGGGACCCTGCTCCAGGTCATCAGAGGCAATGTGCACAGAGTTCTAAAGCCAGCAAAATAGGGTATATAAAAAGGCAAAAAAAAACTGGGGATAACACACAGAGAATGCGGATTTCCTACAATGGAGAAGAAAGACACAAGGATTTTCTGCCTATATGCTTTGATTGTATATAATTAATATGTGGTAGCCTTTTTCATCTACAAGAGTTATATATAGTAATTTCCCGTATTCCAATTCTTTCCGCCAAGCAATGGCAAGAACACTTAAGTTCACATTAAAACTGAAAGAGATGAAACTGTGCTGGCCAACATCCACGGGCTCGCTTCAGGGTCCCTAATCTGCATTTCATCATGATGGGAGCACATGTTCCCTCCATCAGTAGTCTCATCTGCATCACTCTGAATGTTAATCACATGCTAACCCAATTTTCTCAATAAATGTATTACTTACTGTTCATTAAAGTTCATGAAACCTAATGTAAGTCTGAAATAAGCATAGCAGTTTTAGCAAGTGGTTAATATGCTACACAGAGGGCACACAATTGTATGAGGTAATGTAAACCCGAGAAAAACTATAAATGGAACTATACTTTTAGAGTATTTATTGGTATATTGAAACTAATCTCATCGACAAATTCTGGGTTCATCTTCATTAATGCCTCTGCTTTTATTGCAGAAGTAATGTTTTGTTTCTCTGTGTATTTCTCCCAAGTGCTGAAATGTTGCACGCGTGTTTTCATATGGCAATTAGGCAGATGGTCCATTGCAGTTTTTGAATAATGTAATGTTACACAATCGGAGCCAATGGCCGTCCCAGATGAATTTAAATTGAACAGATTTTTAGAAGGTCAAAATGCTTGTGCATTTATTTGCGATTTGTCATAGAAATTAGGCTAAATTAGTCTATGCTCATAGAAAAGCAAGGTTATAACTTCAGGTGGCAGGGTAATGCAAGACGACTAGATATTAAGTACACATTCTTGGAAAGAGTTAATGCATATTCAAAATGGAGTAAGGAATTAAGTAGCTTAAGTCAAGGTTCAATGTTAAGTGATGTCTTTTAATAGTAGGCTTACATAATGGTTTCAAGAATAGATGCAACAAAGTAAGTGTGCTCTCTGAAAATATATATAAGGCTCTCTAGAGCTATTAAATGACAACAACTTAACTGTGCATAGTAAGTGGCATCACAAAGAACCGAGGGAAATCATCTTAAAGTTAGTTTCCAAATGAAAAATAAACTGAAGTTTACTGCAATAATAGCAAAGAACACAGCATGTCAATCAGTGGAAGTGTGCTCTTATTTGCATAACGATATGTTAAGACCCAAATGGGAATAACAGCTGAAGAAGAACTTGCTAAATCGAGAGAATGCAATAAAGAGACTGCTGAAGTTTAGCATAGAAGTACAATACTGTAGCACACGCTGTGACCAGAGGAAAGCTGATATCACAATTACCATCCCCATTCAGATAGCAGAATGAGACAATGAGGGGCATCGAGTGAACTCTCATATGATGGGAAGATCAAGAATTAATGATCATCATTCTAGAAATGGCTGATTTTCTAATTTTGTGAGCGATATATTCCTAACCTAAAACCAAGACAGTATCTATAAATGTATATTGCCATTCAAATAATGTCATAGTGGTCTCTATCAGCATTGGTATACACAGCAAAAAAGATTATGTGAATGCAGAACTGTAAAAAATAAATGTAATTTTTAACAACATTATGATCAGAACAAATGCCTTAAGCAACTGATTTATTTACGTCTTTGATCTGTGGATATTGCTCTCTGTGTTGGCAACTCAGCACGAGGAGACACAGCACTACTTCCAGCAGGCCAGAGCGGATAGACAGGAGATCAAATCGGCACTGGAGGAGGTCGTTACAAAGGTTTCAAACTTGACCACTGAAGTACTAGACCTTCAACAGCGGGTTGCCGAAGTTGAGGAGGTTAATGCTGCTGCCTGTGCTTCAATCAAGGTCCATGATCAATGGATGAATACAATGCAATCTAAGGTCGAGGACATAGAAAATCGCCAAAGACATCAGAACCTGAGGGTTTTTGGGGTAGCTGAAGGAAGAGAGGGCGCTGATGCTAGGGATTTTATCGTTAATCTCTTTTCTAAGATATTTCCAGATCTTGCTGATTGGGATATGGACACACAGATCCAAAGAGCGCATCGGCTCCCCTTAAAAGCTAATCCCTCTCGACCCTCAAAATTTCCTCGTCCATTTTTGGTGTGTATTGGGAATTTTCTACTGAGACAGGCTATTTATTTTAAAGCTCGACCTACGACCCCAGTACAGTTTGATTCACTATCTATTTTTGTTCGTTCTGATCTTTGCAAACAAACCATGGATAGAAGGTGGCAGCTACGGCAGCTTATGGACTCTTTCAAGGCTGTCGGTGCATCCATATTTCTACAAGATCCAGCTCGGCTCAAAGTGATCAAGGATGGGCGCTCACACATTTTCTTTAACGAACAAGAGGCAAAGACTAGCCTATCTAGATGGCAACAATTACCCAAGAAATGATAGGGGGAGTCTCTAATGGCGTTAGCAGTTGCTTTGTATCTGTATGCTTAATTGTATACTACGCTATGCTCTTGGGAACCTGATAACTAATGTATTGTGATTTATTTTGTGATTTATCTAGAATGGCAAGGTGGGTGTAGTATTGCACTGGTTTTTTTTATGTACTTAGAGACACTGTTGGTTGGAGGAGGGGGGGGCTTCTCCCTTGCGGGGGGTGTGCCTGGGTGAGTTGCTGTCTTATTGACAGCTGGGTTAAGGGGTGATTCCTTTTCATAGATACAGGGTTTTGGGGGGGTGGGTTCAGGTAGGGGTGGGGTAGGGGGCGGGGTAGGGGGGGGTAAAAAGGAAAACAAGCCAAAGGAGTGTTAAAATTTATAGTGGAATTATGCTTCAAGATTGTGGAATGGAAGGACTATGGTTAAGATTAATTTCCTTCAGAAAATGCCCAGAGTTCGTATAATGTGTTGGAATGTGGCTGGGTTGAACTCATCTATTAAACGTCGATTAGTCTCCGAGGAACTAAAAGCATATCAACCACAGATTGTCGTCCTAACAGAGACTCATTTGGCTTTCAAGGACCGTAATTTTTTTAAGCAAATGGGATTTGAGTTGATAATTTGTACTTCCCAGACGGTTTCAATACGAGGGGTCGCACTTTTGCAAGCACGAAACACTAAATATACTTTATTATGTTCACTTAGCGATAAAAGGGGGGGATGGGATATTGCGCAACTTTTGGTCCTCGGACACAAAATCACAATTTGTGTGGTTTATGGCCCGAACAGCGATTGCCCTACGGATATCTCTTTTTTTAAC
The DNA here is from genome assembly GCF_964204655.1 of Triturus cristatus. Lineage (NCBI taxonomy): Eukaryota > Metazoa > Chordata > Amphibia > Caudata > Salamandridae > Triturus > Triturus cristatus. The sequence continues at coordinate 684,711,018 of NC_140586.1, read as the reverse complement.
ACAGAGTTGCTGGGCTGGGATGGTGAACTCTTGCTTATGGGAGATTTCAATTGCTTTTTAGATCAGAAACTAGACTCTTCAAATGTGTTAGGTCGGGTAAGAATGGTATTAACCCGAGCGGCTATCAAAGATCTTTTGCGTATACATCAATTGGCTGATCTATGGCGGGAAATCTACCCATTAGCTAACGGTTTTACATATTTTTCACAACCACACCGTCAATATTCTAGGATAGACATGGTGTTTGTCAATTTATTTAGGTTAGCAAGTTCTAGCATTGAGGTTTGTCAAAAAATTACGTCAGACCACAATCCTTTGTTAGTCTCATTATTTCTTGGATCCCAAACACCGTTTGAGGCGAGGGGTTTTACATTTCCTAAAACTCTGCTTAAAAACCTTGACTATATTCAATTTATGCAAGGTCAGATTGGGGAATTTATAGATACTAATGCCCATACTGCTCCATGGTCTATGGTCTGGGATAGTCTTAAGGCATATATTCGGAGTATTACCCAACAGTATCTTTTTCGTCAAAACAAGGTTAGAGCACGGCTTGCAGAAGCCGGGAGAAGGGAGTGCTTGGAGTTAGAACAGCGCCATACTTCAGCAATATTAAAAAGAGATCCTCGAGAAGCTGATATTTATCAGCTACTTGTAATAGCGAGAGCAAAGACCACGCGCGAGATGAGGGAGAAAATTGCTAGTCAATATCATGAATTAAGACTACGACAGTACGAATATGGAGAGAGGATTGGACGGGTGTTAGCATATCAGCTTGCGGATTCTAGGGCCCATACGTTAATTAAGAGTATTACTGGGGAGGATGGATTGACTTATTCCCAACCTATAGATATTTTGGAGCAATTTAGGAAATTTTATTTAGATTTATATAGTGATGACACACCCTGTGATTATTTTGGGTTGGCAACTTACCTACAGGAGAGTGGGTTGAATGTTTTAGAATCTTCCACGACTTTGTCAATGGACAGGGATGTGGACGAAGCTGAAATATCGGAAGCAATTAAGGCTTTGCCCCAAGGGAAAGCTGTTGGGGGTGATGCATTACCTCTGGAGCTCTATAGAATTTTTCTAGGAACTCTGGGCCCGGTTTTATTAAAGGTGGTGAATGATATCCTGAATGGTAGAGATGCTCCCCCGTCTTGGAAGCTGACTAATATAATCGTGTTTCCCAAAAAAGGGAAACCTCAGGCTGAGAGAGGCTCTTATCGTCCAATCTCACTTATCAACCATGACGCAAAAAAAATTTCTAAGATTTTGTCCTCTCGACTCGCCCCATCTATACATTCAATAGTATCGGATCAACAGCACGGGTTTGTCCCCGGGCGGGACACTACTATACATATTAATACCGCTATAGCAGTGTTTGATGGCGCCCAATTTTTGGGTGGCAATGTAGCTATGCTAATGTTGGACGCCGAGAAGGCTTTTGATCGGGTCAATTGGGGGGCACTCTGGGCTATAATGTTGGAAGTGGGGATTGGTCGTAAGTTTGTTACGGCTATTCAAAAAATATATGAAAACTCGCAGGCGGTTATCCAGCTCAATGGTTTGACTTCGGATTTTTTTTCTATTCAGAGGGGCACCCGACAGGGATGTCCCCTCTCTCCTTTGCTTTTCGCAATTTATATTGAACCATTTATTCGACATTTGATTCAGGACCAGCAGATCAGCCCGGTTTTTTATAACCAAGTATATCTTACAATAACCGCCTACGCGGACGATATAGCTGTTTTTACAACAGATTCGGTTCAAGCGATGGGGGAGATTGTCCTGGAAGCACAGAGCTTTGGATTAATCTCAGGATATAAACTCAATACTAATTAAACTCAAACTATCACTAACATTGTACATATCCCCCGCTCATCTATTTTGGGTGTCACTCAAAACGCTACCTATTTAGGAGTTAATCTCACTAGCCATACGGAAGAAATTGTGAAGATCAACTATGAACCATTACTTAAGAAAGTTGCTTCGGATCTGCGTAGGTGGCATCAATTACCATTAACTATCTGGGGGTGCTGTAACGTCATTAAGATGAATATCCTTCCAAAGTTTTTATATTTGTTTAGAAGCATTCCCCTTCGGGTTCCACTCTCATTTTTTAAACGACTTGAAGGCATTATAGGCAGCTTTATCTGGGGGTTTAAAAGGGCTAGGCGGGCTATTAAGTTTCTTAAACTCCCTGACGAGAGAGGGGGTCTGGGATTACCGGATTTTAAACTATATTTTTGGGCTGCTTTTGCTACGCGTCTGCAGAGCCTGATGGATGGCTGTGGCACTTGTCAAAAGCCTATTGCGTACCAGTTGGTATGCGGGCCGGGGTATAGGTTTATACTTTCACAGATGACTGACCCGAATTATTTTAAACGCGTTCGCTTTAAGATATTGAGGCACGCTGTTTGGATCTGGCGGGACATTTCAAAGCAGTATAACATTCCTGATTTGCATGCAAGTACTTACTTAACTGGGAACCCCAATCTGGGGGTTATATTTGACGATTCCGCCTGGAAGATTTAGCAAAATTGTGGTATAACACAGTTAGGACAATTATACGACCAGGATGGATTTAGATCTTTTTCTTCTATGAGAGAGGAATTTGGGGTTCCCAATCACTCCTTCTTTAAATTTCTGCAAATCAGAGATTTTTTCATTAACGGGGAAGGCTTAGGGAGCATTAATGTGCTAGGGGACTCTGCTAGTGCATTGTTGCAACTCCGGGGCAAAGGTTGTATAGGAAAAATATACAAATATTTTACTATAGGCGCAGTTGATGATGTTGCTCAGGCTGCAGATAAACTAAATCGCTATTTTGGAACTAATATCACTACAACAGATCTGCATAGGTCATTACTGATTATCAATACCTCAGTTACGTCTATTAACTTAAAACTTCAGCAACATCGTATGTTATTCCTTCTATACTACACGCCGGAAATCATCTCTAAATGGGCCATGTCTACTATTACACCTAAAACTCAGTGCCCTAAATGCTCTCTTTTTGCTGCAGATATCAGACACATGTTTATTCCTTGTCCTGTACTTTCTACCTTTTGGTCATGAATTGCTGAGGAGCTGTGTAATCTTTCAGGAATCAATATTGTCATTTCTGAGAAAGAGATACTTTTGGGGCTTATAGAAGATTCTGGTTTAATTTCAGCAGCCTTATTTTCCATCATTATAGCCTGCTGTCGCCTTTGTATAGCTAGGGTCTGGATTGAAACTAAACCTCCTACGCTGGCAGAGTTCTGGCAGTTGTTAAGGGGGGTATTTGAACTAGAGATTGCCCTAGTTAAGGGCAGGGGCCCCACCTCACAGATGAGAATTGAACGAATTTGGCACTGTCTTCATTGGGACTAAAAGCTTTTGTTGATTCTGATTTTGTGTTGATGTTTTATGCTACCTATTCTGCCTTGATTTCTGGATTTTTTGCTATGATTTGTATTTGTCTTTTTGTTTTCTCTTTTTGGCTTAACAAAAAAAAAAAAAAAAAGATCTGTGGATATTGGTTTTCAAAATTATTAAAAGTCCACGAGAAAATGGGAATTTACTTATTCTCAGCCTATTTTCATCATAGACATCAATCAATCAATCAGAGTTCGTATAGAACTCAGCTAATCACCATTAGGGCCTCAGCGCACTGGTGGGACGGTGGCCGAGGGGTCTACAGTTCAGTAGAATAGCCAGATCTGAGGTCCTTTCTGAATTGAGGCAGTGAAGGTGATTGCCTGAGATGTAGAGGCTGAGAGTTTGAGGTCTTCACAGCGAGGTAGGAGAAGGATATTTTCCAACTGAAGTCTTACAGATCTGTGGAATAGTGGCCAGGGCCAGTTGGGCAGAGCAGAGATGTCTGGTGGGGTGTGTAGAAGGAGAGGCTGTGGTTGAAGTATGCAGGTCTGGTGTTGTGAAGGGCATTGTAGGCGTGCGTGAGGAGCTTGAAAGTGATTCTTTTGTTGATCAGGAGCCAGTGAAGGCCTGTCAGGTGACTGGAGATGTGGCTGTGGTGGGGCATGTCCAGGATAAGTCTGGCAGATGCGCTCTGGATGCTTTGCAATTTCTTTTGGAGTTTTTCGGTGGCGCGGGCATAGAGTGTGTTGTAGTCGGGTTTGCTGCTGATGGGTGCATGGGTGACCATTCTCCTGGACTCGGTGGGGATCCACTTGAAGATCTTCCGAAGCAGGCAGAGCGTGTGGAAGCAGGAGGATGAGATGGTGTTGATTTGATTCATTTGATTCATTGAGAGTGAGGAGTCGAGGATGATGCCGAGGTTATGTGAATGGTTGGAGGGTGTTGGGGGTTCTGAGTGCTGCGGGCCACCAGGAGTTGTCCCAGGAAGATTAATACCATGTCAAATCACGTAGATGATTTCTGTTCTCCTCAGGTATATATGCAAAATAACTACAGCTACAAATCAATCCAAGACTAAACAGTAGCATCAAATAAGTGGAACCTATTTTTATATGAAATTCTCAAGGTTGAGCTAAGGGGCATTTGCACATTGATGATTTGAAGTGCATGAACATAGTCCCAAAACATTTTTCAGGTGTAAGTGTGACGTACTCCTGGAATCATTTTTTTGCTTTAACGCTCATAACTAAGGGCCTGATAAGGAGTTAAGAGGTCTTTGAACTGCCGTAGCATCCGTGTCGGATTCACCTCCCACAGACTAGGCTGTCCGCCTGTCAAATTATGATGTTGTCGGTTTTCAGAGTGAAAGACCGTTAGAGTACTGCTGACACCGCTAGCCATTCGCAGACCACAGTGGCTTCGGTAGAGAGAAAGCAGCTGTAATAGGGCAGTACAGAGTTGTTCATCGCCGTCCAAATTATGAGCTGGCTTTCGGACAAGCTGACCATGATGAGACGATCGCCCGCTTCGAGTCAGGGGAATTGAAAGATTTGGGGTGCATATTCACCCATTTCCATTTCTTCCCTTCAGTCTCCCATGTGGATCACTTCTTCTAGGTCCCCCTTCACAACAGCATCTTGACCCAGAAGGAAACAACCCTGTTGGTGCCAAAATCTAGGTGAGTCAGTTATGTACTATTTACCCATTGACTGGAGTGGGCACATATGGTCTGAACTCCAGCAATTGGAAAATACTTGTTGTAGGTATTTTTTCACATGTGTCATGCATATCGGTACATTCCACACTGGTGCAGTCAAAATATACACACATGCATCAACAAATATGAAGAAACACTCATCGCCATCAGAAAGACTACCGCCAGCCTATCAGGAACAACAGATAATGCTGACATACCGTTCATGATTGGTCTCTATACAGAAGCCCACCATGAAAAATGTGGTGGTGAGGAAACTAATGGGGGCCCTACAGGCCCCCTGTTGCCTCTCGGCCAGGGGATGCTTACAGGGAGGGACATGATGTGCCCCACTGCCTGCATGCATCCCCAGTTCCTGCACAGCATGGACTTCACAGTCCATGCCATGCAGAAACGTGCTTTGTCACTGCCATTGATTTCTAACAGGCACCACCAAAGCACAGTCTGCCAGACCACGAATTAACTCGTAATCTGGTGGGTGGTGTGCGGATGAGTTTGGCGGTGTGGGAGTGGGGCAGTGGTATAGCATCCAGCTCCCACACTGCCAACCTCATATCAGGTCCTAGATGTTTACGTGCTCATAAATAATATACATAAAATATATATATGTTTACACATTGATTGAGAGATGTGTGTAAATATTTTAATAATGTATTACATCATTGGCCAGTGGGGGTTTCTTGACTTTGCATCATTAACAAAGCCATCACAACCAGCACCATCTCTTATCCTGCAGACAAGATCAACATCTCTGGAGGTTCCCTGCACATGAACGTGTGTGAGGGTCCTATTGTAATATCTGGTACTGTCTTTGAAGTGCAGGGAAGCCATTGCAGTATTTGGAATTTCTTGCTACCCAGTCTGTCTAGGGACACCAGGTTAGGGTTAAGTTCTTTGAGTGAGCCTTTGTCTGGTAGGTGACAGCTCCACGGCCCCATCAAGCCAGGATGGTCCATTCTGTCAGCACCCAGACCCTCTATTGTGATACTGTGGAAGGAATTCATAAAGGCCTACTACCAACTACATATAGCCATTCGTGTGACCAAGGATACACTAGGCTGCAGGCACCAAATGGTTAGGACAACTTTTTGAAACTGTTGTTTTCAAAATTGCGACGTAAATCTGGCTTTACCATTAAAGAGGATTTCATATTATAATTGCATAGACACTAAACTTGACAGTCTTACTTGCTCCTAAACCAAGGTTTTCACTTATGAAATATAATAAGGTAACCCAATGTTATCCCATGGGAGAGGTAGGCCTTGCAATATTGAAAAGTGAATTTGAGAGTCTTTCACTACCAGGACATGTAAAACTAAAACAAACATGTCCACATTTTTTAATATAATGCACCCTGCCATATGGGCTTTCCAGGCCTTAAACTAGGGGTGATTTACATGTATTAAAAAGGAAGGTTTAGGTCAGGCAAAATGTTTATTTTGCCAGGTTGAATTGGCAGTTTAAAACGGCACACACAGGCTGCAATGGCAGGCTTGAGACAGGTTTACAGCGCTACTTAAGTGGATGGCACAATGTGTCCTGCAGGTTCACTAGTAGCACTTAGTTTACCAGCCCTGGGTATATGGTATACCACTTTACTAGTGACTTACAAGTAAATTAAACAGGGCTAGTGTGTGCAAGTCAATTTTGGGATGTTAATAGGAGTGGCCATAAGCACTTTGGTATTGTTGAGCAGTAGAAAAGTGTGCAGAATCCTTTAGTCAACAAAAACAAATTCAGCAAACACAGGAGGAATGAAGGCAAAATGTTCGGGTGAAAACCATGCCACATATGTCAGGTCTAATAGCTATGCACAGTGCTCCATTGACTTTTGGCTTGGTTAATACTGTAGAAATCCTATACACATGCATACATCACCACTCTTGCATCTCTGTCCTTTCCCTGACTTATAATGTTATCCAGACATCACACCTTTACCCTTCATTCATAGCCTTCAACACACATGATGCCGATCACGATCCGGTAAAAATTTTCCCCGTACGACTCGTATCCGGTCTTTTTACCGTACGAATCATACAAGTGCCGTACAAACTGGCAATCACGATTTGCATGGGAAAAAGACCATACGAATCGCATTGGGAATTATTCCCCACACGTCCTCGGGTCGGAAAATGTGTCCGACACGTCCTCGGACGAATCACCGTACAAATGTGAAAAGTGAAGTCCGACCGCGGAATCACGATCCATCCCGTGGGTCCAATGTTACAACCGTATGGAAAAAACACCGTCCGCACCGAACTCCCATAGCAACCATGGAGACATGTGCCCGCATACGCGTCCAACAGTCCCCCCAGCCCCCGTACGTTTGAGTCGTACCCCCCGTGTATGTACACCCCCACCCGTGTATGTACACCCGTGTACGTGTCGTACCCCCCGTGTACGTTCGTGTTGTACCCCCCGTGTATGTACACCCGTGTACGTGTCGTACCCCCCTGTATGTACACCCGTGTACGTGTCGTACCCCCCCATGTATGTTCGTGTCGTACCCCCCTGTATGTGCACCCGTGTACGTGTCGTACCCCCCCTGTATGTACACCCGTGTACGTGTCGTACCCCCCCTGTATGTACACCCGTGTACGTGTCGTACCCCCGTGTATGTACACCCGTGTACGTGTCGTACCCCCCATGTATGAACACCCGTGTACGTGTCGTACCCCCGTGTATGTACACCCGTGTACGTGTCGTACCCCCCCTGTATGTACACCCGTGTACGTGTCGTACCCTCCCTGTATGTACACTCGTGTACGTGTCGTACCCCCTGTGTACGTTCGTGTCGTACCCCCCTGTATGTGCACCCGTGTACATGTCGTACCCCCCCTGTATGTGCACCCATGTACGTGTCGTACCCCCCGTGTATGTACACCTGTGTACGTGTCGTACCACCCCCCTGTACGTTCGTGTCGTACCCCCGTGTATGTACACCCGTGTACGTTAGAGTCGTACCCCCACCCGCGTATGCATGGAGCGTACCCCCACCCCAACATTCTAAGTACGGAGCGCACCCCAGGCCCCAACATCACCACCTTCACACAACATCGCGCATGTACGAGTCGTACCAAGCCACACACAAGGACAGCACTGTACAACAAAATGGCCCATGTACACACCGTACACTCGCTAAAAACGCACGTACACAACCAGGACAAACCAAAACGACACAAGAATACACCATTCGAATGGCACTAAGCCACAAAACATGTCCAACAACCACTAAAACAACACATTCACTGACCTGCAACTGCCGAAAAACAAACAGAGGCCCAAAACACAACCACTCCTTATAACACACCCACCCAAAGTTCAAACACAGCCACACCCACCAATGGACCAATAAAAAGGGCCCACACACACAAACCATGAGCCTTTGCAACAGACTCACTGCTGCCAGACCCCACAGACAACCTACAGCACCATACTAGAAGCTTTACCACACCTTACATTTGCACACCTTCACACACACACCTTCACAAACACCCCCTCATCACATTCACACACACACCCAAACAACCACACCCACACACCCACAACCATCCACACCCCCCCACCATCCACACCCACACCCCTCACCATGCCCACTAACAAGAATCCAAAGTTCACTAGCAGAGAGTTGGAGGTCCTCGTCGATGAAATCCTCGAGTCGAGCCACACCTCTTTGGAACATTGGTCAGACAGACCAGCCCTTCAGCAAAAACAGCCATGTGGCAGACCATCGTCGATGCTGTGAATGCTGTTGAGGACACCAGAAGGAACAAGCAGGAATGCCAAGCCAGGTGGTACGATCTGCGGAGGACGGTCCGAGCCAAGATGACCGATGAACACAACCAGGCCAACGTCACTGGAGGAGGGCCGGCCCGCAGACCCGTACACTACTATCCCTGGGAGGAGAGGGTGATGGCCATACTGCCGGTGGTGGCAGTGGACGGATTAGAAGGACTCCGAGACCCGGGTGAGTACACAAACAACTCACCTCACATGGGGGGAACGTCATCCACAACCAAACTCACAAACAGGCACGCAACCACCCCAAGCTATCGCATGACTCAACCACACTCCATGAACACGCACATGCCACTGGCGCCACCATGCCCCATGCACCCAGCTGGACAATGTCAAGTCACAGGCCACACAAGACACCAACACATGACACGGTAAGCCGGATGGCGGGAGGGTGGGCCCAAAAAATCACATAGTGCAACTCAGAAGCAGACAACAATGCCCTCAGCCCATAAGGCCGAGGTCACAGCCAGACAAACAGTGTGTCCCAACACAGGAATGACTTGCCAGCAAATGGCGGACGCCTTGCATCAACACATGGGGGTGACGGCACGTTCTTGCACATGACAGCAGCTAATGAACAGCCAACACTGTGAAAGAGTGGCAGCACACACCACCACAGCAGCAGCGCAGACACAGACACTACACCCAATGGGTGCCTGGAGATCAGAAACAAACTCACATCAACAAGCCAAGGGCCATTCAAAGATCTGCTAACAGTGTGTGCACAGTAAGCTGGGCTGAGGTGACAGAGGGTGACACACAGAGGGAGGGAGAGGGGGACAGAGAGGGAGGGAGACACAGGGACACGGACAGAGGGAGGAGGCTGACACACAGAGGGAGGGAGAGGGGGACAGAGAGGGAGGGAGACACAGGGACACGGACAGAGGGAGGAGGCTGACACATAGAGGGAGGGAGAGGGGGACAGAGAGGGAGGGAGACACAGGGACACGGACAGAGGGAGGAGGCTGACACACAGAGGGAGGGAGAGGGGGACAGAGAGGGAGGGAGACACAGGGAGAGCAAATCAGCCTTGTGGTGTGTGGGAATGTCTGCTCGTCAGCAGGTGGACTGCGTGCATGTAGACAAGGGTGGCCAGTGCCAGAACCCCCCCTCTCCTCCATGGCAAAACACAGGGCCATGTCACAACCTGTGCACGAGCTCAACGACAGCTACCTGCATCATATAAGTGTGTGGAACAACTCCATGTGCCCACGTACAGTGCTACACGGAAGGCGCCGATGCACGGCTCGCCACACCTGCCCACTCCACTGCTGACTGCAGTCACACTTGGCGCAGCAAGTAAGACTATGCCACACATAGGTAAAGTCGCCAAAGCTGTGCCCAAGGGACATACCCATGCACAAGTGCACTGTGAGTGGAATGCAAGACATAAGCAAAATCCCAGAGGAAATGTTCCAACTTTGAAACGAATGAAACATGGATGTTGCATGGAACAAAATTAACATTCTGTCTCTCACACACAGGTCAACGTCGTGGATCACCCCCCAACACTGGGGGGGAAGACTCACAGGACCCGGCTCGGCAGGATGAAGGAGCCACCGGCAGCGACGACTCTCACCACTCTGTGGACGAACCCGACCCCGACCAACCTGGCCCCTCTGGTGTCCAACGACCTGCAGCACCTGCGTCAGGTACAACCGGGCCAACCACCACCCCCACTCCTGCCACATCCCAGGAGACACCCAGGATCCCTGCCCCACCACCACAAAGCAGCCAGGCTGGCCAGGAGGGACACGGTGTCCCGGGCACCCAGGAGGGGGCAAGCGACAACGCCAATGCCACCCCTCAGGGGTCCCGGAGACCCGATGTGCCCACAAGGGCATGCCAGGTGCAAGTGGGCAGGGGTGGTGGGAGTGGAGGACGGCGGAGGCGCCAGCCTGACCAGTTGGCTGGGGAACCAGTATTTTCCCATGTCCGAAACATCCTGGACACATACTGGCAGGACACCACGGGCATGGCCCAGGTTGTGTCCATCCTCGAGGAGATCAAGACCCAGCAGGCCCAGCAACATGTGGAGCAACATGCCTGTCTACAGCAACACCAACGGCGGATGGAGGACAGACAGGCTGAGCTTGTGACGGTGTTCACGGGAATTCACAGTACACTCCGTCGGATGGCCGACAACATGGGCAACCCTCCCTGTGCCATCAGGCGTAGAACATCACCACCCACAGGGAGGGATCAGGAGGAGGAGGAGGAAACATCCGATGGAGCATCCCAAACATCGTCACGGCCTGCTTCTGAGGGTCCCCGCAGGAGGGCGGGTCGTCCACGTAAAAGACCGTGAGGGTCGGCGCTACAGCACCATCTCCCAGGACACCTGGCCTGGCACCTGGCCCACTGGAGCAACAGCATCACAGCATCAAAAGACATTCTCTGCCACATGGCCTTGCTGGTCACTGTCTGACCAATGTTGACAAAGACTGTGGCATGGACTCTGAGGATTTCAAATGGCAAGGACAGCAACTCCCCTAGTGAACTTTGGATTCCACACACCCGGAAAGCCCCTCATGTCAAACCATCCCCCCCCCACTAAAATAAAAAGTCACACCATGAAGAGAAGATGCCTGCTGGTTGCATTATTACCTTACATGTGTCTTGTAAAGTCTAACCATGCCTGAGTTCTCATTTGACCTCAACCATCCACACCCTGGGGCCTGAGTCTGGCACAGGACACACGGGTCACAGTGTATTAGGCAAAACAGACATGGAGAACCATACACACCCGTGATGGTCCCAACCAGCTGAGGGGGTGGCCGCACAACCGTGCCGACAGACATATTGAGTACAGAAACAGCCATGCGCAGAGGTCAGGGATCATGTGGAGTGTCCTGGGGGGCACCCAGGTATGTGTGGACAGGTGGCAGAACCATGTCCTGCAAGCTTGAGTCAGGTGGATGCAGAGAATGGTGGCCTGGCCAACGTTGGATGCATGGGGATGGCACATGTCACAATACCCACACAGTCATGGACATCATGCACAATACAGAGTCTAATCACACACAAACAGCTTGCATCTAGCTACTCTACACCTAGACACATAGCCACTATCACGGTAAACCATGCCAGACATGCCGTATGCCCCATGGCAACACACCAGCATTGACTGAGAAGAGGCACCTTGGAGGCATAGGGGCACCTTTATTAGTCATGTATTCGGGATTGCAGAGGCAGCTCGGAGTACACATGAACATGTCATGTGGAGTAACATGTGGGTCCAACACTGGCACCCCCCTTCTGCACCACAAATGCGTGATAGCCATGGAACTGGCACGCAAGTGTCGGCTAACAGCTAAACACCCCCTGCTGCTCACGGAGAGCCTGCCATACACCATAGAACCGCTGATGTGGAAGTCCCACACCATGTCAAGCCAATGCAAACCGTATGTGTCCGAGGGCAGTGTAACACACATTGATGCCATCATCACATTCCACAATCCCATCACTGATGACTGTCAACAAGTCTGACCATCTATTCAGGTGTACCCATCTGCATGTCATGTGTACCATGGTGATGCGACATGTCAGCAGAGGAACCAAACATCGACAGGGGCAGTGTGCATACATCGTGAACAACTGCCACACCCAATACACCCCTGATGCATCCCTTACCCTAAGGAGACTTCCAAACTTGTCCGTGCGGGTAACGCTGAGTCAGCACACGATGACGTGGCCATGAGGAATAGCAGTGCCACAACAATGCAAGCAGCAGACGGCATGAGCAAGTACCTGGGGAAGAGAGACACACAAGAAGTCAGCCACAAAAAGCACAGCCACTTGCAGGTGCATGTACTCGACACATGTATGGATGACAACATGCTAGGTCACAATTATGACTGGGGAAATACACTCATCACTGGCACCATCACTCGAGTGACACATCCACACACACCTCTGACTCACGTGGCATACATGCAGATGGACACACACATCGCAACACATGCCACACGGGGACCAATGCGTGCACACTCAGACACTGGTACTCACCACTAAGCAAAGAAGTCGCGTATGAGCCGAGTCCGGATGTCCTCTTGCGGCTCCACATCCTCCACATCACTAGCCCCATTGCCAAGCCCTTCGTCCTCCACGGGTGGATGGTCCTGATCATCTTGATCCAGGATGAGTGGCACAGCTTTCTCAACTGCCATGTTGTGCAGCATGCAGCAGACCATGAAGATTTTGCAGACCTTCGCCGGGGCATATGGGAGGGCGCCGCCGGTCTTGTGGAGGCATCGGAATCACCTCTTCAGGAGGCCAAATGTCCTCTCTATCACTCGCCTTGTCTGGCCATGGGTGTTGTAGCGGAGCTGGGCTGTCGTGATGGGGTTGCGGAGAGGTGTGATCAGCCATGGCATGTTTGGATAGCCAGCGTCCCCTACATGGAAACCACATGGACATAAGTAGGACAGGAGAAGCGATCGTGCTGGAAGTCTACGCTAAATACAGGACAGACAGAGTGTACCCACCAACAACACATGCTCGTTCGTTGCGCAGATGCGTCATCATTTCAGGCACCCTGCTATGCCTCATGATGTAGGCATCGTGTGCTGATCCTGGAAAACTAGCACAGACATGTGAAATCACCATGTTGGATAGACACACCACAAGGGCATTGATGGAGTGGTAGTGCTTGCGATTCCTGTACGCTACCTCCTGTGCCTGTGGTGGTACCAAAGCCACATGTGTCCCATCTATGGACCCAATGACATGGGGCATCCCTCCCAGGGCATAGAATCCACGCTTGACCCCAGTCAACATTTCAGGGGTTGGGAAATGGATGAAGTCATCCAGGTGAAGCAACATGGCCTCTAAGAAATCATGCAGCACACAGCAGAACATGCTCTGGGACATGCCACCAACATGAGCTATGGTATTTTGAAAGGTACCCGTGGCAAGAAAATGTAGGGCTGCCATTACCTTCAGCTTGGGTGTCAGTGCCGTAGGATACCTGTGCAGCGGTTGCAGGTGTGGTGCCAGTCTCGCCGTCAACTCCAGAATCAACCGTTGGGGGAAGCGGTAGCAACGGATACAGTCATTCTCCCGCATGGCAGCCAAGTCCGGAATTGGTCGGGGAAGAGGCGGCGCTCTGCAGTAATTTGGAAGTGACAAGGAAGAGTGAGTGAACCACAACACCAATTTATTTGTACTGAGCACATGTTAATCTGTCTATACACATATGCTACATACGGAGTCAGGTATGTGCCACATGCCCTGGATACGTATGGCTGCCGGGTGACACTCCTACCAAGACCCAGCTACACGCGGAGATTGTGAACCTCCACATGCCATGGCATGGGATTAGCTGTCTCCCAGTGTAAGTGAACAGCCAGATGCAAGACAGGAGTGACATACATCCACACATCAGCAGAAATAGGATGTCGATTGCAGAGAGTGGTAGCGGAACACTAGAGCCACAGGTCACATGACATTACACTAGGACAGCCCACACACCTTGCCATGAAGGTGTACATGTGAGGACTCACCACACATTCATAGAGAGGATGCAGACATGTCCTTGTTACGCTACTCCGTGTCCCATGCATACATACGCACCTCACATCCGACACCACATGTGGCATGGTGTGCGGAACAGTGTGCCATGTCAATCTACACACAGACACATGTTGGTTGCTGCAACAGCTGCAGCTTTTGAGGGAGCTCCAACATCAAGCTAATGGGAATCCCCCACACATACATGACATAGTCACATCGTGCACCGTGGGTAGTGACATGTCAGGTGTGGTAGCCCCTGTACCGGGCCTCAGGGGACACTTGCGTGTGTTGTTGTCCGTGCCATGCCAGTGACGCTCATCCCAAGTGTGTAGTACGACATGCACACATGTCAAAAGAGTCAATGGCATGCCTGGCAAACATTGCACCATCACACATTACATGTGTACACATCTCATCATACACCTGGTGCCTTCTCGACTCAGGAGTGATGTGCCACATCACAGCCTTTCACACCTGTGCCCTACACATGTAGTACTGCCCAGACAATGCCTTGATGTCCATCCATGGACAAGTATGTCAGCCCTATTCCTTCCTGTGTGCTGCCTGTCACCACTGTGATGTGTGAAAACCACCGTGATTTCGCAAAGAGGGCCTGTGTACGTTCCCGTATCACTATGGGAGTGCTGCCGTATGTGTACCCATAGTGATGTTGAGCGTACAGGCGTGTGTACGGTCCGTACCACCATGAGTACGCATACGCAAGAACACCCCTAGTGGTACTGACCGTACACGCGTGCGTACGTTCAATATCACTATGGGTGTTCTCACGTAGGCTACTCATAGTGATAGTGAGCGTACGCACGCGTGTACGGTTTGTACCACTATGGGTGTGCTCGCGTATGCGTATCCATAGTGATAGTGAGCGTACAGGCGTGTGTACGGTCCGTACCACCATGAGTACGCATACGCGAGCACACCCATAGTGGTACAAACTGTACACGCGTGTGTACGCTCACTATCACTATGAGTAGCCTACACGAGAACACCCATAGTGATAGTGAACGTACGCACGCGTGTACAGTCCGTACCACTATGGGTGTTCTCGCGTATGCGTACTCATGGTGGTATGGACCGTACACACGCCTGTACGCTCACTATCACTATGGGTACGCATACGCGAGAACACCCATAGTGGTACGGACCGTACACGCATGCGTACGTTCACTATTACTATTGGTGTTCTCGCGTATGCGTACTCATAGTGATAGTGAGCGTACAGGCGTGTGTACGGTCCGTACCACCATGAGTACGCATACGCGAGAACACCCATAGTGGTACGGACCGTACACGCGTGCGTACGTGCACTATCACTATGGGCGTTCTCGCGTATGCGTACTCATAGTGATAGTGAGCGTACAGGCGTGTGTACGGTCCGTACCACCATGAGTACGCATACGCGAGAACACCCATAGTGGTACGGACCGTACACACGCCTGTACGGGCCGTTGATATGCATTTGGGGTGCCCTAGGGCCCCGGAACGCACCGTACCTGTGTGTGAAGCTCCAAATTACATAGTGGACACATGAGGGACAAGTATAAAGGCCTACATGCATGCTGGTTTTCATGGAGACCAAGTTTAAAGTTTGAATTTGTTCTGGAAGGTGCACAGCAGAAGTCAGTTGGAATGAATCTACTTTGTTGCAATGTGTTTGTGGGGTTGACATCATGCTGAAGAAAAAAACACAATGAGAACCCACTGACTGTGCTAGGTTTGAAGGGATTGGAGGAAACATAGGATGCAAATGTGAGTGACCAATCACTCTGTACTCCTGTGCATGAAACAGGCCAGCAAGGCAGATATAAGGCAGCCAGGTCCCATGAGGGAGCACTTGCCTGCACATCTTTGTATTCCACGACCCAGCTGCTGCTACTGATTCCCTGGGACCATGTCAAGGTCTGTGGAGAGGTCACAGCCCTTCACCCTGGAGTAGAACCTGGCTTTGCTGGATGTGATCCTCCCACAGTACCCCATGCTGTATGGGCGAGCAGGGTATCAGGTGAGTGCAGAGTCCACCAGCACAGACTGTGTCCCTTTTTTGTGAGTGTGACTTCTGGCATTGTGTCCAGGTGTGGCACACATGCTATGTACTGTAGGTTGGGTCCCGGGGGGGAATGCCTGATGTCTCCCAGCCAGAGCATGCTGTGGTGCATGTCTGCCGTCCTCACTTGCATTGTGTTTAGTGTGACAATCACTGCATGGTGCATGCCACATTCTGCCTGTCTTGTCCTCCTGGGAATGTAGCCTCTACAGTCCTCATGTGATTCTGTGCTCACACCAGTGTGACAGGTGACTGTACCAACAGATGTGTGTTAGTTCTGTGTACCTGTGCTGAGAGTGTCCACATGATGTGTTCGTACCCTGGACATCGGTGTGTGTGTCAGTCCCCTGTCATGTGGGTGGGTGCATATGTGGAGTGTAGCACCCCAGATGCATGAGGGATGGATATACCCTGGCCATGTGATGTGAGCAGGGAGCAGTGCTGTGTGTCTGACGTGCAGAGCCAGCCCCACACCTGTGAGCCCCCCCCCAGTCTAGTGGCACATGTGCAGAGTGAGGTATGTCGCAGCATTTGGCAATGGCAGGTGAATGTCCTGTGCCTGTGTGTGTCTGTGTACTCTGCTGCGGTAGCGTCAGTGGCCTGTGGCATGTGACTGCTTAGAGGTGCTGCACATTATCCTCGTGTAGCTTGTGATGCAGAGTGTGAACCTGGATCATTGATTGTGTAGTTGCCCTCATTCCACCTGTGTCCTTTCAATGGCACGTACTGCTTTTGACCTTCCCCAGAGGATCATGTCCCTATGACAAAGGTGCAATGCGTTGGATGCATACTATGCCTTGTTGTAAACAGCAAATGTGTTCTAATATGTGTCTCTGTGACATGTGCCAGGTGTATTGATGTAGTGTCACTTGTTCATCCTCACAGGTAGGCGCCTCTGCCAAGGAGCAGATATGGCTGACCGCCGTCAGCGCCGTGAGGAGTGCGGATGGTCGGAAGCGGCGCCAGTCCCAGGTGAGGAAACGCTGGCAGGATATCCGGTGCTGGATGCGGAGGATCGCACGGGTCCTGCTGGGGGACTCACCTGAGAGCCATAAGAACCGCGGGCGCCACCGACTGACCCACATCCACAAGCGTGGGCTGCCGGTGGTATTTCCAGACTTGGAGAGGCGCTTACAGGAGAAGCAGCAGCAGGAAGGGGGTAGGTACATGTGTGCTTGTTGTGTTTCACCAGCATTTGTAAGTGCACAGTTGCATGGATACACTGCCAGGGTTTAAAGGTGCTGTGCAGATCCAGTTACCCACAGTATAGCTGTGCTCTCCTGCCTCCCTTCCCCTCCTTGCAATGTGTTCCCTGGTCTGTGTGTAGTCACTCCTTCCCAAGGTAATGTAGGCTGGCGCTTTCTCCACGTGAACTATGCCTGTAGCATCATGTGTGGGGGTGGTGTGTAACAGGTTTGGGGACCTTGCCTGTGCCCTGTCCAGTTCAGTACATGTGGGTTCCATGTCAGTTGGCACTGATGCAGAGTCCAGACATGGGAGTTAGTCTCACAAGTGTCATGCCTCACAGCGCGCATGTCCTATGTTGTGGCCTGTGACATGATGTGCATGAGTGTGCGATACGCATAGTGCAGGGATGGTGGCGTGTGTTGCAGTCATTCCCATTCAGGACCATGGAGTTGTGTTGCCACTACTGTCCCCTGGGGCATATTTTCATAGGTGTCATGTGTGTCATCACAAAACGTGGACACTCTCAGTGTCTACAGCATAGGTTGTGCTCTGTGCCATTGTCCCCTGGCAACATGTATATTGACGTGAAATGTAGTACAAGTGTCCACTGTACAGCCTGACCTGATTTTCCTTGTTCATACTCACGGTGGCCAGTGCCTGTGTGTCTTCTGATGATGCCCATTTGTACATGATTATTTCGACAGGCGCACCTCGGGTATTTGGCGCCCAATCTTGCATTTATGCATCCCTGTGTATTTCACCCAGACTAAGAGATGTAAGTGCCACCTGTGTCTCAACAAATTGTCTCATGTAGGGGGTGGTTGGTGCGGGCCAAGCCCACATGTCAAAACCAGGATTCTCCTTGCTAGGTCTGGCCAGTGTGTGATGTTTGTCTGGACATACACTCAAGGTGCAGTGAGCCAGTCATGTTGGGCATGTTTTCAGTATTACCTATGCAGCATGTGCCTCAAGCACATGGATTTGGTCCCTCCTCATCCCTATTGTCGGCAACGCTGTGTGGTGCTGATGCAGTGCTGGATTGTCCCCAGGGCCTGGCTCCTATGTCAAACTCCATTTCATGTCATTTGCTATTGTGTCATGCTCTCCATGGATTTTCTGGGGCATGGTGGGTCAACCAACTGTGTGTTGCATGCCCTACATCTGTACCTTGTTTTGTAGATGTTACTTAACTTTCTTTGCAGGCTATGCACTGTAACCTATGTAGATTGGACTCATGTGACATATGTATACAGGTGTGTGATTAATTGCTGTCTCTTCACCTTGCCCACAGCATCGTCGGGGGACACGGAGGGAGACATGAGCACAGACGGAGTGGAGGGACCGAGCACCAGTGCCAGCGTTGACATCGTGGCTGGCACATTGAGTGGTACAGAGGCGGAGGAGAGTGAGGCCGAGGACCTGTCCACTGGCACCACCGAATATGAACCCGAAGGGTCTGAGGATGATCTCTCCGAGTGGGCGGAGGCTGCACCAGCAGCTGACAGCGGCACAACATCGCACCCCGCCCCCTCCATTGCCATCAGCCGCCTCCCACTTGCTCGTGTCCCTTCCCAACGTCCACGGTCACCACATGTCTCCTTCCTGCCAGGCACCGCACCCCCTCCCCCTGTCTCCACTGCTGCCGCCAATGCCGAGTCTGTGGACATCCAGCGGCAGTTGCAGGTTGGTCGGGCTGCGATCCTTAATGTCCTCCATGGCCACAGCCAAGTGCTGCACAACATGGAGGCATACTTGGAGGGCATTTTTTCGTCGCAGGCTGACCAACGCCAGTTGCTGAGGTCCATAGACTCGACACTGACTGCAGCAGTGGGTCTCCTGCAGCGCTACGTCCCACCCCCTACCCCTGCCCCATCCACACTTCCCACTCCCATGCCTGTCCCACGTACACCCAGACGTCAGCATGCACCCACCACAACAGACACAGGTACCACACCAGCAGGGAAGGTCATACGCACACCTCCTGGCACGCACACACAGGGTGAGGTAGGCACACCCACTGGGTCGGGGGGCAAACGTAAGACACACATCCAGAGTGGGAGTCCGCATTCCAATTCAATTTAAAATCCTGTGTTGTTATTCTATAACAAAATAATCATAATGGCACTTAAAACAAGAAACAGAAACAATACAAAACATACAGGAACCAACTCCCTCCAAATCCCCTCCCCTCAGCTCTCCTGGCCACATATCCGGCAAGGACTCCTTCATGGCCGCTCTGTCCCTGAGCCCCACTGTGACACCACCCTGCAAGCGGAAGCGGTCAAGGGAGTCCCCGGTCAGGGTGGTTGAGTCCCCCCCCTGTCCACACCCTCCCCCAGTGGCGCTGCGACCCATCCCTCCGCCCCCCCCTCCTTGGGGCCTGTGTTTCCTTCGGGTGCAGGGGAGACACTGGAGGACCTTGCTAAGGTTTGCAGCGAGATCCTGGCCTCCGCCTTTGGCCCTGCCCCATCCCCTGTGGTGAAGTCCTCCATCCCTGCACCCACGACGCCTACCCTTCGCCATCCTGTCCCTGCGGTGCCTGGTCCTTCCCCCCAACATGATGCCCTCCCCGCTGTGGAAGACGAAGGAGTCTGACTGTGCAGGCAAGCTAGGGGACACGCGTCCCACTGTGTCCCCCGTCCAGCTGTGACTCATGGACTGCCCTATGGGCTTTGTAAATATTGAACTTTCTACGAACACAATATTTAAGATCATGCTGATTAAAGCCATTTTTGTTTCCTTTGAACACTACTGCTTTTCTGATGTTGCTGTTGGTGGGGCTGCTACATGATTTTGGGGGATAATCATGTGTTGGGTGTGTGGGAAATGTAGTAGTGTGCTGGTCATAGGGGGGACCCTGGTATCTGTGTGCCATCACACGGTGTTAGCTAGGTTTCTCTGTTCATGTAAGCAGTTACTGCATGGTGAAATTGTCCCAAGGTGTATTCATTCCTCTGTGTACCCTGACATCTTCCCTGCAGGGTGTTCCCAATATTTAGCGCTGAGCTGTGTGTACATTAACTGGGTGTGTGACGGACTCCTTCAACTTTGCACATGCATGCTGAGCGATGTCTCTACCTGCATCATTCGTGGCATCCTTGGTAGTCATTGTACTTGTGTATGTGGACTATTGACATGACTTCATGTGGACATGTTTTCTTTTCGGCGCTATGCATGCGTATACTCCCAGCCTCGCACACATGTGGTACATGTACTGCAGGGTCTTTGTGCACCTGACTGACATTTGTGGGCATGGTATCTGTGGCTACTCCACCCTTTGCGTTCCATGGGCACTGCTGGGAGGACTCTTCACCCACCCCTCCTTTCTCTGGGCACTGCTGGGAGTGATAGGCACACACCCCTCCTGTCTCTGGGCACTGCTGGGAGGACTCTGCACCCACCCCTCCTGTCTCTGGGCACTGCTGGGAGTGATAGGCACACACCCCTCCTGTGTCTGGGCACTGCTGGGAGGACTCTGCACCCACCCCTCCTGTCTCTGGGTACTGCTGGCAGTGATAGGCACACACCCCTCCTGTCTCTGGGCACTGCTGGGAGGACTCTGCACCCACCCCTCCTTTCTCTGGGCACTGCTGGGAGTGATAGGCACACATCCCTCTTGTCTCTGGGCACTGCTGGGAGTGATAGGCACACACCCCTCCTGTGTCTGGGCACTGCTGGGAGTGATAGGCACACACCCCTCCTGTCTCTGGGCACTGCTGGGAGGACTCTGCACCCACCCCTCCTGTGTCTGGGCACTGTTGGGAGGACTCTGCACCCACCCCTCCTGTCTCTGAGCACTGCTGGGAGGACTCTGCACCCACCCCTCCTGCGTCTGGGCACTGCTGGGAGGACTCTGCACCCACCCCTCCTGCATCTGGTCACTGCTGGGAGGACTCTGCACCCACCCCTCCTGTCTCTGGGCACTGGTGGGAGTGATAGGCACACACCCCTCCTGTGTCTGGGCACTGCTGGGAGGACTCTGCACCCACCCCTCCTGTCTCTGGGCACTGCTGGGAGTGATAGGCACACACCCCTCCTGTGTCTGGGCACTGATGGGAGGACTCTGCACCCACCCCTCCTGTCTCTGGATACTGCTGGGAGTGATAGGCACACACCCCTCCTGTCTCTGGGCACTGCTGGGAGGACTCTGCACCCACCCCTCCTGCGTCTGGGCACTGCTGGGAGGACTCTGCACCCACCCCTCCTGTGTCTGGGCACTGCTGGGAGGACTCTGCACCCACCCCTCCTGTCTCTGGGCACTGCTGGGAGTGATAGGCACACACCCCTCCTGTGTCTGGGCACTGCTGGGAGTGATAGGCACACACCCCTCCTGTCTCTGGGCACTGCTGGGAGGACTCTGCACCCACCCCTCCTGTGTCTGGGCACTGTTGGGAGGACTCTGCACCCACCCCTCCTGTCTCTGAGCACTGCTGGGAGGACTCTGCACCCACCCCTCCTGCGTCTGGGCACTGCTGGGAGGACTCTGCACCCACCCCTCCTGCATCTGGTCACTGCTGGGAGGACTCTGCACCCACCCCTCCTGTCTCTGGGCACTGGTGGGAGTGATAGGCACACACCCCTCATGTGTCTGGGCACTGCTGGGAGGACTCTGCACCCACCCCTCCTGTCTCTGGGCACTGCTGGGTACGGGTTGTACTTACACTGTTGGGGTGGGGGTACGCTCCATATGTACGCGGGTGAGGGTACGGGTCGTACTTACACTGTTGGGGTGGGGGTGCGCTCCATACGTACAGCGGGTGAGGGTACGGGTCGTACTTACACTGTTGGGGTGGGGGTACGCTCCATACGTCCGCGGGTGAGGGTACGGGTCGTACTTACACTGTTGGGGTGGGGGTACGCTCCATACGTCCGCGGGTGAGGGTACGGGTCGTACTTACACTGTTGGGGTGGGGGTGCGCTCCATACGTACGCGGGTGAGGGTACGGGTCGTACTTACACTGTTGGGGTGGGGGTACGCTCCATGCTGACGCGGGTGAGGGTACGGGTCGTACTTACACTGTTGGGGTGGGGGTACGCTCCATACGTACGCGGGTGAGGGTACGGTCCGTACTTACACTGTTGGGGTGGGGGTACGCTCCATACGTACGCGGGTGAGGGTACGGGTCGTACTTACACTGTTGGGGTGCGCTCCATACGTACAGCGGTTGAGGGTACGGGTCGTACTTACACTGTTGGGGTGGGGGTATGCTCCATACGTCCGCGGGTGAGGGTACGGGTCGTACTTACACTGTTGGGGTGGGGGTGCACTCCATACGTACGCGGGTGAGGGTACGGGTCGTACTTACACTGTTGGGGTGGGTGTGCGCTCCATACGTACGCGGGTGAGGGTACGGGTCGTACTTACACTGTTGGGGTGGGGTACGCTCCATACGTACACGGGTGAGGGTACGGGTCGTACTTACACTGTTGGGGTGGGGGTACGCTCCATACGTACGCGGGTGAGGGTACGGGTCATACTTACACTGTTGGGGTGGGGGGTACGCTCCATGCATAGGGGGCTGGGGGTACGGTCCGTACATATCCGTCCCCACGCTATGTGATGCTTGTGCGGGCCGTACCCAGGCCTTTGCCACGTGGGTACGGCCTTCCCGCCATTGTTGGGATGACGTAGGTGTGGGCGTGGTACGACTTGTACCCACGCTCTTAAGGCGTGGGTACGGGACGTACCTGTATTGTTGTGTTGGCGGTTCGCGTCGTCAAGCACTTCCGTTGTGGCGGACGCTGGCTTTCCTGGACACGCCCCCACCCCCTCGTAGTGACCAGGGCCTGGGGGTCAGGTATGTCCAGGGCATGTGTGCTGTGTGACTTTGGTGGGGGTTTTGTGGCCTACCCCTGGTCCTGCCCCCCCTCTCCCTCTCCCTTTGTTGTTCTGACCTTCTGCGGCGTCTGCGTCCGAACCTGTAGAGGAGGTCGACTGCTATGAGGGCCGGGATGACACGTAGGTTTGGGTCCATGTCTGTCCGTCGCGTACAGGTACTCCTTGTTGGCGTCGTCCTGATTTCCCGGCAGTTTTTGGCAGCCGGAAAATATTCACCTTGCGGGATGACGTCGGTGCGAATCGTAATTCCTGGTTCGTGAATGGCAGGCTGCGTGCGTCCCGACGTCACGAAGGCGCTTTCCCGGATCGCATTTGTATGTTTATTTTCGTCGGTCGGGGTTTTGTACGACTCGTACGGAAATGGAGTTTCCGTGCGAATCGTAATTCCATGTTTGTAAGTTTTGACGACTGGGAACGCGTCGGACGGAGAATATGCTCCGTCCGACGGTTCGTACCCGGTTTTTACAGGATCGTGATCGGCACCATATTATACTATTTATATGATTCACCTTTTACTCTTCCTTCTTTTCATAAAGCCACCTTTACAAGTAAATTGTTTGCTACAACTGAAGCAGGAATACTTCCAAATAAAGTAAGGCAATAAACAGCGTCTATCTCCAAATACGTCCCTACAACACTCACAGTTATGCCACTATGTTATAAATGTCTTCAGCATACTATAGGTGATACCTACATTTGTTGAACCAAAACACTGTTTTATTTTTTGTCTGTTTCATTTTCTTGAACTATATTAATCAACTATAAATTATAGTGTCATTTTATTTACACAAATATGTCCATGCACATCTTGTTTTAATTCAATTTAAAATCCTGTGTTGTTATTCTATAACAAAATAATCATAATGGCACTTAAAACAAGAAACAGAAACAATACAAAACATACAGGAACCAACTCCTCCCTGTCTACAGCAGAAAATGTAACACCAGCGGAGCACCTGCCTAAGCCTTTACCCCTCAAAACAGCATCCTTTGTAACATTGCTCAACACCCAAGGCTCATGCAAAACAAATTTATGAAAAAGTCACCTACCCACATTTTAAAAGTTGAACACAAAGAAAACATAGCATTCAAGATACCATAAGACTTAGTTTAACATCCTCTTGAAGAACACAGTCAATAAAAGTCTAAGAGTTCTATGTTGTTAATGTCAAGTACGGAAAGGATGGAAGATGTCCGTAGTCCTCCCTTCTGGCCTTAAATTCTGCCACCCTTGCGTCCCTTTACGCTTTCTTATCTGTTTCCCACAAAGAGCCTTTCTCCATTCATTAGGTCATAATACCAGGCACCTGGAGAGGAAAGAAAAACACTCTATCCAAGAAAAGCATTCACATTGAAGGTTAAACAATTGAAAATCCAACTGCTTAAGACCTTTGGTCAAGTTAGTAGAAGAATCAAGACTCCAATACATGTTATAACTGAATAAATGCGTATACATAAACAGTCATGTTTCAAGACTAAATGCATTTATCAAGATGCATGTTCCATTCTATACGAAAGCAGAACATCTTCGTATAAATGAATATAAACTGCAACTTGCTCTTCCTAAAAGAAAAGCATTAGTGGACACACGTATTCAAATGTTGTGATTACATAGCATGTCGTTTTAAGTGCACTTTTTTCTCCTGGATTACATTCCATCTTCACAAATACATAAGGCTTTAATATACATAATCGGCCTAACCAATAATAATGAGGGTAGAGTAAATGTTATGCTGCTCCACAATTACTCCAACAAAAACAAGATGAACCATATAGAAATAAAGTTACACATCACACTGTGCATTGCAAGCGTTCAAGCCATCATTACTTGTGTTAACTATAAATGGTGAATTTCAGTAGTATTTTGAGTTTAAAATGTAGCATTTTAGTTGAATCTTTCACCTAACTCAAACAAGCTTTATTGAACTTACTCCAAAGTAAAATGAGATGACAAATAAGTGCACAATTAAAAGCCTTTGCCATGCACTGCAGATTACCTCCCATATTGCATCACTTGTGACATGTTCTATGACATCAGTGATGAAAACACTGTACAATGGCAAAGCCCAGGATGTAGTTGTGTTAGGGCACACATTATAGCTACTTGAGATAACTATAATTGGTGAATTTAAGTGGTTTTGTTAGTTTAAACTGTAGGTTTTAACTGACATTTTCCTCTAAGTATAACACCCCTTTAACCTTTGTTGATGCCAACAATACTCATGAGTATGTGGAACTTTGACATATTTTGATTATCAACATTTTGAGATATGCAGAATTTGTAGCACATAGTGTAGCACTTGTATTTATTTTAGGTATAATGTGATTAATATGACAAAGGTTTGAGTGTCTGGATGTTGTGGTGTAATTCTTTTTACCATAATATTTACAAATATACAGCATTTGGAGCTCATAGTAAAGCACATGTACTGATTTTGATACAATGGGACAAATAAGCCAAGAGTTCAGATATGTGGACACTGATTCAACAATATTTATTGTAACAAATTGTTTGAAACTTGTCACCATTTATATTATATTTATGAAGTCCACATAAATATGGTGTCAGTAGATCATGCAATTACCTGGAAATCTAGGTGATAAAGGTCAATCGTAGGCAAATGTTGTTCATAAGATTACTATCCCTTCAAACATTACCATCTGAGTTTTGAAATAGATATGCATGATTAGCAACTTGTATAATTATAGTTAATCTATTTCATAAAAATAGGAATAAGGATGTTATGAAAGATCATTGAGGTGGATGGTCATACTCAGAATCCGGTTTAGTGAAGTTAAAAATAACCTAGAAGTTGAATCTTGGCAGTATGGCAAAACTGCATATAATGACATGGACGGCCAGCTCAAAATCATGCTTAATAATCTAAACAATTCCCTAAAAGTAGAATTTTGGCAGGATCCCACATAGTGATATGATTTTAGTTCAGATAATCTTGATGTCTTAGGTCTTCAGTAGGATCTCCACCACTAGAACTCTTGTGACACAATTGGACAAAATATTGCTGATTAATACGAGGAAGTCTGTCATAGGGTAGGAACGAGTTGCTGTATATTTAGGACAGGGAAGGCTGAGGCAATAGTTGCTTCATTTTGAAATTAAACCTAATTGATTAATTCATTTTTCAACAAATAGAATGGCATTTAAAAATACAATTTTAAACTAATTAATATGGATAACTGACTAGTATGGAATCTTGGTTATTTGAATTTTTTACCTTGGAGACATTTTCATGTGACTGTTCTTCAATATTGTGGTGAATGACAGACGGGATAGCTGATCTCATTGTGGA
This sequence comes from Triturus cristatus, assembly GCF_964204655.1. Taxonomy (NCBI): domain Eukaryota; kingdom Metazoa; phylum Chordata; class Amphibia; order Caudata; family Salamandridae; genus Triturus; species Triturus cristatus. Next base: position 684,684,226 of record NC_140586.1, on the reverse strand, counting down.
AATTATACTTTTTGTTTTAGTATGTGACCTAATTAATTTTTATAACATGGTTTTAATGAGAATTGCTGAATGGTATGTTTTTGTATTTAATTAAATCTTAAAACAAAGACATTATTTATGTAAAAGGGATTAGGCTTACCCTATTCACTAACAACAGTACACTTTAAGATCTATATCTATAATGTATCCAGCTGATTAATCAGAACTTGTTGGACCATACATGTTTTACAACGGGTATACTGTGGGAACATGAATTGAGGTTGATTTTCTTGATGTCGATCTCTCAAACACTTTTGTCTTTCTCTTTTCTAGGAAATTAAAATTGAATATTTGTGTAGGTGAATAGGTTTTTTGTATTAATCAATGATTCCAATAATTTTAGATGTATATAAACTCTAATACCCCTTAAAAAGATATTGTGTATAAAACAATGATTAGGAGACAAAGTAAAAGCAGCAGATATTTAAAAAAAACAGATTAGTTGAAACAATAACATCTTAATAACATTTTTAACCCCTTCAGCGTGGCGCGGATTTCCGCGCCACGCTGAAGGTTCTGTGCGCGGGCGGGGCCATGACGGAGCGGTTCCGTCATGCGCACAGCACAACCGACGTGCATGACGGAACCGCTCCGTCATGCGCGTCGAAGGGGTTAAGATGATAATATGCTTGGTCAAGAAATTCCATATGTTTACTAATAAAGGAATTAGATTGTGCCTTAAAACAGGATTTAGTGACCTCATCAATAGTCCTGACAATAGATGGACGGAAATGTTCCATATTTATTTCTTTTGTGCGTCTAATAATTTTCGACACAGGCAGATGTTGTGACCAATAGATTTGTTCCTATAGCCACACAGCCTGCATTCACTGTTTCCAGTGCAGCAGGTATTCAATGTTCCTTCAAACTGGAAAATGTGTATATGCAATAGCCTGAATTGTAAGAATTTAATTTTTATGCAACCTTCCAATTTTGAGCTGTTGTACATTTGCCTAAAGGTAAAATAGGAGCCTCAAACCATTCTATGTGTTTGTATTTCAAAGATATCCCTAGTTCTAATTCAAAGATATCCCTAGTTCTTCTTCATGTCTATTTCCCAAGAATATTTTCTTTAATAATCTCTTACACGCACACCTTGGCATGCTGATGAGATTAGTTAATTGTTCAATTGTTTTTATAAGTAGTGGAAGATCCACTTCCCTCTTTTGTAAAGGTCTGTAAAGGTCTGTAAAGGTGGAGCAGCCACTTTAATGTGTTGAAATTTTCCCAACTGCATTTCCATATATAATTTAGTTTGACTGCCGTGTGGTGCACCCAGAGTGATGACAGGTTCAATTCCAGGTGTAGTTTACTTTGTGGAGTCACAGACCATAGGTCAAGCAAGGATTTGAAGGCTTGAATATAAATAGTTTCATATTGGTTGCTATTTCCATACAGAAAACAGATGAACCGCAAAGTAGTGATGGTATATTTTTTGTATTTAATATGTTGATTGACGGATCTATCGTCCATCCTCCCAAGATCCTAGAGAACCTTTTAAGTGATCTGGTAATTATGTCTGCTTTGCATTTATTTATTTGAATATGCAATGTCTGCTTCAGCTTCTCACCAATAGTTACACCAACGTACTCAAAGTGCCTTACTTCTCAATTATTACATTATCCATTTTCCATGATTGTTACGTGCTTCTTTCCCCAAAGCACAATACTTTAAAGTTTGAGTGGTTGACCATGACATTGTAACATTGTATTCATAATGTCTTGATAACCGGCACTGGAGACCTTTAGCTGTCAGTGAAAAAATTACCAGGTCATCCAATCAATCTTTGTATATTAAATTTTAATCAATTTTAAATTTTAATGAAATGATTAATATATTCTTGGGTGTAAATAATGTTTTATTTGTATCTCATTCTACAGCCCAGAAGACACTCCCTAGGGCCCGATTCACAGAACTAACTTAAGACAAAATCCTAAACTTACTACCATTTTGGTATTCACAGAAGACACTTACTCATTTTGGTATTCACAGAAGACACTTACTCACTTCGGTATTCACAGAAGTTAGGAGTCCTAACTTTAGGACTCCTAAATGTCTTCTGTGAATACCGAAAGCCTTAAAATTAGGATTTTTCTCAGTTTAGTAGTAGTATAGTTAGGACTCCTGACTTTAGGACTCCTAAATGCCTTCTGTGAATACCGAAAGTCTTAAAATTAGGATTTTTCTCAATTTAGTAGTCCTAAATCTAAATTTAGGACTACTAAATTGAGAAAAATCCTAATTTTAAGACTTTTGGTATTCACAGAAGGCATTTAGGAGTCCTAAAGTTAGGAGTCCTAACTATACTACTACTAAACTGAGAAAAATCCTAATTTTAAGGCTTTCGGTATTCACAGAAGGCATTTAGGAGTCCTAAAGTTAGGAGTCCTAAACTTAGGACTACTAAATTGAGAAAAATCCTAATTTTAAGACTTTCGGTATTCACAGAAGGCATTTAGGAGTCCTAAAGTTAGGAGTCCTAACTATACTACTACTAAACTGAGAAAAATCCTAATTTTAAGGCTTTCGGTATTCACAGAAGGCATTTAAGAGTCCTAAAGTTAGGACTCCTAACTTCTGTGAATACCGAAATGAGTAAGTGCCTTCTGCGAATACCAAAATGAGTAAGTGCCTTCTGTGAATACCAAAATGGTAGTAAGTTTAGGATTTTGTCTCAAGTTAGTTCTGTGAATCGGGCCCCATAGTGTTTAAAGGAATAAACTTCATTGGCTGTTAATGTGTGCTTTGTTTGATATTTGTTTAAGAAAGAAATGAGCACTTTTAATTATACACTTGAATATTTGTTACCTTTGGAGTATGCTCTCTTCCACATGGATCAATAGTTATCTCTGCATAAGGTTGCAGTGGTGCCTGTAGCAGTTGAATACAGAATATTGAAGTACAGGGGATACATTTACTCTAAGCAGGAGTGTGTTGAATTGCTGTTCTGCCACAGCAACTTCAAAGTATAGTTGGATTTTACTACCACACCAAACTATGCCAACCCCCATGCTGCACACAGCCTTTGTCCATGTGTGACGAGGGATTGATGAGGGTTTGGCTACAGGCCGATGGCCAGACCCTGTACCAACCCACCTGTGGGTGAACAACCCCCAAACACCAATGGACACCAACCCCACTGGGCCCCCCCACAAAGTTCAAAGAGTCTGAGTACCCCTATCCTGCTTCTTTATGCCTTATTTTTTTAGGATACAAGGACCAAGACCCCGCATCCTGGAATGGTGGGTGCAACACATTTGCTCAAATTGCCGCCAGCCAATTAGAGTGCGAGCTTCCACAGGGCTTGTAGGAGTCTCTTGCCCCTGTGGGATTGAGGCAGTCAAACAGAAAAAAGCCCTCATAGCTCATCGGTACGCACTATTTTTTTAAATAGTGCCCCTTTTTTCTTGGAGACAACACTTTATGTATAACCCTGAAACTTTCCAGGAAGGAATAGAGGTTAATGATTATTTTTTGGGAACGTTTTGTGAAGAGTCGCCAAACACCACCATAGTTCTTAGCAAAACAAAAATGCATTTTCCTATGGTAACACGTTTCTAACTATAACTACACAATGGTGACTGCCACTATCTAATAAGTGTATATATAAAGTAATGTATTTTGTAGTCAGCCACAAACATTTGAAAGAAAGGCCATGTTAAGTTAAAGAGACGGTTTGCAGATTCCATTGAACTGGTGAAGGACTACAAACATATGAGACATAAAATACTTGCCAAATATGTCTGAAAAATAAATACAAGTAGATCAACATGAATAAGAACTCACTTCCAGGATAGAAGAAATGTATCAATTCTTTAAATATAGGGACATATTTTAAAACATGGCAAGAAGAGATTTTGCACAACTGGAGATGTAAACACTTTAGAAAGTTCTTTTACTTATAAGGGAAAAGTTAATACATTTATCGTAGGCTAGTACACATTGTAGGATTTTTTCATTTGAGCAATTAAAACACCTCATGCACAAGACTTGAACCTTATTATGCTTAATTCTGGCTTTGTTGAATCTTTTCTGTATTCCAGATGCAACACGAGAAATTCCCACTTATCTTGCACTATACATTGAGCAGACAATTACTATTGTATTTCATCCCAAATATTACACCCTTCTGTATAGCAGAGAAATGTTTCAAATTTTCTTTTTCCGGGTGATACAGTCATTATTATAGTGCTTGCACAGGTGACGTTTTGAGTTTAAGATTGCGCATGAATGACTGCGCAATTGTACATTCTACAAATAAACCTCTGCTAAAATGTAGATCCTTTCAAAGAATCCCTGGAATTTCAGCATAAATTCAAACAACATATTGTAGAAAATATAGACATAAGACTAAATTCAAATATAGGTCATATTTGATCGAACAATAAGGCCCACCTTAGAAAAATGACACATCAACTGAAAAAGTTGCACATCATTCCTCTTGCTTTTGCTAAGGCACATTAATGTGATCAAGACGGTTGCTCCAGCACATTTTGTTACTTTTTGTGTGCCACCTGATCTTTCATTCTCACAGACATTTTGAACAATTTTAATCTTAAATCACAGCATTTATTTGAAAGTGAAGAACATGTGCTGGAATCATAGAGATGTCGCCTGGTTCAGGAGAGTTAGCACTAACAGAGTTTTCATTGTACTAATAAGCCTCCCTGTTCAACGGAATCACCCATGTTTAGAACATTGATCTCATTAGCCCAATATCTGATACTATTTCCTTATTATTTAGGCCCAGATCATCATTTAATCATGGTGGTTAAAAAAAGTCTACTTATACTTGACAACTGACTGAATGTAAGTAAAATTATATTTTCTTTTATATTTTATTCTGCGTAAGAGCTCTATGAAAATGTGATTACAAGAATTCTTTGACAAATCATATCAGGTTCAAGAAGTCATCAAGAAGTCTTCAAGCCCATTGAACGGACCGGTCATGATGATGACAAGACTGATTCATGCATCCTGAACCATTTTTTTTAAACGTTCTAAAGAAATATGGATTTCATCAAATGTCATATGTCATATGGTCAAAGTACTATATATGCATCATAAATTCCCAATTTAAATTAATGTCATCAAACCCCTTATCCACCCTTTGGTCTGCAAAGAAGTACACATTATCCATTTGGTCATATATTTAGCTTGGACCTAGACTTATTAAGTTGAGCAGATTGTTTTATATGCATCAAAATAAAGGTACATTAGAATATCTGAATGAAGAGGTGCATCACAACAGAACAACAAGGCTACTATCTGTCATTAAAATAAATCTGCAAATATCAGAGGTAGGGGTGGGTGGAATTTGCGAAATTCACTTTCGAAAATTATCGCAAAAATGTTAAAAATCTCCGCAAACACACGGAAATATCGCGAAGATGCAGAAGTTTTTTTCCCACCCGTTTGCGGTATTTTCTGGGTGGTCGCGGCTCGCCAACTTACCCATGCGGTTGCTCGCGGGCGCGGCCATCTTGTTTTCACTTGTCTCGTGGTGCATGATCGCGAGAAGAAAGACGTGATCGCGTGACGAATGACGTTACTGCGGGCTTGAACTGTCGCGAGACAGCGCAAATGGCTACCAACAATCCAACATCTCATGGAGAACGCGAACGGATCGGGAAAACTTGTCGGCGAACGTGGGGATTCAGGTAAGGCGATCGCGCGCACGCGAGAATGTATTATTTTACAGCGCGAGCAAGCAATACATTTCCGGTAAAATGCGGATTGCGGAAATTTTGACATTTTCGCGCTCTCCGCGGAACGCGAAAATGTCAAATGATCGCAATTTCAGCGAGCGGAACGGAATTCCAGCCCAGGCCTAATCAGAGGATATAACTATTTAAGTAGGATAGAGAGCTATAGTTAGGGCACAATTCACAAACTGCATTTTGTAGTACATGAAATAGTTCCTCAGAGGACTACTTAACTTACTACAAAATACAGTTCACAAATCTTCTTGTGGAGATACCCATCTCTGTCTCGCCAGTCTTTTTTGTGTGAAGAACCCCACCCTGATGATTAATATCCCTGCACATGTAAGTATCCTATTTAGTAGAAAGTGTGCAAGGGACAATGGGAGTCACCAACCAAGCATTGCCATCCCTGCCATGTTTACAGGGATGGCAATGCTTCCACAAGTGCCTTAGGACTTTTATCAAAACTGAAATGTGGAGATGTTTTTTGCATTTGCAGTGCTAAAATCAATAGCCAAGACACACAGGCAGTGTTCTACTTATGTGTGAGTTAATTTAATTGTTTTCCTGTTCATGATCACTAGGCATACTGTAATAATAAAGGATGTCTCGTAGACAGGTCACTTAGGACAAGTTGTAGGTTCATTTAATACGTTACAAAGTCCATGTAAAGTTCAAGTAAAGCCTCTGTTAAGTCCATATATACGCCTCAAATCTCCTGTAGAGCCCCACCAGGAGCAGCCTCCCTGCTGCTCAGCCCATCTCTTCCAACTGCCATCTTCTCCCAGTCCCACACACTCAACATTCCAAATGACATCACTCATGGCTGAGCAGCAAGGGACAGAATATTAATAAGGAAGATGCACCACAACAACAATAGGTTATAACACATCTCCCTTTCTTACGAAAACTAAGCATAAAGATATAAATGCATCAAATCAAGATATCACCAAAATACCATCGGTTACATAAACAGGAATCAATAAGAAAATACATTATGCAAGTAAATATACATCAAATCAGAAAATACTTGCAAGAAAATAACTATAGCAAAAGAATAATGAACCCCATCCCCTTCCCTAGGGAAACTAACTAGATGGGTACACACCACCAACAAATTAACAGCAATGGGGTAAACGCACCACCCCATAGGGGAAAACACCTCCCTTAGAATCCAAAACAGGGTAATAGGGGAATCACACCTCCCTATAGGGGAATACACCTCCCTTAAACACACAGAAAATTGTAACAGGGGAACTCACCTCCCTATGAAACTTAGAACACCATAAGAGGAGAAAACACCTCCCAAAGACTCTGTAATAGGGATAAACCTCCCTATGATACTCCATAACACAAATCACAGTAATAGGGGAACAACGTCACCCTATAGGGGAAAACACCTCCCAAAGACTCTGTAATAGGGATAAACCTCCCTATGATACTCCATAACGTAAATCACAGTAATAGGGGAACAACGTCACCCTATAGGGGAAAACACCTCCCGAAGACTCTGTAATAGGGATAAACCTCCCTATGATACTCCATAACGCAAATCACAGTAATAGGGGAACAACGTCACCCTATAGGGGAAAACACCTCCCAAAGACTCTGTAATAGGGATAAACCTCCCTATGATACTTCATAACGCAAATTACAGTAATAGGGGAACAACGTCACCCTATAGGGGAAAACACCTCCCAAAGACTCTGTAATAGGGATAAACCTCCCTATGATACTTCATAACGCAAATTACAGTAATAGGGGAACAACGTCACCCTATAGGGGAAAACACCTCCCAAAGACTCACCAAACACTGTAATAGGGAAATCCCCATGACACTCCAAAATCGTGTAATGAGGGAAACACAACTCCCTATAGGGGAATACACTTCCCTATGAAACAAAACCAATGCTCAACTCCACAAAGCATAAACAAAACCAAGTATACACATACAGCAGAAAACACTTCCCTAAGAAACAGAATATCAAAATCCACACTGTAGTAGGAGAATTACCTCCCTTAGGAACAGAACACATAGGCATAAACAGATTTTGCAAGATGAATATACATAAATGCACATTTAAAATATCAAATAACATGTCTGGAGGTAACATCACTGGTACTCGATACTAGTACCCGAGAATCCACCTGTTAAGAAGTAAAATTCAATAAAGCTTTATTACTAAATCACACAAAATGAATCCATTTTAGCTTGCTGGGTTGTGCAGAGTGTACGTTTGAATTCCAAATTCACAAAATGCGGCCAGGTAAAGTAACATCCGTTGGAGAGGAACACTTATCAGAAAGTAACGTGCATTAATTCCCAGATGCCACAGGGTGAATAATATTAGAACAAAAGTACCAGTAAGCTTCCAAAGTTGCAGGAGTCCGCAGTGCAGTGTAAACAGTGGAATTAAATCTTGCTGCTCCGAAACTTTATTGTACTCGACAACCTCCCCCAACAAAAACGTGGTTGGCAAAACGTGTACACCACAAAATTATGAATAGTAGAGGTTGACAGTTTCCAAAACATGGCGGCACGCAAATGACGCTGGGCTGGATGGCTCACGGCGCGTCCGTGCATGTAGGCGTCCAGAAGCAGGCACACACCGCGTCAGAAAAAGAGATATCGTAGGACAATCAAATTCAGGTAAGGGTGCGCGCGCTGTTTGTAACTCGCGCACCAGACTTTTTAAATCGCAATACGGCGGGTGTTCAACGCCCAAAGGTTCAAAATCCAACTTCTTCTTTTCTCACAGTTCACTATCACAAATTCCCCAGCACATGTTGCAGATGCCAAATCAATCGAAATGTCAGCCGGGGTCAACTCAGTGCCTCATCAAATACAAACGTTACACAAGCATTTTTAACAGGAAAGTCAGACCTGTATGGTGCCGATTTCTCTCAGAACACGTCGCTCCCATCACTCTGGAGTGTCACGGCTCACATTGTCAGTATTCACCTCAGCAGCTTATCTCCACAGGTCTAAAAGAAATAATAGTCTCTGTTTTTTTCCAATTGTCACAGATCACAGGGTTGCCGGTTTTCCCCAGCATACATCGCTGGTGCCAATTCCCAAACACTCGTCACTACTGCCAATCTCAGAAAGGACAGCAGGACCTGAGAAACATTACCAAGGCATTCACAGCCATCCTCGCTCAACATGTAGGTTCTGTTTCATTCGAAGAGAACTAGAGATTCAACAGAAACTGGCACTTACATATTAGGGCGACCGATGGAGTGGTCACTGGTGGGGCTCTTGAGTGCCAGCTTCTTCAAAATATGCAATTTCTCTTGAAGTTCCTTTACTTGAAATTTCTCTTGAAGTTCCTTTTCTCTTGAAAACCATAATCCATTGAAGTAGCACACGCGTTGGTTCCTCCAAATCGTCGCCAGTGTAATAATGAAGGATGTCTCGTAGACAGGTCACTTAGGACAAGTTGTAGGTTTATTTAATACGTTACAAAGTCCATGTAAAGTTCAAGTAAAGCCTCTGTTAAGTCCATATATACGCCTCAAATCTCCTGTAGAGCCCCACCAGGAGCAGCCTCCCTGCTGCTCAGCCCATCTCTTCCAACTGCCATCTGCTCCCAGTCCCACACACTCAACATTCCAAATGACATCACTCATGGCTGAGCAGCAAGGGACAGAATATTAATAAGGAAGATGCACCACAACAACAATAGGTTATAACACATACCTTGGTGATAGCGGACAAGAAAGAAATCCATTGAAAAATGTGTGCTACACAGACTACCCATCCAACTTTGACCACCTTGATTGGCAGCACATGCAAGCTTTCCAATGGGGTATCAGCTGATGCTCTAACATGGAAACCAGTAGTTTCCCAGCTTCTAAATGAATTCACGATTTGCAAGTTTGGTAACATGGGAATATTGCCCAAATACAAAAATGATCACTTCTTGCCAATTTCAAATCATCAGCGTAACTTTGAAGTTGACCTTCTGACAACAGAAGCTAACATGTTGACCATTGCAGTGGGCAAAAGCCAAATTCTTAACAAAGAATGTGAGAGGTGGTAGAGTCCCTAAAAGTCTCTAAAGGTGAAAGGTTTTTTGTAAAACAATAAGACAGCATTTATTAATAAAGAAAATATCATTTTTGTATAGCGATTGACAATGCATCTAAGCTGTTTGAAATCCTGAAAATAACAGATGTTACTATCACCAAATAATATTTGACTAGATGATCTCCAGAAAGCGATGTGCTTGATGACAAAGGACATACTTTGACTTAAGTGGTCCCAAAGCCCAAAACTTCTTTTTATCTCAAAACCAAACAGTACTTCTATTGAATCTCCAAAAACTCAAGAATACGGAACTCCTGGGGGGAAATTTACAAACGCATGTATGAATACAGGAAGTTGAGCTACAAAAGTACTTTTATGTACTAGTCTTTGTGACACAGCCTCGATACAATAACATTCCTATAAATAAAAGTCCAAAGGGTGCAAAGTTCTTTCTGTTTGTATTTATTATATTTGATTTCTTCCTGAATATTCCTAATTTTGATGTTTTGTGGATAAGTATGCTATACATGTTCTACTATATGCAATTCAAACCGTATTTCTGAATATAATCCACAGCCTTATCACTTTGTTGAAAGTGCTAACATTATAAGAACATGATGCTAAATGTGGTTTTTAAGTGCTAGAAAATTAGCAATCATGGGGCAAAGCATATTATATGATAATTAGCAAATTTGCCTTTTCTACGGCAACCTCCAAAGACCCTATTTTTGCTGGTATTATGAGCCTGTGCACTGTGTCCTTGCAGTTCTGTGCCACAGTGATCGTGCTCTGTCCCTAAAACTGTACTAGTGAATTGGTGACACCTAATTGTTTATTTACCTCTCCAGTATTTGCACCAGTGTCATGCATGCTAATACGCGGTGTCTGAATATCGTGGTAAAATAATACTGGCATTACAATACCAGGATTACAACATGATTATGGGGGAAATTATCAAGGGAGAGTATATTTGTAAGGTAAAAAAACAATAATGTAAAAATATGACATACTTTAATATATTGTATTTAATCTACTTTTAAAGTATTATTTATTTTAGCTGTGCGTTTTCTATAGCATACTTATTCATTCATTGGTATTTTTTTCTATTGGTCGACTTATGCTGGATGAACGTTATAGCATTACTTTCCACCCTCCAATATTTACATCTTCTCAAATGTTTACTGTACTGGAGTTAGAATACTAAGGGCCGTATTACAAGTTTGGCAGTCCAACCACTGAAGGACTGCATCCGTGACCGCTAGGAGACCGCTGCACCTGGCGTCTTTCGAACGCCGTATTACGAGATTCCTGAGGGGCTGGCGGTGTGACTGCGGTGGTCTTGCAGCAACAAGCAATTTATTTCCACATATATCAATGCCTGTGTGTACCTTATGACTGCATATGTGTCGAATACACCCATATGCATGATATATGTGGAAAAATACCACCTACTCATTGCCGGAGTCCAACCCATATGTGGGCTGTCCGGGTAATGGGTACATGGTAGCAAGGCACTAACCTGTATTTCGCCAAAGATGGGGTTGTATTCCTCGGGGTGAAGATGCTCCTGTGTAGGGGGGACCTGGAGAAAGGGATCCATGTCGAAATCTGCTGGGAAGAACTGGAAAGAGGTTAGTAGGCACCCTTTAGGGGGATGTCTGACTGCCATGGTCAGCGCATTGAGAAGTCTACTCATTATAGGGATGGTTATGTTGTGCCTCTGTACCGCCCAATTGAGGCTGCTTCCCCTGACCGAGACCCCGGCAGTCGGCGTTGTGCTGGTGGTCCAGCCATGGTCTTTGCAAACCCAATCAGGAGAAAACATAATATGGCAGAGAGCTTACTGCCATCAGACCGCTGGGATGGCGGTTCACAGACCGCCAAAATCATAAGAAGGCCCTCCATCTGACAGCCTGCAAATAAACACCCATACCACAATATTTGTTTAACAGGAATTGGAATAGTAAATCTGACTGCCTCCAAATAAATGTCCTTTACTCAATGTTTGTTTGACAGGAGTTCACCACCCAAACATATGAAATAACCCCAATGGTTATAATATTGCTTTGAACCCCCCCAAAATATACACTGTAAATCCGACCCACTCACAACATATGCATGTCCCTCAAATGTTTGTTAGACTAGAGTTTAAATAATATATTGGAAGACCTCCCCTCCCCTAAGAGCCATATTAAATCCACTCACCACAATGTTTGTTGGACAGAAGAAAGAATAGTGAAACTACTTCCGTCCAAATTTATGAACTTTCCCAAATGTTTGTGGGACTGGAGTTAGAAAAGTCAATTGGAATCCCTCAAAATATATGTCCTTTCTCTAATCTTGTTTGGAATCTGCCCCCTCAAATATAAACATTTTCACTGACCTATTTTGGATTGGATTGCAGTTAAATAGCAAATATGGTTCTTTCCAATTAGATCATTTTTTCCAATGGTTGGCATTTGAATATAAATGTAAGGAAAGCTACTTAGTTTGCCTCTAATTTATCATTTTAGAGTTAAAATAGTGTATTTCCATGTTACAAATATTTAAACTACGAATAAACTTTTGATATATGAAAAATTTAAATTTGTAAAATATGTTATAGTTAATGTACATTTGCATTTCAACAGAATACATTCAAATTATATACGAACAAATAACTTTGTAATCTTTAAAGATGTATTCCATAATAAGATAATTAAAATTGGTAATACAAAGTGAAAAAGAGTTTGTACAGTGTAACTGCAGTTGATGATATTAAATCAAATATTTCTAGGCACAATAGTGCTTATTCACATAACACAGTGTTAAAAAAAAATTATATTGTAAACTTGTGCACTAGTTCTATATGTCAAAATGAATAGCACATGTTTTGTGTAAATAATTTAATTAAAAATATCCTTTTTATAGGTCAAAATAAAGGTGTTGTTTATTATAATCAAAATACAATTTTTAACATTTTAAACATTACTTTATTTAGTGAATTAGAGATGTATAACTTTTAAAAACAAAAGACATTTTTAGACAGTGTATTCTGCAATGTGATCGTTTATATAAAATACAAACTCTTTTTCTATTTAGTCTAAGTCTATGTAATTATCTTGCCACCATTTTCTTTTACCATTAAGTCAACTGGGTAGATTTTAGTTTTCCTTAGTTTAGAGTGGTCATCGAAGATGTCAGTATGGGCGTCCAGCTCTCTGTTTAACACTTAATTTTTCAAACATTGCTATTACTACCTAGGGGCCAATTCCGATTTCGGTTGGAAGGGCTCCGACAGATGGTAGGAGCCCTTCCAACTGTATCGGATCATGTCGGCCAGATTCCTTTACAACCGGGCCATTCTGATGGGCTCGGTCGGAAAGGAATCCGACTCGGATTTCCGGATTGCGGATGACAGGCTCGGAGAGCCCGTCCGTCGTCCGGAAATCCCTCAGTACTCCCCCAGCTGCCTCTTTGTGACCGAGGGAGTACGATGGCAGTTTTTCACTGCCTTTTCATGATGGTTTTTCCGGCATGAAAAGGCAGTCGGAAACTGTTTTGGGGGCCCCCAGTAGGGCTCCCATGGGTGCGAGAATGCCATATGGCAGCCTGGAGGCACCTATGGTGCTCCTCTGTGGATCCCTGCACCCGGTGGCAGGTACCAGGGGGTGCCGCCCATAGGGTGTAGGGATGAACTGCACCTCTGCTTTCCACGATGCAAGCATACATTCTGCTCGGAATGCATGCTTGCATTGTGATGTATACGAGTGCGACCGAACCGTGTTTGGTCGCATCATACTAGCAGGGCCGCAACCGACGACAGCAGGTCGGTTGGTTACGGCTCCTGACCAATGTCGGACGGACCTGAGTCCGTCCGACATCGGAATCGGACCCTAGTGAGGTGTGTGTCATGTACAGTTACATTAGATGGTTTGGATCTGAGCTAGTCTGTACGTCAGTTGTTTATTCGTTATGTATAATCCCAAAATGAAATATTAATTTGTATAGTGTTAAAGTACTGTAATTTTTAGTAGTGTTTATGGACTTTATGGGTTTTGATTTAGGGTTGTTTCAGTGTTCTGTGGGTGGGCATTCTTTTTCATATTTTAGCTATGCTTGATAAGAGAAATGGTTTGGATTTTGTTGAATTTCTAAAATGGTTTAATATTTTTTAATATTTATTTATTTTCCTGGAGCATTTTAACTTTGTAACATTTCTTTTCAGGTTTTGTTAGGGCTTCTTTTTATGGAGTTGTTTAAGGACAATTTCATTTTTGCATTTTTCAGAGTCTATTCTGGGGATTATATTTATAGAGTGAATTTATCTGGGTTCTCTCCAGCTTCAATGCAAGTATATATTTTAGTTTATTTTTAAAGCAAATGATGTTGGGTGTGCATTCTTAAAATAATGCATGTTTTAATAATGATGTATGTCAATTTGAAAATGTTTGTGAGTGTTGTTTAATGTATAGTGTGATTTTTTTAAAGTGTCGTGACATCATTTTATTTTTATGGTATTAATGGTTTAATGCTAAATTCATGTTTTCCACTGTTTTCAATTTATAATAGATATTTGTTTCATTTTAAATTGATTTGTATTTGAAATGAATGCGATTCAGTTTTTTACGATATAATATTTTTTATTTTAATGCATTCTGGTTGATATATTTTATACATTATAAATGACAGAGATAATTCACAGAATGGAATACAATAAATTAGTATTTCAATCATTCTAACACTTCAGGTTCATTATTTGGATGACAGGCTTTAAATGTGTTGGTTAGTGGTTTCTCATGTTTTTGATAGTGTTGGTTATAGTATAAGCAAAAGTTTCTAAGTAGGCTGCACCTTGTTTTTTTTAAATTGCTGCACTTTTCGTGATAGCATTGAATACATTTGTCTAATTTGTTTGATCTTAGTTTTAGTAATTCTTGATAGCAAGACCTTCTTAGGAATTTCAAGGAATTGATACAGTGTACAGTAACGCCTTCCTGGTGTCCTTCGGAAGGAGTTATGCCAACCTTACACTGCATTTCTTGTTCATCTTTGGATTAGTGTGCTGTCATATACATTCCAGCAGGAAATGTAGAACTTGTGTTGGCACCTGTAACCTAAATAGTGCATGTGCCAACACACGTGTCCATAAAGTAGCCCATAAAGGAACCTATCTACTCTTCATTTCTTTTATAGAATTATGAAACTAGAAGTCGGTCATAGTGTTATGCTACATCACTGGGGAGTACAAAGGCCTTGGCTTTGATTTATTTGATTCTAGGGTAAATTCACTGTTTATAGCATAGTCAAAGTTTAATGTGAATTCTATCTCTCTGCATGGCCTGAATAAAATGGAAATAGCACTCATGTATTTGATTTACATAGATATGTGTTTGAAAGTCTATAAAGGTCTGGATCATCATTTTTTCCAAATCTATTATAATTTGTATAGGAATAAAAGCGTTATTTTTTTATTTTTTATTTTTATAAATTCATGATAGATGATACCTGTATATTAGGGAATAGTGCAGAAATGAATAGAGCTGGATAGGATTTAAAGACACCATCCATTAGCAATATATTAAATTGTGCTGTTGTTAGTATATTGTTAGCTGTGGTGTAAACAATTATTCTTTTTTCATTTTTTAAACTATGGTATAAAATATTATATTTTGTATATGTTTGCTTCAGTGGTCTGGTATGTATATATCTGCAAATCCTTGAGGTGAAGGTGTAGCTTGTCTTTCTGCGCTTTGATTTCAGGCTATTTTAAGTTAGATATAAAAAGCATCTGTCTTACATTTAACACATGGACATTTGGTAGATGGTCTTTTAGTAGTGTCCCTGTTCACGCATACTTCTTTGACTATCCTACCAATATTTCTATTTCTTATTTCTATTTTAGTCATATCCATCGAATGGTTGTCCTCTTTAACATGTAATACAATGTCATTGACATTTATAGCACAAACATAGCATTCATTTCAATATTATGTGGTACATTTGCAATTGGTACGCTAGTTGCTTGATCTTCTTTATAATAAATATAACCCATGTATGATAGTAAAGGTTTACATTTCTGGGAAGTCATCTAGATTATTTAATTTAATATATTGACAAATATGGAAAATATTTTTAAATATTTTTATGTTTGCGCTTTTTTACAGATATATTTTAAAACTTGCATTTTCATTTTTTTCTGGCATGATATATTCTATTTTCCCAAATCAGTTTTCTGATGCATGTTTAATGATTGTTCGTGCTTTGCAATTTTATTTTTTTAAAGTATGCTTTGGAAATATAGCAAATGAAAGTAATTATTTTGTCTAAAATATTTTAATGATGTAGATTTTTTATAAGTTTAGTTTAGTGAATTTGTAGAGAGAAGAATGTGGTTTTCACGGGCAGGTCATCTGGTAAAGTGATATTCCCTTTCTTCTTGTCTTCTGTGCAGTAGTTTGTTTGGTGTCTCCTCTGTGCTCATTATTAATTGGCTAACTTTGTTAAATGTTTTGATTTTGAATCTCATTTGTCACTTACCTAATAAGGAATGAGCTCATTTTAATGTTAGAAAATGTATTTTTAAATTTTTTATAATTACATATATGCTTGGTGATAGTTGTGTATGGGCACTTATCTCTTTACTATCTTTTAGTTACTTTCAACAATATTTTGGTTAGCAATGCGCTTGTTGTCAATATATTGGATATTTTACATTATATTTAAATTTTGTCAATAATTTAGATTCCTATATTTTGTACTCAAGAATATTGTATGTACAATATCTTAGTGCTGTTATTTTGTTGACGATATTTTTTAATTTGCATACGTATTAAGGAAACTCAATTATTTTGATTTCGGGGCTTTTACACCAATATTTTTACATCATGATATTTTTGTGGTTACTGTTGTGACATACAACTGCTACAGTGTATTTTCAAATACCTGCTTATAGAGCAAAAGTGCATGGCTCCAGAGAACATCATTGCAATCTCTCTAGAATGCAGTTTAATAACACTGCAGTGCCACATGGCAAAGAAAAGTATTTTGCAATGCAGCAGAACCTACTTTTATGTATTAGCTAGTCCACCCCTAACTTGAGATTTGTAAACCAACAGCAGAAAGTGCTTAATATATAAAAATGGGACATGCTATATAGCAAATGAATCTTTTTACAGTGACTGTGAGTGTGCCTCCTGAGGGCTTCTTTGCCTCTGTGCCCGCATCGGTAATATGAGTGCAGAGGCAAAGGGAGTCCCTCATGTGCATGGGGCACGCCCCCTTGCAAATGAGGGAACGTCCCCCTGAAGATAGGTAATAAAGAAGGGGCTGCACAAGTATCTTCAGCCCCTTCTGTAATACCAAAGTGCCCCAGGGGCACAAATGCCTATTGAGCTTCCGGGGCACTTTTTGTAATACGGTCCCTGGTAGTCAGTACTGTCCCATTTCCAAACTTCAACAATAATCACTTTGGCCTCTTTAGTGTTCCCCTTTTCCCTTTTTCCGCTCTCCCCTACTCCAGTGTGAACCTGTATTTATTTATTTATTTGCAGAGTTTTATATAGCGCTGGCTAGACCCGGAGGTATCAGAGCGCTTTACAAGAGGATAAGTGAGTTACAAAATTACATCAGTTACTGTAGCATAGTATTAACCCTGGGCGCGACACTACGCTTCGCCCACGTAGTGTACGTAGCGCTGCCTGCTTCGCAGTTTTCGAAGTAGGCGAAGCAGGCAGCGCCTACGCACACTACGTGGGCGAAGCGTAGCTGCCTGCCGCCCACCACCCGCCTCCCGCCCGCCGTACTTTTAAAAGAAAAAATTAATTTGTAATAAAGGAAATTAGGCACTTACCTGACGCGCGGCGTCTCCCGGGGCTCCCTCTTCCTGTTTTTCAATTTTCCTGACTAATGCGCATGCGCGGACGCCCGCGCATGCGCATGTCTCGCAAGAAATGCGCATGCGCGGGCGTCCGCGCATGCGCATTTGTCAGGAAAATTGAAAAACAGGAAGAGGGAGCCCCGGGAGACGCCGCGCGTCAGGTAAGTGCCTTTAATTTGCTTTATTACAAATTAATTTAATCTTTTAAAAGTAGGGTGGGTGGGTGGCGGGTGGCGCGTAGTGGGGCTACGCGAAGCGCGTAGTGTGCGTAGATTTGGGCACACTACGTGCTGCTTCACGTAGCCCCACTACGCCCACTACGCCCACCCTTACATAGTATAAAATAGGAAAGAAAGAACTGTATTACACAGTTACATGAGATCCTAGAGCATAGCATTGCATAGAACAGGTCCAATGGGGTATATAAGGTAGACGGGGAAAAGTAAGATGGGTTGGAATAAGGAATCAGGTCAGACACTGGTTAAATGGGGAAAGAAGGAAGGGGGGAGGTATCAGAGTGCTTTACATGAGGAAAAGAGATGGAAATGAACAGAGATTACATAGTTACATCAATTACAAGAGTAAAGCATGGCATGGGAATTCATACGTTACTGGAGTAATAAATAATATAGTTGACAAGTCCTCTAGTGCTTGGGGAGTAGTGGGGGAATAGAAATGGGGTGGGAAAGCTATTAGGTCTGGCCGACCGGCCATGGAGGGTTGTACTTCAGGGTAACACCAAAGAGTCAGAGTAGGCGAGTCACCAAGCCGGCAAGGGTCCAACAGATCCGCAACATCCAGGGCCAGACACTCTCACTCCGTTGGGTCACATTAGAAAAGGAACGGGAACAAAGGAGGGGGCAAAAAGGTGCCTCACAGTGACCCTAACAGAAAAGAGGGGTGGAGGAGATTCCAAGAGAGGATCGATTAAGGAGATGGTCAGACTGGTGAGTACAAGGACCTGGCCAGCAGCAGGAGTCCGTCAGAGAATCTGGTGAGTCCAAAAGATGGAGGATCGAGGACATGGACCCCAATAACTTTGAAAACAAAATGGCAAGAAAGTGGGAAAACAGAAATCCAGTCGAAGAGCCAACAATGAAACCTACCCCTGGAGCAGGGCTGAATGAGGGAAGGCAGCCACCTGATCTTGTGGGTGGAAAGGCTGTATTAGTTAACTTATACCAATTGGAGATAAGTCAATTAAACATACACTCTTAAGGGTCGGAGTACATGCACCGAGGCCTGGAATGCAGGCTCCACAGGCACTACAGAGTCATTACACAGCACTAACTCCAGCAACAGTAGGACAAAAAGTATACGGGGAGCCTGCAAAAAGACTCTCTCGCACACTTAACTACATAATTAGGCATTGCTTTTGTTCTTTTACTACAAATAACTGAACAGTATAGCATTTCACCTACACATGAAATAAAAATAAGTCTTATAAAAAATAACAATAATAATAAACAGCATACTGCATGTTACTGATCTTCAGAATGATGCAGCCTGCATTTAAAGCACAAACACGGCCGAGGACAGTCCAACGGAGGCCGCAGAGATGACTGGAGGCTCAACGCAGACACTGACCGAAAGTATCGTGAGTAAACCAAGCGCTTCGGCTACAAGCCGGGTAAGCTCTTTTTCCACAGGTCCCTAACCACCTAAGGACCCTTTATCTTCCCAGGGTCCATTCCTCTGCCGGACTACTCCATGGGCATGTTTGGCAACAAGCCAACGTGAGGATAATCTTCCTTTCATGCACTTTCCACCATTTTTTGTGTGTTGATGCGCTTACGATGCTTAGCCCACCACAAAACTTTGTGTACATATGATAACTCTCACCTTAGCCATACCACCAATATGGCTACACCATTTGCCGCTTATTTGTCGTCTACACAGCACAATAGATATCGGCAATCAATCTGTCTTGTGAATATGTAACCATACTGAGACTCTCCCCTGTATGTGTGTCCTGTCATACTTTATGTATGTCCAGTAATACTCTAAGAGGGAATCCCCCTCTCACATGTAAAGCACCTTAGCGAGTGCTACACATTTCTCAAAATAATACAATCACTTAAATCTAAGTAATTTGCACCTACACACTTTGGTCCTGAGGAAAGCCAGTTTTAATCATAAGGGCCTGGCTGAAACATGTAGACCACAACTGGATGTAGGAAACCCTAATTAACATTTCTATAACATCCAACAGCCTTTCTTAATGCTAGCAGTGACCCAGTTATTAAAATATAATTTACCCTCGGGTACTGGGATCCCTGCATAGCTTTTAAATCGTCACCTTCACGTCACTACACTGCACACTCAGATACATACCTGCTCCGCTGTATCCAGGCGTCGAAGCACACCCGGGACACACTCGGTGTCACTGGGTGGGCCCGATGATGAAGCATGCCACCAACTAGGTTGGTGGGTGAGGGCTTCATGAACAAATAAAATGGTTTGTACCCTGCCTTACAGTCTTGAGTCTATGTAAATTCAGAAATAGGCTAGTCCTTTTTGATCTCACATATAAACCCCGGGGATACGGACTAGCTACCTAGTCCTCTCTCTCTCCTTTGATAGTGATATATATAGGCAGCGCACAGCTGCAAGAGATAACGAATACCCACTATGGCCGAAAACCACGGCCTAACCTTCAGTGAGGACGAAATCAGTGAGATCCTTGCTGACCCATCCTTTCTGGCAGACTTCAACATCTCTAACACCATAGCTCAAACAACAGACTGGGACACACTAACGGAGAAAAAGCGGAATCGAATAAGAACCATCTTACATGGCGTCATACTGACCCAATATCTACGCACTAATACAGCACCAAGGGGTCTCCTGGTCACCAACGCCCCCAGAATATTCCTGGATGACGCCATCTTTAGGAAAGACTGTGCCCAGATAGCCTGGCACTGCACCAGGGACTGGTTAGTGCTCATCATTAAAACAGCGAAACGTCTCTCCGACGCCATAATTATTGATATCCAAACCACAGACAACCACTTCAAAACCACACTAACATCATACAAAAAGAAACTCAACGATCAAAACAAAGAGATGGCAGAACACAAAGACTATCTGACCCAAAGCAAAATTAACAAATTCCAATAAGACCTTAAAAAATTCAGCTATTCCAAAACATACCCATATGCGGAGAATGACTATGTACCCCCGAACAAAAACGAAGGTGCCTATGACAGCTCAGGAGACAACACATCCATATCAAGCGACTCGAGCGGAGGCTCCAACAAACAACGTGGCAGACGACGCCGAGGCCAACTCTGGCCACAAAACTGGCAGGGACCACCACAAACTCACACCTTCGGCCCACCGCCATTTGGACCAATGCAACACACATACTATGGATATCCACCCCTATACCCACCAGGCCCAATGCCCTTCTACCAAGGGAACCAAAGACCCCCTTTTTTAGGACAGGGCCGCAGAACACGTGGCAGGAGATGGAACCACCAGCAAGTCCAATGGGAAGAAGAAGATCCAGTCAGTGCCAACACCCGCAAAAAACCCGGGAACAACCAGGAACGAGCAAACAGTGATCCCTGATACACCCACATCCCTGGTGTTTAATCTATCGAGTACACCTGTGCCAGAAAGCGAAACAGCAGTCCTTAGTAAAGGCCTATCGTTTGTCCCTACCAGACGACTGGACAAATTCAAGCTCCATGTCGAACTAGCTGAGTTTTTTAGAAAGCTCAAACTTAAGGCCTTCTTTGAAAAAGTAACACCAGAAGAAACTACCACCAATATCAATCCCAATGAAACAGGCCTTAGGTTAAAATCCACCTTTGTGCCACCTCCTACCAGTGTACCCAGTGATATCTCTACCTTCGAACAAGCAGTCTACACTGACATAGAGAAACTGAACCTTAAAGGAACATACAACAACCTATCAAAGACAGACCGTTACACCATACAACGCCTACAAAGTAACCCCACCATTGTCATCAAACCAGCTGACAAGGGGGGAGGGATCGTCCTTATGGATAAAACTGACTACGATCAAGAATGTCGCAGACTCCTTAGTGACACACGTAATTACAAACGCCTGGAAAAAGACCCCACGGCCGAACTGCAAATCACCATACACACCATGGTTAAAAGAGCCAGTGACACTGAACATATCTCAACCCAAGAGGCGGAATACCTGTGTACCAAGAATGCGAAAGTACCTTACTTTTATATTGTACCCAAAGTACACAAGGGCACCATACCACCCCCAGGAAGACCTATAGTCTCAGGGATCAACTCTCTTCTGGAACCGCTAAATAGGTACTGCAACCACTTCCTGAACCCACTGGTACAAGGAACCCCTACCTACATCAAAGACACTAAACACCTCCTGAACATCATCACTGAAATGAATTTCGATCAAACCACCCAACTACTGGTGGGACTGGACATAGAAAGCCTGTACACCAGTCTCCCACAAGATGCCACCCTGTAAGTCCTACAAGATGTACTGATGCAAAACCCCTGGATGTACCATACACCATGGCAATTTATCCTTGACTGTGCAGCCCTAGCCCTCAAGGAAAACTAATTTGAGTACGATGGCACTTACTACCTGCAAACTAACGAAACCTCGATGGGCAGTGTTTTTGCTCCTAGTGTGGCAGGACTGTATGTTCACCATTTCGAGCAGGAACACGTCATGTCAATGACCAACCAATACTTAAAAAATTTAAAGACTTGGCACAGGTATATAGATGGCATCTTCCTGATTTGGGAAGGAACACAGGATGTACTAAACGTTTTTCTCACTTGTCTTAATGAGCGTGACCCTTACCTACGATTCACGTGCACCTCCAGTGCCACCGAGCTGGCCTTCCTGGATCTTAACATTCGAGCAGAACAAGGGACTCTGCGCACCACCACCCACTACAAACCAACAGCTAGGAACTCACTGTTGCGATTTGACAACTTCCACCCCAGACCATTAAGGGAAAATCTACCATTTGGGCAATTCCTGCGGATCCGCAGAAACTGCAGCCACCTAGAGGACTACAAAAGACAATCCCGCAACTTATCACACAAACTACAGGAACGTGGATATCCCAATGCCATTATTGCCAAAACCAGCAAAAGGGTATGCAATATAAACAGAGAATCACTATTGGAAACAGTAACAAAAGACCAAGATCCACCACCCATGACCTGTGTGACCACCTATAATACAGCATCAAACCAAGTTTCCAGCATCATCCGCAAACACTAGAAGATAATCAATTCAGGCACCAGAAAATGGGAGATCCCGCGCTTTGCATTCAAACGTGCCAACGACCTTAAAGACAAACTAGTGTCAACAAGACCACGTGCCAGTCCCAAATCTATGGACAACACAGTCCTTAACTGTTGGGGCCTTCCCAAAGTCACTGGACATTATCCATGCAACAACTGCAGTGTGTGCCATCTCACCAAACCAACGAAAACTCTCAACCTGGCAAAATCTGGACACAACGCCAACACACCAACTGCAACTCCAGTAACCTTGTGTACCTCATAGCATGCCCCTGTGGGCTCCGTTACGTGGGCATGACGATCCGCAAAATCAGGACCAGAGTGGTTGAAGACAGAAGCACAATCAGGTGTGACAAAAACATCAGCAGACTGACAGATCACTACCTCAGTGCACACCACACCCCCAATGACATGTCCTGGACTGTCATTGAACAATTTGACATTCACCAAACAGACAATGACCGGATCCTTCATACCAAAGAACAGAGATGGATCTATCGCCTCTCCACGTAGCAACCGGGCCTGGGCCTGAATGACTCCATACCCTGGAGCTCACTAAAAACATGAATTTCTTACTCTTGATTCCCCTCCGTGTTAAATGTCCCCCTGTTGTATTGGCCAGTTATAACACACCTGGCACCCTACAGCGCTCTTTAAGTTCTCTCTACCCCAGTTAGCGCTCTTTTGTTTTACATCTGTGTACACTGGGTACAGCTCACCCAGCCATCTCAATGCGCAGGCGCCGACATTCGGCACCGCACATGCTTACACCAGAGCACACTACTCCCCCGCACATGGGCATGCTCGCAGCAGGATACTATTCTGGGCATGCTCACAACAGGATACACTGCTCTCCAACCCATGTGCAGTACAGCCATGACTCAGCATGTCCTCGCACAGTCTGTCTTCTCTGTCCTTCCCCACACAGATGTTCGGAATGATGCAGCCTGCATTTAAAGCACAAACACGGCCGAGGACAGTCCAACGGAGGCCGCAGAGACGACTGGAGGCTCAACGCAGACACTGACCGAAACTATCGTGAGTAAACCAAGCGCTTCAGCTACAAGCCGGGTAAGCTCTTTTTCCACAGGTCCCTAACCCCCTAAGGACCCTTTATCTTCCCAGGGTCCATTCCTCTGCCGGACTACTCCATGGGGCATGTTTGGCAACAAGCCAACGTGAGGATAATCTTCCTTTCATGCACTTTCCACCGTTTTTTTCCGATGCTTAGCCCACCACAAAACTTCGTGTACATATGATAACTCTCACCTTATCTAAACCACCAATATGGCTACACCATTTGCCGCTTATTTATCGTCTACACAGCACAATAGATATCGCCAATCAATCTGTCTTGTGAATATATGTAACCATACTGAGACTCTCCCCTGTATGTGTGTCCTGTCATACTTGTTGTATGTCCAGTAATGCTCTAAGAGGGAATCCCCCTCTCACATGTAAAGCACCTTAGCGAGTGCTACACATTTCTCAAAATTACACAATCACTTAAATCTAAGTAATTTGCACCTACACACTTTGGTCCTGAGGAAAGCCAGTTTTAATCATAAGGGCCTGGCTGAAACACGTAGACCACACCTGGATGTAGGAAACCCTAATTAACATTCCTATAACATCCAACAGCCTTTTTTAATGCTAGCAGTGACCCAGTTAATAAAATATAATTTACCCTCGGGTACTGGGATCCCTGCATAGCTTTTAAATCGCCAGCTTCACGTCACTACACTGCACACTCAGATACATACCTGCTCCGCTGTATCCAGGCGTCGAAGCACACCCGGGACACACTCGGTGTCACTGGGTGGGCCCGATGATGAAGCATGCCACCAACTAGGTTGGTGGGTGAGGGCTTCATGAACAAATAAAATGGTTTGTACTCTGCCTTACAGTCTTGAGTCTATGTAAATTCACAAATAGGCTAGTCCTTTTTGATCTCACACTGATCTTCATACGCCATGATGTTTTCTCATGAGAATTAGTCACGTCAGTCACATTGCAATGAGGCTATAACATGGAATTTTGTAACAGTAAGAAACGTTTGAATCTTGCTTTTTTGTTGCAAATAACGTGTTATTGCACATTTATTTTCACAGGTGTGTGTCTACATGTGTGCATGTAAATTTATGATACAAGTAGTATTTTTTAAAAAGGTCAAACAGTTGTCATGGTGAGGGAATCCTAGAAAGGGAGTGAATGGGGTAAAACGGACTTTAAAAAAGCTCTTGATCTGACACCATGGCGAAGATGATCTTTACCTTTAAACTTTCTACAATATGCACACAATTATATTTACCAGTCACATACCCCTGTGCAGGGCAAGACGACAATGTTTATAATATGAAAAAATTGTCAAATAATAGAATACATTAGGTGAAAGAGAGGACTCTTATTTTGAATTTGTCTTCTGGATTCACTTTTGTATCCATTCTATCTCCCAAATGGTGATATATTTCAAGTCCCCTTGCTTCACTAGTATCCTAGGCTATGAGTTTTCTACAATGAACGGATTCTCTGATTATTTTACAATATCTGCATTTTTGTGAAGCTTTTCCAATGTTTGCCACAATTAATTCTCTCTAATGAGGTTATCTGAGTGAAGCTTTTTCTAGATTCAGAACAATGAAAAGGTTTCTCATCAGTATGGATTCTCGGAGAGTGATTTCTTATCAGTAAAGCTTTCCCCACATTCTGTGCATGGATATGGTTTCTCACAGTGTGGGTTATTTGATGTCTTAAGACAGCTTTTTTCTTAGTGAAGCCTCTCCCACATTCAGTACACCAATTCGGTTTCTCACCAGTATGGATAACCTCTTCCATCTGGTAAAAATATGTTGTGTGCTCCCACCTCTTATCTCGCTGCATGGCGGTGTTGCCATGTGCCCCTCTCATTGGTGGTATAGTTACTGCTCAATCACATCTGCCAGTCTACTCCCCGCACTTGTGGGGGTTTTCCTTTTTTAGACTATGTCCTCCTGCCAAGCAGCCCTGCTGATAACCCCACCTCTACACCATTGAGCTATGGTGCACCACTCTCACAGTGGCCTGGGCCATCACATGGAGACTCAACAGGGCCCTGCTCACTGGAGAATGCACAAGCGGCTACGGGCAAGTCCTAGCTCAACTCCTCGGCTGGATCTCAGCCCCCACCAGACTCCACTACACACTCTGCATCCAGCATTATATATATCGATATTGTCAACACCAGGGCTTGTGACAGTCTGCCACAAGGTGGCACTTTCTAGCTAATTTAGAGATGACCACAAAAACAGTTAATTAATAATTCAATATACATTAAAATTTAGTATTACCTGCCGCCCAAGCCATTCTGATAGCTTCGGAGGCCTGACATTTTCCGAATTGGCACACCTGTAGAAGTGTTGTGTTGTTACTATCATTGGCAGCATGGCAGGGACAATGTATGCTGCAAGCTGCAGTGGCCTCCTGAGAAAAGCCCTGGCACTTATTGTTTTACAAATTACAAATTACAAATTTACAAATTAATTTTATATATATGTATATGTATATATATATACATACACAAGTTACTCTCATTAGAAACCCTCGCCTCACACTGACACTCTGGGATCAACACAGTGTACCTACAGCCACATGCGATAAAGAAAGTTAACTCTTAAATCTCATTAGAACCCATTGGGGGATATTCTCAAGTACGTGTGATAATTATCGCAAAATTAGCTTAACGCAACTTTGCACATCGCAGTCTATCGCGGGAAAACAAAGCCGTGTTAACGTTGTATTCTCAACACGGCAGTACCATGCAATAGTCTCACACTAACACGTCAAATGACTGCATTAAAATTACCGTGATGGCAAAAAAAGTGAAACACGAACGCGAAAAAAGTTGCGATGTGGCCAACCGCGATAAAAAAATCAGCGATAACCAGCCTCAGGCTTGAAATTCCCACGCGTCATGCGGGAAAATGCACTATAAAAGCACCGAAAAACACAAACAAAATAGCGTAGCACCAGGGAGGAAGCCGGAGCAAGTACAGAGGACGACTGAACCCCACAAGCCCCCAGGAGGACCAGCCTGGGACCTCGGGGTCACGGAAGGGCAAGGAGAAGGAGACTAGAAAGACGAGGGTCAGTCCGCAGTAAAACAGAATCATCATCACGGAGGTGACAGAACACCACCAACAACTGTTCGTCACCTCCAACGTGTCATTGGCAAATATAAATACAATATGGCAGTCCATCCTGGTGAATGCAGTCGGAGTGAGGAGGAGGACAATTGGAGAGGTCAAGAGGCGGTGGAATGATGCGAAGCTCAAAATCAAGGAGAAACTCGCAGACAACCATCAGGCAGCAATGCAGACTGGAGGTGGCAGTCTAGCGGAACACCAGGAGCTGGATGAGATGAAGGAAATGGTGGCCACAGTCATCAGTGCGGAGATGGTGGCAGGAGTTGGGGGTCCGGACACTGCTCGACATGACCTGAGACAACAGCATCAGGGTGAGTACTGAACAGGGACTGGGGGTATGGGGGGCGATGGGCACAATGGCACACATGCACAATTAAGTAGAGCACACTGCACACTCACAATGACTCTGGATCATGTCCCTCATCCCCTTGACACACTGCAGCACACATACAAACAGCAAGTAGTCCCCCGTCCACTATGGGCACAAAGGGGTCCCTCCCCACACAGCACCAATTTCACAACTAACCCATTCACATGTGTTAAAACCAGCAAAGCTGCATCTCTGTGAGCCACACTGTCAATGCAAGTGACACTGCATGACGAATAACATAGCTGCAGTCCAATTATCATGACATGGTGCACGCCACGACACTGAGGTGGCTGAGTGTGGAACTCTGACACTTCCACTTGCACAAACAACCACTGACGTCAACAACACATCTGCGGATAAACCATGCCTATGAGTCCAAAATACGAACAAGAGCCAAAATTAGCCAAGTCTGCAACATCTCACTACTGTAGAAGCACAGAAGTCAAAGGCACACTGCCTCAAAGGGATAAGGGGCAGCAAAATCACAGCTGCAGGGGCGACTCTCCCACAATGCAGCACACACACATAGCAATAACAGCACATCAACATTGACGACAATGTGGTACAAAGTGCAACAGAACAGAGGACACAACTGGTTCCCTTGTGCGTAGCAACTGGCCAATCACATCTGGCATAGCAGCAAACTGTGAGATGATAATGTGCGTGTACAACCTCACATCCATGATGTAGTTCAAATGTCCACTGTCCCGCATCAAATAGTCAGCTCCTCCAAAACAGTCACAATGTACATTGTCATGCAGTCTGTATGTAAACTTGAACAATGCGTCAACATACATGTCAACACAATGTTAAAATGCATCTCCCCTTCACATTGCAGAGGGACAATCAACACCTCCTGCAAAGCAGACCAGACAACTCATCAGTGATGATGAAGAGGACCTCCACACCTTCAACACCGACGCCCTACAACAGCTCATGGACAGCTACGGCAACCCACTTCCAGGAGCAGGTCAGCCCAGCTGCATCGAGGAGACCCCACCCCCTGCGCCAACCACACAGCAGGAAGCACCCACCACCACGGCGGGCTTCCAGCACCCTACCGAAGAGCCCATTGCATTCCTAAGCCTGGTGTTAAACTGCCAGAAGGATGTGGCTGAAAAGGTGCGGTGGGGTTCGACCTCATGGCAGCCAAACTAGATGACATACGTGGGTGTCTAAGTCCCATCAGGGACCACTTACACTCCCTAACGGACACCCACAGTTCGCTCCATGATGTCCAACAATCCATGCCCGACATCGCTGGAGTCATGACTCTGAGGGTAGAACAGCTGTCTAGTCAGAGGGGCACAGAATCTGAGGACAATGGAGAACATGGAGCATATGCATGGGGAAGAATGTCTGCCACGGATGCACACCAGCGAAAAGTTGTTGGGCTCTTCCATGCCCTGCAGATCCTCATCATCGCATTGCTGCCACTAAGGCAGTCACTGATGAATGCTGATGGTACTTCTACACACACATCTCCGGCCCCTGATGTGTCAGTGGCACACAGTGCTCCAGACCAAATATCAGCACCCACATTTACGACAGATGAAATAGAGGACGAAGATGCGGTGATTCCACCTTTGTATTAAGAAGGAGCCAGTAGCCTTCTTCTCTGCCATATGCCCTGTTTCAGCTTGGTTCTGCCCTCTGCATCTTGCCCTGTAACAACACCTCCCACTGTCCCCTCTGCAACAATCACCTTGGACCTCGACATGGACTGCCATATTTTGTTTGCTTAATAATGACACAGCAATCAGACTGTGAACTGTACTCTTCCTCTTCCGATGTACTTGTCAATCCCTAAATGACTCTGGCTCACCCTCCACTAGGCTACAATATAATGTGGGGTTTGCATGGCCATGTACTGCTCGAGCTCTAACACTCCACCAAATGTAAATAAATCATTCAAATTCACACAGATGTGTCATGTCCATAATTGATCAAGTAGTAAAGTATGCATGAATGTAAGGACATTGATTGCACAAAAAGGTACACCCTGGGAAATGAAAGCAAAGCGCATGTTTGACAGTGACACACATAGGCAGTGAGATGACTGGGAATGTTTGCACTAGCTGTGGCCTCATTGCTCTGAAACAACAATCGTGCAATTTCACAACTTTGCCCCACACAATGTTAGAAATAGGACTGTGTATGAAATGTCAAAGTCATTGGCAGGCCTAAAGTAGTGTCCCCCATCACATTTGACCACAGAACATCTCTTCGCATACTTACTCACACTCAACTGGGTGGACACAGCCTGTAGTGATGGATCTCATTGATGCACATGGCAAGAAGTTGGACACCATACTCACATTGTTGAAGACACGTAAGAGCGCAGGTCTATCATCAACAATCCCAACCACAATGTCTGGCTCACAGAGATGGAGCTGGCAATAGGGAGTCACCCCTAAGTGAAATGCGTCAGTCAGTCCCTCCCTGTGTGCGGACAATGCTCATTGAGGCACACAATGTTTCATTCTAATCAACACTCATCACAGTTGAACACCAGTGAAGTTGTGCAGACTTTATTAGCATGTGCATGTCAGTATGGGCAAGACAAGGGACAGAACATGCAGACCAATGCATCAGACACTAACAGGCAGCATTTGGTCATGGTACAGTTCCACGTGACAGGCATTTTGCATGTGCCCGGGATGTTCTGCCAGTGCGTTGGTGGCTCTCGTAGTACCGGCACTCTTTTGACCTGCGGGAGTTATGTGGATGATATGCCACAACTCGGAGCAATGAGTCGTATGTGTGTGCAACATTTGGACTTATGGGTTGTTGTGTACGTAAGTGTCAAGGGCATTCCATGCAAGAGTACCTCAAGCAAGGACTTATGTGTGTGTGGTGTGGATAAGCTGGTGTTTCATTAGCGCTGTGCGAAGTGTGGTAGTCGTCATCATCTGCTATGTTATCGCTTTAAGGGAGTGCCTGCTGCATGCAAGGCCAAGGTTGGAGGTGCAGATGTCCTTCCACCTTATGTATTGAGACAAAGGAGCTTTCATCCCTAATGTTAGTCTGACTACTGCTTGAATTTTGGAAATGTGATGTGGCTTTTGCGCTGCAATTGAGGCTAGGCCTTAGGCTTATGGTGCACCAATAGCGATACACACACAACAGTTGGCATGTATGAGCCAAGAGCCCGGCCAGCCTTGCACTCCTTGTACAATCCCTTTGTGTGCGGCCGCACTATGGGTGCATGCAACATAGTTGTTTGCGGGCCGTGTGGCGCAGACACTGCAACAGAGACACACGCATCAGTTGGTTTCCTGTCCAGTCTAGAAATGAGCCACGTCCAGGGCCCAGGGATAAATAATCACACCCCTATGTTGGCCTGGCATACGCCGACCCAGCCCACTCGGCTTATGTATAAAGGGGTGGATGATGACGCTATATGTCCCAGTTCTTCCCCACTGCCGGAGGTGACATGGCTGCATCCACCTGGCATATCACGAGACTCAATCAGAAAGGGTACATGACTTGCGTTGCACAGAGTTGGTGGCACCGGATACGCTGCAGCCGGCACGGGCCTACCGCCATGGGACAGTGACTTTCGGTGCACTGAGTTAGGGGCACCTTAAGTGCTGAGCGGGTGTGCTGCCTGCGATGATGCGCCTTGCTGGCGGGCTGTACTGGTAAGGATTTGTGTGAGCCCTGCTGGACCGCAGGGTAGGCCTGAGCCAGCGGGCAGCGCGGGCCTACCGCCACTTGGCATTGCCTCGCGGTTCACAGAGTTAGTGGCACCTATGGAGCTGAGTGGGTGTGCAGCCTGCCATGATGCCATGTGCACTGATATGATCTCTGCCATTGTGAAATCAAGACCCAGAATCACATGTGTGACCTTGTGGCCTGCGGTACGGGCTGCATGATGTGGAGGCTGCCAGGGTCGCGGGCCCCGGGCTCGGAGCTTGCACCGGCACGTGGTGGGCCCTCTTAGAGACACGCTGGTGGCGGAAGTTGAGCAGTGAGACCTGGGTGCGCAGGGGCGGGCAATCACCGCTGGGTGGCGGGAGGGGCTGGGGTGCAGCAGCATGTGTGTGCAGGGGCGGGCAAGCGATGATGGCGTGTGCAATGATATGGACTCTGCCATTCATAAATCTGACCTCTGTTTCAGATTAGGGACCTGGTGGACTGCAGTGTACACCGGCACGTGGTTGGAGACACACCGGTGGCAGCAGGTGAACAGTGAGGCCTGGGTCCGCAGTGTCAGCACTCCCTCTCCCTCTCCCTCTCTTCCTTTCACTGTCTCTCTCGCTTCCTCCCTTTCTCTCTCTCTTTCTCTCTCTCTCCCTCTCTTCCTTTCACTGTCTCTCTCTCTCCCTCTGTTACTCTCTCTCTTCTTCTCCCTCTCTTCCTTTCACAGTCACTCTTCCTCTGTTTCTCTCTCTCTCTCCTTCTCCCTTTCTCTCTCTTTCTCTCTCTCCCTCTCTTTCACTCTCTCTCTCTTTCTTTCTTTCTCTCTCTCTCTCTTTTTCTCTCTCTCTGCCCTTTGATGAGCGCATGACACACCTTCTTATCTTGAATTTTGTTTTGCAGGCTGTGACTTACAGATTGTCCAGAGAAGACCCGCCATGACTCTTCCAAATAGTTTTTTTGAGTTAAATTTGAATAAAAAAGTTGTTTGGAAATTCAAAGATGAATGAAAGATCCTCCTTTTTCTGAACACACATGAGTGTTAATTGTTGTAATTGTGTGACATCAGGCAAATTGTTTTGTTCGTGATTTCGTAAAGTTGACGTCATATATCTTTGTCCTGGGGGGTGCCCCGGGTAGGGCCCTGGAGGGGAGGGGTCCTGGGGGTGGTGTCGGTGGGTGTTGTGGCCCTCTTGTGTGTCTGAGCTGCATGATCAGTAGCTCCAGGGCATCTGTTGTTCTTCTGGTGTGGCTGTGGGCTAGACTCCCATTTCTGGTGCAGTTTATCGTCCGATTTAATACCAGGTAAGAGCAGGTGTTAATTCCCTGCTGCTAACGTGCCTTATCACATGTTTTGTGATCTTATCGCCGATCTGGCTGGTCGTTGAGAATGTTTCGAAGTGGTGTTGTTGCGGCTTTTTGCACGGGAACGCCTACTCTGCATCTTATTAGCGTTAGTTGCCGGTGTCATATGTGGCAATGTTTTTTGCGGCTGCTATCACAGGAAACTGGCGATATCGGCTGTTAGCACCAGAATGTGAATAGGGCGATAAATCTATCGCCACTTTGGCTGCGATAAAGTGTTGGCGATAAATCCTTGAGAATATGCCCTATTGACTACTATACACCACCCCTTTGTGACTTTATTTTTAATGTTATCAACAACAAAGTTAGTCAATATTTTTGAAATAAAAACAACTAAAATATGATGCTTTCGATATTCTGAAAAAAACTTTTCCTTTTGCGCTAAAGACATTTTCCTACTTTCTGGACAGACAGTATAAAATTGACATCTTAATCGGTTATTAGGAATTCAAAAGAAGATTTTATTTTCAAGTTGTCTGTTTTCATCTCAATATAATTAGACTTCGCTTTCTTCTACATATTCATTACATTATTTTGGATGGGTCGGTTTAGTTAAATTATTCTACTGCATGTTATGTTCAAACCCAAAAAGTATAAGTAAGCTTACATGTTTTTATAATAAGTTATCCCGATTTTAATACTATTACCCATAATCTTGAACGAACATATGACTAAAAGTCTGCTAAATCAGCAGTGGAAAGTTGCAAATCCCAAATGCATTCAGCAATTTAAGCATTTAATCTGATACAACTATTACAATTACCAAGACTTTAGAGGATTTGCTGCATGAAATGTAAAATTCTTTACAGGAAAGATTTATGGAGGGAGTTTGTCAGAAATACACTGATTTGGTAATATTTTTACTGGGCCAGCATAATGACACCTGTGTGCTGTTTACTGCTGATAAGAAGTTTGCTTCAAGCATTAAAAATGACGGTAGTGAAAAAATACAGGAGGTTTAAACACAATTGTCAATACAAATGCATATTTTGTAGACAAATTCTTTCATTTCATGTTCACCACAAATCCTTGTCCACTAAATCCATTATAGGAAAAAAATAACCTATGCATATTGTAATTAGTATTGGGTAATAACATCTATTTGTGAATTCACTGCACCGCCAGCTTCAGGATATTCACAGGGCTTTACGCATTAAAAGGGAAGTGGAAAAAGCACATAGAAACAGAAACCGACTGGAGGACTGGGGCTATGGAATAGACCAAAAGGCCCACGGATAAAACGACAGCAGAAGAGGAAATGAGAGAAGGCATCCGAAAGACAAAGGGAGGCATAATTGCAATAAACAGGATATAAAACTCAATATGAAATGAAATGGATGGAAATCGAGCCAACCGAATGCTCTAGACTGAAGGGAACTCTCTCTGTCCTTATTCTACCCTGACCCAATTTTCAGTTTAAAAAAAAAAGAAGTTCTTGTTTTTCTCATTTACACATTTTATCATGAACTCAAGGACTGAATAAACCTTGAGAGGGTTTTTATTAAATGTGCAAGTGGGTAATTTTTTTACTGGGTCATTTAGAGGTTAGTGGAGTGGATGAATTGACATGATTTAGTAGTTAACTTTGCCATCAAAATCGTGGTGCCCATGCCTTATTTAGAGGTGGGGGACAGCTCAGGTTTCACTGACTGGCCATCAGTTCAGACTGCAAATCGAAACCCATTACCTAGTAGAATATCTGCTACTGAGACACCAGGTCTCAGTGATTGATGCCTCTCCCTCTTTAGGGTGGAATGGCTACCGGCAGATTTCCTACAGAAGGAGGTCCCATAATAGTGCAGGCTCTCATACTGCTGTAATAGACTTTTGTAGTTGTTGCCCCATATAACAACATATAGAAATTAGGGATCAGGCAGATAACCACAGCTTTCAATGAATAAGTGTTGCATAACGTGGGACTGTAGCCCAGGTTTAAAAGGTGTGGCTTACCTACCGATGGGTGCAGGAACCGAGTGGAGCGGCCATTGCTTGAGTAGGAAAGTCCAGGTAATTGTAGCCACACACAACCCACTAAGCATACCTGCAGATGCAATGTCTGCGCTTTATGGGTTACTAACATTTTAAAAAGATTTTAATTTCAACAGCCTCATCCTTTTGCTTAGTGCACGAGTAATGCACCCATATAATGTAATAAGGACAGAAGATAGGCATGTTGATAGTGTAGATAGCAGTGAAAATAAAATGAGCAGTAGTAATATAATTAGAATGTTGCCAGGCGCCTACCACCCTAAAACTACTACTAATCACTACACTGTAAGAGCACGGAAAAGATGACTTGCTTCTAGAGTTTCCTGGGATCAGCGCATTGCATATATGTTCACAGCAGATCAGGTGTGGTTATCAGACTTTAGCAGGGAGAATGTGTTCTTTCAGAAGGAAAACACACGATCAGCCAGGCTCAGCTGCCCTGAGAGGATGACTGGATGCTGTGACAGTCCATAAGGACCTCTCGTGACAATCTAGTGCTAAGACCTCTCTAATTCAGTGGTCAATTCAAGGAGTTTAGATAGGATTGGGCACTGATTTTTAGCCTACATTGGGGAACTTTCCAATATTCCGAGATATTACCGATCTAAGCCAGCATGATGAAAATATATCAACTTGGACTACATGTGTATCTTACATGTATAATTTCAATCCTTGATCCATAGATATTGCATAGTTTGTATCAGACTTGTGTTTCCCTGTGTTATTTAAGTTTAGATGAAATTGCACTTTCACAAGTTCTGCAAAAGACAATGGCATGCTGAATGTGGACCAAAGGCAGATAGGCTAATTTATCATGTTCAAAATGGAGTCTGACTTTGGAATTTTATGACATAAGCGTATGAGTAGGTGAAGAAGCAATAATCACTAAATTACCTCCTTTAAAGCTATACAAATTAACAGAAAGTAAATAAGAACTAACTACAAACAATCTTTTAAGTATATCGATTAGTGGTGTACAAAGTTGTAAAGGTGTCTGACTCACCTTCATGTAAAAAATGAACAGTTTTAGCATCCCTTTTCATAGATGTTCCCTTTGCCACTCAGGGCAGTGAATATATTAATGCTTTTGGGCAGCAGAATTATCCCCCTGCTCAAAGCAGTCCTCTACTAAATTATTCTGTCAAGCTATAGCCTTGTAACTGTATAAAATAAGACTATAGTAAGCTCACTGCTAACCCATTTACGATAGGGCTTAATGCACCATAATATCAGAACTCCCCATTTTGGTGAAGTTCCCTCCATGGATCAGGAGTTAATACAACAATGTTCTCTGCCATCTGTTTCTCACTCTGCATATTGCAAGTCCAACCCCACCAACCAACACTTTGTACCTGGTTTGTTGGTGATCATGAATGGGTTCTAAGCTGTAAAGTTCCCATTCTTCATGGGTTGGGCATCGTGTGGTACGAAATATTGACAGCTCATTTTGTGCACATGGTTAGATGATGCTTTTTTAGCTTCTTCAAAAGCTAACGTGTGACATATTAATAAGTTTAGATTGTGTGTAAAATGTAATTTAAACACAAGACAAACTTTAAATTGCTTAACATCAAAGTAACATATTCTAATTCTTAGGCTGTACTTTTGAGTGCAAGGGGATATTTGGAGGCTAAAGCCTCCGCTCCACTAGCCGAGGACTGCCTCATTGAGAGATCCTCATTTGTCTGGTGGCAATCTTTATGAGTTCAGTGGATCCACCACTGAGGTGACTGCTCTAAAGCCTGAAGATGTTGCAAAGTCTGTCCTCCTGCCTGGGTGAGAAGGATTGGACCAGCTTCTGTAAACCCATGACTCCAGAGTGATTCCAATGGCTAGTAGTCTGGTCTCCTGATTAGAAACCTCAGGGACAGCAGCATTCCAACAAACTTGAATCCAGCATCTGGACTCTGCCCATCCAAAGTGGTGCCACCCCAATCCTTGGCCCTTGGAAGGGGGCCTGAAGGTTTTCTGCCAGACCATCTGTGATTTCAGCATGCCTGACGTATCTCCTCCGAGGTGCACCTCCCCCTGAACCAGCACTCACCTTTTCTGCTCTAAACCTTAGAACTGACACATTGCCTCTGCTGTGTGCACTTCCCCAACTCAGGGGCTTTGCATCACCATCGCAGCACATCGGAACCGCCACTGTATGATGCATCTCCATGCAACAACATTGCCTTGCTCAGAGCAGCCATTTGGAACTGCCGTTGTGGAATACATCTCCACATGAGGACATTGCATCACACTTCCCAGCTACATGGAACTGCTGCTGCGTGGCGCACCTCCTCGCCCAAACCGTGCATCACCTCTGCTGCATGACACATCTTCAGCGCGGGACTTCACATCTCTTTGCAACTAAGATTAAGGTACTGTGTTTAGCAGACCTAAGTGGGTTCCGGGTAGCTGACACACACTTCATCACAGTTGGCCTTAACTTGTGACTTTGTCCCGGTCCAGAATAACCAGACAATCACAGTTGGCGAGTTATGTTTTTTGGTGCTGTTTTCACTTAAATCTTTAAAAAGTTCATATTTCTGATTCTGCTGATTGAAGTCGAGTTGCATTGGTCTGGATTTGTTTATTAAAGCTTATTCTATGTTTCTCAATTGGAGTGGGATTTTTCTTATGTTGTGCTTTCACCTCAGTACTGTTTGAAGTGCTGCATAAATACTTTACACATTGCCTCTAATTTAAGCCTAACTGCTCTGCCAAGCAACCAGAGGGTTGAGCACAGGTTAATTTGGGTGTTGCTTGTGGCTTCACCCTGACAAGGATTGTGGTTTCTCTTTGAGTAGGGTGTCACCTCCATCAACCAGTAACCCAATTTCTCACAGGAACCAATAAGAAAAGCGGTTCCGATGAAAATGGTATATTACTTTTAACATTTTGAGACGATCAAAGTTGATTACAAAACAGCCAGCTTAATGTAAATTATGACCTGTTTTAAATAAATTATGTAACATTTTTACCTGCTCAGTGTTTGTTTGGAGTTAAGATATTGACTGGAATAAACAAAGTGATAGATTTGTGCCAGTCATTGAGAATACCGCGTTCTGGTGGGCTATAGATTTAATACACAAAACAGAGCAAATAATTGCATGCCTGCAGATGTATTCCTACATTTTGCTCAGATTTACACAATATCCAATAGTTGTATGTATGGAAACATATGCTATGGTAGGTGGTCATAGCATACCAGAAAGAAGCCAAAAAGAAATGTAACTATCTATTTTACCTATTCCATCCTTCCTTCCATTTATCCGTCCTTTCACCATTCCACCCACTGTTCCATCTACTCTTCCATTCATTCACCCTTTCACCAATCCAAACATCCATTCACCATTGCAACCCTTTACACATCTATCCATGCTTTCGCTCATTCATCCATTTAATAATTCATCAATTGCTCAACTGTTCCATCAATCCATCCATCTTTCATCTTTCCACCCATCTTTCTCTACCTTTACCTTTCTATCCATCATCACATCCATGTATTAATTCATTATTTTACCCATCCAGCAATCCACCCTTTCATCCTTCTGCCCATCAATCCATCCATCCACTCATCTGTTCACCCCTTCAGCATCCATTCATTCCTTTTTCCCTTCCTAAGTTTCATCCTCCCTTCTTTCCACCATTCATTTCTGTCACCTACGCTGTTGTTCATCATTTATGCCTTTCTTTTCACCATTCCATCCTTTTACGTTTCCTTCCTTTTTTAGGTCTCATTTACAGAGAGTCTTTTCCTGTCTTTTGTTGAAAACCTATATTGGACATTATCAATACCTAGGGTGGGCTATGGGCCAACCTATTGCTTACCATTGGTTAACCTTCTTGTCAATCTCATTTGTTTGCTTCTAATTCAATGGCTTTCCTTCTTCTTGTTGTGTTTGCCCCCTCTCCAGTGCATAGCTTCCTTATCATCCTTCATCTTGCATTCAGATAAGTACTTTTTCTCTCAGCATTCCTTCATTGCTGCCTCTTATCTATCGTTGATGCTCTACTTTGTTTTGTTTTTAACGTTTTTAACAGTTTTCGGAGGACACAGCAGTTGAAAGTTCCTTTTGCCATGCACACTTTCACCCACATGTAAATTATTCTTTTGATTTACGATTCCAAGATTGAAGCCCACCATCTTGGAAAGGTAAATAAAAAAAGCAGTTGGTTCTGCTATTTGCGTCTTCCGGAGAGATAAACCATGCGCCCAAGTACGTCATAACTTTAGACCACTGCACCATCAGTACGTCTTATGTACACATCATCACGCTCTCTGTTTTCTCTCTCTTTTTGCACTGATGAACAGCATTGACAAAGAGCCTTAGAAAAGCCAGTAGGTCTTTATTGGTGGCCAAAAGTCAAGAACTATCAGCTTTGGTAATGCTCGTTGATTGTGATTACGTAAAATCATTGATATTCATGTGACATTTTGAAACTCTCCTCCATTAGTAGTGGTGCAAACTTTTAGACTTGAGTGGTAAATAAAGTGCCCTCTGAAGGTTGTGTCCCAGGTGGATACCACTTCTGACCTTGTTCTAAAACCAACCCTTCAGGGTATCATGAGTTAACTACATTTAACAATATCTGTCAAATCCCAAAAATCTGACTTTAGCATAAGAGTAAAATGTGTAGAATGCCACTGTCTCTGTGTTGTTTATATTAAACAACCATTGAAATAGGGAATAAAATGTCTCAAATGGAGAAAGGTTTGGAATATATTTTAAGAAGCTTTGTTTTATGGGTGTTTGTATTTGTTACAGTGCTGTGGTGAGTTCAGAATATAGGAATGAGCAGATGGACAAATCATGACTAAAGACTGGCTATGCAAACAGCTTTTATTAAATTGTTCTGGAAGGGATTTAGTGCTGTACATGGAAGAGAATATAAGGGAACGAGATTCATTAAAACTAAAGAAAAAGTCCCGACTCGATTGCTCACGTGTGCATAGATCCATATATCCTCCACATACCAACCGCCGAATAGAAGTTCGAGACCCGAAGATAGTACAATATTGCTTTCTCCATTTTTTTTTAGGGCTATTCATGAATAGGGTTTCTTTATTAAAATTTCTGCTGCAGAGGTAAAACAATGTATATAAAAATACCATATATTCTATGTATTCTGTTTGTTTTATAACGGCCTACGTTTGCCCTGATGCAAACATATTTCTTCTAATGTGAACAATGATAAAAAATATGTTTGCTTTATTCTATATTGCACAGGGCAAAAATAATGCAAAATGGATTTGTATTTTTTTCATAGTTGATATGATATGAACCTTAGCTTTTTATCTAAATGTTGTTTGCCCACGAAGCGAATGCGTATCCAATACGTAGGTGTATACGTTCTTAGTCCTATCTGCTTGGGTAGCCATTTACCAGTTTGTCCTGACAAGTTCCCCTGAGATTTGAGTCAAAGATTATTTGAGGCACGTAGCTGTGCTGACATGAAAGTACAATTGTCATCTTTTCTACAAATAGGCTATTCAACATGACAGGAACGCCGCATTAAATCTGTACAGCTTCTCAGACCTTCTCAGACCTAATCACACGTGTCTCACATATGTGACAAGAAAT
This sequence comes from Triturus cristatus, assembly GCF_964204655.1. Taxonomy (NCBI): domain Eukaryota; kingdom Metazoa; phylum Chordata; class Amphibia; order Caudata; family Salamandridae; genus Triturus; species Triturus cristatus. Next base: position 684,644,206 of record NC_140586.1, on the reverse strand, counting down.
GAATACATGTGCCTCAAAGAAAGGAAGGTTCTCAGCCAGATGGCTGACAAGAAACATGTTGCTGAGGGCACCTCTTTCCCCCATCATTTTCTGTAATTGGGCATTGCAGAAACACGCTTTATTTTCTCAGTTCACTGTATCATTTGTGGTCCATGGCTAACTAAAGGGCATATTATCATGAAACAGTGTTAAAATTATCGCCGCTTTAGCGGTAGAAAACTGCCGCTAAAGCGGCGATATTGGACTTGATAATATGCCCTTGAGAATTCCAATAGAAGCCCATGTTCTGGTGTCAACATGGGCTTCTATGGGAATTCTCTGCGGCATATTATCAAGCCCATTATCGCCGCTTTAGCGGCAGTTTTCTGCTACTAAAGCGGCAATAATTTTAACGCTGTGCTTAATAATATGCCCCAAAGTAACATAAAAACATGTTTGTTTCATAATTTTCTAGAAATACGTTCACATTTAGCTCCACATCACATCTTGTCAAACTAGGCATTATTTTTCCATTTTGAAAAATGTGTCATCTGGTAGTAAGGTTGTGGTTAATAATATATTAGAAAAGCTCGGTGAGCTGGCATTGATAACCTGGTTTCTGTACCTAGCCCGTGCTCCATTGTGGTCTACCTTTATTAGCACCTAGGTCCTGGTCAAGCACAACCAGATGATTGCGGTTAGAACTGATGGTTTATTGTTTTGAGTCGCTATTTTTAATTGAATCATTCAAAATTCAGCTCCAGTTTCCCTTCGTGGATTTCTGTTGGCATCGCTTCATTTTGTATTGTATTGTATTGTAATTGCATTTATGTAGCGCTTACTACCCCTAATTGCATTTATGTAGCGCTTACTACCCCTGACAAGGTGTTGAAGCGCTTTTTTCGTCGAGTAGCATGCTACTCCGGAACCCAGAAAGGATTAGTTTTGAATTAGTATATTGAAATATGAAAGTAATTTGAGTGGTGGATAGGTTAGTCAGTTATTTGGATTCAGAAGGATAGCGGAGGGATAGAAGTGGGAAAATGGTTTGCGTTTATATAGCGCTTGGTACCCCTGATGGGGTGTTGAAGTGCTTTTTTGGCAAGTAGTACATTAAATCATACTCCATTTGTATACAATGGAGTGACGGTTATATTGTTTTTAACTATTTTGGTAATTCTAAATGATTTACACATTTTCTTAAATTAAGCCTTTCTGCTCTATGCCATAGCTGAGAGAAGCTGAGAAATCTGTAATGGCTCTTTCAACAATAGTGACAACATTGCTTGTGGTGGACTACCCTCCACCTTAACTAATAATCCACATTCTCACACCACGTAATTTATGTGCATATTCTGAACTCTGTCATGAATTCTATAATCTTGGACCTACATTGAGCAACCTCGATGGATGCATATCCATGTACCTTTTAGGTAGCAGCTAGACATTCATTGTTTTGATTATAAATTCTGAAGCATACATTTTAAATCATGCATTTATAATGCATGCATTATTTGAACTTTAGAAATACAGTAGCCCCAAAAAACAGGCTGTCACAGAGACTTAAATATTTCAAACATGCCCACAACTCAATTTGTAAGACTGATCAAGGATTTCTCTTCCCAAGATCGCAAAGCAAGTTCAGCAGCCAGAAAGAATATTCCGCAATATAAAAATACAAATATCAATTCTGCATCAGTTTTCCTTCCCAAGCTCCACTGCATTAATCCTCTCCTCTGCTATAGCGAATTTACTTTTCCATTAACTGACAAATCTCCTAGGAAAGCAAATAGCTAAAAATGATAGAAGTGGCGCTGTCTAAATGAAAGTTACGTACACACTGCTTCAAAATAAATGGAAATTGATACAAACAGAATAGACCTCTGGAAGGAATGATACATCGTTCTATCATCTCTTGGAAATGAACAGCTCCATTTATGGTTTTCACGAATGCCCACGAGAAAGTATTGTAAATGAATAAAGAACCTTCTCTTCTGTTTTTTCCAGTCCTACTCTATTTCATTTTGGCTAGTTTGGATTAAGTTTAAGTGCAAAGAAACTCAAATCCGCCTGCCTAAACCAGGATCCGTTCTAGATTCTGCTGACTTGGTCCACATGACACCACATTAAAGTAAATTTCAGTTTATTTGGAGCAATGTATAAAATGTAATTGTGGCACATTTATTGGAGCAAGCACAGAATGGAAATACATTACAGTGGGTTGAAACAGCTGTTCTGTGCTTTTTTTTCTAGATGGATCTCTAACATTTGACGGGAGACCTGACTGCCCCTTCAAGGGGTTGGCTGACAATTTATACATCCAACCCCAAGGTGCGTTCATGTTCTAGTTTTGGGTCCAGGTGTAGAGTGTGCATTCAGAGACGCTGATACTGTAGCTTCTGTCAAACTGTCAGAGATAATCATCCTGAAAATGAAATTCAATATGAAGGTCTTTATGACCAGCCACTCAGTTGAGGATTGTTAAAAGCTGATACCCACGCAAATTTAATAGGTGCTATAATTATTACTTATCGCATGTTTGGTCCTTTGCAATGGTAACTTTACAACACAGTGTAATTTTCTGATCTGCACAACTCTATTTTCACCAAATTTCAGTTTTGAAAATTCTTAATGACTATATTTATAACCTGCTACCCGGTAGTATCCTCTGTCCAATAATATGCTTATATGTCAGATATCGGGTTACCTGCAACAAGAGTATTCATTCAGTGCACCGCTTACTTTGTCCTTTTACTTCTTAAACAAGCAGCGTCATGCATGCAATGATCACATTCTGTTTTTTTTTTGTAAAATAGACTGTTTCCAATACATTGCAACATGGCAAACACTATAGCAGTGTATGAATTCACTACACACCTGCTTATTTTTTTTTGCAGGAAATTAACACATAAATGATAGCAGCATAGTTTCAATATGAGAGTTTTAGTTTAGTACTTACCAGGACACAGGAGTGATCTGTGACTTTATTCCACAGAGGAAACTGATCATTTGACCATCAAGCACACATAGCAGCTTGTTTAAGAGGTAAGAAGACCAAATAATATTGTTCACACCACTCTATAGCCTGGTATGCATTAAATCTTGTATCAGGTGCACTTTGAGTGTCTCAGGACACTTTGACTGGATATATTGGGAAGTGCTCAGTTTGTAGTACAATTGGATCTACTCAGGACAACCTCAAGGTGATTGCCCTTTCGTAATATGATGCTCCTATTCAAGACATTGTTGCAGAGACTTGGAAAATGGCCCTCTCTGAAGCTTCCCCCCAAACTGTTTGCCTTCCTCCTCCTCTTTATCTGACCTTTATGAAGGTGTTATGACTCTTAGCACCTTACCACTGCTAGCCAATACTAAAGTGCATATGCTCTCTTCTCTAAACATGGTATAATTAGTTTACACCTGTTTGGCATATTTAATTTACTTGTTAGTCCCTTGTAAAGTGGTATACCATGTACCCAGGGTCTTTAAATTAAATGCTACTAGTGGATCTGGAGCACTGTTTGTGCCACCCACAAAAGTAGCCTTTCAAACCTGTCACAGGCTTGCCACTGCCATGCCTATGAGTGCAGTTTACTGCCACTTCGACTTGCTTTAACAACCCTTTGACCAGCCTTAAACGTCCCTTTTATTACACATAAGTCAACCCTAAGGTAGGCCCTAGGTAGTCCAGAGGGCAGGGTGCTGCGTAAATACAATATAGGACATGTAGTTTTAGGTTTTGCATGTTTTGGTAGTGAGAAACACCCAAATTCACTTTTCACTACTGTGAGACCTACTTCCCTCATAGGTTAACATTGAGAATTTCTTAATTCACTTTAAAGTTGTAATTCCTTGTTAGAAAGGAGTAGCTTTGTCATGTTTTATATCATTGTAATGGTAATGATAATCTCTCTTTACTAGTAAAGTTGGATTTAACATTACTATTTTAGAAATGTCACTTCTAGAAAGTGGTTATTTCTCTGCTCTTACTGCTCTAACTGCAGCCTGTCTCCAATACACGCCTGGCGTGGGTGAGAGCTTCACTTTGTGCATTCACTCTAGACAGCCACAAACACAGAAAGGTTTGGTGTGTAGGAGCACTTATCTGATTTCTGATGGTACTTCCTGGGCAGCAAGGGTGGGAGGAACTGACACTTGTACCTGAAAAGGCAGTGTCCTGTCCACATTTAAAGGGCTGATTACCCCCTACTGATAGTCTGGAGCCAGGGTTGGGAAGAAAGGATCTCTGTGCACTTCAAAAACTCTTTTTTTGAAGTCCCCCCCACTTCAAAGGCACAACTGTATAAAAGTATTGGGTCTGTGACCCCACTAAAGTAGTGCATTAATGGGGCTGTAAAAAACTCTGACAGGAAGAAGATCTAGGGTGCTGCCATAAAGACTGCCACTCTGCTGGATTGGAAGAAATGCTTTTCTGCTCTGCTGCCTGTTGCCTGCATCTTGATGTCCTCTGCCGTGCTGAAGAGAGGACTGGGCCCATCTCACTTGAACCCAAAGTGACGCAAGGAGCTTGCTGGCTTGCCCCCTCTTCTGAAGTCGCAGGCCACCAAAGGCTTCCTACAACTCTGCACAGCACCAGAACTCTGCCATCTGTGAGTACTGCCCTGCCAAGTGGTGCCCTTCCAGTTCTGGGCCCTTAAATAAGAGATTTTCTGTGCTGACACAACAGCATCAGCATGTAGCAAAGATTTTGTGGTACAATGTACTCAAAAGTGGTCCTTGGATTCACACTAGATAAACTGAGATCAGTCCTGGTAGACTGCCAAAGAGCAGTCAGGCTTACTTAGAGGAACATTTATCAAGAATTTCAGAGCACCAATGTGAACGATAAGTAATTGACACAACTCAAAAGATATCCAACACCAATTTATAAATATTAAGCCAATTTTGATAAATTTAGATACCAAAATGAAGTCAATACAGCTCATATAACCAGAGTTAACATTTTTAAAGTGTTTGAAAAATGAATACTTTCCAGAACTGTCAAACCATACCATTGCAGTCAATGGGAAAATCTCAGGTGACACTCGGTCACTTGCAGGGTGAGTTCAATGGAACCCACTTGAAGTTAAGGTCGTGCTGGTCCTCAGGCCAAGTCTCAACAGTTAGAACAATTTGCCCAGGGAGTCCAGCTGCAGAGGTGACTTGGGTGTCCTTAGTGCTGAATGGGAGCTGTGGGAGCTGTCTAAAACGGCCTTTGTGACACTCGGTGACACTCGGGGACTTGCAGGTTGGGTTCAGAGGTGTCCCTTGGATTTTAAGCTTGGAGGGGTCCCAGGACCTAGAATCACCAGGCAGAACAGCTCTACCCAGCTCGGGCATCTTGAGTGCAGAGCTCTTCCTGGATAACTCAGTGCTGAATGGGGACTACAGGGGCTGCTTTGCCAGGCATGCCAATGCAGACAGGTTTGGGATGCAAGTACTCTACAACTGCACCACAGAAGCAGGAGTTTGACAGAGCAGAAGGTTAATTTCTTCTTGGAGTGTCAAGGAAAGTAGTCAGTAGTCAGAAAGACCACCAACAACCCTTGTCCACTGCAAATGCAGTGCTTGAAGCAAAAGCTCTTCCGGAGGCCGGAGGAACATTGTAGTGAAATGATACTCGCTGGGGTTCAGGACTACAATTCCCAGAAGGCACCTGGCCAGTTACTTTTTTGGGGCCCAGGGAACAATCCTTCTTGAACTTCAGAGTTGCGGTTTGTGCCTGCCAACTTCAGGGGATTAGTACCTCTAGTCCTAGGGAGGCCTGGTGATGTCTTTCTCTTGCAACCATTCTCCAGTGCATGATGAGTCATAGTCCTGTGGGTGCAGGGCGGCTGCCATGGGTGCAGAGCTTTGCACCTTCTTTTCATGGAGTCCTGTCTTGTGGAGACACACGTCTCTTCTTTGACCTTCTTCAGAGAAGATCTGGAGTTCTGGTTTCAGGGATGCCCGTTAAATCCAGGATTTGTGAGGTGTTTAGTTGATGTGAGAGCTAGTAGCCAATAGGCTATTGGTCCTGCAGCAAATCTGCTCCTGAGGTGACCCCATACAGTCACCAAACTACCCAAAACCCACTATTTTGGGGAATTTTCACGATGGCACAAGCCATCATCGGCTGTACAGACCAGCTAACCTGCCCTAGAGGTTTTACTAGCCTTTGGAGGTTGTACACCTCCTGAATTTCCCACCTGCTCGCAAGCACACGTGCCGGGAGGCAAGGGGGGGCCTTTGTCTCCACTGGGAGACAAGTCACTGACATATCAGAGATGGTGTGGGCTTTGAGGCTCTCCGCCCTGATATATCATTCACTAGCCATCCTGGGAGGGTAAATCTGTGACCTTTTTCCTGTTTCCTGCCCAGGCCTTTAGTCTCCATCCTCGGGGAGTGATAGCAGTTCCCAGCAGGAGGGAAGACTTCCTCCTTGGTGGCAAGAGGCTTGAAAAGCCTGCCAAAGCACAAGGTAATTGCGGCAGCTCGGGGGCAACCACTAAGGATGCCACCCAGGTACTTGCCAACTCACCCTCAACATGAGGATTGTGTCAGGGGTGAAAAAGCACAGTGTTTGATGTCAATCAAACACAACAGAATTTAGTGGTACCATAATGAAGCTGGCTAACTCAGGGTCGCCCGACAGCCAGTTCACGTTAACCTATGGACCACCGTTCACTTACAGTTACCTTTAATGGAAAGATCAATGGAGGGAAATGTTTACTTACACATACATGTCCACACCATTAATTTAATGCATTGTGCCTCCTGGGCTATAGGAGGCCTACCGTAAGGGTGGCTTACTTATATTTAATGCAGTGAAGTGACCTTGTCACACATGGTGTATACAGGGTCGTTCTTGAGAAGGGAAGCTGCTTGTTACAGCTGCGATGACCGACCTGCAGACCTTACTTTTACTCGGGTCACTCAAAGTGGCAAAAAGAGTCCTGCAACCCTGGTGAGCCCTTTAATCTCCCTGCCCTGGATACCACTGGTACCATATACGAGGGACATACAGGGAGGTTAAAGCATCTTGCCAGTTGGGTGTAACAGTTCACATCACTTTTCGAGGAAAAGAGCTATGGGGCCTGGTTAGCAGGCCCTAGTGCACTTTCAAATCTATTACCACCGCATCCAGAGCAAAAAGTGGGGGTGACCATCCAAAAAAGGTAGAGTTTATTTATGCATAGTCATTTAAAACCATAGCATACAATTCACATTTATCACAAAAATAATTTTTTTAAAGTTATACAGACATATTTTATCAACTTTTACAAAAATTGGTTGAAAGAAATACAATTTTAAAAGACCATATTCTATTCATAAAATACATGTAAAAGAAAGATCTCTTTCTAACTGTTCCGAGTACCGGGAGGTATGTTGTATCCCTAAAGTGCATGTACGCTGTACTATATTTAAAGTGCAGTGATATTAGCAGTGCAGTACAAAAATAAATCTTGAGGTTATAACAAATCAAACATGGCAGAGTAAACTTCAAATATTTTATACATTTTCACTTGCCAATGAATGCTCAGCTGTACTTGATAATAATGTTTTCCCAGCCATATTTAAACATTTTGTATATATCAGCTGTTGATCATTGGGTCTATGGATCTTAGACATGCAATGACAGCTTGCCTACAGGTACAGATTCTCTGCTCACTAAAAAAATATTTCAGGAATTTTCTTCTTTCTTTTATCAGTCCTGGACATACACACACAATGTGGACAATGTTCTCAACCCCTTTATTACACAGTCTACACAGTGTTGTAGTAGAAGTCTTATTCCATTAGTTTTCTTCACCTGGAGTTCTTTGCCAAAATGATAGCGCATAAAATTGATTTTCAGTTTTCTTGACCAGCCAGCTTCTAAATATGGCTGGGTTTTGATAATTTTGTTTTCATTGATTACTGACCAGGCATGGGCTCTGCTAGCAAGTTTCTTTTTGTTCATTACAACAGATGCTTTATTTATTATCTTATTAATTACATTTTTAAATGCAGTTGGCGGAAAAGAATTTGCCCAAATTGCTTGAATACCCAATTAATTTATTGCTGCATTTAGATAAATGTGGGCTGGAGCTTTTTCATTCCTTTGCTACTCCTAGCACGAGGCTTTGCGTAAGTAATTTTCAGAGGCAGTTCTTATCCTAATCCAAGTTTTTACGTATGTCACCATCCTTGCTCTTATTTGATTTGTAAGCCCGAACTCCAATCTTATCTGGCCTGGGGGTGTTTTCAGGGGTAGGTGGAAGAAATCAGATTAAGAGAGCTGCATATCTGCTGTGGAGCACTTCACTACTATATGTAACGGATGTATGACGTTACAACGCACACTTTTACAACGCATGCACTTACAACGCATTTTTTACAACGCATAATCCATTACAACGCATGACATTACAACGCAGGACACTACAACGCATTTTTAAAAAATACCTTTACAACGCATTACCATTACAACGCATACTACCTTTACAACGCATACCATTACAACGCATAATATTAAATTACATTTAAGGTAAGTATTAGATAGTATAGGGGTAAAAATTACTATTCTAACTCCAGGGGGTGCAACAGTAGGGTAAGTGTTGGATAGTGTAGGGGTACAAATTACTATTCTAACTCCAGGGGGTGCAACAGTAGGGTAAGTGTTGGATAGTGTAGGGGTACAAATTACTATTCTAACTCCAGGGGGTGCAACAGTAGGGTAAGTGTTGGATAGTGTAGGGGTAAAAATTACTATTCTAACTCCAGGGGGTGCATCAGTAGGGTAAGTGTTGGATAGTATAGGGGTAAAAATTACTATTCTAACTCCAGGGGGTGCATCAGTAGGGTAAGTGTTGGATAGTATAGGGGTAAAAATTACTATTCTAACTCCAGGGGGTGCATCAGTAGGGTAAGTGTTGGATAGTATAGGGGTAAAAATTACTATTCTAACTCCAGGGGGTGCAACAGTAGGGTAAGTGTTGGATAGTATAGGGGTAAAAATTACTATTCTAACTCCAGGGGGTGCAACAGTAGGGTAAGTGTTGGATAGTATAGGGGTAAAAATTACTATTCTAACTCCAGGGGGTGCATCAGTAGGGTAAGTGTTGGATAGTGTAGGGGTAAAAATTACTATTCTAACTCCAGGGGGTGCAACAGTAGGGTAAGTGTTGGATAGTGTAGGGGTAAAAATTACTATTCTAACTCCAGGGGGTGCAACAGTAGGGTAAGTGTTGGATAGTGTAGGGGTAAAAATTACTATTCTAACTCCAGGGGGTGCAACAGTAGGGTAAGTGTTGGATAGTGTAGGGGTAAAAATTACTATTCTAACTCCAGGGGGTGCAACAGTAGGGTAAGTGTTGGATAGTGTAGGGGTAAAAATTACTATTCTAACTCCAGGGGGTGCAACAGTAGGGTAAGTGTTGGATAGTGTAGGGGTAAAAATTACTATTCTAACTCCAGGGGGTGCAACAGTAGGGTAAGTGTTGGATAGTGTAGGGGTAAAAATTACTATTCTAACTCCAGGGGGTGCAACAGTAGGGTAAGTGTTGGATAGTGTAGGGGTAAAAATTACTATTCTAACTCCAGGGGGTGCATCAGTAGGGTAAGTGTTGGATAGTATAGTGTAATATTATGCGTTGTAATGGTATGCGTTGTAATGGTAGTATGCGTTGTAATGGAATGCGTTGTAAAGGTAGTTTTTAAAAATGCGTTGTAGTGTCATGCGTTGTAATGTCATGCGTTGTAATGGATTATGCGTTGTAAAAAATGCGTTGTAATGGTAGTGCGTTGTAAAAGTTGCGTTGTAAAGGTTGTTCCCCATATGTAACAGTTGGTAGGAGCCTAGCTAAAATCACTTCCAGTAGTGGTGCATTACTGGGACCTTCTAAGGTTCTTTGTATGATGCGGAATGCCTAGGTCAGGGAAATAGCTTTTCTCTTCAAATCTGCTTTATGCTGTTTAAAAGTTGCTTGATGATCAAAAAGTACTCCAAACTATTTGCATGTTGTTATCGGCTCCAGTTTTTTTCTTTAGAACCATTTATACTTATTCATAGCGACTGTCTGCTCCGGCCTACGCCCCACCCTATGCCACTGCTGTTAGTGCCCTTTGGGTGTAGGGCTGAAGTAGACCCCTGCTTCTCCCACCAGGACCCCGTCCCTTGCTCCTACAACCTCTTCTGAGGCCGCAACGACAGCGGTCTTTGGGTCCGCGTTCGCTGCCTGTCTCCCTCCTGCCGCCGCCATTCCAACGCGGCCGCTGTTTGGAGGGGGACTACATCCCCCAGCATCCCTAGCAGCGGAAGAGGAAGCCGCTTCCTGCAGTCTCGCGCCTGGAGGCGCATAAATATCAGCTGGGCAACCGCCTCGCGGGACCGCGCGCGGGCAGCGCCCGGGCTAAGCCCGGGCGAAGGGCGGGCCCATTTAAGCCCGTTAAAGACTGGGTAAGACTGGACTGGGCCCCCCCTCTTATATTTTCTTTAAGATTTACTGGCCTGCCACTTGCTATATTCCTTCCATCTGCTTAACTGTAATCTGCCAACTGTTTGGATTTGATTTCTGGCTGTCTACATTGTTGTATCTCTGATATGATGACTAGGGGTAGTAGGAGCAAAACTGTACATGGGGCAGTGCACACATCTGGCCCAATCGACCAATATTTTACTAGGGCAAACAAAGCGATTAATCAAGGTATATCACTCTTGGAGCGTAGGGTATCCCAGGATTTGGCTTTAGCAAGGCGATCTTCTATAGGCCCTTTGGCATTAGCCAAGACACCCACAATCCCAAGGGATATTAGGCCTCTAATTGAAGTTCAGGCTGAAACTCATGGTGTGCCAAATATGGTTGATCTTTCGGCATCTCTGGCTTTCTCGGACATGCAATCAAGTGAGGCTCTTGAGAGGACGCCTGAACTTTTTACGAGTCCAAGGCAGGAGGTCCCCATTATCGATCACTCAAGGGGGAAGAGGGAGGGTGCTATCCCAAAACGGAAGAAGCCTAGGGAAGTGAAAAAATGTAAACGGAAACCCAATAAAAAAAACCCGACTAGTCGGACGCAAAGCAAAAGTGCATTTACTCAGAGTGGCTCAACCAACATTGCTACTGATATAACAGCCCCCTCCTCGAATCCAATCGATCTCAGTGAGCTTGTTAGTTTGGGTGAGGGATGCAAAGTCTGTGAGGCTAAAAACCTACTTCTATGTAGATTAGGGGAACTTATTAAAGTTTATATGCAACCCATAGAACTATCCCTTTCTAATATTGAAAAACAGATAGCCTCTATGAATGCATCGCCTAAGGCACAGATGGGTGCTGGGTTGGCTAAATCTGGGGAGCCGAAAGCAACTATCACAACTTTAAGGACGGAGCGGATAGTGTCGAAAGCACCCTCTAATGAACTGAATACAAAATTAAAGCCGCTGCCAGCTGCATTGAAGAAGGTTGTTGAGCCATCTAAATCCCCAGTCCCTGCTGAAATCACGAAAAATATACCACTCAAACCATCAGGGCCAGTGTATAATAATGACAAAATCAGGGGTGATAGTGGGCACCACATACATTTACCAGTAGAAGCAGACCCATACGTTGTGATTATGACCGGTGTTCCCGAGTTAAGGCCAAACACAGAGGAACCAACGTGGTCCTTAAAAAATAAGGTCCAGCATTGGCTTACTACCAATAGACCGCTTCCACCTTTTTGCGGTAGTAGGATCCTAATGGTGCGTAGGGTGCCCTGGTTAGGAAGTGAGAAGAAAATGACTCGGGGGGACTGTGTCATAGTTAATTTTGTCGACCCGCGTACGGCTGATTATATTTGCCGTCGTGGTACGTGGCCCAAGTATGATGGAATAGAGGTGAGAAGGCTCTCCTCCTTCTATCCCCCTACAAATTGTTGTGCTGTTACCCCTGATAGGAGCAGGCCACAAATAAGTAACTGGAATAAAAGAAGGGAGTGGGATGATTGGCCAGGCCACGAGGGTAGAGATACAGCTTCTTCTGTAGGTTGGAGAGGCATACCACTTGCTAATATATTCAGCTGTCTAGAAGCAGTGGATTGACCATTATCGGGCATAGGACATGGCCCTGAGGGTACTGAACCAACCAGTTCCAAACCATCTCAATCTTCAGACAGCTCTATGTCTGAAAAAAGCATAGGCACTAACCATAGTACTCCAACCCTGAAGATAATTGTTCAAGAACCTTTGCAGGCCCCAGCCCCATGCCCATACCCTACTCCTGTATCAGGGCTTAGGATTGTACCGCCTATGCCCTCCACTGATCTTACGTCCCCCGTTGCATCCATGCCCTCTATTGAATGCCCAAGTTTCCCCAAAAAATTATGCTCATGATTTTTTGGGCACTTTAAAGATTTTAAGCTGGAACCTAGCTGGCATCCATAGGAAATTATGTTTACCAGAGTGGAATGCCCTAGTGGAGGCACATATGATCTGTTTATTCCAGGAGACCTGGAGCTTAGAACCATTGTACTGGGTAGGATATGTCACCTACTTTGTCCCTGCAGTACTTCCCAGAAATGGGAAGGGTCGTCCCTCGGGAGGCCTACTCATTTGGGTAAGCATTGCCCTGAATTGCCGCATAGAACCAAAACAAATTAACTGCCCTGACATTTTAGGAATCTCCTTGAGAGGTCCCAAAAGGGGACCTACCCTTGACTTATTTAATGTATACGCCAGAGGCACTAAACATGGCTCTATGTCCCCGACAGTGTCTACTCTTGAAACGGAATTGAGAGAAAACTCAGCTGGAACCCAAGTCTTGGTTGCGGGAGACTTTAATTGCACTTATGAGCCCCTCACATCAGATGATATTCTAGACCCGGGTGAGGATGATGCTAGATGGGGTATCCCAATCCTAACCATTCCCCCGATTAAAAAATGGTCTCAAACTGCGATTCAGCTGAATGCCCTAACGTTGGAGTTCGGTCTAAGAGCTACCAACGGCCGTACAAGTTCAGACCCCACGGGCGCGGCCACATTCAATAGAGCTAACCATACCTCAAGGATTGATTACATCATGCTAGATTTTTCCCTTTGGGGTTTGGTTCAGGATATGGTAGTCTTGCCTACCGTCGAAAGCGACCATAATTCGCTCTCCTTGTCCCTCAGGAATCCTTGGCCCAATGAAATGATCAAAACATCTCCTAAGCTTGCTCATAAAATCTTTGTCTCCTCCTGTGGGAGACGATTGAAGTGGAATTTGGTCTCAGAGGACGAAACCAAACTTAACACTATCAATGCATTGCTTATTGCCTCACAAATGGAGTTGGATAACATCGAACCGGCCCCTCCAATTTCTGGATGGGTCACTTCCATCTTTGAGGGAACCCTTAGGACTATTGGGAATGTATTTTTGAAAAAGGAGCGTGTGGGCAAGAATATGGCAATTCGGAACCCTAGGGGTAAGCATGATTGGTATACATCTGCTTGTAGGCATGCAAAAACTTGATTAGGGCCATCAAAAGTAAAACTCAAGTAGCGATACAGGGAGCTAGGAAAAATTATAAGGCAACCCTGGCAAGTGCAAGAAAGGAGTGGGAACAAGAGTATTGGTGTACCTTAAAAGAGGCAAGCTCTGGGAAAGATTCAAGGCGCTTCTGGGATATAATTAGAGCCAAAAGTAGACCTGATAGCGACCTTATAACATGTAATATCACCAGTCAAGCGTGGGTTAAACATTTTTCCAAATTGTATACTCGCCAAACTGGTGATATTCCTACAGCTATTTCTAATGATGAACAGGCCTGGGAGGTGGCTTTAGTAAACCCCGACCTTCCAATAAGGAGAGTAGACCATGCAACCGGCACCTTATGTACAATCATGCCCCTTAAAGATTGGGAGGTAGATTTGGCAGATCCCGTTTTTTCTATTAAAGAAGTGGAGTATGCAATTAGTAACATCAGGCCCGAAAAAGCAGCCGGCCCAGATGGCATCCCCGGGGATCTGCTACGCTCAGATATTCCGAAATGGGGCAAATTCATCCATTGCCTGCTCAATGCTATCAGTTAGGGGTGCACCTATTCCCGCATCTTGGAAAGGGGCGGAGGTTGTCCCTATTTTTAAAAAGGGGGCTAGGGACGACCCGTCCAACTATAGACCTATAAGCCTACTGGATATAACTCAAAAGGTGGTCGGGAAGGTGTTGTTGGTCAGATTACTACAATGGATCGGTGAAAACAACATCCTTTCCGACTACCAGACAGGCTTTAGAGTAGGCACTGGCACAATTGAACAAGCGTTTAGATTTTTGCTAGTGTACTGGAAGGTGGTGGTCCTGGGCGAAGGCAGTCTCTATCTCGCATTTATCGATTTAAAGACTGCCTTTGACCTAGTACCAAGGGAGACTCTTTGGAGAGTTCTTGCTGACATGGGGGTACCCCACTACATACTATTGTTAATCGTAAGGATGCATGAAAACACCTTTGCCCAGATTAGATGGGGTAGGGACGGAGAGAAAACTAGTAGAATCCCGGTAGAGAGAGGGGTTCGCCAGGGATGTGTTCTAGCTCCCACCCTCTTTTCTTTATATGTCAACGGTGTGGTCGAGCATCTGCTGAAAGATCCTTCAGACGAACCATCCCTGGCGGGGGAACGTATCCCTACCCTCCTCTTCGCGGATGATACACTCTTACTCTCTAAATCCCCAATGGGCCTCCAAAAATTACTAAACAACTTCCAGCTTTTTTGCGGAGAACGGGGCCTGGTAATCAACACTGATACAACGAAATATCTTGTGATGAACCCCCCTAAAAAACCTGTGCGCCCTCCGAGGCTTAATGCCGTACCTTTGGGGAGGGTGGATGTGTTTGATTACCTAGGGATCCGCTTATCGCATAATATGCAGTGGGCTCCTCATTTATGTAAGATGTTGCTAGCCCACAAGAGGGTAACAGGGGCTCTTTTGAAGGAGCAGCGCTCCTGTGCAATCAGACCTATAGCCCCTGTCATCGTAATCTATGCAGTAAGGGGAGTCAGCTCCGCTCTTTATGGGGCTGAGTTGTGGGGCTCATGCAATACTAGTGAGCTGTCAAGATCTGAGAGGAAGTTCTGTAGGGCCATTATGTCACTTCCCCAAGGTACCCCTATGACGCCATTGATGCTTGATTTAGGATGTCGTCCCATTGGTGATCTGGCGAAATTTCGCCCCCTACTGTTATGGGCTGGGTTGTGGCGAGTCCCGGAGCTAGCTAAATATGCTAAAGGCCTCTCCGAAGTTATGTCACTTCCCGGGTGGCATAGGATAAAATGGTTGAGAGACATGAAAGCCCTCCTGTGCAATCTGGGGCTAAGTACAGCATGGGAAAATAGGTCTTCCCCTCCGAAAGCTACACTTAAGACTTTATACTGGAACTGGATTGCGACCCAACGGAACACTAACTGTACATTGGGCAGACTTACGGAGGACTTTCTGAAATTCACGGACTTGCCGATCCAGGAATTATATCTCGATATCATAGAGAGACCTTTTGACAGAACCCTTTATTTTAAATTTAGGACCAGGACTCTACCACTTCATGCTTTTACATCTCGGTGGAAACCCCCAGCCCAGACCACAGAATTTTGCCCTTCTTGCATATCTAGACAAGAGTCTGTGGCGCATTTTTTATTTGAATGCCAGGAGTATGTACACCCAAGAAGAAGATGGCTTAAGCAATTGTATCGCTCCTTAGGAACTAGGCACCACACTGAGGCGCTACGCATTTTAATGTCAGACTCTCGCCCTCTGTATGCTTGCGCCCTTTCAAAATTTTTATCATGGGCATGGTGCATCAGAAGCAAAAGGCTTAAAGAAATTGTTTAATTTGTTCTTAATACCTATTTATGATGTGCTTCTCTTTTTATTGTAAAAATTGGATTTTAAAGTTAAATGAAATCAAATTCTTTTTAATTGTGAAGCTTTTATGATATGTTTTTATCGAAATAAAGCCTTTGACTTGACTTATTCTTTATTTTTCTACTCACTTCCTAGATCTTTGTTTTCTTTAGATTAACTGTCAATCTATTTGTCACGGAATATATCAAAAGTTAGTCAATAAATCACTGCAAGCCAATTTTTGTCTGGCTTAATATTATGACATCATCTTCATATAGAAGTTTAGATATGGGCATAGAGCCCAATTTTGGAGGATAAGAATTCACTTTATTCAGATCAGTCAGGAGGTCAGCTAAGAATAAATTGAATAGCTAAGGCGCAAGAAGACAGCTCTGTTTTAGGCCCTGCTGTATCTCTATTTTCTTTGATAGCCTAATTCCATCTCCTATTCTTACCCTCACCCAGGTATCCGTGTATAGCAGCTGTATTGCTTCAGAAAGAGGAGGCAAAATACCCCAGAGGGATACCTTGTGTCATAGGAGGTTTCCTCTCATGGAGTCGAAGGCAGCCTTGTAGTCCAAATAGCACAAATATAGCGGCTGGTTCTTGTTTTTCAATGTATCCGTTATTATTGATACCACCAGTAGGTTGCTATCCGTACCTTGTAATTTGGAAGATCCTGTCTGGTTAGGAGGAAAGACGTTGTTATCCTTTAACTATTCCAGCAATTCACTAAGAAGCAGATTGGCAAAATATTTGGCCTCAACATCTTGCAGGGTAATTAGGCAATAATTTTCCGGCTGTTGCCTATTTCCTTCAATAAAGTTTGAGTTAATGATAGATCCCCTCCATATGTCAGGAACCGTCTCTTGCTGTAGTGCATAATTGTATACCTGGGATAACTTTCTTGTCCATAACACTACATTTGATTTAAAATGCTTTTGTGGCAGACCATTTGGCCCAGTGACCCCATCATTTCTGTTTATTTGTATTACTT
Source organism: Triturus cristatus (assembly GCF_964204655.1). Taxonomy (NCBI): domain Eukaryota; kingdom Metazoa; phylum Chordata; class Amphibia; order Caudata; family Salamandridae; genus Triturus; species Triturus cristatus. The sequence goes on along the minus strand of NC_140586.1, from coordinate 684,627,421 downwards.
TCTTTATTTGATCTACTGAACTTGATAAGGAACTGAAATTTGTGGGTCCAGTTGTATTCTTTTCTCATTAGATTACTCCATAGATATGGCAGGGAGTTTAAAATGATTTGTCACAAATTTTACCCGAATTTCTTCAGTAAGATCTGAGCTTCTTACTTGAGATGGTGGATGATTTAGGCAATAAGAGACCGGGGCATTTCCCATAAACGGCTATGTAGGTTTCGATTCTCCGGCAATAAAAACAAAGAAAGCAGTTCGCCCAAAGGGAAGTCTAGCCGAAGTGGTCTAGCCTATTCAGCCCCATTTGTCTCAGAAAACATTGAACGAAGGACGAATAATTATGAAAAAGACACCCTTATTCAAGATTGGCTAACCCAGTAGGAAATACCTTAACCATCTTATCCCCACATCAAAATTTCAAGACAACATCAGATAAAATGGGAAAGATAAAACTAAATATAGGTTGTTTAATTGAAGCTTTGCATGGGAAGAGTGGCTAGCCTGTTTAACTAGATGGATCCAAAAGTCCCAATGAACAATATGTTCTAAAAATTTGCTCTTCAAATATTAATGGTGCTCTACCCAACAGCCATGGAAAAAATCTTATGCAATTATTACAAATTTCTGAGCCATAAGAGAAGGAAGGTAGGAATTTTGCTGCAATCACTATTAACAGGTGGCCAGTAGAACAGACTATAAGCTTTTTTGTTAAAATTTTGAATGTAAACAGCAATTGTTTAGCTTTCGTGCATCCTTGGTCCAAATGTAGCTTAAAGTTGAGATTGCTGTCCAGTTCAAACCCTAGGTATTTGTACAAATCAGCCCGGGCCAGTGATTGGCCATCCAATTTCCAGGTAAATTTCCGATTTTTCTTTATTTTATCATATTTGGAGAAGCACATCTCCTTAGTTTTTTGATAGTTGATTGTTAGTTGGGCCGAGGTGGTGTAAACTCCTAATTCAGTAATTAGTCGCTGCAGGACTACAGGCGTTTGTTCTAGCAAAACAATGTCGTCCGCATATTGGGGGCACGGTGTTGGTGTTTTGCCCAATTTTGGGGGGGTCAGCTTGGATTAACCGAAGATGTTTGTCCAGGTCAGAGATGAAGATGTTAAATAGGCAGGAGCTAACACACACCCCTGTTTTAACCCGTTTAATGTTGGCATCTTGTTGGTTATGCTCCGCCCATCTCCTTTCCTAATTTGGACCCACATACGTGAGTAAAGATCAATTATGGCCTCGAGGAGTTTGGTTGGTAACCCCCAGGTTTGCATTTTAGCCCATAACTTTGCTCTAAAAACTTTATCGAACGCCACTTTAAGATCGGTAAAGCACGCATACAGGGGCCTAGATTTTGCAAAGGCTTGATTTGCTAGGGGAGTGACCGGAGATGTTTGTGAGGGTACCCATCCCTGGCCGGAATCCGGTTTGTGTATAAGGTATAAGGTTGGTCCGGCTGACCCAGTCCTCTAAATAAACCAAAAGGTTTGATGCGTATATTTTTGCCTCCACATCAATTAATGCAATCAACCTATAATTGGATGGATCAGAGCGGGGACCCGACTTGTGGATTGGATTTAGAATACTTCCTCTCCAGGAGTCGGGAATCAAACTGGAGGCAATGGCATGAGTAAAAATAGGAGTAAGTACGCCGGACCAAAATGAAGGATCATGCCGAAACAGGGCATTCGGCAAACTGCTGGGCCCTGGAGCACCCTCAGATCATAAATTATTTATTGTGTTTAAGACTTGTTCTTGTGAAATCTGCAAAAAGAATTCAGGTAATTCATGAGTCAACGTGTCATTGACTAATTCTGCACCAACGGCCCCCTTCCCTATTGGTGTTTCATGATTTAGGGTACTTGAGAATGGAATTTCGTTACATAAAAGATCAATATGGGCTCTCCATGTAACCTCCATTATGTGGAAGTTATGATGACGGTTCCTGCCTTGTGATAGCTGATTGATATGTTCCCAGAAAGCTTTGAGTCCTTTTGCTTACCGGCATGGAGAAGTTTCACCCAGATGTTTTGATGGAACTCTTTCTTGGCCAACTTAGCATCCCTTTTTAACACTTTCTTGTTTCTGATATTAAAAGCTGGAGTTCCTGGGGTGGTTCTGGGCCTCGGGATCGTAGTTTTTTAGGTACTTGTTTAACTGTTGTTTTTGCTTCCTCAGACTTTTAGTGAAACAAACTGCCCCTTTAGGACTTCCTGCTTTATGGTCATTAGCATGGTTTGAGAATTTGGTATTTAATTCCTGAATGAAGGACTCCGGGACTTTTATACTCAGTGGTTCGACGTTGAATCTCTCTGAAGACTGGTGTATGTGCCTGTGATATCCTCAATGCTATCCTTCTTCCAGCTGAAATGTTTAAGGTTGGAGCATTGTGTTGGGAGAGACATCGCGTTGTCTTGAACTGGATTTGTGGTGTATCCTAACAGCGTGAAAGATTGTGGCTGATGATCGCTTTCCGCCCTATCTATAATTTGAAAATTCGCAATGTATGGAAAAAGATCAAGATCCGTGAAGCTGTAGTCAATCATTGAGTGTGTTTTTTGGGTAACCCTTGTGTATGCTGCTGGGTAATCTGTTGGGCTTTGACCGTTGAGTACACACATTGAAAGGTCATTCAGGCTGGCCACCAATCTCTTACCGATGATATCATGCCGATTAGAGTCTGATGTAGGCTCTGTGATACCTTTTTTACTGTCATACAGTAAGTTCATATTGAAGTCACCCGACAGTATAACATTTGCATCAGGATAGGCAAGTTTTAATGTTACTAATGATGTTGTTAGTTGTTCAATTCTTAGCCTCTTTTGTTTAGACGCGGGGTGAATGTAGGTGTTGAGTATTAACAAACTGTTGGATGGAAGGGCATTAAGTTTAACACATAGCAGCCAGGAGGAATCTAGATCTATCATAGAGACATGCCATGGGATGTCTGTTGAGATAAAGGTGGAAAGACCACCTTTTGCTCTCCCATGTTTTGTTGCTCTCTTTGCTGGATTCACAAATTCCTTATTGCCAATTATTGGAGAGGGGCTTTTGTTGTATTCTATATTCTCATGTATCTTTAAATGCTCTGCTTGTATTAATGTTTAGGTTTAAACCTGCTTTTGTAATCTTTTGCTTTGGCACTTGGCGTTCCATGTTCCAAGCAACAGAAGCCTTTAAGATTTCTACTTGGGCAGATACGTACTGTGCTGTCTTAAAATAAACTTGTATTTCTTTTATATAATTATTGCCTCAACTGGATTACTACAATTTTGGTGAAGACTGTAACTGGTACTGCTACGATTTATTCAGCAAAGGAGCGACCAGTTTCAGGAACCTACGATATTGTACAATTTTGTTTTGGCCGTTCTTTCTCATTTTATTGCTGCAGAATATTTAGTATTCTCCGTTCTACAGTGTTGTGGATTTTGGGCTGTTCTCATTTTGGAGCTGTCTCTGACCTTGGTTACTTTCCTGCTGGTTGAGAAGGCGTTGTCACTGCTCAAGTGACGGTTTGTTCTGATCGGCGAGCTTTCTTTCTGTCACCGCCTTCAAAATTTCTCCAAAATAAAGGAGAAGCTCCTATACCGTGGACTAGGTGGAGGGAAGAATTTTTAACATATCTTAAGGCCATTGATGGAGAAAGGCTCTCTGCTGAGAGAAAGAAAAATATTCTCTTGCACTCATTGGGTTCAGAGGGTCAAGTTGTCTTCAGAACACTTCCTCAAGCTGATGGCAGTGGAGATAGGAATGTGTTCGATGTTGCTATGGCTCGCATTGAAGCTAGATTCATACCTACATCCTGTGTCGCATTGAGCAGATTCAAGTTCTATACTAGGGCCCAAGAAAGTTCTGAATCTTTTGATGATTTTCTCACTGCTTTGCGGAATGTTATGTTATGTTATTGAGTTTTGTATAGCGCGGCAATTACCCGGAGGTGTCCTGGCGCTGTCTAGAAAGATCATGAGGATCCTCAGTCAAGGGCAATGTATGGATGGGTGACCGGGATTATTCATTACGGAACAACCAGGTCTTAAGTTCCTTTCTGAATGACAGCAGATCCGTCATGGTCCTGAGGTATGGAGGAAGTTCATTCCAAGCTTTGGCAGCCCCGTAGATAAAGCTCCTGCCTCCCCAGCGAGCTTTCCTAATGCGTGGGACCTGAGGCAGATTGGCTTCTTTTGATCGTAGGCTTCTACCCGGCACATACCAATGTAATCTGTTTTTTAAAAATTCTGGGCCTAGGCCATGCAGGGCCTTAAAAGTCATGGTCAAAGCCTTGAACTGAATTCGGCTAATAACAGGAAGCCAGTGCAAGGTTTTTCTTCCTAAGGACGCTGAAGCAAATCTCGAAGCGCCCGTTAGAAGACGGACTGCAGCATTCTGCAGAATCTGAAGTTTACTCAGGGCCCTGCATTGTGCGTTTAAATACAGTCCGTTGCAATAATCCAATCTAGCAAGTACCAACCCCCTGACCACCATGTGTCTGCTGTCCTGAGGCAGCAGGGGTAGCACTTTCCTCCGCATCCTAATGGTGTACATGGTTCTGGATGTCACCTCCTTGAGGTGATAATCCAAAGTCAATCTGTCATCCAGGATTATGTCGAGGTTTTTTGCTTTTACAACTGGAACTGGAAGCATGCCCAGAGAATCAGGCCAGCAAGCTGGGGTCCAGAAATTGGTGATATTTCCGAACAGAATGACCTCTGTTTAGTTTGAATTTAATTTAAGGCAGTTCTTAGCCATCCAGCTCCCTACTGCTAACATACACTCCCGCAGACGCTTTTCCGTATCAATCTCCCCCCCTGGGTTCAGAGAGACCACGATTTGAGTATCGTCTGCGTAAGAAGTGATACCAAATCCAAAGGTGCTGACAACAGGTGCCAGTGCGCTCACATAAACATTGAACAGAGTGGGGCTAAGTGATGACCCCTGAGGGACACCACATGGTGTGGAGAAAGATTTAGACTGGAATTCCCCCAAGGTGACCACTTGTTTCCTGTCTGTGAGAAAGGATCTGATCAGGTACCAGGCTTTTCCGCCAATACCACATGTTTTTAGGCGATTCAGAAGTATAGAGTGGTGGACCGTGTCGAAAGCTGCCGACAGGTCGAGCAGGATCAGGGCCGCTTTCCCTCCCTGGTCCACTGCCTCTCTAATTTCTTCCGTGGCTTTAATCAAGGCAGATTCTGTACTATGACCTGGCCTAAAACCGTATTGCGTGGGGTCAAATGCTTGAGTATCGGCCAGGAAGAGACTAAGTTGCTTATTCATAAATTTTTCGACCAACTTAGCCGGAAGGGGAAGTCTAGCAATCGGGCGAAAGCTGTTGTGATCATTTGTAGGCAGGTTGGATTTTTTTAGAAGTGGTAAGATCGAGGCAAGTTTCCACTGCCTTGGAAAAAGGCCAGTTTCGAACATAAGATTAAATATGCTCGTAAGCCTTGTTCCTATCGGGCCCGAGGCCAGTTTAGCCACCCTGCTGGGACAGGGATCAAAAGGGGAGCCTGAGTTAATTTCCATCAGGCCTTTTTGTGTGTCTAAAATAGAAATTGTCCGGAATTTATCAAAGGTTGGGCCAAAGGCAACCTCAGGCCCTGGGTCTTCCTTCCAAAACTCCAAAGAGCCAGTACATTCCCTACCAAAGACCTCAAAAATGCATTCCACCTTAGTCAAAAAGAACTTGGCCAGATCTTCACATAATTGTTGGCTTGGTTGGACTGGACTTGGCTTTGGCGATGCCAACATCATGACTGTCTTGAACAGTTGTTTTGCTGTATCTTTCTATAAATTCGCAACTTTGGTCCTATTACCGATGAGATGATTAGAGACCAGATAATTGTCCATACTAAAAGCAAAAAAATCCAAGAACAACTATGGATTATGGGAGATCCAAATTTAAAAGTTGTTATCACCACTGCCAAAGCCATGGAACAGTCTGATAAATGGATGAAGTCTTTAGATAAAGAAGCAAAAGGAAAAGTTGAGGATGTTTGCATTGTTAAATTTGAAACTCCAACCACATCTAGTCAACTGAATTTTAAGGAAATTGGCAGGAATTTTCACTGTTTAAGATGTGGAAGTGTAAGCCGTGGGGCATCATATCCCAGATGCCCTGCTTTGGGTAAATAATGTAAAAATGTGGAAGGCGTGGGCATTTTGCCAGTGTGTGCAATAGTAATTATACCGGAAATTCTAACAGAGGGAAAGTTTCCTTTTTGAATGAGGATGAATGTGAAGACAATGTGTGTGAAAGAGGTATTGTAGTTTTCATTTCTGATGATAGTAACCAAGAAGATTCTTTCTTTTCTTTGAAACCTCCTAAGTGCTCTGTACATGTTTTGGGTCTGATTTTGAATCTCATGGCAAACTCTGGGTCACCTTGGACCATTATTACCAAGGATTATTTCATTGATATATTCAAAGGTGTAGTGAGTCTTAATGATTTAAGAAAATCTGACATTATTGCTAAAGCTTTTGATGGAACTGTCATCGATAAGGAAGGTTATATAGGAGTTGATATGTCTTTTAAGGGACGTGTTGCGTATGTGAAGTTATAGGTTGCGATGAAAGGTGTGACTGTTCTTGGATGGAGGGACCAGGGGAGTTTGGGAATAATTCTTAATCCTAGGAACTGTGATCCTGTGATGGTTATAATGGATGGTTTACAAGAAGAAGATGTCATCACTGGTATAATTGATTCATTTCCGAAAGTGTTTTCTAAAAGTTTGGGAATGCTTAATAACTTCAGCCATAAGATAAGATTAAAAGAAAGTGGAATACCAGTTAAGAAAAACTGAGGAATGTACCAATTAATTTGAGAGGAGTGCTAAAACTGTTATTACAAAATTTAATTGATGAAGACATTATTGAGGAGATAGAATCCTCCTAGTGGGTTTCACCCATTGTTTTGGCTCAGAAGGCTGATAAAAGTTTGAGGATCTGTGTGGATTTGAGGGCGTTGAATGCTAACTTGGTAATAGATTGTCATCCCCTACCTAAAATAAACAAGGTAGTATGCATGTTAGAAGGGGTGAAAGTGTTTTCCACTTTTGACTTGCAATCAGTGTATCACCAGATTGCTTTAATCAAGGACTCTAAAGAACTTAATGCATTTCTTACGCCAGGGGGACTTTTCCAATATAAGAGGATGCCCTGTGGCTTAGCCTCAGCGGCGTCAGTTTTTCAGAGGGCTACGTATCACATTTTCAAGGACTTGGATGCCTTCGTAAAATATTTCCAAGATGACATATTTGTATTTTCCCCTAGTCATGAAGCTCATAAAGAACATGTCATGGAGGTGCGCCAGCGCTTAGAGTTGAATGGTTTGACTCTTAAAGATAACAAATGTAAGATGTTCCGCAAGACAGTTGAATGTTTAGGTCATACTCTTTCTGGGGATGGTGTGGTATCAAAAAAATCCCTTGTTGAAGCCATAGTGACAGCTCCTGCACCAGACAACAAAGAAAAACTTCTGACTTTTGCCGGAATATGCGAGTATTATAGTAAATTCATTAAGGGATTTGCTACCAAAATGGAGCCCCTTAGGGAACTTACTAGGCAAAACACTGAGTTTCTTTGGGGAGAAAGACAACAAAATGCTTTCCAGCTAATCACAGATGAAATTCTACAGGCACCCACTTTGAAGCCTTTTTGTATAAACAAACTGTGCATCGTTACTGTTGATGTCAGTGTGTATGGAGTTGGAGGCGTTCTATCTTAGAGAAGCGGTAAGGATAAGTGGTGTGTTGCATTTGCTTCCCGCACTCTCAGTGACACTGAAAGGAAATATTCTGTCATTGAGAGAGATCTCCTGGGATGTGTGTGGGGAGTTGAACATTTTCGGAATTTTCTGTGGGGAAACAGGTTTCTACTGAGAACGGACCACAAACCACTGGTTTCTATTTTATCACTGGGGGTGGACGAAATGCCACTGCACGTATTGGCAGACTCATGTCGAGATTACAAGAGTCCAATTTTGCTGTAGATTATGTTCCTGGTAGGAGTAATGCATCTGCTGACTGTCTTTCCCGTTTGCCCTGCCCCGCTGATGAGAAGCTGGTTATGGATGATGAAGTTGAATTTGTTACATCTCTAAAAGATGATGTTGCAAAAGAATTTTCTGCATTATCTGAAGATTCATGGAGGAACAGTGATGTGGAAGATAAAAACTGGAATCTTTTGAAACAGTATATTTTAGATGGCTGGCCAAATGTCAGTGAGGTTCCTGCGGAGTTGAGATCTTTTCAACAGGTGTCTAATGAACTAGAAGTAGATGGGGATTTTATATTTAAAGATGGTAAATGTGTTCCACCAGAACATATGCAAGATGACATTATTAGGCTTGCTCATGAAGGTCATCTTGGGATGTCTTCAATGAAAAGGTTGGTGAGGTCAAGTTTCTGGTGGCCCAGTATGGACAAAATGGTTGATAGAGTGGTGAGGGAATGCCCTAGGTGATAAAATGTTGAAACCTCATCCCGCTCCTTTGAAGCCTATTCCCTGGCCAAAAAACCTTTGGCAGAAGTTAGCTTTTTACATTTCTGGTCCATTTAACTGTTTTCCACGAGATGCTCGTTTTGCACTAGTGTTAATTGATTATCACTCAAAATGGCCAGAGGGTCAGATTTGTCTCTCATGCTACTTCCCAGACTATTGTAGATTTCCTTAGAGAAGTATTTGCACGTGAGGGATGTCCTAAAGTACTTATCACTGATAATGGCGAGCAGTTGAGATCTCATGAAATGGAGGATTTTCTTTGTTTGTGTGGTGTTACACATATTACTGCTCCTCTTTATGAACCACAGGGCAATGGCCAGGTAGAAAGATTTAATCGTGTTATTAAAGAGTGTGTGGAATGGGCCAAAAGGTCTGGTAGTGAGTGGAAAGAAGCTCTAAGAGAAAGATTGTGTATGTACAGGATTACACCCCACTCTGTAATTGAGCTCAGTCCAGTTCGCCTGATGAGAGGTAGAGAACCTGTCTCTAAGTTGTGTCCGTGGTGAATTAAAAAGAACTTAAATAGTGTTGTTTCTAGCGACTGTCACAGTACTTCTCTAAGAGTTAAACAACACCAAGATAAAATGAAGCTATACCATGATTCCAAATGGAATGTTAGAGTTCCTGCTTTTGTTGTGGGTGACTTAGCGAGGATACTTAAACCAGGATTTGTGACTAACGGTACCTCCAAGTATGGTCCAGCTCACAGAGTTGTGAAAGTTATTCTCAATAGCATTGTGACTAATGATGGAAAAGTATGGAATGTCAGACATGTGGTCAAATGTCAGAATGGTACAAGTTGTGTTCCTCTAGAGGAAAAAAATGAAACGTACTCTTTAAGGACCAAGGGGCATATTATAAAGGACGGCGTTAAAATTATCGCCGCTGTCGCGGCAGGAAACTGCCGCTAAAGTGGCGATATTGGGCTTGATAATATGCCGCAGAGAATTTCAATAGAAGCCCATGTTCACACCAGAACATGGGCTTCTATTGGAATTCTCTGTGGCATATTATCAAACCCATAATCGCCGCTTTTAGCGGCTGTTTCCTGCTGCTAAAGCAGAGAAAATTTTAACGCCGTCCTTGATAATATGCCCCCAAATTTCCAACTCTTGCTGACAATCTCAGTGTGAATAATGATGCTAGTCCTATCTTGGATGATTTCTCTGAAAATCTAACTGGTGATAATTCTGTGGCTTCTAGAGTTAAAGTAAGTGGAAGAGTTATCAGTCCTCCAGTGAAATTTAGAGGTTATGTTTAATTGTTTTATTGTTATCTTTTCTTTTGTTTTCTCTTACAGGGTTTAGATGTTTTCTTTTACAGGGGTGAGATGTGTTGTATTCTATATTCTCATGTATCTTTAAATGCTCTGCTTGTATTAATGTTTAGGTTTAAACCTGCTTTTGTAATCTGATGCTATGGCACATGGGGTTCCATGTTCCAAGCAACAGAAGCCTTGAAGATTTCTACTTGGGCAGACACGTACTGTTCTGTCTTAAAATAAACTTATATTTCTTTTATATAATTATTGCCTGGACTGAATTACTACAGCTTTTCTGCCAGGTTTCTTGGAAAAGAAGAATGTTGTACTGTGTAATGAATTCCATGAAGTCGGGATCTTTTAATTTTGTGCTCAGGCTGTACACGTTCCAGGAACAGATGTTACAACCCTGGTATAAATTTGGAGTTATTAATGAATTTATTCATGCCATTCCAAGGGTTGTACCGGCCGTATTAAAGTGCCGGAAACCCGAGGACTTAGTGGCTTCTGGATGTGTGAAGGTGATAGTAATTTTCCTGGCCGTGAAATCCATACCCTTTTGTGGGCTGTGGTGATCCGGGCCTTTCTCGCCCTTTAACAGGCCCTCTGTGTGATATCTAGGAGTAAAGATTATTTTTGATGTAGATTTGCTCTCGGAAAAAAGATTTTGTCTTGATCATTCATCTCCTCCCTTTTTGGGCACTTTGTTATCCATGTAGATTTTATCTTTTGGGTTGTTCCAGATTCAGCCTGAATGGCAGACATCAAATCCTCATTTTCATGTTTAGTCCCATTGTCTACTACACCGGCAACACTGTTCATTTGTTTTTTCTGCTCGATGTTTGTCATGTTTTGTTCTTTTTCCTTGCCTATTGTCTTTTTTTTCATATTGTCCTTTATTTGTGAGGATGGTTTGTTGCAGTGAGACCAAGTGACTTTATAGTATTTGCTTTTTAATTATTCCTGCTTTACGAATTTCTTTCCGTTGTTTCTTAGGTATTTTGGATTCAGATTGTAACAAATTAACAATTTAAGATTCATTTATTTCCTGATCTATTTCTGAGGGAAAGGATGATGCAACATTCGGATTAAGTTTGGCTACTGAGGTTTATATAATTTGCAAGGAGTTTTCACCTGTGGTAGCTGCTTTAAGTATTTGGCTGGTTTGTGTGAGGATTTTATTTTTGTCCTATTCTTTCTTTTCGTTAATTTCCTTGGAGTATGTGAGTATTGCCGTTCAATGATTTTGTTGCCTGTACTGACTCTGGGGTTTCTTGTTCCATGGGGAGTTTCAATTTGTTGTTTAGATTTGTTTTTAGCTCTTCTATTACTGGAGCACATGTACATTCTATTGTGGCTGAGACCGCATATTTTTGTTGACGATTTATCAAATTATTTAAATCAATCATTTTCTGGTCAATTCCAGAAACTGCCATTGCCATTATCTTTAGTAAATCGATTTGAACATCCATTTTCTCTGATTGGTAGGCCAAAGCATCCAGTGTTAGCTGTGAGGTCCTCAATATGATGTCCCATACAGGAGCTAAGTTTTTCATTTCTGCTCTTGTCTCTTGAGTCATCTTTAATTTTTTCTGGTAAGCTTAGAGGCAACTCCTATATCTTTAGAATTCACATATTGCAATGCTAATTGCTCTGATCTTTAGGAAGTTGTTGGTTCTGATAGTGCTGGAGTTATTCCTTTGTTCACTTTGACTTCAGTTTCCAATGGAAGTGCATTTTCATTTGTTAAAAGACGTGTCGTCAGATCCATATATGCTTGATATTGTTCTTGTTTATATTGGCTAGTGACATTGGAATAATTGACAAGAGTTCCAAATCACTAACTGGGCCTCAATGGTCTCTTTCCCTTCTCCTGGTTGCCATTTTGAGGTGTGATCCATTATGTCTTACACAACGAGTGTGTTAGTTTTTGACATCTGAAATGAACAATTGATAGTTTTTTGGGGTATTATAGAGTCCAATAAGTAGTTTGAGTTGCTAGGCGTGTAAAACAAAATACTTTTTTGATCTTTCGAAAAATTAAATTGTTGTGGAATTTTTAGGGATTTGTCAAACATAGGGACTACCGGTGAAATTAGTGATTGGTTATACCTTGCTGATTTCACTTTTATAGCAGATTGTGATGTTTGAAGCCTTTTCTTTCCTTTTGTTGTATTATGAGGGATCCTTTCCCTTCCTGACTGCACAGCTTCGTTTTAATGGCAATAACGCTGTGTGTAGAAGTTTTTGATAGTGAAGGTTGCAATTCAAGGGAATTTTGTGATAGATATATATAGATACATATATATATAGGCTGCTGCATGGCCACCTCCAGGCGGGATCTGCAGGAGTCTAACAGCCTACTCAGGCACCACACCAGAAGCGACAAAGTCACAACAAACCCCACTTGTACCACTCTCTGAAAGCGGTGACCACACCCCCTTCCACCACAATGGGGCTGTTTTTCAATATAGATTTACACATTTAAAAACTGTTTTCATACAGATGCTTTAGCGCAAAAGGTGGCAGGATAATGCTGAGCTCCACCTCCTCAACTTGACGAAGCACCTGTCTCAATGTGCCCAATGCAAACTTAATCCGATTCCCTTTAGTAATAAGGGGAAACAACAATGGGCTCCCAGAAGAGGTTTGTAAGCCAGGTTAGGGGAATGAGGTAACTGAAGAAGGGGTGCTGCTTGCGGGTCCCTCAGGAGGAGCAAGCTGCACCGGCTTAACGCCATCTGCTTCCGTGCCTGCTGGGAGACATCCGCAGCTCTAGGGCCTCACCTTGATCCTCCTTCGCCCTCTCCTCCAAGCTCCCAAAGCATGCCCCATTTGGCTCCTGACCTTCCCTGCCTTGAGGTCCGTCCCTCGTGATGTCCATGTTGAGATTCTGGACTAAGGACTAGGGGCTAAAGCCAGGGACCAGGAGCAGCAAGACCCCAGGAGACTAGGTTTGTGTGGAGTCTCACTGGTGGATTAGCATGTGACGTCCATGTACCCTTGCCCGCATCCTCCTCAATTCAGTCCAGTGCAAAGGCACTCTATGACACAAATGTGTCACTAACCACAGAAAGCTGATGAAGGAGGTGAGAGCAAAATGCAATGTGGTACCAGAGCATACCGAGCCCCTCAGGCACCTTCACTGTATCTCCAATCCATACCCTGACCCGCCCATGACCACTGTGAGGCTTCTGAAAATGGGGTGGGAGAGGTTGCGAGCTGCGGTGGGGATTGAGATGACCTGTCCGCAACTGCTCCACATGGTAGCTCCACTCCAGCACTGGTTGCGAATAGCAGGGGGGCTCGGATGGACTCATGTGGGATCCAAGTTCCCTGAGCTTCAGAGACCACTCAGAAACCGTGGCTCCACTCTGCTTTGCTCTGCACTCTCAAAACACGTCACTTCCATTGAGCACTGGCCAGCGAAAAAGGGTTCTTTCCTACACTATGCATCAATGACTTTATGCTGATCGGAACGCAGGCATCTCCTTCAACGCTGATGCAATTGCTGCTCGACGATATCTCCTAGATGGACTGCATGGCTCAACGACGATGGATTGCTTGACGATGGCGCATCGCCTACATCACAAAAGAGTTAGTCGACGAAGTCTTGTTGAGTGCGTGGATAGGAACCCCAATATCGCCTACATCCAAGGGATCGACGACGACACATTGCCTCCTCTGCTCCTTGCATCAAGTCTTCGTCACCGATGATTCCTCCATCCAAGGCACTTACTCAACTGGACCTGCGTGAGTTCTAAAGCTGGCCTGCTCTCTATTGCGGTTGGCCTGAACTGTGGACTGTCCCTGGTTTGCGCTTTATGACTCTAAGCACTATGGGCCCAATTCACAAAGGTAAACTTAGACGTTTGGTCTGAGACTTAGACCAAACTTCTAAGTTTATGACTTTGGGAATTCACAAAGGACATTTTTGAGTACTATCTTTATGTCTGTACTCGGGGCGGAGATGTGGCCTGTGTGCGTACATAAAGATAGTACTTTCAAATGCCCTGTGTGAATTCTCCTAAAGTTGTAAACTTAGGCGTTTGGCCTAAGCTTAGACCAAATGTCTAAGTTTACCTTTGTGAATTGGACCTTATACTTTTAAAGAATCTTTGAAAATTCATAACTCCAATGCTACTTATTGGATTTTGTCATTTTTCCTTGTTTTACTCATAGAAATATTATGTGTTTTTTTAACCCTGTGTGGAGTATTTCTGCAGAGTTTTCATTGTGTTGCTGTGGTTGTGTGTGTGAGTGTTGCACAAATACTTTAAACATTGCCTCTTTAGATAAGCCTGACTGCTCTGTTCCAAGCTACCAAAGGATGAGCACAGGTTATCTTTTAATGTGTATCTAGCTTACGCTGACTAGAGAGGTGGTCCCTACTTGGACAGGGTGCATACCTCTGCCAACTAGAGACCCCATTTCTAACACTTGGTTTTCTCCATGAGGAATCATTTTATAACATGACACATGACTTTCCACATGGTGAAATATTTGGTAAGTAAACCATTTTGATTGAAAATCCAACAAAGATGTTACAAGTCAAAGGAATTTTTACAGCAACTATTGAGGGGTTATATTCCTGTTATGTTATGTGTATTGGTGAAGTGCACCCACAAAAGTATCCTGGTGTGTGCCTAGCCCTGACTACGGCAGTTGGTTAATTAAAAAGCCAGGTCTTTAGCTTCTTGCGGAATTTAAGAAGAGAGAAAGGGCTCTGATGTGTGGTGGGATGCCATTCCATGCTTTAGAAGTGATGTAAGAGAATGCCCTTCCTCCTTATCTGGTTCTGCGTAAACATGTGATATATGCAAGTAGGAGGCCTGAGGAGTGGAGGTGTCTGGGTGGCTGGTGAAAGGAGATGAGACTGTTCAGGTAGATGGGGCCTGAGTTGTGTAATGCTTTGAATGTGTGTTTGTGACGAGTTTGAATTAAGTGTGTTCATGTATCCGAAGCCAATTGAGTTCCCTGAGCTTTAGTGTGATGTGAGTTCTATGTGGGAGGTTGAGCATAAGTCTAGCTGCTGAGTAATGGATGGTTTGTTGCGTGCTAGAGATTTTCTTGGTGAGCACTAGCAGCCAATGGCACACTGATTATAGAAAGCACTCAGGGGCTCCTTGATTAGGTTCGGTGAAGGCCGATAAATACAGTGGACCTTCTAAGTGTGGGATTACTGGTGATTTGTGAACAGGGCAACTTTTCATCTACACTGAAAACTCTCTTTCACTGCCTATATTTGAGCATTTCACCTCAGGGTTTGTAATTTTATCATCATTCCTTTCTGTCCTGTACCAAAGAGCAGTGAGAATGTTTTCTGATATTATGTCCTGCTTGTGAAGACCCATTAGTGGCTTGAGGACAGTCAAATTGAATCCAAGCAATTGTGTAAGTTATGCCAATGCCAGTATCATTGCTAGAAGTGAGCTAAACGGGGCCCGTGCAGGGCCTGCTCCAGGTCTGTGTGCCACCCCTCCCGGCAGTACTACCACAGCTGTTGTACATGCCAAGAATCAGCACGGAACAAAAAAACAAAACAGACAAATAAACTTGCCACGTATATTCATTCAAATACTTTTTGCTGCAAAGCAATGTTTGTTTACGGCAATACATGAGCCTATATGTGTGTTTAAAATCTTTAAATTAGAATTTTCATATATGTGTGTGTACATATGTGCATATATTATTATGGCGATGTGATGGTGTATCAATAAACAAAAAGCAAGCACCAAACCTGGGTCCATGCTCGTTCTGTTCCTGGTGAGGAGTTTCGAAGGCGAGATTTGTGGCATATTAATATATATATATATATATATATATATATATAGATCTGAATTTGTATGTATGTGTATATATCTATAGCTGTACTATATATGTATGTGTGTATATATATATATATATATATGTATGTATATATATATTTATATTCACTGAAAAAACCATAGGTTTCAGGGGTGTTATAGTTAGCTGGACTTTTCACTTGTACAAAACCATTGAAATTCCCCTGTTATAGTTAGTTCAGCTAACTATAACTCGCGCGCCCGCAATGCACTGCTGATGACGTCACATATTACATCACTCATGACATTGTCAGTGACATCACTCATGACATCACTGATGACATCTCAAATGACATCACTGATGACATCACTGATGACATCATCCTTGTGATAGAGTGGCAGACCTCCTCGCACCCTAATATAACCTTTGATACACACATTCAAAAATAGAGACTAAAATTTTCAAAACAATGGACATGCCAATACCTATGGTTTTTTCAGTGAATTTCTGAGGTTTTTTGAATGCTAATTCCTAACTATAACGTGCCTGAAACCTATGTTTTTTTCTGTGAATTTCAAAGGTTTTTTAAATGCTAATTTCTAACTATGCCTACAGAGATAGGACATGTGAAGAAAGAAGAAAAAATGCACAGAAAGAAAAAAAAGAAGTGCAGAAAGAAGCAACAGAAGTCCTCAAAGACGAAGAAAAGTGCAGGAAGAAGGATAACGTGTGTAAAGAACAAAAAGAAGAGCAGAAAGAAGCCTTGTTGCAAAATCATCCTGTACCCTCAACTTTTTCAGACGGATACTGGTGGTAACTGAGTCTGACTAACCAGTCCTAGAGCCAGTGCTATGTTAAAAGACACTTAGAATACAGTGAAAACACCTACATACACTAGGGAACATTATGCGTTGGGGTCCCCCTGTGATTAGCATGACCTCCCCTGTAAGCCCCTAGTATATAATAGGGCAGGGGGATTAAAACTACCTCTTAAAACAGGCCAGAGGGCGTTTTTGCACACGTTAACTCAGGCCCCGTCCCCTCCCTTCACCACTGTGTAAACACGCCCTGTGTCCATTTTTAGTTGGGAGATTAAGTTCATTTGAATCCTGAGCGTCCCTAGGGTCCAACTAGCCCACTAGGTACCTCCAGTAAATGCCACAGAGCTGCATTGCAGAGAGGTGTAAAAAGTGGCACGGCCTGGACCACCTCTCTGCAATGCAGCTCAGTGGCGCTTACTGGAAGCACTTGGTGGGCTAGTTAGCCCCCAGGGGCCCTCAGTATTGAAGAGAAATTATATCCCCAATTTAAAACGTGCCATAGTGCGTGTTTGCACACGTCACCTCAGGCCCCGTCCCCGCCCTTCACCACTGTGTAAACGCGCACTGTGGCTGTTCTAAGTTGAGAGATTAAGTCCCCTTGAATCCTAAGGGTCCCTAGGGTCAAACTAGACCACTAGGTACCTCCAGTAAGCGCCACAGAGCTGCGTTGCATAGAGGTGTAAAAAGGGGCTTGGCCTCAGAACACCTGTCTGCAGCGCAGCTCCCTGGCGCATACTGGAGATGCCTGTTGGGCTACTTGGCCCTCAGGGACCCTCAGTATTGAAGAGGAATTAATTCCCCAACTTACAACTCACCAGGGGGCGCGTTTGCAGAGTGCTGCAAGGAGGGGGCGTGGCCTCCGGCACGATGCCAGTCTTTTATTTTCTTTAATTTGTTAAGAAGGGGGTCTGTGTGGTTCCCCTTCTTATTCTAATGTATTGGCCCTGATGACACCATCCCCCAGGGCCTGTCTCCTAATTATATTTTTTTGACCCCAATCCCCAGGGCCGGCCACTGTTTTTTATTATTTTTAAAAAATATATATTTATAGACACACCTAGGACATGCTTGACAAACCGTACGTACCTATCACCATGACGATTTGCGTGATATTCATTAAAAGGCGACTATGCATACAATGAATCCACGTGGAATGTATTAACACCACTAGTGAAGCTTTGACATGTCTGATGCCCTACCGTGCCTAATCCCGGTAGACACCCTTGTCGTTTATTTATACAAACATGGGTAGCTATTGACGGGCACATTTAATACACATGCACACCAAGCCATTCAGAGGGGATTCGACAAAAATTTGACCAAAACTATGCAAGAAACCCCCCTCACGGTTAATAAAACACACATCCACTGCCGGATGTGTAATACTTTTTATTTTACTCTCTGGAAAGGGGACGAACATTACTTGAGAGTCACAGCGCGCTCCTGGCAGAGCCCAATGCTGTGTTACACCCACCATTGCCTGCTGAGTGCCACACACCTCTGTGTTGTATTCCACCAGCAAGTGCATATGCTATGACACTCTCTAGCCCATGTGCACTGTAACACCACCCCGTGAATATGTCATGCCACACTTGTCTTCGCACGGGTTATATTGCCCCATCTAACGTGCCTTCCTCGATGCCTATGTTATAACGCACAGTGCTATGCCATACATATTACAATCTGGGATCCATATCTTTGTCACAGTGCATATGCAACGTTACACTCCCCAGCACATATTTTATATTACAACTTTAGAGACTAGTTAGGTTACACAACACTGCCCTGTGCATATTACACTCCAAGGCGCATATCGCATAGCACACGCTAGTGCCTGTGCTATCTCGCGCTCTCCAATGAATCTGTCATTGCGCACAATTATATTTCACGCCCGGTTCATCTTGTATCACACTTTTTGGTGCATGGTTTATACCATACACTATATCTAGTTTTCATTTTCAATCGTGCTCTCAGGGCTATGTTCTATATAACACTGTGTTCACCTACCCTTTTCACGGGCATTACATTTTGCGATAGGGGGGGGAGGGTCAGGGGGTGTTTCTGCCAAGTGAGCCCAGAGTCACAGTCACAAACGTCCTCTTCTTCCTGAATAAAAGTGAGATTATGCTGCATACTTGTTCATATTTTAAGTAGTTCGCACAGACACACGTTTTAAAAACAATAAAGTTCCTAATACCCGCCTTCTCTGAACAGTTAGCTTGCTGCCCCATCCCCCAGCTCCATATCCTCTGTTGTGTGAATCCATGGACTAGCCTCCTCCCTCCTGCCATGCATGGTCTGATGTGCTGCCACTGCCCTCAATTTAGTATGATGTTCCAGTCCACTCCTCCTGCCCTCCATTGCCCAATTCTATGAACCATCATTGACCTCCTGCTTAAACTCTGTGCTTAGCTTGCTGCCCCTTTTCTCCTTCCCCCTGCCCTCCGATGTCTTTGTGCATGCCCCTGCTCCATCCTTTTTGCCCACCATGTTCCATGGAACTGCCACTCCTATCTACTCTGAGTGTTCTGTTAAGCTGCCACTACCCTCCCACCTGCCTAGCATTGTCGGATGACTGTAACCTGTCCCTGCCACCTCCACCCTGCCTGTCCACATGCCATACCCCTATCCTCTTCCTCCTGTCCTACTTGGTCCATTGTACTGCCACACCCTTCTGCCCTCCCTGGTCTGTTGTGCTGCAACTGCTCCTCCTGCCTGCCCTGTGCGGTCTGTTGTGAGGCCCTTTCCCCTGAACTTTCTTGTCTGTGCACAGGTCCTGACCCTCCCTTCTATCCTCCATCGTCCTTTGTGCATGCCCCTGCACCCTCCTTCTTGCCCATCATAGCCATTGTGCTGCCACTAACCCTCACACTTGCCATGCATGGTCTTTTGTGCTGCCATGGCCCCTCCCACCTTCCCTGTGTGGTCAGTTAGCTGCCCCTGACCCCCTCCCACCTTCCCTCCATGGTCTGTGTGTATTCCATCACAGTCTTACTGTTGCTCTTCATGGTGTGTCTTGCTTCTAGTGCCCATCCTGCCTGACCTCCATGGCTATCTTGCTGCTCCTGCCCTGCCCCCTTGCCCCCAGCCCTCTGTTTACATGTGCAGACCCCTACTTCCTCCCTCCTGGCTTGTCTGTTCCATTGTAATGCCCCTGATCCGTCCCTACTGCCCTTTATGGTCTGTTATGCTGCAGCTTTCTCTCCTGTCTGTCCATTATGGTCAGCTAGCTACCATTGCCTCTTGCCCCTCTGTTCTCTGTTGTCCATGTGCATGGTCCTGTCCCCTCCCTCTTGCTTTCTATGGATTGTTGTGCTGCACTCCCGTCCCGCATGCCCTGTGTGGTATATTGTGCTGCTGCAAACCCTGATGCCTGCCCTGCAGGGTCAGTTTTATGCATCTCTCCATGTCCCTCCTGTCCTCTGTTATCCAAGTCCATGTCCCTACCCCATTTCCTTCCATGATCCAATGTACCATACTTGCGAACATTTTGAACTTGGTAAGAGGGAGATTTTGAAAAAAAACTGGGGTATTGATTTTCCCCTTTGAGTTACATTGAAAAAGAGGAGATTGTAGACAGGAGACAGATCAAATAAAGCCCATTTGAGCTTAAAAACATTGGACGTTTCCTGGCTGAATCGGGTCTGTTGGCATGTATGGTTGTACTACCATTGCCTCTTCCTTCTGCCCACAATGGTCTATTACATTGCCACAGCCTCTCTTGCAAGTCCTGTATTGTTGGTTTGTTGCCCCTGCCCCGCTTTCCACTGCCCTCCATAGTCTGTTGTGCTGCCACAGCCCTTCCTGCCTGCTCAGTGTGGTTAAATTGTTGCCTTTGCACCCTCCTACCTGCCTTCAATTTTCAGAGTCCGTGCCCCTGGCCTCTGCCTCTCAACAGTATCCTAATGAACAACTAGATTGCTAACATTCTATATTTATTACAAAAGTGTGGAACGCCTGACGTCATCTTGATGTAATCAAAACTGTAATACCTAGAGCATTTCCTTTAGAAATTACATATATGAGAGCGTCTTATTGGCATCAAAATTATGGTTAGTGCTCTAAAAGACTAAAATAAGGAAATATTTTCTGAGTTTTCAAATAGCGACAAAGCACTTTTAAATTATTTGTTATCTTTATGTTTTTTTATCCAGTTGACCACTTGATTAAATGTTGCACTTAGGGGAGAGGATGTGGTATTACTTCCAGAACTGCAGACTTTGCAACTGGGGAACCAGGTTGGAGTTTCTGCTTCAGCTCGACATTCTGTGATTCTGGTCAAATCACTTAGTCTCCCCATGTCTACAACCAAAATGAATTTGTTCTTGTGTGATGTAACCAATGCTCATGTAAAGCACTCCAATACCTGACAAGTCTGCACTAAATAACACTGCAAAAACACAAAATAATAAGTGTTTTGCACACTTCTGTCATTGGGCTATATTTGGGCTACATCTGGGTGATTTTGGGCTACATTTGGGCTCTTTTGTCTCCGGTGGCCATCTTGGGAGATTTATTTGTTATGAAGTTTCCTAATTTCCTCATGTACTGCAGTCTCCTCAGTAGGAAATGCTTTCAGATTTTTACTTTGATTCCATCATGAAGGTATTCAGATAAGTCACACATTTGCCATAAATTCTGAATGTTAGCACTCTAGTTGCTCATTAGATCACTGTAGTAAAACTACTGTTCACCATGGAAGTCTGCTCCTGGTATTAAAAGTGCATGTTTCAGTCTGCATGTCAGAATTTTTTAATGAAATAGAAGAGGATTTGAGAAGTCACTCAAAATGTGCCCTCATTTTCTTTCTTCAGCATTAATCATAATTTCTATGGCAAAATGAACCCCCTCATTGTGTTCCTTTTTAAATTAAATGTTTTAAGTGTTACCAGTTTATTCCAATCAAGATGGCTTCAGGTGTGCCATACTTTTGTCATAATCAAGACAGTAAGCGCTCTAGTTGTTTTTAAGAACACTCTGGGACATTCTGTCATTGGGCTATACTTGGGCTACATCTTGGTGATATTTGGGCTACATTTGGGCTCTTTTGTCTCTGGTGGCCATCTTGGGAGACTTATTTGTTATGAAGTTTCCTAATTTCCTCATTTACTGCAGTCTCCTCAGTAGGAAATACTTTCAGTTTTTTACTTTGATTCCATCAAGAAGGCATTCAGATGTGTCACACATTTGCCATAAATTCAGAATGTTAGCACACTTTTTGCTCATTAGATCACTGTAGTAAAGCTACTGCTCACCAGGGAAAACTGCTGCTGGTATTGAAAGTGCATGTTTCAGTCTGCATGTCAGAATTTTTTAATGAAATAGAAGAGGATTTGAGAAGTCACTCAAAATGTGCCCTAATTTTTCTTTCTGCAGCACTAATCATACTTTTTATGGAAAAATGAACCCCCTCATTTTGTTCCTTTTTAAATTAAATGTTTTAAGAGTTACCACTTTAATCCAAGCAAGATGGCTTCAGGTGTACCATACGTTTATCATAAGTAGGACTGTTAGCGCTCTAGTTGTTCTTTGGAACACTCTGGGAAGCTGCAGTAGAACACAAAGGAATCAACTGACAGTCTCTGCCCTTGTTGGATATACATGTTTTACTGAGAATGTCAGACTTCATTCTCACATGACTGAGAAAGATAATGTGAATTTACAGAAAATAAGCTCTCAGTTTAGCTTATAGATCACCTTCCAAACCTCTGTGGGAAAAGCATGAGAAAATATTTTTCTCTCAATCATGATATCCCAGCAGAAGGCTTTTTCACATGGTGAAATCACCTTAGAACATACCACAATTCCTAAAATGAGTATGGTACCATCAACAAATGATTTATAATGTAACTAAAGTCTTAAAACCTTCTATTAACTGCAATGCTTTTTAATGAGGTGCTATCATGCATATTGGTCCCAAGATGGCTGCCAACACTTCTTGGATGAAGTGCTGACAGCCAATCAGATCTCAGGATAAGATGTGTTGTTAGGCTCCGCCCACATATATATCTGATTTTACTTTTGATTTTCTCAGGAACTACTGAACAGATTGACACCATATATGCAAAAGGCACATCCCTGAGCTGAGGACTACCTCTCTGCCAAATTTCAAGTAATTCTGTTCAGCCGTTCGGGCTGTACCTTGGACTAAAGGTCCCTATGGAAAATTGCATGGGAAAAACGTGTTTTGGGACCCCCCTTTTTTCTCAGCCCCCGCTTGACGAATCCCTCAGAGACTTTCAGGGTAGGAGCGGAGCGGAGCGCCCCACCTATTTTGAAAATTTTGCGAGGATTCGTCAACCGGCGCCAAAGTTATTCCAAATAGAATGTTGCGGATTTCCTATGGAAACACGGTCCTAACTATAACTATCTACTGGCGACCGCCAGTAGATAATATAAATATATATATATATATTTATATATATATATATATATATATATATATATATATATATATACCCCGTCTAGCAGGGCAGATTATAATAAGAGTATCACTGACATTTGGGAGAAGTTATCTGAATGGAGAGATCAAGGACTGATTGAATGGGAGGAATATTGTTTCCTTAAAAAAGACTATCCCATACTGCCAGTCATGTACCTACTCCCAAAAATACACAAAAACAGGGACAATCCACCTGGGAGACCTATCATTTCATCTAGAGGCTGTGTATCAGAGAACGTTTCACGTTATGCAGATCATTTCTTAAGAGATTTTGTTCATGCGTTACCCTCATTTGTCAGAGACACTAAGGATTTCTTAGGTAAAATAGAGAAATTTGAATGGAAGAAAGAGTACATCCTGGTTACCCTAGATGTCAACTCTTTATACACAGTGATTGACCATGAGCAAGGCCTAGAGGCATGCGCTAGGTTTTTAAAACGCAGGAATATACGCTTTTTAAGTCATACAGCCATGATTCTTGACATGATCAAGTTCTGCTTACGCAACAACTTTTTTATGTTTAACAACGATTTGTACAAGCAAATACTAGGGACTGCAATGGGCACATGCTTTGCCCCTAGTTTTGCCAACCTCTTCATGGGAGCATGGGAGGAGGACCTTCACATGAGCTCTACTCTTCGTGATACCTTAGCCAAGGTTGCACTTTGGTTAAGGTATATAGACGATATTTTCTTCATTTGGCTGGGTGAAGAGGATGAACTGAGTTTCTTCATCCAGTCTCTCAACCAAAATGATAAACATCTTACGTTTACGAGTACCATCAGTCGCAAACAAGTCAATTATATTGACACCCAAGTAAGAGTTGTGAAGAATAAATTACAGACGATCCTCTACCGCAAAAGTACAGCAGGCAACACACTGCTCCATGCCATGAGTAGTCACCCAGATAATTTGAAATGGAGCATACCGTACGGTGAACTTCTCAGAGCTAAAAGAAATTGTAGCAATCTGATTGATTACCAAAACGAAGAAAAAATAATGGTAAAAAGATTCAGAGAAAGAGGTTATCCGCAGTGGGTACTCAAAAGGGCAATGGATAAAATATCCAATGTTGAGAGAAATACACTCTTAGAGGACAAAATGAAAGAACACATAGTGAACGATGATGAGTCCAACATTGCACGCATGATTTTAACGTTCAATGGGAACTCTGAACCCATAAAGAAGATCCTGGCACAAAACTGGAAGCTTTTGAAAAGTGACCCCATAATAGGTGATAGTATACCAGACAGACCAAAAATCACATATAGGAGGGGCCGTACTTTTAAAGACTTGCTGATTCATAGTGACTTAACAACAGGTACAGTCTCGAGAGGCATTAACATACAAGGCTTCTTTCCCTGCGGACACTGCAAGGCATGTGCCAATAGCCGCATGGTGAAGGAATTCTGGAACACCAGTACCAACACAATGTTTAGCATTAACCAATTTCTAACATGCAACAGTACTTTTGTCATTTATGTTCTAGAGTGCCCATGTAAGCTAAGGTACGTGGGAAGTACAACACATATGGTGAAAAAACGAATTCTGGAACACATGAGAGCGATTACTAACAAAGACAAACAATATCCTATCGCTCGACATTTTGAAAGTTTCCATTTCTCAGATTGCAAACAACTCTCCTATTATGGGATAGAACAATCTTACCTAACAAACGAGGCGGGAATCGTACCCTACGTCTCAGACAAAGAGAATCAAGACACATCATTGGGATGTGTACCAGATTTCCTAATGGACATAATATGTATGAGGAAATGGCGATCCACTTACAATCTGAATGAACGATGTGCCGAAAGTATCAAACTACGTACTATTCTTCTGACCTTTAGAGCTCCTCACATGTTCTCTTACCAGTTTTATTTTATCTTAGCATGTTTACACAACCGTACTTACGATGCATCTACTATAATGATACCTTTTTGGACGCTACTACAGGTTATTCCAGAGAAATGTACTATGCAATAATATGAAATGTTTCTTGTTGCTTAACTAATTGTTGCATAACCTTGTGATTTTAACGACAAACGGAGGCTAAGTTTTAATATGTTACTCTGCTTTCCGTCTGCCTTCTCTCACTTCGCTCTTCTCTTCTTTTCTCTTGTTCTTCTCCCCACAGGAGGAAAGGAAGGGACCATCATGCCTATGGGCCCAAGGGGGTCCCTACCCTTTTCTTCGTTTCTACCTCCAGGCACTGGGCTTTTGACAACTATCAAGTATTTTACTAGAAGTTGAGGTTCCGAGTACATAACAATGAACTTTTTCCATGATGTACCAAATAGACACGCTAGAGATTTAACCTCTAATGTGACCTCCTGTCATTTAACAAACCAAGTTGTACTCTTCTCTCCCTTTTATATGATTTCGTTTTCCTATATTATTAATTTTGTTTACACGGATGGGTGTTATATAGGAAGATAGGTTGAACAGGGCAACTCAACAAGCCACTTTCATACTCCCGACAACATGTGTTTGAGGTACCTTAGATAGGTGACATGACTCCTGCCACTACAAGGCGATTCTTCTAGATGGACCAATCCGAACATTACATCTAGGAATTAAAATTTGCCTTTACATTCATGCCACTATAGGGCGAGTATCTGTTTTACTGTCGGTATTATCTGACGAGGGAAACATCAATTGCATGCACTGAGCCTCTCATGTCTTTTCAAGTATACACATACACATATGTTTATGACTAAGTTGGGTATAGACGGTCTCGTGCCACTAATAGGCGAACAAAGCATTTCTCAGTATCTACAGGATAACGTTGCATTGGCACAAAGGTTTATTTGATCGAACGGCTCCCCAGTATGCAAGGGGTGTCTTTACACTTTACATGTCGTAGGGAGATGCTTGCACAGCCTGTGATGACCAAGTTAAGATTCAGGCAGTCTCTTGCCACTATCAGGCGAACATGACGTGGTGCAAATGTCCACGAGGCGGCATAAAGTTTTATTCGAACAAAACGAAAGAAACCATGTCAAAAACGGCTCCCTAGCACCGTAATGGATTTTACCCAGCCTTAGAAATCCCGCTATCAAAAATACACATAACGTAGAGAAAACTGACACACAGCTACATGAGGAATACGGCATATTTGATAATGAAATAATTTTTGTTTATCGTATTCCACACTAGACTCGCCACAATATAAAGTTAGGCGGATTAGATTTACCAAGTCACGCAAGTTTATTACCCTTACAAGGATGACTGTTTCCTCTGTGTAAGTTACGATATGTCAGTACAACAATGTATTCAATGTTTGTATATCCATACTTACCAGTACTGCAAACATAGTACAAAATGGCGCTGTGTGTAACGTACTTTTGTTGATGAGAGAGTATTACAAAGTCCTCTTTCCATGACAATTGATTCTATACGAAACAGTATGTATTGTGGCATTTGAGTTGGGCACGCTGTGTGAACAAGCCCGTTCGCGGGTGAAACGCGTTGCAGCAGGTTTATGACGTGAATAAACCTACCTGTGTCAAAGTGACTGTCCGTTTCCCTGGTGATTATTTTTGACTCCGAGAGCGCGTTTGGAATCCATTCTGGTTGATATATATATATATATATATATATAGTACCTACTGTCGGTCGCCAGTAGGTAGTTATAGTTAGGACCTATTATCCATAGGAAAATCGTAACATTC
The DNA here is from genome assembly GCF_964204655.1 of Triturus cristatus. Taxonomy (NCBI): domain Eukaryota; kingdom Metazoa; phylum Chordata; class Amphibia; order Caudata; family Salamandridae; genus Triturus; species Triturus cristatus. Next base: position 684,600,938 of record NC_140586.1, on the reverse strand, counting down.
TTTTCCCAATAACTTTGGCATTGGTTGCTGAATCTTCACGAAATTTTCAAAGCTCGTGGGGTGCTCCAGTCAGCTCCTATCTTAAAAGTTTTGGGGTGATTCGGCAAGCGGGGGCCGAGCAAAAAAGGATGTCCCAAAACGTGTTTTCTCCATGTTAATTCCCATAGGAAACTTTAGACACGGCTACAGCCCAAACTGCTGAACGGAATTACATCAAATTTGGCAAAAAGGTAGCCCTCGGTTCAGAAAGATCCCTTTTTGTTAAATGATGTAAATCCGTTCAGTAGTTCATGAAATATTTGAAAAAGAATAAGTTTCAATATCTGGGCGGAGCCTAACTACACATCTTATCGTGAGATCTGATTGGCTGTCAGCACTTCATCCTGGAATTGCTGGCAGCCATCTTGGGACCAATATGCATGATAGTACCCCATTGAAATGCATTATAGTGAATCGAAGATTTTGAGGGTTACCAAAAGGAGAACATTACATTGCATTAGAATTCATTTGTTGATGGTACCATACTCATTTCAGGAATTGTGGTGTGTTCTAAGGTGATTTTACCCTGTGAAAAACCTTCTGCTGGGATATCATGAGTGATGTTTGAGAGAAAACTGAAGCTAAAATGAGAGCATATTTTCTGTAAATTCACATTATCTTTCTCAGTCATGTGAGAATTAAGTCTGTCATTCTCAGTAAATCATGTACATCCAACAAGGGCAGAGACTGTCAGCTGATTCCTTTGTGTTCTACTGCAGCTTCCCAGAGTGTTCTAAAGAACAACTAGAGCGCTAACAGCCTTACTTATGACAAAAGTATGGCACACCTGAAGCCATCTTGATTGGAATAAACTGGTAACACTTAAAACACTTAATTTAAAAAGGAACAAAATGATGGGGTTCATTTTGTCATAGAAATTATGGTTAGTGCTGTAGAAAGAAAAATTAGGACATGTTTCAAGTGGGATCTCAAATATCTTCCTGTTATATTTCAACAGGAGCAGCCTGCCAGTCGATGCCTTTGTGTTCTACTGCAGTTTCCCAGAGTGTTTTAAAGAACAACTAGAGAGCTAACAGTCTTACTAATGACAAAATTATGGCACACCTGAAGCCATTTTGATTGCAATAGACTGGTAACACTTAAAACATTTAATTTAAAAAGGAACAAAATGAGGGGGTTCATTTTGCCACAGAAATTATGGTTAGTGCTGCAGAAATAAAATTTAGGGCATGTTTTAAGTGAAATCTCAAATCCTCTTCTATTTCATTAGAATATTCTGACATGCAGACTGAAACAATCACTTTCAATACCAGCAGTAGACTTCCAGTTAACTCCCTGGTGAGCAGTAGCTTTACTACAGTGATCTAATGAATAACTAGAGTGCTAACATTCTGAATTTATGGCAAAGGTGTGACACATCTGAATGCCTTCTTGATGGAATCAAAGTAAAAAACTGAACGCATTTCCTACTGAGTAGACTGCAGTAAATAAGGAAATTAGGAAACTTCATAACAAATAAGTCTTCCAAGATGGCCACCAGAGAAAATAGAGCCCAAATGTAGCACAAATATCACCCAGATGTAGGCCACATATAGCCCAATGACAGAAGTGTGCAAAACACTTTTTATTTTTATTTTTTTTGCAGTTTTATATAGTGCAGATTGGTCAGGTATTAGAGTCTTACATTTTACTTGAACCCCTTATTGAGTATTTTGCACGAAGTACATGAGATTGATTTTGCGAAACATTTAACTTTACGATTCTGTTAACCTGAAGTTGCTCTGAACCGGGCTTTGCAACACCGTTTTTACCTACTGGTTTTAATTAATTCTCACTGTATTATATTAGGAAAGAGGATTTACTGTTTTTATGTACACTTTTATGATCTATGTTTCTAAATCAGATCGAATAAAGTTTAATGAATTCTATGGCAGGACGGAGGTGAGGATTATGCATATCTTTCCTCACTTTATTTGCATAGCAGTTCAAAGAAAACGTAACACAACAATCATTAAACAAACGACTACAAAACCCATGAGCCATTAGGGAGATAGTCTCCAAGGCAACTATAGTCCAATCATATCACAGTCCATCGTATATAATATCGTGACGTCCCTTCCGCTTCCTCTTTCTTCACTGCTCGTCAGTTAAGTGCATTCCTTACATTCTTGGCTTAATCTGACGTTGTTGCTATTTGTATAGCAGTTTCTTAGGGGCTGTTGGTGAATGAGTGGATGTGTGCGTAGATCTTGGAATCACTGAGTAGGTGTGTAGTAACTGGTATTGGTATGTGCATTGTTTTGAAAATGTTAGTTTGTATTTTTGAGTGTATGTATCAAAGGTTATATTAGGGTGAGAGGAGGTCTGCCACTCTATCACAGGATGATGTCATCAGTGATGTTTATCAGTGATGTCATTTGAGATGTCATCAGTGAAGTCATGAGTGATGTCACTGACCATGTCATGAGTGATGTAATATGTGACGTCATCAGCAGTGCATTGGGGGCGCGCAAGTTATAGTTAGTTGAACTAACTATAACGGGGGAATTTCTATGATTTTGTATGAGTGAAATGTCCAACTAACTATAACGCCCCTGAAACCTATGGTGTTTTCAGTGAATATATATATTATCTACTGGCGGTCGCCAGTAGATAGTTATAGTTAGGACCGAGTTCCCATAGGAAATCTGAAAATTCTATTTTGAATAACTTTGGCGCCGGTTGACTAATCTTCGTGACATTTTCAAAACTAATGGGGCGCTCCACTCAGCTCCTACCCTGAAAGTCTCAGGGTGATTCGTCAAGTGGGGGCTGAGAAAAAAGGGGGGTCCCAAAACGCATTTTCCCCATGCATTTTCCCATAGGACCTTTAGTCGAACGTAAAGCCCGAACGGCTGAACAGAATTACTTGAAATTTGGCAAAGAGGTAGTCCTCAGGTCAGGCATGTGCCTTTTGCTTAAATGGTGTAAATCCGTTCAGTAGTTCCTGAGAAAATCAAAAGTAAAATCACATATATATCTGGGCGGAGCCTAACCACACATCTCATCGTGAGATCTGATTTGCTGTCAGCACTTCATCCAAGAAGTGTTGGCAGCCATCTTGGGACCAATATACATGATAGCACCTCATTAAAAAGCATTGCAGTTAATAGAAGGTTTTAAGACATTAGTTACATTATAAATCATTTGTTGATGGTACAATACTCATTTTAGGATTTGTGGTGTGTTCTAAGGTGATTTTACCATGGGAAGAAGCCTTCTGCTGTGAAATCATGAATCATGTTTGAGAGAAAACTATTTTCTCATGCTTTTCCCACAGAGGTTTGGAAGGTGATCTATAAGCTAACTGAGAGCATATTTTCTGTAAATTCACATTATCTTTCTCAGTCATGTGAGAATGAAGTCTGACATTCTCAGTAAAACATGTACATCCAACAAGGGCAGAGACTGTCAGTTGATTCCTTTGTGTTCTACTGCAGCTTCCCAGAGTGTTCTAAAGAACAACTAGAGCGCTAACAGTCCTACTTATGACAAACGTATGGCACACCTGAAGCCATCTTGGTTGGAATAAAGTGGTAATTCTTAAAACATTTAATTTAAAAAGGAACAAAATGAGGGGGTTCATTTTGCCATAGAAAGTATGATTAGTGCTGCAGAAAGAAAAACTAGGGCACATTTTGAGTGACTTCTCAAATCCTCTTCTATTTCATTAAAAAATTCTGACATGCAGACTGAAACATGCACTTTCAATACCAGCAGCAGACTTCCCTGGTGAGCAGTAGCTTTACTACAGTGATCTAATGAGCAACTATGGTGCTAACATTCAGAATTTATGGTAAATGTGTGACACATCTGAATGCCTTCTTGATGGAACCAAGTAAAACACTGAAAGTATTTCCTACTGAGGAGACTGCAGTAAATGAGGAAATTAGGAAACTTCATAACAAATAAATCTCCCAAGATGGCCACCAGAGACAAAAGAGCCCAAATGTAGCCCAAATATCACCCAGATGTAGCCCAAGTATAGCCCAATGACAGAATGTCCCAGAGTGTTCTAACGAACAACTAGAGCGCTAACAGTCTTACTTATGACAAAAGTATGGCACACCTGAAGCCATTTTGATTGGAAAAAAGTGGTGACACTTAAAACATTTAATTTACAAAGGAACAAAATGAGGGGGTTCATTTTGCCATAGAAATTATGATTAGTTCTGCAGAAAGAAAAATTAGGGCATATTTTGGCTTCTCAAATCCTCTTCTATTTCATAAACAAATTCTGACATGCAGACTGAAACATGCACTTGGAATACCAGCAGCAGACTTCCCTGGTGAGCAGTAGTTTTACTACAGTGATCTAATGAGCAACTAGAGTGCTAACATTCAGAATTTATGGCAAATGTGTGACACATCTGAATGCCTTCTTGATGGAACCAAAATAAAAAACTGAAAGTATTCCCACTGAGGAGACTGCAGTAAATGAGGAAATTAGGAAACTTCATAATAAATAAATCTCCCAAGATGGCCACCAGAGACAAAAGAGCCCAAATGTAGCCCAAATATCACCCAGATGTAGCCCAAGTATAGCCTAATGACAGAATGTCCCAAAGTGTTCTTAAGAACAACTAGAGCGCTTACTGTCTTACTTATGACAAAAGTATGGCACACCTGAAGCCATCTTGATTGGAATAAACTGGTAACACTTAAAACATTTAATTTAAAAAGGAACAAAATGAGGGGGTTCATTTTGCCATAGAAATTATGATTAGTTCTGCAGAAAGAAAAATTAGGGCACATTTTGACTTCTCAAATCCTCTTCTATTTCATAAACAAATTCTGACATGCAGACTGAAACATGCACTTGGAATACCAGCAGCAGACTTCCGTGGTGAGCAGTAGCTTTACTACAGTGATCTAATGAGCAACTAGAGTGCTAACATTCAGAATTTATGGCAAATGTGTGACATATCTGAATACCTTCTTGATGGAATCAAAGTAAAAAACTGAAAGCATTTCCTACTGAGGAGACTGTAGTAAATGAGGAAATTAGGAAACTTCATAACAAATAAATCTCCCAAGATGGCCACCAGACACAAAAGAGACTAAATGCAGCACAAATATCACCCAGATGTAGCCCACATGTAGCCCAATGACAGAAGTGTGCAAAACACTTATTTTTTGTGCATTTTCAGTTTTATTTAGTGCAGACTTGTCAGGTATTGGAATGCTTTACATGAGCATTGGTTACATCACACAAGATCAAATTCATTTTGGTTGTAGACATGGGGAGATTAAGTGATTTGACCACAATCACAGAATGTTGAGCTGAAGCAGAAACTCCAACCTGGTTCCCCAGTTGCAAAGTCTGCAGCTCTGGAAGTAACACCACATCCTCTCGCCAAGGTGCAACATTTAATCAAGTGGTCAACTGGATAAAAAAACATAAAGATTACAAATAATTTAAAAGTTCTTTGTCGCTATTTGAAAACTCAGAAAAGATGTCCTCATTTTAGTTTTTTAGAGCACTAACCATCATTTTGATGCAAATAAGACCCTCTCATATATGTAATTTCTAAAGGAAATACTCTAGGTATTACAGTTTTGATTACATCAAGATGACGTCAGGCGTTCCACACTTTTGTAATAAATATAGAATGTTAGCAATCTAGTTGTTCATTGGGATACTGTTGAGAGGCAGAGGCCAGGGGCACGGACTCTGAAAATTGAAGGCAGGGAGCAGAGTGCAGAGGCAACAATTTGACCGCACTGGGCAGGCAGGAAGGGCAGACAGACTATGGAGGGCAGTGGAAAGGGGGGCAGGGGCAACAAACCAACAATACAGGACTGGCAAGAGAGGCTGTGGCAATATAATAGACCATTGTGGGCAGAAGGAAGAGGCAGTGGTAGTACAACCATACATGCCTACAGACCCGTTTCAGCCAGGAAACGTCCAATGTTTTTAAGCTCAAATGGGCTTTATTTGATCTGTCTCCTGTCTACAATCTCCTCTTTTTCAATGTAACTCAAAGGGGAAAATCAAAACCCCAGTTTTTTTTCATAATCTCCCTCTTACCAAGTTCAAAATGTTCGCAAGTATGGTACATTGAATCATGGTAGGCAGGAGGAATTGGGGAAGGGACATGGACTCGGATAACAGAGGACAGGAGGGACATGGAGAGGTGCACCAAACTGACCCTACAGGGCAGGCATCAGGGTTTGCAGCAGCACAATACACCACACAGCGCATGCGGGACAGGAGTGCAGCACAACAATCCATAGAAAGCAATAGGGAGGGGACAGGACCATGCACATGGACAACAGAGAACAGATGGGAAAGAGGCAATGGTAGCTAGCTGACCATAATGGACAGACAGGAGAGAAAGCTGCAGCATAACAGACCATAAAAGGCAGGAGGGACAGATCAAGGGCATTACAATGGAACAGACAAGCCAGGAGGGAGGGAATAGGGGTTCTGCACATGGAAACAGAGGGCTGGGGCAAGGTGGCAGGGCAGGAGCAGCAAGATGACCATGGAGGTCAGGCAGGATGGGCACTAGAAACAAGACACACCATGGAGAGCAACAATGAGACTATGGTGGGAGGGGCCATGGTAGCACAGAAGACCATGCATGGCAAGCGGGAGGGTTAGTGGCAGCACAATGGCTATGATGGGCAAGAAGGAGGGTGCAGGGGCATGCACAAAGGACCATGGAGGATAGAAGGGAGGGTCAGGATCTGGGCACAGACAAGAGAGTTCAGGGGAAGGAGCCTCACAACAGACCGCACGGGCAGGCAGGAGGAGCAGTTGCAGCACAACAGATCAGGGAGGGCAGAAGGGTGTGGCAGTAAAATGGACCATGGAGGACAGGAGGAAGGGGATAGGGGCATGTCATGTGGACAGGCAGGGTGGAGGTGGCAGGGACATGTTACAGTTATCTGACAATGCTAGGCCGGTAGGAGGGGAGTGGCAGCTCAACAGAACACTCAGAGTAGATAAGATTGGCAGGTCCATGGAACATAGTGGGCAAAAAGGATGGAGCAGGGTCATGCACAAAGACAGCGGAGGGCAGGGGGAAGGAGAATAGGGGCAGCAAGCTAAGCACAGAGGCTAAGCAGGAGGTCAATGATGGGCCATAGAATTGGGCAATGGAGGGCAGGAGGAGTGGACTGGTACATCATGCTAAATGGAGGGCAGTGGCAGCACATCAGACCATGCATGGCAGGAGGGAGGAGGCTAGTCCATGGATTCAGACAACAGAGGATAGGGAGGAGGTGGATGGGGCAGCAAGCTAACTGTTCAGAGAAGGTGGGTATTAGGAACTTTATTGTTTTTAAAATGTTTGTCTGTGCGAACTACTTAAAATATGAACAAGTATGCAGCAAAAGCTCACTTTTATTCAGGAAGAAGAGGACGTTTGTGACTGTGACTCCGGGCTCACTTGGCAGAAACACCCCCTGACCCTCCACCCCCATCGCAAAATGTAATGCCCGTGAAAAGGGTAAGTGGACGCAGTGTTATCTAGAACATAGTCCTGAGAGCACAATTGAAAATGAAAACTAGATGTAGTATATGGTATAAACTATGCACCAAAAAGTGTGATATAAGATGAACCGGGGCGTGGAATATAATATGCAATACATTGTGCGCAATGACAGATTCATTGGAGAGCGCGAGATAGCACAGGCACTAGCGCGGGCTATGCGATATGCGCCTTAGAGTGTAATATGCACAGGGCAGTGTTGTGTAACATAACTAGTATTTAAAGTTGTAATATAAAATATGTGCTGGGGAGTGTAACGTTGCATATACACTGTGACAAAGATATGGATCCCAGATTGTAATATGTATGGCATAGCGCTGTGCGTTATAACATACACATCGAGGAAGGCACGTTAGATGGGGCAATATAACCCGTGCGAAGGCAAGTGTGGCATGACATATTGACGGGGTGGTGTTACAGTGCACATGGGCTAGAGAGTGTCATAGCATACGCACTAGCTGGTGGAATACAACACAGAGGTGTGAAGCAATCGGCGGGCACTGGTGGGTGTAACGCAGCATTGGGCTCAGCCAGGAGCACACTGTGACTCTCAAGTGAGGTTTGTCTCCTTTCCAGAGAGTAAAATAAAAAGTATTACACATCCGGCGGTGGATGTGTTTTTTATTAACCGTGAGGGGGTTTCTTCCATAGTTTGGTCGAGTTTTTGTTGAATCCCCTTTGAATGGCTTGGTGTGCGTGTATATTAAATGTGCCCGTCAATAGCTATCCATGTTTGTATAAATAAACGACAAGGGTGTCTACTTGGAGAGTACCCACCGGCGGGGGCGCCGGGATTAGGCACGGTAGGGCGTCAGACACGTCAGAGCTTCACTAGCGGTGTAAATACATTCCATGTGAATTAATTCTATGCATAGTCGCCTTTTAATAAATATCACGCAAATCTCATGGTGATAGGTACATACGGTTTGTCCAGCATGTCCTAGGTGTTTCTATAAATATATATATTTTTAAAATAATAAAAAACAAAGGCCGGCCCCGGGGGATGGGGTCCCCGGAGCCATAAGTGGCCTGAGGAGGGGGGCAACGCAGCCCCCTCCTAAAGAATTTAAATAAAAAAAGGCCATGACCCGGGGGTTGGGGTCTCCGGGGCCGATTAAGGCCTTGGGAGGGCCACATTTATTTTTTTCAACAAAAAAAATTAGGGTGCAGGCCCTGGGGATGGGGTCCCCAGGGCCAGTAAATTAGAAAAAGAAGGGGGGCCACACAGCCCTCCTTCTTAAAAAAATAAAATAAATAAAAGACCGGCAGCGCGCTGGAGGCCACGCCCCCTCCTTGCAGCACTCTGCAAACGCGCCCCCTGGCCAGTTGTAAGTTGGGTAATTAATTCCCCTTCAATACTGAGGGTCCCTGAGGGCCAACTAGCCCAACAGGTATCTCCAGTGTACGCCAGGGAGCTGCGTTACAGGCAGGTGTTCTGAGGCCACGCCCCTTTTTACACCTCTCTGCAACGCAGCTCTGTGGCGCTTACTGGAGGTACCTAGTGGGCTAGTTTGACCCTAGGGACCCTTAGGTTTCAAGGGGACTTAATCTCTCAACTTAGAACGGCCCAGGGCGAATTTACACAGTGGTGAAGGGAGGGGACGGGGCCTGAGGTGACGTGTGCAAACACGCCCTGTGGCGCGTTTTAAGTTGCGGAAATAATTCCCTTTCAATCCTGAGGGACCCTGGGGGCCAACTAGCCCTCCAGGTGCTTCCAGTAAGTGCCACTGCTCTGCGTTGCAGAGAGGTGGTGCAGGCCATGCCCCTTTTTACACCTCTCTGCAATGGCGCTTACTGGACGTACCTAGTGGGCTATTTTGCCACTAGGGATCCTCAGGATTCAAGGGACTTAATATCCCAACTTAAAAAACGGCCACAGGGCATGTTTACACAGTGGGGAAGGAAGGGGACGGGACCTGAGGTGATGTGTGCAAACACGCCCTATGGCGCTTTTTAAGTTGGGGAAATAATTCCCCTTCAATCCTGAGGGCCCCTGGGGGCTAACTAGCCCACCAGGTGCTTCCAGTAAGCGCCACTGAGCTGCGTTGCAGAGAGGTGGTCCAGGCCGTGCCACTTTTTACACCTCTCTGCAACGCAGCACTGTGGCGCATACTGGAGGTACCTAGTGGGCTAGTTGGACCCTAGGGACCCTCAGGATTCAAATGAACTTAATCTCCCAACTAAAAACGGCCACAGGGCGTGTTTACACAGTGGTGAAGGGAGGGGACGGGCCTGAGTTAACGTGTGTAAACAAGCCTTGTGGCACGTTTTAAGTGGGGGAAATAATTCCCCTTCAATCCTGAGGGACCCTGGGGGCCAACTAGCCCACCAGGTGCTTCCAGTAAGCACCACTCCGCTGCGTTGCAGAGAGGTGGTCTAGGCCGTGCCCCTTTTTACATCTCTCTGCAACGCAGCTCTGTGGCGTTTACTGGAGGTACCTAGTGGTCTAGTTGGACCCTAGGGACCCTCAGGATTCAGGGGGACTTAATCTCCCAACTTAAAACGGGCACAGGGCGTGTTTACACATTGGGGAAGTGAGGGGACGGGGCCTGAGGTGACGTGTGCAAACACGCCCTGTGGCGCGTTTTAAGAGGTAGTTTTAATCCCCTGCCCTATTATATACTAGGGGCTTACAGAGGAGGTCATGCTGATCACAGGGGGACCCCAACGCATAGTGTTCCCTAGTGTATGTATATGTTTTCACTGTATTCTGAGTGTCTTTTAACAAAGCACTGGCTCTAGGACTGGTTAGTCAGACTCAGTTACCACCAGTATCCGTCTGAAAAAGTTGAGGGTACAGGATGATTTTGCAACAAGGCTTCTTTCTGCTCTTCTGTTTGTTCTTTCTGCACGTTATCCTTCTTCCTGCACTTTTCTTCGTCTTTGAGGACTTCTGTTGCTTCTTTCTGCATTTCTTTTTTTTCTTTCTGTGCATTTTTTCTTCTTTCTTCACATGTCCTATCTCTGTAGGCATAGTTAGAAATTAGCATTTAAAAACCCTTTGAAATTCACTGAAAAAACCATAGGTTTCAGGCACGTTATAGTTAGGAATTAGCATTTAAAAAACCTTAGAAATTCACTGAAAGAACCATAGGTTTCAGGGGCGTTATAGTTAGCTGGACTTTTCACTCGTACAAAACCATTGAAATTCCCCCGTTATAGTTAGTTCAGCTAACTATAACTCGCGCTCCCGCAATGCACTGCTGATGACGTCACATATTACATCACTCATATTTTTTTCAGTGAATATATATATATATATATATTGCCATATATACACATGCATACAAAGTCACATATATAGATATAAGCTATAGATATATGCACATGCATACAAAGTCAAATTTAAGAATTTTAAACAACTATGCACACACACTCTTTACGATTGCCCTTTTTAGGAACCCCCCAACATCCCCCCGTCCCGCACCCTCCAAGTTTGATTCGTGGTCCTATGTGTAGCTTCCCTAAACCTTCCTTCTATAGATGCCAGTGGTTAATTGCACTGTCAACTAAGATGTATAAATTGTTCACACTGCTCCGAGCTGGTTGCTTCAAGGCACTGTGCTACTTGAGAGATGGAGAGATTTTTTAATGACCTTATTGAATCTCTCTGCCCCATCACGTTACACCAGTTACCACATGGTAACATTTATTGAACAGCATCGTATATTATTAATAATGTTTGTAATGTTACACACTGTATAGCGAAATAGTTTAAGTGATTAGTGTAAACTCTCCAAGTTGAGTTAATAGAGTATGGCTATAATTCAGTGGAGACAGAGTGGTTAGTCTGGTCTTCCCGCAGTACTGACTTTGATAAATGCGCCTCTGTTCACATCAGTACGGTACCAGTAATGCTTCACAAAAGCCTTAAGGATCACTTGGCCACTTCTGAGATACAGAGATAAATCTTGTTGCAAATCTCTGGAGACAGCTTCCCTTCTAATGGAGTGTGGTCGTAGGAATTGTGTTTAATTCATGCATTGAACTCTGATTTCCTTTCCTTAATAGTGTACATTGGACTAACTGCAATGCATAAAGGCCATTAGGTAACAAAATGAAGATGTGTTCCTTTTTCTCATCCCTAATGTGGCACGAACTGGAGCAAGTAAAGGCGATTTGTATAATTAATAGGCACATGACGTATTGGTACTGGGCAAGAAATGAGGAGTGAGGGTAAGCTGTACTATTTCAATGCTCACTTACATTTTCAAATACTAGGTGCAACTATTTTATCTATGCTGCAGGTCTGAAAACGATACTTCAAAATGGAAATAAAAAAATATATTAAAGAATTAAACTCTCTATGCAAACAGAAAAGTATACATACATCAGAGATTGTAAACTTCATGATAAAATGAGGCAGCAGATAAGTCAAATTTGCCGTCCGTTAATTAGTGCACATAAAACTTGATATTTCCGAGTGTTGTGTTTGTGGTAGCATGCATGGTGGAAGTGAATAAACCGAAGGAACATATCTATTCCTTCTTTCGAAAATACTGAAAACGAGATACGTCCTTTCTGGTGTGGAAATATGATGATTAAGGAATATAATTTGATATGCATACTTGTTTTTTTCACATAGCATATCACTTGCGGGAGCCTCGGTTCTCAACTGTACTACAAGGGTTGTCATCTGCATGAAAATCAGTACTTCTACAATGTTTTTCATTGTGAGATCCCCATTTTCACCATCTAGTCTCAAGCGTAAATCTGTCCCAACTATCTACTGTCCAGTTTCTAAACTGCTCACCAAGAACAATGACAGAGCAGCGCATTAGCAGCCACTGAGGGGCAGTTTTTATAAGCCCAAGCCCTTGCGCCACCATGGATGCATCATATTTACAATACGGCGCACCATGGAACAAGGATTGACAGATACATCAGAAATTCTGAAACATCTGTTTGCGCAAAGGTCACGCATTGTTGTTGTGTCGCAAGCAGAATGCAACTTCAGCAATGCATGAAGAGGCCTATACTTATTGTGCTGCGTCACTGCTTACGCCTACTCCAAGCAGGCGTAAGGTTTTGACGCAGTAGCATCCTAGAAATGACGCAGGGAAATCTTGTAGATTTTATGCGTGGGAAAGCCCACCCTGCATACATTATACTTGACGCAGGTATAATGTGATGCAGGACTTTACAACTTGACACATCTCCTTAGAGGTGTGACATTGTAAATGGGCTGCAACGTGGCGCATTGTTTATGCCACTGCTGCATAACAAAAAGTGATGCAACGGCAGTGCAAAAGTGATGCAAGAGGGTTGTAAATCTGCCCCTGAGTTTTAAGGTTCCCGCAAGACATTTTAGCACATCCATCTCTCAAATGAGAGAAAGTTATATGGTTCTGCATAAGGAAAACATGACATTAGGGAAACTAAGGGGCATATCATCAACGGCCAGCGATAATTATTGCTGCCCACTCTTAGCGTTAAAATGTTTAATGCCGGCTATCGCAGATAATTATCGCCATGCTAACGCTGTATTAACAACGCTCAGCGCAATGGCGATAATTATCCAAGCAATAGCGATGTTTTCCAGGGAACATCGCTGGTTTTCCAGCGATGTTCCATGGAAAACGGCGATACCCTTGATAATAGGGGCCTGTGGTCTTAGCCACACAATGCACCCCCATGTTAAGTATGCCTTAGTCAGGAATTTAACAGACGTTAAATTCCTGCGTTAAGGCATACTTAGCGCGATTTAAATAATCGCTTCCCCGCATTGTAAAGATCACAAAGCTGCCTTTGTGATATTTACCCATGTTGTTTCCACAGACACGCCTACTTTGCATCTCATTAGCGATGAAAAGTTAGGCGTGCTGGAAACAGGAGCAAAATCAGCAAAACACGCGATAGCGTGTCTTTGCTGATAAGGCGATAAAATTATCGCCGCTTTTCGGCCGAAAACGGCCTCAAAAGCGGCGATAATTTGTTATCACCGCATTGTTAATATGCCTCTCAAGTGAATCTCAATATTTGGGATCCAAAAAAGATAGTGATTTAATTAAAAAATTATGCATGGGTCTAGTCAGAAAAGATCAGGGTCTAGAAAGGAAACAAGACAAAACAAAATGTGTTGATCTGATCAGATGTCTTTTTTTGTGTCACAGTAGCCTCTTAGCCACAGTATGGCATAACAGGTGGCACACTTGGTTATAACATGAGAATTCCTTTGAAGACAAAGATCTTATGAAGCCTCCTGAAACAAAGTGGCAAGGAAAGCTGGAGTGAATCTTTTTCTAGACATGGTTCCACATCCTAGAGCATATCTCAAGAATAGTACAGTAGAAGCTGTCATGTGAACAGAGTGATTGCTTCGGTGAGAAGCTATGTATTTGGGGAGATCCTGGCTCACTTTTTCTGTTACAATTCAAGGAATTTGAAACAACCCGCCAAAAAAATAAAGATCAAGTGGTTCTGATGTGTATGACTAAAATGTCGATACTATTTCAATACCAACATACAACATTTGTGCCAACACTTGCGTCCTCCCAAAAAACGAACAGATTCCTTTGATTGTACCGTAAACATGTCACAACTACAGATGTTTTTTTGTCTGGGGATGACATATTTCAGCCCCCGGGAAAATCTGAATCTCTATCTGAAAAAGGTGTAAATTTGTGAATTATTTTGTTCATGTATTAAGAAAAGTGAGCGTCACGTATTAGACATTGTTAGGCCAAAAATTGAATTAAGTGCTTTGCATTTGCTCATGCACTTTAGCATCAAAATATTTTTTGTACTTGGGTTAAGTCATGCATAAAATCTTCCCCAGATGCCCACCTTTGCATCCTATGACTGGTGTTAATTTAGGCAACCCTATCATTGATTTGGAAACAATGAATGATAGATGACCATATTGATGCCACTTTTCAAGTTCATTTGATATTTACATTTGGTTGCATTTATGGATAGTGCCTATACATAGTCAGGTTCTTGAATCGTTCCTTTGACCACTAAGGTTTGCAGTGCTCTGTTGAGATGCAATGAGGTGAGTATGAAATAGAATATTGTTATGCAGGATTGACCTGCATGCTCCTCACTATAGTCACTGAGACTGATCAGTCAATCCAAATGAAATAACCTTTCTCTTCATGGCTTCATGGCTGTGAAACTAATGGAAAAAGTAGATCTAACAAGCAAATGCACTCCCATGGGACATTGAATAGATTCAATGAGAGATCATGCTTCATGGAAAAAATCTTCAGGAACCACTGTGAAGAAATATAGCGACACTTAATATTTAATATGTATATGTATATGGAACTTTAAAACAAATTCATTTATGGGGATACAAGCTAAAGGGTTACCAACAGGTCGGGGGCACAAGGGACCAGACTTGGAAGAGGGGTCATGAAAAAATTTTATCACGAAAATGCCCTTAACATGCATGCTTTTACAAAGAAATTCGATGTAAAGGTATGCGTGGTATGCGTGGTAAAGGCATATTTGTGGAAAAGGTTATACATGGTAATGGCATTCACGTTGTAAATCATGCGTTGTCAAGGCACCTGTTGCAACAGAATGCCTTCTAATGTCATACAAACGTATGAGTGTAGGAATATAAAATTAGGATTAGGTTTGGGAATATTTGAGGCTATGGTGTATATGGGGAGCTTGAACTACATTTTGTACATACATATATTTGTTATAGACATGTTGCTATTTCAGTCTATCTAATTTTATTTAAGGCCAACACCATGCCACGTTGCTCATTATCCTACCAGACGCACAGTGGCTGCATATTACCACGCTCGTCTAGGCGGGTTGGGTTGACGCCAGTGCTTCAAGGTGGTGCTGCCCTGGTGCTTCCATATTTTTGTGGGCCGGTGACTTAAAAAAAAAGAACTGTCATTGTCCTTTCTTTATACCACCACTATCACACCTGCAACAAGCTATTGTCACAGCCAGCAAGTCAAAGATTCAGCAGTATTTAATACTCTTCGAGTCCATTTCCAAAATCCTACACGTGTTCCTGGGATAGGATTGCTCTCCTGAACCCAAATTTTGTGAGTGAACTGGAAGGGCCTGGAATCTTGTAGCAACTAGGCATTTTAATGTCAAAAAAGCTATACAAACAGAAGGGAGGAACATAGGAATCAGCTGCAAAATTGACTTGCGCACATCCAAAGAAAGGAACTGCATAAAAAATAAATGCAATCCTTATTGATTTCGTCTAAATAGCTGCATTGAACGGGCCTCGGGAACACTCATGATTTTAAAGCATTCAATCGACCATCCGCGAGCTAACAAATAT
This sequence comes from Triturus cristatus, assembly GCF_964204655.1. Classification (NCBI taxonomy): domain Eukaryota; kingdom Metazoa; phylum Chordata; class Amphibia; order Caudata; family Salamandridae; genus Triturus; species Triturus cristatus. Next base: position 684,585,140 of record NC_140586.1, on the reverse strand, counting down.
GTTGCCATTTACAAGCGTTCACTAACGCAAATGACCTATCTGAAGGTCTAACAAATAATGAACTGCAAAGCTCAGTCTGAGCTTCCAGGTCTCAGTAAACTCCATAACAAATAATCTGCATTCACAACAAATATGAGCTTCAAATGACAACTCTCACTCATGTACATGGAAACATTATCACAATTTCACTGTCATATTTTATTTATTTAGGAGTTTTGCAATGCGCTGTATGTAATTTTTAGCTACATCAGAACTCAACATGAGGCGAAAGATCACCATTGAGTCAAAGAAAAACAAAGTAGGAAGAGAATGCTTCTGATTCGATAGCCATAGATGCCCCCAACTGGTGTTATGTGTGCATGGTCTAGGGTGGCCCTTGAGATCTGCTACAAAAGAAGTCTGAAGAGTTCCATTATCAGTTTCCTGAAATAGATTTGGCTTGACACATCTCTCAAGGGTAGTCTGAGTGCATTCGCCAGTTTTGACAATGTATTCCCAGGGATCACCCCCACTTAGATGTGCCATCTGCATTATCTACAAAGTCATCGCAGCCGTCATCCCTTCCTATGTGGTTCATGTCTCTGGTGGCTCTCGACACACCCACATAAAGGACAACATTAAACTGAAATGAAGGAGTGCAAAAATCCACCCAAAAAAGGCAACAGATCTTGTCCATTTACACACCAAAATCTGTAACAAAATCCTAATATTTATTTATTTATATAGCTCTTGAATCGACCCCCTAAGGGGTATCTCTGCGCTTTGGACAGGCAACAGGAAGAGCTGAGGAGCTAGAACGGAATCAGAAACAGAAAAGGATGGTCTTAAGGTGCTTTCTAAATTGGAGGTGGTCAGGGCATTGTCTCAAGTGAATGGAGAGCTGATTCCAGTAAAGAGGGCCAAGGTGGGAGAATGCCTTCCCACCCAGCCTGGCTCTCCTAACTCGGAGGGACCTGGAGGGCGTGTACAGCGTAAATGTCTCAGCAAGATAGGCAGGGCCGAGGATGTACATGGCCTTGTGAACAGTACAGCAAACTTTAAACTTAACCCGATCGCGTACTGGGAGCCAGTGGAGCTGACGGAGAAGAGGGCGGGAGGCGGTCCTAGGGGGGGCATTCAAGACCAATCGCACCTCGGTGTTCAGGACCACTTGTAATCTACAGAGCGAGGACTCGTTGGCTGAGACCAAGAAGCCATTGCAGTAGTCCAGACGGCTCAGTATGAGTGCCTGCGTCAGGGTTTTCCGAGTTGAATCAGGAAGCAAGGGCAAAACTCGGCATAATAGGCCCAGCATTTGAAAGCAGGAGCCAGATGTCTGAGCAGCGTGCTCCTTCAAAGTGAGAGCGTGGTCCAGGCAGATGCCTAAGTTCTTAACAAGGGACTTGGGGGCAGGGGAAGCACCAAGGTCCACTGGCCACCATTCAGGAGTCCACAGTAAGGGGACATCGCCGAAGAGCAAGATCTCAGTCTTCCCGACATTAAATTGGAGGAAATTACGTCTCATCCAATCGGAAATAGCCCTCATACCAGAGGAGAAGGCCGACGGAACAGATGGGGTGAATTTGCTAAAAGGAAATAGCAGCTGTGTATCGTCGGCATATGCAATAGAAATGAAACCACAGGTCCTAAGGAGGTTGGCCAAGGGAGCAACATAGATATGAAACAAGGTAGGGCTCAAACAGGAGCCCTGAGGTACTCCCTTGGTCATTTCCATAGACACCGAATGATAAGGGCCAAGATTGATGGTCTGGGAACAGCAGGATAGAAAAGTTGTCATCCACTGGAGGGCAGAGTCTCTGAGTCCAATCTCCTCCAGTCTCCTGAGCAATATCTGATGTGAGACCATGTCGAACGTGGCAGAAAGTTCCAACACCACCAGAAATGTAGATTGGCCCCTGTCTAAGGTCATCCTGATGTTATCTGTGACCGCTAGCAGGGCTGATTCTGTTCTGTGTTTGGGCCTAAAGCCTGACTGGGAAGAATCTAGGCTGCCAGTGAGTTCGACATGTCAGACAGATATTTGTTGTTGTGTGAGTAGATGTAGTATGTAGTAGTAGATGGGGGAGTAGCGAGATGGGACGGAGGTTGGAGAGATCAGTCAGGGGGGCTTTGGTGTTCTTGCAGATAGGTATAACCTGTGCTGCTTTCCATTCCAAAGGAACATCACCCTCTCTCAAAGAGAGATTGAGAAGAAACTCTTTGGATGACACAGTTGACAGAACAGGGAGGCTACGATTTTGGACAGGGTAATATCTAGGGGGAGTCAGATTTTACTGTTGAAGCAATGCTTCTACATCTACCGAGGTCAGAGGGGAGTAACTCTCTAACAGCTGGGGGTTTGCATGTTCTGGCAGGTCGGATGCCGTGGCGACCGGAGGCTGGCTCCCTGACGTGACAATCTTGTCATAGATGAGTTCTATTTTCTGTGAAAAGTGTTATGCGATGTCATAGCAAAGAGAATGTGAGGGGGCCTCTAGATTATCACAGGCCTTGGGATTAATGAAGGACTGAAGGATTCAGTAGAGGATTTTAGGAGCATTTCCAGCCTGGGCTAACTGGGATGCGATGTGAGCTTTCCGTGCGGCCTTTATGTTTTTGTGGTAGCCAGAGAGAGTAACCTTGAATCTATCTTTCTCCCTCTCATCATGGGTGCTACGCCAGCGTCTTTTTTGTTTTTTGCATAGTTGTTTTTGAGCTCGGAGCTGAGGAGAAAACCAAGCTGTCTGGGGACGCTTAGAGGAGTTGGGGAGTGATACCCAGAAGAACCACTCCAAACCCGCTCCTGTTTAAGAACAAGCAGAAGAGACACCTCTCGATTAACACTACATCATGAATCATTAACAGTCAAATTCCACTCTCAGAACCAAGTCATCCCTAATATCAAATACTGACTTGATGGTTGCCCTTGACCCAATACAGCATTCCATTGCCTTTGGCTAGTATCACACTATAGAAATACCACATACACAGCAAATAATCTGCATCACTGTATTTCTGCTTGAAACATTGATGGTTCAGGATTGGAGGTTTGTTGCTAACAAGTGGTGTGCAGGGCCAGACTATTTGCATAGCTGCAATACTGGCCCCCGTACCAAAAGCAGCTGAAGTGTGTTCCACGCGCACCCCCCTCCCTCCGGTCAGTCCCACTCAATTGGCAGGGCCTGGTGGCGTGGGACTATTTTCTCAAGTCTTTTCAATCTTTTTCCCTAGAAGTATTTTTGTACGGTGTGAAGAACCTCGAATGTGATCCTGGCTTTGACTGGTAGCGAGTAAAGGTGTTAAGGTCTGGCACAATTTAAAGATTACGGCCCCATTTATAGATTAAGGTATATAATGACTGGCAGTTTGTAGCCTTTTTTTTTTTTTATTAGTTATATCTGCAATAATTACAAAACAATACAACCAATATAACCAGCCAGTCGTTGTCGCAGCATATCCATATACATAGTGTTGTCATGTGCCATGCAGTGATGTACATACTTCAATATTGTTTGTGTCAATTCCATAGTGGACAATGCATATTTTTAGAATAAGTCCGTAAGTTTCAGGGGCTACGCACATTTAACATAGTTTCATGTAGACTCGAACATACAGAACCCACATGCAATTATCATAGCTGTGGTACTGTTCCACTCCAACCCGTACAATTGACCTTGATCTCTATTCTAGATCACAAAGAAGGGAAAACAAAGTGGTCCAACTGTTCGCGGGGAATCCCCCAGCCCCCACCCCCATCAACCACAGAAACTACCCATCCAAGGTGTCACTATGTGCCTCTGTGTCCTGACGTTCCTGAGCCCACCGCACGAACGGCTCCCAAATTTCGCGAGGTCGGATGTTGACGGCATCAACTCCCAGAATGTGTTCAGCTGTGTATGTCCATATGTTACATCAGCCAGCCAGCCCTTTATCGTAGGTACCCTCCCTCTGCCCCAGCACACCGCCACCTGCCTTTTAGCGAATAATAGAAGCAACGCATGCAATTTGCGCGATTTTGGTGGAGTATCCCTAACATATCCCAATATACCAAGTACAGGGGATGTGATATCTGATCGCCCAACAATCTGGTTCACCAAATGAAAAATCTGAGACCAATAATTCTCGATCAGTGGGCAGGACCATGCTATGTGTAAAAAAGAGGCAGGGGAGTACCTACATCTCCAGCATTCATCAGTCCCCCGGAGCCCCATCCTTTTCAGACTGATAGGGGTTCTGTAGAATCTGTGCAAATATTTAAAATGTATTAACCGTAGCCTATAGTTGGGAGAAAGCTCAGTGAGCTGCCCACAGCAGAAGTTCCATTGTTCCTCAGTCAGTGGGGATTGGAGGTCCTCATTCCAATAATGGAGGTATTTAAATGTGACCACTGGTGCTGTGCTTTGCATTTGTCGGTATATACGGGTGACTAACTTGCGTGGAGATGGGGAGCCCACCAAGCCCTCCAAAGCAGTGAATGTCGGAGGGGCCGCTGGGAAGTGCCCACTGAGTGCGCAGCATGCTGCCCGTAATTTGTGATACAAAAACAATTCAGAGAAGGGCACAGTGCGGCCCTCCTCTGCCACCGGGGGGGGCATGAACGCGTTGTCGGGGAAGAGATCAGCGAATGTATGAAGGTGCATTTTCTTCACTAGGGGTTTGTCAACGCCATCTTCAATACACGGCAGCATCGGGTTATGCACCAAGGAAAGCGAGGGGGCATAGAGCAACGGGACTCCCGCCCTCTTACGCAATTCCTCCCACACCCATCGTAGTGTTCCAGCAGTATCCACATCCCCTCTAGGGCGTTTCGCTTTGGCACATATTGCTACTTTTAGTGGAATTGGTGCAACAGCATCCCGTTCCACTGCCACATGTGGTTGAAAGGGAGTTGGGTGGGTCCAAAAGTGCAAAAATTGGGCTTGAGCGCAAAGTGCATATAGCCGCATGTCTGGGGCGCCCAGGCCTCGCTTGTCCGCCTGCTCATGCTAGTTCAACCAGATATGATCTCAAGGTGGTAAAAAAATGTGATGTGCGCGGAATCGGTATGTTTGCGAACAGGTAAAGGAATTTGGGTAATATAATCATTTTAGCCACCACTATCCTCCCTGTGAGTGACAAGGGTAGTTTCGCCCATATCTTTACCTCTTCTCCCAGCCACATTATCGCTCTCCCATAGTTAAGGTTCCAGATTTCTTGAAGATCTCGACTTATCCATATCCCCAGATATTTGATCTCATCTGCCTCCCATCTCAGGGGGTATTCAGAGGATACCCTTGAGGTGTTATCTGTCAGGGGGAAAATTACTGACTTGGACCAATTGACAGAGATGCCAGCAAGACCTTCAAATTCACGTAATACAGGGTTTAGATTTTCTTCCGGGTTTATAAGATAGAGGGTCACATCGTCCGCGTACAGTGATATTAGAAGATTTCTAGAACTGAACCGTGTGATGCTGTCTAACTCTGGCAGCCAGAGGGTCCATAGCTATGGCAAACAATAGCGGGGAGAGGGGGCAACCCTGCCTCGTACCCCGTAAAATGGGGAAGGGTTCCGAAACCAGGCCATTCACCCTCACCCGGGCACTTGGCATGGTGTATAACAAGCACATTTTTTTAATGAGGAGTGAGCTAAAGCCCATCCTGCCCAATATAGCAAATAAATAGGGCCACTCAAGAGTATCGAAGGCCTTAGTGGCATCCAAAAACACCACTGCCGCCTGAACATCTGGGTGTAAGTAATACAGGGCTGAGAAGATCGTGCGTAGATTGTGTGAGGTGGATCTCCCTGGGATAAATCCCGACTGATCGGGGAGCGCTATCATAGGCAACATTGGCTGCACCCGGTTTGCAATTAATTTGGCAAGGATCTTCACATCTACATTTATCAACGAAAGGGGCCTGTAGGAGTCTAAGTCTTCTGCCGGTTTATCTGGTTTTAGCAATACGCCCGTTTTCAAAGCCTCTTCATATATGGCTAACAGTCTAGGGGCCAGCTCCTCAGTGTATGCCTTATAAAAGGCCGTGGTTAGGCCATCCGGTCCCGGGGCCTTGTCGGGTGGCAAGCTCTTTATAACCTGTGCCACATCTGCCGGACTGATCGGGAGATCCATGTATTCCCTGTGTGTGTTATTAAACCATACCAGCACAATCGAATCCAGAAAAGATTCCAACCCTCCCGGGCACGTTCCCTGAGTAGCTGTATATAGTTTACAGTAGAAATCAGAAAAGGCACCCAGGATATCTCCTTGCCCTCTAACCTGGACGCCAGATGTTGTGCGCAGTTCATGTATATATGTCACAGATCTTGGTGCTTTCAGCATACCTGCTAATGCCTTTCCCGGTCTCCCCCCCTCGCCATACCTTCTAGCCTCCGCATATTTACCCAAGAATTTTACCTCACGCTGCGCCTCTTCAGCATAGTCCAATAGCTTGGCTTTCACCAGTCCAGCTATGTCCTGCTCGCCCGTATAAAAGAAATTGTGTTAGAGTTCTTTTATATTGGCCTCAAGAGATGCGAGGGTGCTTCTCATCGCCCTTAACACTCCGGCCTGACGGGCAATACACTGGCCCCTAATTACAACTTTAAATGCTTCCCATAGGGATGTCTCGGTGGCTACCGACCCAGCATTGAGTTCAAAATAGTCAGTGATATCCTTCCTAATCTCCTCCCTGAAAGCATCATCAAGTAGAGCATGAGGCGGGAGGCGCCATGCGAATGCCGGGCATGGAAAGCCCGGGATCAGCAGTTTCAACAAGCAGGGAGGGTGGTCAGATAGATAACGGGGCATATGCTCCACATCTACAGTCCACAGGGCTACGTCTCGCGACACTAGCCAATAATCTAGGCGGGACCAAGCGTTGCGGTGGGCCGAGATGCAGGTACCCTCCCTCAGCGCCTCATGTCTGCCTCGCCAAATGTCAATTAGTCCGCCATCAGCTATTATTTCCTGTAGGGCAGTGCTGGCCATCGGGTTCAGTGTTCGAGCGACCCCCTTCCTATCCATTGTGTCATTCAGGACAGCATTGAAGTCTTCCCCCCAGAGTATCGTATTGCAACCAGTAGCCCTAACCTATGCCCAGATCTTATGTAAAAAAGCGGGGGATTCAATGTTAGGACCATACACAGCCACAATAACCACAGAAATACCACATACCAGTCCCTGAACCAAGACATATCGACCCTCCGGATCCCCTTGGACCGACCCCTCCCTCCAGTCCAACCCCCGTCTGATCAGTATCGCCACACCACGGGCATAGTTGGAATACATAGCCGAATAAGTATGCCCCCATCTATTATGACGCAATCGCTGGATGGTGTGGTATTTAAGTGTGTTTCCTGCAGCAGGCAGACATCCACATTGTGGCGTGCTAAGTAGGCATGTACCAGCCTTGACTTCCTATTATCATTTAGCCCCCGAACATTCCAGGTCAAACAATTCAACGTTTTATCAGCTTTATGCATATGCCGCTATAATACATAAATGGAAATCAACAGATCAACAAGACCCATTACATACGCAGATGACACTAGACACACATCTTATTGTATTGGCACTGGCATTGAACAATAGAACAGTCCCTCTCCTCCACATCCCACCCACTCCAACCCCCCAACTAGGTTGTAGAGTACCCATCACAACTATGAAACCCAGAACAATGTGCAGCAAGCAAGGGAACATTGCCATGGGGGCCTAGCTATGCCGGCCACTACCCTGTATTGGACAGTGTGGCCGGAAAACCTGCGGGGGATGTGTACCGCCCAAAGACACATTTACTGAAAACAATGAGAGACAACGTAAAGGCAAGTCTGGAGAAATTCAAATGCATACATAAATCGCCTATATTCCAGCACCCAGTCTAACAATTTGTCAGGTCCCATATATCCACAATACGATACCCATGTTAGTCATTGTCACTCAGCTGGCCTCCTGATGCTCCCGCTCCCTCTCGAGGCCCTTTTGTTTTCTTGCCTCCGATATGTTTAGCAAACTTCAAAGCCGATTTGGCATCAGTAAATATGTGGGCAGTTCCTTCAAAAGATACTTTCAGTTTAGCGGGGTATAGGAGAGAGTATGGGATCTGCGCCTGTAGAAGAACACGCTTTGCCGGGAGAAATTCTCGTCTCGCTGCCTGGACAGCTGGAGTAAAATCTGGGTAGAATGAGATATTATTGCCTTTATGCGTGATGCTGCTCTTTTCTCTAGCCAATCGTAGGACGAGGTCCCGATCTTGATAGTCCAGAAGCTTCACAATAATAGGCCGAGGCGGTGCCCCAACAGGAGGTTTCTGCCCCAGCGACCTGTGCGCCCTTTCCACCACAAACACCGCAGACAGGTGTGGATCAAATAACTTGTGTAACAGGTCGGTGATATAGGTTTCCATTTTAGATATTGTAGTCATCTCCGGAATACCGGTAACGCGAAGGTTATTGCGTCTTGATCGTGCTTCCAAATCGTGATTCTTAGCTCTGATAACGCCGAGCAGTTTGTCCATATGCAGCAACTGTTCCTTCGTTTCAACTTGGAAGTCATGAAACTCCGTATGACAATTGTCCAGTGTATCCAAACGCATCTCATGGGTTGCCACCTGTGATTTCACATAGTCTAATTGGGAGGTTAGGGTATCCAGTTTAGTGTCAATGTTGCGGAGACTCAATCGCATCTACAACATAAGTGTCCGCAAATCCTCACCATGATCCTCCGCAGTGGGATCACGTTGACCCTCCGTCTGAGTTTCCGGCTCCGAGTCCGCATGTCGCGTGGAGCGCTTAGGTTCAAAGGTCAGCTTCGGCTGCTTAGCATCCTGGCAGTTTGTAGCCTAAGTAGTCTAGTAAAGATTGATTTGGGTGCTCCTGTGTTAGTTCAGTGGCAGTTGTCCAGGCAGAATTTAATGAGGGTGCTAGTTAGTTCCACCTGATGGTTAGTTTGGAGTACCTGCAGGATTTGGTTTGGTAGTAACCACTGAGTTCCCTTTGATGACTACATTAACTTGTGGAATGAATGAGAGTTCTTAAGAAGACTATCCCCAGTTCGAAGCTCTTGCTGCCTGTTGAAGGTGCAATTGAAAGGTGGGGGGCAGAGCCTGGGAGCTAATTGAAAGATAGCAAATCATGCTCCCTTTTCCCATATGAATTTCTAGTCTTTACTTCATTCATGCAAAGAAAGCTCCCCTTGATTTTTTGGAGAATGTTGTCCAAGCAGAATGTGATGTGAATAGAGTTGTTTGGGTAATTTACAAGCTGGAAATTGATTTCCATGTCTGCTCAAGATGCTGTACATAGGTATTGAACAAGATCGGAACAGTTGTTCTGATCCTGACATTTTTACTGTGGTTGAAGAGATAATATTGGATACAAAATAGAAAACGGCCTTCTATTCCTGAATATTCTTCCTACCACTTCTGCAGAATTATGTGGTCAACAGTGTCATAGGTGGCAGATACATCAAGGAGTATGAGTTCTATTTCCTTGTGTTCATTTATTCAGTGTAGAATTTGCTCCTTTATGCCAGTGACAATTTGTGCACCTCAAGGGTTTAAATCCAGACTGATGGTCATGAAGGTGATGGTTTAGCACCACAATCTCTTTGAGCTGGCTACCCACCTCCTTGAAGGATCATGCAGAGTAATTAGAGGTTAGATATGGACCTGTTCCTTTATTCCCAGCAGTTCTTTCTTTCTTGAGCTTTTCGAGACATTACTTAGCATACATCTTCATTGCATATATTTGACAACATTTCATTTCAATTGATAAATTGGATGTCAACATACCCTTTTAGAGAACAATAAGCATCTTGGAGCTTTAAGTACAAAACAACAAAGAGGCCCGACATTTGGTCGGACTCATGGCTTGAGTGAGTGTAGTATCAGGGTCCAGATTCCAAGTGTGAGTGGATAGTGTTCTGTACCAAATGTATCCCCTAAAGAGTGTGTCTACTATTTTTCATTGAACGTAACACTCTTGTATGGTGAAACATGCAGTAACAACTTACTGCATGCTATGTTATGAAATATTGTCTACTATTGTGGGGAAGGGGTGGGCAGAATCTAAGCTAGCAATATTTTCTATACCTGTGCATTCATATGTACTCAGGCCTTGAAACAACACATGGGTGCAAGATCCATACCATTGATACACTCTAATGCATATTGCGTAAAAATTGTTACTTGTTTACATTACGGAGGCCTCCAATCCAACTTGACCTCAATTTGTGTGATAAAGACATCCTATGTCATATATGAAGCAACATCGTACTTTCATGCTTCGTAACTTGGCGTTCCTACTTCGGCATATACTCATCTGTTTAAATCACCCATTCTATGACTCAGTACAGAGGCAGATGTGGCTTTCAAGACATAGCAATACATCTCTTTAGCAATACAAGAGCCAGATCTATAAACGTAAGCTTGTGTTTGATTCTATTCACCCATGGCATCCACCCCAGCAGACATGTAAGTGATTTGTTTTGCTCTCTATGCCTGAAATAAGATTCTTACGATACCAGTATATATTAAAAATTGCCATGGCCCCAAGTCATAGACCTCCCATAGGTTGTCAAATGAAGCTGTGTTCAAACATGTCACCCCAGGGAACCAAATCAACATCCATCCATTCGTGTATATTGTGTGAAGCAGTCAATATGGCAAACTCCGGCAATGACCACAGTAGTAGATCAGATGTGTATGTGACAAGGCAAGGTCCTCACTGGTATGTATGCATTCCAAGAATATCTTGCCATGCTCATAAGCTTTTTTATTTACCCTTATCCAGGATCTTCACCCATTAACCACTCCAGAATTGTGCCGCACATCGTTCAGATAGAAAATACGCTGTTTTCAGCTTTGGCATATCACTTAACAAGCTAATTTGCCATTGCAATTAGGCTGCCACATGTATAGCTCATAATTTGGGAACAACAAATCACCTTCAGCCAGAGATGTTGCACCCTAAGCAGGGCCACTCTTCATCTTCCATTACTCTGCCTCAAAAGAGTAAGAATGCTCTGCAAATTCTTGAAGAATGCTTTTTTTTTTACCATCATTGGTTATGCTGCAAAATGTTTAACAATACAGATAGAATGAACATTTTAGCCACTACCACCTGACCCACTAGTGAAAGTGGTAGTGAGATCCAGAAAGCCACTGACTGATGTATTGCAGTAACCACTATTCAACAAAGTCCACATGAGTGTTGTAAATGTTTACGCCAAGATATTTGAAAGTGCCGAATTTCTAAACCAGCCTTGAGTTAGGCACTAGCCTGTGCTGTTTGTCTGTCGATTTAGCCCAGTTTAATTTCAGACCTAAAATCCCTAAACTGTTTCAATAGGAACACCAGTGTTGTTGCGATGTCTCCACTCTCATGTAGATTAATGAGTGCACAATGAGCATACAAAGATCCAATGTACCAACTACCACATATATCTATTTGCCAATCTGGTCCTTTCAATCTCAAGAGTCATGCTAAGGGGTCCATGGCCAGTGCAAAAATAATCAGTGACAGCGGGCACCTTGCCTCATATCCCTGCCGATATGTGACTGCTCCAGTATCACAAACCCTGTACACACTCTATTTGTGGCTCTGTATGTAATATTTGTACCCACACTAAAAATTCCGCTCCGGGCCCATACTCTGAAGCACCTCCATAATATAGGGCCGCCATATAGTGTTGAAAGCATTCTAAATATACTGTGAGGCTGCCACGTGAATGGAATTCTCCCTGTTTGCCCATTCCAGAACACAAAACAGAGGCCTTAACTTAAGAAAGGTATCCCTCCCGGTATGAATCCTTTTGATCCAGGTTTATTATACTTTTCACTTTTGGTAACAACCAAATGACCATTATCTTTATTAAAATCTTACAATTTATATTTAGTTAAGAAAGTGGGTGGTAGGAACCTACCTTCAATGGGTTTCTTCCATATTCAGGAAGAGCCACTATTAATTCCTCCCTCATTGAGGACAGCAGCGTCACATTTTCTTTTTGTGGTCTCATCTACTGATAAGAGTCAGGGTGCCAAAGTTGCCTAATGAGCTGCACAGAACTCAATCCCTCTGTCCCTGTGTCTGGCTCCATGGCATTGACATTTAAAGGGGATTATGAATTGACATGATGTGCCCTAAATGTTAAGTATTTATCTTGCCCCTCACACCAGCATTAAATATGAATAAATCCAGTCTAGAATGCAGCTGGTAAATCAATACATTAAAGAAATACTCCATTGCACCTGGCTGTATAACACTCCGTATATGTTTCAATTGTTTTTTCCCAACCCATAGCTCAAACTGCTGCATTGCTTTTAGGGATTGCACCTCTGGCACTGGTGAACACAATCTGCCCAAATAATTGTTCTACATACACCTGAATTCTTCACCCTGCAAATTCAAGGGGCTTGCATGTTGCATATCTGAGTCGAAGTGAGAATGTTCAGGAGTACCGCATGAATAGTAGTTTGGACATACAGGGCCGCCAACGATGGCCATCACATAATGACAGCTTGGGTTGATTTGGGTGTAATTCACTACAAATGACACCGAGCAATCCATGTAAACCCTCACTTGGAATACTCTGAAGAATTTGTCACTATTATTTGACCTCGCCATCATTTGACTAGCTTGCTCAGTTCAAGGGCTGTTAAATGGGTTTCTTGGAGGTACATTATATGAGTGTTGCTAAATTTCAAATATGCATAAATTCTGTTTCCCTTTATGGGTATAAATATTCCCAGAATATTATGACATATTCTATAATAATATATTGTACCTGTCAGTAGTACCTCTGCGCGTATCAGCTATTCTCTTGCAGTGCATAAGTTATGCCCAAGTAACAACTTGATCACCTGCATCCCACTCCTCTAGCTGCTCTATAATTTTTTTACCATACCACCACAGCTTGGACCTGAAAATTCTTGTAATCTCAACATCTGTTACCTGGCTAGAGTAACAACAATTACCCTGCAATTGTGTGAAACTAAGACTAAATTGAATATGAAAGAAGTTTATTGCGGAAATTGGAGGCCAGGTACCACCAAAAGGTCCATGATAATACAATACCTCAGCTCTGTCTCATGCTCTATAAGTTTCCCACCCTGCCCCTGAGCAGCCAAACCAGAATACAAACCTCAACGGTTGCAGTCAACTGCAGCATATGCTTAACTACATTTTACTATATTTGTGTGGAAGTCTATATAATAACAATGGCTTTCATAGGAGTCAGTTCAGGACCACAGACTGCAGAGTCAAAGTTTCTGGGGTCAATGTCTCCAGATGTATGTGATGCATCTTATTCAGCCTTTGGTTTGCCTTCACTGGTGAATTCTGAAGGGGAACATAGTCCACTACTTGCACTATCTCTCTGTTGTGTTAGATAGTTCAACCAGCGTCTGGTTCCAATCTGTCCTTCTTGGGGCTACTCATGATGTTTCTTGCCATGACAAAGTCTCGGACAGGAACAAAAATATCCAAGGGACATATTTATCAAAGATTCATGCAGTGCAGCAAGCGACCCTGCTAACAAATAATTGTTGTTTCATCACTGTGGGTTTTAATGTGAATCTGAATCTCCGCATCTGTAGATCTCAATGTCAGTAGGAGTGACTCATTAGTCACAACCCTAGCTGTCTACTTCTTATGGTCAGCATGCAATAGCCATACTTCAATTGTCATCACATCAATGTAGGCTGTAAAGTGCAATTAGTGTCCAGGATATCCTATAGGATCTTGTCAAACTTATTTTTGTGTTCCTCAAGTGTCTTTTCCATATGGTGAAAAGGTTCCTCTTCGTCTCTGTTTCTGGTGGGTGCCACTGCAGTGCTCCCACTTGCCCACCTAGGTTTTATATGTTATAATTTGAAAATTTCACTATTGTGTTTTATTCCCACAATCAGGACGTCTTCACTGAATGCATATTCAGTTCAACAGAGGGTTCATCATTGGCCAGACCATTCGTGCTGCACCCCACTTCTGGGTTATTTGTACTAAACTGTCTGACTTCACTTAAGTGTGGTAACAATCCATCATCTGATTCTCCTCACAAGACCCCACAAGAAATGCATGGGAATATCACACAGAGACTCTACTCGACTTCGCCTCTAACGTCACCTGCTCCCCAGGTCCTCCCTGCCATACATTGATGCCCTTCTCAGTCCACTCTATTGATATGAAGGTCCGTCAATAAGAGGATTCATTTCCTCACTTACACCCACAGCCTCTTTTCCTATCCACCTATATATTTAGCTCCTTTTGGGCCATTATATTTAAAGTCCTAGGGCCCCTCCATGCACCTCAACCACCCTAGTCAATGCTGACTATGGCAACGGTGTCTTCCCAGCCCCTTCATAATCCAAACATCAGGGGAGAGGAGTGCTGAATGACTATTCCCCCTGCCAGGTTCACTAGCCTTGCTCAGCGGCACACCCAGCAAAGATCACTGGGCCTTCAGGGCAGTGTGAGCACCCATGAGCATAAAGGCAGAGACGTGATTTCCATAACTGACATCCAGGGTCATTGTACTTCCATGAGGCCTGCCTTATAACTTGAAGCAGCAACGCTCTCCCCAGAAAACAGCATTTTCGGCTGCCTCAGCACCTCAGTACACCATGGTCTACTGTGCTTAGCTCTTCACATATACCTCCAATTGTCCTTCACTCTGTAGCCTCTCCATCTACCTCTAGCACATAGCACATGCTATCACAGCTTGAAGGGGTGCTCTCGAGCACCACTGTTCAATTCTCGTACCATAATATCGACAAGATTTTCTTTTTTCAGGCTGGAGGTGCTTACTCAGTCGCCATCCTTGCCATATCCCCCGAGATGTCCCTACACATAGCCAGAATTGTGTATTGGATTTATTTTTTCAAGAATGCAGTGATGATAGCATGCTTTAGAAGGTCAGGAATAGTTCCAGATCAGAAAAAGGCATTTATCATGTGTCTAGTGTCTAATGAGAGAGAATGGAGGATTTCTTTAAAACTTATAACTAAGGCCAGCTCCATAGGTGAATGTAACACTTTAAGTTGACTACCAAATGACCTCTTTCTCTATGTATTTCCTCACTACCAACCTCCAAGAGTTCCTCTCATCTCTCCATAACCCCTCTCTCACATTTATTTAACTTCTTCTATAATGCTACTCACCACAATTTAGGAGTTTAGAACTTTGCATCACACACACACATATTATATAGAGACAATGATTCATACAGATGTAAAAATTAATTCATGGGAAATGTTACATAAGACAAAGAGGGCTACAAGGGGTAGGAGCCACATGCCATTCATACTTGTAGGCATTGTATGCTTAGTCTGGTGGCACAGTGTGCTAATGCATCCACTGCAAGGACCTGTGTTCAACCTCATAGTCACAGGTTCAAATGCTGCTGGGTCCACTCAGCCTTTCATCCATCTGAGGTTGATAAACTGAGTACCGTTGAGTTGGGTAACAAAAAACATCCGTTATTCAGTACCAAGATGCCTATGGGTGAACATGCGCTTTGCAAATAGTCATGTTAAGAGTGCTTGATCTGGATAAACACAAACTCAGGATTTAAAACCAAATACAATAGTTGGGGTTGTTTATGCTAACAACAAATAATTGCTAACAAAGGAACAATTTTTAGCAACTTCACAACAATAAAACATTGCAGAAAAAAATAAGGTTCTAAACCTAAGCCTAGAAGTTTGCATGCACCTCTTTGGTGCCATATTATACTTAACTGTGCTATATTATAAGGACTGAAACTTATGAACTGCAGTTAGTAAAATGATCTCTGTGATTAAAAAGGTAACCCAATGAGTGATCTACCTAAAATACAAATCTGTCATCTGCCTGTTACATGTCGTATTTTTCACCAGGCACATTAACTCTCTATGCTGCTTTATGATGAATCAAAACTATGACTAGATGTGAGAAATTAAGTTGTTGGTTGAGTGGGGGGTTAGCCCTGCTCAAGCAACAGCCACAATCCCTGCCAGGGTGAACCACAAAATTCACTACATTAACCTGTGCTTAACCCTAAATAAAATTTTGATAAATTATTTGGCACCAAACCATCAAAAATCCAATCAGTATAACCAAAGTTATGATTTTTTAAAGTTTAAGCTAAAAACTAGTGCCTAAATTTCAGCGTGCCAGCAACAGACAGCTTGTCGTCTGACGCCAGGACAAAGTAAAAAACTGTGGTGATAAAGCGCGGGTCAGATTCAAGAAGTGGATTGGGGCCGATCGGCGCTTTCCTTCAGACTTTATAGGAATTTCAGCAGAACATTTTTGAGAATTGTTGTGGCCCATCCACTGCCTAAGTGGGGGGGAGGGCCAGGCCAGAGGAGTGAGGTGGGGAGGGTTTGGATAAAACAAAATAAATAAACTTACTGTAACGCTGCTGCCACCGTCTCCAGCTCATCTGCTCTTCCTGCTTCTGGCTCTGGGGCTGGTCACAGGCTCCCAGCCAGCCTTGCAGCCAATCCTGAAGCTGCTCTCGCATGAGAGCAGCTTCAGGATTGGCCTGAGCGTCGGCAACTTGTGCTCCCAGGCAGACTTGGAGCCTCAGATGCATTGCTGGGGCTGGAGAGTGTTTCACTGTGCATGAGGAGTTTAGCCGGCCTGAGACGGCCGGCCAAACACCTCATGCGCAGTGTAGGGAGTGCCCACCACTCCCCCACCAGAAGTGTCATCCCCTGGACCCAGCCCCCAGACTTGTCAGAGTGCTGGAGGTGGGAAACCCGGGATTAAAATAAAACAGGTTGAAAGCCTACTTTATTATCGTTTTATGTGCTGGTGGTGGTAGGGATCCTCCACCCTAATGGAGCACCATCACTGCTTGAGAAGGTTAAGTTCAGTGGGCCAAGGCTACAGGTGTATTTTCAAGGAGGAGGCGTCATCATCAGGGAGCTGCAGGACAAAGAGTCGGTAAAGCTTTCCACATGTGGATGTAGTCTCTTTTATGGAAGTTGAAAATCTCCTGGGGGATGTTGCTGAAGGTGGTAGCGGAGGAGGATTCCACGAAGAAAGATGCCCCTTCAGCAAAGGACAGCTGAAAAGGATCAGCTGCTTCGGAAAAAAATGGAGCAGGAGCTCCAGCAATGTTAGGCCACCCATGATGCAACTTGGGCAGATAGACAAACAGATTGGTTTTGGTCTCCTCTCAGTTCTCAGAGCACTTTTAGCTAAACTTTTTTAATTACAAGTTTTGGATTTCGGCTATCTGTGCACCTTCAGCACTACTTCCAAGTCTCCAGGAATGAGGGACCATCACTTGGAGGGTCAGGTCTCACTCAGGCTGGATCCAGGAGGTGTGGTTTTAAGATGGTTGAAGCCTTTTCTGTTCCTGACGCTCTGATCAAGAGGCCAGCCTACTAGCCCTTAAAGTCACTCTAGTAGTCCTGGGTTCAAGAAGTGGAACAGGGCTCACAAAGCAAGACAGGACTCTGTGGATTCGAGCCAGGCTTCAGAGCAGTCCTTCCAGGTGCAACAAAGTAGTCTTCTGAAGTACACATCAGGCACAGCAACAGGCACTCCTCTGAGAGTCCTTCCGCCCCCCCCATCCTGCCTGTGATGGTCGATACAGGCACACGAACTGTGTGGCTGTCTGGGAGGAATACACAAAGTCCAACTGCTGACTACACCCTATCAGGTGGCCCAGGAATAAGATGCAAGTACTACAAAGGGCAGAAATATGAGAACTTGCTAAAAGCGGCATTTCCAAATTGTCACTTAAAATATTAATTTATCATAAAAATGGATTTAAATGTAAATTTCTTAGACAGCAAACATGAAAGGACTACTTGCTCATAATCAAAAGTTAGCACTGATTAAATGTAGTTCAGTAAGCTGATGTTACCCTACAGGAGAGGTAGGCCTCACAGTAGTGAGAAACAAATGTAATAGTTTTTCACTGTCAGCATATGTTAAACTTAAATGTGTGTGTCCACTCCTGTTAAATACGATGCATCCTGCCCTATGGACTGTGAAGTGCCTATTTTAGGGGTGACCTGTATGTAAAAAAGAGGAGTTCAAGGCTTAGCACAGGGATTATTTTGCCACGTTAAATTGGGAAATCTGAGACATGTTTTAAGGGGCTACTTAAGTGGGGGGCACAATGAGTGCTGCAGGACCACTAGTGACCTTTAATTTACAGGCCATGGGTATTTGGTATACCAATTTACTATGGACTTATCCGTAAATTAAGTATGTCAAATAGGTATCCTGCAGTGTATTTTGTGCTTTTTTCATCTTTGTCCTGTTCAATTGGTGTTCTGGATTATGGGTGTGAATTTCAGTTCAGTGTTATCTTCATCAAATAAATTAGGTGCTTTTATGCCTTGAATGGATTTGAAGGCTTTAACAGAAGAAATTATGTATAGGGCATTTGATATACTAAGTAAGAGGTTGTTTAGTAACTATGGAAGGTTGTTCGAGCAAAGGGATGCCCTGCTGTTTGTTGCCGCCTGCCCTGGTGGGACTCGCTGTTCCAGGGTTCTTTGCTGTTGCTGTGAAGGGGGAGGCACCACCAACGTGCTCAAAAGGCTGCCTCGACCCTCATGGTTTTGGCTGCGCCTGGGCAAATCCCAGGCCAAGGACGGGCCCGTTCTTGCCTGTCATTGCCCAGAAGAGGCTGGGCTGGCCCCTCCTAATGTCTGGTGTTTAATGGAAGCAGAAGGTACTGTCCTTTTATTGTTCCTCAAGGAGATCATTTCTGCTATATGAAGGTTTGCTCCACTGGGCTAGCAACGAAGACTTTCTTGAAAACTTTCCCCCCCCCAGGGGTAGTTCCACTGATATTATAGTATTGCTATTGTTAGAGAAGGTTTTAATGCGGCACAAACCCTACCGCTGTTGTGCCTGTTTTATGGTTTAAAGGTTATTGACTTTTTCCTGATCTGATTACTCATATGTATTGAGAATAATTTTGTGGTTATATGGGTAAGCGCAAAGCTACCAATGCCCCTCAGCTCTAGACACTGCACCAATAAATTCCTTCTAGTGTGGGCGATGAGTGTAATTTCTAAAGAATTAGACATTGCGGAACGTCGGCTATCTTTAGGAGCAGGGACAGGATGGGTTGGAATATCTGGGTCATCTATGACTAATGACATTGTGATAACAGCTTCTGAGTCTCAGTTAGGAGAACCTCATAGCCCTGGTGTTCTAGAAGGCTCGATAATTCCATCTAATCAAGAGCTGGAACTGCCAAGAATTGTGTTTCATCTGTTTGTCCCCCGTCACCTAAGAGGAAAAGGAAGTACAAGAAGACTCCTACGAAGATTGGGGGTCATGTGCCCATCCGTCTGTAACTCCTATCCAGCTGAGCCCTCCTGCAGTTTATTTTTGGGTGCCACTAATAGCTGGAATAACATCTAAAATGGAGGATTTGTTAATACCCATTAGAGAAAAGCTAGAGATCTTGATTACTGAAGTAGATAAAATTAAAATCCATTATCATGATGTACCCAAAGAGCAGCTGAGGGGGAACACACTTGACACAATTACACAAGTAATTTCAATATCGAGTGTGCCAGGTCCCAATATAGGGGTTACTAGATCACACCTAGAGGGAACACGGGAGGCTGGTACTGGGGCTGAGTTACACAACAATGGTGGTGGGTACCTACCTGCCTCAATGGCTCACATAGGACATATGCCGCTGCAATTTACTGCGAATAATACCTACTCAATACAAAGCAATATTACCCACCCGTTGTCCCTGTCTGCAAATCAGAATATAGCAAGGGATATGGGTGGAAACACTATGAGTGCTCACGTTGCCATCACATTACCACCAGAATGTTGCCCATATGTGGCAGTTTTAACTAATGTTCCACCTTTGAGGGCAGATCAGATGGAAACCCATGAGTCGCTAGAAAATAGAGTGGTACACTGGCTCCATGGAACTGCCAATTGTCAGTAAGTGGTGCCCAAAAAACCTTGCTAACTAGAAGAGTGAGTTGGGTTGGCCCTACAGGGAAACAATCCAAAGGTGACCATATTATAATCAATGTTAGGAACCCAAGCTGCGCATGGGAGGTTTTAATAAAGGCAAGACCCCCACTACTAACGGAATCAGCTATATCACTGCAACCCCAGGGTTTTTTTTATTGGCACTTATGGAACCTCCAGTCTCAAAGGAAGGGGGTAGAAAACACATTCATTAACCATGATTCAGAACAGTCATTAAGTCAGCCTTTGGTGGTCTCTATTAGGTTTCAAGTACTGAGTGACCTGCAGGATATTGATTGACAAGACACATGGCAACATAGGCAGAATTAAATTTTTAAATCAGGGGGCTAGGCAAGCGGATGTTTTCCTATCCATCAATGATGTCAATTGTGTTGACAATAGTTTTAGTGTTTGACCGCTATTACTGAATAGTAACGCAATCCAAACATGCTAGAGAGCCATTTTGCATGACTGGCCACCCCCTAGCATCTTTTCTTTGGTTCTTCAGACCAAGGAAAATAGTTTCCTCAAATGCCAGTTGTTCCTCCCTATTTAGATTAGGGATAGTCCAACATCTATTTGCCTTTCCCCATATCAAAACTTGCCCACCTGACATGATTCAATGTCCTTGTGATGGCCAGAGCAAACAAAGCACCATGCACCTTATGCTGTTCTGTGTTATTTACTCCAATTGTAGGTGTTAAATATTTAAAATTACTCTTGCTTACACAAGATATTAGATCACATGTTGTTGCTTTAAAATATTTGCTTGAGTTGAATGACCATAGAGTATGCCTTAATGTTGCACTTGTTATCTTGAAAGCTATTAATATAAGTAAAAGTATTATTTTCTGATGCTGTAATGAACCCTATGGAGACTGGTTGGCAGCTTTTTAGTAATTTTAAGCATGTACTTCTGGTAGAGACATCTTTGATTATAAGGAATTGTCCTTGCTGCTGTTTTTATTTTAACTTTATTTTAATTATGTGATCGTTTTATTGTGATTGATTTTTTGGTTGTTTTTTTAACACACTGAATAAAGTCTTTTGAATTGAAGTGAGTAAAGTTATACAATTTTATCTTTGCTGTATAATGACACAGTTACTTCAATAGGGTTATTTTTGAGGTCTTTGTAAGATCTGTGGGGATGTCATCAGAATTGCGGGCAATCAGTGTGCAAGTAAAATGGGTCACACTTATGAAGATATAGTACAGATAAGTTAACATCTGTACTACTATGTTTGAGGTTTCAAATATGTATTCATCTGTGTGTGTTTGTCAACTAATTATCTGTGGGAAGCTAAGCGATAGCATGTTCACAGTGAGGTCTGTGGCACGTTTGACATCAAGACTATTTGTTCAAAAGGTAAAGTTGCTCACCATCACAATTTGCATGGCGCTGTTTTGGAGATGTATTGTCACTTACAGGAATTTCATCCAGAAAGAGTGTTATTTATTACTTATTCATTTCCTAACATTGGATATCACTTATTGCTTTGTATGACTTGTCGCAGCAACAAAGAATGGGATACATAGTTTCAGGGCTTGAGGACCAAAGGCAGGGAAAGAGGTGAATAGTCAAACAGATGGACTTAAAAAACAAATTTGTGCAGAGATGCATCAGCAATCTTCATGATATTACATGAATCTCCATACTTATATAATAACAAGAATGTATTTAAACTGTGTTGGACCAGATAAGTAAGATGGTGCAATGTATATTTTTATGATTAACACAACATAAATATGGAATCTGACATACCACATTGGGAGAAGTGGGTGCATCTAAGCAGGAGCCAATAGCAGGATGTATTCCTACCCGGTTATATGTCTGCATGCTTTCATGCCCATGCTCGACTGTATGACCATAGCTTCCATCCATGTGATGACAGACTCTTAGTGGAATCCTCAGATGTGATTTTTATAAATCTGATTCCCCACTCTTTAGTGGTAATGTACTGCTAAACAAATAACTGATCATAAGTAGTCAGTCATACCTTACCACCATATTCATAGAGTCAGTTGGTCAGCTAATGCTCTTACTACAGTATGTGATGAGACTAATTAGTCAGTAAAATGTTTACAATGTCAATAGATGGAGACAAAACATAAGTAAAATTAAAAGTCTAAAGTCCTAACAAAATTTCAAATCAGATATATTGAATTTGTAGTTTTGCCAACTCAATATGGTAAGCAGCATGCAGAGTAACATATGGAGTGAACAGTAGTGCCTATGCTTTGAAACCTCTCATCCAGTAGTCCTGGTAAGATGACCATTTCCTGAGTCACCCATCCCCAGAGTTCCACTGGAGATTAAGACAACCATTACCTCTGCAGCATGCACTTTATTTATGATGTTTCCTCCACTAAGGAGTATTCCTTATGCATAAATAATATGTATTAAGTATCACAGTTTGTATGCAAAAAAATCCTCTCTCTTTTTGTGAATGTTCAATGTAGTCTTGGCGTATTCAATGGCTATACTTAAAGTTTCCATCCTATCGGTAGTGCAGCAGTTCTCATGCATAAAAGTATTCTGACAGCTTCAGGGTTTGCACCAGCAGAATTTGGAGTGCATGCTCACTTTAAAGCCAACTGAATTTGATCATCTTGCGAGTGAGCAGAAGTTTTGCTATTCCTAATATCTGAAGCAGTGTTAGAGGAAGTCTCTCTTTTTCTAAAATTCCATGTCACACTGTTGGTTAATTGATTCTGGCTTTGCTTCCAGGTTTGTCTGTGATACCCTCTTTGAATCTCTAGTTCAAGAACGTTCACTGCATGCGTGGTTGTCAGTTGCCCGTGTTTGGGGTTCTTCCCAATGATTAGAAACTATCTTAAAGAGTACTTTGTGAATAGCAATTTGCAGCATTTGGTTTTGCATTGTCTCTGAATCTGTGCTTCCAATTGGACTGCATAGTTCCATATACAGAGAAGTCAATAAAGATACACTTCCATCTCAATATCATTATCATGTGAATCTATATTTATTTCCCAAAAACTCGAAGACAAAAAAATAGTTCCCAACTTATATATTTGGGGTTACTCATATCATTAGGGTTCGGAGGACATATAGAAAGAAATACCACTATAGATATAAAGAAAAGATTGCACATATTATAGCTTCACAAAAATATCTATGTACTCCCTGGATCAAGATAATATTGTGCATTCACCTCCAATTTCACTGTATGTGGTACATGTTAAAATCTTCAAATGGACTATATGAGGCACTATAAAGGTCCAGTTTCAAATATGTAGGCTTATGGGAAACCAAAGGGTGCTTTTTTTCTGACACCACCAATTGTCATAAATTGTTATATTATCAGAACATGGGATTTAGGGATGTTTGGCGGAAGCCATAATGCAATCACTACAAATTGCTCCATAACAAGTCTCATTTGTCAAAACAAGCATCTCTATGTTATTTAGTGAGGTCTTTATGCATTTATGTCAAAAGAGTCAGTGCCTAATTTGAGCTGGGTGCTGCAGGTGGGGGCCACCAGCACTTATTTATGGGGAATGGCATGTATTTTCTACATTAGAGCTTTCCCAAGCAGAGATTGAAAAACACAAGGGTCGAAAAGACGGAGGAAGAGAAAGATGACAAAACCATCACAAACGGACAAAGTAGGAACCTGCAGGCGTGAGATAAAGGGAAAGGGAGGGACTGGTAGTGGATTAAAGCGGCATGAGCTGGATTTAAGGCTACCAGTCTTGGTACTCGGCATGCGGACGTTCAATTGCACCGGCTGCGGGCTTCTGAGTAGAGATTCATGCATCACAAATCTCTCTTTTACAAATTAAGCACTGCCAAGGATTGTTCCACTTCTCTAGAATGTGGTACTTGAAGGCATTTCATGGAGATATATTTGGAAGTCAACCACTTGCGTTATATTTACATTATGATATGAACGTCGTGAATAGATATTAGTGCAGAATAATTTTACAACATATTTAATTGCGTCAGACTTCAACACTTTCATTGTTCTTTCTTCAATCAGAAAAGTTAATGTTAAGTTGGTCCTTTATAACATGCTAGAACCTCCCAGGTTTGATACAATAACACCCTCAATAACTAACAACAAACAAAACTCACTTTTCCATATAGTTTGAACAACTGTTAAAAAAACTTACGTTTTGCAGAATCAGCTCTCAACAATTTCCATGACTGAATATTGACTGAAAAATGATGACCAGTTGGTGAAATGAATGTTCTCAAGCATTGAAGGTTGTATTTTGATCCTATATCTTGTGTGCAGTCATTGAAGATGACTTGCCGTCTGAGTTCCTAACTGCTGGCAAAAAAAAACATTTATCTTAGCCTTTTTTTGTATCCTTATTTAATTGCCAATAGTAAATCACTAGTAGAATAGAGTACTTGTTCACCCACTATGAAATGAGTTGCCAGCGTGGCTGAGCATTGTGTTTTGCATCAGTTAACCATCTATGGTGCACACCACTATAGTATTGTCTCTGCTGACGGTTTCCCAGAAAGAAACAAAACAAACACAAGCACAGAATGGGATCTAGCTGTTTCGACAACCAAAAGGGCCATCAGAAATCCCTTCTAGAATTCTTTAATATTAAAAAACTAGGCAAGAATATTTCCGATTTTTTATACCCATCTATCGAATTTTGGTAACTTGCAGAATGCAACAGCGTTCATCTTAGGTAGATTTACCTTATCCCCCCACTTCGCTAAACGTTACCATTATTAAAGAAAACAGAACTACCTCAATCACAGATTACTGAGGAAAACCATCACTGAGGCAACTTTTCTTCAACCCACAAGTATTTTGAATCCCTGTCTGCAACATGAAGATGACCATTCAACCCACCTACTTGGATCTGTCATCAACTATTTACTTAGGGGCATATTATCAAGCCCCTAACACGACCACAACGTCACTTTTTGTGACGTTGTGGTGGCGATAGGGTCAGCTCCCTATTATCAAGGTAGCGTTAGACCACTTTTTTTAAGTTTGAAAGAAAAATTTTATTGAGACAAATAAAGGTATCCATATTACAGGCAATAACAATAAGTACATATCAAGGTAATTCATTGACAAAGAGCAAAAAGAAAACGACAATTTCATGCCATCACATTATAATCGACTTATACTGCATGAAAAAATAAAAGACAAACTTATGAGTAGAAGATGTGCTAGTAATGCATAGAAAATGAACCAAAACAGTATTGGAAATTTGGAAGTAAATCTGGGAACGTGTAAGGGGTTCATGGGGGCTTCAAGACCTCAGGTTGGGACGGCTTTATCTGAGAGGATTTTTTGGCACACTTGTCGAGAAACAATGTAACAGGGGACCACAGTTCTAGGCATTTCGTTGCCAATTTCACGGGATATACAAAAGAGGTGTCCAGTCTGTGATTATGGCAGATTACATACCACCACGCCTTATAGGAAATTTTTGTGGAGTCCTTCCAGTTAACCGTGATCTGCTGAAACGCAGCTGCTAACAACAGATCAACAATTTTAGTTTTACCTGGGACATTCTCCCAGCATGGTGCGAGACTTCCCAAGAAAATATGAGGGGTAGAAAAAGGGAATGCAGTGTCAAAAATCAAATTTATTTGGGACCAAACTCGCTCCCAAAAGCTCTGCACGAGTGGGCATAAAAACAGCGCATGAAATATGTCAGCGTTTGGGGACGAGCATGACCAGCACGTGTCTGGAGTAGATGCGAATCTCTTGCTCAAAGCACTCGGTGTAAGTAGAATACGATTATACACAAAAAATAACGTTTGCGTGAGGTTTGCTGCCCTGGAGGATTTGCGCAGCTTGAGCCAGATCTTATTCCAAAGAGAAAGTGGCCATGAAAGTTGAAAATCGCGCTCCCAAGCTTCCTCCACCTTAGATTTCTGTCTAGGGGCACTTGCTCCTTGCAGATGTTTATATATGCTAGAAGCCGAGGGTTTAGACTTAAGTAGGGAAGAGAATTGTGAGGGAGAAGTCTGAGAAGCGGGGACCTGAGGCAAAGCAGATAGGTGATCAAACCTATCCATCACAGCCGATTTAAGCAAAGGATATTTATGCGCGAATGAGGCAGGCAAGTCAAAACGTTGTTTAAGCAGGTGAAAGGACATAAACTCTGAGTCTGAGAAAAGCTGGTGCACCCATATTAAACCCTTTCGACGCCAGGTTTTCCAAAAGAATGGTTTGCCGCGAATAGTCAAGTCATTATTATGCCAGATTGTTGAACTTAGGAAGTGGTCGATCGAATCTGGAGACGAAGGAGGAGAGGACAACAGG